>NC_136065.1:1782901576-1784273339 GCF_964261635.1 Lissotriton helveticus
TTCATTGGTTTTTTAACAGCTAATATCTGTAGCTGTAAAATGTATTCTTCTTTAAATCCAAAAATATATTTTATATGTTTATTAATAACTTTTTTTTAAAATATTTTTTTTTCTTCGTTCCCGCTTCGCGAATCGGGAAGCTTCCCGTTAGCTGACCTTGATGCCGCGAAATAGACCGCGAGCCGGTAAACGTTTCTTTACCGCAACTGCCGCGTTAGAAAACAACATCGTGACGCCTCCCGTCCGCATGACGTTTCGCGTTGTCGCGTGATACGTCATATGACGTGCTACGTTAGCGAACTGGTACGCTTACCGAGTCGCAAAGCACAGGTTTCTGGAAGCAAACCGGGAGGCCCTGCAAAGCGCGTAACGTAAACACAGCAGGTCATGTGACTTGGTAATAACACTTTTCATTGGTTCATTTCACTTTTGGTTTCCTAATGATGTAAGACTAGGTCATATAATCTAAAATGAACACTTTTCATTGGTTGAGAACTATTGTTTTTCCCAAATGATGAAAATCCCTCCTTCTTTCCTCACTCTGACTTTCATCATTGTGAGAGAAAGACCCTTTGTTACCAGTGAGCAATGGCTTCTTTAGTAGCTTCAGCTGGTGCTTCCCCACCACCTCCACCACATCCAAGGAAGAGTGGACCACCTGCTAAAGTTATAATTCAGCAAGAAGAGGAAGAAGAGGAACAGGACGACCTAGATAATCTCCCTATTATGGCCAGAAGATCTGTTGTACCGGAAGTAACGGGACCAGAGGGCAGGGAGATGGTGCCAAATATACAAACGAGATTTCGTGAAGTAAAACAAGTCTGCGTACATTGCAGTGGATTCATTTGCTATGGAGAAAGTAGCATCACTCTGATCAACAGAGCTATTGACAATCATGCTCATGTTTGTCCGAAACGCCCCAAACAATAAATTCTTTTTTTTTGTTTTGTTGCTCCTGTTGAGCCCTTTACAATGAATCGTTTTCGTCGCCCCCTCCGAAAAAAAACCAAAAAAAATATAAAACTGTTCAGAAAAATTCAAAAAAAGTAAAAAAATGTTCAGAAAAATAATTAAAAAAATATAAAACAACAAAAACAATTAAAAAAAAAGTTCTTTTCAGAACTACCTCCCCGTTATTAAAAAATTGGTACAATATTTGGAACTGTGCCAACCTCTATTTCTCTTAGTTCGCTTCCCAGTTCGCTCCCCGGTACGCGAACCGGAAGCGAACCAAAAAATTTTTTTTTTAAAAAGAACAGTAAGTATAAGGGAAGGAAACAGACAGTTATGTTAAAAGAAAGACAGCTATAGGGGAGTAAACTAGAGATACTATTACCCGTAATCCACTGCTGATGATGTCACATATTACATCATTCATGACATGCTCAGTGACATCATCAGCAGAGGATTGCGGGAAACAGTATCCCTAGTTTATTCCCTATAGCTGTGTTTCTTTTAACATAACTGTCTGTTTCCTTCCCTTATACTTACTGTTCTTTTTAAAAAAAAAAATTTAGATCAGTCAGAAACAGTGAAAGTAATGAAATATAAAAGACTACGTAGAATATGAGCACTGTATGCAACAACTTTGACACTTACAGAAGCCTCACCTTCTCCATGCCTCCTACACAGTTCTACATGTACATCATAAATGCAAACAGAACAGAATTAATTATACATGTTAAATGGTTTATTTTTGCTGTTCTCAGAATGTATCAAATTTCACTAAAACAGTGACTTGAAGGTATTCATCATATAACAGCGGGAAAAAAAAAACACAATCAAAATGATTGTGTTTAAAAAACCCATACAACATAACAAATCAGAATTCAGAACTCCTTAAAGTTAACTTACTTTCCATGACGGCCAAGGATGTCCTATGAACAGCTTACACTCTGTTGTGCTGTTATTACTTTCAACCCGCCACTTTCTGAAAGAAAACCTCCATCGTTTTCAAAAACATGTTACATACAATAAATGACTTCTCGCTCTCTACCACACGTTTCCACAAGGCCAAATCGTGTCTGAGACATTTATAACTCTTAGAATTCTTTTAAGCCAATCCCGTCATGTTGTATTTCCGCAACTTTCACAATTAAAATGTTGAAGATCATTTTCACAATCCTGGACTAGTAATATCTTCCCCTTCTTGCTCAATCATGTTCTACACTTCCTATCACACTGATACTGCTTACTATGAAGCAGACTTACACTACCTTTATGACTAGTACAATTATTTAATTCTCTACATCACTTTTAATGACAAAGCAATGTAAAACAGTAGACAGCATTGCAGACTTACATTCCCTCTACTCCATGTTTTGATTGGCTGCTTCAATTAGCTTATAAAAAGAAACAGTTTTTCTGAACTCATTCAAAGTGCACGTATTTCTCCATGACGTCCAGTGTTATGGTAAGAAGTTATGTCTCTGTACTACACTTATCCTCAAGGCCAAATCGTGTACGAGCCATTAGAACTTCTTGAAATTCCTCAGAGCACATCCCGAGATTCTTTCCCTAAAATTTTGGTTTTAAAAACACCAGGTTAGAGTTTTTAAGGTCATACGGCAATTTTTTTTTGAAAATTAAAACAGAATCATTGCAGAATGACCAGCCATTTCTACACTTTAAATAAGCTGTATAATGTCCTGATGTTATTGAAGGACCATCATGATATATAATTGCTACAGTTACAAAAGTCCTTCCTGATATTGACAACTGTGAAGCCACAAAATTTTTAATTAAAGTTGTCAATTTTGTTCCATCAGGCCTACATCGTTGGAACATTAAAATGACATTCTGGCCATATGTTCGTATAAATAATGTGGACATCATTTCAGATTTACATTGGCTACACTCCATGTTGTGATCAGCTGCTTTTACTAGCTTATTAAAAGAGACTGATTTACTGTCTGGCAAAGTTAAATATATAAATCTTTCTGAGTTTACACTAGTAGTACTTGATACCCTACAGTTCTCGCAGTCATGCTGCCATTGATAAGAAAGCCCAAACAGGTGATCTACATCTACACCTTCATCATGCAATACATCAAGCATATACATTAAAAACTCCTGACAATCTTGCTGACTATTTTGAGAGAATTGTGTTTGGCCTGAACATCTGTCTAACAGATTTCGAATTTCAGACACACTTTCTATGTTTGTTCTATCAGTGCTACATTTCTCTAACACAGAATTTAACAAACTGCAAAATCTTTGATCAGAATTGACCACAATCTCTTCTTTTACATTTTCTAGAGAAAACAAAACATTAACCACTACATTAGCATAGCAGTTGACACCAGAACTGTTTTCAAATTGAAAACCAACAACATCTTCAACAGAATACTTTTTGTTTCTGCTTATAATTTCAGGTTCATCGACTTTTCGTCTTTTTGCTACAACCTCCCCAGTATTGGTCACATTTCTTCGTTTCCGGCCTACCACACGTTTCTCAAACAAAGGATACTGAGGCAAATGTGGCGCATACTCTCTTCTTAACCTATTGTATTCCTTAACACAATCTAGATCCGCACAAATGTTTGTGACATCACACTCAATCAAGTACAATCCCGATAAAGTTCTAACTCGTGACAATGCCACATATGCCATACCCTCCTTGAACACAGAACTGCCAATATTCACCAATGCACAGTCTACACTTAAACCTTGCGATTTATGGATTGTCACCGCATATGCCAAGCAAACAGGAAACTGCTTACGACGAACATATAAGTCTTTTACAAGCAAAAATCTAGCAGAACAACGAGCAATTAGCTGTACTTCCTCAATGCCATCAAATTTAATTTTTAAAAATTCAATTCCATCTCTATTTCTGTATTTCACAAAATCAACAACATTACCCATTGATCCATTTACCAGACCTCTTTCAACATGTAAATTCCTTCTTAAAATTATACGGCAGTTCAAGCACACATTCAGAGTCTTTTCAAAACCCGCAGTTTTAGATATACTCTTCTCTAATGAATCCAATTTTGTTTTCAGATTCTCAGACAAAATAATTGTTGATCCCATATGCTCTACTCTGTCAATAGCTTCCAGTTTCACAATCTCTTGCTTTTCTAAATGCAACATTTTGTTGTTGAATTTGGCACATTCTGCAAGAGTTGGCATCAAACATATTCCAGATTTTTTCTCAGTAACTTTCATGTGTCTTAAGCACATTTTAAGTCATTTCCCCGTGGACAGTGTTTTGTAAGTGGCGCAAAAGAGGCATACACCTATCATAAATCTGTCCCTAGCATTTTAAATGATTAATTCATGATGACGATAAGGTGTGGCCTATCCAGAGGTTTGTTTAAGGTGAGGCCTACTCAGGATTGCAGATTAAAGTTACGCTTGATGAAGAATACAGAGGACATAATACATGTAAAGCTCTACCAATGAAGTAAGTAATGTCCACTTCATTGCGCCAGTCATCATAAATGTATCCCTAAGCTTCTTATCTTGTTAGACATCAACCGGCATATGTATCATATAACTATTTTGCATTTCCAAAATAGCAAATTTTAAGGAATAAATAGCAATTCTTTACCATTCCTAATTTGCAATGAGCAAATTGCTAATTGCAAATTACCCATTCATTTCCATGGGCTAGGAGGCTCAAAGGAATGAAGGTGCAATTTGCGATTAGCAATTAGCTCATCGCAAATTAGGAATTTTTCCAAGGGTGCATGTGTGTCTCAAGAACACCCTGCTGCACCCCTGAAAAAGAAATTTGGGGGCATATGGCGCACATAAATTTTAACAACATTCCATTACCTCAAAAATGATTTTCAATTCATAATTTGAAAACACTGCCCACAGGGAAATTACTTAAAATGTTCTTAAGACACATGAAAGTGTTTTTTGAAAGCCTTTGCAATTTTTTTGGGTCACTT
Organism: Lissotriton helveticus; assembly: GCF_964261635.1. Classification (NCBI taxonomy): domain Eukaryota; kingdom Metazoa; phylum Chordata; class Amphibia; order Caudata; family Salamandridae; genus Lissotriton; species Lissotriton helveticus. The sequence continues at coordinate 1,782,906,478 of NC_136065.1, forward strand.
TTAACATGGTTATGTAACTCAAACAGTAAAAACCTAAATTAACATGCACAAGTGTGACCATATTTACAATGAATGTGGCCCACGGAGAAAGGTCTTTTAATATAATATGGGAAAAATGACATCAGAGACACAGAAATGCCTTATAAAGAAGCATACACCATTATATCCTTGTCATAAATTTACAAACCATTCCTTTTCCCCAAAAACGATTTTCAAATCATAATTTGAAAACACTGCACATGAGGAAATGACTTAAAATGTCCTTAAGACACATGAAAGTGTTTTTTGATTGCCTTTCCAGCATGGTTGGGTCACTTTTAACATGGCTATTTAACACAAACATTCAAAATCTAAATTTGCCATGCACAGGTGGGAGCATATTTACAAGCAATTTGCGCCACAGAGAAAGGTCTTACATTAAAATGGGAAAAATAACATCAGAGACAGTCAATTGCCTTATAAAAAAGCATACACCATTATGTCCTTGTTATTAATTTTAAAAACAATTCCTTTTCCCCAAAAACGATTTTCAAATCATAATTTCAAAACACTGCACATGGGAAAATTACTTTAAATGTCCTTAAGACACATAAAAGCGTTTTTTGATTGCCTTTGCAGCATGTTTGTATCACTTTTAACATGGCTATGTAACACAAACATTCAAAATCTAAATTTGCCATGCACAGGTGGGAGCATATTTACAAGCAATTTGCGCCACAGAGAAAGGTCTTACATTAAAATGGGAAAAATAACATCAGAGACAGTCAATTGCCTTATAAAAAAGCATACACCATTATGTCCTTGTTATTAATTTTAAAAACAATTCCTTTTCCCCAAAAACGATTTTCAAATCATAATTTCAAAACACTGCACATGGGAAAATTACTTTAAATGTCCTTAAGACACATAAAAGCGTTTTTTGATTGCCTTTGCAGCATGTTTGTATCACTTTTAACATGGCTATGTAACACAAACATTCAAAATCTAAATTTACCATGCACAGGTGGGAGCATATTTACAAGCAATTTGCGCCACAGAGAAAGGTCTTACATTAAAATGGGAAAAATAACATCAGAGACATTCAATTGCATTATAAAGAAGCATACACCATTATGTCCTTGTCAGAAATATTATAACCATTCATCTTCCTCAAAAACGATTCTCAAGTCATAATTTGAAAAGACTCCACAGCTCCTATGCAGAAAAACACCCTGTCAGTACTAATACTTCACATTTTCTCCAATTACATTTTCTCAAAGAAACAAAATCTATTTGTAAAACACTTGAGACAAAGCAACATTTGAAAAACACAACTTTCTTCATAATTTTCTCCTTAAAGCACACTATTCTCTATCTAAATTAAAGAAATATTTTCTCACCTTAGCAAATACTTTGAGTTTGAAAACAATCTCAGAAACACACCAATTTGTCTTCAGCAGAGCAAAAGGTATGCACTCCAGAGTCTGCAGCTATCAAAAGCACAGAAATGCTGTAATTCTTCACACATATCTCTCATGTCACCCAATCAAAACTCTTCCCTCACTTTTTTTCAAATGAAAACCCTTCCCTCCTCTGCCATTTCATGCCTTTTCTGCATAGCAACCACCTCTTGCAAGACCTCTGGTGTTTGCAAGTTCACACAACAATGTTGCAATTGAACTCTGAACTCTCAGTGCACCTGCGTATCCACTGCAATCTTTCATTTAATGATTATTTATTGACCATTCAAAATACATCTTTCAAAGAACTCACCCATGCACCCTAACTTTCTGTTTTCAGCAATCAAAATCCACCAATCACTGTTACTGCTTCATTAACACAGAAACTCCACAGTTTTTTTCATTTTAAACTCTCATTTTTTCAACTGCCATTTCATTGCCACACTTCATCTGACTGCAGCAGAACCTTCTCTCACCATGTTTTCTGTCTGGATTGTTGGACATAGTTATATCCACTGGGCTCACAGGTATGCTGAGAACAGAAAATTACCTAACCTCAATTTACAAGATGTGGAAATTAAGTGGTTTGGCCACAGAGGATTAAAATGTCACCAATTGATACCATTGGTGAAAACCTTTATGCATTTGCCCAAACCTGACCTGTTAATTGTGCACTGTGGAGGTAATGATTTGGGCACTTTGACTGGGGTAGGTCTGGAAATGCTTTTAAAGGACACCTTTGAGCAATTGATGGCACTTTTTCCTCAGACTGCCTTGGTATATTCAAATATATGCCAAAGACAGAAATGGAGGTGGTCAAACCAATTTTGTCCACAAATTGAGAAGTCGAGGAAGCATGTAAACAAATCTGTTTCAGCTTACATGAGAGACCATGGAATGGGCTCCCTGTACAACAATAACTTGCGTTACTACATGCAAGATATCTACAGAGGAGATGGAGTTCACTTCTCAGATGAGGGCAACAGAATTTTCATTCTGAATTTAAGAATGTGCATTGGTACCTACTTATAAGTACCTAAATGTACCATAAACCCAAAAGCTCTTCTCAGAGCTACCCTACATCTGATCACTCACAATTATTATTTTACTCTAACTTTTTTCACTAATTTTCAACAAAGTACGCTCCCCGGGGCGCTACCCGGTACGCGAACCGGGAGCTAGCCTTGCGAAATTTTTAAAAAAAATGTTTTTTTCCGCACATATAAGCCTCCTCAGCCATCCTCACAAAACCTAGGGGGTCAAGATAAGTCTACCGTGCCCCCTTCTACCCATTCTGAACATTATTTGCCCTCCATTTTGTATCTTAATTCGACTGAAACACAAAATGGTGGACTCCCGTAACGCTTAAGGTTCGCGGACCGGGCGCTACCCACGCAAAAAAAACAAAAAAAAAAAGTATTTTTTTTTGCCCCGCGGGGCCCTTTTAAAACCTCCACATTAAACCTAGGGGGTCAGGGAGGATCTACTATGCCCCCTTATGGTTATTTCCCCCTTTGTTTTGGCCTCCTCTTGTCTCTCAATCCTACCGAGAGACAAGATGGCGGCCGCTACGGACTGTTTGGAATGTTGACAGACTCCCGTAACGCTTAAGGTTCGCGGACCGGGCGCTACCCACGCAAAAAAAACAAAAATTTGTTTATTTTTTTTGCCCCGCGGGGCCCTTTTAAAACCTCCACATTAAACCTAGGGGGTCAGGGAGGATCTACTATGCCCCCTTATGGTTATTTCCCCCTTTGTTTTGGCCTCCTCTTGTCTCTCAATCCTACCGAGAGACAAGATGGCGGCCGCTACGGACTGTTTGGAATGTTGACAGACGCCGGAGAACCAATCAGCTTCGCTTCACAAAGCTCCGTTGCGCGAAAAGTCCGCGAACCGGAGCGCTGCCCGGTCCGCTGTTACAGATATATATCTTTTTTTAAACGTTATTTTCTCAAAATCCACTGGAGCACATATATTGAGACCTACAAAAGGCACATCGGGCTACCAGTCCCTACAATTTTGCCAAGTTTCGTGCAAATCCATTCAGCCGTTCGGGCTAAAAGTGAGGCCAACCGCCCTATGGAAAACTCAATGTTAAAAACACGTTTTGGGACCCCCCTTTTTTCTCGGCCCCCCCTTGACAAACCCCCCCAAATTTTCAGGGGCTGCTCAGAAACAAAATGTTCCATTTTCCTGAAAATTTCAGCCAATTCCGTCCACAAACGCCAAAGTTATTAGACATAGAATTTTCAAAAATCCCACAGAGAAAAAATCCTAACTATATATACCTACTGGCGACCGCCAGTAGGTAATATATATATATATATACACACATACATATATATATATATATATATACACATACATACATATATATATATATATATACATTACCTACTGGCGGTCGCCAGTAGGTATATATAGTTAGGATTTTTTCCCTATGGGATTTTTGAAAATTCTATGTCTAATAACTTTGGCGTTTGTGGACGGAATTGGCTGAAATTTTCTGGAAAATGTAACATTTTGTTTCTGAGCAGCCCCTGGAAATTTGGGGGGGGTTCGTCAGATCATGGTGTCTCAATATCTCGCCAATATAACGCCAATATATGCTAGTCGACATACATAGATCGACACGTACTCGTGTGGAGGATACTTATGACATAGATACTCTATCAAGATATTTCCGAAGTTACTTTCTTCGCTATATGACGCTTGAGGATTATGTACGCACTACTTTCGCCTTTTGGATATTGAGACACCATGATCTGATGATCATATTGGAATATAACAGTGGAACTCGACTATTGAGTACGGATACATCAACTTTAAAGTTGGAATAGGGGCGTTAGTGCCCGCCGTGGACAATAGGATTCCTTGATCTGACGATCATATTTGAATATAATTGCTGGAATTTGTCCTTTAAACTGGGATACATCCACCTTACCGATTGCCCTGAAGAAGTCATTGTCTTACTGACTAGACGAAACACGTGTTGGCTGCGAAATATCATTTGATGAACTTTATTTGAATTCGATTGAAGAACTGGACAATAAAAGAAAGTGATAACTGTTTAAAGACTTTGTGACAGTGAATGAGTGCTCGGAGGAACATCTGAATCTTTTGGACCATTGGTTTGCTTTGGAGGTTGTGGTAACCAACCTCTCAACTCTTCCTGAGCACCACATCTACTTCTGTTTGATTACATGTACCTCTACTGTGCTGTGCGCTCTAACTAGCCGTTACCATTGTTCTGCTTTAACATAAAAGGGGAAGCAGCATCTGTGGCGATCCGCCAGAAATTGAAAGAAATAGATATAGCAGAACAGCCATTTGAACTTGCCAGAATCATAGAAAAATCCTATGAAGAGCTAGGAAGAGATAGGAAGAGATAGTTTGGGTGGGAAACCAGTAAAACCCCAACTAACTGAAAATCCTGAAAAGATATTTATTAAAAATAATCTAAACACTCCAAAAAAGAGCTGGGATGGAAATAAACAATCCACTCCCAATTAAAAAAAGATTCTAGTCCAGAGGAAGGTCTCCTCGGCGGAGAGAAAGATCTCCGGACCAAGGACACAAGTCTCCCCAGAGGGAGCCCTCTGAGAAAAAATACAACCTTAGAAATAGGGATAATCTGAAGAAACCTGATAGATATCAAGATATTGATACACGTCCCTCTCGATCTTTTCAGACTTCCTCGCAGAAATCGGAAAGAAGAGGACGGTCAGAACACAGGGAAGAGCATGTCAAGTCCAAAGACAAAGAACCTGCTCATCAAAGTAAAAAATTACAATTTCCAAAAAAAGAAGGTAGCCAGCATTAAAATAATCAAACATGCCGAGGATCCTGAGGACACAGCTGAAAAACGGAGAGTGGGCTCAGACAATGCTAGACAGCACAGCAGAAGTGAGCATAGCTCGCAAGATCCTGATGAATCATCTGGAGACAGTGGACACGAATGAATACATTCAGGTGGAAACTGCAGATACCAGAGTTAGCAAACCTCATAAAATATACGAAATAACATTACGTATAGAGGGAGATAAGACTAGGGAGATAAGACTAGGAAAATAAGGGGTCGATTTTGGGATAACCTCTCCAAAGGCTATGACATCCTTTTAGCTGAAAAAGACTGGCCACCGGAGTTTGTCAGGGAGTGCCCTCATTGCGAAGAAATGATTATTCCTGCCTTCTCAAATCACATTCCAATTCATAAGAAATATACACTTGCCAGAATGTGGGCAGTAGCCCAAGCTCCTGCATTATATAAAAACCATGTTGGATGGGATGAGGACTCTCCTCCTCACAAAATCCAGTTAAAATGTCAACCAACTGCACAAAGGCAGTACCCAATTAAGCAAGAAGCTAAAAAAAACAGGTCAGGGAGATCTTAGATCAACTTGAATACCAGGGGGTGATTGAAACTTGCACCTCACAAATGAACAATCCTTTGTTTCCTGTCTCCAAGCCAGACGATTCATATCGTCTATTTTTGGACTACAGACATCTAAACTCATGTTGCAAAACGTTTGCAGTACAAAACTCACATAGTGCAGCACTAATGAATAACATCGTGCGCAAAAAATACAAAACAACATTAGACATCTCTAATGGATTCTTTTGTCAAAACATAGCACCTGAAAGCAGGTATTTGACCGCTTTCTCAATAATGGGCTCGCAGAAACAATTCTGTCGACTCCCACGGGGGTTCAAGAACAGCCCAGGATTATTCTCGGCAGGAGTAACAGAGTTACTACAACTGTATGATGATGAGGCATTATCTTATGTCGATGACATCTATCTAACAGATGATGACTTGGATACTCACTTGAAAAGAGTGAACACCATAATACTTGGGTTCGCAGCAGAGGGTTACAAATTCAACTTTAAAAAGTCACGAATTGCCCATCTAACTGTCCTATTTTTAGGATATGAATTATCAAGTGAAGGCAAAAGCCTGGCAGACAATTTCTTAGAGAAATGTGCTGTAATCCAAGCACCAAGAACGCTGAAAAACTTACAATCAATTCTAGGTTTCCTGAATTTCGGAAGAACTTACAATCTAAATTATGCAGAGAGGGTTAAACCTCTCTATGAACTAATAAAACCAGATTTTAAAACAATCAATTGGACTCAAAAACACACCGAAATTGTGAGATCATTGCAAACAGACATGTTAGCTAAAACAAAATTGCAAACTCGCGATAACACGCGCAACCTTGTAATCCGAGTCATCCCAGGAAGATGCGGATTCACGTACCTGACCTCTAATGAGGGAGAAACTGTACCAATAGCATACAAATCACATTTGTACACAAAAGCTGAAATGAAATTTAGCTCAACGGAAAAAATTCTAACTGCGGTTCAGACTGCGGTAGCAAAAGAAAGAGCCCTAGCACAAGGTAAACGAATAATCATCGTTACACCAGTACCAGCTCTAGAAGCGGTAACAAAGGCAAGCATTCTAAATGCTAAAGCGCTACATCCTAGATGGATCCAATGGGTTAATTCTCTTGCTGCAACAGACGTGGTCTACGAATTTGATCCTAATTTAAAAACACAAGAATTTCTCCAATATGAATTTGAATGTCCTCTGTCGACCGAAATCCTGCCCCTTGAACACTACGGCTGTATAATATTTACAGACGGATCAGCACAGCCCGCAGTTGGGGGTAAACAAGCTTACAGTGCTGCGTGCGTGATTGTTAAAGGTCGTTGGCACGAAGGAAAATTTAGACCACTGGTCACTAAAACACAATCTCTAGGAGATTGTACAGCTCAGCAAGCTGAACTACTGGATTTTAAGATGGCGCTTGAAAATACCGATTGCGAATTCCCCACACTCATAGTGTGCGATTCATATTATTGCGTTCAGTCTTATAATGAATACTTGCAGAATTGGGTTCTAAATGGTTTCAAAGATGCAAAGGGTGGCACAATCAAGCATAAAACGCTTTGGGAACAAGTAGTTCTTTTACAAAAGGAACTACAAAAGACTCACGTGATACATACACTGAGTCATCAACGTGATGGCATTCACGTTGCAGGGAATTCATTGGCTGATGAGGCCGCGAAGGCAGCTGTGCAAACGGATTCCGTAGCTGCTATCACCCGGTCAAAAACAAAAATAGACAGCGAGATATTACAAGCTGTCAGTGCTACAGTAAATAATGCGATAAAAACACTCCCGAAAGGCTTTCCAGTAAAGTACTCATACATAACTGATGCGAATAACGTTCCATTTGCTCGAATCCCTGGAGTGGGGGATAGGGCAATTCCAAACATGGAACAACATAGGTTAGGACTAATTATAGCGGCACACGAAGGGCTCGCCTCTGCACACGCTGGTGTCTCGGCCACAGTATCATTATTAAAACAGAGATACTGGTGGCCACAAATGAGAAGACAAACTAGGAACTATGTTCTAGATTGTGAAATATGCCAAAAAATGAAAGTTTCAACGGTAAAAAGACCAGCACAGACGCCCCTTCTGATCTCAGATAAACCATTAGTGTGTGGTTACCTGGACCACTGTGGTCCCTTACAAAGGGATGGTAACTATAAATACATCATGGTCGCAGTGGACTCATGCACGAGATTCATTTGGATGTGGCCCCAGCGCTCGGCTGACGCCAGAACGGTTATAAAAGAATTGCGAGTCTTTATCGGCACATACGCAATTGGCATGCTACACTCTGACCAGGGTCCTGCTTTTAGCTCTCGAGCTTATAAGGAGGCCATGACCAGCATGGGCATTGCATTGCGGTAATCTTATCACTTCCTTCCTGAGGGAAATGGGATGGTGGAAAGAAAAAACCAAGACATAAAGCAATCTATAACGGGAAAGGTATTAGTTTCGGGGGTTGGTTGGGACAAACATTTAATAAGTGTCCAACGTAGTCTTAACAATCTGCCAAGAAATTCTCTAAAAGGTTTCAGTCCGTACGAACTATTGTTCGGGACTAGAATGCATATCCAGGACCTCGATAGTCAGACTTCAGTGGTAGAAGGAAAATGCTTTGATATCAAAGATCGTTTGGCTATTTTACAGGACGTAAATGAAACAAGAAAAGACCTGAGCAACATAAAGTTGAAACAACAGCCAACAGCCACTGAAGAGAAACCACCTGTCCCAGCAAGGCTTGTCTGGATTCCAAAGATTGGGGATCTGGTCAGAGAGAAAATCGCGGTGAAGAAGGAATTTGGGCCTTCTTACAGAAAAGCAGTACCTGTCGCACAAGTTACTACTTGTGTAACGATATATCTGTAAGAGACATTAGTTAGTATTAGATTCCTTACCTTAGAATATCCCCAGGCGACAGACTGGATCCGGAAATTGTTGCGTAGCAGTACCCTTGCGCGTCGGTAGGCGTCGTCTGCGGCTCCGCGTCCGTCGTCGGCGTCATGGGCGCCGTGATGACGTCGTCGGAGTACTTAGACGCCGCCTCCGCGTGCTGACGTCAGTTCTTAGACACAGCTTTTCCGCGCCAGAAACGCAGAGCCATGTCAAAAACCAACACTGGTGCCATTGAAACTAGGGCCCTGAAGGGGGTAACCCTAACCCTAGATACTGGTTCGCAGAACGGGGAGGATGGGTGGGTCGGTAAGGAATCTAATACTAACTAATGTCTCTTACAGATATATCGTTACACAAGTAGAAACTTGTGCATCTGAAAGAGACACGTTAGTATTAGATTCCTTACCTTAGAATAGATACCCCAACAATACCAACCCCGGTGGTGGGTCTGCGAACCAATAATCACACCAGAAAGTCCTGGAGGACGGAACGGCAAAAGAAGCCATCCCTCCGGACTTGGCTGTCCAGGCAGTAGTGTCTTGCAAACGTGTGCAGCGATGCCCACGTAGCTGCCGGACAGATGTCTTGTAAGGGCACACCCCTGCCCAGGGCAGTGGTAGCCGCCGTCGCTCGGGTAGAACGAGCCCGCAGTCCAACCGGGGGCTCCTTCCTAGCCAAGGAATAGCATGCCTGGATACACAGGATGATCCACCGGGAGATGGTCCTCTTGTGCACCGCTTTCCCCTTCTTGGCGCCCACGTAACCAACAAAGAGTTGGTCATCCCCCCGGAACTGGCGTGTGCGATCCAAGTAGAATGAGAGCGCACGTTTTGGGTCCAGACGGTGGAGCCGCTCTTCCTCTTTAGAGGGATGCGGTGGCGGGAAGAAGGTTAGCAAGGTGATAGACTGCCCGATGTGGAAGGCCGTGACAACCTTGGGCAGGAAAGAAGGTTTGGTACGCAGCACCATTTTGTCCGATGGACAGAAAGGAAAGGTGGAGTACAAGAAAGGGCCTGGAGCTCGCTCACTCTCCTGGCAGAGGTGATGGCAACCAGGAAAGCAGTCTTCAAAGTCAGAAGGCGAAGAGGACAGTTGTGAAGTGGCTCAAAGGGAGCGCACATCAGAAACGTAAGAACCATGTTCAAGTCCCACTGAGGCATCACAAACGGAACAGGAAGAAACGTGTGTGTGATGCCCTTAAGAAATCTATTTACAATAGGGGACTTGAATAAAGAAGGTTGATCAGGCAGCCTGAGAAAGGCTGAAAGGGCAGAAAGGTAGCCCTTGATAGTGCCCAGAGCAAAGCCCGGCTGGGCAAGAGAAAGAAGGAAGAGAAGAACCTCAGAAAGAGGGGCATTGAGGGGATCCACAGCCTTTGCTGTGCACCATGCCACAAATCTGTTCCACCTGCAGGCGTATACCGACTTTGTGGAGGGACGCCTGGCTGCCAGAATGATGTTACAAACTTCAGGAGGCAAGTCAAATGGCCTCAACTGTCGCCGCTCAATCTCCAAGCATGGAGGTGGAGACTGGACAGGTTCGGGTGGAGGACCGTCCCCTGCTGCTGTGACAGAAGGTCCTCCTGAAGAGGCAGACGAACCGGGGGATCGACTGACAGACTGAGTAGCTCTGGATACCAGTACCTTCTCGCCCAGTCCGGAGCCACAAGGATGACTTGGGCCCGGTCGCGCTTGATTTTCTTCAGCACTCTGGGCAGAAGTGGTATAGGCGGTAAGGCGTACAACAGACCGCAACTCCACTCGCAACGAAAAGCGTCTCAGAGCGAGTGCCGCCTTGGAAATTCCAACGCGCAGAACTGATGACATTGCGCGTTCTCTTCGGTGGCGAATAGATCTAACCAAGGCTCTCCCCATCGCTGAAAGAGGCCTTGCGCCACGTCCGAGTTCAGACGCCATTCTTGATTCATCATGCACCGACGGGTGAGCTCGTCCGCCCTGGCGTTCAGAGAACCTGCCAGGCGTTGAGCCACCAGGGTCACGCCCTGGCGTTCCAGCCATTGCCAAAGGCGAAGAGCCTCTTGACAAAGGGTCCACGACCCCACCCCGCCTTGTTTGTTGCAGTACCACATGGCGGTGGTGTTGTCCGTGAACACCTGCACTACACTCCCCCGGACAGAGGGGAGGAATGCCTTCAGTGCCAGACGAATCACCCGGAGCTCCAACAGGTTGATGTGGAGCCGGGCCTCCGCCGGAGACCAGAGGCCTCTGATCTCCGCCTCTCCCATGTGGCCTCCCCAGCCCTGGAGGGATGCGTCCGTCACAACTACGTGCTCCGGGTGGGGAAGGGAGAGGGATCTGCCGCTGACCCAATCGCGGTCCGTAAGCCACCACTGCAGCTATCTCGCAGTGCCCTCCGAGATCAGGACGTGGTCGGATAGGTTGCCCTGATGCTGGGCCCACTGAAACTTCAGGTCCCACTGCAGAGCCCGCATCCGCCACCTGGCGTGATGCACCAGTAGGATGCAGGAGGCCATCAGCCCCAGAAGCCGCAGCGTCAACCTGACCGAAACCCGGGATAACAGGCTGAAAGATGGGAATCAGAGCCTGAATATCCCGGACCCGCTGTTCGGGTGGATAAACCCGAAACCGCGCCGAGGCCAGAACCGCTCCGATGAAGAGGAGCTTCTGAGAGGGGCACAGGTGTGACTTTCGGCACATTGATGGAGAACCCCAGCTGGTGCAGGAGGTCTGCCGTAGTCTGGAGGTGGCTGACGACTGTCTGGGGCGAGCCCGCCTTCAACAACCAGTCGTCGTGGTAGGGGAAGACTGAAACCCCTAACCTGCGCAGATGAGCTGCGACCACCGCCATCACCTTTGTGAACACCCGTGGGGCGCTGGTAAGGCCGAAGGGGAGCACGGTAAACTGAAAGTGCTCGTGGCCAACCATGAACCGCAGGTAGCGCCGGTGGGCAGGCAGGACGGGGATATGAAAATAAGCGTCCTGCAAGTCCAACGCTACCATCCAGTCTCCTGGGTCCAGGGCAGCCAGGACCTGAGCCAGTGTCAGCATTTTGAACTTCTCCTTCCGGAGGAAGCCGTTGACGTTCCTGAGGTCCAAGATAGGGTGTAGGCCCCCTTTGCCCTTCTTGGGTACCAGAAAGTAGTGGGAGTAGCAACCACACCCTACTTCTGGCCCAGGAACGCGCTTGATGGCCCCCTTGGCCAAGAGGACCGTAAATTCCTCCTGCAGAAGTCGCAAATGATCCCCCGATACACGTTGGTTCTGCGGTGGCATGGCTGGAGGAGTCGCCTCGAAGGGGAGGGAGTAGCCCCTTCGGACGATTTGCAGCACCCACCTGTCTGATGTGACAGTGCACCAGTGGAGGTGGTGATGGCGAACCCTGCCCCCCACTGGCGTCACATGGGCCTGAAAGCACGGACTAGGAGGTTTTTGAGGCGGAGGCTGCGGGGGAAGGTGTGGACTGACCTCGCCGTTGCCCCCGACTGCCCGGACGGCGGTTTCCACAGCCGCCACCGCGTTGGGTATTGCCCTGCGGAGCGTGGCTAGCGGCGCGTGTGGGCGCACCCCTTCCGTGGCCACGAAAGGAGTGAAAAGCAGCCGATTGCTGGCGTGGGCCCGAGAGGCCCAAGGACTTGGCCGTAGCCCTGGAGTCCTTAAAGCGCTCAAGCGCATGGTCTGCTTTGTCGCCAAAGAGGCGACGGCCATCGAACGGCATGTCCATGAGCGTGTTCTGGACATCTGCCGAAAAGTTGGCGGACCTCAGCCAGGCGTGGCGTCAGACCGCCACCGTTGTTGCCATCGCTCAACCTAGCGAGTCGGTGGTATCCAGCCCACACCTGAAGGAATATTTGGCTGCATCCCGGCCCTCCACAAGGGCTTGGCCGAGTTTGGCCCGTACCTCCAACGGACACTCTGGCAGCACCTCTGCCACCTTATCCCACACAGAGTGGGTGTAACGTCCCAAGAGGCAGGCGGTGTTGGAAGACCGCAGGCCCAGACTAAGGGATGAGAAGATCTTCTTCCCATACTGGTCATACCTCTTGGATTCCCTGTCCGGCGGGGCTGACGGGAACGCGGTCTGGGAATTGGAGGCCTGGATGACCAGGCTCTCGGGGGTAGGGTGGGTGGACAGGAAACATGGGTCGCCCGGGGAGGTGGCGTCTGGCCACGTTCCTATCTACGGGCAAACCCGTAGCGGGCTTGGACCAAGTGCCCAGAAGAACGTCGGTCAAGGCCTCATTAAAGGGCAGCAGAGGCTCGGCCGAGCTTGACTGCGGTTTAAGGACCTCAGTGAGGAGATAAGTCCTCACGGCCGCGACGGGGAGCTCAAGGCCCAAGGCCTTGGCAGCCCTCATCAGCACCACACTGTAGGTTGCCCCCTCCTCCGTAGCCACGGTAGGGGGGGAGCAAAACCAGTGTCTGGAGAGGTGTCCAGGCCACTGGCCTCCCCAAGGTCTCCTGTCCAGTCCTCATGAGACTGACACTCTCTGACCAGAGGGTCCTCAGGCCCCTCCCAGTCCTCTTCAGCACCCATCTCCTGAAACTCAGGGTCCTCAACCAATGGGGCCTGTTCATAGAAGTTAAACTCTCCAAACGACGTCTGGAGCGGCGCCCATCGGGGCCGTCCCGACGCCGGAACAGGAACGAAGGTAGAACCGGGGACGGCGCCGGAGGCGACACCTGAGGGTCCGACGCCGGGGAGGTCGTAAGGTCCACCGGCGATGAACCAGATCCCGAAGGAGGTCCAGCAGCGTCCCGCGGCGCCGGGCCCGAAGGCGCCGGCGGAACAACTGAACCCCTCGGCGCCGGGCCCGAAGGCGCCGGCGGCGTCGGGATAGCGGGAACCTGAGGCGCCGGGCCCGAAGGCGTCGGCGGCGTTGGAGCCGTAGCACCCGACAGCGTCGGGGCCGAACCCCCCGACCCGCTAGGGTTCCCAGACGGGTCTGCTGGGCCCGAAGGCGCCGCGGAGCCCGTCGGAGGAGAGAGTTTCCTCATGGCCATGAGGAAGCGCTCAACTTCCTCCGGCGTCGCGTTAAGCCCAGGGACCGTAGGGTATGGGTCTGGACGCGGCGCCTGCGTCTCCGTTGGAGCCGCGTGGGTGGTGTCACCCGAACTCCCGGCCGCATCGCGCGAGCGTCGGGGGGAGTTTGCAGAGCGATGACGCCGCTTGGACTTCTTGTGCCTCTTACCTGACGACGACTTTGACCCGGAGGAGTGCGGCCTACTCTCGGAGCTGTGGTGGCTCCGAGCCCGCGACCTGTCCCTCGACCTCCCATGGGACCGAGACCTCTCGCGGCGCGGGACCGACTGCCGGAGTTCGAGTCGCCTGCGGGACCACTCCCGCCTGGCTTTCGAAGAGAGGGCCCGGCAGTCGGAGCAGGCCTTGTCGTCGTGATCGACCCCGAGACAAGTTAAACACCGTCGGTGAGGATCCGTGACCGACATCAGACGGTCGCAATCCTCACAGTGCTTAAAGCCGGGCATCCCTACGGCACCGTCGGAGTCGAAGACTCGAGAAAGGATCAAAAATGATCAAAAAGGTTAGTCAAAAAATGACTAGGGTTACTGCTTTTTCCAGATCTGCGCTTGCTGGCGTGGAAAAAAGAAGAACTGACGTCAGCACGCGGAGGCGGCGTCTAAGTACTCCAACGACGTCATCACGGCGCCCACGACGCCGGACGCGGAGCCGCAGACAACGCCTACCGACGCGCAAGGGTACTGCTACGCAAAAATTTCCGGATCCAGTCTGACGCCTGGGGATATTCTAAGGTAAGGAATCTAATACTAACGTGTCTCTTTCAGATTTAGCTGTCAACGGAACAAGATCAGTTGTACTACCGCCCCTTGCTGGTAAAAAGGAGAACCGAGTTGTATGCATCGACCTGGTTAAACCACAATCATGTGGCCAATAATAAGTAGTAGGCCAAGTGGACTCCCAAGAAATAGCAGAACACCAAAGTTTGCTACAAATCAAGAGGTTCAAACTGAGAGACTAATCACATTTGATAAACCTACAGTGAATCAACAAGGACTATGCAACAAAGCCATGGAACTTATGCCTCTTAAAACCCAAATTGCAACAATTCGTCAAGAAACACCTGTCTACAACGATGTAGCCACAGACTATGCTAATGAAACAAAGAAAAATTCAGAAGCAATTCCAACAATTGATAGAACTGCATCAGGCTACTTCATCAATTTCGATGACTTTTCTCCGGATCCGAGCGAACCTGAGGAACAGCCAACAACAACAAAAACTTTTAAAGACAAGACTAAAGAACTCTTTCATCAACTACAAGAAACCTATCTGATTTCCCCATGGATTGAATTTTGGGTGGTGCTAGGTGTACTTTTCCTCCTGCTTTGGCTCATCATGGTACTATGCTTGGGACACTTCATTGAGGGAAAATATATTACTATGGACACAGCAAGCCAGAATATCAACCTGGTCCTAAAGCCACACAAGTCTTCACACATCGAGAAAAGAGAACTTTCTTCAGTAAACTTCACAGCCAATCCGATACCCGGCGGGGTAGCATGGGACAAAACAGATTACGAAATATATGGCCCGGTCGAGCTCTTGAAGTATCCTCATCAATTTAAGGTTTCATTAAGTGACTTTGTAAAACCGAGCACATTCTCTGATGATTGGGACTTTGAAAGTATTAATGATATGATGTCAGACTTAGTTATGTCAGCACAATTTACAGAACATGATTATTTACAAGGTTCGTCAAATTATGAACAGATGTACTGCTACAATCACTATGGTAACCATTATTTGCATAAATCTGCTCAACCTAGAAATGTTTTAAATTATAATCAATGGGAACATTGTGCAACTCCACCAAAAGGTAGTTCAAAAACATTTTATGAGAAATTCCCATACTTCTCAGGGTTAAACACAAGTGAAGCAGAAACATTTTATTTCAAACTGTTAAATAAGACAGGAATGAAAACCATGCTGACAAATACAAAATTAATCTATTCAGAAACATTTTTTGAAAAAATTAATACATTTGGTTTTGATTTTTGGAAAAATAATATTGAAACGAAAACCATCTGGGGTACCAAAGATTGGCAAGTCCAAGGTATAGAATCATTATTCAGAGCCTGCATGATCCCAGAACAAATTATATTTTTGAATGACACAATTCAACAAACAACCTGTCTTGGCCTAGCCAAAATTAAAGACTTAAACAAACCGTCTATTCCAAAGCAAACACCTGACAGTAATAGCACTACAGATGTTGAGATAGACGTATCCCATATTTTAAACCAAAACAGAACACATCCTGATTGGAAGAAATGGTTGATCTGGCCCACAGACACAAATAACTGTCAAGATAGATTCCTGAACAAAATACAGGGGTTCAAATTGACCAGGCCAGACCCTAGATACTCCCAGAGACAACATCCAGGGATAGTAACAACATACAGTGTAGGAAAACTCTGCCTCGAATGGCTACAGACATCCACACTGGCAGAAATTAAGCAACACTTAACTTTACTTAAAGAAGGTGCTGACTTGCGTGATTTCATTATGGGACCACGCAAACAGCGTCAAAAACGTTTTATAGCGTCCTCTATATATGCAGCTTATAACGAAGCTTGGAAAGCAACCCAAATTGAAACAGCAGAGAAAATACGAGAAATTGACCGTATTAATTTGGAAAAATCACTTTCTGTTGTGGACAATGGGTTAATGACTCTGTCCTCCAGAATATATTCACTGGACAGTATTGTATCATCTGCAATCGATATAATAGAGCAGGACTTACTAATGTTACAACATGGTCAGTCCCAATTGCGTTCTATTGTACAGCTTGGCTGGACGTTACAAAATCTGCGTTCAGGCTACGTGCCTTGGCGTTTAATCAACACAACGTCACTGTTCTCTATCTTTAACCTTACTGATACACAAATCAGCTTGGCACAAAAAGGAGCAGAGTATACAATTCTGAGCATTGAAAAACTTGAGCGATTACCATTGACAATGTCAGAACGACCTGTCATTGAATGGATAATACACGGAATAATAACTATTCCGATAACAACTTTCCAATTTCGATACTGCCGAAAGTATATACAGGTAGGCCAGTATGAAAGGTTGGGTAAAGGATACATTAAGTCAACATGGAAATTACCTTACACACACACGTTATAGTGAAAAAGGACAGAATGTATTTCTTAGTGGTAATAATTGTGAATAATCACTAAGTGGTATACTTCTGTGTCAGGGTATAAATCTACATGGGGCCTGTGAGGGGACTTCAAATAACCTTTCATGTCACCAGCTTGGCACACCTGCAACTCGAATAGAGCCATTCTTTAGACGGCTTTCGAACGGGAGCTACATTCTAATAGTAGACCACAGATGTTGTGGCTTGGTGCCAGGAAAAGCTTATCTAGTAAGCGTTTCTTCCATGGTCACTTGCTGTATGAAAGTATTGTATCCAAACGACACTCCAGACAGGGAGGGAGAAATATGGCTCAGTTTGAAAATCTCTTCTATTCGAATTGATACTTTAAGCAGAATGAAGTCTGTTTCTTCTACAGACGCCTGTGCCCTTGACGTCATCAAAAAGAACGTATGATCTCCAAGTTGCAAGGACAACGGCAGAGATACATAACCTTTTATCAACAAATTGCCCCTTCCACTTCGCAGAAATGCTAAACCAAATCTTAAAGATTTCAGATACGAATGGTATCCAGAGTGTATTTAAGACAATTTTTTCGGGACTGTTGACACCTTTCAAAGCAGTCCTGGGCATCTTTCCTAATTTTGTCCATTCAATCTTTGGCGGCCTTCCACTCCTGTTGGGACTCGTAGCAGGCATTTTATTTTTGCTACTCCTGCTTCGTTATGGCAAGCCATGTCACAGACAAGACTCTAGCAACAATGGAAGAAACTATCCTAGCTATACGCTATCGGGACCGCATAACTAAAGTCCTTGGATTAGCCCGGCTAAGAGATCTGAATATGACCTGGTTTCTTTCATTCAGACCCATCTGGCAGAATTGTATCTTACCTGTGTTAAGATGTATGCTGAGCGGAGAAGAATGCGTGTTAGACGTCTGTCTCACACTACAATCAGAAGTACCAATGGATACAGATACTTTGCTAAGTCCTGTAACGGCTCATGCATCGTGTTGTCCCCAGCGGTTACCAATCCTGATGACGGCATTCGTTGAGACTTCACCACTGCGATTAAAGGGTAGTGAAGTGCAAGATGAGAGCAGCATCACCCAGGTACGACCTTCTGTGAGCACTGCTGATCCTGTCATCGATGATAGCAATCATTCTCACAACTGCACAGTTGCGGCATTTTCCAACTTGGTCGAACTTTCACCTGAAGTGGTAGACTGCTTTTTTGAAAGTCTGTCTGAAATGATGTTCTCCCCTGAACAGAAAGAATAAACTTTTAAGCAAACGAGAACTCAGCGTTCCCTGAACTCTGAATTTGGCCTTCAGCTTTGAAAAACAAAAGCTTCTGAAAATATTTGGAACTGTTTTGGCTTCTCCCCCTGAAAAACGAAATTATTTTTTTCCCCGATTCCAAAATATTTACTTTTTTTGGCACTCATCCTCTGCTTGGAGAACAGAGCTTCTATTTTTAGGAACTCTAGAGACAATACATTACCTCAGCCTCTAGCATATTTACAAATAACTGTATTTATATGTGATGGAATGGTCTCGCACTTTTTTTTCTGTATTAAGAGCCATTTCATGTGTAATTTTCGCAAAATCATTCTAGCTGATATATATGCATCCTGTTCTATGAATGATTACTCTGCTTAAAATACTGTACCTATACTCATTTTTCGTGTATTTGGCATATGCCATTTCAGATGCAAAAAATGTATTTTGGGGTTGATCGGTATACACATGCACCGTCTGATATGTTTACTATTGCTTAGTTTAGTAATTATGGACATGAATTCGTGGAGTGGGTGTAGTGTGTTTATCTAGGTACCTGAATCGATATTCCTATTCTTTGCCCTTGTCCGGTTATAAATCAATAATATCCCTACAACGGCATAGAAACCCTTTTCATAATTCAGTCATAGCGCATGCTGTCACATTAAGCAAGCCTACTCCTCCAGCCCCCTAGAAAGCACACCGAGTTCTTAAACAAATCCAAGCCTCCAGCAGGCGTCGCAATCCATCAAGTTGTGGTGTTCGCCCAAACACCACATACAGATAAGATGTGGGTCCATTGCGGACATTTGCCGCGAACAGGAAGTACAGGTTTTAAAGCCCGAAGGCATCGCATACTGTTCCAGATGCAAAGTGTCAAAAGAGGCCTGAAAACAGAGCCAGAGGAACCGCTTACTCCGGATTTGATTGACACGCGGGAAAAAAGAAGGAAAATGACGTCAGCACGCTGGGAGGGACTTACATGACCTCGCTGATGTCACGTACATGGACGATGTCAGGGCGGGGTCATGTGGTGCTGTCCCCTGGCGCGCAGAGGTGCTGCTGCAAAACATTTTCCAGATCCAGTCTGATGCCTGGGGATATTCTAAGTTAAGGAATGTGCGGCTAGTTGTCTCTATCAGATACATGCACTTGCCAAAGGGCTCTGTGAGTTTGGATTCACAGTCAGGAGAACACTTAGGAAGGCGTTACGGTTTACTTTGCTAGTGGACGCCAACCAAAAGTTGATAGGCAGGAAGGTTAATTCCTCCAGAATAGCTAGAGCCATCCAACAAACCATCTCCAGTGACGAAGCAACCTCCGCAATGAAGAGGTGAAAACCATCAATGGGAAAATCCAATATGGCAGCATGTAGAAGGTCTGAGCTGCACAATAGAACAAAGTGAAGCAGGGGCACAGATGAACTCATGGACCAATCATAATAGTACGCCAAATCAAGGCCAGATCTCTGCCATCTCTCATAGTGCATGAGAGTAAAGGGCCAACAAGCAGGTGGCATTACAAGATTAAAAGGAACAATCCTCCCCAATGCATCAACATGCCTACATATTCAGTCTAGGAGACCGGAGCAACAAAGTGCCACCAGACTGAGGGCCAAAGAGTCAGACAATGGCAGGTTATCTATTATGGGTGCAGAAGACTCAAATGGCTAGCCTATCTTTAGCTGGGCAATACCAGCACACAATCAGAGCACTAACAACCAGACCTGAGGTAGACCTATCACAGACCGCCTGAACAGCGAACCTGAATACCTCAAAAAGATATCCATAGTCCTGTTCAGAAGGAATAAGACTGTAGTATTTCTGTCAACAAGTTCAACTCCACCTCCACCACAGACCGAAGTTATCTTACACCAGGTAGAACTGAAGGCCATAACGTCATTCAAAGAGAGGTTTGAGAGTCTGAAGACCAATCTAGGTTCTATCTTGCACTCAGAGATCAAACCACTTGCAGAATGGAAATTCAAGTTGAAGTAAGAAGGAGGACGAGAAAAGCCATCACTCACCAATAGAGGCACCAGAATGCAACACCATGATGGGTAACACCTCAGAGTTGGTACTGGAGTTCATACAACATCCAGTGTCCTGGAACTTAGGCAGTATGCCGAGAGGGGGCTCATAAATTCAAATCTTGAACAAGTAGTTGAGCCACCCAGCGCTGAGGAATAGAGGAAGCACGTCGAGGACAATACTACTCAGAAGCCAATACTGGCTTTGAAGTCAAAGAAATCTGTGAAGCATCTGGCAGCAGAAATTAAGCTGGCAAGGTTAAAACCAATGTCGACAAAACCAGTCAGGTTGACTGACATCAGGGAAAGATCTGCCCATGGAGAGGCTGAAAGATCCAAATGCGGTTGGGGTTCGGAGGACACCGGACAAGCCAACATAAGGCGGAACATCACCAACAAATTCTGGGTGAAATGCATGGTATCATCACTGGGGGCAAGGCACCAGGCAGAAGCAGAGTCAGAAGACTATGCCAAGGTCAAAGTCGAAGAAGGAAACTGCTGACAAAGAAACCTTCCCCATGAACTGAATTGGCATCGGATGGCACGGTGGAACACCAGCCAAGTGGTTGAAGATATAATGGTGACAGAGGAAGACCTCAACCATGCAGTCATCTCAACTACTGAAGCCAGATCTGGAACAGTACCCACACGGGATACAGCAACACGGGCCTGCAAAGACATCTGAAAAATAACCAGAGGAGGATAAAGATGAGATGAGGTCAAGCAGGACATTCACAATGAGACTAGGGACAAGCCAGGCACCTAAACACCAGGCATTCCCATACAAATACGGGACAGTCCACAGGAGACAATTACAAATTGGCGATGAGGGATGCAGAAAAAAAGTCAGCACATCAAGTGGCACATTACCAGTACATGGCACCACCTAGTGCCAAAAAGAGCTATTTTAAACTTCCTAATCCAGTCTGGCACTTGGGAAGATTCATTAGATGAGGAAATTGTGGATAGAAATATCCATCAGAACCTGGAGGCAGCCAAAACAGAGCACCTGCTTTTTCTTCCTGATGCACAAAAAGTATAATTTTAAGTCAGCCTACTTGTCACCCACCGTCGGATGCAGGTCTCAGTCCTACAACTTGGAACCTAATCTGCTGAGGTAATTTACAATCTCTAGTTTCACCAGTCTCACACTATCTGTTTTACTGCTCTCGCCAAAATGTCCTATGCATCCTTGGAAACGGTCAATGAATCGATTGATGCCTTGTTTCTAGATGTAGTGCAAAGTTGCAGTTTTATCTGTCATTATACGCTCTGTTATTTCAGTTACCTTCACCTGAAACACTAAAGGTGTAATTGATTGTCTGCACCCACCGCACTAATATGTAACATCCTTTCTGGCGAGGATTCATCTACTTACTAAGAGTAAGTAGATATGTGTTTCAGAAGTCTTGAGGGAAGGGTCAGTTACTACTAGTGGCTCTGGAGGTGGAGGATAGAAAGGCTTACCTGCCATCGTTGTAGAGTGGTCCACCAGTTTAAGACATTTTTCATTATACTTGTTACCTACACCTCATTCTACCAATGTCATGCCACCTGTGTCCCTCCTCAGTGAACCCCTTCCTGCAGGGTTCACAACTTGAGCCTATATATCAGTACAATACCATGTTCCATTAAAGACTACTGGAGGGGCAGAACGAACAAGTTACTTACCTCAGGTAATGCATTATCTGGTAGAGACAAGATCTATCCGCAGATTCCTTACCTTTAAATTTCCCAAGCGTCAGACAGGATCTGGAAGATTTTTTCGTGAGCAGTACCCCTGCGGGCTTGTAGGTGGTGTTGATCAGCTCCATGCTTCAGCACAATCCACGCTGGAAGTGACGTCTTCAAGACCTATATAGCCACCTCCTTGGCACGCTGATGTCAGTTAACTTCCAAGACTTTCCACACTAGGAGCGCGGAGCCAGGAAGTGCACTGACACTGGTGTGTCCAAACTAGGGCCACCAAAGGCATCATCCCTGATCCTAGAAACCCGTCAACAGAGCGGGAAGGATGGGAGGGGCAGTAAGGAATCTGCTGCTAGATCTGGGCTCTACCAAAGAATACATTACAGAAGGTAAATAACTTGTTCATCCGACAGACATCTAGCCACAGATTTGTTAGCTTTGAATAGTTACCCAAGCCATAACATGCCAGATAGTGGGCTGTGGATTCATTCTAAACTAAAAAGCCCTGAAGGACCAAACAGGCGAAGTCCCCATCCCTGCGGCTCTTACTGTTCAGGCAGTAGTGTTTGGTAAACGTGTGCAGGGGAGGAAGGTCAAAAGCTATTAACTGTTGTCACTCAATCTCCACGCAAGAAGGCGGAAAGTTGGCAGGTTCTGGTGGAGGACCCACCCCTGCTGCTGTGACAGAAGATCCTCCCGAAGGGGCAGTCTGATCAGAGGATCAATGTTCTTGATGAAAAGCTCGGGATACCTGACTCTCCGTGCCCAGTCTGGAGCCACAAGGATGACTTGGGCCCAGTTCTTACTCCTGATCTTCTTGAGAACTCTGGGCAAAAGTGGTATGGGGGAAAGGTGTACAAGAGGCCTGAGCGCCACAAAACGAAAAGCGTCTACGAGAGAGAGCAGCGTTGGAAACTCAAGCGTGCAAAGCTGCGGAGATTGCACGTTCTCAGCAGAGGTGAAAAGATCTAACAAAGGATCTCCCTACTGCTGAATAAGACCTTACGCTACCTCTGGATGGAGACGCCATTCGTGATCCACTATGTAGCGACGGCTGACTTTGTCCGCTCCGGCATTCAGAGAACCTGCCAGATGTTGAATCACCAGGGTTAAGGCCCTGCTGGTCCAGCCATTTCCAGAGACGCAAGGACACTTGACAAAGGGTCCGTGACTCCACCCTGCCCTGTTTGTTGCAATACCACATGGTAGTTAACCAGCCTTCCCTTAATGAAGGGTAGAAATGCTTTCAGTGGCAATCTGATCGCTCAGAGTTCCAGCATGTTTGTGAAGAGTCCAGATCCCGCTGGAGACAGGAGTCCGCTAAACTCGACCTCTTCCAGATTGTCATCCCATCCCAGGAGTGAGGCATCTGTCATTACTATGAGATCTGGTTGGTGATGGGAGAGAGTTCTCCCTCTGATCCAATTGCAGTATGTAAACCAACACTGCAGGGTCTTTGGAGTTACCTCCGTGATCTGGACCATGTCGGAGGGATTCCGCTGGTGCTGCCCCCACTAGAACTTCAGGTCCCACTGCAGAGCCCGAATATACCATCCGGCATATGTCACTAGTAGGATGCCATGAGGCCCAGCAGCCTCAGTCTTTGTCACCAAAATCCAGGCTAGAGGCTGAAACATTGGTATCATAGCTTGAATATCCTGGATTTGCTGCTCGGGAGGATAAGCACGAAACACCACTGTGTTCAGAAAAGCTCCAATGAAAGGGAGAATCTGAGAGGGAGTCAGGTGTGATTTCAGCATGTTGATAGTGAACCCAAAAGGTTTGCCGTAGTCTGGAGGTGGGAGACTACACCGATCCCGCCTTCAGAAGCCAGTTGTCGAGATGGGGGAAGACTGGCACCCCTGATCTGCGCAGATGAGGTGCGGCCACCGCCATCTCCCTTGGTGAACACTAGAGGGGCACTGGTAAGGCTAAAGTAGCATGATGAATTGAAAGTGCTTGTAGCCTACCGTAAACCGTAGGTAGTGCCGATGGACAGGCAAGTCCAATGCTACCATCCCGTCTCCTGGGTCCAGGCCAGACAATACCTGAGCCAAAGTGAGCATCCTGCACTTCTGCTTCTTCGAGATGTGGGTCTGTAACCGGCATGGTGCGATGACAGGTGCCACACAGTTTGAAGCCAGTCTTCCTCAAAGACATCCCTCGACACACCAGGAGGAAGTATTTCCTTAAAAAAGACTCGACAGACTGCAGAAAAAAGTCTTTGAAAAACCGACAGAGGGGTAGCTCTTTCTCCGGATCAGCGCTAGGTGGCGTGGAAAGAAAAGAACTGACGTCAACATACCGAGATGGTGCCTATATAGGTGACAGAGAAGTCACTTCCGGCACGGGTGACACCACACAGAGCCGATCTACCCCACCTACCAGCGCACAGGGGTACTGCTCTTGCAAAAATCTTCTGGATCCAGTCTGACACATGGGAAATTCAAAGGTAAGGAATCTGTAGCTAGATGTCTCTATGTGCCAACGCAGTGGTAGTAGCTTGGCCCTGGTGGAATGAGCCCTCAGTGTTTCTGGAGGTTGCTTCTTGGCAATATGCAAAAAACTCAGTTGATGGACAGAATGTAGAACAATGTCATACATTCACCCCAGTACAAGGATCTGGGCCTAAATCCATCGTTTTTTTTCACTCCACACCACCCTGGGTTAGACACTGGCTATATGCAAATCAGCTCTGACCCTGTGCCTCATGGGAACAGTCCAGTCCGAACTACCAAGCCATGTCTTTCCCAGACCGGAATCAAGCATCCAAGGACCGGTTTCTGGCTATCAGCCTTCATCAGCCTGGATAGCTTTGACTCCAGTGGTGTGGAGAGCCTGGGACTCACGTCTGAGCATACCCAGCCCACTCTGGGTGAAAATTGCAAAAAACTCAGTTGATGGACAGAATGTAGAACAATGTCATACATTCACCCCAGTACAAGGATCTGGGCCTAAATCCATCGTTTTTTTGCACTCCACACCACCCTGGGTTAGACACTGGCTATATGCAAATCAGCTCTAACCCTGTGCCTCATGGGAACAGTCCAGTCCGAACTACCAAGCCATGTCTTTCCCAGACCGGAATCAAGCATCCAAGGACCGGTTTCTGGCTATCAGCCTTCATCAGCCTGGATAGCTTGACTCCAGTGGTGTGGAGAGCCTGGGACTCACGTCTGAGCATACCCAGCCCGTTCGGCGTGAAAATTGCAAAAAACTCAGTTGATGGACAGAATGTAGAACAATGTCATACATTCACCCCAGTACAAGGATCTGGGCCTAAATCCATCGTTTCTTTGCACTCCACACCACCCTGGGTTAGACACTGGCTATATGCAAATCAGCTCTGACCCTGTGCCTCATGGGAACAGTCCAGTCCGAACTACCAAGCCATGTCTTTCCCAGACCGGAATCAAGCATCCAAGGACCGGTTTCTGGCTATCAGCCTTCATCAGCCTGGATAGCCTGACTCCAGTGGTGTGGAGAGCCTGGGACTCACGTCTGAGCATACCCAGCCCACTCGGGGTGAAAATTGCAAAAAACTCAGTTGATGGACAGAATGTAGAACAATGTCATACATTCACCCCAGTACAAGGATCTGGGCCTAAATCCATCGTTTTTTTGCACTCCACACCACCCTGGGTTAGACACTGGCTATATGCAAATCAGCTCTGACCCTGTGCCTCATGGTCTGACCTAGGGTGGTGTGGAGTGCAAAACAACGATGGATTTAGGCCCAGATCTTTGTACTGGGGTGAATGCAAGACATTGTTCTACATTCTGTCCATCAACTGTGGTTTTTGCAATTTTCACCCCGAGTGGGCTTGGTATGCTCAGACGTGAGTCCCAGGCTCTCTACATCACTGGAGTCAAGCTATCCAGGCTGAAGAAGGCTGATAGCCAGAAACCGGTCCTTGGATGCTTGATTCCGGTCTAGGAAAGACATGGCTTGGTAGTTCGGGCTGGACTGTTCCCATGAGGCACAGGGTCAAGGCTGATTTGCATATAGCCATTGTCTGACCTAGGGTGGCGTGGAGTGCAAAAAAACTATGGATTTAGGCCCAGATCTTTGTACTGGGGTGAATGTAAGACATTGTTCTACATTCTGTCCATCAACTGTGGTTTTTGCAATTTTCACCCCGAGTGGGCTGGGTATGCTCAGACGTGAGTCCCAGGCTCTCCACATCACTGGAGTCAAGCTATCCAGGCTGAAGAAGGCTGATAGCCAGAAACCGGTCCTTGGATGCTTGATTCCGGTCTAGGAAAGACATGGCTTGGTAGTGTGGGCTGGACTGTTCCCATGAGGCACAGGGTCAAGGCTGATTTGCATATAGCCATTGTCTGACCTAGGGTGGTGTGGAGTGCAAAAAAACGATGGATTTAGGCCCAGATCTTTGTACTGGGGTGAATGTAAGACATTGTTCTACATTCTATCCATCAACTGTGGTTTTTGCAATCTTGGCAATATGCAGCACATCTTAATGCAGAGGACTACAGATAAAATCCTTTTCGGGACCGCTTTATCTTTCTTTGTCAATCAATTAATCAAGCAATACTTGTATAGTGTGGCTTATCACCCATGAGGGTATCCAGGCACTGGGTTGCTGGGCTTAGCCAAAGAGCCAGGTCTTAAGTCTCCTCCTGAAGTCCATAAGCAAGGGTGATGTTTGGGGGTGGAGGGCATTCCAAGCTCTGGTGGCGAGGTGGGAGAAGGAGCCGCCTCTGCTGTGGCTATGGTGGATTTGCGGCGCCTGTGCGAGGGAGTCAAAGCAAAGGTTTCTGAATGGTTGGTGGAAGTTCAGGCAGTGGTTCATGCATGCTGCTCTGTGATCATGGAGGGCTTTGTAGTAAGCATGAGCGCTAAATCCGCTCCGCTCGCGGATTTTGCGAATTTTCGGTAAATTCGCGATCCGCAAACTCTCGCGAATTTACCGAAAATTCGCAATCCGCGAGCGGCGGATTCCTAGGTCAAAAGTTCAAGCCTTGCTGGCCTGTTGTAACTATTTTACGATGGCGCCGGCAAGCTGCCAGCGCCATCGTAAAATAGTTACTAAATTAGCTTCAACAGGAAGCACTAATAGATAAAATCAAGCAGGCGCTCGTGCATCTGCTTTATTTTATCTATTCGAGCTTCCTGTTGAAGCTAATGTAGTAACTATTTTAGGATGGCGCTGGCAGCTTGCCGGCGCCATCGTAAAATAACTAACAGGCCAGGCAGCTGTGCCCTCTTCCCAAAACGGTGGCGTCTTCTTGAATAAATATGAAGGGCAGGGTTCATTCTGGCACGATGGTCCTGGCACAAAATTAAACCTCAACCGGAAGCACTTACAGATATCATGTAAGCATGTGCCCTAGTTGAAGCTTAAATTCAGTGACTCATTTATCGGCCCAAAAAACAATCGTGAGCGTTGTCAAGGCTGGGCAGGTGTCTCTGATCGGTATCTGACCTTTTATACACACAAGAGGCATGTGCACTCGCATGGAATTGAGACCAGTTTATTGCGGAATTAGAGTTTCATGAGGAACCACCGTTCCATGCATACCTTTGGGGAAAGTCAAGGTGGCGGGCGTCGCCGTCAAACGCTGTTTTATTCTGAAGCCACTCGAAAATTCTATCAAAGAGAATTCGAGCGTGTATTAAAGAGACATGCTTACAACCATATGTGCATCACTATTCACAAGGTGACTGCGACAGCCATAACCCTTGTGGTGTGACACAAAGTAGCACCATGGGAGTTGGCAGACCTGCACATTATTTTTCTCCGCATATGATCGTAATATCTCTTGATCTCAGATGACATGCCTAGTTTATTTTAATGCGCAACTCGAGCTGCCTTTGCTGGTGATTTCCACGTCACAGTCATCAGCACACGAGCACAGCGCCATGCCCTTTCACTCAGCACGCTCTGTTCATTAGTCTGCAGGAATGCACTGTAAACTGTCTCACATGGTGCATTTGATGGCAGGCAGCAGTTTCCATCACTTTAAAAGCTTGAATTTTGGAATAGCAACACACGCCGAACTTTGCACATAATGTGTTACCACAGCATAAAATAAAATAAAACATCCATTGGATAAATATTTGCTCTGCTAAACAGAAACTAAACTCCCAGAGTTCGGTTAAAGAACAAATTTAATTCTACAATCCAAACTTTTTCAGGGTCTCGAGCTACTTTCACAGCTTAGCAAACAAGCACGCAATCATTTTATGTTTTATGATTTGCGTGTGTGTTCTGTCAAGGCTGGGCAGCTGTCTCTGATCGGTATCTGACCTTTTATACACACAAGAGGCATGTGCACTCGCATGGAAGCCCCGCCCCAAATACGCAAATTCGCGGATTTTGCGGATCCACGATCCGTGAATACGC
Organism: Lissotriton helveticus; assembly: GCF_964261635.1. NCBI lineage: Eukaryota > Metazoa > Chordata > Amphibia > Caudata > Salamandridae > Lissotriton > Lissotriton helveticus. The sequence continues at coordinate 1,782,934,703 of NC_136065.1, forward strand.
AAATCCGTGAATCGTGGATCCGCAAAATCCACCCATGTCTACTTTGTAGGCATCAGGTGATGTGGCAAGTTGAGGATCAGTCTGGCTGCTGAGTTCAGTATCATCTGGAGCCTACTCATGAGTTCGGCGGTGGTTCCTGTTTACAGTGCATTGCCATAGTCCAGTCAGCTGGTGATTGAGGCTTGCATGACTTTTTCTCATGCTGATAGGGAGCCATTTGAAGATTCTTCGGAGCAGGCAGAGGAGGCTGTGTCGATCTGTCATTTCATGGGGAGTTTGCTGTCCAGAATGATGCCGAGGTTACGGGCGTGGTCTTTTGGTGTGGGAGTGGGTCCAAGTTTGGCGGGCCATCAGGTGTTGTTACGGAGGAAGGCATTATTGCCAAGGATCAGCACTTTGCTCTTGTCAGTTTTGAGCTTCAGACAGTTGTCCTTCATCCAGGCTGTGAAATAATTCATGCAGGTGTGGAAGTTGATCTATGTGGTGGTGTGATCTGCTGTGAGTGAGAAGATGAGTCGGTTATGGTCGGCGTAGCATATGAGTTTGTGTTACAGGGACTCTGCTCAGACACAGAACTGTGCATAGAGACTTAGGACCTCAGTGAATTAGGGTGTGCCAAAACTCACCTTAGTACCCAAAATCCCCTACCAGACTAGCAATCAGTGTCACATTAGCTCTTCGTCCTATAGCAAAGAAACCAATGATTAGACAACCTAGAACATGCGACTAAGGACCATCTCAGGAATGGTGGAAAGTGAGAACACTCTTTTGTTATAAGTTCATACCAGTCCACAACAGGAGTAAAATAGAGACACGGTAAGGTTAAAATGTTTATTTTAACGACGTGATCTCAAGCGCAGTATTTTAATCAACATAAGCATACATATGATTAAGAATATTACGGTCAGAATGGCTACAATTCCATAAAATACAAAAGGAGGAATCATATTACAATGATAGGGCAAACAGGTGATAAAAGCGCCTATTTGAAGCACCCTCCCTATCTAGGAACTATGTATTTATAAAACTATAGAAGGTTTCTTGAGCTTTCTTAGGGGGACCCCATTTACCTGTCCACTCAGTAAGTGTAAATTACATCAGGATCGGTTAGTTCGGTATGCCTGGAATCTTCCAAGTGTGTTCAATTCTGGCAAGTGTCTCGGCTTGCAGCTGCCAAATTGTTGTGTCTAGAATGTGTTACACGGACACACCGATAAACAGGCTTGCATGTTATGATAACCTTGGCAGCTCAGCACTCACTGTAAAGACTGGGGACATGATATATGTCTAGAGATGTCGAAAAACAAACCTTTCCTCATGTAAGACCTTCGTGAAAGCTAACTCTGCAAAAACAGCTAAGCAGTGTCGTGTGCATAAGCCATGCTAACTTAACATGCACGCAGAAAGAGGCCAATACACCACACTACACCCCCCTCTCCCCCCCCAATGTTCGGGGAACACCCAGCACTTAGGGCAAACATCATAGAATGCAGAGTTCAAGTTCGAGGGAGACAGAACCAAGTTCAGAAAGTTTGCCAAAATTGAAATTTAGGAATAAAAATTCAAAAAAATCCAAATCAGTGACTACTAACACACGTGGCCATGGTGTGTGAAAAGACCTCAAATATGTAAGGAAAAATCAAGACAAAAATGTAAAATATTCACGAGTCCAGCCCGTGTCTATGAAGCAAAAAAATAAGTAATACTTCAATCCAACAACGTGTAAGCACCAAATGTTGCAACTGCTTCCAACAAGAAGTCGTTGTTTTCATCCATGAACATTTCAGCCATCCAATTAAGCAAAGGGAAAGAACATACATGTTCCTTGATTGCCGGAGCCTCTAGCATCATCAGAGGACAACTCTGGCTTATTTCAAGATAACTGCGATCCAGAAAGTCATTCGCCACAGTCCAAATGTTCCAATTGCCTAGAACCCCATGTGCCGCTGTGCAGGCCATAATCCCGGTACTAGAACAGTCTATTTCATGAGCCACTAAGGGACTCATTAGTAGATTAAAATTCAGTTCAGGAGAAACCATGTTACAGAGACACAAATCCAGGGCCCATTCAGATTCACAATCCAGGCAATGGAAACAGGCTGCACGCAAGTGAAGAACAAGACCGGAAGGATAAACCATACACCACACTCAGAGTCGCTAAAGGCAGCGCTTCATAGTATTCTAGCATCCGGTTACGCAGGTGGAGCAGCCGCGACTGTACGTCGTGGGGCACAAATCGTGCATCCATTTTGCAATAAACAAAACAATAGCAAAATGCCGGCGCCCAAAGCCAAGAGCAAGGGGAAACCTCCAATGAGACTCGAAAAAATCGAATGAAAAAATGCAGGGATCACACCGAATATAGTCGGAAACGAGGTAACAAGGCCAGAGCATACCACTTTAAAAAAAATGCACCAAGCCAGTAGTCGACGAGGCATTTAAGATTGTGTGGATCAAAGCACCGAAGTGCAAGGGCAGGTCCGTGATTAATAAAGCATTTACTTCAGTACGAGTATTTGTAACATGAAGGACGAATGTCTCACGCGCAGATGTAAGGGAACTTCCTTCTGGGACAAAAGAGCTCTTATTCTGCTCATCTTGTTGAACTCTGCTTTCAAGGTCGGAATCGAGGGCCAGATGGAAGCATCAAGCCTGCCATGTGGAGGAGGGAAGAACACATTCTTGCAACAAGTTACACGCTGGGAAACGGTAACAATGTAAGCAATACCGGCGTGCATCCCACAACACTCTTCATTATTTAATAATAAATAAATACCATTAGCAAGCAGTGTGAATGTAGGTGTAATGGCCGGGACTGGAGTGCCTTTTAAAACACATGCTAAATTTGGTGCAAGCACATTACACGAGCCGTGCAACTGAAGATTTCTGCATGTTAATGAATGGTCTGGTGTAGTGATGCAATCTTCGCCATTCAAAAACACTTTTTACCATCCCTCAAACATCTGTAAGTGAATGGGAGATTCCAAACTTCATGAAGATATGCTCCACCCAAGGGCTCAAATCTGCCTATAGCATAGTGTTTCATGCATTTCTCGAATTTGAAAAGAGAGAACGGTAAGGTTATTAAAATGTGAATAAGCCAAACAGCCGAATTTGCCTCCACTACAGAAAAAGGCAATGGTTCTAATTTCTCAATATGCAACAGGGAAAACGTGGCATCTTTCATTGACATAAATTGCTGTTTCACAGTCAAATTAAAAGGCAGAAATAACAAGTTTGTGTTCATGTAATCCCATGGAACGCGACCATTCTTTAACGTTTGCAAAGTCCAGGCAAACTGCATAACAGAACGCAATTGATTTTGCCCATGATACAACACTGCAACATCTTCTTGCACAATATCAACCACAGATGACACAATATTATCTAAAGTGTAAATACGGGAAGAAAGGGTGTTAATGCTATTATCTACAACAGCAAGCACTTTTTCTAAATTGGCCTGATCTATAGCTCTAAGCCTAGAAGCAGCTTCAATTTGAGATAGTTTCCAAACTTCAATGTAGGCAGCATATATCCATCTTATCGATCTGCCACCCGCAGGGCCCTTCACAAAATCATTTAAATCAACAGTTTCAGTGAGTTTGGACAAATGCAATTTAACAGACGCTAAGGATGAATGTCTGAGCCAACTCTGGCACAATTTGCCTACAGAATAGGTGGTGGCTGAATGGTGAGTCTGAAAACGGGGATCAACTCTAACCGCCGTATAGCCAGCGGTCAGACCCAGAAAGCGAAGCTGGCAGGAATCTGCACTTTTTTGCCATAGCAACCAGCCTTCGGGATTAATGCTGGAAACATTAAAAGAGGAATTACTAAACAGCGCCTGGATTTCACTCAAGGGTGTACTAGTAAAATTATTCCTGTGGGGGAATTCACCCAAATCAGGACATGAAGGAGCATTTAATGTTTAGAAGTAGCTAATCCAAAGCATGTGGTTTGTGAAATAGTATCATTCAGAAACAACATATGGTTTGGGATGAGACATGCACGATGCAAAGCCTCAGTGCCTTGCACTTGCCAACTTTTTGAACCCCAAACAGATTTAAGATCAATAGTATCTCTCCACAGTTCATAGCCCCAACAGCCAACTGGTCAATAAAACACTTCAAATAAAGTAATTTGGTGTGGGTAAGTCTAACCTTGGAAAATGACTCTCCAGTCAATTTGAAATAAAAAGCATTAGGGTTGGATTGATCAAAATCAGTAAAATAGGAAAACTTTTTCAACAATGTTCTCGATCTGCCTTCCACTGGTGCGGTACAATGTTCCCACTGTGTGAAATTAACCATGCTTCTAAATGAGCTAGTCTTATGCAGAAAGTGATTGCCAAAATGTTGGTGACAGTACAAATCACCATAATTCGCAGACTCTAAATATACATCTTCAGCATCGAAGGCAGCATAATATTTCAAATCAGTAAATAAAGCTTTAACTGCTTTTACATTCCAGTCATCAGAGCGAATATTTTGTTTAACCACATCCCCCATAGAAACACGGAGTACATTGGGAACATTAATATCCTCTGTGGGACTATGAATCTGGAACTTTACAGCATCCCATACAATCCGATCTAAAACGGGCCAAGCGGTTATATTCACAAATTTCTGGTCACTCTTCATGATGTGCGAAGAGGAGTGGGGAGCCAAAATCCCATCAATCAATCGTATTGACGTTCTTTCTTCAACATAGTGTCCATTGATAAAACAAAAAAAATATACCACAAATCCTATGGACATGAACAAAAAAATTGCAATCAGTACCAGCCAAATGAAAATCCATGGTGGGATCAAAAAATGTTTTTTAAACCAGGTAGCAAAAATCGAAACTTTTGAAGGGGTCTTTGATGTGGATGAGCCAGTGTCAAATGAAAAACGGGATTGATTAGCCACACAGGTCTCCAAATCAGACATAGACAAATCAGTTGGGTAAATATATTCAGCGTCATTAAGAGGATCACCAGCAGGTAGATTCAATATAGGATTCGTAAGTGGACTCATTTCAATGGCAACATCAGGCCCGATGCCAAGATCTGGGGCCAAAACAGAGTGTCACACCATTGCTGGACACGATACCGCAGGCGTCATACTATACAGTATCGGCCACCCTGTGTAGTTTGACATGATCAATTGAAATGTACCTGTTCCCCTTTCGCCCAGGAAGGAGGAGGTAAAATGCCTGTTCTTGTACCCTGCACACCAAGCACGGCAACTGGAGCTCGATAGGAAGGACCAAATTCTTTCTTGTTGTCGATCTTCTCTCGAACCAGTTCTCCAACCTGGGGTAGCCAGCCGACTACCGGAATCTGCAACGCAGCTTCAGACGTGGAGGGAAAGTGTTCCTTTGCAAGATTGTCTCGGGTCTTTTGTAGGTTCTGTAAAACATTAGAATGTTCGTCTACGTCAAAGGATGCAGCTCCCGCCGCCATGTCTAGACCGTCAAGGTTCGTAACAAACATCTTGATGCCAAAGAGCATTTCGCATGGGGTCCGCCCACCCAGAGACCTTCTAGGGAGATAATTAAGTGCACCTTGTACGCTATTCAGGTAGGTAAGCCATTCTCTGCCAGCACCTAACACCTTTGTTGTCAATGATTGCTTTAAATCACGGTTCATTCGCTCCACAACACTATTGCCCTCAGGCCAGTATGGAGACGAAAATTTGACTTGGACCCCCAATGAAGCCATGGCATCCTTGTACACCTTGGAGGCGAACGCTGAACCCTGGTCCAAATGGAAGGTGCCACATGCAAAAGTTCCCACAAAGACATGCAAATCTCTTATGACATTTCTAATATCAGCGCTCCTTTGAGGCCACACCCAGACAAAGTGCGTGCAAGAGTCAACTGCTACTAAGATGTACATATACGCAGTATCAGAGGAGAACGGACCGCAGTGGTCCAAATAAACACATGCAAGTGGTTTACTAGATATGTACAACTGAGTTTGGGGCGGGCGTGCAGCAGAAGAAGGTTTAATTTGCTGACAAATGCCACATTGAAGAACAAAATCAAGTGTCTGTTTGTACAAACCCCACCACCAATACCGTTGCTGGAGGAAGGATACAGTAGCTGACACGCCGGCATGCGCCGAAGCAATCCCTGCGTGGGCTGCTGTAATCAAAGCCTGACTGCGGTCCGCGTTGAGAATCAGTCTGTCACCAACGTCATTAATTCTCACATAAGGAACTTTATCGGGACTTAAGTGATGAGAGTACTTTGAAGGGAAACCCTTAGGATAATTACCTCCCTTCTCAGTCGAACAATAGCTGCTAAGATATCGTCATCAATCTTACTTTTGGACATGTAATCGCTACCACTGCAAATGTTGCTACTACCGTCTTCGCAGCCTCGTCCGCGAGACAGTTGCCAACAGCGTGAATCCAACGCGCTGATGACCCAGAGTATGAATTTCAAAAACGAGCGGGAGTCGTTCTTTTAGCTCCGCCACCCGAACCCAGAGCATTTTATGTTTTATTGTCCGACCTTTAGAGTCACAATAATCATTTTGAGTCCATAAGGGTAGATTGTCATTGAAAGACTGTACACAGTAGTAAGAATCACTCAAAATAAAAGTAGTCACACTGTGATCCGCGTACTCCAATGCAAGCATCAGAGCACGTAGTTCTGCCAACTGGGTGGTACATTCCCCTAATGTCTGTGTATGCACGACATCAGACTTGAATTCACCATCCACCATCGTACCAACCACAATTGCACAGGCCGCGGAATACCCGTGTCTAGAACCCGTAGCCGCTTGGGCACTTCCATCAGTGTAAATGATACAACGAAAATCCTCAAGTGGGCGCATAGTCAGAGGAGCAAGATGAACAAACTCATACTGCAAAAACTCTTGCGTCTGCAAAGAGGAATCAAAAATAAACGTTACATCCCGGGATGTCAAGGATGTAGCCCATTGTATCCACCGAGGGTGCAAAGCCTTGGCATTTGGTACACTGGCCTTCGTCACTGTCTCCAAGGCAGGATACGGAGTAACAACCACAATGCGTTTTCCCTGCGACAGTGCACGTTCCTTAAGAATCGCCATTTGCACTGCTGTCAAAACGTTTTCCACAGTGGAAAACCGCAACTCGGCCGAAGTGTACAGGTGTGACTTGTAAGTGATAGGGACTGTGTCTCCCTCATTAAAAGAGAGGTACGTGAAACCCACCGCCCCTAGTACGATTCTTATTACCAGGTTGGTGTGGTTATCACGAGTCGACAAGAACTTAGATTCAAGTAGATCAGCCTGCAAAGATTGCAAGGCGGCTGAATGTTCTGGCAGCCAGCACGATTTGGAAAAAGTAGGTTGTATCAATGCACAGAGCGACTTGATACGCTGGGCATATTTAGGAATGTATGTACGTCCGAAATTCAAAAAGCCCAGTAAGGATTGTAGCTTTTTCAGCGTTGTGGGTGCGCGCAAAAGTACGCATTTCACCAAGAAGTGAGGAGCCAAGCCTCTACCTTCATTGTTGAGCTCGTAGCCCAGGAACAACACTGTGTACTCTGCAATATGTGATTTCGCAAAGTTTAATTTATAGCCAAAGTCCGCAAAACGTCAAATTATGCGGTCAACAAGGCACAAATGCGGCCATAATTCGTCGTCTGTGAGATAAATGTCATCCACATACGAACTGGCATCTGCGTCGAGCCTCTCAAGCAGAGAGACTATCCGGGCGGCAAAAACGCCTGGACTGTTCTTGTAGCCCATGGCCAAACGAAGAAATTGGCGTTGTTTGCCGCCACAGGTAAAACTCGTCCACTGACTACTAAGGGGGGACAAGTTATGGGGAAAAAATCCATTGGAAATGTCAAGCGTGGTTTTGAACCTTTTACGCAAAAGACTATCCACGAGAGCAGAGCTGTGAGTATTCTGCACCGCACACGTACGACAATGTGAGTTTAAGTGGCGGTAATCCAACACCAAACGGTACGAGCCATATGGCTTGGTCACAGTAAAAAGTGGGTTAATCATCGGAGACACAGACGTTTCAATTACACCTTGATATTCCAATTGTTCAAGGATTTCGGCCACAGAGGCTTTCGCCTCATGCCGTATGGGGTATTGGGGTTGTGGCTGTGGCATGGCCCGCAAAGGGATCTCATGTCGAGGGGAAAATTTGTCCCATCCACAGTGAGTACGGTACAACGCTGGCGCAAACGCCTTAGCCCAATCTTCTGCAAATTGCAGTGCCTGCTCCTTCAGCACAGTGTGTGCGAACGCGGGGAGGATTACCTCCTCCCCTTGTGGAGCGGCCAAAACAAAAGGTGGGGGCCAGTTGAACTCCGCCAGCAAAATATCATAAGTAGTCGTTAGATTTGCCCCCAAAAAAACTTTTATGGTACGTTCTATGTCACCTTCAATTACAAGGATAATTTCATAAAGTCCTTCAGGGGGATCCACTCTAGCTGTTTCAACTGCAATGAAGGTGTCAGTCGCTGTCACCTTCAGTAGCGGACGCAGCGCCTCTCGAATGATGGTAATCTTCGCCACGCTGTCCAGCAGGGTCAGAGCCCATGTCAGACTCCGAAGCTGCGTTCTCACTATCTGTGGCATATCTCGCTGTTACAGCAGCAACTTTCTTCTTTTGGAACTGGGGTCTTTGACGCAGTGAATCGTCCTGCTTGCCTTTTCCGTCAGCCTTACGAGGCTGCTCACGGCTCTGTTGGGCACCTTGACCTCTGCCACCGCCTCCTCCACCGGTGGCTGTTACCGATGTTTCCTGCAAAGGACGAGGAGAATGTTGTTCAGGAACCTGAAACCTATCAGGCGACTTAACAGTACTGCGGTCGCACAAATCATATTTATGTTCAACAGGGGCAGGTGTAGGTGAAGCAGGACGGGAACCCTGTTTCTGCTGCTTCCCCTGTTTTTTGTTCTTACTCCAATTTTTTTTCTGAACCTTCGGGCGGTCATCCTTATCAGAAGACCCTTGCTGAGTTTGCTGCTGCTTTTCTTTTTTCCCAAAAGGCTTAACACCTAAACTATTACAGCCCACGGTCTTATAGGCCTCCGTAATAATCTTCAGCAACTGACGGGGTTTGTCGGCGTCGGGTACCTCGCGTAGAGCATTAGAGACTTGGAAACTTAACGCATCTCCCTTGACATTTGCAAGGACGAGATCGTGCACCATATCAAACGCTCCCATGAGCCGCATTCCCAACTCCACAGCTGCCTCTGGTCCGTGCTCATCCTGAACACGCTTGATCACAGTGGGCAAAACAGTCATTGACGGGGTGCCAAAGCACCTAGTATAGACTGCTGCAAAAATCACCCCCAAGTTGTACACTCAGTTACGTCAGGCACTAAATATTTCTGCAAACTCACAGTGAGAATCCTGTGTTTCTCAACAGGACTAGTATTTGGGAACACTGCTTCCAGTTTGTCAAATTTCTCGGCAAGCCAAAAAGGCATTTCTTCCTTATCCTGGGGACGCTTGCCCATGAACGCATTAACCATGACGGGTCTAAGTTTGAGTCTGCCACCGCCAACTGGACCCCACCCAGGAGGTTGCGAGTAATGTAGTGAACCAAACCCCTAATAACTGCTACCGAAGAGGCATATAGGGGTCGCAGTTGCTGGGCTGTCATAGCACCCGCCTGAGGATGCGAGGTGTAAGCAGCCAACACAGGCCAAGTAGCGCCTGGAATGGACAATGGTCCTTGTCTGACTGCTGTAAAAACGTGTGGGAGGGCGCCATTGAACCAAATGGCATGCTGCCAAACAGAAATCGGAATTTCTACCGTCTGATACGGAGCGTACACTGCAGGAGCATCAGCGGGGATGTAAGTGTGAAAAATACCAGAAACAGCATCTACCGCGGGAAATGTGACCCATGAGTAATACAACTCAAATGGGTACGCCCCGTCAGCAGAGACTACAAAAACCACTGCCTGTCCTTCTAGAGAAATGAGGCATTCCTGCAAATGATTACGCACAGCTACACGACTGTGTGCCGGGATATCAACCCCAGCCATATCGAAACAGTAATAGATAAGTATAATACAATACTATAACGCACAACTGGGTAGTAATTCAAAGTGGGAACCTTTGAGAAGTATCAAGCTTGAATCAACCTATGTAAATATAGGGAGGTTTTTTATCCGCTACTACTGTCAACCGAAAACGATAGTGAGGGGGTCGTAGACTGATCTAAGCACTACTCAAGTGTCTCACAATAAGACCACACTCCTTGGCGGCGCCATGTTACAGGGATTCTGCTCAGACACAGAACTGTGCATAGAGACTTAGGACCTTAGTGAATTAGGGTGTGCCATAACTCACCTTAGTACCCCAAATCCCCTACCAGACTAGCAATCAGTGTCACATTAGCTCTTCATCCTATAGCAAAGAAACCAATGATTAGACAACCTAGAACATGCGACTAAGGACCATCTCAGGAATGGTGGGAAGTGAGAACACTCTTTTGTTATAAGTTCATACCAGTCCACAACAGGAGTAAAATAGAGACACGGTAAGGTTAAAATGTTTATTTTAACAACGTGATCTCAAGCGCAGTATTTTAATCAACATAAGCATACATATGATTAAGAATATTACGGTCAGAATGGTTACAATTCCATAAAATACAAAAGGAGGAATAATATTACAATGATAGTGCAAACAGGTGATAAAAGTGCCTATTTGAAGCACTCTCCCTATCTAGGAACTATGTATTATAAAACTATAGAAGGTCTCTTGAGCTTTCTTAGGGGGGCCCCATTTACCGGTCTGCTCAGTAAGTGTAAATTACATTAGGATCTGTTAGTCTCTCTGCATGCCTGGAATCTTCCAAGTGTATTCAATTTTGGCAAGTGTGCTATGATAAAGGCGCCAGAATCCTACTCGGATTGCAGCTGCCAAATTGTTGTGCCTAGAATGTGTTACACGGACACACCGATAAACAGGCTAGCACGTTATGATAACCTTGGCGGCTCAGCACTCACTGTACAGACTGGGGACATGATATATGTCTAGAGATGTCGAAAAACAAACCTTTTCTCATGTATAGACCTTCGTGAAAGCTAACTCTGCAAAAACAGCTAAGCAGTGTTGTGTGCAAAAAAGCAGCAAAATGAAAAATGGCGTTTTAACTCCTAATAAGCCATGCTAACTTAACATGCACGCAGAAAGAAGCCCATAAACCACGCTATATTTGAGATTATGGGTTCTGACGATGTCGGCTAGAGGCGTCATGTAGGTGCTGCAGAGGGTTGGGCTGAGGCATGAACGATGGTGCTTGTGCGTTCCGAGGTGAAGGGGGAGAAGGCTGATTCTCTGCGTATGTCCTTTGAGGAATGATACATTCCACTTGAGTGTGTCTCCCTTGATCCTGGTCTGGTGCAGTCGCTTGATAAGTGTGTGGTGGGATATGGTGTCGAAAGCTGCGGAGAGGTTGAGGCCGCCGATTCTCCCATCGAGTAGGGTACAGAACTTATCTGTGATGGCGATCAGGGCGGTCAGTGCTGTGGTCTTTTGATTTCTCGCCCTCAGTGCTCCGGTGTGTGTCCAGACGTGGGTGCTGGAATCACTGTGCCACTGGATTCAAGCTAGCCTGGCTGATATGGGGTGATGCCCCAAACCGGTCCCAGAATGCTTTTGTCCGGTCCAGAGAGGACCTGGCTTGGCAGTTCGGTCTGGACTGTTCCCATGAGGCACAGGGTCAAGACTGATTTGCATTTGGTTGGGTCTAAACTGGGGTGGCATGGTGAGCAAAAGAACAATGGATTTAACCCAGATCTATTGACTGGGGAAGTATGTTTGATTTGCTCTGCATTCCGTCCATCATCTGTGTGTCTTTTGATTTCTCGCCCTAAGTGCACTGGGTATGCCCAGACTTGGGTCCTGGGTTCACTGTGCCACTGGATTCAAGCTAGCCTGGCTGATGATGGGTGATGCCCCGAAACAGGTCCCAGGATTCTTTTTTCCAGTTCAGGGAGGACTTGGCTTGGCAGTTCGTCTAGACTGTTCCCATGAGGCACAGGTTCAATCAAGACTGATTAGCATATGGCAGGGTCTAAACTGGGGTGGCATGGTGAGCAAAAGAACAATGGATTTAACCCAGATCTATTGACTGGGGGAGAAAGTTTGATGTGCTTTGCATTCCGTCCATCATCTGTGCGTCGGTAGATATGGAAACTAGATTGGGAGGTGTCTAGCGGGTTTTTCCCCTCAAGGGTTTTCAGTGACCTGACAGTTAATGGCCTTCTCCAGGACTTTGGCAGGGAAAGGGAACAGCTAGATGGGGCAGTAGTTTTGGAGTTTGCTCGGGTCAGCAGAGGGTTTTTTAAGGAGAGGTCTTACTTCTGCGTGTTTCCATGCATTGGGAAAGGTGAAAGTGGTGATGGATGCATTGAAGATGGTGGTGATTTGGTGGCTCATCATGTTGCTTCCTAGGTTGAAGAGACGGTGGAGGTAGGGGCCCATGGGTGCTCCTGAGTGGATGGTGTTTATGAGGGCTGTGTTATTCGGTGTGGTGAGCTGTCTGTAGTGGTGAGGAGGCTGAGGAGGTCGGTTGGTTGGGGCTCGAAGTTCCTGTAGATGCTGGCTATCGCATTGTGGAAGTAATTTGCTAGAATGTTACAGAGGTCCTTTGACAAATGATTAGTGTTCTCTGTGGCTGTTGGGCAGGAGAACCCTGACAATGCTGAAGAGTTCCTTGGTGCGGTTGGCACTTGCCTCGATGTGGTCTGCAAGGATGTCCCTCTTTGTGTCTGAGTCATTGGTGGTATTTGTTGAGAGCTTTCTTGAAGGTGGCTCGTCTGTAGCGTGTGCCGGTGCACCATGTTCTCTCCAGATGTTTGCAGCTGTGTTTCATTCTAATGAGTTTTGGTGTGTACCAGCTGGCTTGTTTGGTGGATCTGCGGGTTTTGGTTGTTTTGATGGTGGAGGCTAGTTTGATGGCATTGATGATCCAGGTGTTGAAGCTCTGGACTGCTTTGTCCAGGTTGGTTTCGAGGTCGGGCGTGGTTGTATTGATGGCATCTGTCCATCGGGCCTGTGTCACTTTGCTCCAACTGCGGAAGGAGTTCATAAGATCATCCAACACTCAATGGTGCAACCTGCATACTTTCTACCACCCACCAGGAGATAACACAAAGTTTATAGCAGAGTTAATGGAGATCATAACAGCCAACTCGAATGACGCTGCCAATAACATATTCCTAGGCGACTTCAACCTGCATTGGGAGAACTGCAATGACAAACTGGTCAACATGCTTAAAGGTTTCCTCACTGAACTAAACCTCACTCAAGCGTGCACACTGCCCACACATTCGAAAGGAGGGACGTTAGACTGGATAATCTCAAGAAACAAAGCTGCTACAATCCACTCCATAACTCCATGTGACTGGTCGGATCATCACGCCATAACTTTCATGATACCTGCAACGAGAAAAGGTAGAACCAGGCAACCTGTCAAGACCAAAAAATGGACTCGAGACACAAAAGAAACAAATATGGAACTACTGGTCAAAAGCTGTGAAAGAGACTTAAAGCCACCCAACGATATGGAAACAGTTAACGAACTGACGGAACACTACATAACAACTGTCGAAAATATCGTTAATACCACCATGCCACTAAAATTGAAACGAATCTCAGAAAAGACAAAAAACCCGTGGTTTAACGAAGGACTAAATGAAGATAGACGCAAATTGAGAATGGCCGAAAGAAAATGGAGGCAACACCCATCAACTCCGGAACTGGAAGCCCTCAGAAAAACAAGGAAACAATATAATAAAAAAATCATCAACTCAAAAAAGGAATTTATAAGAGAAGAACTGGATAATGCCAAAAACAGGCCACGAAAACTATTTGAAATCCTAAAGGAGCAATCAAACAAACTAGCCAAAACAGTGCAAGAACATTCAAAAACATCTCTAAGCTGTGATGATTTCTCCACATTTTTCATGGAAAAGGCCAAAGCACTCGAAATAGAGCTTAAAAATTCGGCATTAAATCTTCCCAACGAACCTTGGGCTACTAACGATGCCAACTCTACAACAGTTTGCACTAAGGCTAAAAACAAGGCGAGCTGGGAAACATTTGAACTGTACGACCAACACACGATTGCCAAGACGCTCTCAGGAATCAAACCTAACATCCACCACCAAGACCCTCTACCTGCAAAATTCGTAAAAGAAATCAATCACATCTTGATTCCAATATGGACCGAAATAATAAATGCGTCACTGTCACAAGGGATCCTTCCAGACTGCCTAAAAACAGGTCAAGTCATTCCCATAATCAAAAAACCCACAGCAGATACATCAGATCCAAATAACTTTCGCCCAGTGACCAACATCCCTTTACTGGCCAAGTTGACTGAGAAATGTGTGCAGAACTAATTGTGCCAACACATCAACAAATTCTCCTTGTTAGATGAATGCCAATCAGGATTCAGAGCAGGGCACAGCTCTGAAACAGCGATTCTCCACATTACTGATGACGCATTACAGGCCCTTGACCAAAATCAAGCATGCTTACTGATTCTCCTGGACTTGTCATCGGCATTTGATACGGTAAATCATGAAGCATTACTGGCCAGGCTACGGGACAGGATGGGAATATCAGGAACAGTGCTGAAATGGTTCGAGTCCTTTTTACAGAACAGAACACAGCGCTTCCTGGTTAACCAATCAATCTCCCCTCCGTGCCCTACCACAATTGGAGTCCCTCAAGGATCGACATTATCCCCAGATCTGTTTAACCTATACGTCGAGCCACTCACAGAAATTCTACAAAAATCTCAAATATCCTATCACATGTATGCAGACGACACGCAAATATACGTAAAGATTGGATCCATAAAAGAATTGGAATTAATGAATGAGACACTAAAAATGACACTTCAATGGTTAATGGCAAACCACCTGAAGCTGAATGCACATAAAACAGAGTTCCTATTAATCTCTCCATCAAAGAGGAATATAGAAATAATGGAATGGATGAAAGTCGTGACTGCGCTAAACTGTACCCCTACCCTTGTCAACTCAGCCAAATCACTAGGAATCATCTTAGATGAGAATCTAGACATGAAAGCCCACATTAACTCAATGGCGAAAAGTGCCCGATTTCACTTGAACTACCTAAGAAAATTGAAACCTTTCATCACAGAGTCAGACCTCAAATTGGCAATCCAATCCTTAGTTATCTCGAGGATTGAATATGGGTGCACCACCTTGGCTGGATTACCAAAAATGTCCACAGGACCATTGAAAGCCTGCCTTAATGCTGCAGCAAGACTTATCACCGGAACTAGGAAATATGACCATATATCCCCACACCTGAAAGCATTAAACTGGCTACCATATGAAGCAAGAATCCAAATGAAGTTAGCATGTATCACACATAAAGCATTACACGACAACACCCCAAGATATCTTACAAAGAAAATTCAGTTGTCCGGTGGCAACCGAACATCTAGGAGTGCTGGGGAGCTGCTACTACGACCAGCATTCTTCCGAAAGAAAAAAACTTATGACAGAGCGTTCTCAGGAGCGGCCCCCAGAATATGGAACTCACTCCCTCCAAACATCAGGAAGATCCAGAATCTGGTAACATTCAAACGGGAAGTGAAGAGCCTGCTGATGAATAGATACATTACTTAATGAAGATCACTGATCTTGGATCTGCTATAATACTGCCTTAGTACAGATCATGTACGCTATCAAAATAGGAGGCTCAGACAATACTATAATGGAATATGTATCCTAGGATATGGGAACAACCCAAAGTCAACAGGAATGGAGATTGGATTGAACAGAAGAACAATATCTTTCATGAACCTATACAGTGCTACCTCATACAAGAACCTATACCGTGCTACCTCATATTTGTTATATATACATGTCTTGTATTTTATTTAATCATAGCTTACTTACTTTTGCTAACGTCACATGTGTTATGAATTTATATGTCATCTACCTCACTGCGATTGCTTGCTAACGACGTATACATATGTAACCGTGTTTCCTTTTACTACCTCATGTTAAGCGCTCTGATACCTACGGGTCTTGTTCGCGCTATACAAAACTTTATAATAAATAAATAAATAAGGAGGCTTTGAGGAGTTTGGAGGAGGTGCATGGTGATATTGCGATTGTGAAGTAGACGATGGAGTGGTCGGTCCAGGTGAGTTCTGTGGCACAGCTATATTTGATTCGGTTGCTGATGGTCCAATGTGTGTCCTGCTCTGTATGTGGGGTCTGTGACCAGCTGGGGGTTGGAGGAGTTGGTGTCTGTGGGGTCATCCAGGTGAAAGTAGTGCTTGGACTTGATGGCGAGTAGTGTGATGAAGTCTGTGATTGTGTCGCAGAGGCCGGTGTGTCGCCCTGGGGGTCTTTAGGCAAGGGTGCTTTTGATGGGTGTTTTGTCCACGGTGTGGAGTTGGAAACTGATGTGTTCCATGATTCGTGTGGAGTCGTCTTTGGTGGTGGTGCAGCGGATTGTTTATTTGTGGATGATGGCGATACAGCCTCTGTGTTTGTTGGTGCGGTCCTGGTGTGACATCTAGTAGCCATTGGAGGTTGCAATGCCTTGGAGAAGGAGGGGCTGAGGCAAGTCTGTGATGAAAGTCACGCTGAGTCAAGGATGAAGATGGCGTCCCAGACTTCATTGGCATGTTTGCAGAGAGACCTGTGCTGATCAGAAGGCATTGGAGTGATTTTGAGGTGGTATCAGTCGGAGGAGTTGGAGAGATGCAGGTTTCTGTGAGGGCAGGTGGTCTTCCATTGCCAGAGAATCTTACAAAAAGCTTGTTAGCCAACTGATGGTCTTTGGTGTGATCGATGTAAAAGCTCAAGACTCTTTAGGGGTCCAGCTGATGGAGTCTCTCCTCTTTCAAGGGCTGAGGTGGAGCACAGAATGTTAGCAGAGTGATGAATTGTCCAATGTTATAAAGGGGATACATCTTTTGGAAAAAAGCCTGCTCTGCACCTCAATGCCATTTTATCTGGAAAAAAGTGGTTGAGGGCATTTCCATCGAGAGAGTCTGAAGCTAACTCATTCGATGAGGTCAAGAAATCACAATGAGGAAAACATTCCTCAGAGTCAGAAGACACAATGAGCAGCTGTGTATTGGCTCAAAGGGAGTACACATGATGCAAGTTAGGTTCGAACTGAGACCCCACTGAGGCATCACAAAGGGTCTGGAGAAATGTGTCAAACTTTCTGAAATTTAATCACAGGTCATTTAAACAAGGAAGGCCGATCCACTACATGCATGAAGGCCTAAGGGCCGAAAAATAACCTTTTATGGTATCCACTGTAAGTCCTGCTGGGCCAGGGATAACACAAACAACGGGACATCTGAAAGGCTGGCTTGTAATAGGTTCATGTTGCAGAGAGACTCCACACCAGGCCATAAATTTGTACTAATGCCTAGAATAGATGGAATTTGTAGAGGGCTGCAGGGCAGCAAGGATCACATACTCAACTTCAACTGGCAAACCAAACACCATCTACTACTGCTGCTGAATCTCCACCCATGTAGGTGAGGTTGAACAGTTCTGGTGCAGGACCCTGCCATGCAGCTGCTAGAGAAGATCCTCCTGAACTAGTAGCTTGATCAGAGGACAGATGCTCATGCACAGCAATTCTGAGTTCTACAGTGTCCTGGGCCAATCCGGAGCCACTAGGATGACTTGGACCCACTTGTTCCTGATCTTCTTTGAAACTCAGGTGAGGATAGGCATTGGCGGAAAGGCATGCAGGAGTCATCGCTATCCGGAACACATCTCTTAGAGAGAGCATTCTTGGGAATTCCAACACACAAAGGTTGACACTGCACATTCTAGACAGTGGTGGAAAGATCCAACCAGGGCTCTCCCCATTGTCAGAAGAGGTTCTGCACCACCTCAGGATGCAACTGCCATTCGTGATCCGCCAAGAATTGCAGGCTAAGTTTGTCCACCCTGATGTTAAAGATCCAGCCATGTGGTTCATAATGAAGGAGATATCCTGATGCTCCAGCCAACTCCAGAGATGCAATGCCTTTGGCACTGAACCCAGCAGCCTATTCCAATCTGCCTGTTACAATACCACTTGGTGGTTGTGTTGTCTGCGAGGACCTGTACCAGCCTCTCTTTGGTGGACAGTAAGACAGCCTTAAATGCTAGTCGAATGGACTGCAAGTCCAAAAGATTGATGTGGAGTTTAGATTCCGACAGAGACCAGAGTCTTCTGATCTTTACCTCTCCCGGTTAAACTCCTCAACCAAGCAGAGATGCATCTGTCACCTCCATCGGCTGTTGGTAGAGAAGGGAGAGGAGTCTGCAGCAGGTCCAAATGTGGTTGAGCAGCCACCACTGCACATCTTTTGCAGTCTCCTCCAAAACATACGATGTAATTCAACAGGTTTCCTTAGAGCTGGGCCCACAGAGTTCAGATTCCTCTGAAGCGCCTACATATGCCACCAGCCAAATTCGACCAGCATGATGCAGGAGTTATAGGCCTCAGAGACACTCTCACCAAGGACAGAGGCTGAAACATCAAGATCATAGCCAAAATGTCCTGAATTTGTTTTGCCAGAGGGAAGGCATAGAATTACATTGTATTCAAGATGACTAAAAAAAAGGGAGCCTATGTGAAAGATTCATGTATGACTTTGGCATGCTGATTGTGAATCCCAAAGATGTTAGAAGGGTCTCTGTCATCTAGAAGTGGTCTATGGCCGACTATGGCGAGCCCTCCATTAACAACCAGTCTTTAAGCTAGAGGGAAACTAGTATCCACAACCTCCGAAGGTGTGCCGCAACCACCACCATCACTTCTGTGAACAACACAGGAGCGCTGATGAAGCCCCAGGGGAGTACAGCAAACTGAAAGAGCTCCTGACACACCCTGAACTTCAGGTAACGCCTGTGGGACTGCAGGATGGGTATATGAAAGCAGGCATCCTCCAAGTCTAGGGCCACCTTCCAATCACCCGGATCCAGGACGGATAGAACTTGGGCCAATGAGAGCCTCTTGAATCTATCCTTCTGCAGAAAGGCATTCGAACAGTGGTGATCTAAAATAGGACATTGGCCTCCATTCTTTTCCTGCACCAGGAATTAGTGAGAGGCTTTGGCCCCACTGGCCACCAAAGCCTGAACGTCTTGCAATAATCTGGCTACCACTGCCGATCCACCAAACCTCTGGTAAGAGAAGTAATTGCTGAGGAAACTGTTTAGCAGGGGTTGAGAGGCTGCTAGTCTGGCTCTCTTTGAAGCGTTCCAGGGCAGAATCAGCCTTTTCACAAAATAGGCAGGATTCATTGAAAGGCATATTCATGAGGGATGCCTAGAGATCACCCGAAAATCCTGTAAATTTCATCCACACATTCGCTTTAACACCACACTAGTGCCAACTGCCAGCCCAATCAATCAGTGCTATCTAGTCCTACATATTTGGCTGTATCCTGGAGATATTGGATGGTTTGAGCCAAGGAGGGCCTGAGATTCTGCAGGGACTGTCAGCAAGATCTTGCAGACCATATCCCAAAGAGCGTGTGTATATCGCCAAAGCAGGTAGGTACAGAGACCAACCATAGGGCTAGGCTGGTCGATGAGAATTTTTATTTCTTGAATGCCTCTATTCTCTTCAACTGTCTGTATGGGGAGGGGGGTCATAGAGAATGAATTGGGTTTTACCATGGTGGTGGAAACTAGTACCACCAGACTTTCAGGCGTAGGATGTTGCGTCAAAATAATCAGAGTCCCCTAACACTGGCCTGTGGTGCTTAGCTACCTGCCTGTTCACTGGTGGGCAAGAACCAGGCTCAGACCAGATGCCTATGAATGTGTCAGAGGCATCATTAAATGGTAGTAAATGTTCATAGGAAGCCTGTCTAGGCTGCAAAACATCCATAAGCACATTTGTCTTGACTTCAACAGTTGTAGGTCCAACACCTCTGCAGCAGGTCTTACCACGATTGCAAAAAGAAGTAGTGTCTCTTTTTTCTGGACCAGGACATATGGGGCAGTGTACAACACACTGGCCTCCAGTAAGCCCACATATAGATCATCCTCATGAAGTGAGGATAAATTGTCCCTATCATCTTCGAAGGCTGATTGGTTTTGATCCAGGTCAATGATAGAGGCAGTGTCTTATTGGATCTTAGTGTAAGAGGACCAGGTGTGAATTCTAGACGCGACCTTAGTTGAGGCAAAGATGAGTTTGGCTCGGAGTCATATTAGAGATGGAGGTCCTCCTGGGCTCCAGGCTGTGTCAGGGCCTGCCTTGATGTTGAGGAAACTGCTGTGGATTTTGGCGCTAGGTTGGAAGTCGGCTCCAAAGCCGGAATGTCTGGGCAGCAGAGATGGAGTTGAGGATGGATCTTTCTATGGTAATTCCACGTAAGTCCTTTAAGGATTTTGTAGCCAGAAAGTGCACCAGAAGGAGCCAGAGGAATGCTAAAGATTTGCAACATGGCCACTCTATAGTCCTCAACATGTCGCGAAAACACCAAGGAAACTTGTGGTGTGTGTGCATCAATTGCTGAACCTAGGAAGGAGTTAAGGAGGGAGGGAGGGAGGTTAAGGAGGGAGACAGAGTGACACTTTCAAGCCATCATGACTTCTCTGATGGAAAGTGGAAGGATGGCGAGAAGTCCCGCTTGGCCTTCTTGTATTTCTGCTTTGACCTGGACTTACTGAAGACTTCAACTGCGAAGAGGACCTGTTGCAAAAACTGTCTTGAGAGCGGGAATAGATCCTTACCCTGGACTTGAAGCAGAAACATGACTTGCAAAATTTCGGCTTCTGGTGCTTGGCAATGTGGAGTTACGCTTAATCATCCCAAATTGCCTTTGTTTTCATAAATGCATAAACCTCACTTTGGAGTCATAACCTGACCCCAAACACCAGAGGCATAAGTCGAAAGGGTCTGTCATAGACATTTGTTTGCGAGAGTTCCTAAAAAGTTTAATCCTTGTAGTCTTGGGGGGGGTGGAGGGGGACTGGCATAGTTCCCTAGCACACTGGTAGTTTTAGAAGAAAACAACAAATTATCTGCTCACTCGGACTTCAATTCCCACCCCCTCTATATACTCCACCTCTACCATATACTGTATAAATATATGCCTCCCACTTCTCTCTCTCGGAGATTCTAGGACTTTTCCCCTCCCATTCCATGACACCTCCTATGAACAATGCATATATAATCACTGTAAAGCCTTACATTGTACGACTTCTTCCTTCCCACTTTTGTTATATCTCCTGTAAACTATGTATATGTAATCATTGTAAACCTTATATTGTGGGACTCTATCCTTCCCACTTCTGTTATACCCCTAATAAATTATGTTTATATAATCCATGTAAATTGCTCTGTTGCCCTCGGGTCAAGTTCGCGCTATCTAAAAATCACAAATAAATAAAAAATGCTTTTGAAGAAAAAACACTCACCAATAGATCAGAAGTGGGAGTGAAGCTCCCGATTGGTGGCATGGAAAGGAAGGAACGGACATGAGGGAGCACAGGTGACACTTATATGCGCTCCATTTATAACTTCTAGGCAAGTCAATGCGGAGCCAAACAATGACACATACTGCTATGCTGGAGCAATGCTGTTTGAAGCTTTCACATCCAGTCTAGCGCTTTGGGATATTCTAAAGGTGCTGAATTTGCATCAACTTTGGCAATCCACTATATTTCTCTGATAATCTTGGTTCCTCCGTGGGTGAAGGGTAAGTAGGCTGGAAAGCGCCCTCTTTTTCCAGGAACAAACATCACTCGTTTATGTGCACTTTCTTTATATTGTCCTATTTCTGTAAACACGGTCTGTCATTTGTGCATTTGCTTTATTCCGTCTTTCCTACACCTATGAGTCTCATTTCAGGCAACCGAAAAGGTGCTGGGATCAATGTTGAAAAGTGCTAGGTTAAAGATGTTAAGGGCTTTGAAGGCGCAGACCATGAAGACACCATTATCAATAATAATGGTGGTTCCATTAATGGGACTATGTCGAGGTTCTTGATGCTAGTGAAGCAGACATCTAAGACGATATGATTCCATATAGTCCTGCCAAGTATCACGCATCGGGCGTTAGACTAACGCATGTCAGTGTGGTGCTCCGCATCACCGCACTGAAATGCATTGTCACGCATAATGAATAGTCTTAGCTGTCACAGAAGCGTGTCTGTGACAGGCGGCAGCGTGCGCCTGTGGGCTACTCTCGCAGGCTTGGGACACTCCCAACAGCTGAGCAGCTCACAGTGCTGCTACAATGTATAACAACAAGAAGGGTTTTTAGAGTAAAGGGAAAGGGGCGCTCAGCTACTGTAGACGCAAGAGAAGTAAGATTATCAATTTTAGGTGTTGGTGTATGCAGGCGAGGGGATTAGCCCTATAACCCCTCAAAAACGTCTGTTCACGAACAAACGCTATAAACACAAAAACAGGATGCCTATTGTACACAACTCAAGAGTAATCCTTTTTCTATATCACTAGTGCGTGTCTCAGTGGACACATTTTTCAAAACATTATACAAATACAGCTGTCAGAGAAAACACAATATCTTTGAATATCTATTGGCGGCGGGGATAAAGAAGCTCCCACGTCCTTATCCGGAACACGGGATCCCTTACGGCATCGAGGCAGTCGCGCACAACCGGAAGAATACATTCTGGGTACACATCGGAGGAAGCACACCCGCTCCTTCGTTACCACTTGTGACTGCCGGCGGATTTTGCATAGCGGATTCACCTTTCTCTAGCTTTATTGAGCTTCTTTCTCCCCGCCGCCAATCATTGTAAAGTAAAAAAAAAAAAAAAATCAACACTGAATTTGATTGAACCAAGAAATACTCGCACTCGAGTTTTTGACCGGAACCTGAATAGTCCACCTTGACTCACACTCTCCTCATGGTCTAGAGCCCAGCCGGGTTGGAAGTATCACCGGCTAAGCGACCTTTCTTCTTTTCGTTTGAACCTTAAAGCCCTGAGGAGTCGCAGTTTTATGCGACGAAACACGTGTCGGCTGGCTGCAAAAGATATTAAAGAAGATTTTCTTTGAGATATTCTAAGATATTGTGTTTTCTCTGACAGTTGTATTTGTATAATGATTTGAAAAATGTGTCCACTGAGACACGCACTAGTGATATAGAAAAATAATTACTCTCTAGTTTTGTGCAATAGGCATCCTGTTTTTCTGCTACAGTGTATCTCTGAGATTCCTGCAGCTGTGGGGCTCTGTCTGAGTCAGACAGAGTGACATCATGGCCCAGCCAGCTAGTTGCCAAAACTAAGGTACTACTGGGACAGCCGGGGCCTGCTCTAGTCATGTTATGCGGCAACTTGACCGTGGCGCTGTTTGGGGACGTGACGTCACGTTCTTCTGCCAGGGCGCGCAAGGGGAGTTACATTTTGTGATGAACTTGGAGGTGGAAGCCGGCTGCTCGCTGGTTTAGCAGGTGCTCGGTTGGCTCGCAGCACTGCTGACCGCACCTGATGCTTGGCCGGGCCACCTGCGCTGTTGGGCTAAATTATCCATGGCAGCGCCAACAGCCCCCGAATAATTATTTCCGAGCGTGCACCCACGCCGGCCGAGGGAGAGTGCTGCAGCCTGTGTAGGGTGACCAACCGTCCGTAAATTTCACGGACAGTCCGTAATTTCGGCCGTCTGTCCGTTGTCCGTGAAGGATTCTTTAACGGACGCCATTTGTCCGTAATTTTAACCCTAAAGCCCGCACAGCTTCCACCCACCTCCCTTCTGGACTCCGATGCTGCTGAGGTCGGTGTAACAGTCTCGATGCTGTACCAAAGCTCAGACACCCAGCAGCATTGAAGAGGCACAGCGGGATGGCAACCCTCACACCTTCAGCCCTTGATGAGCTGTTAAAAGGTGCTTGAAGGTGACTGAGAGGGAGGGGCTGCAGCTTCAGGAGCAGGGGCATCTATTCAGATGCAAACAGCCCTGCATGCGTCATGTCTCTACAATTTGTGTGAGACAAAAATGGCCAGACCTGGCAATGCTTGGTTTTTTTTGTTCACTGATCTGAGCTGTACAGATGTACACAAAAAACAGGAATCACAGAAAGAAACATCAAAGTCAAACTTTTCACTCTGAAGCTCAGCCTGGGCTCAGAGTTCGTAGCTCTCTGATCTCATCTGTGCAGGAGCACAGCGCCTCTTCGGAGGGTACTAGCGGGGGGTCAGCGCCTCTTCTCAGGGTACTAGCGGGGGGTCAGCGCCTCTTCTCAGGGTACTAGCGGGGGGTCAGCGCCTCTTCTCAGGGTACTAGCGGGGGGTCAGCGCCTCTTCTCAGGGCACGAGCGGGGGGGGGGGGGAGGAGCCCCTCTTCTCAGGGTACTAGCGGGGGGTCAGCGCCTCTTCTCAGGGCACCAGCGGGGGGGGGGAGGGGGCTGCGCCTCTTTTCAGGGCACCAGCCGGAGGGGGTCAGCGCCTCTTCTCAGGGTACTAGCGGGGGGTCAGCACCTCTTCTCAGGGCACCAGAGGGGGGTTCAGTGCCTCTTCTCAGGGCACCAGCGGGAGGTCAGCGCCTTTTCTCAGGGCACCAGCGGGGGGGTCAGCACCTCTTCTCAGGGCACCAGCAGGGGGTCAGAGCCTCTTCTTAGGGCACCAGCGGGAGGGGGTCAACGCCTCTTCTCAGGGCACCAGCCGGGTGAGCGCCTCTTTTCAGGGTACAAGCGGAGGTTCAGCGCCTCTTCTCATGGCACCAGAGGGGGTTCAGTGCCTCCTCTCAGGGCACCAGAGGGGGTTCAGTGCCTCTTCTCAGTGCACCAGCGGGAGGTCAGCACCTCTTCTCAGGCCACCAGCGGTGGTCACGCCTCTTCTCAGGGCACCAGAGGGGGTTCAGTGCCTCTTTTCAGGGCATCAGAGGGGGGTTCAGAGCCTCTTCTCAGTTCACCAGCAGAAGGTCAGCGCCTCTTCTCAGGTTACTAGCGGGGGGTCAGCGCCTCTTCTCAGGGCACCAGCGGGGGTCAGCGCCTCTTCTCAGGACACCAGCGGGAGGGTCAGCCCTTCTTCTCGGGGTACTAGCGGGGGGTCAGCGCCTCTTCTCAGGGCACCAGCGGGGGGGGGGGGGTTAGCGCCTCTTCTCAGGGCACCTGCGGGAGGGGGTCAGCGCCTCTTCTCAGGGCACCTGCGGGAGGGGGTCAGGGCCTCTTCTCAGGGTACTAGCAGGGGGTCAGCGCCTCTTCTCAGGGCACCAGAGGGGGGTTCAGTGCCTCTTCTCAGGGCACCAGCGGGAAGTCAGCACCTCTTCTCAGGGCACCAGCGGGGGGTCAGCGCCTCTTCTCAGGGCCCCAAACATCCTCAAACTGGTCTGATTAGAACGAGGCAGCACGTGTTTTTTTTCACAGAGCTTAATTAGTGTCACTAAATTGTAAACAAACCTCGATTCTTCAAACATGCAGTTTATAATGTAATAAAATAAAGAAATGGCACAATCGCACCCACACTGATTAACAAAGTATGGAGGACAATCAGTTAAATCAGTTCTCTTGGAGTATCTCCTGTAAGTACTGTACATCACAGTGGGGTATGGCACAACTAACATTTTGGAGAGAGAGACTGTCTTCTCGTTGTCTTGTCCAGGAGGGGGTGAGGAGCCCTACCCCACCCTGGAAGAGACCAAGATGTGACCATGTGATCTGAGTAGCATCTGGGTCTTGTTAGTTAATTTTAAACTCGTGTAGCAGGAAGCTAATGGCTGACATGCGAGGAAAATGAAAATCGAGTAACTCTACTGGGGGCGCTGTTCATTGCCTGTTAGCTGCGTGATCATTTTCAAGAGGGTGCCTGAGAAGGAACGAACCCACTTTTAGAATTATTCAAAGCTGATCCATGGAAACTTACACCGAACTAGCAGCGTTTTCCGGGGGCTCTACTACCCATTTCCCCGGTTGGACTCCCGATACTGTAATTCGCTTAGCCCTGTTCATTTGACCTGCCCTGTTCTTCCTCCTGATTTATGGCGATCCTCCATCTACCCGTGTGCGCCTGTGTGGCCCGTCCGTCCGCTACCCCTCCCCGCTCTACTCTTCTCCACTTTCCTGCTAATGACCTCTGCCCTCACCTGTCCTGGCCCCCACCCTTTTTATCTACGAATTTTCCCTCGTCAATTGAGATCTAGCTATTTTGTTCTGATGCCCGATGGAGCCACCTAGTTTAGCTATAGGGGAGACAGGTTGGGGATTTCCCTCCTTGGACGTCACCTACCCAGTCGGTCTTTAGCCAGACTTCCTTGCATCTCTCTTGTCGTCTCTTCCCACATCCTCCCTCCATTTATGTCTCTCCTTCCCTCCTCTCTCTAAGTATTGAGACTGAACTATTTTGTCTGATGCCCGATGGAGCTACATGGCTTAGCTATAGGGGAGATGGACCGTGGATTCCCTCCTTGGTCGTCACCTGCCCAGTCGGTCTTTAGACAGACTTCCTCTTGTCTCTCCTTGTTGTCTTTTCTCTTTTTCCTCCCTTTCCCACCTCCCCCGCCTCCTCCAATGCTTTTCTCTCTCCTTTCTCTCCTCTCCTAATGTATTGCCTATTATTTTTGATGTATTGTGTAACTGTTGATCTTGTCTGATACATTGTTGATCCTCATGTATAGCGCTCTGATACCTTTGGGTCTAGCCAACCTCACTTTCCCTCCTCCCCTCCCCCCCCCACTACTTTCTCACTCCTCTCTCTCCTCCCCTAATGTATTGCTGACTGTTTGATATAATGTTTACTTGTTTGATCTTTTCCTATATATTGTTGAACCACATTGTTGCACTTCCTTTCGTCTCTCCTGCAGTCTCCTACCGCATCCGCCCTCTATTTATGTCTCTCCTTCCCTCCTCTCTCAATGTATTGAGACTGAACTATTTTGTCTGATGTCCGATGGAGCTACTTAGTTTAGCTATAGGGGAGATGGTCCGTGGATTCCCTCCTTGGTCGTCACCTACCCAGTCGGTCTTTAGACAGACTTCTTTTCGTCTCTCCTCATTGTCTCGTCCCTAGCTCCTATCCCCTCTCCCCCGAATTCTCCTCCCTGCCTGCTACTCTGTCTACCCCCTGTCCTTTGTGCCCTTTGACTAAGCACTCCTTTTCCCCTTGTTGGGGAAAGATCCAATATTTATACTCTGGAGTCTCAGCGAACCCGCTGAGTGAGTCCACTGCACCAAGGGAGCCCCTCACACTTGAGGTATGGTATGGCACCCCTTACCAAAGCACTCCCTCTCCCCTTTCTGGGGAAGGATCCAGTATGTAGGCCTTGGAGTCTCAGAGACCTCTCTGAGATAGTCCACTGCGCAAAGGGAGCCTCTCGCAACAGAGATAGGGAAGTGATACCACTTCCCCTGGGATCACAGCTTACTGGACTTTGGGCGTTTGCCTTGACTCGTCTACCGGTTTGTGTACCCGTCACCCTTCCCCTCCTCTTCCCATGCTCTGTCTCTCACCCTACCCTCCTTTTTCCCGCCTTCATTATCTGTCTACTTCCCCTGCTCCAAACCCCCTCCTCTGAATCTCTCACCTTGCCTGCTTTTCCCCTTACCTATTTGTGCTTATTGTTTATCTCGACCTTACCAGTAACTATGTGGCCATGCTCTAAGGACTATGTAACCTTTGTTATGATGTAACCTGTATCTATGATCCGATGCACATGTAAAGCGCTCTGATACCTCCGGGCCTAGCCGGCGCTATATAAAACTCTTGAAAATAAAAATAAAAAATTAAATAGAATACTGCATGCCCACCCTGGTGGATCCAGTTCCCCCTCCTGTGATGGCTCCTGCCCCTCTAACCCCCCAGTGATGGCTCCTGTCCCCCCATGTGGTGGCTCCTGTCCCCCCCCGCACCTGTGATGGCTCCTGTCCCCCCATGTGGTGGCTCCTGTCCCCCCCCGCACCTGTGATGGCTCCTGTCCCCCCCCCCCCCCCCCTGTAGTGGATCCTGTCTCTGCCCTGGGTGGCTTCTGTCCCTGTCCTGGAGTGGCTCCTGTAGCGAGGAATATCCAGGAACGGATTTTTTTTCTTGACGGGCCTCTTCTCAAAAAGGCTCAGCTCAAAATTAATATGAAAAGGTGGGCGAGTGAGTAAGTGAAGGGATGGGTGGATGGCTGGATGAATTTGTGAAAGGGTGAATGGATGCATTAAAGATTGAATAGATGGCTAAGGAGAGAGGATGGATGGATGGATGGATTGATGAGTGAGTGGAAGGATGGAAGAGAGAAAAGGTAAATAGCTGGATGTATGGGTGGAAGAGTAGCTGAGTGGATGGATGAGTGAAAGGATGGATGAGTGAAAAGGTGGATGGATTGAGGAATTGATAAGTGCAAGGGTAAATGCATAAACGGATGAGTGAAAGTGTGGATGTAAGGATGGATGAGTGAGTGAAAGGGAGGGTAGAGGGACAAAAGGAAGAATAGATGAGTGAAGGAGTGAAAGGATAAATGGATGAGAGAAAGGATGGATGAGTGAATGGATGGATGGGTAGAAGAGTGGATGGATGAGTGTACAGGTGGATAGGGTGAAAGGGTGGATGGATAATGGATGGATGAGTGAAAGGATGAATGAGTGAAATGATAGATGGAAGGATACATGATGGATAGGTATGCAAATGGTTGAATATGTTTGAATATGGCTGGCCTTACTTATATACTATTGCGTGACCTCTGGTGTGTCTGTAAAACGTATCCAATTGTCCTGAAGTTTTGTCCTGAATTTTCACCTCCTGTCCTGAATTTGTGTCCTGAATTTTGACCCTTTGTCCTGAATTTTTACACTCACCGTCCTGAATTTACACCAATGCCAGTTGGTCACCCTAAGCCTGTGACAGGAGCGAGAGGTACAGGCACAGTCGAGGCTGCTTCTCTTTGCAGCTATCTGGCTCTCTACAGGATCAATGTGTACTTTTCCTGTCATCCAACCGCACAACAAAGACTTAAGTAGTCCAAAACGGAGTAAAGTGGAGACAATTGAGCCGCAGAGAGAACCATCAAAATAAAGGGCAGGACGAGCTGGGTGAGTCCGCCCCCACTCACAGAGCCACTGGCAACATGTCTGCTAACCTGATTATACAGCCGTAGTTCGTAGATATGATTATTTTTTATGAGAATGACTATCCTTTTAACAATAACTCCCTCCCATTGCCGGCTCATGGCTCCTTCTGCCTTTTCAAGCACTTGCTACTGTGGAGTTTCTCCTACTAGCGGTGGAGTTTAATGGTGTCTTGTTTCTTCCTCTATTTGAAGCGGTCGTGCTGCTGTGGATGGGTGTTTTTGAAGGGGCACACACGTGGATCTGCGAGTGTCACTACTTAATTACTGTCTGTCTCGTACCACAGAAACCGTGTAATTCAAATCTCCCAGCGAGTAGAGATCACATTGCCTGTGACTCTCGGTCCGCTTCGACCAGAGTCAGACTGGGACAGAAATTAGGCCCAGGCACCAAAATAAAAGTGCCCTACTAAGTGACCAGACCCATGCTTGCAAATTGTGCCAGGTTTCACTCAGACACATCCTACAAGTGTTTTGCAAGGAGTGGAACTCAATGAATTTGAGCAAGGCTCGGTTTGTTTCAATAACACACAAATCAACAGTGAAAACAGGCACAGTCAACAGACCACAAAACAGAGCCATTGACAGACAGAAAAATCAGCGCGCACACACACACACACACCTGGCAGACCAGGCACTGCTTAATTGCCCTATTGTCCAGTCCAACCTTGGTTCAGTTGGACACACCTTTCAATTCCTCAATGCTTCGGTAGCCCGTGACCCTCCTTCCCAACCTGGCCAAAGAACACACAGCTCAAATGGTGAAGAGCTGACCTGGCAAGTTAAGCAACATAAATGAGGAAAGCATTCTTTTACATTAATCTCATGACATTTTTCGATTGATTAAAACAATCTCTAAAATTCTGTCCTAGTTGGCGCAGTGGTGGATAGTGAATTTTGTATTTTACTGCTCCAATATCCCATGTGCGACTGAAAGTACTAGAATATGCATATTGCAAGTCTGACGCTGTTAAAAATTGGAGCCTTGCGAGGTCTGTCACAGAGGAGTGTATGTTTGAGAGGGGTGAATGCGAGGCCATTTTTACGTCTTTATTGCTTGATTTTGCGAGAAAGCATTACTCATAGTTATTGAATGTCACTACATTACACTGACATTATGGAAAAGTTGCACAAAAGCAATCTGAAACCTTGGCAGTTATGGCCACACTTGGTTAGTAGCAATGTGATTTGGATGTCTTAACACTTTTGCAAAAAGAAGCAGCGTCTTCTTTTGCTGGACCAGGGCATGAGGGGGAGTGTCCAACACACTGGCATCCTGTAAGTCCACATACAGATCGTCATCATAATGTGAGGGCACATCATCCCCATCATCTCCGTGGTCATCTTTAAAACCGGCTTGTTTTTTTCTCAAAGTTCTTTTTAATGCAATTTAAATAGCCTCAAACAAGGTACACAAAGCATGGATCACTCTCAGACATAATGCCTGCAAACAACAGTACCAATTATCTTACATGAAAAGAGTGGAGCTCTTGAAGGATTCCCAGGCATTAGGATAGGCAGTGAAAATCTAAACTAAGGAGCTGTTAGAGAGACTGCTTTGCAGGGGCTTATCGGAAAATGTGAGCTCAAATGAATGTAGACAGCACCGACTCTGCTAGGCTTTCGCTTAAGGACATACACATTACTGAGGGATCTGGAGATATTTAAATAGAACATGAATCTAGAGAAAGGTTAAGTGTTAGAGAAATATATTTACACTAAGCCAGCACTGAAATAACACAAGTGCTCTCCAAAATTCACAGGAAGTAGTTTTACGGAATGGCTACGTGCACCTTATTCTTTTTTTATTTCCGAAATTCTTTATTGTATATAGAAAAATATAAATTTACATACATGGACGAGGCTTATACATGAGTGAAAGAGGAAGGAAGAGAACAGGCTGAAGAGAAGAAAGAAAAGAAAAGAAAAGGGGGCGGGCGGTAGTTTGAGCTCTTGAGATTATCCTCCAGTTCGTGCTCTCATAGTTCGTATTCCGTCCTTTGATGTTCCATGGCATTTGTGCGTCTCTGTAATCGATCATCTTGTGCTCCGCGCCCCGGGGGAACAGAGAGAGAGTATAGATAAAGTAGGAGATGTGCACGGTGTTCTGTTATCACAAAACTGTTTTGCAAGCGCCCTCAGATGTCTCTTGCTCACGCCTACGGTGGCTTGTGTGATGACAGGTAGTGGTCTAGGGACCCCCACATGGTCGACTGCTTGTGCGTTTTCGGTGTGTGTTTTGCTGTGATGTTGTCCGCCTCCCTGAGGAACGTGACCCAGTTGAGCCACGCCTGTGGAGCCGCCTTTGATGTGTCCTTCCAGTTAGTTAGGACTATTTTGACTGCGGCTGTTAGCAGAAGATCAATGAGGTCCCGATCTTCTGCTTTTGTGATTGCCTGGGATGTGAACCCTAGGGCCAGGCTCGTGAGGTCTATGTGTATGTCTATGCCTGTGATTTCGTGGATAAGTGTTCTGATCTTCCCCCAGAAGTCCTTGATCTTTGGGCATTTCAGTAGGAGGTGTTCTAAGTCTCCCCTTTCTTTACCGCAGTTCCAGCATACGTCGCTGTCTCTAATGCCTACGGTGGCTAATCGGGCCGGTGTCCAGTATGCCTTGTGTACCAGCCAGAATTTTGTCTGGTTCAGTGTGGCCGTCACCTTTTTCCGACTCGTGGACCTCCATAGCTCGGCTTTAGCGTCCTTGCTGAGTGCTTGACCTGCTGCCTCCCCCCAGAAGTTTATGACTTTGTCATTAAGTTTGGTGTGTTTGGGGCCTAGGATCTTATAGAGGTGTGCTACCTGGTGTCCTAGCCCGAAGCACGGGTTACTTACCTTCGGTAACAATGTATCTGGTAGAGACACAGTCTAGCCGCAGATTCCTTAACTTAGAATATCCCCAGGCGTCAGACTGGGTCTGGAAATCTTTTGCAGCAGCACCTCCGCGCGCCGGGGGACAGCGCCGTATGGCTCTGCCCTGACATAGTCTGCGGACATGACGTCAGTGAAGCCATATAAGTCTCTCCTCACACGCTGACGTCAGTTTACTTCGGAGAAACTTTTTCGCGCCACAACGTGGAGCCACGACCAAAAACTGTGAGAGTATGGGGACAGTGTGTGAAAAAAGATGAAAATCAGTAAAACAAAAAGACTAGGATGGTGAGAAACACCACCACCAGGGACAGTGACAAGCACTGTACACTGAAAGCAATTGAAGCGAAAGAGCCAAGCAGCGCTGTGAAAAGCAGCCCTGCAGAAGCGAAGGCAATGCCCTCCCCCCAAGCAAACAAAATATGTCAAGGCAGACGACAGAAAGCTTGCAATCACAAAATCCAACCATGACAGGCAACAAGACCTGAACCATAGAATTAAAAACGATCCACCAAAGGTTGGCAACACTAGGCATGCCTTAACCTTTGTAAGAGAACTATTATCGGGAGACCCAGTGAGGGAGACTCCAAGCCAATTGACCGTAGTAGAATCAAAAGACCCTAAAACAATGAAAAATGGTGGGTGGGAGGGAAGAACGCTAGAAGACCCCACACTGGAAGAATCACGGTCAGGGTGTAGGAATGTAGGAGGAGACATGAACCCTCTGCCTTAGCCCGGGTCAGTGTGTAGGAATGTAGGAGGAGATATGAACCCTCTGCCCCATCACTATAATGGGAGGAGCAAAACAGGGAAACTAGAAAAAAACATCCTCCTAAGGAGGAAAGATGAAAGATATCACCTCGCAGGAAGACAAAGCAACCCAAAGGAAGGCGCAAGCATAAAACTCAACCTGAAAAGGTCCTCGCCACCCAAAGGGAGGCACAAGCATAAAACTGCACCTAAAATGGTCCTCGCAGAATGGGGAAGATGGGCGGGCGTTAAGGAATCTGCAGCTAGACTGTGTCTCTACCAGATACATCATTACCAAAGGTAAGTGACTCGTACATCTGATAGAGACATCTAGCCCCAGATTCCTTAACTTAGAATAGATACCAAAGCCATACCCCACAGGAGGCGGGTCTGCAACTGAACCCCACCAAGTTCCAAAGGAACCCAGTCGTCAACAAGCTGACGAAACACGATGGACTGCCATAGTGGCCAATCCCAGACCGGAAGCTCTGCAAGGAGCGACAAACAATGGGAGGCAAAGGATCACAAGCTGCCGATGGACCGCATGAAAGCTCATCAGAGAACACAGTGTAGAAAGGGAGCACAGAACGAGAAGGGCAGTGCGAAAAGAGAGAGCCCAAAACCTCAGCAAAAGATGGGACCAGAGAGAGGACAAGACGGTATGACCGAGTCCAAACGTATAGGTTGAATATGGCAAACAGTGGAAGAAGCACTGTGGTAGTGCACCAACGAGGACACCTGGGACAGCAGCGGGAGGTTGCTGACCATGCCCTGGAAGATCCAAGCTCACGAGAGACACCATACTTGATAGTGCGCAATCTCCCTTTCCCAAAGAGACATCGGTAAGAGCGGACATGAAAAACAAATTCATGACTACAAAAAGCAGATGCGGGCGACAGACGTACGCAGAGTAGACCGTGTGTACAGCTAGAACCACACCACATAAAAGGAAAGGCATAAGGAAGTGCCGCAAGAATAGTCCAGATGCGAGAGATGCCTCACCAGGTACGTAACCTGTGAAAGGGATCCGTGAAGCGAACACACGCAGAATAAAGGACTGCACCTACGAGAAGTCCATGGCAAGCCCACAGACACCGCAGCAAGAACCCAGTGTGCATGACACCTGGGTGTGTGTAGACGCTAGACAGAACAAACATCAGGAGAAGACTCAGCCATAAGGATGAGTGGCACACAAGAAACAAAAGTGCACTATAGGTTGCAACAGCCATCTTGCAGCAGAACCGGACAGAGAAAGTCCAGATCTATAAGCGATACCAAACACTCCTCTTGGAGAAGCCACAGTCCAACGTGAGGCAACTGGAAAGGTGACCAGGACAGGAATTACCAGTACAAAACGAACATAGCGTAACAGGATTTTTAAAGAGATGTGCACACAACAACAAAAAGGACAGTGAACGTGTGAAGGAGAGCACTTCTACAGACAGCAGCAGCAGCCCGAGGTGGAAGTATGCCAAAGGTCCTGCCCGGATGGCAGCAGGGGAAGAGGAAACCCCGTGCCGGGGACGTACCCAGGAAAGCAAGGCATGAGGCAGTGTACATGAGTGGCGCAAGTGAGTAAGATGCTACCACGCAAGAACAAAGTACGAGAAGCACTCCCCACCACAGAAGAAGAGGCGAAAACCAGGCATCGGAAAGCGTCAGCCCTCTGTAACAGCGAATACAGTTGGCAATAACCATCGGACGCGCATACAACATAGGAGAAGTGCGCTGTGGCAACCCTGCACGCCTTAGACAGCAACAGGGCACTGACCAAGGCCGTTCACTGGTAGGACATCCGCAGCGGCAGAAATATGCAGAACAGAAACAGACAAGGAAGGGAGACTGAAAGGACACTCCTGGAAGAAACAAACAAGGCAGAAACCCAGAAGAAGTGAGCATGTACACTTGTAAAGGGTTGCCAAGGCCGAATTACAGACTCCAACGGATAGGCCATAGAACTATGTCAACCGGTGGACCGCATGAATGTGAAAAAGACCACTGGCAGATCCGCAGGGCAACGTCCTCAGAAAAGGACTCCACAGGAGCCTACCAAGCTTATGTGTAAGGGAGGCAGCTACACAGTAGCCAACAAATACCCCACTTAGGGTAAGCCTCAACCCCAGCCAGGGGCACCTCTTGAGCCGGGGGTTATAGACAGAGGATTAACAGAACAGAAGCAGCTGATCAGCTGCAATAAAAGGAAACAAAAGCGGCGACAAGCCGACCAGACCACCTGAGCATTACAGAATGAACCCAGGGCTCAGAACAACATTGCTCATGAAAGTAACAGACTGTAAAAGGATGTCAAAAACATGATATTATGGTAGGCTAGACAGAAGGCGGTTGACTGCTGAGTTTGCATGACTGTCAAAAAGGGATACACCCTCCACTGAGATATGTGGAGAGTAAGGATGTCGACAAGGAGTCCATACCCGCGGTGCAGCCATCGCTGACGTTGGCGCAGGAAGCCGCAAAGGGCTATACGGAGACAATGCAGGTGGGCTCAACGTCTGACTCGGATGCCCGTCCGGGCCGTGTCCCGACGTCGCACCGTCTCCGGATCCAGAATCGAGGGACATGGCCGGCGCCAAGGGCGAACCCGCCGGTGAAGATCCGACCTGAGTCCCATCCTCCACTGTGGGGCCTGAAGTCACGCAAGGGAGAGGAGGTGACCCAAAAATGGATTGCTGAGCCTTGAAATAGGCTTCCATTTGGGCCCGAGTCGCCCCATCACCCGGAAAGGTTGGGTATCAGGGGGTCGACTCCTTGGGACCGGCATCCGGCAAAGACCGGGAGCCGTGAGTCCCGCTGTCACGGTGAAGTGAGGCCTACGACCTCCGTGACTTGTGCTTCCCCTTACCTGAAAATGGTGTCCGCCAGAACGAATCCGCGACCGGATTCGAACCAAAGCCCCAGTCTGAGATGGAGAGCAGCGTGGAGGCGCCGAGCGCACAAGTTACTACTTGTGTAACGATATATCTGTAAGAGACATTAGTTAGTGACAGATTCCTTACCTTAGAATATCCCCAGGCATCCGACTGGATCCGGCAAATTTTTGAGTAGCAATATCCCTGCGCGCCGGCAGGCGTCGTCCGCGGCTCCACGTCCGTCGTCGGCGTCGTTAGCGCCAGAATGACGTTGTCTGAGTACTTAGACGCCGCCCATGCGCGCTGACATCAGTTCTGATGCACAGCTTTTCCGCGCCAGATACGCAGAGCCATGATAGAACCAACACTGGTGCCATGAAACTAGGGCCCTGAAAGGGGATGACCTTAACCCTAGATATCGGTTCGCAGAACGGGGAGGATGGGTGGGTCGGTAAGGAATCTATCACTAACTAATGTCTCTTACAGATATATCGTTACACAAGTAGTAACTTGTGCATCTGAAAGAGACACGTTAGTGATAGATTCATTAACTTAGAATAGATACCCCAGCAATACCAACCCCGGTGCTGAGTTTGCGAACCAATAATCACACCAGAAAGTCCTGGAGGATGGAACGGCCAAAGAAGCCATCCCTCCGGACTTGGCTGTCCAGGCAGTAGTGTCTTGCAAACGTGTGCAGCGAGGCCCACGTAGCTGCCTGGCTAATGTCCTGTAAGGGCACTCCTCAACCCAGGGCAGTGGTAGTCGCCGTGGCCTGAGTGGAATGAGCCCTTAATCCAACAGGGGGCTCCTTCTTAACCAAGGAGTAACATGCCTGGATACACAAGATGATCCACCGAGAGATGGTCCGCTTGTGCATCGCCTTTCCCTTCTTAGCGCCCACATAACCAACAAAGAGTTGGTCATCCACCCGGAACTGGCGTGTGCGATCCAGATAGTAAGAGAGCGTACGTTTTGGGTCCAGACGGTGGAGCGGAGGCGGAAAGAAGGTGGGCAAGGTAATGGACTGCCTGATGTGGAAGGCCGTGACAACCTTGGGCAGGAAAGAAGGTCTTGTCCGCAACACAACCTTGTCCGGATGAACAGAGAGGAAAGGAGGTGTGGAAGAAAGAGCCTGGAGCTCACTCACTCTCCTGGCGGAGGTGATGGCAACCAGGAAAGCAGTCTTCAGAGTAAGAAGACGGAGAGGACAGTTATGGAGCGGCTCAAAGGGAGCACACATTAGGTAAGTAAGAACAAGGTTCAAGTCCCACTGGGGCATCACGAAAGGAACAGGAGGGAACATGTGGGTGATGCCCTTCAAAAACCTATTTACAATAGGGGACTTGAACAAAGAAGGCTGATCAGGTAGCCTTAAGAAGGCGGAAAGGGCAGAAAGGTACCCTTTGATAGTGCCCAGAGCAGAGCCCTGCTGGGCAAGAGAAAGAAGGAAGAGGAGAACCTCAGAAAGGGGTACAGAGAGAGGATCCACAGCCTTTGCTGTGCACCATGCCACAAATCTGTTCCACCTGCAGGCGTATACCGACTTAGTGGAGGGACGCCTGGCTGCCAGAATGACATTACAGACTTCAGGAGGCAAGTCAAATGGCCTCAACTGTCGCCGCTCAATCTCCAAGCATGATGGTGGAGACTGGACAGGTTCGGGTGGAGGACCGTCCCCTGCTGCTGCGACAGAAGGTCCTCCCGAAGAGGCAGACGAACCGGGGGATCGACTGACATACTGAGTAGCTCTGGATACCAGTACTTTCGTGCCCAGTCCGGAGCCACAAGGATGACTTGGGCCCGGTCGCGCCTGATCTTCTTTAGCACTCTGGGCAGAAGTGGTATAGGCGGAAAGGCGTATAACAGACCGCAACTCCACTCCCGACAAAAAGCGTCTCCGAGCGAGTGCCGCCTTGGAAATTCAAACGCGCAGAACTGATGACATTGCGCGTTCTCTTCGTTGGCGAATAGATCTAACCAAGGCTCTCCCCATTGCTGAAAGAGGCCTTGCGCCACGTCCGAGTTCAGACGCCATTCGTGATCCATCATGCACCGACGGCTGAGCTCGTCCGCCCTGGCGTTCAGAGAACCTGCCAGGTGTTGAGCCACCAGGTTCACGCTCTGGCGTTCCAGCCACTGCCAGAGGCGCAGAGCCTCTTGGCAAAGGGTCCACGACCCCACCCCGCCCTGTTTGTTGCAGTACCACATGGCGGTGGTGTTGTCCGTGAACACCTGCACTAAACTCCCCCGGACAGAGGGGAGGAATGCCTTCAGTGCTAGACGAATCGCCCGTAACTCCAACAGGTGGTCGGACAGGTTGCCCTGATGCTGGGCCCACTGAAACTTCAGGTCCCACTGCAGAGCCCGCATCCGCCACCTGGCGTGATGCACCAGTAGGATGCAGGAGGCCACCAGCCCCAGAAGCCGCAGCGTCAACCTGACCGAGACCCGGGATAACGGCTGAAAGATGGGAATCAGAGCCTGAATATCCAGGACCCGCTGTTCGGGTGGATAAACCCGAAACCGCGCCGAGTCGAGAACCGCTCCGATGAAGAGGAGCTTCTGAGAGGGGCACAGGTGTGACTTCGGCACATTGATGGAGAACCCCAGCTGGTGCAGGAGATCTGCCGTAGTCTGGAGGTGGCTGACGACTGTCTGGGGCGAGCCCGCCTTCAACAACCAGTCGTCGAGGTAGGGGAAGACTAAAACCCCTAACCTGCGCAGATGAGCTGCGACCACCGCCATCACCTTTGTGAACACCCATGGGGCGGTGGTAAGGCCGAAGGGGAGCACGGTATACTGAAAGTGCTCATGGCCAACCGTGAACTGCAGGTCGCGCCGGTGGGCCGGCAGGACGGGGATGTGGAAATAAGCGTCCTGCAAGTCCAACGCTACCATCCAGTCTCCTGGGTCCAGGGCAGCTAAGACCTGAGCCAGTGTCAGCATTTTGAACTTATCCTTCCGGAGGAAGCCGTTGACGTTCCGTAGGTCCAAAATAGGGCGTAGGCCCCCTTTGCCCTTCTTGGGTACCAGAAAGTAGTGGGAGTAGCAACCACACCCTACTTCTGGCCCAGGAACGCGCTCGATGGCCCCCTTGGCTAAGAGGGCCGTAACTTCCTCCTGCAGAAGTCGCAAATGATCCCCCGATACACGGTGGTTCTGCGGTGGCATGGCTGGAGGAGTCGCCTCGAATGGGAGGGAGTACCCCTTCGGACGATCTGCAGCACCCACCTGTCCGATGTGACGGTGCGCCAGTGGAGGAGGTGATGGCGAACCCTGCCCCCCACTGGCGTCACATGGGCCTGAAAGCACGGACTAGGAGGGTTTTGAGGCGGATGCTGCGGGGGAAGGTGTGGACTGACCTCGCCGTTGTCCCCGACCGCCACCACGGCGGTTTCCACGGCCGCCACCACGTTGGGTATTACCCTGCGGAGCGTGGCTGGCAGCACGTGTGGGTACACCCCTTCCGTGTGTGTGTACAAAAACTTCCTAGGCAATCTGAGCGGCAGACCACAGATAATTGGACCAAATAGAACTAGGAATAGGCAAACACTCACGAAAAAACATTAATAAAAAATAATCATGATTTTAATTGACACGTTAAAAATCATATAAAGAACAGGGTGTTCAAATTATATGACAAGCAATAACATAAAATAGCACAATATACACTGTTTGCAAGATAAAAAGACACCAACAAGATTATACAGTGTCTACAATAAAAAATGCAGCAAAATTACTCGACGCGCGTTTCGGCGAAAACGCCTTCTTCAGGAGCCGCAAGTTACAATTACATGAAGGTAGATGAAAGATGTTATCTTCAAACAGGTGACACGGTAGCAATGTATCTGTGTCAGGAAAGGATTCCTGTATATGAAGTGGCATGAACAATTGGGGCGTGTAGACAAATGGGATTTCCTTGATGTATCAGCAAAATGTCTTTTAAAATGCGTTCAAAGGCCGATGCTCAACTAGGATGGCATGAAGATAGTGATTTTTTTAAATGCATTTGTAGTCGATAGGTCTGCACAAACAGATAAATATCTATAATATTTGTTGGATAGACACTCCTTGATAAACGCTACTCGTGCCAGCTGATAATACGTTCGGGTATGATGATCCCAGAGGTACAACTGATAAGAAAGGCTGCCCCGAGGTGAAGATGGTTCCTGCGGCGATGCCGGGATGTGGCGTGCCGTCGATCAAATGAAAAAACCTACTTTACACCCCTTCCGTGGCCACGAAAGGAATGAAAGGCAGCCGATTGCTGGCGCGGGGCCGAGAGGCCCAAGGACTTGGCCGTAGCCCTGGAGTCCTTAAAGCGCTCAAGCGCATGGTCTGCCTTGTCGCCAAAGAGGCGACGGCCATCAAACGGCATGTCCCTCAGTGTGTTCTGGACATCGGCCGAAAAGTTGGCGGACCTCAACCAGGCGTGGCGTCTGACCGCCACTGTCGTTGCCATCGCTCTACCTAGTGAGTCGGTGGTATCCAGCCCACACCGGATAGAATACTTGGCTGCATTACGGCCCTCCACAAGGGCTTGGCCGAGTTTGGCCCGTACCTCCAACGGACATTCTGGCAGCACTTCCGCAACCGTATCCCACAGAGAGTGGGTGTAGCGGCCCAAGAGGCATGCGGTGTTGGAAGACCGCAGTCCCAGACTAAGGGATGAGAAGATATTTTTGCCATACTGCTCATACCTCTTGGATTCCCTGTCCGGCGGAGCCGACGGGAACGCGGTCTGGGAATTGGAGGCCTGGATAACCAGGCTCGGTGGGGTGGGTGGACAGGAAACATGGGTCGCCCGGGGCCAAGCGGTGGCGTCTGGCCACGTTCCTATCTACGGGCGAACCCGTAGCGGGCTTGGACCAAGTGCCCAAAAGAACGTCGGTTAAGGCCTCATTAAACGGCAGCAGAGGCTCGGCCGAGCAGGACTGCGGCTTAAGGACCTCGGTGAGGAGGTTAGTCCTCATGGCCGCGACGGGGAGCTCAAGGCCCAAGGCCTTGGCCGCCCTCATCAACACCACACTATAGGTTGCCCCCTCCTCTGTAGCCACGGTAAGAGGCGAGACAAAGCCAGTGTCAGGCGAAGTGTCTATACCACTGGCCTCCCCAAGTTCCTCTGCCCAGTCCTCTTGAGACTGGCATTCACGTGCCAGAGGGTCCTCAGACCCCTCCCAATCCTCCTCAGCACCCATCTCCCGGTATTCAGGGTTAGGAAAAGATGGGGTCGGTTCATGGAAAATGAATTTTCCGAACGGCGTCATATGCGGTGCCGCACCGGCGCCGGAACCCGGTCGAGGGAGGCGTCGGGTACGGCGCTGCCCGAGGACGGCGCCGGAGGTGACACCTGAGGGTTTGGCGCCGGGGAGGTCGTCAAATCCACCGGCGACGACCCGGATCCGGAACCGGATCCAGTGGGGCCCTGCAGCGCCGGGCCCGAAGGCGCCGGCGGCGTCGGAGCCGAAGCACCCGACGGCATCGGGGCCAGAGCCCCCGACCCGCTAGGACCCCCAGACGGGGCCGCTGGGCCCGAAGGCGCCGCGGAGCCCGTCGGAGGAGAGAGGGACCTCATGGTCATGAGGAACCGCCGGCGTCGCGTTAGGCCCAGGGACCGTAGGGTATGAAGCCGGACGCGGCGCCTGCGACTCCTACGGAGCCGCGGGGGCGGTGACACCTGAACCCCCGGCCGCGTCGCGGGGAGTCGGAAGAGCGATGACGTCTCTTCGACTTCTTGTGCTTACCTGACGACTTCGACCCCGAGGAGTGATGTTGACTCCCGGAGCTACGATGGCTCCGCTCCCGCGACCGGTCCCTCGACCTCCGTCCGGACCGG
The DNA here is from genome assembly GCF_964261635.1 of Lissotriton helveticus. Taxonomy (NCBI): domain Eukaryota; kingdom Metazoa; phylum Chordata; class Amphibia; order Caudata; family Salamandridae; genus Lissotriton; species Lissotriton helveticus. The sequence continues at coordinate 1,782,976,027 of NC_136065.1, forward strand.
GACCTCTCTTGGCACGGGGCCGACTGCCGGAGTTCGAGTCGCTTACGGGACCACTCCTGTCTAGCCTTCGAAGTCAGGGCCCAGCAGTCGGAACAGGTCTTGTCGTCGTAGTCGACGCCGAGACAGTGGAGACACCGACGGTGAGGGTCCGTGACCGACATCAGCCGGTCGCAATCCTCACAGGGCTTAAAACCAGGCATCCCTACCGGCACCGTTTCGGAGTCAAAGTCCCAAAAGGAGATCAAAAAGAGTTAGTCAAAAAGTGACTAAGGTACCACTTTTTCCGGATCTGCGCTGCTGGCGCGGAAAAAATAAGAACCGACGTCAGCACGCGGAGGCGGCGTCTAAGTACTCCGACGACGTCATCGCGGCTTCCACAACGGCGGCGACGCCTACCGACGCGCAAGGGTACTGCTACGCCAAAAATTTCCGGATCCAGTCTGACGCCTGGGGATATTCTAAGGTAAGGAATCTTATACTAACGTGTCTCTTTCAGATGCGCACTTCACTGCTGATTCTACATAATAGTGGCTATTATTACACATAAAAAAATAGGCACGTTGAATATAAAAGACCAACACTAAACTTTTTGTGTCTGTCAGATACTCCAATCCCCCCCGGGTGCGCTCGACAGTGATCGCAGCTACCCCCTCCCATTGGGTGAGCGCATGGTGACTCAGTTTCAGAGCTTCAGGTTTTTTTTTTTTATCAAGACGTAGTGGGTAAGAAGATCACCATAAGTTCCGGGCTAGAAGTTTATGTGTGACCGAAGGAGTGCTAAGGAATAAAACTGGAAATGAGATCAGGGAAAGTTCATCAAGTGGTGACAGGCAATAAACTAAAAAAAACTAAAAAAACACTCGAGGAAGGCTCTCCGACAAACCAGAGAGGTAAGCCCCCAAGCTCAAGAGAGAGGCTGGTCTCAGCACCGACTCCCGAAACAACAACGCCGAGTTCAAGAAGGAAAACCGGATTATATAAATTCTTTTATTTAAAGGACCCTATGGCAGCGATCTATGCACCAACAGCCGAGGCCTCCAAATTGCCAAGCCCCATCGTTCCAGATACCTCAGTGCCCCTTTGGCACAAGTCGCGACTAAAACGAAGGATGCCCTAACAGGGACCCAACTCCCACAGAACCGAATGACACATCAATGTCAGAATAAGTCGGTCATAGTAACAGCACTAGTCCACCAACTTAAAGCCCCAATAATTACAAGGGAAACAAGGAGAAGCACAGTAGATAAGGGAAGAACAGAGGACTCCCTGCCAAAGTCAAAGCTAAAGAACTCAAGCACTAGTATAAAACTCGGAGACATAGCAACGGAGGGAACTACAAACGTAAAGGTCCCCAAAAAGGAAGCAATGGAGGAAATTTTAAAACTTAGTGTTTCATCCAAGTTGCTAGCACAAGAGGAGGTACCATGGCTAAACTCATTTTCCTTATCAAATGACCCCAATTTCTTAGAAATTATGGATACAATAACTCAGAATAAAGATCTCCAAGGGAACACCTCACCAGCAGCGGCTGGTAATAAAGCTCAACAGAGTAGCCTGGGAATGGTGGTTTCTACTCCGCGAAGCCCCATGGCTAATAAAGACCAACAACGGCTTATACTGGACGCGTAGCGGAGGTATTCCAACTGAATTGAATCATTCTAACCTCTCAGCACCTATAACAATTTCTTCCGTTAGTACGATTGACCAGGAATCAGAGGTCTTGCGAGAGCCCCAAGAACAACAGCCAAGCACCCAATGGAGCCAGTCCTTGCTAGGCACCCTAGATCAAGCAATAAGGGTGCTGAATTATCAATCTGACAAAATGGAAGTCCAAATAGACCTCATAAACCTAATAGCTGGCCATATCTCAGGCATTAACGCCAAGATGGCCTCAATTATGTCACTCCTAACCAACAGAGGGAAAACGGAGCTCTATACTTACAAAGACAAACAACAGTCTTACTGTGGCTGCGGGAGCATAACCGAGAAATTGGCAAGTCTTCCGGACATCTAAAATGACATCTTAGGGGCTGTAAAATTATCCCGTAACACCAAGCAGAATAAAGAAACGCAATATAATCTGGACCTGCTGGTAATTTCAAAATGCAATAATGTAATAACAAATCTAAGAAGAAAAGCAAAAGATGATCTAGAGCAAGCGGTACCGGATGAGCAACCAGAAATAACAGGTAATTCAATGGAAGCAACACAGTCCTTCGACAAGCCCATGACCGATGTAAAACCAACAAAGAGGCAAAGAAAACGGGCAAGGAAGGCTAGGCTTAAATATAAAAAGCAACAAAGCATAGATCCAGGAAAAAACTTTCCAATATTTAAAATGAAAACTCCCCGTGGAGGCAAAAGTAAATCATTGAATACGTCTCTTTGTGGAGAGGTAGAAATCAACGCACCACAACGGAAGTATAATTCAGATCCCATTCCAACAGAAGGAAACCCTGTCTCTGGAGTAACCATCTTCTCCCCCCTTCAAAAAACCAAGACGATCCTTCTTCCCTCCGTGGATCAAGGCCGTCAAACTGAACCTGAAAGCAGACAGGAAACGCGACACGATAAAAGTGAAAAATCTGAGCAAATTAAAGGTGCAGGCCAAACAGGATCAATTCAAACGATAGAGACACTCGCCCATGTGGATAACACGCGTCAAAAAAGCGCAATGGAGAGAGTTCCCCACAGGGGACAAAGGGTAGCAAAGTACAGCACGCAACCAGAATACAGGAAGACATAAAAAACAAAATGCACCTGGAAAAAATAACATCCGAACTTACAACCGAGCCTCATCCCTTGAAAATCACAATAATTGGTAAGGACCGTAGATGCACGCTCCCCTCCTGGGATGCTGTCCTCGAACCAACATGGATAAGGAAAACAAGCACTCTGGAAATAACGGAGGAAAACAATGAGGAGGTTAATGAAGAACGAGAGCAACAAGAATCACTTGCAAAGTGCAACTCATTCACAATTCAGCAGCCTTTAAAGATGATTCTTCACAACTGCCCGAAGACCATTCTTACTATACAGAGGCATTTGAATCAAAATTGACATTTGTGCCCGAATATCCAACAAAAGAAAGGCAGGATATCCTTAATCGAGGGAACCTGTTAAAATTGTTCAAGGAAATCCCAGAATTAAAAGGGATAACCTCGCAGGATATAATAGCCGTGGAATTTCAACAAAAAAGGCAAAATCCGGACACTGAGGAATCCGTGACAACCTGGGCTACAAAGGACCTGGTGGACAAGATATATTCTGCAAGACCAAGATTCGGAGCATGGGGAATAACTTTACTGCTACATAAACATCCAAGGTATCCCTATCCCCTATTAGATAGTTTAAGAAATGTAAAAAAGGAAGAAAAAGACGGTAAAAGACAGAGCACATGTGTTCGAGGCACCCGTGCTACCACGCCACCATCTTCAATCAGCAGGGAATAGGGTCAACGCATTAGTAAGTACGCAACCCATGGGACATCGAATACTGGACAGGATGGACTGGTCATGGGTACCAACGGCATTAAGCAAAAAACATACCTAACGAAGATCCTAATATTCCCACGGCAGTGGAGAAGCAAGACCAAATCCACCAGGAAAAAAAAAAGCTGTATAGCGTCTCGTTTTGTTCTTGGAATGTCCATGGTTTTCAAGAAATGGTCCATGACCATGAAACCTCAGCCTTCTTTCAGCAACAAGATGTAATCTTGCTCCAGGCAACATGGAAATTGATGCCCACTTCAATCCCAGGATTTAAAGAACATCACATTTTCGCTGAAAGATTTTCTCCTTTTGGGCATCCACGAGGTGGATTATCAATATACTTAGCCCAAAAGTTACGCTATCCCCCCTATCTATGGAAACATTTAACTCTCTGAGCAGGAAAATTAAGTCGGGTTCCCCTATGGACCCACTCAAACCGGCTCTGTTGAGGGATATGCCGGCGGTGTGTCGTGCCCCTGTGCTGGCTCTCATTAATCTGTCGCTGGCCTCTGGAACTGTGCCTACTAGGTGGAAACAGGCGGTAGTTACGCCTATCCTAAAAAAGGCTACCCTGGATCCTCTAAAGCCTGAGAACTACCGCCCCATCTCGCTGTTGCCATGGATTACTAAAGTGGCTGAGGCCCATGTGAATGGGATCCTGGCAGACCATCTTGCCAGAGCCTACATCTTAGATCCCACTCAAAATGGGTTCCGTGCAGGTCACAGCACGGAGACTGCTCTACTGTTAATGGTCGAGCACTTGCGCTCCGTGTTGGATACCGGTCGAACTGCGGCACTCCTGTTATTAGATCTGAGTGCCGCGTTCGACACGGTCTCACATGGTATCCTCTTGCAGCGACTTGAGGAAGTGGGAGTTAGGGGTTCCGCGCTGTGTTGGTTTCGGTCCTTCCTCACGAACAGATCATTCCAGGTTGCTATCCCACCCGGCAAATCTAAATCGCACCCGCTGGCATTAGGGGTCCCTCAAGGGTCATCTTTGAGCCCCACTTTATTTAACCTATACATTAGACCGCTGGCTGCGGTTGTCAAACGCTGGGGCCTGACAATGGTCTCGTATGCGGATGACACGCAGCTGGCGGTCACGCTGAGTGGGGACTCTGATGTGGAGGCCCTCATGTTCCGCGAGGGTATATGTGCCGTGGCAAATTGGATGAATCAGAACTGTCTCCAATTAAACACTAAGAAAACGGAGGTCATGGTGGTGGGAAAACAGGCCGGGTTGTGGAATGATAACTGGTGGCCGCAGGAATTGGGGACGACTCCTTCCCCTGTAATTGAGATACAAAATCTTGGGGTCTGGTTAGATCCGGCGCTCAGTTTCACTTGCCATACCAAGAGAGTGGCAGGCTCTTGCTATGGCGTCATCAGAGGACTCAGGCCAATACTCAAGTTCTTTGACGCCTCCACCAGACAGCTGGTGGTTCAGGCGTCGGTCCTGTCCAGGTTGGACTACGCTAGCACACTCTTGGCCGGGATTAACCAGGCAGAACTCACCCGACTACAGCGAGTGCAAAATACCGCTGCTAGAGTGGTGGTGGGACTGCCTAAACGGTGTTCGGCTTCTAAGACTCTGCGCTCTCTACACTGGCTCCCTATGAGCCAGAGGATTAAATTTAAGGTACTCTGCCTGGCTTTTAAAATCCTCAAAGGCATGGCTCCACAAATCCTGATCAATCTTTTAAGTCCTTATGTCCCTCTGCGACCCCTGAGATCCTTGGGCATGCACCTGGCAACGGTCCCTCGTTTTAGACTAAGCAGAATGGGCGGCCGCTCTTTTCGAGTGGTGGCCGCAAAGTTATGGAACTCCCTTCCTGTTGAGCTCCGGGCAATGGACAACCTTTTGCAGTTTAGGCGAGCAATAAAAACTTTTCTGTTTGTCTAAACTGCCTGACTGAGCATGCTCCTTTTTAGATGTTGTGTTGTGCTTACCTTCTCAGCGCGCCAGGACGCCCCTTTGCTGGGGCAGCTGTGCGCGGTACAAAAAACAAATAACATAACATAACAAAGTATGACTGGTTAACAGAAGAACAGGATGTGGGGGTTAATTGGGCTCAAGTGATCAAAATCAGTGACAGGTCCCCATTAGATTTCCAAAAGTGGCAACTTCTAGTGATTAATGTCTACATCCATCCAGAGAGGAAGACCCAGAAAGAAAAATATTCAACTTTAATGTCCCCGATAAAAGCAATGCAAAGATCCTATGCGCAATGCCCAATGTTCATCTCAGGAGACTTCAATTGTAACCTCATAAGTAAAATGCAGGTTGAAGGGAAGATGCAAGCGACCTGTGATGGACAAAAAAAAAAAAAAAAAATTTATTAGGAGACTTGGGATTGACAATTTTGAATGGCGAAACAAAGGGCGACATACCAGCAGCTGTCACATACTTGAGTGGCAAGGCTCACTCAACAATAGACTTCACAATCACGAGTAACGAGTTACTTCCCAGTATCGAAATATTTCAGATTAATCAACGCATAGAACACGATCACTTCCCTCAAATAACGAGAATGAACATCTCTCTCACTTCGGCACATAGATTGAACTCTCTTATACAACATGCTGAAAAGTTCAACCTAAAAAAACTAAAATGGCGAGGAGGGGGGTTGAAAAGTATCCAGGACACAGCAAGGGATTATGTGAGTAAATTGGGGCCTCAGTTAGAGGAAGATCGCGTAATCAACTGGGAACAGTTGGCCCAGGACCTTATTCATAATTTTCCAGCATCGTCAGGTAATCAAAAAAGAGTAAACACCAGGAAGGAGCCATGGTTTAATGCGGACCTACGAGATAAAAAGAGAAGGGTCACAAGAGAGGTTAGATTACAGGCGCGTGCACAAAGAATGGGAATAAGCCCAAATAAAAGCAAACTAACGGAAGTAAGGAATTTATATAGGAAGATGTTGAGGATTGCAAAGACTACACATAAAGAAACCATCTAGAATAAATTATTGTGCGCAGGTAAATTGCCAAATAGTAGGGACTTCTGGGGCATTATAAAGGATCTGAATAAAGGATTAAGTCTCCAACAAGAGGCAGGGATTGGAGAAGAAACGTGGGTTCAACACGTGCAAAACTTGTACAGCAACATAGACCTAAGCACCATCGAAGGTTCCCGGGGGTTAGAGTCAGAGTTGGGGAAAGGAAAAAGAAACCCGAGTTCGGATAACAGAGAAAATGAAGACTGGGAACAAGAGATTGGGGCAAAGATCTAAATCCACTAATCACCAAAAAACAATTGCGGGGCATAATATTAAAATTAAAGACAGAAGGAGCAGCAGGTCCAAATGGGCTGCCCAAAGCGCTGTTTAAGAACGACCCATACTTCTGGTCAGAGATCCGAACGCCTCTTTTCAGTCACATATACGCACACACAGACGTCCCTGTTTCCTGGAAAGGGAATATAATTCACACGATTTTTAACAGGGAGACCATCGCAACCCAGCAAATTATAGGTTGATATCCTTAATTGATTTGGAGGCCAAACTTTACGCTTCTTGCCTTCTAGCACAGTTACGAGACTGGATGGACGACACTAACATAATTCCTAAGTTCCAAACAGGATTCAGGCAAGGGATGGGAACCTTAACAAATGTATGTAGCAATTTTGTCGCTTTTAACAGAAAAAGCAGTAAATAAAGGAACACGGTTATACGCATGTTTCGTTGACATAAAATCAGCTTTTGACCGAGTGAGCAGAGAGCACCTGTGGGTAAAGCTAAACACATGGGGACTGCCGAGTCAACTATTAAAAGCAATAGTTGCCCTTCACAACAACACATAGGCAAGAGCGAAATTAGGCGATGGATGCAGTACAACCTCGAGTATTACCACACAACAAGGCTTAAAACAAGGATGCGTGTTAGCACCAAGCCTATTCAACCTGTTCCTCTCGGACATTAGCAAAGTTATGGAAGCTCCCGAATGTCACCCACCGATCATGGCCAACAAGCCCATCAATATATTACAATACGCGGACGACATAGTAGTGCTAAGCCAAACACCAATAGGCCTACAAAGAGCAATAAATCAATTAGCATCCTATTTGAACCGGGAAAAATTGGAATTAAATAAAGCAAAAACAAAAGTCGTTCGCTTAGTGGATCAAAAAAAAATCAAGTTCAAATGGACGGCGAATGGGGCAACGGTGGAAGAGCAAGGGTCCTATAAATACCTTGGTATCACAATAGGGCAAGGCTTAACACACAAGGAGCACAAATTAGCTATAAAAGCCAAAGCGCCTCTTAAAGGTTATGGCTGCTCAAATCTTGCCCACCCTGTCTTATGGCTTAGTCACCCTGTGCGGCAAGGAGGCTGACGTACTAAATTACCTTCAGACAAAGATCTACAAGGCTGTTTTCAATCTTCCAAAATCCGCCTCCCCATCACAAGTGTGGCTCGAATTCGGCCTTCAACATCAGAAATTCCGGAGCATGAGCGGCTTCGTGAAGCTTTGCCAAAAATTTCGCCCTGCTGACCCAGACACCATGGACAGTCTATGCTGGGAAGAAATCAAGTATCAGGTGGACAATGAAACACAGAGTACCTGGGGAAGGTATTTGAAAACCTGTTTGGCAGAACTTGATTTAGAAACAGTATGGGAAATGAGGGCAGACAAAGCAAGTATTAGCAGAGCAGTCAACATGGCAGCAAGAAGGAGATCCTTTCTGGAGGATAAAAACACAATCTCTAAACGTCGGCATGGGTGGACCATCATTACCTCCTTTAAATCACTTAAACTGCAAGCATATTTATTATCACACTTTGGCGGGCATTTAAAAAAAATCGGATGGGTCAGCACGTCTCAAAAGATCTACTGCCAATCTGGAAACATAAACATCAAACAGAGCAGTGCCGACTATGTGGATATAAAACGGAATCCTTATCCCACCTATTATGAGCATGCCCAGCAGTCATCGTCCTGAGGAGACGGTATTTAAAATCCATCTTTAAGGAACAGAACATTCGCACATGTAGACAGGCAGTGATAAGCTGGCTGGGAGGCTCCTCCATAAATCTGGCATGCCGGGGATTAAAATTCATGGCATAAGTAGGAAAATGCTTATGGCAAGCCGAGCAGGAGGAAAACAGAGGAGAATGTTCCCCCAAGCCTGGTCCCTACGGGCTAACCACACCACACACGGATTGAATGAAAAACTGATTAAGAGCCCATTTGAAGGCAGGACCACAGAAGCCGGCCTAGATTCACATTTTAACAGTTGTATTTATAACATTTGATATGGTTGCCATTTACATGGACTTAAAGTCATCAAACTAATGGGAAATGTTAATGTTGCTTGATATTAAATTGTTTCTGTACAGTCATTTTATTTTTATGGGGAGATTGTAAAGATTTTAATTAATCATACAATAAACTTTTAACATAGCCAATTCAACTCTGATGGGAACTCGATGATGATGCTGGATTTATCTCATCAGGCTTTTTTGGATGTGGACCAGTCAAGCGTTTTCAACTTGAAATTTTTTTGTTTAAATCAAAGCACAGCATGCGGGATACAGCCACTGAATGCACACATTTTGTCAATTTCTGAAAAACTGTGTAAGGGCTTTTGACCAAGATGCAAAAAACACTGTGACAAAAAGTTTACCTGGCAAGAACATGGTGGTACAAACTAAGATGTTTCACTAAAAGATTTTAAGGACCACTCCTCCCTCTACGCATCAGTGCATGCACAGAGCATGAAGGAAGCTTAACATACAACTGGACTGCAATGAGTAACACAGACTAGCTAGAGCAGGAGATGAAGCAGATGAATTAGGGAGAGGGTGTATTTGTTGGGGGATGAGAGGATGTGGGAGATACAAAGAAGAAATAAGATTCAAAAACTACTCCAGACATTTGTTTTCCAATTGTTATCCATTTATAAATAAGTACATTTTCTTCATAATACAGTTTTCATTGTACAGATTACAATCTGTGTACAGAGGGCTGGGGAAGAAAGAAGGGACGACGCATTCATTTAAGAACTTTTCACATCTATCTCACAGCTCACATATACCAGACAATAAAACTCTGCTCAAGCAGGCAAGTACAGCAACAAAAAAGAAAAAAATTATTAGAGAGAAAAATAAAAATAATAAATTGTCTTTTTCTTATACATGAGGTGGAGCACCTCAGTTCAGCTGTGGAGTAGAAGGCAGGTTTTTCTTCCCATCACCTCGCCGGAAAATAGATCACATTGCAGTGTTCAATATATCTGAATAGAGAACGTAGCATGCACTGAATAAATACACTGTACAGAGAGAGTCCTTTACATTGGAGTTAATAGAAAAGCATATGGAAAATCTTAAAGGAGTTAAAGCTCTTTCCAGTGACAGTCTTCAAAGGCGGTGCACAAGGTAGACACGGGGGACCTGCACTCGTGCCAACAGATCTGCTCCTTAAGCACTAAAAGCACTTTGCAAACACAGACTGCAAGAGTCAAAGAACTCAACGATGATTGCCTTCTGAAAGAGACAGAACAAAGACCAATTGCTGTGCATACATATGGAAAAACTGTAACAATGGCTGTTTCATGGCTGCCTCATATAAGAGGAAAAGCGTCAAGTAATGTTTCATTCCCTAAATATAATCTCCCTTAGACAATATGCATTTTAAACACACAAAATGAAAAAAAAAGGTCAAATCAGCCAATTCCAATGTTTTAATGGAGTGCCTCAGTTCAGCCTATTTCTTAGTGAGGTGTAGCTTCTCAAATTATTCTGAGCCATGACTCCTTAGAGAAATAGTCATTTGTGATTACGAGAATTTCTTTACCACTGTTTTAGTATAATTGATAATAACAAGTTTCCAAAATCAGACGGTGATCAGGATATGGAACAGCAGAAAGAGTAAAGAACCCCTAGAAAACGCAATGGGGAACCTTACAGAGGATATATGGTAGGGCCTCTTTAGAGGTAAATCAGATTGAATGAGGGCAAGAATGGTAACATCATGGGAACCCTTGTCAAATGAAACATCGTTTTTTTAATTCTCTGCCTCAAATGAGACAAATGTAACAGGGGTGGTATACAACTTCAAAAGAAAAGCAGATGTAAATTGGTGCAAGTGTTTGTGGTATTCAATAGAATAGACATTTTCCACAACAACCCGCAAGCAATAACAATGATCAAGCTCACTATTTTGAGGAAAATAATAATCCTCCTTCATCAACTCCTTACAAGGCAAACTTCGAAAGCAGAAAATATTAAAGCTTTCTGGTATTCTTCAAATGAAACTAAAAGCTTCTGTGATTCACTCACTTCTATTCTAACTTCATGCAACCTGCAGGTGAAGCGAATCAGAGTCAACAATTCACAGTGATCAATAAACAGGGCAATCAGGCAGCCCATCACCAGTGTGTCTTTATGAAGTGCAACACTTCCTAGGTTTGAAAGTTGCTGTGTTTGTGGAGGTATAAATGCATGTATGATCTACAGTCAGTGTCTCTTATTCGGTCTCAGATTCTCCACCTCTGGAGGAGAACATGAAGGAAACAAGTGTGTGCGTTATTCCCTCAAGATATGCCACAGTCAACAACTCACATAGATAGAAAAGTAATTGGCTCACTGGTATTTAAGATACATAAAATAGGAACACAAGCAAAAATGGGTCTGATTTGGGAGTGACTTGAAATTGTTTAGTTATTAGTACATGGCTATAAATGAGGAAAAAGGTTGTTCCTACATCAAGGGATTCCCATCACACAAATCCAACAGAAAAACCTTGATAAAAAAAACATACAAACATTGCATTCTCACGTTGCAATGTATTGTTTAAGATTCTGAGAAATATCGGATTTAGATTAACTAAACAGTATGATCATTTGGGGTGGCAAATTATTTTGTTATTCAGTGTTAATACTAAATAAAGATGTTTTCAAATGTTCTTGCAAGTGGGTAGTTCTAGTGTTGATATCTAAAGGGTTCCTACTTCTGAGGCCCATCAGTAATGCCTCATCAAATACAGGAATCACTATACTGATGATTGAGAAGAGCAAACACATTTTTCTTTCACAGGAGTACCACCCCTAATGGGAACGTGGAGAGTAACCACAGTTGCTCTTCACATTCTAGATTCAGTGCCTTTGGTTCCCCACTTATCGAGGCAAACAAATCAGAAACTCTGAAAAAATACAGACATTATCCTGTTTTACTATTGGATGTTGAAATGCCATGAATCAAGAAAATGTGATCATATTGTGGCTTAAACAACTGATTTATCATGCAGTTCCCTCAATGTGTACATGTTGCACTCTCTGTAAACATGTAAAATGTTAAAAGCCGAGATAGTTCATTTTATATAATAAGAATATGGTTCAGATGGTGCAGAGATGCACTAATGTACAACTACAGTATCCATGGTTCATGATGCCAAATTAAAATTGCTGGTTTGGTTACTGGCCTGGGTACAACAATGCATGGATCATGCCTTGAACCAAGCAGGTTACTGGAATGAGTCAAGATATAACTTGAAAGCACTAGTAGAGAAGATATGCCTCTGAGGGTGAGATTGTGTGTACTGAGAGCTAAAAAAATAAAAACAAGCTGATAAGAGTGACCAAACAGAAACCATTTTCAAATGCTAGCCTTTTCCTCAACAAATCAGTAAAACGTGGGCCTTGTAGTCACTGCAGCTTATGTATTGCAAAACAAAACAGTACTTTGACAGAGGAAAGGCCAGGATGGTAAACATTGTCTGTCTGTGACAAGACTGGAATTAGGCTTTGCACAGCAGGACGACCAGATGCTTTGAAGAAGGAATGAGAGCTGGACAGGAATGACTTAGAAGGCGGGGGGGGTCATATGAAGTCAAGCACAATCAACTGCAGATACTGCAACACGTAGTCTGTCAGGACTAAGAAACATTTTGGACATGCAATATAGGAGGGAGATGTGCAAACACCACTGAGAAAAAAGAAAATTGGAGGAAACTTGTGGACGATTGAATCACAGCAACTTCAATATGTAAACTCCACAAACATTGCAAAGAATAGACTTCTTAAACCATTTCCAGGTGAATAATATTTTGAAAATAGATAAAAAGCAACAGCCATCATTGGTCTTTATTGTGTCAAATTCAAACAGAAGTCGTCGGGATTCTCTGTACACCCTTAGTATAGGAGGTAAACAATGATTGAAAAAATATAGGCCTTATTTTTTCCAGTGAATACCCATGAGCAGAGCCTGAAAGAACATTACTGGAGAAGCACTTTAAATCAATTAGCGTATTTCCCACATCAACCCACTTGTTTAAAAAAATGTACCCTTTTGCCTATTCATATGTACAACCATTTCTCTCTTGTGCTATACAATTATTATCCCGTTTGTATTTTTTTGTGTGCATTTTTTTCTTTTTTTTGAAAATACGTTAAAAGATAAGAACCATCTTGTCCTTTTCTAATGAAAACACAAATATTAAATATTTGCCAAGATAAATGGAACTGGTAAAGTGCAATCATTCACAGAGAAAATGAGAGACTAGATTTTAAATTGATAGTGCAATACGAATGAGAAGTTTGTGATGTGTGACTGTGTCTCTTTGAGGAATCATCAGAAAGGATAACCATTTATGGTGTTTCATACTTACAGCTACTGTAATATTATGAACCAAATAATGTTAATTTCCCCCGCCTGGTATATATTTTTTTAAGTTGAAATGTAGACTGCAATCTGATTTACAGCAACAAAAGATTAGAACATGTATAAAGTGCTGTAAAGACGTTTCCTTAGCTTTTCACATTCCCCTCATCAAAGTATTTTCCCTTCAGTGACTTCACTTTTTCCATTATAATCGAATAAAATAACCATGTACATATATAAAAGAGTATATTTTTAAGGGGGCTGGGGAGAGGAATTTAATGGCTTGTCCAAAAGTCGCACACAAAGTATTGCATGAAAATGGAGAGAATGTTTCATTCTTATGAACTTTTAAAAACAGAAAGAAAAGAAAAACGCCCACCGGTCCAAATGACAAATTTATTGAAGGAGGCATGATATTTTCTGAAAATATTTGTTGAGTTTTAGTTAAGCCCTGAAATCCACTATTTTGTCTTTTGGTTTAAAAGTGATATGTGTCAGGTTCTTACATAGCCCTTTTGAAATAGAATTCCGGTTTAAAATGGCTGGATTTGTTAATTATTCATTGTTTCTTTGAAAGAAGAGTGTGACAAAGCTAAGCAAGTACTGATGCTAGGTCAACGGATGTTGTTGAGGCCGGGCCCATACTAACAACTACCAGGTGAATCTATTGAAGTTCTTTCACTAAGGCTCATTGGAATCCAGGTCCTGAAACGCGTTATGACATGGCATCTCTGTGAAAATGAGAAATCAATGCTAAGTTTATGTAACATATTTTTGACTTTTCTTGCAAATGAGTTATACCTTTCAAGCACTTAAACCACCACAGTAAAAAGCTTCTGATACTCGACTACATTTGAATGCTGTAGCAGGTTCCCTTGCCTGAGCTACAATGAAAGCAAAAAACGTACTATTGTACCTCCCTAAAACATTACTTTGAAAACAAAAAAATTTAAGCATCTCTGCACTGTTAGAAGTTACTTGAGAGAATAATATTTTCGGATTCTTACAATTTCTACTGGTTTCTCTGATAAGCTGCGATGTGATGTGAGAATGCACTGCTCTTGCTTCGCATCTATATACTTCCCTAACCACAGGTGGGCCACGCTTTCTCTGGATACTTATGCACAGTTCTCCTATGAGTGTAAAATAATCTATCTGGCTGCTCCATAAGAATTCGCTGTTTGGGTTCGGTCTCTAAAACTGCACAGTGATGGGGATAATTTGCCTTCCTAGTTGTTTGGCAGATATGGAAATAAAAGGCAGTAGAAGTGCCTGTGAGCAGCGGCTTCCTAAGAACAGAGTAATGAAATTCAATGGGTCTATACTTTCTGTTATTCAGACTTAATCCAGCACTTCCCTTCTTGCACTTACCCCCGTGTTTGCTTCCTACAGCTGGGTAAAACCCAATCAAATTGTCTCCCAAGGCAGTGATAGGTGGTTTTGGCCCTACCATTTCAGGCGACTTGCCTCAATTAGCTGAATACCACAACCCTACAATGCCTGGCATGTCTCTCTTGCTTGTTTCAGGCATTCAGCAATATTGGGAAAACTAACTGGCCAGTGTTTCGGCTACACAGGTTGCCCAAAATTGCCTGAGCTTGGTTTGTAGTAGGCAGAGAGTACTCAAATCAAATAAAAGGAAGGACAGCAAAATGTCTAGGAGTCTGCACATTGTATTTCAACCAAAATGTTTCCCCACCTAAAATGTCTTCATACTGAGACTAGACTCTATCAAAGTCCTGGTGTGTACAATTGTAAACCATTCCTGAAGTGCAATATGCAATATCTGCCACACAGCAGAACATGAATCATAAGTTCCCAACAACCTCACAGTAACCTGTAGCAGAACATAGATGCTTTAAAGGAACTAATATAACTCGAGTTTAATACATTTAGAACCTCTTTACAATGTTTCAAAAATACTCAGCCTTTTAAAAAATGAAAACAAAAATAAAACTGTGGGAGAAATGAAAGGATGAAAGACAAAGAATCTCCAAGACAGTTATATATATATATATATATATATATATATATATATATATATATATATATATATATATATATATATATTCACACACCTACATACACACACCCCTCAACCCAGATGTGATTCCCATTACATGGGTGAACTACAGTACAGTTTACAGTCAGACACTCTTTCATCTTGTGCCAGGGAATATAGGACTAGGCAACTTTACCTGTTATTCTTTGAGGAGACTAAACATAAATACCAAAATATATTAATAATAATAAACAAACCTCACTTTTCAGCACACTGGGTTTTCGAGTTTAAAACAAAAGTTCACACGGGTCTCTCACCATTTTCAAACACAAATCATCCGCCTCAGTTAACCGCTTTTTAACCAAGATCCAGGAAAAGATCATTTAAACTTCTTTAAAATAATGTAGCATGATGAAGTCAGTGACAATTTTAGAAGTCACACATCCCTTTGGTAATGTAGTAGCAATTTGGACGGTGTTTCAGTCTATCTCTGGCTAAAACTACTGTTTATTAGTTAAAGAAAATGAAACACAAGCTGCATAGATAACGGAGAAAATTAAATCCTTTAAAAAGAAGGTTAGATTCGTCATTTTTGACAGTACAACACATGCTCCCTCCATTTGAGGCACCCAAAAGTTTAATGAGAAGGCAGTAAGAATGTTTTGTGAGTTGTTCTGTCCATACACTACGGAATCATTACTGAATCTGTAAGCTTATTTTCTAACCTTCTCTTTCTCTATGCCTGACCAGGTCAGAGTGTGCCACGTTTTTGCTGCCAGAGTGATACTAATGATTCAGCTGGGAGGGGATATGTTTGAATGCATGTGTGGCTCTAGATACACATGCTTAGATATATGTTATTACTCACTTAATCATACACATCGGACTCATGCTATTTTCTTTCTCCCAAAATACTGAAACATTTTCATGACTAGGGGACATGATCAGAAGATACATTCAAGCACTGTTGAAGGGATACTCAGCTTTGTCTTGAAATTGAAAGGTCACATCCTTTTCAATAAGAGGTAGACTGCAACGAATGATGCAGAGAGACAACAGCATGGAATAGCGTGAATTGCAAAAATGACCATGACAGGCATATCATGCTAAATCACTGTTCTCTCTTGTACGCATTCCAGTTTCAATAAGGATACGAGAGACTGGTGGTTTGCTGGGACAATATACCATCTCTATGTTTGACCCACTTCTTTGAACCAATCAACTTGTTAAGTGAGTGAGCTCAATAACAACATGGTAAGTGCAGGTCACTACAAAGAGTACTAGAGTTTGTACCTTTGTTGCTGGACCAAGAAGAGATGAAGGTGCTACCAAGACAGCTCAACTTGCATATCTTCAACATTAAACTGGTCAGTAAAAAGTGCCCCCCACAGATGGTGGTTATGTCCCCACAAGTTTCGAGTTGTTAGTTGCAGCTAGAGGCAGAAGGCAACTGAAAAAACATGTACACAAACAGTGAACAGCAGTGTTAGTCACCACCAGTAAGATTGTGGATGTTGGTGCACAACAAGATTTGACCTGCCGATAAATGGTAGGACTGGACTAGTCTGTAAACACAACTAATGTGTTTGCCTTGTTACAGTTCCTGGCTAACTTGTTAGAACACAACTAACCGAGGTAGTGAAGGCAAAGACTGCAGTGAGTGGTAAGTTGTGAATAAAAAAGAAAATCCTACTTAGGCCTTGAAAGGTACTCCGTTGAATGAAGGGAACCTAATTAAACTTAAATCAAAAATATAAAATGGGAGTCTCAGACAGAGTTTCTGGCTATAAAACCTACATTCAATGAAATTACCCTAAAACCTTTCTAGCAAACTGTATAACAAGGGGGAACAAGGTGTACAGTTTGACTTTTATGTAATACAAGTTCCCTTTCCACCTTCCTAGTACACGACTTACAATTCAATTTGAACATTTTTAAACTAAGAACTTAATATTCCAAATGATAATACTGTTTTGAAAGAGAAACTAAACCCCATAACCTATACATGATTAGTTGTTATTTCTTTTTAAAGGCACTCATTTTGTGATGAATGACTGCACTGACTTGGTTTTGGAAACAATGAGCTTCTTCAGCCTAAACGAAATTTGGCATAACCACATTAACATACCTATTAAACCCTCCCATAGAGAGCAAAATTTGCGCCAAGTGAATCATTCCAAAGGACGTTTTCCAGTGCTTGCAGCATTCATTTCTAGTGGTAGTATTGGGTTAGACTAACCCAGAAGTGAAAATACTAGGATAGTCTCTGCTAGATAACAAGGTAGGTCATACCTATCTCCGAGATACTGCATGTGTGGCAGAAAGAAGGTACATTATTTCAATGTTCAACAAATGTAGTGCTCTCAAACTCAAGAAGGAGGGCATAATTATGTTGGGCTTTTGATCTCGCTCTCTTTACTACTAGATCTGAAGAAAGTGTGCTCTAAAGAACAACAAAGTGGCCATCCCTTGGTCCAGTCCGAACTGCACAAAAACACTTCACTATCTCGTGAAAGATTGTGGACTTGTTGTGAAACGATTTTTCAGCAGGTTACACTGTGTTTAAATTAGAAAAACAATTAAGTTCAATTAAATTAACAATATTATAAAATAAACCCTTCCCCCCACTCTCTAAGAACAAAACGGATTGCTCCACTACACTTCCGCTGCAAGAACCTTCTGTCCATTGAGTCATTTGACTCGTTGAAGGTCACTGCCTGCAATTCTGTTTCTCAATATACATTACATCATACCATTTACTCAAACATTCTCAGTGAGTAAAAACTCTGGTCTGTAGGAGTTGCAAACGTAATCAGAGTTGTAGCTTGCCAGAGTTCAGGTCAGGGAATCAACTTTTCTTGAGCTGTCTCTGGATACCACAAATAATATGAAAAAGCAAATTATGATGACATGGAAATGAGCTGGAAATGTGTGCTGAAAATAGAAAGGGTATTGTCAATCTGTACTTTTGGGTAAGTTTTATACATTAGACTCCACAAATGGCCTCTTTGGTTTGATAGGTGATGTTTGCCCTTGTCGGGAGTCCCTGGAAAGCTGTCGGAAAAGGTTGTCCTGGTATGCCTGTGCAACAGGCAGAGTTCTAGCCACCTTGACATCTGGATAGGAAGCGGTCTGGCTAACACGCTCCAAAATTTCTCCACGGGATCCATTTGCTAACATCCCATGAGTGCCATAATAGTCTTCTTCCAGCAAATGACCATTCTGAGCATTGTTGGTTTTGTTATAAAAGGCAATGTTGCTGATTGATGAGGGTGGGCTGTAGGAGTCTGTCTGAGGCAGGTTTCCAGGAGACGTCGGGCTGATAACTGTATCCACAGATGACACAGCCCAGGTCCGGCTCTGTTGGTGAAAGTGAGGGTACTGCTGAGTCCGTGCTGTTTTATCTATAATTCCCATGAAAGGTGTGGTTCTGGAGCGGGCTGGCTCACTGGGATAGCCCCCTTGGGGTGGAGAAACTGGAGAAAGCTCATCACATAATCGGTCATATGCAGGCTTGAGTGGGATTTCCATTTGCTGAATGGAAGCAGAGGGACGGAATGTCGCAGTCAGGTTGGACGAAGATGAAATGCTATTGCTGGAAGGAGAGAATCGGAGGCCAACACTTTGGGAATGAAGTAATGGCCTAGGAGTAGGTGGGTGAGGCTTTATTTCAGTGGGTGTGATGCTTATGGGTCTCCGAATTAAATGAGACACATCTGGAGAACCAAGCTGGCTCGAAGGAAGGGAAGAGCGCTCTAATTCTAACTTTGAATGGCAGACTGGGTAGTATGAAGCAGACTGACTACGCCCAATCTGGGGTGTCTGATTGTACCTCATTCCACCTCGGTATGCAGAGGATGGCCTTTGTGGAAGATCTTCTTTGACCAAGCCTCCATGTTGACAGATTGCTCCAGCACTTAAACTGCCCTGAACATGCTGCACTGGTCTCCCATCTGCTATTAATCCACCCAATGAAGCCTGGTAGACCAACCTATTTTGACTAATACCCATGTCTCCCGAAGATGACTGATATTTGCTGCTCATAGAATGAGACACTTGGCCATAAGCACCACTAGGAATAACAGCACTGGAATGCACTGCTGAGCTTGGTTGGTTGCTCCTCACAATTTGTGCCTTGGCCGCTTGAAGTCTGTGCGCTGGCAGTGGGACAGGAGTAGGAAGCTGTGGCATTTGGAAAGACCTTTGTGTCATTTTAGACAATGGAGATTTAGGCCTGCCAGGGTGCTGTCCAATGCTGGGCTCTTGCTGGTATCGCACAGGAGAACCAGACTGAGGTCTGTATACACTCATGCTTTCTGCTGGAGGGCTTGCTCGATATTGTGGTGCTCTACGAGGCGAGGGTGGTGGGCTTGGGTACTCCATCACCAGGCTACCCACAGGAGGTGGGCTGAAGCGATACGTGGAGCTCTGGTGCGCTGGGGAGGTATGTGGAGGACTAGATCTGTAATGAGAGTTCTGGTGTGTTGGAGAAAGTGATGGAGAAGTTGGCTGGTACCCTTGTCTTGTTGGAGAACCAACAGTGCTATTTGACCTAAAGTCAAAAACCTGGTGTGAAGCAATAGGTGAACCAGACATGTAAGCGGAGTCCCGATGTGCAGGAGAAGGTGGTGGGCTCTGAATGACAGGAAGGGCCTGACCTGGCCTTGACTCAGTTTGAAGGACAACGTTCTCATTGTCCTGCTCAAGATACTCCTCTTCATAGATATCCTGAACAGAATCAAGATCTTCATTCTGAGCCTCTGGCTCAGGCTCATCAGGAAGTTCTTCCTGTTGTTGTATCTGTCTGCACTCGTCCTCCACTCTCATAAGTAGCCGTTGGATTTCCCGGTTATTCGGACACAGCTTGATGGCCTCGTTCAGATCCTCCAGGGCTGCTGCAAACTGCCTGCTTGACAAAAAAGCAAAATGAGAATGGAAATTAAAACTGTTGCAAAACAAATATAAATGTTCAGATATTTGTTTCATATAGTATATATGTCTCTAAGAAGCCACAGTGACAATACAACATTACTGCGTATGGGGTTACTAGTGTAAAACACAGCTCAAAGATCTACAGAAATATCGAATTAACAAGGGAATGACGCCTTTCTGGTCTCTTTATGGATCTTAGTTTGCCAAAAAGGGATAATAACCATTTCTTTGTACAACTACTAATCTGTATGGGCCTCTACCATCACTCATCTCGACCTTCGTCTGTGAGGTTGAATAAACACCAAATAAAAAAACACACAAACTATCATTTCCACAATGCAAATCCCATCAAGACCTACACAGTTGTCTCCCCGGTTGTGGGACTGCATGTCCTCGTTGCTGATAAACGAGAACAGCCTGCAATGATTACAGTATGGTTCCCTTTTAAAGTTCCTATTCAAAGACATTGCAGGTTCTGTAGTTGTGTAATGCTAATGTTGGAAAGTAGACCATAATCTATGTAGGAATGACGTGAGTGAAGAGCATTTTGGAAACAAAGGATTGTGTTAAAGATAATATTCTGTTGCCTTCCACACAAAGGTTTAATAAAGTTTACGGATATTATCTGAACAACCGTCTAATGTGTGACATATATGTTTATAGTAGCACTGAGGTGACCTTTACTTAGGAGTAAAAGAGATAAGGCCTCTCAACTTCTATATATTATTTAGATGACAGAAACACGTCCAAATAAATGTGGACTGAGGTTTTCCTATTTCAAAAAGCATCAGCAAGGGAAGCTGTTGTTAAAACGGATCACCCCAAGTTAGAGAACAATTTGTTTGACTAAGACTCCTCTGCTGTCCTGATTAGCTATAAACCACTTCTCAAGTCCCAACAAAAACTGACAAAAATCAAAAGTAAATTGACATAAACAAAAAGTAAAAGTGAAAATGAGCTTGTGCACTGTAGGTTTCAGTACGCAGCATAAACCTATATTTCAGAAAAATAAAATGGAATCTGGTGAGTGAAGGATTCCTTTATTCAGAACTGGGGTAAGTCAAGCAGTGTCCTTTTGTTTTGCATATGGTATGCTCCTGTCCAGGGCTCGGAATACTGAATCACTCAATGGAATTGCATTTGTGAACTTGCCTTTTCTGTGTGAGTCATTCATTAGTAAGAGCTTTAAGATACATGCATTTTCATAATTTTCTCGAATCTACATGAATGCTTCCTTAACGATACTAGATCAAATCCATGTTGAAAAAGTATTCTGCGCTTTTAGAAATGTCAGTTGCTTTCTTGGTTAGTGATAACAGCTTAGTCACAAGGAACTGATCTGGAGATAACTGAGTGGAATGTGGGAGAGACCTGTGAATACCCAACTCAAGGGAAACAAGACACTTGAGGTGGGAACATCATAATCGCATAATCAAACAGACTATTGGCTCAACAGTAGTTACAAAGGCTTTCAACAGCATCAACTTAATCAGACTGATCACCATGAATGAACCAGCCTTACATTCAATGAAGGGGGCAAACTCTTGACTTTCTTTTTGTTCCATTCCTATCATTAAAGGGTTCTGGAAGCTAAAGAGTAACCAATATGTGTATCAAACGACTTTCAAAATAACAAATTGCACTGTATCTACTTATGAAATACTTTTAACCAGTGTATCATGGCTATCTGTAATAATCTTACCTACCACTGTATCTAACTGCTTTTGGGACGGAGCCATTTGAAAACGCCTTATTGTCAGAATATAGAAACTGCTCTCGGGAACTAATCCCTTAACCAATGAACGTTGTCCTTACTTGCATACCACATAAGTGCTATTGAAAGGAGAGTATAGCTAAACAACATTTGTCTGCAACTTGATTTGCATGTAAAATGATTTGATACTAACATATACACTATTTTACTTGCAACCTCTGTAACCACGCAGGATCTTACTCCCTCAACTTTGTTCATCAGACTTGTTTATAAGCAAAGGCTTTTCTTCCCCGCTCCCGGTGGTCATTTCGTATAAATTGTTGTAACAGAAGGGATTCCATTAGTGCACTTGCATTGGCTACATATTTTGCCAACTGTCTGATTAGCCTCCACACCCCTTAAAATACAATTAAAAGTTTCCCAATTCGGTTGTGGTCCCAAACATGGCGATCGCTCGCTCGCCTCTATCTCCTCACCTGCTACTGCGCTTTGCCCTGGCTCTTGCATAATACGCCTCGTAGGATTTTGGTTTCAGCTCCAGTGCTTTAGTGGCAAATTCCTCGGCCATTCCAAAATCCTGCCGTTACAATAATAAACAAACAAAACAAAACAAATATATGTATATGTATGTAACTAAAGAGTAAAGAGCAAAGTTACAACTACATATTTAGGCATTTTTTTTGTTATAAAGAACAAAGTCAAAAAGATTTATTAATTGATTTAAAGGAAAATGAAATAATGAAATCCCTGTTCCAGATTGGTTTATTTATAGTTTGCCATGCTTTGGAGCATCAGTACCAAGTTAGGAAAGATGCAGTCAGTTCCTGACATGAGAACAGGCTTAGGAGCAAATGGAAATGCTCTTATAAAAATATTCTCAAAGCAGGAATAACCTTCATGTATTTAGCCATTTAAATGGTATGTTCTCAAACACATGGTTCTATAATAGGGAATAAAATCAGTAATCCCACTGGCTTGCATACAGGCCCTTGTTTCCTAGAGAGGTCCTGAGGACACTGACGTCACAGATTATAATTTATGGGGCGATGGCAGAATTTAGTCAGATCATCTCTCTATGTGGAGAGACATGGTATGTAGCTAGAGAAAGGAAAACCATGATAGAAAACGACTGAAATAATGGGCACACGTGTTAATGGTGCTTATGCGCTGTACACAAGTCAAATATGAGATAGTGTGAAACACTGTCAAGGGAGATTGAATGTGGAACACTAGCCAAATGTGATGTAGTGTGATCCTTGAGACAAAGTTAATCAACTTTTGAACACAACTTAAAAGAACTTGAATTTAGTAGACAAACCAAAAGAGCCTAAATGTATGACTTAAGATGAATGTAAAGAATGAGTGTCATATACAAATAAAAAAAAATCAAATATACTACAGAAACCACAAGAGAATGAATGCACTACTAATCAAAAAAGAGTGGGACATTATTTCCACTAAAAGGAGTGTGATACACAAATCAGTGGGGGTTGTTTTGGTATCAAAAAGAGAAGTGTGTAAATAGGAGTGAGAAATTGCCTTGAAAATCAAAGACAAAAAGAAACCACTGGCGTAGTCTAGAAAAGTGAGAGAAGCAGACTAAAAGTAAGTGAAACTATCTAGAGGAGAATTCACTGCACTGAGGTCACAGTAATTAGAGCTTTTTATTAGGACTGCTCAGTCTAGAAGTACTCTTCAATGGAAAACTATCTGCGCTTTGTACTGATTTATTAGCTGGAGGAATTTTATTGTCCCCATAATATGGTCTCTGGCTTCTTTCCTCTAGGTTTCACACATTTCTATGATTAATTAGTTGTTGCCCCTATGCATTAAATTCCGCACCATCACAGTAGCACAAACTTGGACTAACATTCTATTTTTATTCTCCTTGGCATAATACTCCTAATGGAGACAACTAATGAGGTCTAAACTGGAACATATTTTATATGATCACAACCCATTTCTTCTTCTAACTCAACCACTGTCTTGCTTGCTGTCTATCTAATCACAATGAATTATACTTCAATGTCATCAGCTAGATAAATGTAACTGAGGCGCTAACAGAGGCTCTCTTGTCTAGTCCACCAGAAAATAAGTCTCCATAGACAAATACAATTAACATGATTTAAATAAGACTGTGGAGCTATATTATGGGTTATCGAAAAATCCAAAAGAGACCAAATTATTCCATTAAGATACAGGGAAGGGTATTACCAGAAAAGCGTGTGTGTGTGTTTGAGCAAGACAAGTGGATTAGTGTGGAAAAGAGTAAGGAATGGAAGGAAGAGAAGCGAGAATGAAATACTGAAGGGGGTAATAGAATAATTTAGTATCGCAGACTGCTTAACTACCAGAAGGGAAAAAGTCAACAGAAAAACTAAATATTTATTAGAGGCCGAAGAGTGAGTAAATAAATGCCCACCTGCAAAGCCATTTTTCACCAGTTAATGTTCTGCTGGATATGATGAGCACTAAATTAGCCTGCTGACTTTTAAAGCAGGATACATAATGACTATTAACATCTAGCTGATCGACAATAGTTGTTGAAATATTTTGTTACTGGATTTGGTTTGATATGCATTTTTCTTTTTTCAAGCCGGGCACTGGGCAATCCATAGGTTTATTGTCTTCAGGAATGGTAGGGCTCTACAAATTGTATTTAACATAGATAGGAATTAGGACATGACTTTTTAATACAAAGGTGACGTACCATTCTAAAAAGAAATAAAAAAAAAAATAAAAAAAATCAAAGACGTCATTTCCTAATGCTAATATTTTAACTTTTGGTAGATAGACTAATCAAAAAGTCTTCTTAGTCTCGTAATTCTAAAGTTTTTAAAATGTTTTATTTTAAGTGGGCTGTCCACAATGCTCACAGTTTTGCAAACTACTTATAGTCTCCGAAAACAGCAATAACATCAGTCGAATACAGTGTGCGATATGATGTACCTCTGCAGCAGGAATTTCCTTTATATTTCTCACACAAGAGTAAATTATTTGTTTCGCATGGCTGCTGCTATGATTGATCTGTGCATTGCACTTTCGATACGCATTCCATGCCATAAACGGTTCCAGGGTGACAGAGAAGAGAAGTGGATGCTAGGACAGCATGCAGAGACAGTTAGCCAGAGATTTTCCCTAAAAAGTGTGTGAGAAGATCTCGCATATTCATAATCGGTCCCGTGCCCCTATAAACATATATTCAATTGAAAAGAAGGCTCCTTAAGTGTGCAAAATTCATTTCAACCTGAAAAACAGATTGTGTAAGGTTAATATCTTCACCAGGAAGTTAACAGTGTCCTCATAAGCCGGTGAGAAAAAAAGTTAAAATCAGGAATATTTGTTTTACATGGTTACACTTTAAATGACTCAAATTCTCCCATAAATACCTCCTTGGCCCCACCTATTAATTTAAACTCTTCTCTGTTAGTGTCCTGTGGAGGGAAATTTATCTAAAAAAAGGAACAGAGACAGTAGATATAACTAGAAAAGAAGATATAGAATACCATATAAAGATAGAAAAATGGTGTGTCTGGTTTTATTGATAGTGCACAATAATATGTTTCGTTCAGCTCTTCTGTTCTGATGCCTGGCCTTATCCACCTAGGAAACATTGTATTCAAATATAGAAACTGCAGACACTTCGCTTAACAGATAAAACAACATTTCTCTTCATTTTCTATAGGTGTTTAGTCTGCACCTCTCAAAGCATATGGAAAGAGAATTCAATGAGCCTACTGGGTAGATGTTGTAGAACCCTAGATTTTGTAACTCATTTGTGGTGCTAGGACACCACACCTCTATCCTCCATAACTGTGTTTCACTGATCATAGGTTCTTTAAAGTGGTT
The DNA here is from genome assembly GCF_964261635.1 of Lissotriton helveticus. Taxonomy (NCBI): domain Eukaryota; kingdom Metazoa; phylum Chordata; class Amphibia; order Caudata; family Salamandridae; genus Lissotriton; species Lissotriton helveticus. The sequence continues at coordinate 1,783,001,618 of NC_136065.1, forward strand.
AAAAGTAAATGTTGACAGCCCAAGCACAGCATAGAGAGTATGATTATCCCAATCCTTCCCAAGTAAAAATGGCAAGGCACTTACATTCATTTTCCTCCGACACCGGGAGAGATTGAGGAGAAGAGACACCTTCAGCTCTCGAAAAGTTTTCAAGTCTTCCCCAAAGCCCTCTCTGGGAAACTTCTTCAGAGCATACTGGTAACGCTGTGCTGCTTCCTTCACCTTCCCTTTCTGAGGTTGTACGAGGAATAAAAAGAGACAAATCAGCATTAACATTATACGTTATGACACACAAGCTTTTGATGCTTTGCAGCAGTGCATCATTAGCAACAAGTCATGAGAAAATTTAACAGGTCTATAACATTAACATGATTACATCCAATTGAAAATGGAAATTATATAGCCCTGATTGGGCTATAGGGTAGCTTTTTCCATATCTATGTTAAAGTGTTCTCAGTTAGTTGAAACCATTAAGCGTCATTATGAATTTGTCACTAAACCCCGTCCCAACCAATCCAAAAGATCATAAGACCAAATACACAGCTTTTAACTACTTCAGATAATGTTTTTCCTTTTACTCTGGTCAATGAATGTTACCTTAAGATATTTATTTCTAGAAAAACAGAGGGCAGGGGTTTCACCCATTCACTGTTTCAAGCAAAAAGTGAAAACAACTTTTTTGCTGGACACTAAATAATATAAATACAATGTTACAAATCCGATGCTGTCAGTTAAAAAAGGTTAACTAACAAAAAGACTTCTCGAATAAGAGTAATTTATTGGGTGTGTTTTTAGAGTAAGAGGCTGTTGGTATCTTTTTATAGTAAACTGAGCGTTTGCCCATTTCCATGTACCCAAGTAAAACTAAAGTATAATTACTATTTAGCAAAGGTTTCTGAAAGTAAAACTTTCAATCATCACTCAAAGTTTAACCCCTTCCATGCTGGTGACGAACCCCAGCCGTCACGCTCCACGGTGCTCGTGTGCTGATGACGGCTGGGGTTCGTCACGGCCCCGCCCTGTTCGTGCGGTTGCCGCACAAGGGGGGAATCGCGGCCACACGGAAGGGGTTATTAACATGAAATCAAATGAACTTCAATAAACAAGTGAAAAAAATGGTTATTAGGAAATTAGTGATACATGCCATATTATGCTTTGTTACAAATAGTCATAAAAACAAAGTATTTTATGTATGTCTGTATACATTTAAACTCACATAGGACTAAGCCTCTACAAAGCAATGAAGCACTGCGCATAGATGGGTAGGGAATGATTTAAACCATATGACAAAAGGATGTGAAGGGCTGGAAGCAGGGGCACAGCAGGTATCTTAGTAGCTCAGCCAGTGGACAGAGAGTTGGCAGTTTCTTTATTGCTGGTGTACGAGCTGCTCACGTTTGCTGCTTTTAAATGCAACACACCTGCCAGGACTCCAGCGAAAAGAGGTCAAACGGTTCACTTTAATACATATACAGGATGCCCGATTTGAATAAATACATGTTTTAACACAAATTCACAATAAATGGCAATAATTTTTTTATCTCTGCACCCAAGAAATTATCCCAAAAGAGGTATTTCTTTGTACAAGTGTTCAATGTCACTTTTATGTCTCTCTTACAATTGCCTTTTTTTTGAGGAGCACAGAAAGTAACATAGCAAAATAAAATAACTAAACAAGCATCAATTCAGTAACATCATGAATGGTGAATTAACTCCTTTTGATGTGTCGGAGTTAGTGATCCAAGGAGGTTTGTATGTTTAGAGGATCTAGGTAAGAAGGAACAAGTTACTTACCTGATCTATGGTTCTCCAGTTTTGGACTCACTCTCCGATTCACATGCTCGCTATTCTCGAAATTAGTAGGAACTCTTAGTAATCCACGTTTACACTTCAGTGTTCCTATACACCTATTTAACAATGGTTTCCCTGTAAGCAATCTGTCCCTATTTTAAGTGACCCAAACTGTAGCCAGTGATTCAGAGAAAGGTGGGCCTCTACTCCACTCAGAAGCATCTAAGCTTCAGATTTGCGAAGAACTGTGTAATAAAAACTATCAAGAAGAGTCTTAATAGAAGGGGTTAACGCATGCAAATCGATGTCTAGATCTAGAGAACAGTTACAGGTAAGAAACTTTTTTTCTACACTATTGGGGTTTTCATAGAATCACATGCTTGAATTATGACTAGAAAGCAGGTGTAGTAGTAAACAAAGTGGATGACAGGAATGAGTCTCACTTCATTTTAAAAATATGTCACTACTTACGTAGTTGCTTTATGTATGTTTATCAGTGGGATGCGAGCAGAAAAGGTTGCTGTGCCAGCGCTCTCTATCGTAGTGAATGCTCTAACAGTACTATGAATTGATCTTCCAGATTTGTTAGGACACAGAGATTACAAACAAACATGCCAGCCAGTGTCTCCTTAAGGCTTGCTTTTTTGTTTATTATGGAGACCAAATGAAGAGTTGAATAACTTTTCAGAAGAAGTGTTTCCTTGTCAAAGTAGAATTTTTTGGCATCCCTTCAGATTCCGAGTATAATGCACTCTCTGTGGACAGTAGAGGATTCAGGGAAAAGATAACAGCAAATCTGGCAAACGTGGATTAGTACGTAAAATCACCTTAGGTCTAACCCCTTAGCTGCTCAGGTTTTGCAACCCCCAGCGCAGAGTCCTTTTTGTGGATGTTTTGGATGCGTCACGTTAAAGCTTTCATAATAAAAATTCTCTGGAAAAAAAAATGCAGGCTAAATTCGAGTCCTTTTCCCCCATATTTTGGGGATTCTAAAGCTATTCCGCGTTTGTGTATTCACCTTGAGGGAACCAAGAACATTGGTAAAATATGGCAAAAGTTTTTTTTTTCTTTTTTTGCAACGAAAATGGGAAAAAGTGCAGTTTAAGAAAGTATGTAGTGGTTTCTTTCCAAAATGATGGTGACTTTTATTACCAAACAAGCGGAGTGGCAATGGGTTGCCCTTTTGCCCCAGAGTTAGCCGTTTTGTCTCTGGCCACATATGAGGAAACTTTTGTCTATAAGAACAACCCCTACCTCGAATATATTGAACATTGGAGCAGATATATAGACAACGGCTTTTTTGTATGGACAGGACAGGAAAACCAACTAAAAGAATTCCATCTATGGCTCAACCATAGGACAAATGAGATCCAATTCAGTTTGAATTTCTCCAAATACAGGATGCCCTTTCTGGACGTTGAGGTTTACCCTGCAGAAGGAGGACTTGTTACCACTCTGTATAAAAAAGAGACTGATCGCAACAAGTCTCTACACTTTAAGAGCAATCATCCAAGGAGTATGAAAGAAAATTTACCCTATGGGCAATATTTACGAATCCGCCGAAATTGCCACATCAAAGAAGAATTTATAAATAATGCTACCAAATTGACGTACAATCTTTTGGAACGTGGCTACCCAAAAAAACTCCTCAAGAGATCGATGAAACGCGCATGGTGGACACCACGCGAAAGTTTACTCGAAAGAAAAATCAAGAAGGAAATAGACAGGATTGTCTTCGTTTCAACATACTGCCCGAACTCTAATCTACTTAAAAAGGTGGTAGCTAACAATTGGCATCTAATAAAAAACCTGCACAGATCCTTAAATGTAAAGCCATTATTTGCGTTTCGTAAAAACCGAACAATTGGTAATCATTTGGTTAGAGCCGCTTTGCCACAAAAGGAAGTCATGTCAGTGAGAACTTACGCTGGTCTGCCAATTGTAGGACACAAGAAATGCGGCACATGCATTTGCTGCGCCTCCACTGAAGAAGGGCCGGTCTTTCAACATAAAAAATTTTTGGGAGACATAATTCCTTTACGAATTGCAGATCACGAAATGTGATATACGGGATTAAGTGCCCGTGTGGCCTATTATATATAGGCAAAACCAATCAGGAGGTAAGAACACGCATAACCCAGCACAAGTCACGAATAAGACTTAAGACCCTTACAGCACCACTTGTGAACCATTTGCGAAATATGGAACACACTGAATCAGACTTAAAGTGGACAGTGATATTGAAAGTGGAGAAAGACTTGAGAGGTGGCGATTTGGACAAAAAATTGCTGCAGAGAGAAACAATGTTGATTTTGAAATTCAACACCGCGTTGGAAGGCCTAAATGAAATGTCGGAATTGTACAGGCTGAATTAATTTTTTATTCGAACATTGAAGCAGTACTGCACAGATCAGCTCCTGTAAGTGTTTTTTTCTGAATAGTTGCAGTTTTCAAGAAGTTACCTCTGAACCACCTTTCCAAGAGGCACCCAACCCGGTTGGACGCATGCACCCATAGGAGTCCCCTGTACGCCAGTCCGACACCTATGGCACCAGCTTGCAATTGCGCCGCCCAAGGCGTTTCCCCCGTAGATCTGTAGTTCCTAAGCCAGCTTCGAACTACGGTTCCCAGAAGCACCGCGACCCGGAAGCACGATCGCGGTGATAGGCGTACTCCTCACGCCAGCTCGAGATCCATGCGACTAGTGGACACAGAGCGGACTCTACTCTGAGACACCACGCCAGCAGGCGAAAGGTAAGCCGCCCGAGTGGCCAGATCTAAGAACCGCCCCACAGCAACTCGCGCACTGACGCCTCACACAGGCTTTCTATTCCCCGCAGGTCTCTGATTGTTTCCAGACCGTCCTCCTTCTAACAATCCTTTGCCGAACATTGGAACTTACCAAGTAAGCACCCTCCAGCCCTCCCCCCAGCTTTCTGACAATTTCCTTAATGCTTCCTTCCACTGACAGACCATCTCCTTTTCAGACTTAGAAAACACGATACTGACACGAAGCACGTAAGTCTATGTTCTGCCATCCCTATGGGCGATGTTGAGAGACATGTTTTGATTTGGCTATGTTTTCATAGGGGTTAAGTGACTATATGCATCTACTGATTTATTTTATAGAGTGTCATCGCCCGGCTTGTCTCACATTAGTGTGTACTCATACCAAAGGTAAGAGGTCGAGCATGAGGTTGGCAGCTAGTTTGTGTTTTTGCCTCCATTATGATCCCGAATCAGTGACACCTCTCCCCTTCTCTTTCTCACAGTGTTGAGGTCCTGATGAGAACCCCCCAATTGAATAAGGGTTCGAAACGCGTAGACCGTTTTCCTTCACCTTAAGACCGCTATTCTTGAAATAGCTTGCTACGACTCTACCAATCATTTAAACTCATTGAAAGAGTGTCTTTGGTGTTTTTGTTGTATTAATTCATTTTGTGACATTCTAGATTGTAAATATTGTCTTGTGTATGCCTGGTATGTGTGAAAGAGTTAGTTTCGAATGAGAATATTGATCAATTACGTATGAATGTTGTCTTTACACTAATTTGTACTATTTATGTAATGATGCCATTTTTATGAAAATTGTATTCTGTATTGTCCGTATTATTATTGTTTTGAATTTCATGGTGAACTTAGAACCAACGAATAACTACTAACTCTGATAAAAAATAAATGTGATTTATTCTGACAAAACTGTCCTTACTCGCGCTTTGTTCAATTCTTAGTGCGTAGCGATTCAGTCTTTCTTTTTATAAAAATTGTTGCAGTATTGGCTTTTTGTTTAGTTGTTTAGTTCTTTCCAAAAATGGCATCAACAAAAGGCCTGCTTTGGTATGATCACCATCGTCCCTGCTTTCTTGAACAATCAGAGTTGAAATAAAAACAACAAAAAGTCTTTTTACCATAGTTTTTCAGTTTCATATGTGGTAGTCTATTTTTCCAATTTCTTGAGATTTCTACCTATTTGCAGTGTGTGGTGGAAACAGGCCTGAAACCCACTGAGGGACCAGGAAAGCTAAAAAGGAGTCACAATTCTGAATTCATCAAGGGGTTATTTGTAGATCAATTGCTCATGGTTTCCCCAAAGAAACTCATCACTGAAATAAAGAACACAAATAAGAAGGAAAAAATAGAATTAGATAATGTTTTCATCTGACTTGTTTTTGGTAAGTGGGCGATTTACAAAAGTAATATACTGTTACATCTAACAGATTGTACTGGTCAAAAGGCTATCTAATGTTTGTTGGTTGTACAAAAACATGTGGTACTGAGAGGCAACAATGATAATCTACTGTAGATCAATCATGCAGCAATTCAGACAGTAAAAACGAATACATTAAAAAGGTAGGAAAAAACCTCTTCATGTTTGAAAGGTGTTCAACAGACTGAGTTTAGAAATGTATCGTTTCTCCTACATATAGTTCCATAACACACCAGTAGAGTTTCAGGACACCAAGCAGGGATTGTATTGCTCTGCGCAATTTCCAGAAGTCATTAGGTCGTGCATGAAGTACCAGCATTCACTGAACATACAGGGGGGGCATGTAACTCCAAGTGCCTTATAACAAGCTTTGTTGAATGCTACCCTGGAAGCATTACTCATGATTGGTATGATGCAAGAGAACAGCTTTGGAGATGGAAACATTACATAATGTATCCCAACCTTTCCTACATGGTTACCTACATCATACCCCTTGTGGCAGGGTGTAGACCAGTCGTTACTGGCTCTTGACACCATATCTTCCTCCAAAGCCACAAAGGGATAAGGGGATATAAACTTCGACGCAGGCAAATTGGTCTGTAGTGGAGCTAACTTCAGGCCTTATCAAAGGCAGATTCTGGTGCCTTCATAAAAAGTGAGGTGCACTGTAGTATACACCAGAAACGTGCAGTAAGATGATAGCTTGCTGTGCTATGTTGCATAACATTGCAATCAGGATAGGCTTTCTGATGTAAGCATAAGATGATGAGTATGATGACAGCAATAAACCCTACTCCAACCTCCCCTCACCCCAACCCCCGCCTCCACATCAAGCAAACCCATGTCAAGATGCAATTAGAGCTACAGAAGGAAGGGCAAAGCGACCAGACAATCCAAACAACCATTTCTGGTGTAACTGGTAAACAAGGCATACTCGTTTTAATGACAACTGTACACAGTTTCGGTTCTCAACATGAACTTCCTGTTTATTCGCAGGTGAAACTTGAAAACGGAAAGTAACGGCAGCCAATTCAGTTGATGATGATTACCACTTAGAGTGCAAAATAAACATGTTATAGTCACATGCAAGTGTAGAATAGGTTGAGAAATGATTACTCCTTCTGCATAATCTTCCATCTGCCTACACTTGCTGTTTCTGCACATGTGCCAGCCGCAGCTGATCTCCAAAACCACAACTCCTTGTGCACTGTGCAGTAGCTGAGCAAGAGACATTGCTTAGGTGGAGCCCTCTACACTAAGAAGCAGTCACTTTCTCCCAGTAGCAACATAACTCAAGTGCTGAGGTCACCTGCACTACACCCTTGCCTTCGTTCCCACTAAGTGCCCCAGATCAAAAATACACATTAACAGTGTGCCAAAACAATGCACCAGCAACACTGAACTGCCACTCCAGTGACCTCCCAATGTACTTATGTCCACCTGCACAGTGTGTGGACTCTGCTGTTGTGCCAAGTACTCTTCATGAATTGCTCCAAAGAGAGCAGTCATTGCCTCAGTCATACTTTCCGTTTGGTATGCTATTGCCTGCTGACCTTTCCTAATGCTTCTGAAAACGTCCTACACTGTCTTCCACATGCCCCGACCTTATTCTCCAGGAACTGCGAGGGTTTCAATTGGTAACACTGGGCCATCTGCAATGATGTATTTAAAAACCTGAATCCCCCTGTACCTCGCAACCAACTAATGGTTGTCTGCTCAGTTAGGAGAGACTTCCACCTTGCAATGAGTCTCTTCTGCAGGCGACTTGTCCTCACTGCTTCATTTGGCTGTCCAGGGAGAGATTATAGTGCAGCTTTTGTGTGTGTGGGGGGGGAGGGGGTGTGGGGGCGGTCTTGTTCTGCTCTTCAAACTACTGCCACCTGTTCCAGTTTGCTTCTCAGCTTGAGTGGCTATCAGAGGAGACTGGCCATCCCATGTCGGGTCCCTCTTGTTCCACCATCATGTCTTCTTCATCTTCCTCCTCTGTTGGAAAAGGCACTGCTTAGTCTTCTGTTATGGGGGCCTTGCGTTACAGCTTGTTTGCATGACATGCATACAGTGTTTGAAGTGAGGTGGTTTCACGTGTCAGAATTTAAAACTTTATGTGTACAACTATCGCTGTGCTGTCAGTCCACTTGTGTAATTTTCCTAACCACGTGAACCTACCAACTACAAGTCCCACAATGCAATTCACCATTACTGTGATTCACAGGTCTGGATTTACTGTTTCTTGTGTATGTGCTTGATGTGACAAACAAGTATGTGCAACACGTACAGAGTTCAAAAACCTCTAAGGTTACATGTGTGGGTAAACCATTTCGTAAATGGTTTTACTTTCCACCTTGGGACTGTAATCATGTTTATTCTTACATAAAATCCAGACGAATTCAAGAATGCAAAATAAAAAATGACTTGACAAGCAACATATGTTGGACCAGGTCACCCTAGGTTCTTGGGATCTATCACTAGGTTGCCTATATGACAGGCATACTTAGTAAATAAGTGGTTTTGGGAGTTGCACAGATCTATCCACTGTGTTGACTCTTGTAATCAATACATCCAGCATGAAAGGCGTTTCAAGCATCTCCAATATGGGGATAGATAGTGTTCAGAGGAAGGGTTACCTCCAATGCAACCTGTAACTCTCCTCTGGGTTGCTAGCTTTTCTTCCATATATGACCGGAGATGGAGTCAAGGCTTGCAGATTTCACCAACAGTATATTGTATCACACCAAATGGATTGATCCTCCCCTCGATTACTTGCCAGATTATCTTTTTAGTGGCCACTGGTAATGAGGATTTCCCCAACATCATATTAATAGCAACTATAAATCACTAACAAATATTTCAAATTCAATGTCAGAACTAATGGTTCCTCTGGCTCGTCTTGCCTTTCCTCTACTTTCTTCTGCTCTGTTCTTCTGTTGTCTCTTTTTTTGGCCAGAAATGTGCTTCTGCGGCTGCATTTCCTGGCTGTGATGTCATCAGTCACTGTGCCAGTGCCATTTGTAGTGATTACCCAAAGGCAAATTGTGAATCCCAAAGGTCTGAAAGATGGTTCCGACGATGCTTACAACGTATTGATGCTCAATTCAGAAATTGTCATTTGGTATTTTTCATAAAAAGCCGTTTCTGATAAATACTTCTAAGAGCAGATTCCTCACCTTATAAATTTCCTCTGGTGATAGAATGGATCCAGAAACTTTTCTAGTAGTTCCTTCATGCGTTAAGAGTTGGCGCTGTGCTGCTCCGCGTCATATCCATTCCACCTCTGACATGAAGTCGTGGGCCAATATAAGTGCACCACCTCTGCACGCTGACGTCAGTTGTTTTCTTTCCTCACCTTTTGACACGGATCTAGAGCTCATAGAATCCGGTCACAGCTGATCAAGATATTACCTCAAGAAACATGTCAGGTGTGCAGCCAATGTCACCTTCCAAAACTAGCCGTGTTGTGATTGTAATTGGCAGATGTTGGTAACAGAAAGCCATGAAATCTCCCTATGGTGCCAACGCTGTGTCCATGCTGTGCTAAGCTGAACGAAAAGGCCATCAAAGACTGTGAGGTCAAACTCGCTGTCACCAATATCTGTTGTTCACCAAAGCACTCATGATTGAAGTCACTGTAGTCCCGGTCAAAGTCTAGGGCGCGGAAGCGCTCCTGCTCCAGAGGCCGCTACTGAGAACATTTGCCATCAAGGTTACGTGGCTCAGGTAAGTCCAAGAAGTCACACAAAAAACATAAAAGTCCTAGCACGAGTCTTCTTTATCCCGCTAGGCTCCCCCCACCCTCCTGGAGTTGTGCAATGCTCCAAGCATCTCTAAGTCACAGAGTCGCTCCCTTAAGGAAGATAATCCCACTTAGGCCTTTTCCTGAAGACTAAGCAACACCGTAACAGCTACATCAACTTAAGATAACTATATAGGAGATTTTTGGTGCCACACCAGATCCCTCTGGAGTGCCTCTTGGCCCCACAGATGTGTGGGGGTCTTTAGTTAGGTTACTGTTGGTGGCTCCAAACGTAAAGCAGACTGTGCCCTTGACCTCACACTTAGGCAGACTCGTTCCCCGGGATTGGTGCTGCCAGCTCCAGCAATGGTGCTGCCACAGATGCCATCTTTAAAATTGTGACCAGTACCACCAGCTCAGGTATTGACACAGATATCGATGTCGCTGATGCTGGATATGGCACCAATAGTTCTATCAGGTTCAGAGACCCATACCCCACTGCCTAGGGCCCAATATTGTGCCGAACCAGACACTTATGCTCCACAATATGACACCAGGGATCCAAATTATGACAAAGACCACCAGTATGAGGATGTTGGCAACATACTTGATAACCCCTAGACTGCCAATGATCTGGGCACTTTACCAGATATTGGCATGTCTTCACCTAATCTTATGGCCATTGAGAAGTCCACCTCCTTTGAGATAGTAATTTTGAAAGCAGCTTAATTGTTAAACCTTTCTTTGCCCACTCAAGAGGTTAAGACTAACATGCTGACAGAGGTCCTGAACCCAGTGCAATCCAGACAACAACCCAGCGGTGACTCCTCCTTTAAGGCAGAGGAGCATTGCACCGCCTGATACGCAGCAGGTAAACACAAAATAATATTATTCTATTATTATTCCATGTGCCGACGGCCATGCGAGTGTGATGGTGGGGGCGAGGAAGATTCCTGCCTATAGCAGGTGCCCAGTACACATGACAGATTGGTGGCTGTCTACCGCACTTCAGAGCCAGCAATTCCAGCCCTATATACTTTCTGGGGGGATTGTAGGCACAGGCACCCAGGCTCAAAATGAGAGCTGAGTTAGCCTGCTCCAACCAATCCTGGAGCTGCTCTCATGCTGAAAACAGCATGACAGCAGCTTCATGATTAGTTGGATTGGCATGCAGGAAATAACTTTTTCTGAATTATCAGCCTCCTGCTGTCAAACCGCTCCTAATCCTTTCACGCTGGCAATTTGTGATTAAGACGGATTTCCCAGCGGCTCAATTGAGGGGCTTCAGTTACTTTATTTTTTATTCCCTTAAATTCTGCTTCACACCCTTTTGTTCATTTAAAGTCAACACCTTTACGTAGCAAACCTCTCAAGTTCACGCATAACTCACCAAATCCTTTGACAAATTTACTATACTATTCTGCCATACCAAGGAATTTCATGAGTTCCTCCTTATTGACGGGGGGCGTTAAATTTCGCATGGCTTCTACCAATTCCTATTTGGGTATTACACCCTCACCTGTAATTGTATGACCTAGATAGTCTATGGAAATCTTCCTAAACTTGCATTTTCTAGTCGAATGGTCGGATTGACTAGATTCAACTTCTCCAAAACTTCTTTCACTCAGACATCATGCTCAACAGAGTCCTTGCCAAACAGCAACACATCATCGTTGTAAATTTTAACACCCGCATGAACTTTCAATACCTTCTCGAGAGCTCTTTGAAAAACGGAGGACGCAGAAACTAGGCCAAATGGCAATCTGGCAAATTTAAAAGTTCTAAACGGAGTTACAAACGCCATAAGATCCTTGGAGTCTTCATCAAGTCTAATTTGGTGGTACGCCGACTTAAGATCTATGGTCGAAAACTCTTTGGCACCATTCAACAACATGAGCATGTGGAGGTTTTGGGAAGTGGGTACTTATCAACCACCACCTGTTTGTTAAGCTCTCTTAAGTCCACGCATAGGCGAAGACTGCCATTGGTTTTCCTTGAAGCTACAACCTGAGCCAACCACTGCGTGCCCTCAATCTCTTCGATGATCCCATCACTCTGGAGTTTCTCTAACTCAGTTCTCATCTCTTCCCTTACTGCAAGGGGAACATCACGCAACCTTATGACAAAAAGGTTTGGCATCCCTGGCCAAATGAACGTAATCTCGGAGGCATCCAAGTTCACTCCTGCAACCTTTGGGGAATTTTTATTTTAATTCTTGGGCAAACATGTCATCAGAAACTTCTTGGACAGACACTTCTTGAAAACCCTCTTTCAACAATAAGGGAGGATTACTGTGAGGATCTAGAATCACCCCAAGGTCTCTCTGGTAAAACCAGCTAAGGATGCTGTCTCCCTTTTGTGATATGTACACTTTCGCAGTAGTATACCTTTCCTTGTACTCCAACAAACCTCAAACGTAGCCAAACTGTTTTATTGGTTCACCACCATACGCGTATTGTTTGATATCAGGACTCAACACCTTGACCCTGTCTTTCAGTTCATTAAGATAAAATCCTTTAGAGACCATAGTGATTTTAGCTCTGCCGCCCTCAATCCTCACAACATCAAAAGGACCATAATTACCAGGCCCTGACACTTGCAAAATAATTTGTCTGCAGTCATGATCTTTCTCTTCATCACTATCGCTGCTACAACCATCTTTAATTTCATTCACTTTCCCTTTATGTGTTTTAGTTTTGCAAACATTAAAATAAGGCCCTGTTCTGCTACAGTTTGTACAGACAACTTTGATTGCAGGACACATTTTACCATTCGTTAAATGTCCAAGCTTGCCATATCTATAACATTTAGGTTGAAACTTATTTCTCTTCCCCACTTTATAATTACCTTCCCGTTTTTATCTTTTTCTTTTAAGTAATGTTACACCATGCTTACAGTGTCACTTTTTATTTCTTCTTTCATTATAAACTCTACACATTTCCGGGAGTGCTCAATTTGTTCGGCAATCAATAAAACTTCATCCAAAGGTGGTTCATCCTTTTCCCATAAATAATCTCTCACTCTCTCTATACTGCACCCCAACATAAACTGATCCCAAACCCTTTCTTAAATAAGGGTACCAAACTTCACAAGGAAGGTAATTTCCTCAACGCAATGATATAATTTTCTATAGATTTATCCTCTTTTTGAGTTCTGCGACCAAAATGGTGGTGTTCCAAAAAAGTATAACCTTTGGTAAGTAATGTCTTTCTAGCTTTGCAATACAAATTTCATATTCATTTCAATCGTCCCCTACAATGTCAGGAAGATGTCAAATACCTCTTGACCCTCTGAACCTAAACAATGTAGAAGAAGAGCTGGTTTCCATTCCGCGCTTAGAGAGGTGCCGCAAACTTTGGCATACCATTCAAAATTTGTCTCCACTTTTGCCACCAAATCGGGGGTCTCCTGGTGACATTAAAAAAAATGGAGAAGCGGGGATATTCTGCATTTTCACTTGGCGAGATATATTTCCAAAAGTAGGCTAAACAACTTTAAGAACAATGAATCCAAAACAAAATAGAGCACACAATCATAAAGCATGAAATACCAAGAGTTAAAACATTACTGGAGTGACCAAATAACAGCTTAGTCCAGGATGGTTGACAGTATAGCAATGGCCATAGGGACACAAGTATACAGAACTCCGCACCGCTAAACACCTGTATAATGAATAAAATGGAAAGTACTTACACAGGAGAATGAACAAAAAAAAGTAGATCATATATGTTGCCAGTAGAATAGTGTATCAATGGTTAAAATGAGTGAAAATACATACCCATTATAAGTGTGTGCATCACTGGTTGTGCATAAAGTGTCACGTAGTCCTGTGCTGTAACGACGTCACGCAGTGTAGTGGATATGCAACATTGGTGTGTACGTCACCGACAGTAAAGCATACATATAAGACGATAGTGTGCGCGTCACTGTTATCGCGCTGAGAGCGTCATTCCGTGTTAACCAAACCAAGATGGCGCTTACGTAAAGAACAGCGTGAGTGAGGTGTATTGACGGAGCACACTACACAGGAAACTGCAGGCGAATCAGGAACCAGTAGACATGAAGATGGAACGGAGCTGTGGATGCGGCACAAGGATGGAGAACGAACTTGGCATGCTCCGCCACCAAACCCCAGTAGTGCACGAGGTAAGGAGTGCTCTGTGTCAGTGAGCTCAAAAGTGCTCCGGTACTCGCTTGTATAAAACTAACACTCCGGGACAACTGTGAATAATCTCTGTGATCCTTAAGGCCCTGTGATTCATATGAACACAATCCACAGAAAGTGGGACTCACGTAGAGTAGACCCCATCAAGACTCACATACAGTAGGCTCACGACGACCATTAGAGTAGTAATTCTGTGAAAAGGGCAGGGTAGCCCACAGGAGGAGCAAGTAGTAAGTAGGCACACCGCCACGAAGGACGATAAGATTCCTTTGAAGAGAAAATTAAAACAGAAATCCAACGACAACTGGTGTATCAGTAAATGGGATGTTGAGACCCTTAATACCAGTAAGCTTAAAGTCCATGCAATAAAATGTTATCCCTCGCTCGACACCAGTGTAACAAGGGTCTTCCAAAGTAGTAGGACATGATGAGATGGTTTGATGAATACACTTTATTCCTTGTTCAAAGGGTCCCATCCATTCCAACCGCTCCTCACCAAGAAGTCACTTAACTGCTGTTCACCACACTGTAAGACCAAATAGGATTCCATTGTCAAGATTACTCTTCAGTGCTGAGGGCAGCACAGTGGGCAACCTGGAGATATCACACACTCCCCTTCAAACCAATATACAGTTGCTCTCTTCATGATCTAACCATCAAGACAGTATTCATCATCACCATAAAATCTGAGGCCAATGAGCGAACTCCAACCATTGTTTGTGGCTCCCACTTATACATCTTTCTTCCTGGACAGATTAGTCCTCCAGACTAAAGCAGCATTCCTGTCTAAGGTAGTCAACCCATCACCTTGTCTTCTTCCTAAAGTAAAGTAAAGTCCACATTTGTAAAGCGCACAATCACCCGTAAGGGTCTCTAGGCGCTGGGGGCCGTCGGGAAGATTAAGCGAGCTATTGCCCAGAGTCACATGGTGCTGGGCTAACCTGCCGCCGGAGCCGGGGATCGAACCGTAATCCCCAGATTCCAGCGTCAGACTATGCACCATACTCAATCTGCCAAGGAGGAAGAACAGTTTAATCGCCTGGACCCTACAAAGGCAGTTATCTTCTAGGTGGACTGAACCTGAGACTATCGACAGGACAACTAACTTTTAATCTTTTTCTTTGGGGCTATGAAAGGCACTTTCAAGATGGATTGTACTATGAATTACCATCAGCTACAGGTTACCCAAGAAACATCTCCCAGAAGGCTTCAACGCTCATTCCATCACAGCGAAAGCTGATAACACTACATTAGGCATTTGGAATGCTGCTACTAGAAAGTCCCTCCACATGTTTAAAAAGCATTACTACCTGGAAAGTCGGGTCCGGGTGGTCTGAGCCATTCCACGGACCCACTACTTGAAGAGGTACTGTTTTGGTATCTATTTACAAGGTAAGAAATCTGCGGTTAAAAGTCTCTATCAGAAGAATAAGTTACTTACCTTTGTTAATGCCTTTTCTGGTAGAGACGCTATCAAACTGCAGATTCCTCATCGACCCACCCTCCTCCCTGTTCTGTGGAATAGATTTATATAGTCCATCAATAAGATTCAACCTAAAGTTTGCACACTGCCATAAACTGATATTAGTGGCTCCAGATCTGACGGCGCAGTGGGAGATCAGACAGAAACTGACATTATCATTTGGAGGTGGGGCACATATAGTGGACCCAACATCATGTCTGGGGCTGGACAGACCCAACACGGAGCAGCACAATACCACCTGTGAACACTGGAAGGAACTGCTACGGACGATTCTGGATCATGTCTAGCTACTGGGGAGGTCCACAAGTTGAGGAATCTGTGGCTCAGTAGAGTTTCTACCAGAAAAGGTATTACTGAGGTTAAATAAGTTGTTTGTTATTACATTTGGCACCAAGGTCCCAATCTGTCAGGAGCATACTTCCTAACAGACTCTTCAAAATTTTCTTTACCAGTCTATGAGAGAGAAGGGACTGCATGTGTGGCCTCTTTGTACACTTTTAAATTGCAGCCAGGTGGATTTAAATGGAGGAATAAAAAGACTGTAGGCAGCAGTGGATTTGGTGCAGTATCTGTCTGTGTTGCATGGTGATTAGTTGTTGGTCTCTTCTGAATGCAATCAGAGTCTAGATGGACCTGCTTCACAAACGTAAACCAGTGCTGCCTGGCCCATGCTGGTGATATTTTGTCAATACCCACAATATATTGTGACCACAATGAACCTAAAAAACAATGAAAGGTAAATGACATGGCCAAGTTTAAATTCCTTGGGAGGACTATAGACATTTCTTTGACCTTCATCTATTTTAAGTGCCTCTTTGTAATGGAACTGTAAACTGTCTCTTCAATGTTTTATTGATAGTTTATGATTGATCACTTTTCTGGCCACTTTTTTTAAACTATTTCACAAAAAAGAGAAGACCCCACTGAGTTCCAGGGAACAGGGTACTAACGACAATTTAAGTCAAAGGGCAATCCCTGGACTGTGTACTAGTCGCTCCTTATTTTTAATCTTCATATATCCACATCAGTCAAACCTTGCCATTTTCATACAGTATCAAACCAACACGAAAATATGACGTTTACAGTCTTTGTGCTTTTATTAAAAACTTTTGTACTCAAGGTTAAAAACAGACTTATGTCTGTGGTGTATAAAAACAATTTGTTGTACACTTATGTCAACTCAAGTACATATGAATATGTACATGTGCAAATTACAAAAACGAAAAAGTACATTAATTAATATCAGAAAGAAAGGCAAACAATAGTCATAGTCATCAAAATTACACCAGATATATGCTGCTTAGTTGCACAGAACAAAACAAACCCTTTCCCACCATAGGTAGAACTATTTCCCTATTCTTTTTTAAGCCTGACCCAGTATCCTCTTGTGAATATAATACACAAATATGCAATTGATGGTAGAGATCACAGTAACCACAATCCAGGTATCCAAATTGTTTTTATACACCACAGACATAAGTCTGTTTTTAACCTTGAGTACAAAAGTTTTTAATAAAAGCACAAAGACTGTAAACGTCATATTTTCGTGTTGGTTTGATACTGTATGAAAATGGTAAGGTTTGACTGATGTGGATACATGAAGATTAAAAATAAGGAGCGACTAGTGCACAGTCCAGGGATTGCCCTTTGACAAACACTTTTTTTTAACTACCAGCATTTGTTCACTATACACACTGAATGCATGCTCTTTAATTACAAGCAATGTACATTAACACGATGTATTGCAACTACTGCCTATATAAACTTTGTTGTGTTTAAACTTGGACAAATCCTTTACCTTCTTTGATGTTTACATTTATTGGTATTGAAATACATCCTGGGTATGGCAAAGTATTTCACTCCTTGTACTATTGATACTTTCATGGACATGGTTCTTATTAATACCCCTGTTGATTCAGGTCCAAGGGTTGCTCCTGTGGTATTTCTACAGCATCATACCTATGACTGTTTCTCTGCATATCCAAGCATAACTGAACTACAATATAAAATTCTGGCACGGACATCACTGTCAGAATACATTTCTATGTTATCTTTCACTTCCTTTTTTTACTTTCCCAGAAAAGAACAAGGCAAAGATAAAATAAAGCACGTATACAAATCCATTAAGATTGTACATTCAGATGCTGCATTTCTCGAGAATCCTGGTTGCTGTTCTAGGTTATGTATTCTTGTTCTCTTCCAAGTTATCATTTTAATTTAATCTTACCTGTTCAAGCAACATCTCACATTTTTGGCTCCACTGTCCTTCATTCTGAACCATTTTGTTGTCGCTAATATCCCTTAGACCAGCTCTTGAATCCACAGAGTTAAACTTCCTGAGGTATTATTAATTTCTGGTTAGTGTCGGTTTTCATCCTGAGCTGTAATTGCTCACCCACTTATCTTGTTGTTTATCATAGAGAAGGATAAATTCTACATTCTAATTTTCTCACTTACTGTTGCCCGACCAAGACCAATATCATATCTCCAATTTATGTTCTTGTGTGTCCTTTTTCGTGTCTGCATAATATTTCATTTTTTTATTGGTTTATCTTGTCTTAAAATCTCATTAGGTTCACTTTGGTGTTTAATTGGAAAATGTGGTAGACAAATCTGTCTAGACTGCCCAAACATTGGCTCCGAAGGATACTTGCTTGTTGACCTGTGTGGAGTGTTCCTGTAATCATTCGAAATAGAGCTTGATTTAGAAAAACTTTATTGAGTTTTGCTCTTTGTCCTGCTTTCTTATGAGAAGCCATTAATCTCTCCACCATGGCTCATGTTATTTATTTGTGAATTACTCCTATGTAATTTAATGTTTTCGTGAACTCGCTTCATTAATATCAGAATAATGCTATGTCCCATGGAGAGAAAATGTCCAAACCAGGAAGATCCACTGACGTAGAAGTTGATGATACTAGTTTTAGTACTGGAAATCGATTACTCATCAATAATAAAACATAAATATTGCCCAGAATCTAATGATCCACAAAAATCTACCACTACAGTGTACAACATTGCCTCTGCAATTCAGAGGTGTAATTCTTTGGTTTTCTCTTCTCTTGTCATATACTGGTGTAGATGACACATCTACATTATGACATCAACTTGACTATCAAATTTCAGGAACCATACTCTTTTACAGAGATCATTTTCTGTTACCGACAACCATCTAGGACTCTTGTGTGCACTGTCTATCAAACATTTTTGAAGTGCATGTAGTAATACTAATATTGTGCCTGTTAAAAGAATGCCAGTCAGAACTTTGTCAACTCAGTTTGAACGGGTTTAACCGTAAGCATATCTCTTTCTTACTTCAGGTTGAAATTGGGTTGCACTGGTAAAATTTTTCAATTGGTTCATAGCCATTATTTCTTCATGAAGTGTGTCATCATACACTGTTGCAAGTATTAGCTCTTTCTTTAAAATTCTTAAATTACCTCATGAACAGTAGATTTGACTGTAAAGCATATACATATTATATATATATGAACAAAACTCCAACTTCCATAGAGACCTCCATGTAAAAAGGCACGGACTCGAGGTAGTCAAGGTATGGCAAATATTTATTTTCTCAAGTCCTCCCTCAACACCTGAGATAAGAGAGACGCGTTTCAGCTTGCTGGAAGCCTTTATCAATCTGAATTGGCGCCATTGTTGTAACAATATATATATATATATATATATATATATAGCTCTTCCCACTTGAGGCAATGGTAGACATGAAAAAAATACTCATTAATATGCTACCACATTGTCAACTCTGTGCAGTAAATACATGCTCTCTTCCATTGATAGTTAACAGTGCTGCCAGTAAAGCAAAATGTAATGTACCAATAGCGCAGTGCATATCAGCTAATTACATCAATTGCCCTAGTTACCTTTGCATGAATAAATTAATTTTAGGTCACACGCCATAGTGGGAGTATTATTTATATTTAGAAAACATTTCGCCAAAGTCTCATTATGAATTGCCTTCATCAACACAGCAAATTGAAAAATACATTAAAAGAAAAGTGCTGCCATTTCACTGAAAGAATCCAAATGAAGACAACCTCTGACCCTGAATGCTCTTCCGAGCCGTTTTCAGTTTAGATGCGTCCGTGGTCAGGACAAACTCTGGGAAAGTGGCCAGGAACGTGAGACCCCGAGACAGATTGCTTCTTTTTGACCACCAGTGGAGAGCCTGTATCATTCGTGTGGTCACCTTTATGGAATCGTCGAATGCCCCTTGCAAGTGGGACTAAACTGATCGCTGAAGAGCACATCCCCAGAAAAGAAGCAAATGTTCGGACAGAAACTGACTTTTTTTTTTATAAATTAACCTTGCCAGGCTTTGTAATTTGTTCTGGCGATCCTGAGACAGGAACGCTTTGATTTGTTGGGTGTCTAGTGTTGCTCCTAGAAAGGTTAGAACTTGGAGGGGTTGCAACTGTGACTTGTTGGCATTGAGAGCAAGTCCCAGATTTGAGAATAGATGAAGGCAACTTTTTACAGCTTGTCTCATAGCCGGTTTTGATGGACCCTTCAGCAGCTAATCGTCGAGGTATGGGAAGATTTGTATTCCCTGAGACCTCAGTGTGGCAGAGACTGGAGCCAAGTATTATGTGAATATTCTTGGTGCTGATTTCAGCCCGAACGGGAGCACCTTGAATTGAAAGTGGACGCCAGCCACCGTGAATCGTAGGTATTTGCGATGTTTGGGGTGTATAGGGATATGGAAGTAAGCGTCTTCCAAGTCCAGAGAAGCCATAAAGTCCCCTTCGTTGAGGCAGTTCAACACATCTGTTAACGTCACCATCCGAAAACTCTGTTTCTTCAGAAACTTGTTGAGTCTGTGCAAGTCGAGAATCGGGCGCCACTCCCCCGATTTTTTCTTTATGAGAAAGAATCGAGAGTAAAATCTTTTCCCTTTTTGCGAGACTAGAACTCTTTCTATTGCATTCTTGCGGAACATGTTTAAAGCTTCTTTGAACAGTAAGTGAAGACTAGGGGAAGGGGACCCTTGGACGGGGTCGTAGGTGGTTTCCTTAGGAACTCCACAGTGTGCCCTCTTTGAACAAGGTCGAGGACCCACTGATCTGATGTGATGTTCTGCGATTGTTGGAAAAAGGCTGAGATCTTCGCGCCCACAGGGATTGAAGAAGGTTCGACTGGCGTCCGGCAAAGCTCATTATCGTTTATTTGAGTTGCGGCCTTGATTGCTCGATCACCGGTGTTCGCCTTGATGAGAGAAATTGCTTAAAGATGATTGCCTGTACAAAGACTGGTAATAAGGCTGTTTGTATTGAGACTGATATTGTCTGTTTTGCTGATTGTGGTAATTTCCTCTCGAGGAAAATCCACGACCCCTTGACCCTCTGAAAAATCCTCTCTTATACTGCAGGGTACCCAGCGACTTAGCCATGTCCGTGTATGTCTTGATGGTCAATAAAGCGTCATCTATATGCTTACCACAGAGTGATTCACCATCGTAAACCATATCAAGTATTTTAGTCTGCACCTCAAGTCTAAAAGAGGTTGCTCTGAGCCATCCCTGGCGTCTGAGAACAGCAGCTCCTGCTAGCTGCCGAAAGTTAGTGTTTGCAATATCTAAGGCACAGTCAATTATTTCTGATGCAGCCCGTTCTCCTTCGAGCACTATCCTTCGTACTTCCTGCTGGCGATCTTCGGGTATCAGTTCCAAGAATTCCGATAACTCTGACCACATCTGGCGGTCATAACGTGCCAAAATTGCCAGAGAATTAGCTGCCTTGATGGATGATGCAGCATTGGTGGAGAACTTTTTTCCTATCAAGTCCAATCGTCTGCCCTCTTTATCTGGTGGAGTTGAGATTGAGGTAGACGGATTTTTTGACCTCTGTTGTGCGGCCAGTGAAATTACAGAATAAGGACACGGGTGACCCAGTAGACAAGATGGAGTATCTGGTGGTGCCCAATATTTCTTTTCGTTTCGAGGAAGGACTGCAGAAATAGAGGCAGGCGTCTTCATAATCTTAAGGCCTTCCTTCCAGATAAAATCTATAATAGGTATAGCCCTGGTGATTTTCCTATACCCTTCTTTAAAGTCGTGAAGAAAACAATCCGACTGCTCAATAGTGACCGGAAGTTCAAACCGCGTAGCAGCCCTTTGCATGATATTATGAAAGCCGCCAATATCCTCAGGCGGTGAGTCAGATGGTTGCGGTATAGAGGGCGAAGGCATGGGGATTACATATTCATACCAAGAATCTCCAGGCACATTATCATAAGGCAATTCGCCTTCTTCTCTTTCATCTTCATCTGATGATGAAGTATCCTGATTTCCTTGTGGTATTAGCTCTACAAGGTGTGTTGGTGAGGCAGGCTCTTGTGTCGGTGGTGGTGGCGTAGGTGTAACCGCCGGTACAGTAGGAACAGTTTGAGTAGAGGTTGTAGGTAGAAACCTCTGCCGATAGTCGGCCAACATAGCTTGTAAATCCTGAATTAATGAAGGAGGAAGATGACCTGTGTCCTCCGAACGTGGATCCCTATGTGACTGTCTATGATAAGGCGTAGACAAGTCTTCTTGGTAAAAATGCTCATGGAAGTCGTCCTCTTCATCCTCTTCCTGACATTTTATCTGTAACTGATGTATGGCGTGCAATCCCAAAAGGGCCTTCTTCCTCATCGTCATCTTCACCAGAATCTTCTTCCTCTACATATGTCTCCAAGATATGTGAAGGTAACAAAGGAGAAATATTGGTATTCCTGTCTATGGTACGTTTTTAATTGAAAATGGGTGTACATAACAGGTGGTGCTTGAGACCTTCGAGGTAACACAGACCAAGATTTCACAGGTTGTCTTTTGGTCATTAAAGGACTCTTCGTCGACATGGGCGTCTTGACCAAAGGTGCAACAGCCGACTGTGTCATAGAGGGGCTCGTCGTCGACGGGCTCGACGTCGACGGAATCGTCATCGACGGTGCTGCCGTCGATGGGCTCTTCGTTGACGAGGCCGTCGTCGATGGGGCTGTCTATGGACTCTTCGACGACGGGGCCACCTTCGAAGGACTCTTCGGCGACGGGGTCGTCATCGACGGGGTCACCGTCGACGGCGCAGTAGTCGACGGGCTCTTCGTCGACGAGATTTTTGACGTCGACGGGCTCTTCGTCGAAGATGACTTCGCCGTCGACAGGGTTTTCGTCGACGATGACCTTATTGATGGCACTGTCGTCGACGGGATTGACGTCGTCGAGGTCATGGACGACGATTTTGATGAAGGAGTGACAGAGAAGATTCTTAAACCCCAGAAGTTTTCTTAGAGGCCGAAACTTTAGATGACACAATAGGAGAGGTTATAGCTCTTGTAGAGATCGTAGATGAAGAGCTTGAAGTAGAAGAAGTCACAGAGACTGTGTGAGAAGTCTTGACCTGGGCTTTACTGACTGTTTTAGTAGCTGAAGATTTGGTAGACTCTGAAGGCCGAGGTAAAGGTGATCCAGAAGGAGGTGAAGACAACCTCCTTGTGTGTTCTGAAGCTCTATGAGATGATTTATGATGTTTTCTCTCCTCAGGAGAAGAGCTGTCTCTGGATCTGGCTCTTTTGCTGGAAGTAGAGGCCCTGTCCTCATCATCCATAGAAGAAGATTTCAGCCATAAAAGAACTCTTGCCTCCCTGTCCCTGATGGTTTTGGCAGGAAGGTTCGACAGATCCT
Organism: Lissotriton helveticus; assembly: GCF_964261635.1. Taxonomy (NCBI): domain Eukaryota; kingdom Metazoa; phylum Chordata; class Amphibia; order Caudata; family Salamandridae; genus Lissotriton; species Lissotriton helveticus. Next base: position 1,783,024,672 of record NC_136065.1, read on the forward strand.
ACAATCCTTTACAATGTGATTAGGATGTAGGCAGTAGATGCAGTCTTTATGCTGATCATCTACATGGACCCTCTTCTTATCACAGTTCCTGCATGCATTGATGAGAGCTTTCTTTTCAGACATCCTGAAGGAACAAAGAAGAAAAACTGAGTAGGCACTCAGGGAGACTCCCTTCCACACGACATGCGGTGAAAATCTGAGGAGAACTGCCTCTGCTGGGAGGGTTCTGGCATCTGATTGGTTGGAGCTATTTTCAGCTCTTTTCATATGAGGTAGATAGGCTATTAAGCTTTGGACCTTTTGGGCCTACTGTATTGTCAGCCTACTACAATCTTATTCTAAGGCACTGCTTTTATATGTATTTTTACCGTGGGACTCCCGCCTCGGTGACGGGGAATGATTCAGGCATGTAAATCTATGAAAGATACCCCAATACTGGATAACCTATGTTGTGCTAATAGCAAAAGCTTGCGCAGTGCTGTGTATTTTACAAAAGCAGGTCAAACCTTCAGTGGCAGGGAAATATATTAGATGGCATCCGCATCCCGGGGCCCAATTGTGCACCAAGTGTGAACTTGAAACATAATGTTATCCACCGACTCTGCTCACAATATCCAATCAGGACTACCACTACCATAGTGCCTCTGGACTTGTCCTTCAAAAACTGATATGCACATGCAGGCTTTATTGTCTCAATGCAGCAGTTAGAACTGAAGGTGAAAGTAAAATGAATTAAAATAACAGTTGGCCAGTGGCAATAGTCTCAATGTCTAAAATAACCAGCAGCAGAATTAAGTTCAAACCTTCACATGTACCGAGGTTGAAGGGGACCGACGCATAAAGATGAGTACGCCGAGACTGACCTCACTGCATTGGTGAATGAGTGGATGTATGAGTAACTGGATGACTGAGTGGGTGCGTGACTGACTGTATAAGTGAGTGATTAGGACTCTCAGTGAATGTAGGGATGAGTGACTGTTTGTGTGAATGTATCTGTCTGTCAGTTGATGCCTAAGTGGATGTATGAGTATGTTAGTGGGTACGTGAATGGCTATATGGGTGATTGATTGGTTGACTACCTCTATGGTTGTCTGGGTGTCTGTGTGTGTGAGTGAGTGCTTGTATGGGTGAGTGAGTGGGTGAGTCAGAACCTGTAAGGGGTAGTGAGTACTTGTAGGAGAAGCTGTATGGGTGAGTGAGTGTCTGTATGGAAGTGGTTGTTTGAGTGCTTGTGCCAGTATGGGTGAGTAACTGGGAATGAGAATGGCAGTATATGTGAGTGACTGGGTATATGAGTGACTGTATGCGTGAGTGAGTGAATGTGAGAGTGGCTAAATGGATGAGTACACGCTTCTGTCAGGGACTGTATTGGTGAATGAGCATGCACTACTATTTGTATGAGCAAGTAAGTGAATGTGTATGTAACTGTTTGGGATAGTACGTACCTGTATTATTGAATGTATGGGTGAGTGTGTAGGTGTGCATGTAGTTCTATGGGTGACTCAGTGTGTGAGTGCCTGTATGGGTATATGAGTGGATATGTCAATGGCTGTATTGCTGACTGAGCGGGTGTATGAGTGGTAGTATGGGAGAGCAAGTAGATGTGTGTGTAGATGCACAAGTTACTTACCTTCGGTAACAATATATCTGAAAGAAACAGTATTTAGTGTTAGATTCCTTACCTTAGAATATCCCCTGGCATCAGAAAGTTTTGTGTAGCAGTACCCCTGCGCGTCGGTAGGCGTCATCTACCGCTCCGTGTCCGCTGTCGGCGTCGTTGGCGCTGGCATGACGTCGTCGGGGGAGTACTTAGACACCGCCCTCGCGCGCTGACGTCAGTTCTTATACACAGCTTTTCAGCGCCAGAAACGCAGAGCCATGATAAAACCCGACACTGGTGCCATGAAACTAGGGCCCTCGAAGGGAAGAATCTTAACCCTAGATATCGGTTCGCTGAACGGGGACGATGGATGGGGCAGTAAGGAATCTAACACTAATTACTGTTTCTTACAGATATATCGTTCCCGAAGGTAAGTAACTTGTGCATCTGAAAGAAACAGGTTAGTGTTAGATTCCTTACCTTAGAATAGATACCCCAGCAATACCAACCCCGGTGGTGGGTCTGCGAACCAATGATCACACCAGAAAGTCCTGGAGAACAGAACAGCCGAAAAAGCCATCTCTCCGGACTTAGCTGTCCAGGCAGTAGTGTCTAGCGAACGTGTGCAGCGAGGCCCATGTAGCTGCCTCACAGATGTCCTGCAAGGGGACTCCCCGACCCAGGGCAGTAGTAGCCGCCGTGGCCCAAGTGGAATGGGAACGCAGCCCCACAGGAGGCTCCTTTTTAGCCAGTGAGTAACAAGCCTTTATGCACAAAATGACCCATCGAGAAATGGTTTGTTGGTGCACCGCCCGTCCCTTCTTAGCGCCCACGTAACCAACAAAGAGTTGGTCGTCCACCCGGAACTGGCGGGTGCGGTCAAGATAGAATGAGAGCGCACGTTTTGGGTCCAGACGGTGGAGCCTCTCTTCCTCTTTCGAGGGATGCAGAGGCGGAAAGAAGGTGGGCAAGGTGCTGGACTGCCTGATGTGAAAGGCTGTAACCATCTTGGACAGGAAAGAAGGACGCGTTCTTAAAACAACTTTGTCCGGATGGACAGAAAGAAAAGTAGGCTTAGAAGATAGAGCCTGGAGCTCACTCACTCTCCTAGCAGAGGTGATGGCAACCAGGAATGCAGTCTTAAGAGTAAGCAGACGAAGAGGGCAATTGTGAAGTGGCTCGAAGGGACCGCACATCAAATAAGTCAGAACAAGGTTCAAGATCCACTGAGGCATCACAAAAGGAACATGAGGAATCATGTGAGTGATGCCCTTCAAGAATCTATTTACAACAGGGGACTTGAAAAGAGAAGGCTGATCAGGGAGCCTTAAGAAGGCTGAAATGGCAGAGAGGTAGCCTTTGATAGTGCCCAGAGCAGAGCCCTGCTGGGCAAGCGAAAGAAGAAAGAGGAGAACCTCTGAAAGTGGGGCAGAAAGCGGATCCACATCCTTTGCTATGCACCATACCACAAATTTGTTCCACCTGCAGGCGTATACCGATTTTGTGGAGGGACGCCTGGCTGCCAGAATTACATCACAGACTTCAGTAGGAAAGTCAAATGGCCTCAACTGTCGCCTCTCAATCTACACGCATGGAGGTGGAGACTGGACAGGTTTGGGTGGAGGACCGTCCCCTGCTGCTGCGAGAGAAGGTCCTCCTGAAGGGGCAGACGAATCGGGGGATCTACTGACATGCTGAGTAGCTCGGGATACCAGTATCTTCATGCCCAGTCCGGAGCCACAAGGATGACTTGGGCCCGGTCGCGTCTGAGCTTCTTCAGCACTCTGGGGCAGAAGTGGTATGGGTGGAAAGGCGTACAACAGACCGCAGCTCAACTCGTGACGAAAAGTGTCTCCGAGCGATAGTCGCCTTCGAAATTCTAACGCGCAGAACTGATGACATTGCACGTTCTCTTCTGTGGCGAATAGATCTAACCAAGGCTCTACCCACTGCTAAAAGAGACCTTGCGCCACGTCCGAGTTCAGACGCCATTCGTGATCCATCATGCACCGACGGCTGAGTTTGTCCGCCCTGGCGTTCAGGGAACCTGCCAGGTGTTGAACTACCAGGGACACGCCTTGGTGTTCCAGCCATTGCCAGAGGCTCAGAGCCTCCTGACAAAGGGTCCACGACCCCACCCAGCCCTGTTTGTTGCAGTACCACATGGCGGTGGTGTTGTCCGTGAACACCTGCACTACACATCCCCGGACAGAGGGAAGGAAAGCTTTCAGTGCAAGCCGGATCGCCCGCAGCTTCAGAAGGTTGATATGAGCCGAGACTCCACCAGAGACCTCTGATCTCCCTCTCTCCCATGTGCCCCCCCCATCCCAAGAGGGACGCATCCATCACCACTACGTGCTCCGGTTGGGGTAGGGAGAGAGATCTGCCGCTGACCCAATCGCGGTCCGTGAGCTACCACTGCAACTGTCTTGCAGTGCCCTCCGAGATCAGGACGTGGTCGGACAGGTTGCCCTGATGCTGGGCCCACTGAAACTTCAGGTCCCACTGCAGAGCCCGCATCCGCCACCTGGCGTGATGCACCAGAAGGATGCAGGAGGCCATCAGCCCCAGAAGCCGCAGCGTCAACCTGACCGAGACTCGGGATAAAGGCTGAAAGATCGGAATCAGAGCCTGAATATCCCGAACACGCAGTTCGGGAGGATAAACCCGAAACTGCGCCGAATCCAGAACCACTCCGATGAAGAGGAGCTTCTGAGAGGGACACAGGTGTGACTTCGGCACATTGATGGAGAACCCCAGCAGGTGCAGGAGGTCGGCCGTAGTCTGGAGGTGGCTGACGACTGCCTGGGGGGAGCCCGCCTTCAACAACCAGTCGTCGAGGTAGGGGAAGACTGACACCCCTAATCTGTGCAGATGAGCTGCGACCACAGCCATCACTTTCGTGAACACCCGAGGGGCGCTGGTAAGGCCGAAGGGGAGCACGGTAAACTGAAAGTGCTCTTGGCCTACCGTGACCCATAGGTAACGCCGGTGGGCCGGCAGGAAGGGGATGTGAAAATATGCGTCCTGCAAGTCCAACGCTACCATCCAGTCTCCGGGGTCTAGGGCAACAAAGACCTGAGACAAAGTCAGCATCTTGAACTTCTCCTTCCGGAGGAAGCCGTTGACGTTCCGCAGGTCCAAGATAGGGCGCAGGTCCCCTTTGCCCTTCTTGAGAACCAGAAAGTAGTGGGAATAACAACCACACCCTACTTCTGGCCCAGAAACGCGCTCAATGGCCCCCTTGGCCAAGAGGGCCGTAACATCCTCTTGCAGAAGTTGCAAGTGATTCGCGGTGGTACTGCGATGGCATGGCTGGAGGGGTCGCCTCGAGGGGAGGGTGTAGCCCCTTCGGACGATTTGCAGCACCCACCTGTTCGATGTGATGGTACGCCAGTGGAGGAGGTGATGGCGAACCGTGCCCACCCCTGGCATCAAATGGGCCTGAAAGCTCGGACTAGGAAGGCTTTGAGGCAGATGCTGCGGGGGTGGATGTGGACTGGCACCGCCACGGTGTTTACCACGTTCGCCGCCGCGCTGGATGGTAGTCTGCGGCCCGTGGCTTGCAGGATGTGAGGGGGCGCCCCTTCCTTGGCCACGAAAGGAGCCAAAGGCAGAAGTTTGCTGGCGCTGGCCCGACACACCGAAGGACTTGGCCGTAGCCCTGGAGTCCTTGAAACGCTCAAGCGCACTGTCTGCCTTGTCGCCAAAGAGGCGATGGCCATCAAACGGCATGCCCATGAGAGTGTTCTGGACATCAGCCGAGAAGTTGGCGGACCTCAGCCAGGCGTGGTGGCGAACCGCTCGTGCATATGGGAGACACTAAAGCAGGGCAGCTTACTGACTGTGGATGACTTCAGCCCACTTGGGTAATTTTTATGTTTTAAACTTTGAATCCTTAAAGCGCGCCCACTGGGGACTTTGAAAGTAACTACAACATCCATAAGGCCGTGGTGTCGGCCACGCCCTTTTTGGACAGGTGATTAATATCAATGGTGCATCAGCACTGGCGCTGGTATTCAAGGTAACACACGCCACTGAGGAAGAGAGCAGGAGGCTCTCGAAACGCGTCTGGCGTAGGACGGTGCAAGAAGCTATTTCCAGTCATGTTAAGCTGCCAGCATAACTTCCATTAAACCGAATGCTTAATTCAACCTTTTGTGGCTATTCTTCAAATGGGTCTCCTGTGACTGTGATGAATTAAAGGCGGCCTTCCCGGTCGCGAAGACAGCCCACCGCTTGTGAGCGGGTCCTGAGCAGGCTCCTGGTTGGAGTCATTCTCGACGAAGGAAAAGGTTCGAGCTGGTGCCTTTGCAGGGAGACACACGCTCGTGCATATGGGAGACACTAAAGCAGGGCAGCTTACTGACTGTGGATGACTTCAGCCCACTTGGGTAATTTTTATGTTTTAAACTTTGAATCCTTAAAGCGCGCCCACTGGGGACTTTGAAAGTAACTACAACATCCATAAGGCCGTGGTGTCGGCCACGCCCTTTTTGGACAGGTGATTAATATCAATGGTGCATCAGCACTGGCGCTGGTATTCAAGGTAACACACGCCACTGAGGAAGAGAGCAGGAGGCTCTCGAAACGCGTCTGGCGTAGGACGGTGCAAGAAGCTATTTCCAGTCATGTTAAACTGCCAGCATAACTTCCATTAAACCGAATGCTTAATTCAACCTTTTGTGGCTATTCTTCAAATGGGTCTCCTGTGACTGTGATGAATATATATATATATATATATATATATATATATATATATATATATATATATATATATATATATCCCCTATTTTCCAAGTCATACAGCTGGTGAAAATCAAAGGTCCATACTTCAGCTATGGACCTTTGATATTCACCAGCTGTATGCCTTGGAAAATAATCCACTGAGTTGTACTCCTTTCTTGGCACATGAAAATATTTAAAATCATTGTCAAGCAGCCTCATTCTCCAGATTTCAATATCGGGAGCCGGAGGCAGTTTAACTTTCCAAAATAGTAGTTACAGCTAGAGAACTAGTAATTACTTTCAATAGGTTTACCATACAAACAACTGTGATAGTGCTCACAGGCACACAAATCACTGTTTGAAAACATCCTCAAAGCTTTCATCCCTTTTACATAACTGTCAAACTTGTTCAATTGCTTTCATTCTTTCATTCTTCCTTGTTCGATATTGGTGGCATGGATTTTCGCTAATACATAAGTTCCAGCTGTTAGAACCCTGTTCAGAGGGCCCCAGGGTAAGCAGGAGCTACTGTGCCCAGCCGCGGGGCTGAGGCTGTTCAGTCCTGATGTCCCATGGCCTGGTCTGCTATGGGCCACGAGCTACTGGGTAAGTACCCCTTCAGCACTTGACTCTCAGTAGTAACATCAGTGGAGCAGTCTAAGGCTTGTTGTGGGGGAGGAGGAAACAGGCGGTGAATATGAAGCTCACAGCTAAAAATACACACCACAGCTGCAATAATTGATTGCTTAGTCAAATACTCTGATTACTCTGATATTATTCACTATGAATAAGAAAAAGAAATTAAGTATTTATTTTACAGCTACTACCACAAAGGGAAATATGACATTCACAAATAATTTCCACAGTGCCGTGAGGTCAGGGCTTTAGTGTTTCTTGGGTGGTTACCGGAGTCCCACTCCTTCCTAGCTCAAGCAGTAGTGGTTATTCCCACCTATATGCGACAATCAGGTTAAGCCCCACTAATCTGCATCTCAGGAGTCCCACTCTGGCTCGGTATAAAAGTCAAAAGTGTTCCTGCTGAAGTGCTATCTGACAAGCAAGTTCCCTTAGCGCTGACTGGCCCAAAATCAGTCTTACCCACACCTGCAGGACGGGAACGACAGGAGTCCCCGACCGAGCCCCCTTCACAGGTTGGTGGTACGTTCTAGGATTGTGGCCCAGACGGGGCTGCGATCGGCAGACTTCAAATTCCTCACATGCAGTCATGCAGCCGCAGCAATCGGAAGTTCTTTGTGGCTCCTCCACGCTGGATAAGTTCTTTGGTTCTTCCCATGGTGAGTGGAGGCAGCGGAGGTTGTAGGGGGGAGAGATGATAAGTGAGAAAGTCCAGAGGCTGATCCTCAGTCACGGTGCAGGTCCGTAGGGGTCACCACTGCAGCCTCTTTCCTCCGGTGACAATACTGACCAGATAGCAATTCTTGCTTGGTCCCGGTGGCATCCTCTGGCATATGGGCTCACTGTCTCTCTACTGCTTATGGGCTTCGACCCAATCAGCACATTAGATTTTCTAACGGTGGCCCCTCCTGGCAAACTAGGTCACTGGTTTTCCATTACACACTGGCTATAGCCACCCTGGAACCCCTCCCGGTGTATAGGGTCACTAGTTCCTCACTGCACACGGGCTATGACCCGTTCGGCACAGCAGAGTGGGTAACAAAGTATGAGTAAAAGTCCCTTGGTTGCCTGAAAATTCATATTTGTGTGACTCATCTGGACAAAAGTAGATATTTAGATCCTGTGGTCTTCAGCCACTTGAAAATATGACCCACTAGAAGCCTGACCCATTTCAAAAACATCCTGGCCATCATCATCCTCTTCTGCGGCTCCCTTCTAGTTACAGAGTAAGTCTTCTGAAACCTGGTGCAAAGTAAGCTTCAATTGCGAAATGACTGCCAACAGCATAGATGGCACTAGAGTAAAACAATTTTGAAGAGCCTGTATTGTTGTAGGCAGTGGTATTGAGCCACATGTGTTGGTGAGAACCAAGAAGTGTCTTGTTAACAAATTGGTGCTGATTAGGTAGTGCTGATGCCAACTATTGATATGATCGAAGCGCTGATAGCTGTTCATTGTGGAGGCACCGTAGATGATGACTGCAAATGGGTGAGAACAGCCAGTGCACGTCAATGACAAAGTGCTGAGAGGTACTGCTGACTATGAGTGCTCATAGGTGTAGTGAATGAGTGAGAGCCAACTGGAAATCATCGACGATCAAGTGCTGATGGAAATTATTGGTTATTTTGTCTTTGGCACAGATGATAGCGTCATTACTTTTTTAAGATGTTGAAATACTACAGACTCTCACCACTGCCTCTGCCATCAATTAACAGGTAACTGAAAGTAGCAAGCAGACCAATTTTGTTCCTTTTTGTAGAAGCCAGAAATTAGTGGGGAAATAAAGGTTGTAAGGGATTTCGGGTCAGATTAACTGCAGGGGGCTATAGGTCGTTCAAGTCAACTTCTCATGATGAGAAAAACCAAACATTTTCTCCTCAGCAGATTCAGGTTACAAGTTTTTTATTTTCTAAGTTAAGTTTCTTGTCGTCTCTCAGAGTCCATAATCAGTGTTTGAATATGTTTGTAAAGAAAGTTTTACAGATGCCACACTTTTTAGGTCTGTGGTGTGGGTAGAGATAATAATTACACTCCAAAAGAGGTGCGTTAGTCTTCCTAACACAGGTCATAGAGGCTAGAAGAGTGATTTTTCTTGGTTGGTGCGTTAGCCATGGTTTGATGTATCCTCCAGGCTCAGACCCCAAAAACAGAAATATGGTTGGAACTTCTTCTGAAAGGGTTTGACACTAGGAAAGAAAAAATGAAGAAGAAAATATTGTTTCCCAGTCAAGCTAAACGTTTTGGCCAGAGCACCTAAGTATTCCCGCCTTTCACTTTACAATCAGTTGAAGATATAATACCTAAGGGCCTCTGACAGGTGTAGAGCTCTTTGCCTATCCATATGATTATCCTGCCAATGGTCTATTCACTATCACCCTTTCACGAGTATAACTTCAAAATAATGCAGACAACTTCAAAATAATGGTACTGTAGTCTCTCCAAATATGCATGGGGAGGAATTGTGAAATTAATTATTTGCAAAGCAGTTCGGCCAATTTCTTTAGCAGGGTTGCATGGTTTGTTTTTCCAGTCTCATGGGAAATCTCATATTGGCTGTTAATCAATGTTTGGTGAGCACATATTTCAGAGGAAAGGCACTGTTAGATACTGTGTACTGTTTCTGTGCATTTAGTTCCATACCTACTAGTCTGATGCAGCATCGAACTGCTTCTGGGTAGTCCCGGTAGACCTTTCACTCACATGCCAGCCCCCCCGTGGAGGTATGCCTCTACTGCTTCTGAGCAGACTCAACATACTTAGTACTGAGGCATCTGCTAACGTCCTGGGTTGTACTTTTAGATGTGAGCATGCTTACCAGCAACATTAATTTTGTCTCAACACGACCACACCATGATCCAGGACATCACACACCGCACTTAACACCTCTTACACTGCTCATACTACAGTCACCTCTACAAAAACATATAGGTCCAGGTTACAGTAGTAACCACTCTGGACTGTTGAGAGCTGTGATGCCACTCTTGTGGCATCTCCAAACTATATATTTAGCAAATAGCATAATATACAACCACTGGACCTAAGAAATGTGTTATCTTGTGAATTACATCACTTAACCACTTGGATGCTAAGCCTATTTGTTGATTCCCATGTAATTTCCATTGAAGTCAATGGAAACTCCATGACGAGCTCAGCTCGTCATGAGCGTCGAAGGGGTTAAGATGCAGGAGACCACTAGATCCCATAATTACATTTCAATGGATATATCTACAGCAACATTTCTAATGCAGTCGGTCTTGCTAATGTAATGAAGGTCACGAAGCAGGAAACCAAGACCAAACTCAGCTGAAACATCTGAGGATCTCCTCTACCATCTTTTTAAAGCCACTTATAATGGGAATACCTGTACAGAATTGTTTGTTGAACGGACAAATCACTGCTTCGCTTTCTAAACACTCACAGTGTCAATGGGATTCTAGAATGGGCATCATAATGCCAAAGATGTGAATTAATAACAGTTTTTGCTTAGCATAAACTTAACATACTGTCTGCGAGCTGACCTAAATAGGAATATTTAAGTATGCATCCAGAAGATCGAGAAAAAAGTTTCAGCTGAATTGCGTTTAAACACAGAATATACTATTTAATGTCTTTAAGTTTTCTTTCTTTAAAAATGTGACAAAATGACTAATTCCAAATTAACTTCAGTACGTTTCTAGCGTCGCAGGTCCGGTCAATATTTAGTTCTATAAGAAGATGAGAGAATTTAAGAACAGGTTTACATCTACTTACTAGTCTCTGCCTGGACTCACAAATTTCTGGTGGATACTATATCTCATGGGTCTCCAATAAATAGCCTGTGAGCTACTAGTACCTCTGCCGATGTCAGTATGTAGCTCACAACGTTGGACCCAGCTTAGTAAGCCATTCAAAGGGCTTGGAGTGAGAGTTTCTGGACCAGGTGCACCAGAGAATTCAACATTGCTCAGCTGCACCACAGAGTTGCAGTTGATCATACCAGTGGTAGGGCATCACACACACACGTATGGCGACACATACACAGCATCAGTGACAAATCAGCAGTGGCCAACTCAACCAAACACACATGGTGACTATGCGTAATTAAGATTGACAGTGATAACTGACTGAAGAACTATGGTAGCAAGAGAAGATGCATGCAAGCTGGATACAGGAGCAGCCCAGGCGCATGAAGATAAGACCTGTCTGGAAGACCCAGAACCTTGGTGTTCTGATCGATGACAAACTGAGCCATGCAGACTATGTGAATGCAATGTCCTCTTCTGTCTTTCTCACGCTAGGAACATTAAATAAAACAAGCATTGGCATAGCCAATAGGTCTCGCTTTTCGGACCTTATAAGTATTTAGTTATGCAGCTCAATATCCGTGGTGCAACAACATCCGCTGTTGCATGGCTAAACCTTGTACCTTATAAGTGTTTAGCCATGCAACAGTTGATATTGTTGTACCAAGGATATTGTGCTGCATAACTAAATACTTATAAGGTCCCAAAAACGAGACCTACTGGCTATGTCAATGCTTGGTTCTGGTGCTAGTTGCCAAATGATGCTGCTCCAAGTCTGCGCTGACCTTCCCAGACACTGGTAGGATGGGAGCTCTGTGATCCCCTGCACTCTGGAAGCCACCAAAAGATTTGTTGTATCTAACCTGCAACCTTGTAACCTCGCTATGCATCTGTCCATCTTCATCCATTGTTGTTGTTCAGTGACTCGAAAAGCTGTACTGTCATTTTTCTCTCTGTTCAGAAACTGGTGGAATGTCTGCCTATTTCAGGTTAGGGTGCTTATGAACAAAAATGAAACGTTTTTGATCGAATTCTGTGGACAGATAATATTATTGGATTAAGTATGTGAGAACATTTATTTTGTAATGGGATGAAAACTCTCAGCAATGTTGTTTTTCTCTCCATAACATGCTTGATAACTTTATACATAATTATATGAATGACCTTCATAAACTATATTTGGGTACATATTAGATATATAGATGTACTATCTATATGTCACTGATCTACGGATACTATCTACGTATGATTACCATAGAGCTGCATATACCACCCAATGTGCATGGCACTGATCTACATATACCACCCACACATACATGTTACATACATACTAAGAATATTGAACTCTAGGGTCCAACTTCAATTAAAGGTGTAAGCTAAAACATAAACAAAAAGATTCAGCCCAAACATAGTATTTTAAAAGAATTGCATTCACTAAATTAGGCATCGGTAGAAGGAGATGTGGTGCCCTTCGTAGTTACAAACTTTAAAACCATGAAATTCTTTTTTTAACTAGACTGAATTTGTGTGATCTTGGGCAAATAGCATTATAGGCCTCAGTCTTTCCTTTACACATGAAACATCGGACTATTTACAAACCGACTATACAGCAGTATTAAACTACTTTAAAAAAAAAAACAACAACAGAAGGACCATTTTATTTGGTCAAGCAAAGAGTCGTTTATTTTACAGTGTTTGGACTCACTTTACTGAACCTGTCTGCAATAAGGCTAGGGGTGCAAAGAAGCTACTCAGCCAGTCTAGTGTGTCGATTGCAAGTCCTTCAAATAGCTTGTCGCCATTAGACATGCTGCAATGACCAATTCTGTCCTGATTGCTGTTCTCTTTAGCGTCAGGGGACGTGTCTTGCCCAGATAGACCAATGGATCAGGCAACGGTGCTTTACTTTTAACGTTAAAAGTAAAGCGCGGGTGCGCGATTATAGCAAAAGTTAAGAAATAGAAAAAAAATCTATTTCTTTATTTTTGCTATAATCGCGGCACCCGCGCTTAACTTTTAACATTAAAAGTGAAGCGCCGGTGCCGTGATTATCCAACCAGAGGAACCAGCAGGTTTAATAGACTTGTATTCCATGTGGTTATTCCTGGTTTGGTGCTGTGTTGTCTCAGAGATGTAGGATGGGGCATGTGAATCTACTGACCATTCTGATTCCTAACATTTTTCAGTAGCATGGTTTGAAATCAATAAAGTTGCATTATCTATTCGATGACTGAACACTATTTACCTGGAAGGTGACAAAACCTACTCTGCGAACATCCATTATTGAAAAAAAAAAAAAAAAAGCTTAGACTCACTTCCCTGCATCACAAAAACACTTTTTGTGACTGGTACTACACTACACACCTAGGGGGAACAGTCTCATGGATGGACATCCACTGCGACACGCACCAGTCTCTCCTCGCCATCATTATTTTCGCACATTCTGCTGTGAACTCAATGCATCGAAAACGTTTTGTTAAAATCATCCAACAAAGTTGTGCATGTATTGTCGTGTATACATTATTTTAGACAAGAGAGTGCACTCATGTAGGTGCTGTATCCCATAATCCTTCAGTTTGAAGGAGTCGAAAATGTAATTCACTTTACAGTTAAAAAATTATAATTTAAGCATTCAACCCTTAATGTCACCCTAAACCGTATGATACTCCTGGAAGTGGAAAATTAGATGGTTTAAGGTACAAAAGAAGTGTACCTCGACTGTGGCAGAGCCACTCCTGATAGAAAATACATTGCTGCTGGATTAAAATGGCCAGCATCAGGTGTACAACATACCTTTTGTTTATGAATAAATTTATGTAGGGATTGATCGGTAACACCACAGAACTCAGGTACGTTGCAAAACATGCTAACAGTAAAAGCAAATTAGAGTTGAAAATATGATAAAGCTATTTACTTTCGTTAAGTTAATGGGAAAGCACACCCGATGTAGAAAAAAAGAAAATCAATGCAACTGCCGAAGAAGTTCAAAAAAAGTTTAGGAATCAGGTGAACACAAATCCCTTCATCATCACAAGAAATATTTCTGGTGAATGCAGTTAAATAAAATACAAAAAGCAACAAATAGACAAAAGTCTGTATTATCTTGGTTTGCTGATTTTCCAAACACAGCCGAACAGAAGCAAATTAACAGTTCTTCAATTTGACGAAAAACTAAAATGGAAAAAAACCCACCATACTCAATAACAAATACAGGATCCAGGGCAAAAAAGTAAAAAACAAAATTCTAAGTTTGAAATTAATAGGAATTTAAGACATAACAAACACCAAAAAACCCACACATGAGGGGAGTTTGAGGGGAAGAAGGGTCTTTGTGACAAAATAGGGGACATGGACAGAATGAGGAAGCAGACGGAAAATAAATAAAAGAAAAGCAAGGAGGGGGAGGAAGGTAGTTTTGTGGTAGGGAGCCATCAGAACAAAAAAATGGTCTATGGTGAACTACCTGCCTCTCCAGAGAAGTCACTGTGGTGCGGGGTAAAGCTGTTTGTGCTGCCAAAAATATTAACAGGAGGAGAAAACTTACAATTCCCCAATATATTATCGCAGGAAAACTCGAAGTCATCATGGAGTCGATGAATACTACCTGGATGGAAAATATGATCGGATTATCCAGATGAATGTTCTCAGTGCTCGTTTCTCATGGCCCGGCATCGCGGCACCGGCGCTTTACTTTTAACGTTAAAAGTAAAGCGTGGGTGCCGCAATTATAGCAAGTAAAGAAATAGAAAAAAACATCTATTTCTTTACTTTTGCTATAATCGCGGCACCGCGCTTTACTTTTAACGATAAAAGTAAAGCGCGGGTGTCGCGATTATAGCAAAAGTAAAGAAATAGATTTTTTTTCATTTCTTTACTTTTGCTATAATCGCGGCACCGCGCTTTAACTTTAAAAGTAAAGCGCCAGTGCCGCGATTATAGTAAAAGTAAAGAAATAGAAAAAAAATCTATTTCCTTACTTTTGCTATAATTGCGGCACCCCCGCTTTGCGCGAAAGTGAAAGAAAACAAGGGATGCGTGCGCAGCAGAGGCGAAGCATGGCGCACGCACTTGTGCGCATGACCGCACGATGGTGGTCGCTTTGGTAGCACCTTTAAAGCAGCTACTAAATGTCTCGCCAGAGCAGCGAATGCGCCGTGTCAGGCGAGACCTAAAAAAGATACTAATGTTTATTCCAGCACACCTCCAGAAAACTCGTTACATCACTGATAATGGCAAAACTAGATTACTGACACTGCCTACTCCTTACTGCGTACCAATACATTCTGAATAAATCTAAATTTAAAATTCTGCAAAATGTGGCAGCCATACTTCTTCTAAAGATCCCAAAATATCACACGTTGTCAAATGACATTAGAAACTTGAACTGGCTCCCCATTAGACAGAGGATTACTTCCAAAGTGCTCTGTATTGCATAGAAAGCACTTCATAGCCTCGGCCTGACAACTTACAACACAGTTTCAATTGGTATACCTGAAGGCAGGACCCTACGCTCAGCCACTACCAAATATAACTTTATCCGTAGGTTCAGGTGAACCAGCTGGGGAAGTAGAAATTTTTCCCTGGGAGCCACAAAGATTTGGAATGCTCTGGCGCTGCACATCAAGGGTGCACCCAGCATTCTGGCCTTCAGAAAACTCCTGAAGACATGGCTTTTTACCAGCCTACAGCTTCCCGATTCTTCTCGTTTCCTCTTCTTTCTACCTTAAAGCGAGCCCCAAGACACCTCCAGGTATTCGAGTGCTTTAGAAAACCTATTAACATTAACAAGCGGCCAGATCGGGACCATGTAATTACATGATGGATGAGAGGAGCTCACCTGTATCCTCTTCTGAACCTACGTGTGCACATGTGTAAATGTGTACATGTGTTTGTATTTTATATAGCGCACTTCTACCCAGAGGTCTCGTAGCGCTGTATTCATACCGCTGTGGAACCTATCCTGGCTTTCCTGTGAAATGTCCACTCCTGGGCACCCTCAAGGTGAAGCCAGGCATCCAAGCGCTGCTGGGGCCGTGGTGGAGATTAAGCAAGCTATTGCCCAGAGTCAAAGAGTGGGACCCATGAATAGACTCGGCACCGAGGCGAGAATTATCAGGTCCGGGGAAATTGAGTCCAAGAGCCGCCGAGGCGGGAATTGAACCCTGGTCCCGGGCCAGACCTCTGCATCAGAGTCTGCCGCTCAAACCACATGTGTACGGAGGCCTGTGTATGTGAACACATTCATATTTACAAAGTGAATTTGCATGTGGGAGTAAGTGTGCTCTTTGTAGTGGCCCTCCTTGGCAGACAGTCTCCATCGCTTGTGGCAATAACCGCCCTACTAGTGGAATCTGGTACCATGATGGCATACAGGAGTAGTCTGGCTCACATCGCTATGTCTGCATTAATAAGACACCCCTTATATAATGGTGCTTTTAACCTATTGGTGATACTACTTGACATGCTTTGGATATCTTTTGTCTACTCTGGCCACCTCTAGCAAAATGGGTGCCATTCGTGGCACAATAATGGTGACTCCAGGAATTATCATGACCATTCCTGATATATTGTGGGCATATATGGCATTATGTTGTCCAGCCCTGACATATATATATTTTTTTTGGTAAAGACTTTTATTGCATAATATTATCAATACACAGCTCTAGGCCTACAACCCATGGGGCGGCCGCAATGTTATTCAGTGATCACTTTGTATTGTCTGATTAACACAGCCCGTCAGCCGACAACCCTGGGTCCAGCGGCGTATTGAAGAAGCTTTAAGTATTTCAGTCGGTACATGCTGTGAATAATTAGCATCTTACTTTTTTATAGTGTATACATTGCAATACATTACCAAATAGGTATTATGAACAGTAACCAAACAGTAACTTGGGCAGCTGACTTCATTTACAACGTCTACATTTTTATTTAGCATTTGCGTATGGCTATGTGTACCCTGGCTGTATCACGTCATCGTAGTAAGTCGTCTCTAAGAG
Organism: Lissotriton helveticus; assembly: GCF_964261635.1. Classification (NCBI taxonomy): domain Eukaryota; kingdom Metazoa; phylum Chordata; class Amphibia; order Caudata; family Salamandridae; genus Lissotriton; species Lissotriton helveticus. The sequence continues at coordinate 1,783,041,414 of NC_136065.1, forward strand.
TCGCGTGGAGATGTTGGCACTACTACTCATACCCTTCAAACCAAACTATTTTCGTCCTCATCTATCTCATCATCAGAATCAGTAGTGGTCTCTTCAGGCAGTGGGTCACACAGCTCCCCCCTATACGTATTCCATGGCATCCAGATCTTGTTCCACTTACCTGGGCATGCCCTTGTCGTATATACCGCTCGTTCTATTAGCATTAGCACATCCATATTTCTACACCAGTGTGCCAGCGTAGACGTGTCAGTCGCTCCCCACTTCTGCGCTATGTCTCTCTTAGCCACCATCATGCCTATCGTTCCCCAGATTTGACCATGGCGAGAGAGATTGTTAGGTTCCCATATGTTCAGGAGACATTTGCGGGGTTCAGGCAGGAGAGTGATCTCTAGTGTTTGGGAAATAGTACGCATTACCTGCCTCCAGTACTCTAGCACACTCGGACAGTCCCAGATGGTGTGTAAAAAGGTCCCTTCCTCCCCACACCCGCGAAGACAGTATGGGTGTTGTGCCCGGTGAAATTTATGTAAGGTGGTTCTGGTGAAGTATATCCGGTGCAGTATCTTAAGTTGCACCAAACGGAACTTGGCAGAGATGCCAATGTCTTTCGGGGAGGCTAGTGCTTCGTTCCATTCTGTGTCGTCTATGTCGCCCAGTTCGCTCGCCCACTTCTCTCGCAGTTTACTTGTAGCGTCAGGCAGGTTGTTCGTCAGTTTGCGGTATGTGAGGGAAGTGTCGCCGTGCTGCATAAAATCTGTAAGCAGTCGGTCTTCCATCGGGGAGGCTTCAGATACGTCTGTGTCCGTATGTATCGCAGTCAACAAGGCATGCCTAATTTGTACGTATCTGGCCTAGACCATACTGTTGCTGGAGCTGAGGGAATGGGATTACTGTTCCATCTGCCCATAAGTCTCCCACTGTCGATATACCAATATTATCCCACTGAGTAAAGCCCTTGCTCCGTCTTAAGTGTCCCAGTGCTTTGGTATCCCACAATGGAGTTAGTTTAGTAATCACACCTTTCCACCCAAGTTTTGCCTGCGCTGCGTACCATAGTTTCACTGTGTGTTTCGTGGGACCTATAAGTCTTGCCGCCATCCCCTTGTGGTAGAGCACCGCCAATAAGCTGTGAGTGCCTAGCTGTGCTCTATCTGCCTTATACGCTGGGTCATTTTGGGGTACATGTATCCAGTGATTAATGATCTTGAGCTGCGCTGCCCAGTAGTACATCTGTAGGTTTGGTAACGCAATTCCTCCCCATACCAGCTTCGATTCAGTTTTGCATGCGCTATACGTGCAGGGCGATTCCCCCATAGTAGGCTGGAAACTAAGGCCGTTACTTGCTGAAAGTAGAGCGGCGACACCGGACATGGGGTATTTTCAAGTGCATAGAGAAAGCGGGGCAACGCCATAATTTTATATAATGCTGCTCTCCCCAACAGTGTCAGTGGCAGACCTGCCCAACATTGCACGTCCCGCCGTAGACGATCGAGCGGTGGCCTCAGATTTTTGTCGTAAAACTCAGACGAGGTCTTGGTGTATACCAAGATATTTAAAGGAATCCACTGCCACCGCCAGCTGGCACCCTGCAGACAGGACTGGCTGCGGCCCTCGTAGTATATAAATCACGTACTTCGTCCAATTTATCGTATAACCCGATGCCGTCCCTTGAGTATCGCAAAGGACTAGGAGTTCCACGTTCTGGTTCCATCAAATAGACCAACATGTCATCTGCGTAAAGGGAGACTCTATCTTCCCACCCCTCCTCCCAGCTGACTCCCTTCAACAACGGAGTAGTTCTAATCAAAGTCGCCAGCGGCTCTATTACCAGGGCAAATAGTAATGGGGACAGGGGACACCCCTGGCGAGTACCCCTCGCAAGCGGGATCGAGTGTGAGATGTGGCCGTTCGCCGCTACGTGTGCCATCGGATGTGCGTATAGGAGTCGGATCCCAGATATAAATTTAGGACCGAATCCCATTTGCGAGAGCACCTTAAAGAGGTATTGCCATTCGACCATGTCGAACGCCATCCTTACGTCCAAGGATAATATCACTGCCGCTGCCGACAGTTGTGGTGCTTGAGCCAACGCCCCATGGACTCGCCAAAGGTTCAGAGCCGTACTTCTGTGTGGCATAAAGCCCGATTGGTCTGGGTGGATAAGTTGTGGAAGGTGGGCCATCAGACTAGTACCCAACAGTTTCGCCAGTATTTTTGCTTCTGCGTTTAGGAGAGAGATAGGGCGATAGGAGCTGCATGCTGTTGGGGGTTTGCCGGGTTTCGGGATCGCTACGATTGTCGCGGTCCTCTGGTCAAGTGGGAGCTCAGTAAGTGCCAGACTGTCCGTGTACATGGCCAACAGCGGCGCGCTCAACGCCTCAGACATTAACTTATACCATTCAATGGGGGTCCCGTTGGGGCCCATCGCTTTCCCGAATTGCACTGACTTAATGGCCAATTGTATTTCGTCCGACGTAAGGTCGGCTTCTAGTTCCTCTGTCGCTTCCGGTGTAAGTGTTGGGGTTGGTATGCGGCTGAGGTAGTCCGTGGCTTCCTCTCTCATTACCTCTCTACTCGGGGTGTATACTTTTTGGAAATAGTCTGCTAGGGTGCCGACGATATCCTCTGGGCGGGATCGAAGTGTGCCGTCGGGGCGCGCAGTTGTAAAATACCTCCAGCACCCTTTCACTTTCTTGTCTAACCAGGCTAACATTTTCCCCTACTTGTCCCCATGTCATAAACTCTATGGGTGGTCGCCGCAATATTGTCAATGGTCCATCTCTTCAGATGGTCCCCATGGCGTTGCTGACATAACTGTAATGCGTGTAGGGATTCCGGTTTGGGGTCTGCCATGTGATTTGTATTTGCTATGTGTAGTGCAAGTTCTAAGACCGCTAATTCCTGCTGTTGCGACCGTTTGTACCCCGTAATGGACGCTATGGCTTGGCCCCTCAAGACTGTCTTGTATGCCTCCCAAAGAACTGAGGGAGAGGAAACTGATGTAGTGTTTTCAGCAAAGTAACACGTCGTTGCTGTCCGTAAGTCTTTTCGAATTGTGGGGATTTTAAAATACCCCGGATATATCGGGTATATTCTCTTGTGGGTCTTTTCCTGGCAGGACAGCGTTAAGGTCATCGGGGAATGATCTGAGATTCCCCTAGGGTGTATGCTTATATTGTCAATGGTCAGAGCTCCAGTATTCTGCGTTAGGAAATAGTCAATGCGTGACAAGCTATTATGTGTTGCTGAGTAATAAGTGTACTGTTGTAAGGTGGGGTGTATGTGCCTCCACACGTCTTTCAGTCCCAGCGCCTCTAGGAAACTGGTGAAGCGAGAGGGTCCCTGCGTCTGTATCCGAGCAGGGAGTCTGTCTGTTGCTTCATGTGCTGTCGCGTTAAAATCGCCCCCTATAATAAGGTCTCCTGCTGGTAATTCTAAAAGGAATTTCCCCAGTGCTGGTAGTGCAATGGAGTGGAGCGCTGGAGGTATGTAGACGGACACCACATTCAGTGATCTACCTTCCCACTGTCCCTGGACAGCTGCAAAACGGCCCTGATCGTCTGTTTTGGTGTTTAAAACTATGAAAGGGAATATCTTCCGCACCAGTATGCCTGTCCCTCTCGAGCCTGATGTGAAGTCGGAGTGTAACGCCATTTTATACCCTCGCCTATCTAGCGCCTGACTTGCTTTCCCGGTAAGATGTGTTTCTTGCAATATGACCAGTGCCGGTCCAAGTCGCTTTATGGCCTGCAGCACTAGACCTCTCTTAATCTTATCGCCTAGTCCCCGCACATTCCACGTCAATAATTTTAGGGGTGTCACCCGTGTCTCCCGTGTTTCCCTCGTGCCGTTGTCAGGTCCTGAGCTTTGCGCCATGTCGAATTAGTCTGTGAGTGTAAGAGTGTCTCCTGAATCGTAGTGTAGATTGTTTACCGCTCTGTGACGTTACCAGCGTGTTTTTGCCATCCTATCCTGCCTCTATACTTAAATTCAATAAAACTAAAACCAATACCCCCCTTACCTCCCACCTCCCTGCATAACGGACTTTCAACTGCCCGCCCTCTCTCGTGGTGGCATCGGTCCGCCATGCCCTCCTCAGCCCGCCCCGAGCCAGTGTCCGACAACAGCCCGACCATCTTTATTCCTAGCAGCTGCCGTTTCTTCAATTACTGATAAATCCTGCGCCCTGTCATTGTTTGTTGTCGATTGATGCCGTCCCCGGTGATCTTTCAGGAGTTGTGCGTCTTGACGCCGAGGGGCCAGTGTGCTTCTCCTGCTGTTGGTTTCGATTATTCCTTTTTGTCCGGCGGGGTTCATCCACCCGCCTCCATCCCTCCAACCAGTCGTATGCTGCTTCCAGTGTATCAAAAAACCACGTCTTGTTGTTAGCCACCACTCGCAGTCTCGCTGGGAATAGAATAGAATACGGTAGTTTTTTCGCCCTCAATGCCTTCTTAACTTCTAAGAAGCTTTTACGTCTGCGAGCGACCTCCGTGGTGTAGTCCGGAAAAAATGCAATGGTGGACTCCTGTATACGTATTGGTGGTGCGATTCTCGCAGCTTGGAGGATCGCGTCCCTGTCCCTAAAATTAAAGAGTCTAGCCAGAACTGGTCGCGGGGGTGCCCCTGGTTTCGGCTTTCCGCCAGGGACTCTGTGCGCTCTTTCCACAGAGAAGAAGTGAGATAAACCCTTGGGCTGTAACCTGTTCTTGATCAGGTCCTCTACGTAGAGATCCATTGCAGGCAAGCCTTCAGATTCCGGAATTTCCAAAATTCTTACGTTATTCCTTCTGGAACATCCTTCCTGGTCATCCAGCTTCTCCTTAATGAGTTTGTTTTCGTTCTCGAGGCAAGCCACAGCCCTCTGTAACTCCGATACATCCTCTACTAGAGACTTCGTGACCACCTCAACTTCTTCTATGCGCTCTGTCATTTTATGAAAATCTGCCCGCAGCAGTGTGACATCGGTAGAGATTGTCCCAACAGTGGTTTGTACTTGCGCCAGGGCTTTCACAACATCTTCAAGGGTCACCTTCTTGGCCCCGTCACCCTCTTGCGATTTCCCGGAGGGCGTGCGTCCTTCCGGTGTTGGCGTGGTACTTTTCTCGTAGGCATATTTGTCCAATTTCAGCTGCGCCGAGTGGGTCTTTGAACCTCTGCCCGCCATTATGTCGCCACTTGGGGTCCCCTGTCGCTGAGATGTGTCCTTCGCACTGATGCCTTGCTTCCGGCGCTTCGCTGTCGTGGCCCACACCTTGTGTCGCTGCTCCGTGCTGCGGGTGAGGGTCTGTGTGGCCACTGTCGCCGCAGCAATTATGGGATGAGCACTTCCCACGTTGTCTGTTAGCGAGAGGTGGTCACCAACTCAGCAGTACTTCGAGTTCACTTGATGAATCCACTGTAGCGGAAGAGGGAGCCGTGATGGTGCCCACCGCCAAAGCCGCGTGTCCCCAGGCAGTGCGTGTTGTACTTTCTCTTGGGTAGCGCTGGTTAGGTATGGATATGAAGGGCCACTTCCCAATCCGAGCACTTTTTGCGCCGTTGTCACGGTGTACACCCTGCTCGCGCACTCTTCACCCTAGCTGTGCATTTGCCATTGTCACACGTTTCCTCTAGAGCGCTCAAACAATATGCGCTGCAGGAGTGACTCTGCCGCAAATGGCCGCCGCGAGCCGCCCCTACTCCTGCACAGCGCCGGGTGGCTACGACTTGTTGGTGCCGCTTGCACAGCCAGGGGGGGGGAGGGAAAACAGTCCTCAAACCGGGCCCCCTCTCCTCCGATATCGTCACAGGGCCGCGGTGGTGCGAGTCTGTCAATCGGGCGCTTCCAGACCTGCCGTAGCGTCTTACCCCAATGTCTCCGTCCGCCGGCAGTTGTCGTATTCGCGCTGGGGGGCCGATGCAGTGTCAAGGGTACACGCTCCTCTGTTGGTCACCGCAGGTCTGGCGCTATAACCTGAACTTCCAGGGCTCCGGGGTCCAAGCTGGCTGGGCGGAACTTCCTGCGGATCTCCGCCGTGCTGCTACCACTTCCGGTCGGGCTCTTTCAGTACCACAGGTCGGCGTCCGGATGCTGGCGCAGGCCGCAGGTCGTCGGCATCATTTTCACCAGATTGCAGCCGAGTTTCAGCTCCGGAGCTTTACCGGTCTCTGCAGCATGGTCCTACACTCCGGGTGCAGCCTCCGGGGCCTGGAATCATTACGGATCAGTGACCGGATAGATTAAAGGGCCGTTTCCACCACGGAGCCCTCTCGCTAAGCAGCCATCACGGTTGGCTGCTAGCCACGCCCCCCCCCAGCCCTGACATATTAGTGGCTCCAGCAAACTCATAGACAGGTTTAGCATACTGTCGAAATCTTTGGCCTAATAGAGGCCATATCTGGCATAGTGGTGGGTGGAGGTGGTGAACAGAAGGACGGGTGGAGGAGATGAACAGGAGGGCGGGTGGGGGCGGTGAATGTAAATTACTGCTTTGTGGAAGAATAGGCAGATCGGACGGCTGACATTGGAAAACCATCAGTTTCTGTGGTTCCTCTGCTTTGAGGTGTTTACTCACTATTCTACAGATGAACCAAAGGGCACAAATCACCCATTTCGCTTTTCTGCGATTTTTATTTCATTTCAATCCTATGGTAGGCAGGGTGCTCTGAGTGGAGCGTTAGTGATAGGTATAGAGAATTAAGGGAGATGGTAGCAAGCGAGGAGACTGTAAAAGGTGCAGTGTGTGCACAGAGAATGAAGGGAGACAGGTGCTAGCGAGGAGACTGCAAATAGTGCAGGGTGTGCGTGTCGAGTCTCGTGAGTGGCGAGGCAGCCAGGGCAAGGGAAATGAAGGAGTTCACGATAGTAAGGCCGAACCCAAAGCGTGAGGAGAGAGGGAGATGGTGGCTGATAGGGACGGCAGACTTGAGGTAGAGGTGTGTGTGCATGTGGGAAGCCAAGTCAAGGAGGAAGGATATTCCTTGCTATGCAGAAATGTGGATCTCACTCCCTGTTACCCTGAAGCAACAGGGGACGCACCAGCAACTTGTAGATAAGAGCTGAGGGGCCGGCGTGTAGCAGAAGTGTGTCCTGATCTACAGTGCAAACTCAAACTTACTAAACAAATTAAGTACATGTTTAAAAAAAAACACATAAATTACAAAAACACAGCTAAACAAACAAAGCAATAAAAAAAATGCGTAGAACACATCTCCCACAAGCTTTATTAACAACAAGACATAAGAAAACAGAACCTTCCTAAAACACATGCACTCTGCAACTAACAAAATAGTGCGCATACACAAAGTTAAATACAATAAACTGAAAGGATACAAGTAATAGGCCCATGTTCCATGGGAGGCAGCAAGACAAAGAAGGAACTTATAGTAAAGATTAACCACATGGAAGGAAGCTTTTGCGAACAACAGTCTAATTAACAAATCAAAAGCGATGGGAGGGCTGTAAGCCCACAGTATGAATATAGCATGTCTCAAAGCGCTGCCTAGGAGACACCTAAAAAGTACCTACTGCAAACAGTGTACACGCTATGCAACACTGGGTAAAAAATACACTATTTGCTTAAAAAAAATGTCTGAAGGTGCTAAATATAATACTACCCGCAGCCTTTATACTGGGTAAAAACTTTAGACAGCTCATTTTCTGAAGGAAAACAAGCACATGTACATAGCTTAATACCTGGTGCACACAGACATCTATGTTATACAGAAATTGTCATGCTGAGAGGATTCTTTCTAATAACTCAAGGTTGCTTACAATACTTAATATGTTACATGTAGAATCTTTGCCCTGTTGCTAACTATTTCTGCAGAGCCTAAACATTTGTGTGGAACATAATGGACACAAGTTGTCAACTGTCATGTGCACACAGGGTTACTCTTCGAAGCAAACATTTATTATGTGTTCAATACCTCTACACACCTATGATGCATTAGGAGCACATGTGTTTTGTAAACAAACCCATTAGCTGGACCCAGACTGTAGAATATTTGGTAGAAAAGTAATATGAAGTAACCCACTACTATGTAAACTATAAAACAAACTAGCACACGCATTGGATGATGTCATCAATTATACATTTGAGATGCCAAATGATGTAATAGAACATTTCATGAGTGAAGTAATATTGGAAGTGATAAGCAGTGCAAACCGAGGGCGCAAGTTATATATAGTTAGCTTTGCTGGTCTGAAAGGTCCTTGGTGCTCATGGCTGAGACTTTTGTTTAGTGTGCACTACCCACCAACTTGAAACTACAGGAACTGTGATTTTTCATGAATCACAAACTACTACAAAGTACCACAGGTATAGGCTAAATGCGTTGGTGTGTGACCTTGAAGAACTACGCTAATTTAGGATTGGGACTTCAAAGTGGTGGACAAGTTTCCAAACAAGCTATCTGTGATTTTATTTACATTCTAAAATATCTGTGAGTTGGAATAACAACTTGCTTCTTCTACAGTGCTTGTCATTCAAGGTATTACTAAAGTTAAAGACTGTAGATTTTCAGCAATGAGCGTCTACCTTACTGAACTATGTCACTAATAATCTTACCAAAGGGGATTAATAGTCATCTATATCCAGCTGCATAGAAACCATTACCTAATCACACCTACCAGAAAGCATAGTTGCATGATTATTTGGATAATCATGCAACTATGCTTTCTGAGATGCATAGAGTGACCACATCTGGCCTGTTTATAAATGTAATAGCTGCTCGTGGTAGACCGTGAGCATTCAAAGCCTGAAGCTTAACTCCTGGTATAGCTTCACAATACTGCCACAAAGGCTGGGGACTGGAAACACTTGAACATTCCCTTTCTGGAGTGAATCAGGATACACCAATTATTGTAGGAACCAGCATTAGAGATTTCGGATTAAACTAATGCTCGACAAAAAAAAAATCTTACGGTGTCATTCCACATTTTGGTATCTGCATACATCTTGATGCAGCCCGCAAACAGTGAGCCTAATTTGGTGCTGTGGGTCTCTCAAAAACACTTATTTTGATTGATATTTCTTCACCAAACGACCCACTCAGAGGAACAGGAGCCCTCAACAGGTTTGTTCTCATTCTTTTATTTAAGGCAGATGCGTTTCGACAAACAGTTGTCTTTATCAATGTCATAATCCATGAATGTTAGTACAGAAGTTCTTTATGACCACATGACATCCTCCTATACGGATATGTGCCAAATAAATATCTTGATTCCTTGTCAAGCAACACCTATTGGTATGCTGAGCTCAAATCAACCCTGGAAAACACTCTCGCCCCTGCAGCCATCCCGCTAAATCCTCAATCAGTAGTAATGGATGTAATTCACCAATAATGGCTGGGCTTATTCAGGCTCCTCAAATTCCTGAACATGAGTATTTCCGCCTTAGCCTTTTTTGATATCCCTACAAGCAAAATAAACTTCTGTGCTACACATAAGCTGTTAAACGTAAATCTTAATCTAATTCCTAAAGTTACTAAACGTAAATCTAATTCCTACAGTTACGTCAAACTGAACTGAAGAAAAAGGTAGTGATGGAATACTAGACCACTAGCACCTTAAAGATGTCTTGTCAGCTGTTGACCATCGGGCTCTATTTCCGTCATTTTATTCACAATGTTTCCTTTTAAAAAGATTCAGAACGGTTAACCAGAGATAGCTAGTTTTGCACTTGTGACATTTTTTACGAATTTGATATTTCTATAAACGCAACAACACAAAAAGTTCACTCAACATAGGCTGAAGATGGTTTATAACAAGCATTTGAAATGCAACAAGGCTCACATTTGCGAGATTTAGAGCTATAGGCATTGTAAATGACAATGTGTTTTGGGTTGGAGTGCAGTGGCCTTTGGGACCTCAGAAGTATTTAGCGATGCAGTATATTATCCGGGTGCTGTGCCGCCAAGGATTAAATAGCCATAGAATTACTATGCAGTGGGTCATGTAGCCTGAATCAGGAATACATGCTTGCCCCCGGAAACATTTATGCACATATTGCAAGGCTTTTTAATGCACAAACAGAAAGGCAAGTGCATTGACGCAAGTGAACAGCTCTAGAACATTTTGTATGCGACTGCACAGAGTATTGAACAGCCTGAAGAATGAGTGTGGGGGGCAGGTTAAGCTTAGCACAATAAGACAAGAGATTTGACACACCACACACTGAATACTATGCACTGAATTTAGTAGCACAGTTGTTTGAGCAGTGCATGAACCTTGCTCTATCTGAATTCATGGACTGCCACCGTTCACTGCGCTGTATTTCAGTCTTGAAAAATAAGTATAACTACATTACCCTATCTACATTTTAAATAAGGACCAGTGATGTCTAACTAAAAAGAAACTATTAGATAGATCCTATGCAAACGTTTTTTTAAACAAATAAATATAAGCCAGTCAACATTGTATGCCACTTGTTTGTACCATACACCCTTCCATCACTTCAACTCTTCCCAAAAAGACTTGGGCGGTATTGAGCGCATTATCACGCTGTAATAAAACAACTTAAAACAGCCTAACAAATATATGAACCCATTTTTTTTTTTACAAAAGTAATATTCATAGCAGACTATCACAGTATTTAGTTTAACATGAACAAGCAAAGAGATTTGGCTTAGCCACAAAAAAACAACATAAGTATGTAAGGCATGGGAACACGAAATTAAGCAGATATTTGGAAATAATGTAATTGTGTGCGCAGAGAAGTTATCTGTCTTTAATATGCCATGTGATCTAATTCCTCATGGGTCCGAGACGCACCATATTAAGAAACAAATAAATGTATGCACACTATATTTGTGGTTGATCTATGCTTATGTTTCGGGATAGGTGCTTGACAGGGATTTAAAGTGCAGGTAGACTTTTTGTGCGGAGATATTTATGCAAGGTTTGTTTTCGAGTTTCTGTAAATAATATTTTCCAGTGACACAGCACACTACAAGCTTCAAAAACACCACTGTGCTCTGCATGGTGCCTGCTAGGACATACTATCCCTCTCCCTGGTGCTTGCACCAGTGCCAACGACGGCTTGGGCATTACCTCCTTAAAGAAAGGCATGTGCTTGGCGTTGGAGATGGTGACGCTGCTAACACTACTGACTGGGGGAATGGGGCTGGCTGGCCCCTCAGTATCCTCTTCCTGTAGCTCCAGGGGCTCGAGATCGTCCCTGAAATTGGTTATATCTAACCCTGGGCAGGAACTCCGCTCCGCTGGCGGATGCCAGCACAGTCCTACACGACATACGTCTGACGTAGGGGATTCTGCAGAAACATTGCGAGGAGGGCAGCCCGGAGACACGCGATAAAAGTAAGTGTATTTTATTAGCATTAAATTTCATTTTTATTTTATAAAATATTTATTGAGGGGGGTGGAGGCGCAGGCGGAGTTTTTGCCCAACTCCATGGAGCTTCGCTTAGAGAAACTCTGCCTGCTCCGCCCGAGTTTTGTTATATCCAGGGGGCCTTGGAGGGTGGGCGAAAAGAAGCAAAAGGGGTGGGATGGGAAATAAGGGATGAAGTTTAAGGGGTGGCAGGGTGAGGAGGAAGAGAAAAGAAAGAAAGACTGTGATCTAGTAAAGAAAGAGAGGGGACGAGTAGAAGAAGAAAGAAAAGAGCGAAAGGAAGTAGGAGATGCAAGAAGGGAGGACGGGGAGTGGCGACTCCTCCGGTATGGTGGAGGAGAGTCGCCCCACTGCTTTTGAGCAGTGCAAAGTAAAGGTATTATGAAATGATAATAACTTTGAGTTATTATCATTTTATGATTCCTTTGCGGGCGGGCGGGTAGGTGGGGCTGTTCTGCTCTTAGAGCAGGGCCGGTGAGGAGTGGGTTGCTCACTCCTAAGTGTGCAATGACTGATTGGCCCTCTCATGTCCACTTACCCTGTACTCCATGCAGGCTGCATTACAGCCTGCATGGAGAACATGCCCAGGCCCCCATTCACTGGTTGAGCGTTGAACCAGGACGCTCAAAACCATTCACAACGCTGCATCGCAGTGCTGGGTTTGGTCAAGGGAGCCTGGATGCCTACATAGTACATACCTGTGAACATAAAAAGCTCATCACAATGGACATGGTTAAATTAAATGAAGTGAAGGCGGCGGGCACAGAAACACTGTGACAGGCAGTGAAGGCCAGTAGGCAGAGCCCTGTGTTTATAGGCTATGTTCTGTGCTTGCTCGCACCAGCATGTTTAAACATAAAGCATGACGTTGCGGTGTGCCACACAGGAAGTGCTTTGTGTTAATTTAAAACAACCAGGGAGAAGGGGGCAGCTGCAGCCAAGGAGGGGGGTGAGCATTCGCAAATGTGAAGCACATCACGGTGGACATGTTTAAATGAAATGAAGTGAAGGCGACTGGCTGAGAAGCACTGTAACAGGCGGGAGGCAGAGCCCCCTGGTCATAGGCTGTTCTCTGTGGCTGCTCACACGGAAGAGTAAAGAAAAGGCTTGCAGACTGAGGAGCTTTCTTCACAGTCCACACCTACCTGCAAACAGAAGAATCGCATCACGCCGGACATGTTTAGATTAAACGAAAGATTTAGATGCCTGTTTTAGTAGCAGAAACGGGCCTTCTTTTACCTACACTGCGCCTGCTGGGCTTCATGAAACATGAAGCGTGGCAGCCGTGAAACGGGCGAGTGCTGATAAAAGGCGCAAGGCCCCACACCCAACCACAGAAGTGCCTGTAGAAAATTTACAAAATGCTTTTTACTTTCTGAAGTCCAACAATAAATATAAACTAAAGCGCAAGTAAGTTAGGTCCTCTGCAGCGTCACAATACATCAAGACCTTATGGCGGGTGCGGGAGAGCATGCCGTGCCTGCTACAGCAACTACAAACAAGACATTAAATAAATAGTGCTTGCTAACAGTTAGTAAATATGTTGGAGGGGAGGTCCTTATGGGAGGTTACAACTGATAAGGAAGTACCAAAGAGGGACAAGGAGGGATTACTAAACAAATAAACCATTGAAATAAAAACAATTCCAAAAAACAAAGGAGCCAATAAAATACATGGTCAGAACATAGATGGAACTTTAAGCCTATATCATGAATACAGCATGCCTTGAAGAGACAGCGCAATCACTGCCTAGGCGAGACCTAAAAATAGATTTATTTTGAGAGACTTCTGGAATAGCATAAAAAGGTGGGACTATTTAATGTTGATTATTGGCATTTTACTTACACTTATACGCACACACTTGCCTCATCTACGAGCTTTATAACTGGTGATTTCAAAACCACAAAGCCTAAGACAGAGGGTGGGTAAATATTACTAGAACCCTGAGACTGCAATGTAGAACTAAATTACACATCTTACCCATTACATATTTTTGCTATTACATGTGAATTTTGTAATAGTTATCTTGAAAAGGCAGCTTTCTTTAAAGTGCAGCGAATATGGCCATTAAACTGAAATAGAATGTTTAGGTTTGTTTCCCTTTCTTTTTTGTTGAAATCTTTTTATTGACATATCTTATTCACCCGTACCATATCAACAATGTAATGATTTCATACTTCATTAACAGTATTTGGGCACTGCAGCTCATGGTACAGTTTACCGCTGTGTCGCAAACGCTAGCGGATGTGGTAATTCGGATTATTACTTAGAAAGTTGCATTACAATAACACTAATGGCTTTGCTGAGACATTGTGGTATACAACGTGTCTATGTTCTCAACATGATGCATCACGCATTTAAACTATGGATGTATGATACAACAAAATGAGGACAAAGTACCCAAATCAGGGATGGGATGATCGCCTGAGACCTGTTGCGTTGGCAAGGGAGAGCCCTGCCACGAGTAAATGGTGATAAACTGCCTGATACCAGGGCCTAAATTGTGTTAATGGGGGCCTACTCTTCCTGGTCTTCTCTATGTGTGCTCTCAGAGTGTTGATTTGCCTGGTGCCGTGTTCTCTCCTGGGCTTCCTCCACAGCTGCCTCTAGGGCTTGTGGGTCTGATACTATGGTCTCCCAGTTATGAGCCAGGGGAAACTTGCGAAGACCCAGCAGAAGTTCTCGACGCAGGGCCACTCCCTCCGCCCTAGCCAAGTTGAGCAGGGATCGGCGCCAGGCATTTGTCTGGGGGGCTATCAGGGATTTCCATCTCTTGGTGATCAAGGGTTTCGCTATGACAAGACCCAAATGGAGAAATTGGGAGGTTGCCCTATACTTTTTATTCCTAAAAGAGATACAATATATATATGCCTCCCAGCGAAAGGGAATATCACGTTTTGTGCAATTGGCCAGTGTAGCTGCTAAATTAGTGTAGTAAGGAACCAGGATAGTGTAGATGTCTGGAGTAGTTTATTTGTAGGTTACACGGAAGAGGAGTTGGCTTGGAGGCAGCGAACTCCAACAGACACCAACTCAAGAGTGAACCAATAACATTCTGAAGTAACTAAGCAGCGATAGAACATTCCAATACAAAGCAACACAATACATTAACATCTTGACAATATGGAAAGATTAATAAAACAGAATAAACGTAAGCTGACATAACAGAGTACTACATTAGTCTAGTATTCAGATAGAGCAGGACAATGCCATAACATGGTAGCAAGCAGCATCTGGGGCAGGCTGCATCGGTCCAGTGAAAATACATATTATTTCTGGGCTGGGGCGAGGTAGGCCTGGTGTAGTATAAACATTTAATCTGTCCGAAACGCAGATTGCGTGGGATATACGTCAGACCTTCCAAAGCAGTTCTCCATTTTGAGAAAGTGCCATCTTTTTTGCATGGTATGTCCCCACTTTTTGCTGAATTGCTGATGTGCTTTGACAAATCCACTGCCCTGGCATATATCAGTCACCCCTCTAGCTGGGTGCACTATGCCAGTGGTGTGGGCACATGTACATGAGCCCTGTGCCCCTACAGTACCCAGAGCTATTCCTGGGCACTGTAAGTGCAGTGATGCCATTAAGAGTATATGGTGCTGGGAGGTTGTCATTACGAACTCCACAGCACCATAATGGCTACACTGAAGACTGACAAGCTGGATAGCAAACTCCTCAGCACATTAAACCCACACTGATGCCAGTGTGAGATTTAATGTAAAATGCACTACAGAGGGCATCTTAGAGATGCTCCCTGAAACCTAACCTACAATCCACGTCCTGTCTGAGAGGCTAACTAGGCTGCCACACAGCAGACATGTTGCAGAACCCCTGGGTGAAGAGCCTCCCTCTCTCCTGGGCCTGCAACAATGCACATCCTAGGCGAGGTGCTAGGTCTCCTAACCAAGGATAGGCAGGGGGAAGCTTCAAAGGCATATCACCTTTGTGAGCTTCTCCAGGCCACTTGCTGTACTCAGCAACTGGCTCCCACCAGTTCTGACCCCCACTCTGGTGGGAAGACTGGCGGGAAACCCTACGTGAGGAAAGGGGGTGTGCCAGCCTGTGCCAACTCAACCCCTCAGGTGGGAGAGGCGAGGTGAAGCACAACTCTTGGTTCCGGCCATCATTAGGATGGGGAGCCCTGCCCAATCAGAGATAGGCTCCTGCCCCCCTCCCACAGGAGAGGAGCAGGATAGGGGGTGTGCTCACCCCAGGAGAGGGACCTATTGGTCCCTGCCCTTCCCCTACCTGTAACACCCCTAAATTTAGTATTTAGGGGCACCCTGAACCTTCCTTCCTGAGATCCCGATTTCGAATCAAGAAAGAAGACCAAGAAGAAGAAGACCTGCCATGCAGCTGCTAACAAAAGGACGGCACCAACTGACTTGGCTCCAGCCCTACCGGCCTGTTGATCCTTGAACTAGTCCCTGCTAAATCCCGGCGTCTCCTACGGACAGCAACCTCAAGAACCCCAGAGGACCTGCCTGCCTTGACCCTCTTAGAGACTGGGACTACCATGAGCAGGGGTTCTGCTTAAACAGGAATACTCCTGGTGCCAGCCAGGAACCGCAAATCCAGCCCACTCTGCATCCGCCGAGCCCGGCCTGAGCCTGAGTGGACAAAGACCTCGAGTACGTCCCCCGGTGAATCTGACCTGGAATCCAGTGCACAAGGACCCTCCTCGACGACCCAGACGACGCCTGCAACCTCAGACCCAGGGACCCCTCCAACCGCGACCAGCAGAGGGTAAGATTTCCCAATGTCCAAAGACACCCCTGCACCCGGCGCCCCCGGCCTCCTGAGCCCAACTTCGGGGTGCCTACCTATCCTCCAAGATCTCAACTTACCCCTCAAAGTGTTGGTCGTTCCTGAAGAATCTCCGTCCCCGTGCCTGCAACCTTTGTTCCCTTTTCAAGATCTCCATTGAATAAGGATTAGTTACTTACCTGTAATACTAGTTCTCTTCCAGGGGTATCCTCATCAAAGTCATAAGCATTAGAATATTCCCGCCCATGCGCGGGACCCTGGAAACACTAAATTATATGTGCCCCACATATATATATATATATATAACCATATATATATAAGCATATATATATATATACAAATAAGCAATTGCAGCCAAATAAATAGAGCTGAATATGCAGTAAAGAATGTTCATTATACATGAAAGAAATGCATTGGAAACATGAGAAACCACAGCACGGCTTGTTTAGAAACTGGTTTAATGCTCAGAAAACAGTAGAAATTCTCATAAACCACTGAAAGCATAGAAAGCTCCCAGGCTGCATTGCAAATACCCAGTCTAAAAAGACTGAACAGCTAACCTGTAGCTGCATAGCAGTAAACTGACACTGTGCCTTTAAGGCACTCCTGACCCCCAGCTTCCCATCATGCCTCAGGGGACACAGTTAGGTCAGTTGTTCTTTGTGGAGCCCGAATAAACCATGGAACATAGGCTAACAATATCTCCAAACAAATAGCAATCCTTTGCCCGGGGAGGCGGACGGGTTGCTTATGACTTTGATGAGGATACCCCTGGAAGAGAACTAGGATTACAGGTAAGTAACTTATCCTTCTCTTCCAGGGGATCTTCATCAATAGTCATAAGCATTAGAATAGGATAGCGAGCCTCACCTCATCTCCCTGCGGGCAAAGGAAAATACAGGAAAAAACATGATAAGAACGCTCGGGCAGATAACCCATGGTTGGATAGAGCCCTATCCAAACAGATGCCTCAAAGAGGCCTGGCCTACTTGAGCATCAGCCCTGGAATCAGACTCCAGGCAGTAGTGCCTCGTAAAGGTATGAACTGATTTCCAGGTCGCAGCCTTGCAAATCTCAGACATAGGAACGTCATGCAAGAACGCCACTGTGGCCGCTTTCCCTCTGGTGGAATGCGCTTTGGGAGGTAAAGATAAGGGCCTTTTCGCCAGCTGGTAAGCCAAGGTGAAACAGGATACAATCCATCTAGAAATGGATATTTTCGCTGCAGGAAACCCTGTTCTCATGGCGCCATAGTTGACAAATAACTGGTCTGTCTTTCTTATACCTTTAGTACTATTAAGGTAAAATTTAAGTACCCTCTTGAGGTCTAGAGAGTGAAGAGCCAGCTCAGCTGGGGATGCAGGATTAGGAAGGAAAAACGGTAAGGAAATGGACTGATTGATGTGAAAATCAGACACCACCTTAGGGAGAAAAGAAGGATGGGCCCTTAGCACTACACAGTGTAAGGCTCATTGGTGCACAGTGGCTGGATCTCGCTGACTCTGCGAGCCGATGTAATGGCAACCAGAAAGGCGGCCTTCCAGGATAAATGTTGAAGGGAAGCGCGATGTATTGGTTCAAACGGGGGACCCATCAGTTTGGACAATACCAAATTAAGCTCCCAAGGAGGAGAAGGGCTTCGAACAGGGGGGTAAACTTTCTTTAACCCCTGTAAGAAGTCCTTAACCACTTGCATCTGGAAAAAAGAACGCTGCGTAGGAGACTTCCTATAGGCCGTATGGCAGACAAATGCACTCTGATGGAAACATACTTAAGACCAGATCGTGCTAAGTGTAGGAGGTAAAGGAGAAGAACATCCTCCTGGCCCTTGGTCGGATCCAGGTGACGTTCCCTAAACCAAAGAAAAAACCTCTTCCACTTAAACACGTAAGACGTTCTTGTGGAGGGCCTTTTGGCTTCTTTCAATATATGCATACAATCAGGAGGCAGATTCAAATGTCCGTATTGGAGGACCTCAGGAGCCATGCTGTTAAGTTCAGGGAGGGAAGGTTGGGATGAAGAATCCTCCCCCCTCATCTTGGACAGAAGGTCCGGCCTGCAGGGCAACCTCCTGTGTGGAAGTACCGACAGATGAAGAAGGTCCAGGTACCACCACTGCCATGGCCAATCCGGAGCTACCAGGATCATGGGCATGTCTGATCTGAGGAGCTTGGACACCACCTCCGGGATCAGGGACAGTGGAGGAAAAGCGTAAGCAAAGGTCCCTGACCAGTCCATCAACAGTGCATTCCCTCGTATCCCTGGATGATAGAATCTGGACGCGAAGGCGTGGCATTTTGCGTTTAAGTCGTCTGCGAAAAGGTCTATTTCCGGACGACTCCACCGATGGAAGAGGTCTGCCACCACCTCGTCGTGCAGCACCCAGTCTGGCTGGTCTTCGAAGTGCCTGCTGAGTGCGTCTGCTTTGATGTTTAGCTCACCTGGCAGGTGCACTGCCACCACTGTGAGGTTCCTGGGGAGCAGCCAGTGCCAGATCGCCTGTGACTCCAGGGAGAGGGGACGCGACCGGGTTCCACCCTGTTTGTTCAGGTAGAACAAGGTCGTCGTGTTGTCGGTCTGGACTAGCATCGAATCCGATTCTATGGCAGGCAGAAAAGCTTTCAGAGCTAGATGGACTGCTCGAAGCTCCAACATGTTTATGTGGTAAGACTGCTCCTTGGTTGACCACCGCCCCTGTATCTGGAGGTGCCCCATGTGCGCCCCCCAGCCTTGGAGAGACGCGTCCGTTACTATGGATTGTACAGGGAGGGGCTGATGAAAAGGAACTCCCACCATCAGATTGCGCTGTTGAATCCACCAGGAAATGGAGGATTTCGCCGCCTGGGAGAGAGATATTCGATCCTCCCATCGACCTGTAGCCTGATCCTCTAGAGACTGCTGCAAGGGACGCATCTGCAGTCTGGCGTGGGGGATGAGGAAAATGCACGACGCCATGGATCCTAGCAGAGATGCTACCTTCCGGACCGTCGGGCACTGTACCTGGAGCAGAAGTTTGCATTTCTGCCGCATTGAGGACAGTCTCTCCTCCGAAGTATACACTCTTCCCACGCTTGTGTCCAGAACGGAGCCAAGATAGCTGATGCTCTGAGTGGGAGTCTGCACTGACTTGTCCTTGTTGACATGGAGGCCAAGTTTGTGTAGGTGCCGCAGGCATGTCTGAAGGTCTTGATTCACTTGCTGCGGAGATGGACCTTTCAGCAGCCAGTCGTCCAGATATGGGTAGACAAAGAGACCTTTTTTGTGTAGGAAAGCTGCCACCACCGCCATACACTTGGTGAAGACTCTCGGCGCTGACTTGAGGCCGAAGGGCAGAACCTTGAACTGGTAGTGTTTGTGGCCCGCCACAAACCTCAGGTACCTGCGGTGGCGCTTGGCAATGGCGATGTAGAAGTACGCATCTTGGAGGTCCACCGAACACATCCAATCTCCGACTTGAAGATGTGGACATATTTGGTGAAGGGCCAACATGCGAAACTTCTCCTTGATTATAAACTTGTTTAGAAGTCGAAGGTCCAGAATAGGTTGAAACTTGCCCTCCTGATCTTTTTTGGGGACAAGAAAGTACCTGGAGTAAACTCCTCTTCCTCTTTGTGAAGAAGGAACCTCTTGTATCGCCTGCTTCTGAAGGAGAGCTCTCACCTCTTTTCGAAGCAGAGGTAACTGATGAGGCTGCGACTTTTTTGGTGGAATGTCCTGTGGACACGCACGGAAACGAAGTGCGTATCCATTCCTCAGTATATTCAGCACCCAACGATCTTTTGTGATGCTGACCCACTCTGCTAAATGTTGAGATACGCTTCCTCCCACTGGAGTGGGTAACTGCGGCAGAGGAAGACACTGTTCATGACTTGCCACCTCTCGTCGTGGCAGAGGACTGCTGGTGGCCTTCCCTCTTCGAAACGGAGGTTTGTTCTGGGTCTTGCCTTTGGACCACTGAGGGGTTTGAACCCTCTGTTGAGGCCCCTTGTGTTGGTTAGACTTGTAGCGACGCTTGAATTCTTTCTTCTTCTCTAAACCAACCGCTTTAACAGTGTCCAACTCTGTTTTCATCCGCGCCATCTCTTCTTCTACGTGAGTTCCGAAGAGAGAAGAACCAGAAAAGGGAAGGTTGAGGATTCTCTGTTGGGCATCAGGTTTCAGGCCTGTGAGCCTTAACCAGGCCGAACTCCTGGCGCATACTCCATGAGCGTAGGAATGGGCAGAGAGCACCGCACCATCCGCCGCCGTACTAATCATCTGATTAGCCACCAGGGAACCCTCCGCGACAATCTCATCGAAATCCTTTTGATCTTCTTTGGGAAGCTTGGTTTTAAAGTGCTCCAAAGGGTCCCAGAGAGCTCTATCATAACGGCCAAGCAGCGCAGCCGCGCTGGAAACCTTAAGAGAGGAGGCCGCAGATGTACAGGCTCTACGAGCCCACGAGTCTTGGGATCTGCTCTCTTTGTCAGGTGGCACGAAAGAGGTGGCTGACACCGCATAAGTCTTTTTGGCAGCCGCCACAATCACGGAGTCTGCAGGTGGATCTGTTCTGACAAAGACTGGATCCGATGAAGCCGGTTTATAGTTCTTTAGGAGACACGCTGGCACTGCTTTTATAGTCGCTGGCGTCAGAAAAGTGCCCATGACGGGGTCCAAGATCCCCGGGACTAACGGAAGCAGAGGACGAGATGCCGTTTTCTGGTGGAGTGTCTCGAAAATCACTATAGTCGTGACTTGCGGGACTGACATCTCGATGTTGAGTTTCTTGGCACCTCTCTGCAGGACATCATGATAGGTGTTTATATCGTCTATGGGAGAGACCCTGGAAATTGGGCTGTCCGATAGTGTGGGAGAGTAATTCCGCCTTGAGGAGCGGGTGGAGGAAGAAGAGGAGGTAGATGGTGTCCTTCTCCTTCGCTGATGCTCCTTGCGCCTTCGCTCCTGCGACCTTCCGACGCGTTCCTCTCGCCTCGGAGAACGTGATCTCACGACCCTTCTCTCTGGAGATGTGCGTCTGGGAGGACTTTCCTTGTCTGCCTCCTCAACCAATCTCTGAAGAGGTGAACGATGCACAGAGCTGGCATACTCCTGCATGCGTTTGGTAGCGCTAGAGTCCCGCCAGTGACTCAACGGCAATTGCCATCTAGGGGACAACCTAGCAGCCGTCTGGGCCTCTTTGGATCTTGAGGGAGACTTTCGGGCGCGTGCAGCCACTTTCGGGGAGGCAGATTTGCTTCTGCAATGAGAAGACGAGTGGCGCAAAGCTGACTCCGTTACCAGCACCACTGAAGCCTCCCTCGACCTCGAGCCATGTCTCGACGTCGAGCGCACTCTCGACGGCGATCTGTGCTGTCGATGATCCCGCCGTCTGCTCGACGTCGAACGTCGTCTGGACGGCGACCTGCGGTGAGCTGGAGAACGCTCCCTCGACGCCGAACTGCGCCTGTCCATCGACGTTGAACGCCTCCTGGACATTCTAGCAGGCTGCGGAGGTGTTCTTCTATCCCTCGACGCCGAGCGCCGTCGAGACGCCGCTGGAGACCCACGCCTCGACGCCGGTCGCCGCTGTGATGGCGACGGCAGAGAGGTCCGTGCACTTGACGTCAATCGCTGGTGGGACTGCGATGATCGTAGAGAGCCTGCCCTCAACGTCGAGCGTCCGCCGACCCCGACGGAAGGTCTTTACCCCTCTACGCCGAACATCGTCGAGATGACGATGGCGGAGGGGTCTTGTTCCTCGACGCCGACCGTCGCTAGGTTGACGACGGCGGAGGGGTGATACTCCTCGACGCCGATCGTCGCCGGGTTGACGACGGCGGAGGGTCTCGGGTTCTCGACGCCGATCGTCGCCGGAGGGTCCCTTGTTCTCGACGCCGATCGTCGCCTGGTTGACGATGGCGGAGGGTCTCTTGTCCTCGTCGCTGATCGTCGCCGGGTTGACAACCGCGGAGGAGACTTGTCCGTCGACGCCGATCGTCGCCTAGTTGACGACGGCGGCGGAGGATCCCGAATCTTCGACGTCGACGAGCCTTTTTTCGACACGAGCCCGCCGTCGACGGTCTTTTCTTCGACGAATATCCCTCTTGAAGGTCTTTTCTCAGCGCCGAGCCCGACGCTGATGCAGAGGGACACGAGGACGTGTGCCTAGAAGCGGATCTACGCCTCTTGGATCCCTTCTTCACAGGGGACCTACCTCTAGATTGACTTGCCAGACCATATAGGCGAATCCTCGCCCTGTCCTTCAAAGTCCTGCCGGTAAGGGTCTGACAAAGAGGATAGGTCTTGGGATCATGATCCTCAGGAAGACGGAGAATACAGACCTCATGTGAGTCTGACTTGGCCTTCTTTTTCCCACAAGAAGGACAAGAGTTAAAAAGAGAAGGCATTTTCAAAGCCAGAAAATGCCCTAAACGGCCAAAAAAAGACAGCTACTGACTTCTAGAGTCAAAAGTTGTGAAAAAGAATGAATTTTCTGGCAGAAATCAGAAAAGGAGTGGAGCTGTGTTGCCAGGATCCTTCTAGAAGGAGCGGGAAAGAACAACTGACCTAACTGTCTCCCCTGAGGCATTTTGGGAAGCTGGGGGTCAGGAGTGCCTTAAAGGCACAGTGTCAGTTTACTGCTATGCAGCTACAGGTTAGCTGTTCAGTCTTTTTAGACTGGGTATTTGCAATGCAGCCTGGGAGCTTTCTATGCTTTCAGTGGTTTATGAGAATATCCACTGTTTTCTGAGCATTAAAACAGTTTCTAAACAAGCTTTGCTGTTGTTTCTCATGTTTCTAATGCATTTCTTTCATGTATAATGGAAATTCTTTACTGCATATTCAGCTCTGATATTTATTTGGCTGCAATTGCTTATTTGTAAATATATATGCTTATATATATATATAAGGTTATATATATGTGGGGCACATATAATTTAGTGTTTCCGGGGTCCCGCGCATGGGCGGGAATATTCTAATGCTTATGACTTTAATGAGGATCCCCTGGAAGAGAACATTGAGCGCCCGACGGCTCAAAACACCCTGCACCCAGCCGCCCGAGTGTCTCTGGCAGTGCACCTTTTGCCCTAATCTACTTCCCCATTTGCCCTGAGCAAGTGACCATGAGCCCAGCTCCTACAGCAGCGTGGCCTGCTAGCCAGCAGCCACCAACTGAAGGCCCTCTGTCTCTCATTGGATAACATTGGGCCTAACTACCTCTGCACCCGGCTGCCCCTGTGCCGCTGAGGGTGTACCAACTGTACCTACCTGACCCTGGGAGACCCCTGAGTCTATGCCCAGAACCTTAACTCTACCAGTTGAGTACTTACCTAAAAGGCGATAACTCACTTTTCTCCCATAGGCTAACATTGACTGGTTTTGCTTGGAAATTCTTCCAAGTGTGGAGTTTTGGAACTTTAAAATATTCCTCTAAAATCAGCTGAACTACGAATTTCGATTTACTCATCTGCTATCAGGAGAGACCTTGGTGCTGCATCTTTTAGCCCAGTACTGACCCTGCAAAGTCATTTTAACCGTACTTACCAGTAACTTGAATTTCCTTCCATAGGATATCATTGCCTGCTTTTTGCTGAAAGTGTCGATTTTTTAAACTTACAAATATTCTTTAAAAATCGTGCCAACGATAAAAATGTAATTACTTGCCTGTTTTAGATAGATGTCTGGGTGCTGAACCTAGGAGCCCAGCACTGGATTACAAAAGTAACGTAAACATACTTTACCTGCAAACTGAATTTCCTTCCATAGGATAACATTGGTAATTTCATCCAGAAAAGTTTCTGTCAATTTTTAAAATACAATAATATTCCTTAAAAATCACTACTGTAACCAAAATGCTTTTACGTAACTGTTTACAGCACAAGTCCCGGGACTGAATCTAGGATCCAGTCCTGTGGTTAAAAAGTAATCTACAAAGTAATTAATTGCATTTAACTAGAAATTCCCATTGAGCTCAATGTTGCATTGTGTTTGAAATTGTGGTGCTTATTGCAACAAACTGACTATTGTATTCAAATAGTCTATATTCTGTGAAAGTATATTTTGATACCTTATTGATTCTAAAATAAAACAACTATCTTTTGATACAAAACAATTGGCCTAGAGTTCAGTTCTTGAGTGTGTGAGACCATTTGCTGACAGAGTGTGTACAACAAATGCTTTACACTGTCCTCTGATACTGCCTTACTGCTCGACCAAACTACAACTTTAGAGAGTAAGGTTATATCTAACTTTAGCCTCTGCCAAACCTCTGGGGACTGGGGATTCTATACACACTGTACCTTACTTTGGTCCAGTATATATAGAGCCAAATTCTTATAAGTGTAGATTTTTGAAACTTACAAATATTCTTTAAAAATCGTGCCAACGATAAAAACGTAATTGCTTGCCTGTTTTAGATAGAGGTCCCAGTGCTGAACCTAGGAGTCCAGTACTGGATTACAAAAGTAACGTGAACATACTGTACCTGCAAATTGAATTTCCTTCCATAGGTTAACATTGGTAATTTCAACTGAAAAAGTTTCAAAGTGTGAACTTTTAAAATACAATAATATTCCTTAAAATTCACTACTGTAACCAAAACGCTTTTACTTAACTGTTACAGCTCATGTCCGGGACTGAATCTAGGATCCAGTCCTGTGGTTAGAAAAGTAATCTACAAAGTAACTAATTGCAATTAGCCAGAAATTCCCATTGAGCTCAATGTTGCATTGTGTTTGAAATTGAGTTGCCTATTGCAACAAACTAACTATTGCATTCAAAAAGTCTATTGCCTATTTGAAAAGTATTTAACTAAAGTAACTCATCCTGAGAAGAAAGTATATATTTGTATACCTTGTTGGTTCTAAAATAAAACGAATATATCTTTTGATACAAACAATTGGCCTAGAGTACAGTTCTTGAGTGTGTGAGACCATTTGCTGACTGAGTGTGTACAACAAATGCTTTACACTGTCCTCTGATACTGCCTTACTGCTCGACCTAGCTACCACTTTAGCGAGTAAGGTTATATCTAACTTTAGCCTCTGCCAAACCTCTGGGGACTGTGGTCTCTGTACACACTGTACCTTACTTTGGTCCAGTATATACAGAGTCACTTTCTTACATTCACTCCCTATCTGTGAATGGATACCCCAGATCCTCCTCCCAATGTTGTCTTAGGGGGGTAAGGTCAATTACTGTTTGTTTGAGAAGTGACGACGCAAACCAACTAGTCAGGTGCCCTCCATCTCTCATCACATGTAGATATTGAATCGTGCGGTGTGTGGGTGGTTCCGAGGGGAGATTGCCCCATTTGAATGTCAGGGAGGCTATAAGCGCACAATGTAGTAGGAATTGTTCAGGGTGGATATTTTCCTTAGACACAAGCTCTGGGTATAAGCGGAGGGAGCCATCTAGCTAAAGGTCCCCGGTTTCGTGAATGCCCACCATGTCCCAGTTCTGCAGTTCGGCTGCCATGGTGTATGTGTTTCCTTGTGGTGGTCCCAGCAAGGGGATGGTGGGGGCCTACGACGTGATGTCCCTAGTGAGGAAGATACATCTGTGGTAGCATTTGTATCCTACAGTGAGTAATCACGCTCCCAGGACTCTGTGTTTCACGCATGGATGGAATATGTTAAGTAAGGCGTGATGTGGTACTGGTGGCTGTAATGAAGCAGTGTCTGCCAGGTGCCAGGAAGACAGCCATCGGGCTATCCACTGCAACTGAGTGTTTGAAATTCGGCACTGCAACCCCTCCCTGTTCTATTGGCAAATATAGTTTCCTCATGGAGACTCTGTGCCCTGACGTCCCCCAGATAAAATCCTTGACTGTCTTTTGTAGAAAAAGGAAGGAGAGATGAGGATAGGTAGGGTGGTGAAGTAGTAGAGGAGGCGAGGGAGGACTACCATCTTTGTGAGAGAAATCCTACCAGATACAGCTAATGGGAGGGTTTTCCAGAAGCTCATTTGCGACTGGATGACAGCAGTGGCTCTGATTATATTTACCTCAAATAGGTCCTCTAGGTTTTGTTTCCCTTTCATGAATAAGTTGTTGATAACAAAACTAATGATGCTAAGAGCCAGTGGCTTTATGCAATTCTGTCTACAGTGCTTAACACGCATTTTTTGATTTACCACATTTGCTACACAATTTTCCACTTAATTTGCAGATTCCATAAAAATGTTGGTTCTAGCTCAAAGGGGTGAAATTATTAATGCAAGAGAATGTGCTGCATAATTTGTGTTTTCAAAGCATTATTTAGTTCTCGGTGCACCATAACTATTGTAGCCTCAACAATTGTGAAATTCTGTTGGGACTGGCATTATTGTTTTTAAAACAGCTTTATTGGTATTTAAAAAATGTATAGTCATTGCATAATTTGTTACAGTAAACGTGTGTAAGCATTTTCAATTACTTTCATCGCATTCATCCCTCCAAATCTTTATGCTAGTTTACAGGTCTACAGCAGGGCAATATCACAGAATACTTAATTTGATAGCTAATATTAAGAGTTCATCCAGGTGTTCAGTCTCATTAACCCGGCATCAGAGAGTATTAAAATCAGCACACTTTGATTTAATATTTCATGTGGAATGTTTGTTTAGGAGCTTAAGTCTAGATATATCACCAAAGTGTTTTTGTTGCCTGGGCAGCTAGGTCAAAAACCTGAGGAGGCTCACCGACCTTTTAGTTCTAGACAGAGAAACTTAGTGGCTGTAGACATTTTAAAATATTAACTCAATCCAATCTCATAATCTTGTTGTAAAGTGTTGAAAGAAGAACTCAGTCTAGATCTAAAAGGTTGGTGAATCCCACAGATAAATGTAGAGATCAAGCCATTTAGTTTATTAAACAAATGTTTCATGAGGAAAAATAGGTAAGCCTGAAACAGAAAACCCCATGGTAAAAAGTTCATCTTGAATAGCATTACCCACCCAACCAACAAAAGGGAGTACTATAGATGTGATTTGTTTGACTGGATTTTGAGTGTTACATGATTTAATTCTACATCCCAACAGTTTACTGACCCTATTATATTCTTCAAATATTTTTTAAAAAATTGGTTGCTGATTTATCTGAATAAGCTACTAATTATGTCAGCACCACATTTACCTTTAATAGTATTAGCTTTCAAGTTTGTTTATGTTGCATAGTAGTCATTAGTGATATTAATAATCCTCTAAGATGAGCCCCAACTGCATCTCAAATAAGCAGCACTCCGGCCGAATGTCCTTATAATAAAAACATTCTGTAGTCATTTGTACACAGTGATAAAGAGGGATCAACCTCTCTCCAGCAAACAATTCTGCCATGATTTTACACATCATATTATTTGGAGGCTGGTTAAATTAAATTGGCAGCATAATTTCAGATTTATTTTTACGTTAAGTGAATCAAATATCCATCAAGGATGGACTGTTGTTTTTTTTTTATAACATAAGCAAAACAGGAAAGACTTGCATGTGAAAATCTCCAGACATTTACTTAAACAAAGTTGTTCTGGAAAACTCCCAGAGTTAACCTCCTAGGCATTTCCCTCATAAAAACATTTTGCCAGGGAGAATTGATTTTATGGCTTAAGGTGACATGAATGTCTGCTATAAAAACAGGAGAGATGAAAGTAGCTAGCTACAGCATCACCTTTTCCAATTCCGTGGATTGTCAATTACCAGCTTGTGGTAATTTACAATGGTAAACGTTTAACCCTGAATTTATACCATGACCATCAGACACTTCCCAGGGTGATTTTTCTAATTGCTAAGGCTGGCCGTCCCGTCTTGGCTTGATTATGTCACTTCCTATACCCAAAGTCTCCCTCCCCCCATTTAGCTGCTGAAACACTGCGATCCAGGGGTGACAAAGAAAGGAAAGTGAGTCTCTTGCAGGAATATGAGATCTACCTTTGAGTGATCTAAAAAAGAATGGTCATACAAAATTAGCCTTACCTCCTGAATAAAAGCTCATTCACATCAACAGTGATTATGTTCAAGCTTGTCATTTTATTTCAATTAAGTTCTTGAAAAACAGGCTGTTCATACTTTCTGGTTTGCTTTAAACTGTGTGACCTTTGTGTACGTTACATTCTGAAGGGTTGTAACAACATAAGAATGAGAACTTTCAACTCAAATTCAGTGGTATTAACTCTAATTTCACCATTGGGCTGTGCTAAAGTTCTCAACACCATGTTGTAATCAGCAAATGTTGTTGGCAAGTTATTTTGTGGGTTACAATTATATTGTCTTTATTGGAAATGCTTGATGTTAAAGTTGACTTACTACGCTATGGTATGCATATACTACCACAACATATGTGGACATTGTTTCTAAAAAAAATTAACTACTCTGTAAAACATGGCTTACATTTTGGCTTATAGCACCGTGCAACAACCCATCAAACCCAATCTTTACACCCTTTTACTTGAACAACTAGTTCAAGTAATTCGATCTGTTACCAACATCTCCCACTTGTATTGCTTTTGTAATGTGAGCTAGAAGAGCAGGTATCAATCTCACTGATTCAGCGCTGTTTGCAATGGGCCATTTGGATATATTTAGATAGTGAACTTAGCAACTGCATGCTTGCTTTTATGCCTGCTATGGACCATAAATATTATGAACCATTAACAGACCATTAACAAGGTGTCAATATATATCTCTGCTACTTAATGAATGAAGAATGAGACTGTATACTTGAAACCTTGACTACAAATACTGTGGTTGTTATGGACTGACGAGTAACAAGTCTAATCAAAGCGGTAGCCTCTGAGGTGATCCTTCTAATTTCTTAAGAGATATTCACTTGGGCCTCTTCCTTGAATATATTATAGTGTTATAGCACACTGCCAAGAGCTATACTGGTTGTTAAAGGCCCGAAACCCAAGTTATTGGCCCGAGCTGCAGGCGAGGGCATATAACAAAATGCAGGGCCTTTAACAACCAGTATATCCATGGGAAGAAGGGATATAAGGCTATTAGAACATTCCATCCACTAGGGGTAGAATGTTTTAAATAAAAAATGGAGAAACATAAAGACACACATTGGAATGATGAAGTAGAAGGCTTATTCCAGCCATTATAAGTCCAGAGCTACTCCATTGTCTACAATGGAGCTCTCAAAACTCCAATGTTGGAATTATACTTCACAATTGTGTGTGGTAGAATGGAGCATATGCCTTGTAAGTGAAAAAGAAATGATAAGAAGCATGGCGACCTGGGGTTTGTTGTTTGTTAATCACTAGTTCACAATTCAGCTTTTGAGGCTAATGAAGAGTTGCTCCAAGGAAGCCTATGAAATACTAATTGGGTTGATGAGCTGAAGGTTGTCAGGAAGCAATCTGTTGTTCCTAGTCATAAGTGAAGTGGATTATCTAATTGATGTGGGGACAGAGTCACAAAAAGAGACAGACACAACTATAATTTGTCAACAGGAACGGCTGTTGAAATGTAAGCACTAAGTAGTCATTCTCTGCCAGATTTTGCTGCTGGCATCATTGGTTGTGTTAAAAATTACAACTAATACAAAAAAAGACCTAGACTTTTTAGGCACATTATAAATTTATTCTTTTCTGGTACACCATTTATTGTATTATCATTACAAAGTTTACTCCCCTATTTTTAATTCTCGGGGTAGTTGGTATAGCCTGGACTTGTGCCTCATTTAAACAATCACCTGGTTCCCAAGAGGTAAAATTCAGTTGTGAGCTAACATACACCACACACTCAAGTGTCAAACTGTGATGAGGGAAACTGAGAAAAGTGTGTAAGAGCAAGATGACGCCTCACGGGCGCACCACCAACGGGAACCTGGCAGGTACTCACCAGGGTTGCCCTGTTCTCATCATTGGCACCATCAAGCTCAATCAAGAAAAATTTCCAAGAAACACAAAAGAAATAGTTTTGTGAAAATATACAGTGAAGGAAGACCACAAGGTAACCAAAAATGTGTCAAACAACATATAAAACCACACACCAACACAGATATGCAATTTTATTCTGTGAGGTAGGGCGGGTGCATGCCAATTGCAGAGCCGGATAAGATTTACAAGATTGGTCAATGTATAATGAAAAGGGACATTAGTTGTAAAAAGTAATTATAACGGATTACCTGGTGCCATTTGCTAAAAATCGAACAACTACAAACTAATTTATTAAGTCGGTTTCAATGACTAGAAAGGAGCAAATAAACAACTTAAGGCATGTAGAGACTTTGGAAGCAGGACCAAATCAGCTTCTAAAAGTTCTGTTATATTTAATAAGGCTAATACAATCATGGGAATAAAAGTTTTGGGAAATATCTCACATAATGGCTGGAGGGGGTAAACGTTGAAGATGGCAACATACAGATGGTCTACCCTCAACATGCTTTAGATTCAAATATAGCGAGTGACAAATCCATTCTAGGCACAATACCACAGGTTTATGACCAAAGGGAATTAGCAGAAATGCCCCTATGCTTGGGGGTGGCTTCCTTCCCTGGAAATGTTTGGAAAAAAGAGTGCCCAAATGGTGCATTTTAGAAGGTAAGATTAATAAAGCAATTGTGAAATTGTAGTTAATACATCAATAAAGAGATTTCAATGAACAATGTCAAGGTCTCTGTGACATTCACAGTGTGTGTGTGTTTAACGTGGGGGCAGCGGTCCCCCATTTCACTCAGGGAATGGACACCTCTTGGTTTCTCTCAACCTTATGTCATGCTTGTGTAATGTGGGCTCAAGTGTACTCCTTATCGCCCAGGAAATGGAGGCATCTCAAGGTCTCCATGCCCTTCATGGTGTGTTAGTGAAGTGTGGGAGAGAAGGGCTCGCCCATCACTCAGCAGATGGAAGCACCGTGGGGCCACCAGCTTTTTCTGATGTTTGTGTAACCCAGTAGTAACAAAAACCCATCAGGAAATGGTGAAACCCTCATGGCCTCCATGAGTTTCGAGGCAGGTTATTGTAATGAGGTAACCAAAAGTCTCTCCCCCGCCCAATAGTCTAAAGGGGTGGCACCTCCTCCTCTGCTCACAGTACCCCTTCTTGAAATGAAGGTACTTTCAGGTCTCCATAATCTGCAGGTTATGTTTTTACAATCTGGTAACTACAAGAGAAAATTAATAAACCCCCCAAGTCACAGTGAGCTCCATGTCATGTTTGTGTAATCTACTCACGACAAAAGAGCCCCCAGAAATAGTGACACTTCCATGAGCTTCAAACACACCTGCAGTTTGTCAACCTGCACACAAAGAGCCACTAAGTCATCCAATGATAAATATACCACCACGAAAGCAAACCCTGAGATCAAGAAACCCCCAAAATTAGGCACACAAAAAAATACAAAAGTAAGTTTGCAAATGCACACTTAGAAACAAACTACAAGAAAGCACACTACTGTTTCCTGCACCCAAACACAAATGCACACTAAGCCGATTAAAAATACAAAAATGAAGAAGAGGAAAACGTACTGAAATGTACCTTTCCTCTTCAGGAAAGGTAGCTCTCCTTGTGTATCCGCAGATAAGGGCAATTTCAAAGGCAGGATAACACGGTAAAAATTCCCCTCACAGAAATTTACGGGTTGAAAGCAAGTTGACCAGGTGAGACGTGATTAAACCACCTCCACCTCACGGAAGCTGTGAAATCCTACACCCACTTGGCAGCAGCAAAACACAGGCAGCTTGACATGTCAGCCCGCGTCCCCTTCTGCTCACATGTCCATACTACCACTAGTACACCAAAATAAGTAAACGAGAAAGGCAGCTGTGAAGGCAAAGTTACCAGAGTGCCAACCCATCCTCCATTCACAACAAAAACAAATCAGTGCTGCAACCAGTGTCTGAATGGCCAGTTGGGTGCTCTGGAGATGCCACGACAGGCCGCTGACTGGAAAACAGGCATGGCCCGAGATGCCACTGACTCTCGGAGGCTCGACCGGTGGCACAAATGGACAGGCCTCTCCGAAAAATCAACCATAGACCAGACCATTGACTAGCGGCGCGGAAGAGTGCAACTGGCCACAATGTCCCTGCTCGAAAAAAACAGAAGCCATGATTAGGGAACATTGCACCCTCAACTCCTGTTGGCCCCAGAACCACAAATCACCCAAGCCAACCGGAACAGCGCCCTCAAGGTAGACACAACTCCACAAACCAATGATTCAGACCAACACTCGGGTATGTACCCACCCACAAGCAGCACTTGATGTAAATGGTAAACCAACATTTGGGCTGCAGATATCCACCCACCTCTTCAGCGCACCATCTTCGCAAAGTCACTATCGGAGCCACTCGGGCTGAGCCGGGGCACGCCTTCCAGGAGCAGCAATGGGCAAGGCCCTGAGAGTTGCCAGTGCAAGGGAACTTCAGCAACAGGAAGCAGGCCTCAGGGCGCTAGGCTGTGACAGAAGAGTGTATTCAGTACTTTATTAGTGTTTATAAAGTGCACAACAAGTGGCAACGGGCCCAGGGTGCATCCACGAACCACTCCAAAAAATGCTGCAGCAGGCACACACACCAGAGCGGAGTTGCACGGAGCAGGTCAGAGTTAATACTAATCACAGATGGTGAAACCAATCTCAAAAGGCAGTATCATGACGCAAAACGATGAGCCCAACTCGAAATTTTACTGCTATGCCTATTTAAGGGAAGTTAAGCAGGCCACATCACAGTTACCCACTTGTATTGAGCCAAGTGCATCCCAATGAGGCAAATAGAGATTTTGTGCAAACCGGGTGTCTGCAGATCTCACCACTAGGAAAGGGCCACAGTGCTACTCATGTGCTGAGGCTGAAGGGGCTGGGGCTAGCTGCACCACTTCCTAGACTACCGACAGAGCCTTTGTGCACTGTGCATTAAGTCAGTAGGCCTTGACATGCACAGTCCATTACCGCCTTCTGGTTTGGGGGAAATACTTCACATAAACCGGTCTTGCTGCACCCCCATGACATGAAAGCATGTGGCCCCACTGGAGCAGCCAGAACTCGCACCTTTATTTCTGAAAAGCCCACAGTGAAATAACATTAGAGGTGAACACCTGGGGCGACTCGTGGCCATTATCCCAAAGGGGGGTTTGAATTCCAGAGCGGGTCATGTAATATTGGAGCAGCTGCACGTCTTAGCTTCCACTCAACCTTTTTCGCACATATTTTCCATCAAACCGCTGGGACAAGCATAGCAGTGATTATTAAAGTATTGTCTTTTCATATTACCTATAAATGTCAATGGCTCACACCAGAACTGTTCACTTTACAAAGCAGTATCCAGTGAATTCACAAATCGTGCGGCATACAGCTTTGACTGTTTTTGACAGAAGTCCCGAAGTGAGCATAAATCTTTCCCAGCTCTGCTTCTTACCTTGCTCATGGCTCGTTGGTGCCTCTGAGGGTCCGAGTAGGTCCGGTCCACCGCAATGACAGTGTAGCTTCCAGGCATCCAGCAGCCCTGCACTCCTCAACTGACCCCGATGCGACAGGGGTGGGGCTCGACTAGAGAGAAGGGGGACAGCCGAGAGGCCTGCTCCCGGCAGAGCAACGAAAGTCATGATGGCTCAGCACCCAGACTCCTGCTGCTGGCAAAACACTCACTTCCCAGTCCCCGCCTTTTGGAGAGCACTTGCGGTTGCCCCCAGGCATGCCGTGTGCATTTGTAACCAACAGCTAGGCCCACCAATCCGTCTCACCCCACGACTCCTGAGCCAATCACACAGCTGCCACCTTGCTGGTTATGTTAGAGAACAGAGTGAGGATTGGCTTGGTCAGGCGCTGTCAGCCATCCTTAGGAGTCTTGGGGGCTGTGACAGCAAACCCCCAGGCTCCTACGATTGCGATGGTAGACAAGGGTGCAAGTGCGCATGTTGGGCTAATCAGAGCAAGGCACCCGCCCTACCTCACATGCGCACTTCATCCCAAGGTGACCCAGTGTTCACTGTCACTTATTCAAGCAGGCTCCCATTCCCACCCACGTCAGCCTACCTTTAGTCACTCTCCTGCAAACTTTGCCCGGGCCATACCGTGCACCAAGTACACTATTAACCCCTTTGCTGAGGCGGCAATTCCGCCGCAGGGCTAGGGGGGCCGCGCGGCGCTCCCATGCTCGTGACGGAACCGCTCCGTCACGAGCCTCGGACGCGCTGTGCTTGTGACGGAGTGGTTCCGTCACGGCCCCGCCCGCTCAATAGAACGCGCCGCGCAGGCGCGAAACCAGCACCGCGCAGGTGAGCCGAGCGGGCCGTGACGGAACCGCTCCATCACCAGCACATCGCGACCGAGGCTGGTGACGGAGCTGTTCCGTCACCAGCATGGAAGGGGTTAATATTTAATACATGGACAATAGCGCAACAAAACAAACTGGGGAAACTCCCCTATAAAAAAACACGCCGCCGAGTATGAAGATTAATGCGACAGGGTAGGCCACGGAATGTTAATTACCAAAAAAAAAGACTCCAAAAGTAGGATATTTACAGTACTACCATTGAAAAAAGTGATTGAGCAAGAATATTATGAAAGGCATTAGACTGCAGCAGCAAATAATTCTGGGCCTGCAGTTTCCATATCGTCCAGCTTCTGATGTTAATACCTTCCATCTGATGGTTTCGAACATTGCAAGCCTTAAGAGAGACTGGTCATATTAACAATCAAAATTAACAGAGGAGTTAGGAACAGTAGCTCTGCAAGATACCTGGGCAAATGAAATAACGGTACTAAAGGGCTACTTGCTATATACCACAGCATTAGAAAAGGGCAGGTTTTGGCACCCGGCTGAATGTATGATGACCCTGGTAGCCGTTAAACAAGATTTAAGGAATTGGGAGAGTTTGTTGTGAATGGATTGTGTTACTTACCCAGTAAGGACCTGTTCTTGGCATTTACAGCTGTAGATTCACATGCTTTGCATACTCCTGCCATCTAGTGTTGGATCCGGATGTTTGCAAGTTGTTTTTCTTCGAAGAAGTCTTTCCTAGTCACGAGGTAAGGTGACTCCTTCTTTTGGTGATAGTGCGCATGGGCATCGACTCCATTATTAGATTGTTATCCTGCAAGAGGGTAAGAATGGAGTAAGTAAGTGTAGTACAGAGATGTCCATCCGTATGAATGTATAATCAAGAACTGCAACAAGTACAGGTGCCCGGGGC
The DNA here is from genome assembly GCF_964261635.1 of Lissotriton helveticus. NCBI lineage: Eukaryota > Metazoa > Chordata > Amphibia > Caudata > Salamandridae > Lissotriton > Lissotriton helveticus. The sequence goes on from NC_136065.1 coordinate 1,783,076,605, forward strand.
GGCGGGTGGGCTCATGTGAATCTACAGCTCTACATGCCAAGAACAGATGCTTACTGGGTAAGTAACATAATTTGTTTGAGGCACGCATGCTGTAGATACACATGCTTTGCATAGACTACAAAGCAGTATACTCCCAAAGTGGTGGCTAACTTGTAGATGTTGCAGTTGTTTGAAACAGTGTTTTAAGTACTGCTTGGCCTACAATAGCTTGTTGGTATGCTAACACATCTACACAATAGTGTTTGGTAAATGTGTGTGGTGTACACCATGTAGCTGCCTCACATATGTCAGCTAGAGGAATGTTACCCAAAAGGCCACAGTAGCCTCTATTTTGCGAGTGGAATGAGCTCCAGGGGGTATGAATTAAGTTATTTTAGCTTTTGTATAGCATGTTTGAATGCATTTAACAATCCATCTTGAAATGCCAGATTTAGAGATGGGATTGTATTCGTGAGGTGGAGCAAATGGAATAAACAGTTGTTTTGCGAAAATATTTTGTCCTATCTATGTAGTACAATAAAGCTCATTTGACATCAAGCATGTGAAGAGCCCGTTCTGCTACGGAATCAGGTTGAGGAAAAAACACAGGAAACTCAACTGATAAGTTTATATGAAAAGCATAAACCACTTTGGGATGGAATTTAGGGTTGATGCGAATAACTACCCTGTCATTGTGGAGCAGAAAGAAGGGTTCTTCCAAGGTTAATGCCTGTAGCTCACCAACTCTCCTTAATGAAGTGACAGCAATAAGCAACTTTCCAAGAAAGAAACTGCAGAGGACAATTGTGCAATGGTTCAAAAGGTGGGCTCATCAGCCTTGTAAGGATAACGTTAAGATTCCATACTGGCACAGGGGGAATTCTTGGTGGTATTACCCTTTTCAAGCCTTCCAGAAGGCTTTGATTACGGTAACTTTAAAAAGTGATAAATGCTGCCTGTTCTGAAAATACGCTACCACAGCAAGGTGCAAACAAATAGATGTATAAGCCAGTCCAATTTGCTGTAAGTGTACCAGGTAACAGATAATATTCTGTATATAAGCATCTATAGGATTGATTTTGTTGTAATTACAGTAGACAAATCTTTCCCACTTTGGTGCATAACAAGCTCTGGCAGTAGGATTTTTTGCTTCTTTCTGAATAGTCATACAGTCTGGTGGTAGATTTAAATAACCAAACTCCGAGACTTGAGGATCCAGATCCCTAAGTTGAGTTCTTTGGGATTTGGATGCCTGATTTCTCCATGGTTCTACGTGAGGAGCCAGGAGGTGAGATGCCGCTTTTGGTGGGGAACTACTGACAGCTCCAACAGGGTGGTGTACCATGGTTGATGGGCCCATGTGGGAGCTACTAGAGTTAGTGTGAGGGATGTTTGCTTGAGCTTCCGAATCAGACACGCACCAGGCACGAATGAATGGAGAGGCGGAAAAAGCACAGGCAAATATCCCTGACCAGTTCATTCCATTTGAGAGCGGATGTGGGAACCTGGCGCCGAAGTTTGGGCATTTTGCGTTGTCAACTGTGACAAACAAGTCTATTTGTGAGAATCCCCATTGTTGGAAGTATGGAAGGAGAACTTGAGGATGAAGTTCCCACTCGTGAATTTGCTGCCTCTTTCTGCTGAGGAGGTCGGCAATCTGATTGTTTGCCCATGGAAGGTGTTCTGCCAGAAGATAAATCCTGTGATGGATTGCCCAATTCCAAATGGCTTGAGAGAGGAGTGACAGTTAAAGAGAGTGTGTGCCCCCTGGTTTTTGTACATAGTACATTGCTGTCATGTCTGTCCGGACTAGGACAGCTTTGCCTATCAAGTGAGTTTGAAAATCTTTGAGCATTAGACAGAAGCTCTATATAGTTGATGTGGAGGCTTTTGTGTTTGTTGCTACACAGGCCTTCTATTGTGTAATTGTGGAGATGGGCACCACAACCTGTCAGAGATGCGTCTGCTGTGAGCACGATCTGTTGAATAGGGTTTATGAAAGGCAGGTCTTTTGATACATTTTGTGGGTTCTAGCAACACTAGATCGGTTAATTATACCCTGCCACTGATTCCACTGAGATGCTAAGCACTCTTGTAAGGGACGCATGTGGAGTCTTGCATGGGGGACAAATGTGATGCAATACACCATCATTCCCAGCAGTTGCATGCACACTCTGGCTGGTAATGTTTGGTTGGATTGAAACTGTAGTATCGAAGACTGAATGTTATGAATTCTGGCTACATTGGGAGAGGCTAGAGTTTTTGTACCCTGCTCGGTAAAAGGAGCGACGAAAGGAGCCTCTGTTTGAAGGAGACAGGAGCTCTCCCATGGACTTAGCCACTTTAGTGTCCTTTTTCATTTTCTCAAGCACCTGATCGACCTCCAGACCAAAGAGAGGTTTTTTGTAAAATGGTGTATTTAAAATAAACTTCAGGCTTAAACCTGGAAATCCTTAACCAAGCATGTCTTCTGAGTAAGAGGCTAGTGTTGACCTCCCTAGCTGCGGTATCAGCAGCATCGAGAGCACATCGTATTGAAGAATTGGAAATGAGCTTTCCTTCATTTACCAAATCTTGCACTTTTGCTTTATGCTCATCTGGGAGATTTTGAAGCAAATGCTCCATTTCATCCCAGTGTGCCATGTCATATCCGGCCAAAAGGCCCTACGTGTTAGCAAGGCGCCAGTGTTTGGCAGCTTGAGCAGCTATGCATTTGCCACAAGCGTCTATTAGCTTGGATTCTTTGTCTGGGGGAGGGGCGTCCCCTGAAGTTTGGGAATTAGCCCATTTGCGAGCATTGGACACTGCCAGTGAGTCTAGTGGCAACTGGCCCTTAATAAATATCAGATCTGTTGGGGAGGCTTGATATTTTTTGTTGACTCTAGGAGTAAAGATGTGTGCACACACAGGATCTTTAAAAATTTCACCAGCGTGTCTCATCATACCTTTAAGCATAGGGAGTATTTCTGTGGACCCGTGTATGGATCCTAATGTCTCAAACAAAAAATCCTCTTCTAAGGAGTCTTTGTGTAGAAACACCCCATGGTATTTTGCAGCCATGGCAAGGAGTTCCTGACAAGATACAGTGTCATCAGGTGGAGATGGCTTGGCAGGGTAAAGGTCTGGATCAATGTCTAATGGAGGGTCAATTGTGTAATCCCTACATGGATCTACTAGTAAATGCGTGTCCCCCTCATTAATATTGCCCATCATGCTGAGATTGTGGAGAATCCTGAGGTGTGATGTGCAAAGGATTTAAAGTCGGAGAAAAGGGTGGTGATCGATGAAAAGGGCTGGTACCAACAGTCTTCTTTTTTAAAGGGATCTTGTAATGACTCATCAGGAAGCTTGTTTATGAAACAGCATGGTATGAATATGACTTGTTTCTGGGTTAATATAAAGTCTCTTCTGTTTCAGATCCACTTTCAGTGGAACAATGTCTCAATCTGGATCCAAAGGGACATCTTTCGGTTTCGGCGCCAGAGTTTTCGGTGCCGATATGGACTGTCCTTTGGGTGCCAAAGATTTCGGTTCCAAAGACGGTTTATTTTTTGGCCTTGAGGATTTCAGCTCTGAGCGGGATTTCGACTTGGAACCGGAGGGCTCCGGTTCCGAAGAGGGTTTGTATCAACTTGGTCCCGAGGCGGAAGGCTTGACTGGGTGTTTCGGAGCTGAGCCGGAAGGTGGGGGGTCGGAAACATCGTCTGGGTGCCGACCTTGGCCAGAAAGCAGAGGTGGTGTCGAAACATTAGATATTTGTGAGTGGGTTAATGGGGCGAGGGGTCTTCTGTACGCACGTCACCCTGTCCCTGCAGAAGTTCTTTGGAGTAAAGGTCTATCTCAAGCTCCGAATACGACTCCAGGATGGAGAAGGCCTCTTTCTCCTCCGCTGCTTATACAATATCTTCTTGACCGGACTCTTCGCCAAAGAAATCCGACGTGTCTTCAAAGCTATGACACTGCATCTCTCGACGTCGAGCCCGACGATTGCAAAGGGTTTTCTTCGACCGAAATAATCTGCAAGTGTCGCAGTCTTCTTCTTTGTGCTCCAGAGACAAGCACAAGTTACACAACTGGTGTGGGTCAGTGCGCGGATACTTTGCGTGGCACTGAAGACAGAATTTGAAAGGTGTCCGTTTCTTCGACGGAGAGCCGGAGCGATGGGGTTAGGCCCGAAGACCGTCCACGAAGCTTTCCGATCAAAAAGCAGATTTTGTTGACAAAAACAATATGCGGATAGGTGGGGAAATGTGTGCGATACAAAACCATCGAAGGTAGAGAGTATTGCACACCGAGGGGAACCCGAAGAATGGGTTTGAACCGGAGTGCAGCGATACACATCCGAACCAGATGGGGAAAAAAAAACAATTTAACAATGGAGTCGATGCCTATGCGCACTATCACCGAAAGGAGGAGTCACCTTACCTCGTGACTAGGAAAGACAAATTCGAAGAAAAACAACTTGCAAACATCCAGACCCAACACTAGATGGCAGGAGTATGCAAATCATGTATATCTACAGCACACATGCCTCGCACATACAGATTATCGTGAGCTGCCACCAAATGAAACATGTAGGAAAAAACGTTATGAACTGAGCACCTAATTAAGAAGACTGGATTCAAATATCCTACAGTCTCAATATTATTATTGGGCTATTTTAACACTCAAATTTCTGTTCCAGAAACTTCTGATGAGTTACAGCAAGCCAAATTTGACATACCTACCAAGCCAAACTTCTTTGATCAGTAAAAGTAACTGTGAGGGTAGTAAGTTACGTTGAGGACTAAATAAACCATAATCAATGGAAGGATTCCGGGGATAAAGCCGCCAATGATACTTTTAATAAAGGCAGAACACCGTCACTTATTAATTCTATTGTTATATCATAATTTTTCTATTATTAGCATTATGGTGGTAGGCGAGTAGACAGGGAGTGGCAACAGAACCATAGAATCGCTTCTACATTATCATGCTAACAATAGGGAAAATTGTGGAGTGTATTAACCTCTGTACCAATTTCAAAAAGATACATTCTGTTTCGCTGTATGAGATGGAAGAAAAACTCAATCAAGGAAATGTTTGGTTGCTTGTTTTGCAAAACTTAATAAAGTATGTTGTTAAAAACCAATAGGGAAAACTGGTTTAACAGCCAGCGTATTCGCAGTAAGAACCCAGGTATGAATGTGTGGTCACCAAAATGTAAGGGGCCAAAGTGAAAAATTGATTGATTAAGTGTCATCGGCTTACATTGCCCACACACTTCAAGAAATAACAGTTGATTATGAAAAACGAATAGAAGAATTATGATTAATGGCAAACAAAGCTAAGACTAGTGCATACTAAAACAGAAAAAACAAGTCTAGCAATAGACAAGGCATGAGAAAGAAACATGGGTTTAATATATAACAAAATTCTATAGTGTAAAAGAAGGAGAAAATATCATAGATCTGGAGAATGGCAGCAAACATGAAGGTAAAAGCCATAATAAATGTAACGCAAGATCTGTCATGACACTGAAAGATGATGCATACTTGATTAAGGAGCATCTATTAAAACTTCTTGCTGAGAAATATGGCCTACTTAAGGGCCAAACTATGTATGTGACATACACGGACTTAACAACTGCATTTGATACTGTTAATCAGTCATGCCTATGAAAAAAATAAATAGGTGGGTTATCTTTCTGGGACTATTGAAATTAATGAACTACATGAGGGGTCATTGATACAGATCGAATTGGTAAGCAATTACTCACTGGCAAAAATTGAAAGGTTAAGGAAGGATGCATATTGACACCTCTCATTCTCCATAGAGATTTCTGATGCCCAGAAATACTTGCAAAAACAACAGGTGATGGACAGAATGCAGAACAACGTCATACAATCACCCCAGTACAGAGATCTGGGCCTAAATCTATTGTTTCTTTGCTAACCATGCCATTCCAGTTTGAACCCAGCCATATGCAAATCAGTCTTGACCCTGTGCCCCATGGGAACAGTCCAGCCCGAACTGCCAAGCTAGGTCCTCCCTGGACTGGAAACAAGCATCCTAGGACCGGTTTCGGGCTTTCAGCCCTCATCAGATAGGATAGCTTAATTTCCGTGGCATGGAGAGCACGGGACTCACGTCTGAGCATACCCGTCCCACTCGGGGTGACAAATGTAAAAACAACAGGTGAAGGATAGAATGCAGAATAATGTCATACATTCACCCCAGTACAGAGATCTGGGCCTAAATCCATCGTTTTTTTGCTCACCATGCCATTCCACTTTGAACCCAGCCATATGCAAATCAGTCTTGACCCTGTGCCCCATGGGAACGGTCCAGCCCAAACTGCCAAACCAGGTCCTCCCTGGACTGGAAACAAGCATCCTAGGACCGGTTTCGGGCTTTCAGCCCTCATCAGCCAGGATAGCTTGATTCCAGTGGCATGGAAGGGCACAGGACTCACTCGGGGCGAGTGTTTAATTTGCTCAAGCGCTCCGTCCATCATCCCCTTTGGTATCGCTTTGTTCGCCCTAAGTTGGCAGGGTATGCCCAGACGTGGGTCCCTTGCTCTCTTTGCCACTGGATCCAAGCTAGCCTGGCTGATGACGCCTGATTAGCCAGAAACCGGTCCCAGGATGCTTGTTTGCGATCCAGGGAAGACATGGCTTGGCAGTTCGGGCTGGACTGTTCCCATGAGGCACAGGGTGAGACTGATTTGCATATGGCCATGTCTGAACTGGGGTGGTGGAGTGAGCTAAAGAATGATGATGGATTAAACCCAGATCAGTTGACTGGGGGTCAGTGTTTGATTTGCTCAAGTGCTCCGTCCATCATCCCCTTTGGTATCGCCCAGAAATACTTGGCAAGGGACGGGTCATTTTCACCAAAACTAGGACAAGAATATTTGCCCTACATATTCTATGCAGATGATACAAAAAAGTGAAAGCACTGGTCTTTGTAAAACGAACTAAAGGGACAAAACTAAAGTGGGGGTTGAATGACCGACACATGGAAACAGTGTCTGAATAGAAGAATGCGGGGATGATTTTTAGAAGTACCCTTTATTTCAAAATACATTTTGAGTCTCAGAAGCAAAGATGTACAGCAGTGGCTGGAGTTCTTGCACAACTAGATCTGGAACTGGACCACAAATCAGCAGAGGTACTAAGGGGGGGGGGGGGCTGTAACATGAAACAAGCATTTGCAATGCAGTAGGTCTTGCATTAGTAAAACTTTGAGCTATTGACATTGCAAATGGTAATGTTTGTCAAAATATTATTTTTGGGTTAAAAAATATCCCGTCAGTAGCATAAGCATTACAAGATATTCCAAGAAGCAAGGAAAGGGTGCAGTACCTAATGTGGCCAATAGATGTAACTTTACAACTACACAGGGACACTTAGTATAATAGCCTATGGTACTGCACCCTTTCCTTGCTTGGTGGATATATTCATTTTACTTATGCTACTGAAATTAATTACAGCACAGTACATGCCACGTTAAGAGTTTATGGTCAACCAGCATTTCCAAGTAAGAAGGCCCTCGCTGCAACTTTAACAGCCATGCTTCCTCCTAGACCCGATACTTAAGTAGCTATTTGCTTACTCGGATTACAAGCCCATGTCACTGTAGCATGTATTTATCTGCTGTGTAGGAAAAGTTCCATGTAAGGGGCGGGACTTAAAATGTGCATATTTACATTAATGTATTGGGGAGAGGCACGCATATGTGATGAATGGTTTCTAACGCTACCTGTATGGCTATCGCCGTATGTCAGGCAGTTATTGTGCCGATATATTATGTGTTCATTATTCTGCACTCGTGTGCCGTCGTCACCAGCACAGCCTAACTTACAAGGAAGACTCCTGATAACTGGGTTTCCTAAGCGGAAGTAAGTATGGAAAGCATGCACAGGTGTTATGAAAACAGCAGAGCTAGCCAGGGAGTGCGGGGAACCGGCTCTTCATCAGGGAGGATGGCAAGTGAGAGTGCACTTCACATGCCAGGAACATGCGTAAATGGCAGCATGTTTGTCGAATGCAAGATACCCTGCTGTAAACAAAAGAAAGTTTATCTCTTTCGTAATAAAAATGAATTAAACTGACGCTTCTTTGTGCCAGCTGAGCACGGCTAGGAACAAATTAAATCTGGAAAGAATACTTTGTAAACTTTAAAAACTTGATAATAAGGAACTGGAAGGAGGAGATGGGGCTGCGCAAAAAGGTCAAAACAATCACAAGTGGCAATTGTGTTCAGATGGCTTTGGTGGGGCTAGTTAATAAAAACATTGTTAAACATTGAGGATTATAGGTTTTATACATAGGACGTGCAAACGTCACGAAGTAGGGCTGACACTTGTTTTGCTCAAAACACAAACAAGGCGATGCTAAACTGCTTGAAGGCTGTTTTGTAAGCAAACTTGACTGTCTTTTCTATTTGTGAAAGAGACATACATTCCTTTTAGTCAAAAATGGTGTAGATTTCACTGCTGATTCGTCCCCTTCTGAACGATTCCGGACTCTGCCTGCCGATCCATGAACATGAAAAATACCTTGTTTTACGCCCCTATCAGGTGTTACTAAATGGTAATGTGTGTGTATATGTTTTATAAGACAAAGCCAGTGAGATAACAGGAGGTTATCGCACCTTTGAAAGCAGATACTTCAGTGGTTGTTAAAGCGTGTAGACTTGTTTATGTTGGGCGCATGTTATCACGCTTCTTTTATTGAGAGCTTAAAGAGCACCCCTGACACACCTTACCAATCGCAGAGAGGTCTGGGTGGGTGAGATATGCATTTTACGATAACTAGGGTTAAGGGGCTTTCATTTATTTATTGAAAGATCTGTGGCAGGAAGTAGTCGACATAAATAACCACCTGGATACAAACCAAATTGTCGTCCTATGCCTACTTTGTACAAACGTGCAGGTAGGAGCAGGAAAAGAAACACCCTTTGCAGAGTTCTGTAAGAAGTGCTGCGACTGCAAGAGGTGGAAGGTGAGTACTCCACAAAGTGACCCGCACTTTTGCCACAGATCTGGGCGGGGTAGTGGAGGGCAGTACGAAGCTGAGGTGGGAGTGGGAGAAGTTTGTGCTGAGTGTTTTGTCACATTTCGGGGGGGGGGGGGGGGGGGGGGGTAAGTGGAGAGCCAAACGAAGCTGAGGTGGCAGTGGGAGAAGCTTGTGTTTTGTCACAGGTATGGGAAGGGAAGGGAGGACGTTCTGAAGCTGAGGTGGGAGAAGCGTGTGCTGAGTTTTTGGTCATAGTTCTGGGCGGGGTCGTGGAGGGACATACAAAGCTGAGGTGGAAGTGGGAGAAGCATGTGCTGAGTGTTTTGTTACAGTTCTGGACGGGGGTAGTGGAGGGCGGGAGAAGCGTGTGCTGAGTGTGCTGGAGTTCCGAGGATGGGAGGTGCTGGCAGACTACCATTTAGGAGGAAGGCAATTTAGTATTTGCACTTCAGGGAGGGTGGAGTTTTTACGTTTTCGTAGTAACAAAAATAGTGCCTGCAATATTAAAGACAGGAAATGTTGCAGCAAAAGCAGATCTGCTTTGAGTCAAGCCGCCGGGCGTTTTCTTTCAATTTATTACTTTTGGTACATCGGTGGCACCCGCCGAATGTTTAAACCTAAACCATTATGCAGCCATTGTGTAAAAAAAAATACCAAATACACATAAAAAGAAAGGCAAGGGGCAATGTACCGCAAATAATAAAACAAAGGTGCGGACACCATTTTTCTTGCCCAGGCGTGCATGTTGCCTACATAAAAACAAGCCACGTCCAAAGCCCGTGGCTGCACCAACATTAGAGCCTGTGACAAGACAACAAATTAACTGAGAGCCAAGACAAAGTTCGTCTCTGGTTCAAAGAGCCCATAAACGATCCGTGATATGAAAAAATATTTGGCACGCAAATCATGCAACAATCATCTGATATGATAAGGTGTCCTACTTCTCCGCTTTTAGTATGTAATAAAAGTTGAAGTTTTAAAGAACGAAATATCATTCAATAAAAAAGCGGGAGGACACTAGTTTGAATTGGGTTATGAGGCGCATTTGCCTCGAGGGGGTTAAGCATCAGCGAAAGCCAGATACACAGTCACGCGTCCTGCCGCCCCCTTTGGGCCAGAGTCTCTGGAAGCTCACCTCCCTTTTCAGGGGATGCCCTGCTGGAGCAATTACCGGCTCTTGTATCAGACCTTCCCCAAGGTACTTGAGTGACAGACGCACTCCGCACATGGGGGATTGTGTGGAAATGTACTAAAGATGGACAATATATGTTCTAAGGGAATGAAATACAATGTATAAACGCGTACTACCAATTCGCAAATTGCCGGTTTCACCATGAAAACCGCTAATAGGTCGGGACTCCTAATATGTAAATCAAGCTCTAACGTTAAACCTATCACTTGCACCAAACCTCGCATCAAATCATGGACAAGTTGGATTGATAGGTATCTACACCTAGAGGAACAAATAGCTTTCAGTGTGCCGTGTCTTCTGTAAAGCAAAAGTGCACCGTTCAGTAAGTAACATTAATCCGCTAACTAGAGCAGAGTCAGATTTCAATGGACGCTCTGTAGTCCGATGACCAAGGTATGATCATATCTAGAATTCTATCTTCCTCCAAGAAATATTAAGCATTAAGAAATGTGCTTAGTCCTTCTTTATGGCAGACACACTGGTGAAAATGGCAGCAAAATGGCCACATTCGACTTAAACAAGATGTCAGCGGTTCTTTTATTTAGTTGCTTCCCTGTGAAATGGATCCAAAAAAGAACAAGGTCGCGAGTGATGCGCGCACGCGCCACAGCGAGCCATGTCATTCCAATTATCACACCCGTGTCTGGGTACGATAATTAAAACCATATGACGGCCGGTGCGCGTAATAGACACCAATAGGCCAGGGGCAGAGCAATGCGCCCGGCATTGGCCAATTGCGTGCTGTCTTTGATAAAAAGACTCACGGAAAAGCCAATAGCGTGCCCCAAAAGGAAAAGCACACACACACGAGCGTGTGCAATTTCTAGATACATTTTCAAACCCCTCTCAAGAGGTCCCTCGCTGCACGAGCAATGCTGTGCACTGCAACCCAGGCGCGAGACCAAAAAAGATTGTCTACGGCTGTATGGGAGGAATATAGCAGATGGAAAGATTATGAAATGTGCTCAGCTAATTGAAATGCATAAATGGAATAAGTGGCTTAGCCTACCAAAGGGGACAGAGAACTGTGCTTTAAGGTTGGACCTTGGTTTGATGAATGTAACATTTAGATACTTTCAAAAAATATTTAATTATTAGGATGGTATTTTAATAGCTACAGAAGGTGCAGAGTAGAAATATCACCGCAAAAATATTGTGGGACAGAAATATTGCCGCAAAAATATTGTGGGGAAGAAATATCAACAACAAAAATATAGTTGACAAGACTATCGACTGACAGGTAAGTAATATCGATTACATAAATATCTTTATAATAAATAAGTTTACAGAAATATAGTTTACAAAAATATCGATTAATTAAAAATTGTATGTATTTTAGTGTTTTTTATGAGAATTGTTTGTCATTTTATTATAGGTTTAAGAGTTTTACTAGTTATTAATTTATTTTAAGTTTAATTCTGCGTTTTTAGTTCTGTAGCGGATTTATAGGGGAATAGGTGGTAAGTAATTACATTTTATAAAATATATTGAATAATTCTGTTAATTGATTAATTAATACTTTAATAATTAGTTTATTAATTTCAATTAGTCAATTATATATAATTAGGTTGTTTAATTAATTTTAGGTGTGTGTTGTGGTGTTTATATGTGTAAATTGTGTGAAGGTTGGTAAGTAATTAATTTTTTTATTGATTAATTATTAAAAACTTTTAAATTAATTACCATTAATTAATTTGTAATTATTAATTGTAATTGTGTAATTAATTTTAGGTGTGTGTTTTGGTGTTTATATGGGTAAATGGTGAGAAAGGTGGTAAGTAATTAATTTTTTAATAATGAATAAATATTAATAAATTAACTTTCATTAATTAATTAGTAATTATTCAATTTAATTGTGTGATTAATTGTAGGTGTGTGTTGTGGATTTTATAGTGTTAAATAATGCGTAATAATTTTTTAATTATCTTTATTAATAATAATATATTTAAATGTATATATTAATCATGATAATATTGGAAATTAAATTTAATACAAATGTTGACGGTTTTATTTTTTATTGTTTTTGGGATCCAGCTCGTTCCATACTGTTGCACTCACTGGAATGGGAATAGTAATTTTTACCCCTTCGCTAACCAACGCTTTCCCTACTGTTGCACTCACTGGAGTGGGAATAGTAATTTTTACCCCTACGCTACCCAACGCTTTCCCTACTGATGCACTCACTGGAGTGGGAATAGTAATTTTTACCCCTCCCCTATCCAGCTCTTTCCCTACTATTGCACTCACTGGAGTGGGAATAGTAATTTTTACCCCTCCGCTATCCAACACTTTCCCTACTGTTGCACTCACTGGAGTTGGAATAGTAATATTTACCCCTTCGCTATTTAGCGCTTTCCCTACTGTTGCACTCACTGGAGTGGGAATAGTAATATTTACCCCTACGCTATCCAGCACTTTCCCTACTGTTGCACTCATTGGAGTGGGAATAGTAATGTTTACCCCTATGCTATCCAGCGCTTTTCCTACTGTTGCACTCACTGTAGTGGGAATAGTAATTTTTACCCTTCCGCTATCCAGCACTTTCCCTTCTGTTGCAGTCATTGGAGTGGGAATAGTAATTTTTACCCCTTCGCTATCCAGCGCTTTCCCTACAGTTGCACTCACTGTAGTGGGAAAAGTAATGTTTACCCCTTCGCTATCCAACGTTTTAACTACTGTTTTTATTTTGTTATTAAATGTATGTATATTTTTTTAATAGTTTAATGTATTAATTAAATATAGAATATTTTGTTTTAAATTATTTATGAGTTTATTTAATTTTTATATAATTAAAAAAGTTTATAAATTAAATAAAGATAATAGTTATTAAAATAAATATATGTATATCTACACTGTTTATATTTATTAAACTTGGGTTTATTTGTTATAATTAGTTAAAATATATATTACATTTAATTTATTTTGTTAATAATATTAATATTATTTAATTAATTTACTTTAAGTTATGTTATTTTTTAAAGTCGATATTTTTTACATCTATATTTTTTCCATTGATATTTTTGAGTCGCTATTACTGTACTTACCTGTGTAAGTATAGGGATTCGATATTTTTGTAATCGATATTTTTTTCATCTATAGGTTTGTAATCGATATTTAAACATGGAACCCTACGGAAGATACTTAAAAATATATCATTAAAAGGTATCGCCTGTCAGAAAAGGATGTATCAAGGGTGACAAAATTAGGGAAAATAATGGCACAGGTTGACCCACTTGGCTCTTGAAACCCGGAAGAGAGTTCCCAGTTAACCAGGAAGAGGGTATTGAAAAATCTTTTAAAAAGCTATCAAAACAGATTTAGAGGCCTGTGAAAATAAAAAGAACATTAACAATATTCTCTGGAAACATTTACTCAAACCTAACAGACAAAGAATAGAAATTCTAGATAGTGGATATTGAAGCTGTGATTAGGACAAGTGCTGTCAAGTGCGGTCATTAATTTTCTGGAAATTAGTTGAGAATAAGAGTGGGCAGAACTTGGGTGATACGAAATTATGTCCTTTCTGTAAATCAGGCTTAGTCACATTAGCTCACCTCATTGCCTTTTGTATTTATTTTTTTAACAGTAAAGGAGAGACTTCTAATTTCTGATTTATGACAAATAAGAACCAAACAAATTGATGAATAGTTAACTTGTAGAAAGAACTGTGGTAATATAAGATTATGCTACTGAGTTTAGAAATGTTCAGATGTGATCAAGATTAAGACAGATCTGCTTCATATATAACAATGTGAATTAAAGCAACGAAAAATATGTTGAGTACGCAAAAAGAAAAGAAAATGGAGAAAAGGTTTAGTTCCACTGGTAAGGTGGACAGTTACAGTCCACTTCTGATTGCTAAATACCTCCGTAGCATTATGGGTTTGTGATATAACTCTGATGCTAGGTGAGGAATATACTAAAACTGAAACTTGACTACTCGTAATACATTTTATACTATGCAATGCATTTTTATGTAGAATTCATAGCACATCTCCCTTTTATAGTATTTTTTGTCATGGGAAACCCTTACTCAAATGCGGAGTGTATGCCCAGTCAGATAAAGGGGTAATTTAATAACAGAACTTTTTTATAACATGCTTCTCTTACTTTATCCTATCTATCTGCCAGAAATGATGCTGGTAGTTACGATCAAATATGAATATATGACATAGTTAGGGGCCTTTCGTTGCCTCTTTGTAGGTTGACTTTTTTTTCAAGAATATTTTAAGTCTTTAGCAACATATTTATCGTTTCTGATATGAACAAGATAATTTTACGCGTTTTTATAAATGAAAACAAAGACATTCTTTAATGATATTTATACAATTAGTTTGTACATACTGACAGTATTTTTACAATGACTTGTCATCCTAAAGTTTGTTTTGCCTAAATTGGTATACTAACAAACACAATTAAACTTGAGCAGGAACATCACGGCGTGGGCCCAGGTTAATAGTAAGTACTAAATTGTAATATGTACAGAACTTGATCTTCAAGCATCATTAATTGTGGGTACATGAGAAGGCTAGAATGTTTGAATTTTATGGTGACAAGGAACTGGGATTGCGTAATGTGCTCAACATTGACAGAGGTGCACCTTTAGTAGGGTGCAAGAGAACTGGGTAATGGCAATCAAAGGCAGAACACCAATCCCTTCAGTTAGGAGTGTCCAGCAGAGAAGGGCCAGGGAAACTCATAGAAATATAGTTTATCTTATTTCAATAACCTCTCAATCCAGTTTTACAACCCAAAGCTTACAAGAACAATCTAAAATAAGCATGAATTGTCTTATTTAAAATGTACTGTTATTTTCACTCCAACCTACGCCATGCATTTTGTGATCAGATAATCGCAGATGCTCGTATTTCCTCAGATATTCTGTATTGCACTACATCAAGCTTGGCAGCACGTCAACAATTAAGCACATGTGTCCACGCATACAGCTTGCATACATGTCTGTACGGAGCCTCACCTTGTAGAACATGTCTCCTTCCTCCATCAGTTTGCTCAGCAGGATGATCATGATGTCGGGTTTGGAGGTGGCCATCGCCCAGGTGGCTGGACCTGCAGTGTACAGGATGCATGATGGGTAAAAACTCATACAATGCCAGGGTGGTAAGGAAGCAAGGTGAAAAAAATAAACACAACAGAAGAAGAGGTTGTGGAAGGTTAGGGAAGAAAGAATTTCTGCTGACGAGAACAACTTGACATGGGCCTTAAAGCATATTAGCTTTGAATAGTGTGACTCCAATCGCTTTGCAGGTTTTTAGCCAAACTGTATTTAAGCTTTTGAAAATATAACACCATGGAAGCTTAGAATGTTTGAAACTGTGTGCTATGTGTGTTTTCCTATACACTTTATTTTTAGGGTTACAGTGCACGATTACTCGTTTAGGCAACTGCAGTAAATCACTGCTTTAATTAGTGCAGCAATAATGCACATTACTCGGAAAATAATAGTTTGAAATTATTTATTAAAGTGGGAAGATTTATTGTAGTTTCTGCTGCAGGAAACCCCAAAATCGGAGAAAGCAGAGGGCCTCTAGTTTACAAGTGGTTTAGTTATTAATATTACTATCTACTGTCGAACTGATTAAAGCATTTTGTGGTCAATAAAGTCGCCCAACTAGGCTTTACCTGCACAATCAAAATGTCAAGTGCATCCATCCAATGTTTAAAGTTTAGCTTATAATAAAAATGTTTTGCGTTCATCTCTTCAACTAATTGATGATTGTCTACTTAACTGTAGAACAGAACAGCAACATTCTGTACATAAACTGGTATTACATTTAGAGCATTGTAATTGTGCAGGAAAATAAGCAAGAGAGGAGGAATATCATACTTACCCTGTAATCATCTATTTGTAGCTTGTAGTGCTGTAGATTTATATGCTTAGCATTATCATGCCATCTAGTGTTGGACTCAGATAATTACAAGTTGTTATTCTTTGATGAAGTCTTTGAGTCACAAGGTATAGTGACCCCTCCGGCAGAGTGCATTGCGCATGTTCGCGAGAGCGTTAGAAAGATAGGAGCAATTAAGTGACAGAATAGAGAGAACATGCATATAAAGTCTTCAGTGTGTTAAATATGTTTTCAAATAGTTTGAATTAATACAACCAAAAGCTTCCGAGGAGGCGGGTGGGTGCATATGAATCTACGGCACTACACGCTACAAACAGATGCTTACAGGGTAAGTATCATATTCCATGTGCAGCATGTGTTGGCCGTAGATACCTATGCTTTGCATTGAAAGTAAAGCTGTGCTCCCCTTACTGTGGCTAGCGACTGGTTGAATTACTTGTTTGAAATGTTTTTAGTACAGCTTGACCCGCTCTTGCTTGCTGATTAGTGAGTACATCAACAAAATAGTGCTTAACAAATGTTTGTGGGTTTTTCCAAATGGCTACTTTTCACTTCTCCTACAGGAATATTTTTAAAAAAAATAGTGGCTCCTTGTTTACGTGTGGAATGAGCTGTTATGGTACTGTAAGCACCCTTTTATAAAAAGCCCTTTCTGCTACTGTCTCTGGATTAGGAAAAACAATCGTAAATCTGTGGTTTTGCTTGCAAGAACTACTTTGCTAGCCTAAACCTTAGAGAACGGTTCTTGCAAAGTGAGTGCTTGCAAAAAGAATGGTTCGTGTAAAGTTAGTGCTTGCAATTCGCTTGTTTTTCTGAGAGATGTGGTTGCTACTAGAACTGCAACCTTCCAAGTTAAGTGGATTTAACATGAATGAAATGGTTCAAATGGCGATCCCATAAGGCTGGCAAGTACAATATTTATTTTCCAAGTTGCGGCTGGTGGAGTGGAAGGTGATATAACTCTTTGAAGCCCTCATATGAATGCTTTAATGACTGGTGTTAGACCTGGCATCATTGGTGTGAGTCTCCCTTCCATTTCTGATGGATTGCCTCCTCTGTTTTGATATGTTTTGCTGGATTAATGCTTTGGGCACTGTGCCACTGCTAATCAATGACACAGTACAAGTACTCCCTATGTTAAATTGATGTACTAATTGGTAATTCCATGATTGGGTTATTTGATTAATCTGTCAGCCCATAGTACAGTGCACCATGTGTGCCCAGGGCTTATAAAACAAATGCTGCTGGTGGGCTTGCAGCACTGGTTGTGCCACCCACAGAAGCAGCTTGTAAAGTGTGTCTCAGGCCTGCCATTGCAAGGCCTGTGTGCAGTCTAGCACTGCCATGTCGACTTGGCCAAGTGCACCCACTTGCCAGTCCCTAAACCTTCCCTTTGCTTCATATTAGACACCCCTATGGTAGGCCCAAGGGCAGGGTGCATTGTAAGTATAAGGTAGGACATGCTCTGATGTGTGTAGCATGTTCTAATAGTGAATTACAGCCATTTTCGTTTTTCACTATTGAAGGCTACCTGTTCTCATGGGCCAGAATGGGCAGTTAGATTATTACATTCTTATAATCCTAACTGACTCAGTGAACATGGTGGAAATTCGAATTTAGTATGCCTGAACTCAGAATAATAAAATACCTCTTTTAGTAAAGTTTATTTTAATATTCTGTGTTTGCAAACACCACTTTTAGAAAGTAGGTATTTGCTTGCCTAACCATTTTAGCCTGCCTCTGCTGGGCTGTGTAATCCTTGTCTGGGTTTGTGAGTGACAGGGGTGGGGTATTCCAGGAGACAGGCTGGGACAGCCCAGTGGTGAATAGAGAGATCTGCATCTAGATAGGATGGAGGAGTTGCACCTGGGACCTGAATAGGGCTGGGCCTTCCCTCTACGATGCTGGCTCCACCTCCTGTGGCTTGTCTGGTGTCTCTGCCCAGCACTGTGAAAGAAGAGAAGGAATCATGTCAACAGAGTGCTCCAGAGCTGTATCTTCCCTCCCCTGTGCTGGCTCCACGTCCTGTGGGGTGGCTGATGTCTCTGTCCTGCACAGTGAAAGGAAGAAGAGAGTCATGTAAAGAATTGCTCAGGAACTGGTTTGGACTAGAGAACAAAGGATTTGGGGGTATAAATATTGGGACCCTGATCCCAAGAAATTAGATCACTTCTGGACAATAAACATTTCTGCCAAGTAGAAGAACCAAGTAAGCTGCAGGAGTTGTACTGCCCCTCTGCCAGTGTGCTGTTTGCTTGGTGGTTTCTTCATTGCCAAGGGAAAGGAGAAGGAACTTTGTAAGGACTTTCATCTACAGAATATTCTCCAAGGGCTTGAATTGTGCTTGCCTCCTGCTGAAGTCGCAGGGACAAAATACTTCACCTCCAGCTCCCTCCTGAATTTCCTTGCTGGGAATTCTGACTCCAGTCACTTGCGTGCCGCTGGGAGCTGGAAGCGCGCCGCATCGAGAAGAAGCGTGAAAGCTGAAATTATCACAACGCCGTAGAAGCGGGTCTTTGTCGTATCTCCCTGGAAGTGTATGTTCATCGAAGCTGCCTGCTGTCGCATCACCGGAGAAGCGTGACAACATCGAGAGAGTCGCCATCGCATCACCGGAGAAGCGTGTCGCAGGGCCTGTCGCGGCTCCAAAGAACAGAGTCATTGCAAGGCTGCCAGGTCATCATCGCATCGCCGCATCAAGGGCGCCATCTTCTCGCATCGCAACCAGATCAAGGTGCCATCTTGCGCACCGCAACGGGCCTGCAGGCCGAGAATCTACACATCCCCTCCGCACCGGTAAGGCTCACGACGAGTCCCCTACTCTGCGCAAGCATTGAGGAAGGACGCAACCGTTCCTCCGGGTCACGGAACGGACGCATCTCCCCTTTTGCGAGCCTTTTGCTCACTTTGCGTGACGCATCCAGGTACTTTGTTGAGAACTTTGTCGCATTTGCCATCAACTTGAACTGAGACTTTGATCATCTTTTAAGTAATCTTAAGTTTAGTATTGTAGATTTTTGTCGTTTGTGGTCTTGTGTCCATCTGTAGTGTTTTCACTGTATTACCGTGTATATTCACAAATGCTTAACACACTGCCTCTGACATAAGCCTGTCTGCTCATGCCAAGCTACCAAGGGGGTGAGCAGGGGTTATTAAGGAGTGTAATCCCCTTATCCTGACTTAGAAGTAAGGGTCCCTATTTGGACAAAGGTGAATACCATTGGCAACTAGAGACCCCCAGATCTAACAATGCTATTTTGAAGATAGACTTATGTTGTCCATTTCGCCTATAGGCTGCTCATGCTGCTAAGTGCAGCCTAATGGATGTGTAAGAAAGTCTTGTTAGTTGCAGATGGAAAAGATAGCCTATAATATTCTGTACCGTAGGTGTTAAAGGCTGCATTTGTTTATTTATACAGAAATGTACAAATTGTTTTTGTTTAGCTGCGTAACACACTCTAGTTGTAGGCCTACAAGCTTGTTTAAGTATATTCATACATTCTTGTGGTAGTTTTAAATGTCCAAATTCTAAGACTTCAGGAGCCAAATCGCTATATTGAGGTTGGGGTGTATTATTTTCCCTTGGTCCTGAGTCAGTAGTTGTGGCCAAGAGGTAGTTTCTCATATTGCACTAGAGATAGTTGCAGTAGTGTTGTGAACCATGGCTGCTGTGCCCATGTTTGGGCTATTAGGATTAGCGTCAGAGAGGTTTGTGTTTACTTTCGAATGACATATGGAATGAGTGGGAGAGGAGGCAAATACTAGCCAATTCATCCATAAGGCATTGTCATTGGAGAGTGGGTGATGGAAACTGGATGCCAAGCTTTGGCATTTGGTGGTGTGATGAATGGCAAACAAGTCTATTTCTGGTGTCCCACACCTCTTGAAATAAGAGTGGAGTACTGTTTGATCGATCTCCCAATTGTGCACCTACTGTTGTGTTCTGCTGAGCATATCTGTGAGGCGTTTGTCTACCCTAGGTAGGTATTCTGCTAGGAGGTGGATTTTGTTATAGAGTGCCCAGTGCCAGATTCTCTCTGAGAGGAGAGAGAGCTGTGAGGAAGGTGTCTCCCCGCCCAGTTTTTTTAAATAATGCATTGCAGTCCTACTGTCTGTTTGTATCGGCACTCTCTTGTGGTACAAGTGATTGCGAAAGGCTTTGAGGGCTAGCTGAATCGGTAGTAGCTCCAAATGGCTGATATGCAGATGTGTTTGAGCTACTGTCCACATACCACGAAAGGTGAGATGCGTCTGTACTAGTGTTGATTTGCGGAATTGGGGGTTTGAAGAGCTGGCTCTGCAAAACATTGTTGTTGTTTCACCACTCCAGAGAGCGATGAGTTGCTGGCCCTACCAACACTAGATCTCGTAGACACCCATCCGCTTCAGACCACTGAGATTGCAGTGTGTGTTGAAGGGGACACATATCTAGACGAGCGCGGGATACTACGGATACGCAGGAGGCCATCATTCCTAATAGTCCCATCACATTTGTTACTGTGATCTTAGTTTGTGGCTGAAAAAGGGGTTAAGTTTGCATGAACTTTGTGGCTCTTTTGCACTGGGATATGCCTTGGCTGTGACTGAATTGAGTGTTGCGCGTAGGAAAGGCTGAGTTTGCAAGGGATGCAAGTGAGACTTCTGTATGTAGTTGGTGAATAATTGTATTACTTGTTGAGTGTGCTGGACTTTGGATAAGTCAATCGTCTAGATATGGGAAAACATGGATTCCTTGTCTTCTGAGATGAACTGCCACTACTGCATGGCATTTTGTGAAAACCCCTGGAGCTGTTACCTTTTAATGGTAGCACTTTGAATTGATAGTGTTGTCCGTTTAGCTGAAAGCGTAGGCAACGTCGATGTACTGAATGAATGGGGATATGGAAGTAGGCATTTCTGAGGTCTAATGCCGTCATGAAATCTCCTTGCTGTAGAAGTGGTATTACTTCTCGTAGTATAACCATGTGAAAGTGTTCTGAGGAGATGTGCCTATTTAGTGGCCTGGGATAGAGAATAGGCCTTAGTATTTTCTCCTTTTTGGGCATGAGAAAATAAAGGGAGTACACTCCATGTCCTTGATATTGTAATGGTATTATTTCTATTGCTCTTTTTTGAAGGAGGAAAGAATCTCTTACTGTAAGAGTGTAAGATGTTCTTTTGGCATTTTGTTGCGGTTTGGGCGGAATTGTGGGTGGTGTTTGTTTGAGTTCTAAACAATACCCATCTTTAATTATGGATAAAACCCGTTGGTCTGTGGTGATTTGTTGCCATTGTTGATAAACATTTTGTACCCTTCCCCCCACTGGTGTTGTATGTGTTGGGGGGAGGTGTAGGTTGTCACAGTTTTGGAGGAGTAGGGGTTGTGGCAGTGGTTGCACGTCCTTACCTTTGTTTCTATCATTTGTTTTATAGAACATTCTCTTATTAAATTTGCTTTGATAGGAACCCTGCTGTCTATTGCTATTGATTGAGTCAGTGGAGGAATTCCCTCTATCTGTACCTGTGTTTTGACCCCTATCAAAGGAACCCCGGTAAAGATATGTTTGTAGGGCCCCCCCATTGCTTTAGCTGTTTCTGTGTCTTTCTTTAGTTTATCCAGCATTCCATCTACTTGTGGGCCAAATAAATTCTTCAATCAAAGGGTAAAATAAGCAGATGTTGTGGTACATCTGTCTTAATCCCAGGTACTCTCAACCATGCATGGCGTCTGAGTATACTGGTGTTAACATTGTGTGCACTGGTGTTTGCAGAGTCTAAGGCACATTGTATGGTCCCATTGGACATTGATTTGCCTTCTTACACTAATTGTGCTGCCTGTTCCTGGTATTGGTTAGGGAAATATTGTAATAGTTCTTGAATGTCATCCCATGCGGCCTAATTTTTATCAAGAGAGTAGTCCCACAGAATTTGTGATACGCATGTGGTTGGCTGCTTGTGCTGCTACTCATTTATCTGCTGCATTGTATTTTCTACTCTCCTTATCCGTAGGAGGTGCATCCCCTGTGCCTTGAGAATTGGTGAGTGTGGCATAACCTGGTCCTCAATATACTCAGGGTCCAGTGGACTTTGTTTATATTGTTTCTGTACACGTGAGGTGATTGCCTAGATTTAACAGGTTGCTTAAAAATATCCTGTGTGGATGCTGGTATACCTTTAAGCATAGGTAGTGTTTGCATCCACTTCCCCTTCCGGAAACCCACCATACACCACCGCACCCAGCAGATGCCTTGCCGCAGCTGGGGCAAGATCACCGAGGACCAGCTAACCGCCGCCCTCGCCCAGAGCCCACCCGCAGACCCGACTGACCCCCCACGCCGCAGGCTGCAGCCACAGACAATGGATCAACGACTGCGCCAACACCCTTGCCCCATTCAAGAAGCCCGCCAACACCCACACCAGCAAGAGAGTCAGCTGGTTCAACAAAGACCTCCAGGCCTCCAAGAGAGCCTGCCGTAAATTAGAGAAAAACTGGACCCGCGAAAAAACACCGGAAAGCTACACAGCCCACAGGAACACCACCCGCCAACACCACCAACTCATCAGATCCGCCAAAAGGACCGCCTTCAGACTGCCTAGACAACGCACACAACAGCAAAGAGTTCTTCAACCTCGTGAAGGAACTCTCCAACCCCAGCTCCAACATCAACGACATCCCACAATCTCAAGACCTGTGAGACTCGCTGGCCACCTTCTTCCATCGTGAAATTGCAGACATCCACGACAGCTTCGACACCGTCACCACCTCGGCAACATCCGACACCCCCGCTCCCACGACCACCACCACCACCCGCACGCTCGCCTGGACCAACATCAACAACGACGACACCATTAAGATCATGAACACCGTCCACTCCGGATCCACGGACGACCCCTGCCCACACCACATCTTCAACAAAGCCAGCACAACCATCGCACCCCTTCGAGACAGCGACCTTCCCGGGGAGCTGGAAGCACGCAGAGATCAACGCCCTACTAAAGAAACCCAAGGCGGACCTCAAGGACCTCAAAACTAATAACCCATCTCCCTGCCCCCGTTCCCGGTGAAGGTAATTGAAAAGGCCGTCAACAAACAATTAACCAGCTTCCTCGAAGAGAACAACATCCTGGACCCATCCCAGTCCGGGTTATGCAGCAACCACAGCAACGAAACTGCCCTTATCGCCGCCACCGACGACATCAGGATCATGCTCGACAACGGAGAAACCGCGGCCCTCATCCTCCTGGACCTGTCAGCCGCCTTGGACACAGTCTGCCACCGCACACTAAGAGCACGCCTCCACGACGACGGAATCCAAGAAAAGGCCCTGGACTGGACCACCTCCTTCCTCTCCGGGAGAACCCAGAGCGCCCGCCTCCCCCCTTCCGCTCCAAAACCACCAAGATCATCTCGCACCCCAACGCTGTTCAACGTCTACATGGCACCACTTGCCCAAGTCGCCCGACATCACGACCTAAATATCTCCTATACCAAAGACACCCACCTGATCCTCTCCCTCACCAAGGACCCCCACACCGCCAAAACCAACCTCCACCAAGGAATGAAGGCTGTCGCCGACTGGATGAGGGACAGAAGACTGAAGCTGAACTCGGACAAGACAGAGGTCCTCATCTTCGGCTCCACCCCCTCGGCCTGGGACAACTCCTGGTGGCCAACGGCACTAGGAGCACCCCCACACCCACCAACCATGCACGAAACCTAGGGGTCATCCTCGACCCCACACTCTCCATGACAAAGCAGGTCAACGCAGACTCCTCCTCCTGCTTCAACACCCTCCGCATGCTTTGCAGGATCTTCAAGTGGATCCCCACCGAAACTAGAAGGACGGTCACCCAAGCCCTCGTCAGCAGTAGACTGGACTACGGCAACGCACTCTACGCAGGAGCCCCGGCCAAACTTCTGACATGACTCCAACGTATCTAGAACGCCTTCGCACGCCTGATCCTCGACATCCCCCGCCGCAGCCACATCACACCCCACCTGAAAGACTTGCACTGGCTCCCCATCAACAAGAGGATAACCTTCAAGCTCCTCACCCACGCACACAAGGCACTCCTCAACACCGGACCAGCGTACATCAACAGACGACTCGGCCTCTACACCCCCGCCCGCCAGCTCTGCTCCGCAGACCTCGCCCTCGCCATCGTCCCCCGCATCCAAAGAGGCAGATCTTTCTCCCACCTCGTCGCCAAGACATGGAACACCCTCCCCATTCGCCTCTGAAAAAACTGGGGACCTTCTAACCTTCAGTAGACTCCTCAAGACCTGGCTCCTCATACAGCAGCAGCTGCCCCCCCCCCCATGTGCCTTGAGACCCTCATGGGTATGTAGTGCGCTTTACATATGCTATGATTGATTGATTGATTACTCTTTGTGATCTGTTAAGTGTTTCTACCAGGAAATCATCTTCCTGTTGCAGTGTGCAAATTTACTTTATGGTATGTAGTAGCAGCCCAACTAATGATGTCATGATAAGCTGATGTATCATCTGGTGGTGAGGGTTTGGATGGATAACTACTTTTATCAGTGTCACCCAACAGATCGGCATCATGAATATCCCATGGATCATGAGATGTATTGGGATCACCCTACAGATCTATAAAGTAAGGAATATTATGATGCTCAGGTTGATGGTCACTATGAGGTGATTGATTTGGGTATGGCATTGGTTGCTCAGAAGGTCAATGTTCTGGCGACTCTACCTGTTCTGTTCTTGTAGGTGTAACAGGTAATGTTGAAGTAGGAGATGATGGTGTAGTAAGAGAGGGAGGTGGGGGAAGGAGAAGGAGGAAAAGAAATAAGACTTGTGCCTCTGTCATATTTCTTTTTCTTTCGTTGATGGGTTTGTTGAGGCCCAGCAATGTCCTCCTCAAAAGATTTCTTCCTTTTCTGGAGAGAAACAGAAGCATGTGATGGTGTTTTTGTGCCCAACTTCCCAGTATGACGGTTTCCAAATAGAGTTTCTTGTCCTTTATCCAGCTTGACTTGCAAGCGATCAAGAATGAGCTCTATTTGTTTTTTCTGTGACGCTGTATTATTTTTTTGTTGATTTAGACACCGAAGGAGGGCGTCGAAGAGACTTTATGTCAATCATGTCTGGAATATTTTGCGTGGCAATTAGGAATGAAGCTGAATTACTTTTTTTCATCCCTAGTGGACATAGACTTGTAGAATGGAGACGAAGAGTTTGAAGAATGGCATGCCGGGAGGGCGCTGTGAATTGATTGATATAATCAGTTGCTATCTTCCGAATTGGGGATTTATCGGTCTGGGGAAATAAACCAAAAGCCTATGAAGACTTCGGTGTAGATTGAAGCTTCGGTCCCAGAGCTGCAAATACCGACGTCCAAACTCCATGGCAGAAATAACAAATCTAACAAAGGAGCCGAGGAACATGCACAAAACACACCGGAGGTGGTGTCACCATGCCTCTTGATTCAAAGACTTCTTTAAAGGAAAACAACTTGTACTCCGAGCCCAACACTAGATGGCAGGATAACGCTAAGAATATATATCTACAGCCAACACATGCTACGAATATTATATTACTTTTCCTGAAACACCATGTTGTTCTCATTAAGAAAGAAGAGGACTACCCCTGCCAAAAGACAGTGCAACAGCACCATCTACTGAGCTCTCATCACTCTCGCCCAACTCCTTGATTAAACGATGCAGCTGAGAGAAATTCTGCACAGACATGCTTTTATTTCAGTGTAATACTCCTTGTCTTCAAATAATCATTGTATTTATGTGGGTTTGAGAACGGGGAGAGTAGGATAACTGTCAAATGTTTTAATACAGAAAATCGAATAACAAAATCAACAGGGGAAATGTGCCCCAAACGTATTTCCGCTCCAGGAACAAGTGGCCATTTGGCTGGAGCTCTTAGAAGGGGAGTCAAGTTGCCAACATTTCAACAGCATGCCACACGTTTATGGATAAATACATTTTTTTTTTACCACTGCTCCAAACTAAAAAATATGAAGCTTTCTGGGTACTCTGGGCCTCACGATCATAAAGTCGTGTACTGAACACCCTCCCCTGTACTGTACTAGACACAAACTCGATCCAAGTGCAGCATCTATCTGCTATGGGCGATAATGAATTGACACAATTTCATTAACCAATCTGTTGACCTGTCAGCATACAGTGTATTCAACTGTACACGCGACGGGCCGATATTCCCTAACCCTTTTCTGAAACGTGTTGCAGAGGTGAAGGTTTTCCGGACGGACGCCGCCCGGGTATGCGGGTAACTGCTTTGTAATCAGAAATCAGTGACCCCTCAAAAGGAATGCAACTTGAAATGACGGTTCAACAACCTATGGAACCTCCTACGGGATGCACAATCCGACACCAGGGACAGTGTTCTTACAGGTGATGATCTTAACATAAACCAGAGAAGCTGAAGTCTACAAGACTTCAACTGTATAATGGATGGTGATACTGACAGGTGAGTCCCCACCACTGAAGTAGTGTGGCTCACTGGTTAGAGGCGGCAGACCCGAGAGCAGAGGACGGCCCGGGACCAGGGTTCGATTCCCGGCGCGGCAGGTTTCTGGACCAGGGTCAGCGGACTCGATAATTCTCTCGCCTCGGCGCCCACTCTGATCAGCGTTCACACTCGGCAACTCTGGGCATTAGCTTGCCTCATCTTCACTAACGGCCCCACCAGACCGCTGGGGATGCCTGGTCTCACCCTGGAGATACCCATTAAGGGACCATCTCTCAGGGAAGCCAGGAAGGGTTTCGCAGCGGTCGAAGCGCCTTGGGACCCTACGGGTAAGTAGTGCGCTATATAAATGCCTATACATACATACATACATACACCACTCCCCAAGTAACAAACAGATTTGCAATGGTTCTGGTAGATATCATAATTACTCTGGGCAGTTTAGAAATCTGGATATTCCTACAGCTATTGGACAGGCAGTATGAGCGTCACTTCAGCTCACAGCACTTACAGTAGAATAGATCAAATACTGGTTACTTGCAGTGAGAGTTCAGGAGGCAAGATATTTAAATATACTCTTCTCATATCACCCCCTCAATTTACTGAGTACCGTTATAGAAGAATCAATATACCGATTCTCACCAGGAAATTGCAGCCGGAGACGCTGTTAGAGTCACTCTTCTTATCAAGACATCCACAATTGGAATATAATTCGAAAATAACTGGGGGTCGACTGAATCTAGATCAAATGAATGGGAGGATTATAAGACCGGTCCTGCAGGTCGAATGAATGATTCACGTGTACAGCATCAGGAGGCAGCTATAGAGCACCCTTGCTGAGCAAAAAGAAAAAGTAACCAAATTACAGAGGTTAGAGATCACTCCGCCTCAAACTAGGGAGAACTGCTGGAAGCTAAAAGGGAGTTTGGAACATATGAGAAACTTGATAAATCCCACCCCTTAAGCAATACATGCAAAGGCATTAGGTCGAGGCTAATTCAGGGAAATTATTGGCTTGCAGGGACCTTCCCTCTTCCAGAATATTCACAGTGAACAGATTAGATGGAACCCGGTCTGTGAATAGCAATAAAAAAACACTGCATCAACACTTAGCACCAGGGCTCGAGTCGGGGCTACCACGCGAGTGGACAGCGTTCCCCCCACTTATTTTACCGGGGGGGGGGGGGGGGGGCGCCCCACCCCCCCTGCCAAACAGCTGGACTTCACTCTTTGGCCTCTCCGGGACGAGGAGCTCGGTGCCTTTCGTGACGCCACTTCCTGTCATGACGTCACTTCCGGTGACAGCGTCACCCCCCCCCAACTTCTTTTTTTA
Organism: Lissotriton helveticus; assembly: GCF_964261635.1. Lineage (NCBI taxonomy): Eukaryota > Metazoa > Chordata > Amphibia > Caudata > Salamandridae > Lissotriton > Lissotriton helveticus. The sequence goes on from NC_136065.1 coordinate 1,783,104,429, forward strand.
CGACTTGTGCCCTGCTTAGCACACTTCTACAAAAGACAGTATCAGATCATAGGCCTGTTGAAGCTTACATGAGAGAGCGTGGACTCCCTATACCCACTGAGGAACAGATGGAGAATCTGACAGGAGGAACAAGTGGAGGCAACACAAGTAATGCCCATAAGGAGTGAGCCTAGAAGTGTCCGATTTTCTACATACTTCTACCAAGTCTTCACCCCATAACTAGCAGACAAAGTGCCCAAGGTACATAATGAGGCTAGAGACATTGGCACATTGACCATTACTTTGTATGTGGTACTTTTATAGCTGGAACCTAGCCAAAAGGCAGATGAGCGCTATATCCAGCAAAAAAGTCAATGAGTGATAGGAGACCTGCTAAAGATCCCATAACACATGACAGTATCCGGGGTGCTAGCCTCTTACACATGGTACCTGTTAAACAGGATTACGTTCAAAGTCTTCTGTATCTGCATCGAGCGTATATAACAAAGGTCCTCGACTACTAAGTCACATGATATGATCTTACATTCCTAATAGATTTTTGTGATCAACTGACTCATATCAATTAGCGGTCTTTAAGATTTGGAAGGCTAGAAATGGTGGCCGTTCTTTTGCATACCTGAGACGATTCATAAGACTAAGGAAGAACTGAGATTTAGGAAGCCAATCAAAATCATGTTATTTGTCTAATCCAGGGAAAATACGATCTGGATAATAGCAGCATAGCACTGGGAGGCCAGCTGGGTAGCAATGCGCTTTACAAATGCCCAGACTAGAGAGGCAACTGGTTTGTAGACTGAGTGCATTGTGATGCAGTGTTCTTTAAAGAGATGAGTCTTCAAATGTATCTAAAACTGAGCAGTTTTGGACCGCTTTAATGGATACGAGTATGTTTTTCCAGAGTGAATAGATGGAAAAGGCCTGCAGCCTTGTTTTTTCTTTTTTCCATTGTTACCCCGCAGTCTGATGGTGTCCTGGCTGCAGGTGTGCCAAGAACCGCTAGAAGTAGCTTGTCTGCAAGGTAAGTGGGTCAGCAGGTCCTGATGGCCTTGTAAAGGATGCAGCTGGTTTTGAAGATGCAGCTGGTTTTGAAGATGAAGCAGGCCAGCAAGGGGAGCCAAAGGAGCTCCCTCAGAACCACTATTATGATACTGAAACAGGATCAGTCACATAGAGGTCCTGCTTTATACAGATATCAATGATAAACAAAGACACAAAAATGCTCTTCAAAGCCCTCACAAATACACTGCATAAGGTTGCCTGCTTTCTGCTATACTTAGACCAATGTTCCTTCATTCTGGGCGCAGCACACCCTCCAGCTTTTGAAGGCTCACTGCTGTATTACACACCACAAACACATCAAACGAGGAACGCGCCCTGGTCGCATTTTGACACGGAGAAAGCCTTTAACACACTGGATCGTGGCCTACATAATGGTAGTCCTGGAAGGCCTAGGCTTTGGTCCGATTGCACTAAACGGGTCAGGTTTAGAGGTATGGAAGACGGAGCAGGGCACCAGGTTACGAAGCTCTCTCTCGCCTCTATGATTTGCCCTTGCGGTAGAACTGCTAACAATAAAACTTACAGCGGTGTTACAAGAATGGGGAATTAAGCTTTACACTATACACTTGCATATTTGAGACTGCCCTGTATATCGACCCAACTACTACTTTAGGAGTTAGGTGTGGAATGTTCTTGGGAGTAAGAACAAATTCGAGCAAGTATATTTTGTTTCCACTAGGAGGAAGAGTGAGGGTGGCCTCAGGAGAATTCCCATATTTAAGAATACACTGGGGCAGGGCAAAGTTAAGATATATGGAAATACAGGTGGCTCAAACACCCGAGAAACAATATGTGTCCTCTCTCCATTATGGGTAGCACTGCTGTTGCCAAAATGGCACTCCTCCATTGCTGCCTGTATGTAGGACAAAACGCAATGTGCCACATCACACCATCTACGTTAAAGAACTAGACTGGGTCATTGTGTCAGTCGTACGTGCCAGGAAAAGGAGAAGAGTTGCACTGAGGAAGAGTCTGAGCCTACCTGCCGTAGAACTCCATTACATAGCATTTCAGCTACATGTAACAAAATGGCACTAGGACGTAGGTAACTGGGAAAATAGGTTATTGACCAGCTCCCTGTGGGAGGAGTTACTACTGAAGATACTTATGAAGGGAGGTAATGTACCTTTTTAATACCCAGAACGGAGACAGGAAGGGCTTGCAACAGTAAAGAGAGCACTTAGATGGCTCCCATTCTCTTGAGTCTTTGACTTGTGGGGTTTTCAGACACTTAGACATATAAGCCGAGACCTGTTAATTGCTCCCTGGAGATCTTTACCCGAGAGAAAGCTTTATTTTATTTCCTGATTCATCTGAAAATGCATCCAAACAGTCTATGGATAATACTGGTTTCCACAGAATGGGCACCGAATATTGTAGTATCCAGTCCAAGACATACAACATACTTTTCTGCATCCTAATCGTCATTTATTGTCTGAGAGAAGGCATGGTCATGTCCTCTGGCAAGGCTGACAACACCTCGTGTGCCATGTTACAAAGGGCACGAGTGACAACAACCAAGCACATTCATAGAGCATGATCGCATTCGTGGAGCATGATGCCAAAGTAGAAAGAGAAAAAGCTCTCTTCTTGCCCATTGTGCCAATTCTGGGGATCCTCTGTCTCAGAAAGAAATAGTAAAAGGATTTGGAGAAGTAGGAAAATAATATGAGTTTACTTTGCTTATGGAGGCATGCACTGGAAGACTCCACGGTGTTGGATGTTGTATCAAGAATTTTGGATCACCTGCTACTGGACTATGACACCTTTTAAGAACATGATTCTCAGCCCGGGAAACAATGGCCTAAACTAACCATTCAAGACAGACTCATTTAGGCCATCACTGAAAGGCAACAAAGGCTCTAAAATCAATGCCCCCAGGTTATACAAATTCCATGAGGAGGTTAGCCTTGGTCTTCTCAGTAGGGAGCGGCATTGCTAGGACTTCCGGAGACACTTTCTTCTGTAGGAAGCCCTAAATGAGAATCCAGGCTGGACTACGGAAAGATATCCAAGCTGCTAGCATTTTTCAAATCTAAAAATAGGCCAGCATATGTATAATGAGGTAGAAGCAAAATATCTGCTTTTCATCATCGTCCTCATCCAGTGCAGCATGTTGAAGGTCTTAAACGGTGTCTAAATTCGACCCAAAAATGTCCTGCACTCTCTGGAATTACTGTTGCTGTACCAAGTGAACTGGAGGAAAGGCTTCGTTGTCTATGCATTGGCTTTTGTACTCGGGTACCTCGACATGGGTGGGCTCTAGCCAAGCATTGTTTTGCATCCAAGACTGGAGCCAGTGACAGATCCAGAGCTGGTACTTTCAGAATTGTTCTTAGCACTAATAGAGGGCCAGAAGGCAGGGCTTATGGACCAGGAGTGGAGGCACGTAACAGAAAACCAGGCTGACGTCAACTGGGGTCAGCCGGCACCAGCGAAGGCCCTACATGTCAGCAAGAGGGAGCCAGGTTCAACAAAGTTCTGTACCATGGCCTCCTTGAAGCCTGTAACATGTGGAGTCAAAAATTCCCTGGGCAACTTTGGGAACAACAGCTCCGAAAATGGAGTCAGGTGTCATGACAACTGATGGCGTGACCTGTCCCTTGATCAGGAGCACCTGGATGTCAAAGAACGTTGGTGGTGCTTCTTGAGTTTCTTCCTTGACTTGTTGTTGTACAACTTGGAAGCCATACTTGGGCCCAAGTCACCAAAAGCAGATGATGCATTTCGCTTCTGCTAACATGCAAGTCATGGTTTGAAACATTTAGTGTTCAGGGGCAATATCCATGCATTCTGCGAAAAGTGAAATTTCATGGAATTTGGTGAAAATCAAAATGAGCAGAACTCTGGATAAGTGTCTTCAGGCATGGTAAAGGGGTAACTGACATCGTGATTGGGGATGCAGCTCAGTGCCATCATGATCAGAGGCAGAACTCAGGCATAAGGGATTATGCGATCGGTTGACACGCAGGAGCTATTGCAAGGGTTTGTGGATCCAGTCTGACACCTGTAGAGATTCACAAGGTAGGGAATTTAAAGTATGCATCAGAACAGAGCAAAATGGTGTCACATTGGTATTTGCACTAGTGTCATGTCCTTTTATGACTGCTCCAGGTGTCCCTGAGGTTTAAATACTGAAAACACTGAGGCGATCCATATTTAGAACAATACATTTAAGTATGAATAAGGCCTAGCATTGAACTGTTTTAAAGGATTCTCTTCCCAATACAAACTGTAAAAGATGGAAGCCAGTTTTTACTTTTAAGAAAACTCTATAACATCCACTACCTCTCGGAGGAAAACAACCTTTACAACGTGGTCAAAACACCGCAATACAGCAATACCTTTACACCGCTGTTTTTACAACGCAAGTCGTTACAACTACTTGCACTGAAAGGCGCTCTAGACTAAGGAATAGTGTGATTTAATATTCCAACACCTTCCCTACTGTACGTAGACTGGAGTTGGAATAGTAAATCACACTATTCCTAAGTCCAGAGCCCTCCAGCGCAAGTCGTTGTAAAAACAGCGATGTAATGTACTGCGATCTAAATGAACGCGTTGTATCGTCATACATACCTGCTCAGAATGGAAAGTGTAATAATGTGTCATGATGAAATAAAAAAATAAACGTGCAATCTTCTGAAGGACAGATATTGATAAATAGGGACTTGAAGCACGGGGTTAAGTCAAGAGTGGTATAACTGGAGAATGGGTATTAGTCTGCTAATATTAAGATCTAGCATTTATTTAAATATGGAACACATTCTTCCAAATAATGTTTAAGTCAGAGCAAGTCCTTGTGGTATTCTTAACATTTGAATAGTTTTAGCACAGTGCTGGTGTGCCTTTAGAGTTAGAAGTTGTAATTAGCAGCCTGAAAAAAAGCTAAACAAGGTGTTTGCTTGAACTGAAGTGTCCCTTTTACATACTGGAAGCCAGATGCATTACCTTCATTCAAGCAGTATTTGTAAGGAGCAACACTGTAAACCCTAGGGGTATATTGGCGCTATGTCTCCGAAGAGCCAAGTCTTGAGTCTCTTTCTGAAGTCTGCCAGTGAGGGGGGCTGTACGGAGATGGAGGGATGTCAAGGAATTTTATTGAAGCACTTGAAATTATCATTTGGGCATTGAGATTCACTACTGAAAGGGATTATAAAGGGAAAAAGCGAGATCAAGCCAATTGAAACAAGAGGAAGATAACTTCCATGTTTCTGAGGGGCAATCATGTAGGTCTAATACTGCAGAGCTAAGTGGAGGAATTTGACTGGGAAGGCAGAACGCCCTTTACCTTGTAGCCAAGTATATATAGGTATCATAAAACCAGGAGAAGACATGTCAGCCAAGGCTGGGATTAAAAATAAAAACATAATTCAGAATAATCTCTGTCATGATTTAATGACATGCTGATGGAATTGTTCTCAATATGGCTAAAGAGAGATGGATTTTCCTTATAAACCTTTTAGTTTCCGAATAAGCCAGTCAATCAGAAAGCAATTTAGGCTTTCATCTTTTATTTTAAAGATTATATTTGATAAGAATACATTTTGGTATAAATAGATTTAAAAGTAATTGGGATAACACCATTTGAAAGAACTGAATCGCTTTGCTGAGAACATGTTTTAAAGTGGTGAGCAGTTTATGAAGAGAACAGAGTGGCAGTAAACCTTTGGCCTTGAGTAAAGCGGTGAGCAGTTTATGAAGAGAACAGAGTGCCAGTACACCTTTGCCCTTGAGATTAATATGTTGCTATTGAATAAACGTGCTAAACCGATTGAGAAGTGACTGTAAGAGCTGCCAGTTTCCAATGGCAAATTAGAAGTGCCCAGATACCGCTGTTTAATCTCCACACATGGAGGTGTAGGTTCTGGAGATTTGGGTGCAGCCAGGAGGTCTACCCAAAGAGAAAGCTAAATTAAATAGAAAGTGCTTAGACTCAAGAGATCTGGGTGCCACACTCTCCTAGCGCAACCTGGGCAATCAAAATGAGTTCAGACCTATCTGTTCTAACTTTCTTCAGAACTCGAGGTAGGGGATGTAATGATGAAAATACATTCAGAAGAGTGTTTCCCAGGGAACTTCTCACAGGAAACTCTAGTGCTCATGATTCTGCACATTCTTGACAGCGGCAAAAATATCTAACAAGGGCTTGTCCCATTAGTCAGAGATGCTTTGAGTCAACTATGTATGGAAACTTTGGTCTCCTAGTTTACTACTTGTCTGCTCCGGCTTTCAAGCATCATGACAAGTGATTGGCCACCAGGAAGATTCCCTGTTGAATCAGCAACCTCTTATGATCCAGTGCCTCCTGTTACAGGGCCGGAACCCACCCAGTCCTGCTAGTTGCAGTACCACATGGAGGTCGAGTTGGTGCCAATCTGCTGGAGACCCCCAGGGGGACTTTCCCAAACCTCCCAAACCAGAGACAATGCATCCATCATTACCGTATGTTATGGGTGGTGCAGAGAGAGCGGTATGCCTCAAGTCAGGCAGTGTCTGTTGCCACCAATGAACGTCTCGGGCTATCTCCTCTAAAATGCAGATAGTGTTGGACTGACTGCCGCAGTGCTGATCCCACTGAACCCGAAGGTTCCACTGCAGGGCCCTCATGTACCAGATGATACACGGGATGATGCATGAAGCTAGGAGCCAAGAAGCTTCTAAACCATTCTAACCAAGATACAACATGGAGCCAGACACATATGTCCTGGACCCGCTGCAGCGGCGGAAAAGCTGTGAATGCGTCTGTATGGACATACCTGATGAAGCTTATCCTCTGCATGGGCAATAGGAAACCCCAGAGATGTCAAGAAAGCCTCCTTCGTTCTGAGGTGGCCTGTGACGGACTGCGGCGAGGACACTTTGAGCAGTCAGTCTTCGAGTTGCGGGAACATGTGTGTCCCCAACATCTGAAGATGGGCTGTAACCACCGCCATAATGTTATAAACACCTGAGAGGCTGAGGTGAGGTTAAAAGGTAGAATACACATTTGGAAGTGTTCCAACCCCATTGTGAACTGCATGAAGAGCTTGTGGGACTGCAGGAAGGGTATATGAAAATATACATCCTGCAAGTTCAAGAACACATTACAGTCTCATGGGTCCACAACAGAAAGAAGCTGCACCAGAGAGAGCATTTTGTATTTGTCTTTCCGCAAGAAGACATTCAGAGGTCCAAGGTCTAGGAGGAGTCTGAGAGCTCCATCCTTCTTGGGCAGGAGAAAGTTGAAAGAATAAAACCCCTCACTTATCTCTGCTTCTTGTATTTTCTAAATTGCATCTTTGGCCAGAAGAATGCTCACTTCCTGCCTCAAAACTGCTGGTATGACTTGTCCTAGTGTATGAGAGCTGACAAAATAAAGGAAAGGATTTAATAACTAAATGATTTGCAATACCCACTGATCTGACATGATCAATTTCCAGTTGCCAAAAGAAAAATCCAATTCTTTCCCGTGACAGCTGGTTGTACCTCTGGAGGGTAAATCAGAGCAGCATGCAAGCCAGTGTAACAAGAAAAAAAGAGGACTGCTGTTCCCGCTGATGTGCATGGCAGCTGGAACAACCAAAAGCCTGTGTTAGTTGCTGTACTGGCTGGGAAGATTGTCGCTTCCTCTATGCCAAACCTTGTGAGTTGCTCTGAATATATGGTATGCTAGGGAAATTGAAAGGCCGGTGAGAGCAACTTTAGGGAACATGCAGTAACATGGCTCTCCCTGAATCAATCTAATGTTGAGTAAGATTTTTCTCATCAACGAGCATATCCATCAGGGACGCTTGCAACTCCCCAGAAATTCAGTTGCAAGCATCCAGAGTGAAATGCCTGAGCAAAACACTGGTTTCCTGGAGCATCCCAAACAGTCACTGGTATCAAGGCAAGCATGCAACATGTACTATGCATGGAACTGTCCATCCTGAACGGTTCGAGAAATATTCGCTCTGATGTCCTCTTAGATGACTGGTAAGATTTCTCTGACCATGTCCACAAAGTGTGGGTGTACTTGCCTATGAGGCAGACTCCATGCAGCAAGTTAATCTATGCTGGATGAAGAAAACATATTTTTCAGGGTCAAAGAACTTAGATTCACTGTCAAGAGGTGTGTTAGGAAAGGTGTCAGGATTCACCTTACTGGTCGACACCTGTACCACTAGAATTTCCGGCAGTCGGTGCTGCTTGTGGAAAGTTAGGTCACCACGGCCAAGTCTGTGTCTTCTGGCGACAGGCCAATTGACTGGAGAGGCCAAGCAAGATTTCTTCGCCATGGGGCCGAAGCCAATCCAGAAGGAGCAGTCAACATCATAAAAATCTGCTGCACGGCCTCCTTGAAGGCCTCTATCTGCTGCAGAGTCAAAGAAGGCTCAGTGAATTTGGGGCACCAGAACCAACAGTGGAATGGGATTCATGATGGTAAACATTGCAGGCACAGGGTCTCAGGAACACCAGTGGTGCAAATATTTGCTTGACTGACTGGCAAGAAGCGGTTAAATCCCGCTTGGCCTTCTGGCACATGGGATTTGCTTTGGATTTTGACTTACCCGAGGACTTTGAGTGGGACAGAGACAAATGATGGACCAGCCTGCAGTGGGTGCAGCCCTACAATTTGTATCACTGCTGGGAATACAATTTTTATTTTTACAAAATTCTTTAGAAAAACACTCTGACAACAAAAACAGATATGTTGAAAACAGAAACGTAGAAGGCGAGAAAAATATGACCACAACAAAAAACAAAAATACAAACACATTTTAGTATACAGAAGGAAAATGCTACTTAGCAGTATGCATCTGATAATGGCATGTAGAGCTGCAGAGTCTCACACTGTGCATTAGATCGCCACCTGGTATTGGACTCGGATGATTGCATGTTGATGTCGTCTTGGAAGAAGTCTTTGTAGTCACGAGATAGGTGACTCTTCCCTTGGACGATAGTGTGCATGGGCATCGACTCCATCCTTAGATTGCTTTTCGTCATGATGGGAAATAATGGAGTTAGTAAAAATAGAAAAAAGGATGTCCATGTCTGTGTATCTAATTAAGATAGAACTGGAACAGATACAGGCCCCAGGGAGGCGTGTGGGGGTGTGAGACTCTGCAGCTCTACATGCCAAGAACAGATGCATACTGGTAAGTAGCATTTTCCGTTCGAGGCATATGAGCTGCAAATCTCACACAGTGCATCGATTGTACAGCAGTGTCTCCCCTAGCAGTGGTCACCTGTATCTGTTGCAGTAGTTTAAAAGAGAGTTTGGAGGACAGCTTGGCCTACTGCAGCTTGCTGCTTGGCTTGCACATCAACACAGTACTGTTTAGTGAAGGTGTGTGTTGTAGATCATGTTGCTGCCTTGCAGAGGTCTTCTAGGGAATGTTCCCTAAGAAAGCCATGGAGGCTCCTAGTTTGCGTGTGGAGTGCGCTCTAGGAGGAACTGTTAATGTACGTTTTGCTTTATCGTAGCATATTTGTATACATTTTACAATCCACCTTGCAATTCCAGCTTTAGAGATGGGGTTGCCTTTATATGGTGGAGAGAAAGCTACAAACAGTTGCTTTGTTTTACGAAAGGATTTGGTCCTATCAATGTAATAGAGAAGAGCTCTTTTTACATCCAGTGTGTGTAGAGCTCTTTCTGCTACAGAGTCTGGGTTTTGAAAAAACACTGGGAACTCTACTGATTGATTTAGATGAAAAGGAGTAATTACTTTAGAAAGGAATTTGGGATTAGTCTGTAGAACCACCTTGTTACAGTGTAATTGTAAAAATGGTTCTTGTATAGTGAAAGCTTGAATCTCACTAACTCTCCTAAGAGAGGTAATAGCAATAAGGAAAGCTGTTTTCCAAGTGAGGAATTGCAGTTCACACTTATGTAAAGGTTCAAAGAGGGCCCCCATGAGCCTGGTAAGAACAATGTTTAGGTTCCACTCTGGAGAGGGTGGTAACCTAGAGGGAATGATTTGTTTTAATCCTTCCATAAAAGCTTTGATTGCAGGTACTCTAAATAACGACATATGTTGTCTATTTTGTAGATATGCTGCAATTGCTGCAAGATGTAAACATACAGATGAATATGCTAGATTACATCTTTGTAAATGGAGAAGGTAACAGATGCTATTCTGGATGGAAGCATCTAGAGGACCAATTTGATTATTAGTGCAGTAAATGGCAAATCTCTTCCATTTTGCAGCATAGCAACCTCTAGTAGTAGGTCTTCTGGCTTCTTTAATGATATTCATACAGTGTGATGGCAGGTTAAGGTAACTTCAAGAGCCATATCGCCAGATTCAGTTGACTTGGATCTGGATGTCTGATGTCTCAATGGTTCTGCGTTAGCATTGATTGTGTCAGACACAGTCTTTGGTGTGGAACTAGAGAGAGTTCTAGCAGTGTGGTGAATGAATATGCTACTTACCAGTATGCATCTGTTCTTGGCATGTAGGGCTGCTAACATTCATATCTTAGCATTAGATCGCCGCCTAGTGTTGCGCTCGGATGATTGCACATTGTTGTCCTGGAAGAGTCTTCGAAGTATCCTGAGATAGGTGGCTCCTCCCCTGGACTACAGTGCGCATGGGCATCGGCTCCATCCCCAGATTGTTTTTCTCCATTGTGGCAGAAGATGGAGTGAAAAGTGTAAAGGATGTCCATGCTAATGAATAAATACAATAGTATATCTGCAGCTGCGACAGGCACCGGGGAGGAGGGCGGGCGATATGAATGTTAGCAGCCCTACATGCCAAGAACAGATGCATACTGGTAAGTAGCATATTCAGTTCGAGGCATGTGGGCTGCTAAATTCATATCTTAGCATAGAATACATAGCAGTCCCTCCATCAGCGGCGGTTGCCCGTGCCAGCTGCAGAAACCTGAAAAAGTGTCTTCAGAACAGCCTGTCCTACAGCAGCTTGCTGCTTGGAATGCACATCAACACAGTAGTGTTTAGTAAAGGTGTGTGGTGTAACCCACGTGGCTGCTCTGCAAATATCCTCTAAAGGAATGTTCCCTAGGAAAGCCATGGATGCCCCCAGTTTGCGTGTGGAGTGCGCTCTGGGGGGTATTGTTAAAGTGCGCTTGGCTTTTTGATAACATATCTGGATGCATTTAACAATCCATCTGGCTATCCCTGCTTTGGAAATCGGGTTGCCTTTGTGTTGTGGTGCGAAGGCAACAAAGAGTTGTTTTGTCTTTCTAAAGGGTTGTGTTCTGTCTATGTAGTACATCAACGCCCTCCGTACATCTAAGGTATGGAGCATTCTTTCCGCCACCGTTTGCGGGTTTTGAAAGAATGCTGGTAAGTCAATAGTTTGGTTTAGATGAAACTGTGACACCACCTTCGGAAGGAATTTGGGGTTAGTGCGTAGCACTACCCTATTTGGATGGATTTGAATGAATGGCTCTTGGATTGTGAGCGCCTGCAGCTCACTGACACGCCTCAGAGACGTAATAGCTACAAGGAAAGCTACTTTCCACGTAAGGAACTGGAGTTCACACGAGTGCAGTGGCTCAAATGGCGGTCCCATCAGTCTGGTGAGAACGACATTGAGGTTCCACACCGGAGCTGGCGGTGTTCTTGGGGGAATGACTCGTTTCAGACCTTCAAGGAAGGCTTTAATGGCAGGCACTCTGAAGACAGAGAGGTGCTGCCTGTTCTGGAGATAAGCCGCTATGGCGGATAGATGTATCCGAATGGAAGTGTACGCTAGATTGCACTTGTAAAGATGCAACAGATAGCAGATGATGTTGGGGATAGATGCATCTAGCGGGTTGATGTCATTGGCTGTACAGTAAACGACAAAACGCTTCCACTTTGCAGCATAGCATGCTCTAGTAGTTGGTTTCCTCGCCTCCTTGATGATGTGCATGCACTCCGGAGGTAGGTTAAGGTATCCAAACTCTAGGACTTCAGGAGCCAGATCGCCAGGTTGAGCTGTTGTGGATCTGGATGCTGAATGTCTCCATGGTTCTGCGTCAAAAGACTGGGCGTGAGGCGCAGTCTTTGATGCGGCACCACTGAGAGTTCGAGGAACGTGGTGTACCAAGCCTGGCGCGCCCACGTTGGAGCAACCAGGATGAGAGTCATCTCGTGCTGCCTTAGCTTTCTTGCGACCAGCGGTATTAGAGGGGCTGGCGGAAAAGCGTACGCAAATTTGCCTGACCAGTTCATCCATATCGCATTCCCCTGCGACTGTGGGTGAGGGAACCTGGCGGCAAAGAGTTGGCATTTTGCGTTCTCCTTTGTGGCAAACAGGTCTATCTCCGGATGACCCCACTGCTGGAAGTACGGGTGGAGAACAGATGGGTGTATCTCCCACTCGTGCATTTGATGGCTGTATCTGCTGAGCAGATCCGCCATCTGATTGTCCTTTCCTGGGAGGTGTTCTGCCATGAGGAAAATGTTCCTCTGAATGGCCCACTTCCACATGCTCTGAGCCAGATGAGACAGCTGTGGCGAGTGGGTGCCTCCCTGCTTTTGAATGTAGTACATCGCGGTCATGTTGTCCGTCCGGACTAGCACGACTTTGTTGCACAGATGTACAATGAAGGACTTGAGCGCCATGAAGATTGCCATCAGTTCCAGATAGTTGATGTGCATCTTTTGTTGCTGCGTCGTCCATAGTCCCTGCACTGTGTAAGTGAGCACATGAGCTCCCCATCCCTGGAGAGATGCGTCCGTTGTCAGGACAATCTGCGGCACGGGCTCTTGGAACAGTCGGCCCTTGCAAAGGTTGTGTGGATTCCACCAATGCAGAGAGTCGTACGCCCGACTGGTAACCAACACTAGGTCTGTCAATTGCCCACGAGCCTGTGTCCACTGATTCGCTAAGCACTCCTGGAGCGGGCGCATATGTAGCCGTGCGTGAGGGACTATGAAGATGCAGGAGGCCATCATGCCTATCAACTGCATGAACACTCTCGCTGGAAGCGAGTGTTGTGGCCTGAACTTTTGGATCAGAGCCTGCATGCTGTCTATCCTGACTTGGTTTGGCTGAGCCATGGCCGTCAGGGTGTTGATCGTTGCACCTAGGAACTGCCGGACATGCGCCGGCTGAAGATGCGATTTTGGGTAGTTCAGGGAGAAACCCAGATCGTGAAGAAGGTGAATTGTAGTCGACATGTCTGCGGCGCACTGTTGCTCTGACTTGGCTTGCACGAGCCAGTCGTCTAGGTAGGGGTAGACATGGATGTTCTGCCTCCTAAGGTGCGCCGCTACTGTCGCTAGACACTTGGTGAACACCCTCGGGGCTGTTGTGACTCCGAAGGGTAGGACTTTGAACTGGTAGTGCCTGCCTTGAATAGTGAACCTGAGGTATTTCCTGTGTGACGGGTGTAGTGGAATGTGGAAATAAGCATCCTTGAGATCTAAGGTTGCTAAGAAGTCTCCCTGGTTTAGCAAGGGAAGAATCTGCTGCAGTGTAAGCATGTGGAAATGTTCTGATAGTATGTACAGGTTGAGGGGACGTAGATCTAGAATGGGCCTGAGAGATCCGTCCTTCTTTGGAATAAGGAAGTACAGGGAATATACCCCTGTGCCTTCCTCCCCCACCGGCACGAGCTCGATTGCTCCCTTTTGCAGCATCACCACTACTTCCTGCTGCAATAAGAGCAAGTGCTCTGCGGACATAGGCCGTTGCCTTGGCGGGATGTTGGGTGGAGTGGACTTCAACTCTAGGCAATAACCATACTGGACTAGTTGTCGCACCCACCTGTCTGTGGTGATGTTTCTCCAGACGGGCAGGAACTGCTGCAGTCTCCCCCCGACAGGTGTTAGGTGGTCGGGGGGCAGTGACAGAGAGTCACTGTTTGCTTGGAGTAGAGGTGCGGGAGCTGTTGTTTCCTCTGCCGCGACCTCTGTTGCTGTTATTCCTGTAACCTCCCTTGTTCTGTTTAGTGAACGAGGATTGTGCCCCACCTTTTGAGAACTGGGATTGTTGACCCATTTGTCCTCTGGTGACTCCACGTGCACCTGAGCGACGAAAATTGCTGCCACGAAACTGTTGTGACTGTAGGGCCCCCATAGACTTAGCAGTTTCTGTGTCTTTCTTTATTTTCTCTAGGGTGGTGTCAACATCCGGACCAAACAGACTATCAGGATTGACTGGCTGATTAAGAATTGTTGTCTGAATATCCGGTTTAAACCCTGAGATGCGGAGCCACGCTTGTCGTCTCAGCATAACGCTAGTGTTGATAGCTCTAGCAGCTGTGTCCGCAGCGTCAAGTGCACACTTGATGGCTGCGTTTGAGATTAGCTTTCCTTCCTCAATAAGCAGTTTGGTGCCCTCTTGGAACTGTGGAGGCAGGTGTTGTACAATCTGTTCTAGGGTGTCGTAGTGCGCCCTATCGTAACGCGCCAAGAGTGCCTGTGTATTGGCGATGCGCCAAAAGTTTGATGCCTGTGCAGCTACTCTTTTGCCCCCTGCCTCTAGCACTTTGGATTCCTTATCCGGGGGAGGAGCTTCACCCGTAGTCTGGGAGTTGGCACGTTTCCTGGCATTGGCGACCACAAGAGAGTCCAGTGGCAATTGTCCCCGAATGTATGCAGGGTCTCCAGGAGCAGGTCTGTACTTTTTTTCAATGCGAGGGTTGACCACTCTCGCTCTCGTAGGCTCCTTAAATATGTCCCCAGCATGCTTGAGGACTCCTTTAAGCATAGGCAGTGTCTTTACTGTCCTTTCAGAGACCGAAAAAGTGTCGAAAAGGAAGTCTTCCTCAACAGGGTCGGCATGCATGTCCACATCGTGATTGGCTGCCGCCCTTTCGAGCAGTGCATGAAAACCTGCTGAATCCTCAGTCGGGGATGCCCGTGCATTAAAAGGCTGCGGGTCCTGCCCCGCACCTTGGGTGTTCTGGTCACCAGTGTCATCATATGAATCCGGTTGCACATCAGGTTCATTGATTGGGAAATTGTACTGCTCGTCTTCATCATACCCCTCACCCGCAGAGTGTTCTGGGGAGGGAGTAGGGCTCCGTCTCGGAGGAGGCTGGATTGGTTCCGTGAGGCCTGAGGCGTCAAGGGGCACCCTCTTCTTCTTTAGTGGGATGACATAGGGGTCCACTGGCTCTGAAGTGATTTTCCTCTTATAGAGGGTCAGTTTGCCTGTGTCAGCGTCGATGAAATGCTCCGAATCGTCCTCGGATTCGAGTACCTGACGTGGAAGTGGGCCAGTCGGTGAAGAAATCACCTGTTTCGGTGCCGATTTGGTTGAAAAGGCTTTGGGCGCCTCCTTCGGCGGCAAAATAAAGAGAAGTTTCCCAGACGGCTTCTCTGGAGTGTCTTTTCGCGGCTGCGTTGATGGTATCGGAGCCGACGGGGCAAAGGCCTTCTCCCTGATTCTTTTCAGTGATTCGGCTATGGGGGACGGCACACTCACAGTTTGTTTCGGCGCTGACGAGGATGGTCTGATTTTCCCCTCGGATCCGACGTCCTTGTGGGCCTTGTGCGCTTTGGGCGCGGATCCTGTCTTTACCGCCTCCGATTCCTGCGTTCGGGGCACAGACTTCTTTCCGTGTGCCTGCGTAGCCTCCTTGGAGCCGACTTTGGCGGGTTTTGACGGCGTCGTAGCCGCTGACCCGTGCCGACCATCTTTCTTGGAGGACCCCTCCTCTGGCGTCGGTTTCGATTTCGCAGCATCGGAATCGACGGACTTCTTCGACTTCTGCGGACCGGAGGTCGACGGAGTCGATGGGGTAGCGGGCACCGTCGCTTTCACCGGCACGGTAGCCATCTTAGGGACACTCGAGTCCTTAACTTTCGGTTTCGTTTTCGGGTCGGCCATTTTAGGTGTTGTCGATCCCGATGGTTTCGGTTTCGGTTTCGAAACAGTCTGCCCAGCAAGTAAGTCCGTGGCCGGGCCCGAAGGCGGGGCTGTGGCTTGCGGCAACGGGTCTTGGGTAAGGCCGACAGGCGATCCCGTGTCCCGGTCGGTATCCTCGTAACCTTCGGGGCAGAGCTCGTCCCCTGAGCTGTCTGCCGCGGCCCCATAAATCTCATCGTCGTCTCCTACCTCGTCGACGTATTCAAGGCCTTGACCCGCGACTCCGTCGTCGTCTCCCGGATCCGCCTCGACCTCCGTCTCGGGTGGGGAGATTTGGAGATGATGACCCTGGTCCTCTTCGTCTTGGTCGCCGAAGATGTTCTCCGGATCCGGGGCCGCTTGTTTAGCTTCCATGCGCATCGCGCGCCGAAGCTTGAGAGTCTTCTTTGAGCGGAACTGTGCACACAACTTGCACTTGCCGTCGTCGTGGTCAGGCGAAAGGCATTTGTTACACACGGGGTGTAGATCGATGTGTGGGTACTTGGACCCACAGAGCGGGCAGTACTTAAACGGGCTCCGCTCCATGTCCGAAAAGGCTTGCAGTCGTGTCGCGATGAGAAGGCCTCAAAGTTCCGAGAGCGAAGAAAACTCCGCTTATTCCGGCTCCAAGAGACGGAAGACTCGAGACCGTGCGCAGACAATACCGACGCAAGAAAATCGAGGCCTTTTGGCCGCTAAAAGTTAGTTTTTCTTGGTTCCGACAGTAAGACGTCGAGACCACATCCGAACCCAATGGCGGAAAAAAACAATCTGGGGATGGAGCCGATGCCCATGCGCACTGTAGTCCAGGGGAGGAGCCACCTATCTCAGGATACTTCGAAGACTCTTCCAGGACAACAATGTGCAATCATCCGAGCCCAACACTAGGCGGCGATCTAATGCTAAGATATGAATTTAGCAGCCCACATGCCTCGAACCCATGGTTGGCCTGCCCATGTGGGAGCTACCCGGATCAATTTGAGAGATTGTTGTCTCAGCTTGCGTACTACTAGTGGCATTAGTGGGATTGGCGGAAAAGCGTACGCAAATCTCCCTGACCAGTTCATCCATATCGCATTGCCCTTGGACAGCGGGTGTGGAAACCTGGCGGCGAAGGTTGGGCATTATGCGTTTTCGTGTGTGGCAAACATATCTATTTCTGGATGACCCCACTTGTGAAAGAATGGTAGAAGAACTTGGAGATGTAGTTCCCATTCTTGAATCTGTTGTGTCTGTCGACTTAACAGATCTGCTAGTGAACTCCTGGAAGGTGTACTGCAAGCAGATATATCTTTTGTGGAATGGCCCATCTCCAAATGTTCTGTGCGAGCTGGGACAGTTGCAGGGAATGTGTGCCTCCTTGTTTTTTAATATAGTACATGGCTGTCATGTTGTCCGTCCGGATTAAGACAGCTTTTTTCTGTACATGTACTTGGAAGGATTTTAGTGCTAGGAATATTGCTAGCAGCTCTGGGTGATTGATGTGAAGCACCTTTTGTTGAGCGGTCCATTTTCCCTGAGTTGTATGGTGGAGCAGATGGGCTCTCCATCCTGTGAGGGATGTGTATGTTGTCAGTATTATCTGGGGCACAAGTTCGAGGAACGGAAGCACTCTGGACAAGTTTTTGGTGTTCCACCACTGCAGAGAGCGATGTGTGCGGCTGTCCACCAACACCAGGTTTCTAAGTTGTCCTTGAGCCTGATTCCACTGATGTGCTAGACATTCCTACAATGGGCGCATTTGCAGTCTTGCATATGGTACAATAAAAATGCAAGATGCCATCATGCCTATTAATTGCATGAACACTCTAGCTGGGAGAGAGTGTTGGTTTTGAAACTTTGTGACTAAGGCTTGAATGCTCTGTATCCTGGCTGGACTGGGATAAGCTAGAGCTGCATCGGTGTTTATGGTAGCCCCTAGGTATTGATGTACATGAGATGTGACTTGGTGTAGTTGATTGTAAACCCCAAGTCGTGCAGTGTTTGAATTGTTTGAGATCTGTGTTGGACACACTGATTGAATGACTTGGCTTTAATGAACCAATTGTCTAAGTATGGGAAGACATGGATATGTTGTCTTCTGAGATGTGCTGCTACTATTGCTAGGCACTTTGTAAACACTCGTGCTGCAGTTGTGACCCCTAATGGAAGGACTTCGAACTGATAGTGTTGTCCT
Organism: Lissotriton helveticus; assembly: GCF_964261635.1. Classification (NCBI taxonomy): domain Eukaryota; kingdom Metazoa; phylum Chordata; class Amphibia; order Caudata; family Salamandridae; genus Lissotriton; species Lissotriton helveticus. The sequence goes on from NC_136065.1 coordinate 1,783,122,444, forward strand.
TCTAGTACAAATCTGAGATACTTCCTGTGAGAAGGATGTATGGGAATGTGAAAGAAGGGCGTCCTTGAGGTCTAGTCTGGTTAGGATATCGCCTTGTTGTAACCATTGGAGCACTTGTTGTAAAGTGATCATGTGAAAATGATCTGAGTGTATATACAGATTGAGAGGCCTTAGGTCTAGAATTGGTCTTAGTGTTCCGTCCTTTTTGGGTATTAGGAAATAGAGTGAGTAAACCCCTGTTTCTTGATGTTGCAACGGAACTAGCTCTATTGCATCTTTTTGCAGCAATGAGAGAACCTCTTGTTGGAGCAGCGTTAGATGTTCATTGGATGCTGTCTGGGTGGTATATGTGGAAGGGTAGCCGTAAGCTCTAGGCAGTAACCATACTGGATCATTTGTCTTACCCACTTGTCTGTTGTGATGGAATTCCAGACAGGTAGGAACTGTGTTAGTCTGCCCCCTACAGGAGGAGAATGCTGTTGGGGAAGCAGAAGGAAGTCACTGTTTTGTGTTAGGAGAGGTTTGATTATTGTTATTTCCTCGACCTCTTCCCTTGTTGTTGTTGCCTCTGTAGCCTCCTCTAAAGTATCCTCTATTGTAGGATGTTTGTGTATTTGTTTTAAAGGAAGCTGAATTGTCTGCTCCAGCTTGTTTGGCGCCTCCTCTGTAGAAGCAGCGACAAAAGGAGCCTCATGCTTGGGTGGACTGCAGAGCTCCCATAGACTTCGCTGTGTCAGTGTCTTTCTTAATTTTTTCAAGTGCTGTGTCTACCTCTGGACCAAACAATTGTTGTTGGTTGAATGGTTGATTTAAGATAGTAGTTTGCACTTCTTGCTTAAATCCTGAAATGCGTGGCCACGCTTGACGTCTAAGGAGGAGACTGGTGTTTATTGCTCTGGATGCAGTGTCTGCTACATCAAGTGGGCATTTAATGGAGGCATTTGATATAAGCCTACCATCTTGTATGAGGTCATTTGCTTGTGCCTTATATTGGTCAGGTAGATGTTGTAAGAGCTTCTCTAACTGATCACAGTGAGCTCTGTCGTATCTTGCGAGGAGGGCTTGTATGTTAGCGATGCGCCATGTATTGCTAGCTTGGGCAGCTATTCTTTTCCCTGAAGCGTCTATGATCTTTGATTCTTTATCTGGAGGTGGTGCTTCACCTGATGTTAGGGAATTTGCTCTTTTCCTAGCGTTTGAAACTACTAGGGAGTCTAAGGGTAGCTGTCCTTCAATGTAGGCAGGGTCCCCAGGAGCCGCTCTGTACTTTTTCTCTAACCTTGGGTTTATGATTCTAGCTCATACAGGATCTTTAAACACTTTTGGTGCATGCTTAATGACTCCTTTAATCATTGGCAGTATTTGCACAGATTTTTGGGAGTGTTCAAAAGTGTAGATGGATATGTGTGTGGATCAGGAATATCTGGTACATCCTGTAGGTTTGGATACTCCCAGTCTGGTGAACCTGTTGGGTAGGGAAAAGGGTCATCTGGGGCTCTCCCTCTCCCCATGCTATACTTCTCATCATCAACATCCTGAGGCGGTGTCTGTAGTGGAGAATTTTGAGGTGAAATGTTTAAAGGAAGAGGAGGAGAAGGAGATACAGGAGAAGAAGGGTGCATAAGAGATGTGGCAGAGTCCTTCTTCTTGATAGGCACTGGAGGTGTAGGTGCTGTATCTGACTTCCTATTCCTGTGTGGTGTAGTGGAAACATGTCCTGTTTCTGGATCAATGTAGATCCTTTTTTGTAAAGGATCTGGTTGGAAAAGCTACTCTTCTTGAGGCACAGCCTTCGGCGCTGATTTTTTCGGTTCTGAACCTGTTTGTTGCTTGTCTTTAGCCTTAGAAGCTGATGTTGAGTCCTTTGGTGCAGATTTCGGCACTGAAGATATTGTCTTTGGAGCCGAAGCCTGTTTCGTTGACTTGGAAGCATCGGAAGTAGACTTTGTCTGTTTCGGCAACGAGGGTATCGGCTTCGGAGTAGAAGCTGTTTTCGGGGCATCGGAAACAGGCTTTGTTGTTTTCGGAGCTGCTTTGTCTGTCGGAGTCGACTGTTTCGGAGTGTCTTTCGGAACTGGGACTTCTTTTTGTTTCAGTGCCGAGGGAGCAGGTGGTATCGGCACATGCGGTTTGCTCAGTGTGGAGCTACCGAAAGGCTTCATTATTTTCTTCGGAGCCGGGCTCGATGGCGGGGCTTTCGAAGTGTTTTTTCGGTCTTAACTGGGCCCCGCAGGCGGAGTGTTGACCTTTGCGTTCGATTTTGGTGTTTGGGCTGCGGTAGGGGCAGTGGTACTCACGCGTTGACCCGAAGGTATGGAGTCATCTGCCTCCGATACGATCTGGAGATCATCGGAATCTTCTTCTGGGATGCATGGACCTTCATCAAAGATATCCACAGGTTCCAGAGCTGATCTCTGCATATCGCGTCAACGGGCCCTCCGATCTCGAATGGTCTTTTTCGATCGAAAGGATGCACAGGCTGTGCAGCTGGATTCATCGAGTTCTGGCGATAAGCACAGGTTACAGACCTCGTGATGGTCACTGTGTGGAAATTTTGCTCCACACTCGGGGCATCTTTTGAATGGCGTCCTTTCCATGAGGTGTAAGCCTCACGGCATGGGTAGGCCGAATAGCCCACTTTGACGACCGGAATCGAGCTGATGAAGTCGAGACGATGTTTATCGGTATTGAAAGTTGTTTGGTGAAGTTCGAAGAACATTTTTACGCGTTGAAGTACTTGAAAAGTAGATTTCGAACCGGAGAGGAAAAGTTTCATACGAACCCAGTGGCGGAAAAAAACAATCTGAGGATGGAGTCGATGCCCATGCGCAGTATTGTCCAAGGGAGGAGTCACCTATCTCGTGACTACAAAGACTTCTTCCAAGACGACAACAACATGCAATCATCCGAGCACAACACCAGGTGGCGATCTAATGCACAGTGTGAGATCTGCAGCTCATATGCCTCGAACACATGATTTAGGATGGAAAAAAATCGTATTTCTGTGAAAAAAATCAGCAAGAAGCACAAGTTACTACTTGTGTAATGATATATCAGTAAGAGACATTAGTTAGTGATAAATTCCTTACCTTAGAATATCCCCAGGCGTCAGACTAGATCCAGAAAGTTTTGCTAGCAGTACCCCTGCGCGCCAGTGGGTAGCGTTGCGCGGCCCCGCATCCGTCGCTGGTGTCGTATGTGCTGAGATGACGTCAGGGAGACTACTTATGCAACACTCATGCACGCAGACGTCAGTTCTGTGCACCACTTTCCATGCCAGGAACACAGAGCCATGCAAGAAACCGACTACTGGTGCCATGAAACTAGGGCCCTGAAAGGGATGTCCTTAACCCTAGTAATGAATTCGAAGAACGGGGAGGATGGGTGGCGCGGTAAGGAATCTATCACTGACTAATGTCTCTTACAGATATATCGTTACACAAGTAGTAACTTGTGCATCTGAAAGAGACACGTTAGTGAATGATTCCTTACCTTAGAATAGATACCCCAGCAATACCAACCCCGGTGGTGGGTCTGCGAACAAGATTACACCAGAAAGTCACAAAGAACTGAAGGGCCAAGGAAGCTGTCTCTCCGGACTTTACTGTCAAGGAAGTAATGCTCGGTAAATGTGTGCAGCGAGGCTCTTGTAGCTGCCTGACAAATGTCCTGCAAGGGAAAGCGCGCCCCAAGGCAGTAATGGCTGGCGTTGCCCTGGTGGAATGGGCACGCAGCCCCAATGGGGGCTCCTTCTTAGCCAACGAGTAACAGGCTTTGATGCAGAGAACGACCCACTGAGAGATGGTCCGCTTGTGCACGGCCAGGCCTTTTTTGTTGCCCAAGTAGCCAACAAAGAGCTGGTCATCCACCCGGAACTGCAGTGTGCGTCTCAGATAGAACGAGAGCGCATGTTTTGGGTCAAGATGGTGGAGCCTCTTTTCCTCTTTCGAAGGATATGGAGACGGAAAGAAGGTGAGCAAACATGATGGTCTGCCCGATGTGGAAGGGCGTGACAACCTTAGGCAAGAAAGAAGGACGAGTTCTCAGAACCACCTTGTCCGGATGAACAGAAAGGAAAGAAGGTTTAGAAGAAAGCGCCTGGAGCTCAAACACTCTTCTGGCAGAGGTGATAGCTACCAGGAAAGCCGTCTTGAGAGTAAGAAGACACAAAGGACAGTTATGAAGGGGCTCGAAGGGAGTGCACATCAGATATGTCAAGACAAGATTTAAGTCCCACTGAGGCATGATGAACGGCACATGAGGAAATTTGTGCGTAATGCCCTTCAGAAAACGGTTAACAATCGGAGAACAGTCCAGGTGTTGAACCACCTAAGAAATGCCTTGATGTTCCAGCCATGTCCAAAGGCGCAGAGCCTCCTGACATAGGGTCCAGGACCTCACCCCGCCCTGTTTGTTGCAATACCACATGGCAGTGGTGTTGTCCGTTAACACCTGCACTACACTTCCCCGGACAGAGGGAAGGAATGCTTTCAGTGCAAGTCGGATCGCCCGAAGCGCCAAAAGGTTGACATGGAGCTGGGACTCCAGCAGAGACCAGAGGCCTCTGATCTCCGCCTCTCCCAAGTGGCCTCCCCATCCCAGGAGGGACGCATCCGTCACCACTGTGCGCTCCGGTTGGGGAAGGGAGAGGGATCTGCCATTGACCCAATCGCGATACATGAGCCACCACTGCAGTTATTGTGCAGAGCCCACTGGAACTTCAGGTCCCACTGCAGAGCCCGCATATGCCATCTGGCATGACGCACTAGCAGGATGCAGGAGGCCATCAGGCCCAGGAGCCGGAGGGTCATCCTGACCAAAACCCGGGATAGAGGCTGAAAGATTGGAATCAAAGCCTGAATATCCCAGACTCGCTGCTAGGGAGGATAAACCAGAAACTGCATCGAATCCAGAACCGCTCCGATGAAGGGGAGCTTCTGAGAGGGACTCAGGAGCGCCTTCCGCACGTTGATGGAAAACCCCAGCAAATGCAGGAGGTCGGACGTAGTCTGAAGGTGGGGGACAACTGCCTGGGGAGAGCCCGCCTTCAACAGCCAGTCATCGAGGTAGGGGAAGACTGTCACCCCTGACCTGCGCAGATGAGCTAAAACCACTGTCATAACTTTCGTGAACACCCAAGGGGCGCTGGTAAGGCCGAAGAAGAGTACAGCAAACTGAAAATGCTCCTAGTCTACCGTGAACCACAGGTAACGTCGGTGGACCGGCAGTACGGGGATGTGAAAATATGCGTCCTGCAAGTGCAATGCTACCATACAGTCTCCAGGGTCGAGGGCAGCCAAACACCTGAGCCAGAGTCAACATCTTTAACTTCTCCTTCCGGAGGAAGCGATTGACGTTCCTGAGGTCCAAGATGGGGCGCAAGCCCCCTTTGTCCTTCTTGGGGACCAGAAAGTAGTGGGAATAACAACCAAGGTCTACTTCTGGCCCAGGAACGCGCTTGATGGTCCCTTTGGCCAAGAGGGCCATGACTTTGTTGGATAAGCGCGAAGTGTTCCGCCGACATGCAGTAAAACTGAGGTGGCATGGCTGGTGGGGGTAGGGAGTAACCCCTCCGGACGAGTTTCAGCACCCACTTGTCGGAGGTGACAGAATGTCAATGGCAAAGGTGATGGCGAATCCTGCCACACACCGGCGTAGGGTGCGACCCGAAACTCAGACTAGGAAGGTTTTGAAGTTCACGTCGCGTGCAGAGATAGATTGACCCTCACGCCTGCCCCCGGAACCACCCCAGCGGCCTCCAAGCACACGGCCACGCTGAGTCTGGTTCTGCGCAAGCTTCTGGCTAAACGAACAGGGCAGGGGCGCCTCTGCCAAGGCCATGAAAGGAATGAAAAGTAGACGTGGCCAGGCGCATGGTGGAAAGGCTCAAGGACTTAGCCGTAGCCCGAGAGTCCTTAAAATGCTCCAGAGCAGTGTCTGCTTTATCGCCAAACAGACGGGTGCCATCAAATAGCATGTCTATGAGCCAGCCCTGGAGGTCCAGGGAGGACCCGGTGGACCGCGACCAGCCATGGTGACGAAGCACCACGGTCGTGGAAATTGTCCTACCAAGGGAGTCCGCAGTGTCCAAGCCACAATGAATGGCGAACCTTATCACGTCCTTACCCTCAGCCACAGCCTGAGACAGCACAGCCTGGACCTCCAGGGAGAACCCAGTGGACCGCGACCAGCCATGGTGACGAAGCACCACGGTCATGGAAATTGTCCTACCGAGGGAGTCCGCAGTGTCCAAGCCACAATGAATGGCGAACCTTATCATGTCCTTACCCTCAGCCACAGCCTGAGACAGCACAGCCTGGACCTCCTCCGGGCACCGAGGCAACACCTCAGAGACGGTATTCCACACCGTGTGGGAATAGCGGCCCACGCAGTCAGTGTTCACCGACCGCGGTGTTCACTGACCGCAGCCCCAAGCTGGCCGAAGAGAACAATCGCTTGCCAAACTGTTCCAACTTCTTAGAGTCTTTATCCGGCGGAGCCGTGGGAAAAGCACCCCGTGACGTTGAAGCCTGAATGGCTAGACTGTGACTCAGGTGTGGGGGGTGGGGGGGGGGGGGGGTGGTTGCGACATGTTTATCCACAGGAGCCCCTGTGGCCGGCTGCGACCAAGTGCCCAACAAGACGTCCGTGAGGGCATTGTTAAAGGGCAGCAGTGGCTCCGATGAAATGGACGCCGACTGGAGCACCACAGTAAGGAGAATAGTCTTAAGGATCACCGTGGGGAGATCTAGGTTAAGGACCTCAGCTGCCCGACGGAGCACCACCGTATACGAGGCACCTTCCTCCAGAGTGGGCGGGGGAGAGGCAAACCCCGGATCAGAGGAGACGTCAAGGCCTCCGGCTTCCTTCAATCATCCATCCAGTCCTGCTCAGAGTCACACTGACGAACCAGAGGGTCTTCGGACCCCTCCCAATCGTCCTCCACCGCCGGCGAAGGCACAGGCCTCGGCGGCGGGGCAGGGATCGGGAAGGGAGGCGCCGGCTGGGTCCGAGTTGGCGCCGTGTCCCAATTCGGATCCCAGACGGGGACAAAACCGCCCGGGAACCGGGGCAGAGGCGGAACGAGCGGTATCCATTGCGGCGCTGTCGACGGAGCCAGGGCTGGAGCCGGCAGCATAGGACCTCTTGGCGCCAGAGCCAGGGGCGCAGGATCCAGCAGCTCCAGAACCACAGGCTGCGCCGGGGCTGGATCCGCCAGAGGGGTGGACGGACCATCAGGATCCTGACACGGGACCGCGGGGCCCGAAGGCGCACCGGCGGGAGCTCGAGGCCTAAACAGCCGGTCCATGGCAGCAAGAAATTCTTGCATTTGTGCGGGAGTTGCCGACAGACCCGGGTAAGGTAGCTAGGCCGCGGGACTCCCAGGCTCCAAAGGAGCCGCAGGGGCAGAGCCCCTGTCCCCCTCGTCCACATTAGAGGACTGACGGTGGGATGTCGGAGAGCGATAATGCTTCTTTGACTTCTTTTTGTGACGTCTCTTACCCGAATCCGAGGGTGAAGACTTTGTTTCCGAGGAGCGGTGATTACAGCTCCGAAAGCGGTCGCGGGAACGACACCTGGACCTCGAACGGCGCGGGGACGAGTGCCAAACTTCAAGCAACTTCCAGCGCCACTCCCTCAAGGCCTTCGGGGCCATAGCCCTACAGTCCAGACAGGACCGGGAGTTGTGGTCACACTTCAGGCAGTAGAGACAGACGTCGTGAGGGTCCACCACCGACATATTGCGGCGGCAGGACCCGCAGGACTTAAAACCAGGCATCCCTACTTGCACCAGAGAAAACCAACGAGAGACAGTCTCAACAAGCATTTGCAATGCAATAGGTCTCGCATTTGTGAGAGTTTGAGCTGTTGGCATTGTAAATGACAATGCCTTTTATTTACGTATTGGTTTTTAAAACATAAATGAAAGGAATTGCCATTTACAATGCCAATAGCTCAAACTCATTCTGTTCTGGGATTGAACGTGCAAATAAAAATGAAGGGAATGGTGGGGAAACAGATCAATGGATGGAGACTGCTGATCCAAAATCGTTCTATGTATGTATCTATATATGTATGCATTTTTGGTGTTTTTGTTTTACACAAGGCTGGCGAGTCATTTAAAGCGGTCTCCATGCCACGGCTAGGGCCGAGTTGATCTTCTGTACCGAAATTAAATAGATTGCCAAAAACGAAGTGTGCTCGTTTTCTATTCACAATAAAACAATGTAACGAAATGCACTTTATACTCCAAAATGCAATCCCAATTTCCTTTAGCATTTGCTCAAAAAACATGCAAAGAAATGAGTGCATTTGTATTCCCTCCTGTTAACAAAGTTGCAGATTTTCATCACTTCAAAAATTATATATTTTCAATTAAATGCAACTGCACAAATTAATTTGACAACTTCACGGTTAAAATAAAACTATATCCTTTCCAAGGTGAGTTCGGTAAATCTGTATTTTTCCCCTACTACCTCCGGATGGAGAGTGGGTTTTGGCGTCCAGCCGGCTCCATTACATTATAATACTAACCTTTACTTTTACTTTTAATGAGCGCGTGTTTTGCTCCAAGGTGATCATTTCCCAAGCAGCAGTGGTGGTGGCTCTGAACATTAGCCATACCATTGATCAGGGGGAAGGCTAATCAGTTCAGCTTTCTTGCTGGCAGCATACCTTTGTGGTCTTGCACATAAAAGTGAATCCTGAGAGGCTCTAGAGTTCCAGGTTCAAAGCCGCTAGTTTTACTACAGGGCTGCATGCACGCTGTGCTGCCTCCCCTGTACTTGATCTCCCGTGACCCGGGCAGCGGCGTGGTGACGTAGATGCCGAGCTCCACTCCGTGAGAGGCTAGAGGTCACACGAATGACCTTTTAATGGTCAATAAAATGAAGATGCCTTGTCTAGATTGGTTTTCCTAGGCTTTATTCTCCATTGCGATAATTTACCTCTGCTTATTGGCCTTGTCAGTTCATAGCAGGAGGCTTATTCCGCAGTAGCAAAGCAAAGGGAATACACGGATTGAAAGTCGACAAAATACATTTAGAGATTGTTTCAGCGTGTGCCTTTCACCTCTGATTCAAAAAGTAGCTGGGGGCATGGTAACCAAGACACTGGTAAGAAATTGATATTTAATGGCAGGAGAGTGGCGAGTATGTAGCCTAACGGCCAGAGCTGCCGATTTAGGAGCAGGGTAAACAGGTTCGAACCTCGGCGTCAGCTCAACATCCTGTGATTCTGGGCAAATCACTTAATCTCTCCCTGTTTAACAAAAAGTAAATGTGCCTTGGGTAACGTAACTTGCGCTCATGTAAAGCGCTCCAAATACCTTCGGATCGAGTTCCTGTTATGTAAACCTGAAGAAAAGCGTTAGTCTGAAGTTATCAATGAGACGTAAAACACAAGCTTCTCTGGGAAAAGTCAGCTGCTCGTTGTGAGAGGGCGGGGGCTGCCCGCGCATTCGCGCTCCGAGCCCCGGCGCCAAAGCGGAGTGCGGCATCTGAAGTCCCGGGTCCCGGGAGGGGGCCCGGGTGAAGACCAGCGCTGCGGAGGAGACATGGAACTGGGGCCCGGGTGAAGACCAGCGCTGCGGAGGAGACATGGAACTGGGGCCCGGGTGAAGACCAGCACTGCGGAGGAGACACGGAACACGCCGAAAGAGCCCGGTGAGTGGGAGGGGGGGTGTACACGCGTGTGTCTGTGTGTGTTCGAATGTGTCTGTGCGTGTGTCTGTCTGTGTGCGTATGCAGTGTGTGTGTGCCTGTGTATGCGTGTGGCTGTGTATGTGCGCATGCGTGAGTGTGGCTGTGTGAGTGTGTTTGCGCATGGGAATGAGGCACGAGAGGGGCACGGCGCCGAGCGCGCCCACGAGGTGAAATCTGCGCTCTGTGCTCGTGCACCTCTCGTGTCTACATTCCCAAATACGGCTGACAATAGGTCTTTCGCTGATGCGCGACCTAAAAAGATAGTAAAAAAATGACTGAGGTACGTGCTCTAACCAGATCTGCGTTTACTGGCGCGGAAAAAGAAAGAACTGACGTCAGCGCGCATAGGTGGTGCCTAAGTAGTCTCTGTGACGTCATCTCGGCGCATATGACGCCTGCGATGGACGCGGAGCCGCGTGACGCCACCGACGGACGCGCAGGGGTACTGCTAGCAAAACTTTCCGGATCCAGCCGGACGCCTGGGGATTTTCTAAAGTAAGGAATCTATCACTAACGGGTCTCTTTCAGATCTCTTTTTAAACAATTAGCTCCTTGGCGAATCCCAACTTGACAACTGGCAACTAATCATCTGTAAAGATATATCAGTATGTTTTCAGAACAGGATAGCAGAAGTCTACAATGAGTTTGTATCCAATGAGGATACCAGCCAAAACTCTAACCAATCTCCCCTGGCACCTCCGACTAGCAATACTCTAACTAATCCCCCCTCACACCTGAAAAAGTCAGCAGACTACTTAACTCGGTCAAATCCGGATCATCCTCTGATTTGTGCCCCCAACAACATTACAGTACCCCACCCTTTACCTTACAAAGATCTTTAACAAGGTGTTCTAAGTGGGATATTTCCCAAAAATCTAGAAAACAGAATCTATTTTACCCCTTTTGAAAAAACCCACAATCAACCCCCTCGAAACTAGCAGCTACTGTCCAATATACCGCCCCTCCATTTCCAGCCAAAGTGGTGGTGAAGGCAATAAAAGGAAAATTACTTCCTTCCTGGAAAACAACCATCTCCTAGACTATACCCAGTTTGGTTTCAGAAGAGGGCATAGTACGAAGGCCACTCTAATTGTCGCCACATAGGAAATTAGAACCTGCATTGAATAAGGAGAGAAAGCTGCCCTTATGCTTCTTCATTTATCTGTGGCGTTTGATACTGTCTTTGATCGGTCTTACTCAACCGCCTAAACAATATAGGCATAAAAGACACAGCTCTGGCAACACTTAGATCATTCCTCTCTGACAGACAACAGTTTGTTTTCCTAAATGGGTACGTCTCTACACCTTTGTCCCTACCTTGTGGTGTACCCCAGGGGTCATCGTTGAGCCCAGTGCCCTTTAATATTTACCTCTTGCAAGTTTGATTAGATCGTTTGGTTTCTCCCTGGTGTCATACGCAAATCACACTCAAATCATCATCTCGAACTCCAGTGATATGCTTGAAACTGCAGCGAATCTCACAAATGCATTGAAATGGTAGATAGATGGATGAAACAAAATTGCTTGAAGTTAAATTCAGGCAAAACCAAAGTCCTCCTTTTTGGCAATGATCCCACCTTAAGGTCCACTACCTGGTGGCCACAGAATCTGGAGGCTCTCCAGACTGTTCAAGAAAATCAGAAATCTGGGCGTCCTACTCAACGATAAACTGACTCTCGGAGCACAGGTGAGGTGGATGCGCTCACTTCCTCCACATTAAAAATCTTAAGAACAATTAAAAAAAATCTGTATTTCATTCCCCAGGAACTCCAAAAAATGATGGTCATTACCTTAGTCCTCTCAGAAATCGATTACTGCAATGAACATTATCTGAGCATGCAACAAAGACTACTAAAAAAAACCTGCAGACACAGCAGAACGCAGCTGCCTAGATGCTGCTTGGGATTCCAATGTTTCAGGTAGCCTCCCAGGCCCTAAACAAACTTCACTGGTTGTCCCCCAAAAAAAGCATCACCTTCAAGGCCCTATGTATGGCACACAAAACCCTACCTGGCGCTTAACATAAATACTTTAAAAAGAACCTTCAGAGGGACACCCCTATAAGAACACTATACTTAGTCTCAGCCAAAAATGTAATCATTCACCGATGCAAGCTGGAAAACCGGGGTGGAAGGAGTTCCTTTGGCGGGACCTCTAAACTCTGAAACAGCCACCCTCTGTACCTAAAATCAGAGACCTCTCCGCTCAGGTTCAAGAAGGGCCCTAAAGACTTGGCTTTTTACTAGCAAATATTAGCCCAGTCCTCCTTTCTCTTCCCTACACAACTCTGCAAGCTCCATGATTCCTAGTACCAAGATGCCTGTGGGCATTTGCGCAATTTATAAAAATGTAATTATCATCTCTTATGTTCAGCAACCGATAGCTTGGGTTCCCGCTGTCTGGTTGCTTTTAGATACATTTCACATGACTTCAAGACGTGATGTGACATGAGCCAAGGAACCACAAACATTCTGTAGTCATGGCACAGCTTGAATCCTGCTAGTTTTAGGAGAGACATTTTTTCTGGCACATGGTCTGAAAGATTTAGAAGTCCAAAGAACGATAGGTTGGCAGCAGAGCTCCAGATCCGCATAAAAGGGAGTGGAAAGAAAACAAACGACACTGGCGCAGGGGTGGAGCCTATATGCAGCGCTGCTCTGTCACCTCCAGGGTGGGGCAGTGCAAGGTCACCACAAAGCCATGTGGTGCCATCTGGTGGTACACAAGAGCTATTGTATGAAAATCTCAGTATCCAATCTTTCGCCTGGGAATATTTTAAATGTAAGGGATAAGCTGTCAGAATCATCAATCAGAAGGGTTCATGCAAGCTGATGAGCAAAACATTAAAAAATGGTAACATACAACCCAACAAAAAGAACAGTGTTGATTTTTTTTAAAAAGAGATGCATGGCTAATTTTTGATTAGTTCAGTTCAGTTGTTGATGCTAGAAAGGTCTTTTCTCCTTTTGATAAATACACCACGTGCAACAGCTGTGCTTCATGCTGTAAGTATTTTACAGGAATGTATATGTTAACTGGTGAATAACTCTTTCTTTACAGACATCTGTAATTATCAAAAACTCCCTAAAAATAGTTACTTACCTTTCTGGTGGATACGCTTATCTAGCCGCAGATTCCTCACCGTGTTAATAGATACCATACCAATACCTCCTCCTGTGATGTGTCTGTAGAATGGCTTAGACCGAAAAGTCCTGCAGTACTGAATGGACAAAGTGTCCCTCCCACCAGACCTGGCTATTAAGGCAGTAGTGATTCGTGAATTTACAAATTAATGCACATGTTGCTACCTGACAGATGTCCAGCAGTTACTCCATCTGCCAATGTAGTGGTAGTAATTTTGGTGGAATGAGCGTTCAGGCCCTGGGGGCTCCTATAGTTCAATGCATAGCAGAATTTAATACAGAGGACTATCCATCGTTATAGTCCTTTTTTCTGCCCTGCCTTACCCTTCTTTGCCCTAGAGACTATCACAAAGAGCTGACCGTCTATGCCACGCTCCTTGGTATGATCATTTTGAAAATTCAATTCTCTTTTGGGATCCAAGCAATGAGTCTCCCCTTCTATTTCGACAGGTGAGGAAGAGTAAAGAATGCCAAAAGTGAGATGGATTGTCCGAAGTGAAATGCTGTAACGACTGTCGGCAGAAATGACGCTTTGGTCTCCAACACCAGTTTGACTGGTAAAAAGTAGTGTAAGGCGGTTGAACAAACAGAGTTTTTAGTTCACTTGCACGACGAGTAGAAATTATCATGATGAGAAAACTGTTTTAAGACAGCTGTGCATTTGCTCAAATGAGGTACACATAAAGGAAGTGAGAACCACATTAAGTTCCCACTGCGGTATCACTAAAGGTTTGGGTGGGAACATGAAATATAAACATTTTACAAAATGTATTATAGGTGATTCAAAAAAACATGGTTAGTCCGATACATGTGAAATGGCTGACCTATATCCTTTAACTGTGCCCACAGCAAGCACTTGCTGGGTTAAAGACTGGACAAAGGTAAAATATTCAACAGCTTTGTTTGGAGAGGGTAAACAGATTTGGTTATGGGTGTCTGGCCAAAAGCATGACATCCATGACTACTGCAGGAAGGTCGAACGTAGTTAACTGTCGCAGTTCCATTATGCTTGGATGTGCGTGCTAACACTGGCATGCTGCAACAACACAAGATCCTCCTGAAGCAGCAGCCTGATCGGAGGATAAATCCTCATTACCAGACGTTCCACGTATCACACTCTCCTGGCCCAATCTGGAGTCACTAGGACGAAGTGGGCCAGATTGTTCCTGAACTTCTTCACAACTCGAGACAGGAGAGGTGGAGGCGGGAAGGGATACAGAAGTCTTATGCTTCACTATAGGTGGAATGTGTCTCAGAGAGAGAGCTGTCTTGGGACTCCAACAAGATGGCAAACAGATCAAGTCAGGGCTCTTCCTATTGCTAGAAGATGTCCTGTGCCACCTCGGGTGTAGCTTCCATTTGTGATGCACTAGGAGTCGCTGGTTGAGTTTGCATTCCTGGCGTTCAAAGATCCCATCAGGTGGTTCACGAACCGGTAAGTACCCTAATTATTATTATTAGTCAGATTTGTATTGCGCATAGCTGCCCCAGCAACGGGGCGTCCCAGCGCCGCCACAGACCTTAGACTTGATCCAAGGGAAGAAAATGAATAGTTAAACAGGTAAAAGCCAGGTCTTTATGGCTTTTCGAAAGGCCAGGTGGTTCTGGATTGCTCTGGTGGAAGCAGGGAGCGAATTCCAAAGTTTCGCAGCCAGACTGCGAAACGAACGGCCACCAGCTCTGGCTTTCAGAACTCGAGGAATGCAGACCAACGCTTGGTCGGCAGATCTAAGAGGACGCTGTGGCACGTAAAACTCTCACAGATAGGCCAATTCCAGAGGTGCCTGTAGCGTCAGGATTCTGTGCGCCACACAAGGAGACTTGAATTGAATGCGCTTCTCAACAGGCAGCCAATGAAGTTTAGGAAGCACATGAGAAACTGAGCAGGATTTCGGAGGTGTCACCAAAATGCGAGCTGCTGCATTCTGTACTCTCTGCAGCTGCTTAATGCTGGCCTTGTTCACGCCCAGGTAGAGGGAATTGCAATAGTCCAGTCTAGATAGGATTGACGCCTGGACAATGGTTTGGCGCACTTTCGGAGGAAAGAAACCCAGCAGCGGTTTCAAGCCTAGCAAAAGCCCAAAACAAGCCCCTGCCACTAATTTTGATTGAGTGTCTAAAGTCAGGCCACAATCGAAGCACACGCCCAGGTTCTTCACAGCCTCCCTGGGCCAGGGGGCGGGCTTAAGACGATCCGGCCAACACTGCTCGGACCACAACTCCCGATCTTTCCCGAACAATAAGATCTCGGACTTACTGACGTACAACTGCAAGCAGTTTACCGCCATCCAGTCCGCAACCGCTAAAAGGTCATCTTTGAACTTGTCCAGATTGGTACAACATTTCTTAGAGAAAGCGATCACCAATTGGGTGTCGTCTGCATACGACACCAATGACAATCCCCTACCTTTGGCTACCGCAGCCAGGGGTCGGACATAGATGTTGAACAATAAGGGGCTCAAGACTGAGCCCTTCGGCACCCCTGATGCAAAGCGAACTCCTGTGAATGAAAAGGTGGCACGGAGACTTGGAAAGACCTCCCCTCCAGAAAAGAACGAAACCAGTCCAAAGCCACATCCCTGATACCAATTTCCTGTAGGCGTTTTAGAAGTATCGCGTGAGGTACGGTAGCAAATGTGGCACTTAAGTCCAAAAGGACTAAGGCCGCTGAATCACTGACATCCAGGCTCCCCCGGATAACTTCCGTCACTACCAACAGAGCAGACTCGGTGCTGTGACCCGCTCGGAAACCATGCTATGACGGATCCAAGATGGCATTCTGCTCGATAAACTTAGAGAGGGTGGTATTCACATGGGATTCAACCAGCTTCGCCAGAAAAGGCAGCTGGGAAATAGGGCGGTAGTTGCCTGACTCAGCAGGGTCCAAGGAAGGTTTTTAAAGCAGCGGAATAACTTTCGCATGTTTCTACGCCCCAGGTACGGATGCTGACAACAGAGAGAGGTTGACCAGGTCAATATTCAGAGGAGAGATGAGCGTGTGAAACTGGCAAAAATGGGCAGGTGTCAAAGGGTCGGCCGGCGAGCCCGGTTTAATTTTCAAACGAAGGGACTCTAATTCCATAGGTGACAGAGGAGGAAAAAATGACAGGCTGTTTCCCACCGTAAGACCGATATCACCCGAATCCGCCACCTCAGCAGACAAGGCCAAGGTAGGCAGACCAAGGTATATCTTCTCAACTTTATTTAGAAAGTACCGAGTCAACTCATTACACTGATGGTTCGAGGAGACTCCAGTTGCGCACGCGCTCTTTATGCCCTTAAGCAGGGAGAAGATCGTCTTAGCGGGGTTAATACTAGCCAAGATTTTGTCGGCCACGTACTCCACTCGTGCTCTACGAATAAGCTTATGGTACTGCTTGATGGCCGCACGATATTCACTTTTTGCTGCCACGTCATAAGAGCGTCTCCAGGCACGTTCAAGCTGCTTACAGCCCTTTATGGCTATGGTTAACGAATCGTTGAACCAAGAGTGGGACGGCCTGCGAATCTTCCCCCCCAGTTTAGCTGGGATGCAGCTATCCAAGCCTAGCATCAACCACTCGTGAAATTGTGAGTTTGTCAGCTCCACGTCCAGTGGCAGCTGAGGCCTGTGACTGGACATACAAGCAGAAAAAAGACTCATGTCCAACTTATGCCAGGGATGTTTTAAGACTGGGACAGGGCGGATCAGGTTGGCTTTTGCCTGCAACCACAGTGAGAACAAGATCAGAAAGTCCAAGCTTACGGGACCGGCGGCAAAACCTTTAGAGAGCTTAAATTAGAGAATATGGGGTCCAGAAGGTGACCTGCCACGTGTGTGCACTCACGGACATGCTGAGCAAGCTGATAAGCTTCCAGGTAAGCCAAACAACTGGTGATGTCAACCTTCCCACTATTCTCAAAATGGAGACTAAGGTCCCTTAAGATAGTGAAATTCGCTGCCCTGCTTGCGTGTAGCGCAACTTTGTTCAATAAATCTTCCCTAAATAGGCTAGAGGGACCTGAGGGATGGTAGATGAGGAGGCCGGTCACAGTGAAGTTGTAATTCAGCATGATTTTAAACAATGCACTTTCGCAGTCCACTATGTTCTCCTTACTAAAACTTCAGGTGTAAACATCCTTAATGACTGCGATAACTAAGGCTTAGACGTCACCTGAAAAGCCTGTCGCTCTGTTGCCAACGCGTTTCGTCACATCCGTGACTTCTTCAGGGCTCAATTAGTAATTTTCTGAAAATGAATAGCGACAGCCACCATATAGTTTCTATGTTTTCACAATCAGATATTCTCAAAATAGTATGTTTGGCGTGTACCCCTCTAACCACTCAATGCATTACAGGGATAGTACCTCCTGTTCTGTTGCAGAGCTTCGTCGATCCATACACAGACCGGGACGCTTTGGGAACTATCTCTACACAGATGAGCGCTGGCCATGAGAAAATAACTGATTAAAGTTCTGCAACAGAACAGGATGTGTAACACATGTGTAAGATAGGTTTCTGATAATTTAATACGTGCATATAAACCTTGATGCGATTCAATTTTTGTGCTATATGTTTAAGTGACTTTTTAGTCACTATTAGGGGATGTATTTGGGTCACATCCTCGACCTTGTCGTACGAGGAACCATTTGCTAGATATGCGTTAAGAGTGAAGATTTGTGCCGGTCATTATAGCTCTGACCCTTGAGTATTTTTGTGATGATACAAAGCACCACCCTGGTACCAACTGCCCTGCAGCATAACATTTGTTTGGGTTTAGTCTACTTGTAGATGACTGATCCACTAGGCTCTCAGGCATAGTATATTGAATAAGGCAGGCAAGGTCCCCTGGGGTGGGTCTATGTCTTCTAGCCACCTGCCTGTTTTATTGCAGGCAAGAACATGGTTTGGCCCAAGTGTCCATTAGTGTATCTGTGAGAGACTCATTAAAAGAGAGGAGTGGTTTGTTTGAGATTTGTCCAGGTTGCAGGATCACCGTTAGTACATTTGTCTTGACCTCGATAAAGGGCAGCTGTAAGACGAGAACTTCAGCAGCATGCCGTACAATTGCAGCAAAAGAGGCCGATTCTTCTTTGGAGGGGGAACTCAAACCACTGTCAGAAAAGGTATCCAGATCACTGGCCTTCTGAAAGCCCATGAAATGGTAATCATCGTAATAAAAGTGGGATGCATCATCCCAGTAATCTCCACTGTTGTCACCTATATCATGTTGTCTATACTCAAATAAGAGTCAAAAATACTCCGTAGTGATTAAAAGTGTCTACTTGGAATTGGAAGCCTTTTGTCAGACCAGTTACGTTGGAAGATGCATATGACACAATTTTGGTTGAGGCCGTGGAGGATTTGTTTTGGAGTGAGCCAAGACAACTGAGCACATCACCAGCATCAAAGCTGGTGTTGATGTGGCAGGAACTGGCATTTATTGTGGCGATAAGTACAGTCATCATGGTCCCAGAGAAGTGATGGGCCCTGTGGAAGATTTAGAAGTATAGATCCATCACCAGTAATCCGACTGGAGGCCTCCTTGAATCTGTGAGGCTCAAAGGCAAGCAACAGGAAGTCGGAAGGGTATCACAAATCCGCAACATGACCTCCTTGAAGGCCTCTACCTGTTGGACATCGCAAACAAACACAGAAAGTCCGGTTGCACCTGGACCAGCTCTGGAAACGGGTTCTTGGTATATGATCGACAAGGAGATCAAGAGGCACTTTGATGTCTCTGCAACTTCTCTGCTGGAGAGTGCGGAAAGAAGAAGAATCCTGTTTGTTTATTTGTGTTTCTTCTTCGATTTGGACTTACCTGAAGATTTGGAGGGGGAGGAAGATCCTTCGCAGGAACGGTCTCAAAAGTGGGAGCAGGTTTGCATCCTCGACTTTGTCGAACTGGTCTTAAGCGCCTTTTGCCAATGTTTAGCTTCACACTCTTAGATTGTCTTAGGATTTATCTTTAGCAGTTATTGCAGAAATTGGAGTGATGTGACAAACCAAGGCACCAGAGACATACCTCATGGGAGGCAGTCACAACAAGGCTTAGACCCTGCAGTTTTCAGTGGGGACATGTCCCATGCACACAGGAAAATTAATTTTGAGGAGAAATAAATCATCAAATACAAGGTAATTTCTTTGGAAGCAAGCTCCAGATCTACATCCAAAGGCAAAGAAAGAAAGACACGTATATAAGTATGCAGGGATGGCACACATGCAGCTCCAATGTCACAGAGCCACACAATGTCACCTGCTGGTGCAATGGATCAATGCTGAAAAAAACTCCAGATCCAGTCAGACCCTGGCAGTCCACCTAAAGACAATCACCATAAGACAAAGACAAATTATCGCATTGCACCTTTGGAGTAAGTTCTCCATGAGAATATAACGAGCCATTACAGATGACTGCATCAATAAAACACGGATAGCTATACTTCAAAGCTCATTTTATACGTTAGAAAATGTAAGCCACTGCCACAGGAAATGCAGAACTGTGCATCTGAATGGTACACAGAATACTGGCAATCAATGAATTAAAGAAAGGAACTTTACTCTCAAAGGGAGCATCTCAAATAATTCCCTCTCATTCAATACTTTAAATTTGCTTTCAGATTCTTCTGCAGGTTCCCTGGCTACTGTAACTGCTAAATCTTGCGTCAGAGTCTCTATTTTTTTTGTTATGCAATTCTGGCAGCAGAATAAGCAGGAATCGTTAAAACACTGAGCTGGACCTCTGAGCAGGATGTTGTAATTCCTCTTTACCATAATCAGCATTCAACTCAGATGACTGAATAATTGGGCTAAAGATGACTAGATATAGTTTCTGAGGAGATACCAACAATGTACAAGTGGTATAAAAAGGTTCAGAGTGAAGAAAACTAGTGATGTCTTACATTAGCCTTCTTCTGGCCCTTTCTTTGCACTGGCTGGTGGGCTGATGGAGTAATGTCAGAATTAAAACAATATGTTGAGGTAGGAAAAAATACCTATGGGTTAACAAAACAATGTCAGCTTTGACATTTGATATTTTTAATATCTTCTACAGAGCATACAGACACGTTTCCATCACAAGTTAGATAGAAGACATTTGTTCCAAATGTCAGCCATAACGCAATCACCTTTGGCAGGATATCCCCCAAAAATATCAGTAGCAAAGTTTCTCTTTTGATCTCAACAGCCGAGGAGTTAGCTACGACTGTCTGAAGCTTGATGCCTTGACTGACTAATGAAACCAAAATTAAATTATTTTTTTATATAATCAAAAATGGTGGTGTTAATAAGCCAACAGAAAACTAAAGATAAATGGTCCGATAATCAGAGTGTCAAGCATGTACTCATCTTCATACATAATGCATTAACTCCTTTTCAACAGATATTTTACTTAGAAAAGCTGACTCAAGTTATCCATGTCTCACTTAGGAATCTGTTTTGGATTCAGGTATTTGAATTATACCAATAAAATGTATTCAGGTCTCATACTGAAGGCAGGTGTGAGCCCCTGGTGGAGTAACCTAAAACTCTCTTATTAGCAGAAAAATGTTAGGGTCGCTGGGCTAAATACACTGGTTGCCCAGCTTCTGCCATGGTGAATCAAAACTGGTTAGGTGCTTTGCAGATGACTGATTGAAACCTCTTGAGAGTTTATCATGTTCTTTAACATTATGGGCCAATAAAGAATTCTAATTTTCAGCTGAATCACGGCATTCCTAACTACTTAAGGAAAGCTTCCCATGAGGCAAGATTCTAGAAGTTCAAAGACTCCCAAATCTAAAACCTGAATCACTCCACTTACATCAATTAACTGCCTCATGGGAAAAACTGGGAAGCAGTTGGTGGCACAACTGCATTGAATCATACAGAAACACGAAACAGTAATATATCTATCATTAACAAGGTCAGATACGATCAAATATAACAATTCGAAGCTCCATAAATGGATTATGTTCCAAGATAATGAAAGGGCTTATAAAGCTGCAATTTTACTGGATTTTACTTTTATTGGATATCGATATTGATACCTTTTTTGTGAAGCGCACATTTTCAATCATGAAAGTGGAAACAGTGTTATCAGAACATCATTAGACTCGACTATAATTTTCTTGGCAGGAGCGGAGAACACCACTTTACTACTAACCTTTCGCATTTTTTCTTATACAGCTTACAACTTAATCACTCACTCACTCATTATTGTCATACAGATACTCATATGAAATTGCAATCCCACAGAAGCATTAGAATATAAAATTATAAATTAGTTGAAAATTTTGCAAATTGGGTGGTTAGCTTGTGGCTCATCCAGGACTTTAACAATGGAGGACTGAAGTGTTACACTCAAAATAGTTTCTTACATGTCTTTATTAAGGGTTAACATCTCAAAATGTGTGTATGAGAGAAAGTGAAAGACTAAGAGGCAAACACATCAGAATTTGGAGAGTGGCCACTCTAAGCCTGCCTGAAAAGCTTAGCTATTGTAAGACTATCGCAAGATCATTGCAATACTCTTACTTTAAAAGGTGTACTGTCTGCTCAAAGGCTCTCAAACTAACTGCAATTAGAATATTTAACATAGCTGTTGTAACAGATACTGTTAATATCACACACACGGCTATTTTGTACCTATTCATGTCATTTACGCTGGGCTTCACCATTAGATTCTAGATGTGAAACATGCAACACAGCCCAATTACCTTCTCTTAGAATGTAGGACTTCTACAGTCCGTATTAACAAAATATCTACGATGAATGCTGCGGTACGCACATATTGTATTAAAACTCTGCACAAATGCCAAGGTCATTGTCTGATGATGGCAACATCTCTATTTTCATAGAGAATGTATTGAAAATGTATAACATTGATAGCATTTCTACCCAGAGCAATTGACTACATATTTTTATGCATCAGTTTTAGGACATTTTAAAAGGAAAGGGCTTTCTGACAGTTGGTCTTCAGCAAAGTGACTGCTGATATTTTGAGAGCTAACGCAAGCACTGCATTTCTAATGGGTTCATACAAAAACCCACATTTTGTGACTGCTGTGTCTTTAGAGAAAGTACTAGGAATGTCTTCACCCTATTAAAAAATCTATCTCAATTTAGATCTAGGAAACAAATTTGGACAATATGCATTTTTACTGTGCTGTAAACTGAACCTTTGTGCAAATCTCTTGAGCACCCAATATCCTTTAGTTATGTAAAGAGGGATTTGGAGGAAGTGGACATGCATATACTATATAACCATATAACTCCTACTTGCGTTTCATGAAATATCACAATTAATATTCAATTTGGGTGACAGATGTTGGAAAAAATCTGTATTAATATCTATCTTATGAAAACTCTTTTCATAAGATTTGTTTGCGATTTCAAGTTATTCTCTAGAACAGCAGGTTGAAAAGGTACCAGAAAACATTTTAACATGAAATAAAATGTAAATTATTTTGGGACAGGTGAAAGGAGGGGAAGCAGAGAATACATGCAGGTGGGAGAAGAAAGGGAGTGAGGCAAAACTAAAGATGCCATCAGATCATGCCCGACAGCCATGAGCAATATACCTCGGGGGCGGCTTGGAAGTGTCTGGCAACCTTCAAAGAAAGGAGGAGAAGGAAAACAAAAAAGGAGGGATAGGGAAGGAAAGTGGGGAATGGATGTAGGTGGAAAAAAAGGAAAAAGCAGTGAGAAGCAGGCAGCAAAAAAGCTGATGTACCAGCAAAAACAGTTTCACGGGAGAAGGTGCCATGTGAGGAGCTGTGAGAGGCGGCACAGGGGCACAAGAGTCTGAAAAGGCAGATACAGCAAGTGAAAGACAGGAGCTCATCATGGAGGAGGAAAGAACAGGACAATCAGAATAACAGCAAAGAGAGGACGAACAACTGTACATTCCAAAAACAAGACCATTTCACACAAAGACACACACACACCAGCCAAAATGCTTCTTTTATTTTTTAAACGATGGCTAACGCTTTATACTATTTAACATAACTGGCTTTAGAGTGCTTCTGGATGTTCCATATTATTTAAGTCAGTGATCACGTCCGGTAACTAAAAGTACCTCTAGAAACATTTTTTCTATAGATAGTTTTATTTATCAGTAGTAAATCAAAATGAATGCCAATGACATTCATTTTGGGAAACTTACCCTGAAAATCAGCTTAACCCAGAAGTGAAACTTCTGCAAGATTTCAAAACGGCAGGTATTTTAGGATGACAATAAAGTTCTAATGCTGCATACAGTCCTAGATTAAAACAGATCTAGGACTGAAGATGTTTCTGAGGACGAATTAGCTGATTGGAGGCAGACACCACTTTCTTCTGTGGACTTGCCACACCCCACCATAACAGGGAGAAAAAGGCCAGTGAGAATTGCTACACTTCTAATAAATTAGTAAAGATTGTGAAATATGGTAAATTGTGTACACAACATTATGTGAAAGCTTTCCATTTAGAAGCAGTTCAATGGATTGCCGTTAATAATAGGCACTGTGACACCTTTTAGCAATCAAAAGTAATGTACCTGCAACATGGACGTCCAACCTCTCTTTTTCGAAAAGGGCTCAAGAGATGTTGCATCCAATAGCTCACATGTAGGAGGGGGGTTATGTATAGTTCTATAGCAGACGCAGAGACCCAAGAAAGTTTGACTTTGTGTTAGATTGCATTACCCTTTCTCAAGTGACTTTGTTTCTCATACTGGACACCTCTTTAGTTAACTGTGGAGCACAAATGGTTCCTATACCTGAAGCGGTGAAACTAAGTCTTGAAATCAATATGTTTAGAGATTTAAGTCAAAAAGTGATTAAACACAGCTAGTGTACAGTATAGTGCAGCAACATTTTAAATTATAGTGAGATTACAGTCTAGGGCAACATTGGAATGTTATAGAGAACCTGTAGACTTGTGAAACCAAGGAGAGGAATTTTTCTAAGGCAAAATCATGGAGGAATTATAGACTGCTGCGGCGCAATGCAGCATTTATAACGTTGTGTAAGAACATAGAGTAGTAAAAACATTATGTTCAGTCAAAAAGTGAGCAGGTCATAGGAATGCAAAGCGTCAAACATGCAACTATACCTAAAAATGAATATAAGTGCTTGGGTGCTTACACCAGCATTACCATGAGGTCACAGGAAAATACGCTGCCTTTTGAGAGGCTCTCACAAATCTGATAAAATGAGATGAAGATGCGTGAAAAGCCTAGGGCAGGAGGTAAAAATGGAGTCACATCCCAGTGTGAAGGAATAGAAAAAATATAATTGTGTAAAACAGGTGAGCTATGATTCGAATACACACAATTTTGAAACAATGAGTTCTCATACTCCTGTATACTTACTATGATGGGTAATTTCAGTCTGTTTGAAATTGTGCGTGATGCCAGTCAAGAGTAAGCAGTACTTTAGAATTTACAGTCAAAAATGGCTATTACCCTGTAGTGTAAGAGGCTAATGTGCCATTGGAGGTTGCTGTAGAGCAAAGGGTTACTACAGTCTAATGTAAGAGAAGTGGGTGATCGATCTTAGTGGTGGTGAGTTTTTTATACTCTCGAGTAAGAGGTGGAGGTACTATTAAAACAATCTGAGAAGCGATTAAGTGATACAAGTTTTAAATTAATGTTTAGTGAGGTCAAAGGTAGGCCAAGGCAAAATGTTAATTACACCAGAATAATTGGCATAATTTGAGATATTTTGCATAACAAAATTACGTCAAATATATGGAGATTACACCAGTCCCCTACATTGCGAAATTTCAAGGAGAAATTTCAATGCGAGATGTACTGTACCATTTGGGAAATGTGTTAACACGAGTGGCATTTAGGTAGATTTTATACCCGAGTGGACCACTCAGGTAATTTTTTCATGCAAAACTACAAATCTACTGCGAATGGCAGTGTTTTGAATGTGAGTGGCAGTTCCTTTATTGTGGGTGGTCAACAAAAATTTCAGGAAGAATTATTTTTACTAGTGCAGTCTGTTTGGGTAATTTTAAACACAAAACTCCAAATCCAAACGCGAGTGGAAGTGTTCTGAACGAGAACAAACAGAAATCCATTTGAAATTACATTTTCGAGTTGAATTTCTACTGAAATGGACCGTACGGGTAATTTTTTCAGTGTGAGATGCAGTTTGTGTAATTATGCATCCCACCCTCCCAAGTCATAGGTTGATTACATTCTTGTGTACTAGTCACTGTACAGCCTCCTGTCAAATAACATGTGAAAACATCATTGTAAAAAAGGTGGTGATCGTATAACAGCTATGATAAGTGACTTAAGGCTTTGTAGATGTTACTATCTGGTGACATGATTTAGTGATTACGACTCTGGAAAGCAACAGTGTGTTTACAATAGCTGAGTTCAGAGAAAATACTCAGAGAAATAATGTAAATTGAGATACATTTGTACGAATGCCGCCAATATTTATAGGGCAGACACTGCAGGCAAACACTACCATCTATTAAGAAAACATTTCTCTGTTTTCATCTCTTATGACTGGTGGAAAGATGAATTAGTTTTTGATATTCTAATTATGCTATTCTGTCAGCCTGAATAAATTAGATAACTTTCCCTGCTTAGTAAATGAGAATGAAATATCACACCTAACAAACAGGCACTTTGTCATGAGATTTGTAGAAAGGGTTTTCCTTGTCTAGGTCTTAATTAAAAGATTTTCTTCTAAATCCAATTTTAGTACGTGCTTTACGGTAAGGTGGGTCTTTGACACAAAACATAGCTGGGGAATGTCTCCTTGCACATGCGCTGTTAACAAGAAGGCATTTTTAAAAGCAGACCACAGTATAAAACTGTTTCATGAGCTTGCCTTTCTCTCATGTATTACTTCCAGTCTAGGGTATCATGCCCACAAGTCTGATAAATACCTAAACACATGTAAAAGGACTCAAGAATGGCAATGAATCCTAGTACACAACACATTTTCTAGGGTGATCAATCACTCTGATTAAAAAATAAGAGTTTCAAACAAGCGGAGGATAGTCTATTGAGTGTGATTCCTTCAGACTGCAAATGTTGATGACACTGTGCATTAGACAATTATAGGGTCAATTAGAAGGTTCCTAAGCTGAGTTCACCAAACAAAAGAAATGAGCCCATGCAAAGTGTTCCCAGAATTTTTCTGTGAAGCTAAGGGTGCAGGTGAGGCATAAGCCACCTTTTATCAACCGTTGAGCAACTCGACTTTAAAGGAAATCTTGAAATGAAATACCAGATACCAATATGGAGTGGTATGTTAAACTGTAAAGGTAAATACATTTACCATTTTTGATGAAAGCCATTTATATTTTAAGATACAAGCAGCATATGCCATTTGCTTATAGTAGTTACTGGGCTAACATTCGGTCACCGTAGACTGCTCGATTGCCCCAAAGAAAAAAACAGAGGTAAAACATGCCACAATAAAGGAGTATGTTTTACCTAACACAAAGTAGAGTCAGGCGAGTAGGCGGATTATCCTACAGATCTAAGCACTTTCCAACTCTCTAGCCCACTGAGAGAAATATGCACATACTTCACATTTTCATTATAAATGACTTAAAAGTGTACACAAGGCTACTTAAGATAGCTTGACTATCAACAACAAAAGCTGGAATGGTCAGTTTGGCCTGGCTTTTTGCCTCTCTCCCTGGCTGGTCCGGCAAATTGTTTACTATCCATAGCTTTCTGGGAGAATCAACCCGACTGAGATAAAATAGCATGCTATTAAACATGGCAATTAGAGTCTTAATCAGTTAAGACTTGTAAAAGCTTAAAAGAACGTTGCGAGTGTGGTTAACCTTAGAAGAATGCTTTCATTCTAAAGAACAGTTGATGTAGGAGAGCAATAACATCTCACTAAGACATGGGAGCTGCATATTTCATTATGCCATTAATAGGGTTTGGGGACAACAAGAAACAGGCACAATGTCCTTCATAACTCTCATCTTATCAAGGAATTCTCAGAGTGCTATGGTACTCAGTGAGGCTTAAGATATGGATAGTGAGGTCTGTAAATCACTTCAGTCCCCAATTTCCTTGTAAAAACAAACATATCACAGGAGCCGAAAAACGACACAGGTGAAGAAGCAGCACACCGATCAATTCACAGACATCTTCAGATCAGTGGAAATTACAGAGGCCACTGACATGCACTTGCAAACTCTGAGCTTGTGCCTCAACCTACAGATGGACTACGATTCAGGGCAAAAGAAAGGCAAGAGCAGTAGAGTACAACCTACTGAGAGATGAATCTCGAGAACCCTTGGCAAAGACCCTCAACCTAGGATTAGTTGGATGCAACCTGGAAAACACTTACTATTGCAATTTATCTTTGAGTTTGTTACTATTAAAGTGTTGCTAATTGCTCCAATAACAGGAGAACATTGTCCCTTAAATACTGGACTGCTTGGGACAATGTGACTCGGATCTTATTTATGTCCCACAAATCCAAGTGTGTTTTTATAGAAAGGATTACATTTTCTTTAAATATAATGGATACTTTTTCAATTTATTACCAGGCATAGAGTTTGACAAGATTTCAAATCACAGTTACTAATTCAAATTCTTGTCCTGACCGTAACTAATGAAAATGTCATTCTCATCTGTAAGCGAGTCACAGATTCTATGTAAAATATGATAGTGGTCTCAAATTCAACTTTTATTTAGTTGGTGCCAACTTCAATACAACTACCAAAATTGGTCACCCTTGTGAATATCACGTCAAATGCAGAAATAAGAAGCTCACCCTGTATCGATGCACAGTCAGCTAATCAAAGGCTACATACATCAGTCTTGCTGTATGGGACTTACTTTATCTAGTACCATCCAAGCTAACAAAACACGAATCAAGGCATGCTGAAATCCCTGTAAGCGCTTTGGATTGTCTATAGCATTACACACCAAGGCCTCTGGTGAAACTACTAGAGAAAGTCATTACTAAAGCCCAATTGGGTGCCCACCTTCATATTGAGAGACCGAGGCATCCTGAGATTCAATCTGTTGCACTGTTTAATCTGTTTAAAAAACAGACACTCCTAAGAATCTAAACAATTGTGAAGGACATTTGGCACTCCAGATGGTCCTGAAACACCTTAGAACAACCACCTAGGGAAGTGAGAAGCTAGGACAATTTTGGGAGAAGCAAGATGGCGGCCGTGTGAAGACGTCCGAAGGTGGCTCCCACAAGGGTGACATGAAACGGCGTAGACGATAAAAAATCCCCAGCGTCCTACACTTAGAAATGCAAGCGTGCCAGAAGCAGAGAGATCCCCGCATACCTGGCATTAGAGAGTGGGTGGCGGCATTGACGGCAGCTGAGGAGCTCCTGATTGCCGGCTGCACGGCATACGAGGGCGGCCTCTCTGAAGCTCTGCGTCGGAACCCGGCGTCTGGGGAACACATCCTGATGCCGCCGAAGGGAACTGCGAAGGGCAGGGGGGCTCCGTGCAGGCGGGCCCCCTTGGCTCTCCTGGAGGGGATGCTGTCGAACAAGAGACGACTCCTGTGGCGGCTCAGGCTCAGGAGAGAAAGCGAAAGCTCCGGACATAGAACCTCCTGGATGCTAAGGGGAGGGGCCCGGGCTCGCAGCCCCAGCCACAACGGACCGTCATCGACCTGCTCCGGGGGGCAGCAAACAGCGCGGATGGAGGAGCAGAAAGGGACTGGCGGCCAGAGAAAGAAAATTCTGGGTAAGCCACCGTCAGGGTCAGAGGAAACGGGGCCTGAAGCTGACCCATCACGGGAGGGAATTTCTGTGACAGTGCAGACACCCGACCGAGAGCAATGGGGGGACCCTGAACTGAGCTAGAAGAACAGCGGTGCACTACAACTGAAAATGCAGGGCTCCCTATTAGCGTTGGTAATGCACTAACCGCCTTAGCCTCCCCAACCCACATTAACATCCATAACCCTGACAGCATAAACTTGGCCACTTCCAACTCTGAAAGTGAGGGGGGTAGGCCTCCTAAACAGACTGGAGATGAGCTTGATGTGCAGAGGACACACAAGCGTGGGGGAGGCCCAAGAAAAATCCGGAGGGGGGGGGGGGGGGGGTCCACTACAACTGGAGCGGTTCTGAGTACCCCCAACAGACAGGAGTCAAGGGCTAATGCTCCCGAGAAGGGAGCAGCGAAAGGTCCCACTGGTCCCAAAAAAAATACATAGGATGCCCGGGGAGAAGGATGTTGACTCTGAAGCAAATGACTTCTACTCCTTATCAGACGAGACGCCACCTGGTCTGGGCTGGATTCAGAGTCAGGTTCCAATTTCGAATCTAGTGAGGATAGTGGCTCAGACAAAGGTATTAGTGGCAAGCAAACTTCTCAAGCCACTTGAAAGCCAAATAATAGAGCCCAAAGAGCCGATAACTTGAAATCACAGGAGCGAAGGTGGGACTACTCCCTTGGGAACCAACTGGTAGGGGTTGAAAAAGGAACAGAGAAACAACTGACAAAAAATACGGCAGTAACCCAGGCCCCTCCAACTTTGGAATCAATCCTTCAGTGTGTTGTGGCACATTGGGAGGAAGCTCAAATGGAGAGAAAACGAGCACAAATTGTTGCCAGGAAATTACAGGGGTCCGTGAGGAAAATTGGGAGAACTTGTAGCAATATTTGCGACCGGATGTCTGAAGTGGAAACAAGAACAGCAGCCCTTAAGGAGGATCTCGCAGGGTCAAGGGGGCTAGTGGAAGCACATGAGGCACAACTTGTAGATATTCAATGGAAGCTCGAGGAGTGTGAAAACCGCCAAAGAAGGAATAATCTATGCTTTTTGGGGGTGCCGGAAGAAAAGGAGGGGTCAGATATGAGAGCATTCATGGTCCAGATGCTACAAAAAGCCATTCCAGATCTAGAAGGGTGGAGGTGGTCCCATGAAATCCAGAGGGCGCACAGAGTTCCATTCAATATTCACCAACCAATCCGCCTCAATGCCAAACCTCGGGCAATCTTAGTCTATTTTGGGAACTTCTTATTAAGGCAATTGATTTTCGAGAAGGCCAGACCTGATGCATAACGGGCAGCGGATGGGTTCTCCTTCACAAGGCTCGATTTCTGCCACATCACTGTGGAACGAAGGAGGCGCCTGCGCCAAATGATCTCTCAGTTTCAGGAGAAGGGAGCACAAGCCTTCCTATTAAACCCAGCCCGGCTAAAAATCATTTGGAAGGACCGGGTCAGAGTCTTCACATCGGAAATCAAGGCTAAGGATTTCTTAGATGCCGGAGGCAAATGAACTTTGAAGGGGCTGGTGGTCAGGGCACATGTGGTGTATAAAGGATAACAAGACTGATCAGAACTCTTGAGTATTTCCTCCGGACATAAGACTGTCCTAAAACCGCGGCCCTTTAGATCTGACAGGAAACCTTTCTCTGCTCTTGTCTTTCTTTCTTATCCCCTTTTACCTTTGAGCTTAAACAATGGTGACCTGGTGTGGAAAGGGGCAGGATCAGGTTTAGATCAGACGAGAAAGCTGGGGGGGTATCGTCATCTCTTTTTTTTCTTATCTTCTTTTTGGAAAAATGTCACCCTAGTGGGGGAATCACTATCACCTTCGCCCACAGACCAAGATAGGTCTGTTGCTTCACGATGCAGGAGGGGTTGAGTGGGGGTTGGGGGGTGCTAGGGGAGGTTAGTAGGAGGGGACAAAAAAAATAAAAAATTCAGGAAAGTAAATCAGTGTATATTGAATAGAGTTGGGGCTCAACGTAGCCGGATGGTATGGCTCACGAAGCAGAGTAGGCGAAGGGGGTACCAAGGAACACACCGGGATGGGTAAACTAACTGTCTGTACGATCAATATTGGGGGGCTGAATGAGCGAGCTAAGAGAGATAGGACGAGTGAAGCACTGCGAACTCTGGGTCTGGACGTTATCTGCCAGCAGGAGACCCACCTTCCTTGGCAGAAGAGAAGTCTCAACTTTATCCCGGGCTTCACACAAGTAGTCTGCTCTTCACAGACCTCCTAACACGCGAGGAGTGGCAATACGTGTTTCTTACCGGCTTCCTCCAAGTAATCGCACACTATCCGACAAATGGGGCTGGTGGGCAATTGCTGTAATTCCCACCCTTGGTAAACTCTGCACCATATACGGGTCAAATTTAGATGATGCAGATTTATTGACAGAACTTGAGGTAGAGCTCGCTTCTTGGCCTACTCCATTGATAATATGTGGAGATTTTAATATTCATATGGATTCAAGCGAGTTGGGGAGGGATGGGTATCAAGGTAGGAAACCACGAGTCTTTCATGCAGTACAGGCACTGGCCGCTAGCCATGGGCTGGTAGATATTTGGTCTATAAATAAACCTAGAGATCCAGGATATATATATTACTCGTGCCACATAGAAAGTATGTTAGGCTGGACTACTTTTATATCCCCAGCTCACTAGCAAACAAAGCTCAGATAAGGAAGCTACCCAAGGTTCTCTCGGACCATAACCCCCTTGTTCTGGACATTGAGACGTCCGGGTATATAAAACCCCCAGTAAGGTGGACCTTTGATAGGAAACTACTGGCTAACAATGGGTTAATCGATCACATCAAACGCTGGACTATACAGGTTTTTGATATTAATAGGTACAGTACGTCAAGGGAGGTGGTTTGGAACGCATATAAAGCTGGGCTCAGAGGGGAGGTAATTAGCTTTGCAGGGTTTCACAGGAAAAATCAACAAGAGCTTATTAGATCGCTGATGCAAGATCTGAGTAGATACGAGACAGAACATATGGCTACTATTGCCCAAAGACAGACTCAGCGGCAGTCAGAGATCGAACTAAAAGTAATTAGTACCAAAGCTAAGATAAACGTGGTGTTTAATCAATCAATAGCCGAAAGATTCCAAACTAGCAGACAGGAACACTATGAACATGGGGAAAAAACAGGGAAACACCTGGCTCTTCGGATCAGACAAAAAACAGCGGCAAATAGCATTACGAAGCGAAAAAGAAAGGATGGTACAGTGTCCTCTGACCCTCAAGAGATAATGAGCATCTTCCAAGACTTTTATCAAGATCTCTATAAGTCCAGGCATCAAACTACGGTGGATCCTGGAACCAGGTTCCCGCCTTTGATACAAGAGCTAGATGGAGATATCTTAATGGAAGAGGTGAACGAGGTATTGCTATCTATGGTCTTCAGGAAGGCGGCGGGCCCAGATGGCCTACCCATGGAGATTTATAAGATACTGCATAAGGAACTCGCCCCTCTGCTGTTGGACCTGTTCTTAGCAGTCCAGCAGAAAGGCATCCCTCCTAAGTCATGGGAGGAGACCAGCATAGTTATTTTTTTGAAAAAGGGGAAGGCGTCTGACGATCCGGCCTCCTATAGACCTATTTCATTAATAAATACGGATGAGAAGTTCTATTCTAAAATCCTTGCGAGGAGGCTTTCAAAGGTCATTGATTTTTTGGTAAGTCCGTGGCAACACAGCTTTATACCCGGCCGTAGTACAACTGACCATATTAAAAGGGTAATCTCATTATTTAACATCGCTGAGACTTCTGGGCAACAAATGTCATTAATATTATTAGATGCCCAAAAAGCGTTTGATCAAGTGGAATGGGGGTACCTTTGGCAGAATTTAAGATCAAACGGCTTTGGACCCCGCATACTTACTGCCCTAAGAGCAATGTATGTACAGTCATACACAAAAATACAATTGATGGGGCAGCATTCTGGTCAGGTAAAGATTGCAAGGGGGACAAGGCAGGGCTGCCCATGTTTCCCTATCCTCTTTGCACTATACATAGATCCGTTAATTAGAGCTATTTTAAATGATCCTGTGATTCTACCAGTGGTGGTCAGGGGATATAGTACTAAAGTGCTAGCATACGCAGATGACATCGCGGTAGTTACCCCTGACCCCCAGGCGACAATTGCTAGAATAGAAGGTCTAGCCCAGGAGTTTGGGGAGGAATCTGGGTATGGGCTAAATGCGGATAAAACTAAGATCATCTGCTCTAGTTCAATTCTGTGGCAGGATCCCAGGAGGGCAGAGACAGCAACCTATTTAGGGATCTCAATCGCAGCAGACGTCGATACCATCTGGAATATTAACGTAGATCCTCTTCTTAGTAGAATAAGTGCAGACCTCAAGAGGATGAACAATCTACACGTATCTATCGTTGGTAGGGCAAACGTCATAAAAATGACAATATTCCCGAAAATACTCTACCTATTTCGTTGTATACCACTAGAACCCCTAATTTCTTGTTTAAAAAAGTTGAAGCGATCTTTTCACAGTTTAATTGGGGATATGGGAAGGTAAGGAGATCTCTGAGATTGATGTCCCTCCCCCAAAACCGAGGGGGGCTGGCAGTGCTAAATATCCCATATTATTACTGGGCCATTATGCTACAACAAATGACTATATTGTTTAGACAAATCCCGGTAATACATGAGGCAGAGACTCCACCATCCATCTTTGAATTAGCTGTGGGTAACCAAGCTCCAGGTCTATTACTTAGACAATTGGATAATAGCTATTGTAAAAGAACTCACTTCAAACCTCTCAGAGCAGCATGGAGGGTGTGGCAGAAAACCAGTAAATTGTTGAATATTCCTAAAATTCATCGTCACCTTTTATTATGGCGGTCATCATTCTTCCCAGATTTCCTGTTTGACAAGATCGGTTGCAAGTGGCAACAGGCGGGAATCAACTCTGTTGGAGACATAATAAATTCAACTTGTATCTTGACATTTGCAGAGATTCTGGACCGGTTTGAGATAGACCCGCAAAGCCTATTTAAATATTTACAACTAAGGGAATCCATTAAAACAGTTATGATCCACCTTACTTCTCATTTAAGCATTCCGCTCTTAGACATTCTGGTCCGGAAACATCCCTAAGTGAAGGAAGTATACGCGTTGATGATAGAAGCTAGCGAGGATGATATAGTCAAAGTAGAATGTGCATGGGCAGTTAAACTTGGAAATCAAGATGTGGATTTATGCAGGTCCCTTGAATTGTCCAAAACGGTTCTTTTAATCGGCTAACCTAAAGGCTCAACATTTTAAGACCATATACAGATTATATTTTACACCGGCCAAACTTTGGACCTGGGGGAAGAGGGATTCGAACGAATGTCCAAGATGTGGGCAAGGCCCAGCCAATATGATTCACATGTTCGCTGAATGCTCGGAATTGGGGCTGGTAAAAATGGGGATTGAATCCTTCCTTAGCGAGACCGTGGGACGCACAATCATACTAACTCCCACTTTAATAATGTTGGGATGGGACGAATCCCTGCAGCTAGAATTCACACAGGTCTATTTTTGTTTCATGGTAACAGCAGCTCTCCGTATAATGATAGCCTCCAAAAGAAAGAATAAGGACCCCCCGACATATCAGGCTTGGTATGCTAGACTGTTTCATATATTTAATTTAGAGATTGCGCTATACAAGTGCAAGGGGAATAGAGCTAGGAAAAAAGGGAAGCAAATCTGGGGACCCTTGCTGGAGCTGCAGAGAAAGGGATGAGTGTGGAGGCGGGGGGAGAGGAGGGGAAAGGGTGAGAGGGGGGACCTTGGGAATAATTAAATGTCCATGCTTGGTTTTTTCTCCCTGTGTTTCTGCTCCAACTCCCTCCCTCTCTGTGCTTCCGCTCCTCCCACATTGTTATATTCTTTTCCTTCTTTACTTTTCTTTGGGCTCTTTCCCTTCTTTTTGTTCCTTTATGTTCTGCCTGCTCCACATAATGTTTTAATTAATGTATGATGTTTTCATTACATATGGGTCCTTGTGTATGTTTATGTACCTGATATTTTTTTTAATTAAAAAAAGAAAAAAGAACAACCACCTAATACGTATGATCTTAGGATGAAAGATTGGGCAAGTTGTGCTACTGGACATGTCCAGGGGAAAAAAGAATGTTAGGCAGGTACTACTTGGTGGCAAGCAATCTTCTCTAAGAAAAGCAAAACAGAGAGAAACAAA
The DNA here is from genome assembly GCF_964261635.1 of Lissotriton helveticus. NCBI lineage: Eukaryota > Metazoa > Chordata > Amphibia > Caudata > Salamandridae > Lissotriton > Lissotriton helveticus. The sequence continues at coordinate 1,783,157,194 of NC_136065.1, forward strand.
GATTTGCATCCACATTAATATAAATCAGAGTTGAGTCTTCTTGCAGTAACATCAGTATGCAGCCTATAATGCCTTACTGGTGCTCTACGGAAAGGAAAAGCTATGGCACTCCAATATCCTTTTATGTACAAGGGTTTCTTCTAATGCAAGATAATTACTTGAGTTCAATATTCAGAACCTTGAACATCCTTCTCTCTGGCTCCAAGTCTGGATTTTGTCAGATGTGAAGGCTCATATTTTCCTCATCCCTTCTGACATTTATCTATGCTCCTTAAACTTTCCTTGTGATCATAAATTTTGTATGCTGAAAAGTGGTGATGAGGGGTAGCTTTCATTTTAGAAATTAAGATAATACTGATATGACTAATAGGCTTGAAATGCCTGAAAGCGAAAATAACCAAGGAAGGTGCTCAAGTTATATATAGTCTATAGCCTATGTGAAACTTTAACTCCAGATATGATTTAATCAAATGTTGGGTCTGTGATTGTGGAATCTATCTATCTATCTATATAGATATAGATATAGGAAACAGAAATACTACAAGTGCAAAGCCATCAAAGTAATACGCTCTAGTGTAATGTTGGCATCTAGTAGTCTAGGAAGGTAGTAACCCAGATCTCTAAAGTAAATAAGAATTGTGTTTATTGAACTTCATATAATCTTACAAAGGATCAATGTCGTCTGATAAAGATACCAATGAGATCTCCTCATAAACTGAAGATTTGAGGTCAACAAACCCTAGAAACTATTCCTTAATAGAGAAAGGCACAATTATTGCAGGATGGGGAAACTGAAATACAATCACAACACAGATTCACCACACAGGAGCACAGAAAATTATCCAATGAATAAGTACGAGCTTTGGATTCAAATTCATTCGGCAAACCACAAAGCAAAGGCCTCAGAGATGATATGAAAAAAAAGTAACCACAGAGAAGCAACACAATGGTCTTGTTTACAGAACGAGATGTTGATCACAGAAGGGATAATTTGGGTTTGAGATTTTTTTTAATCTGTTCAAAAACCTAAGCTTCCACCACCATCCTACCTATCTTTGCTCCTTTCTTTAGAAGAGTGACTACAACAGACGTATTGCGACATCCCACAGCCCGGTCGAGAGGCCGCATGCCACTATAGTCCACATGCTCAATCATTGCTCCATGGTCCACCAGAAACTGAACCTAAGAAGAAAGAAAAGGAGGACCAATTCAGCAATGCATGTAGTTATTTAATTAAATGCTTTAGATGTGCAAAGAGTGGTAAACAAAACAGGAAAGGAAAAGAGCACAAAATATATATTCAACCACATTACGTATGCCAACAGCTATTACTCTCTAAAAAACCATTATGCAGATGGTATCATTCTGAGAGTTTGAAATAGCAAATATGATTTGATATTTTTTTCTCAAACAGCCTGAGACCAGACCCAAGTAATAAAAACACTGCACGTACACTGGAAGTATTTAGATTGGTGTGGCAATTATCTTTTTCACTGCATCATCATGGAAGGATTAACCCTCCTCAAACAATGCTCCCTCACAAGGAGCAACTGACATCCGTTATACGAGAAGCAATTTACATCAGTAGAGAACTACACCAGAGTAATAATGAAGTGACAAAATAATGACATCAAGTTTTCTCGGCTGATGCATCAAAACATTCACTTCTACTTCAGTAAAAAGACTACCATCTCACCATAAGTGCAGGTTGTTCAGAGTAATTGTAATTGTAATTCTGAAGCTTATAAAGCGCATGGTTACACTTACCAGTGTGTCCCCGCGCTGAATAAACCGCTGAGGAACCCGTCCTGGCCTGTTCCTGTGAGGCGCCCAACTCCTGGGCACCCCCCTGGTGAAGCCAGGCATCCTTAGCGATTAGGGCCAGTGTGGAGACTAAGCAAGCTATTGCCCAGAGTTGCAGCCTGGGACCCCATGATTAGAGTAGGCACCGTGCCGAGAATTATCGGGTCCGCGGACATTTGAGCTCAAGACCCTGCCGCGACGGGAATTGAACCCTGGTTCCGGGCCAGACCTCTGCATCAGGGTCTGCCGCTCTAATCAGTGAGCCACACTCCTCAGTTTCTAGGAGGAATAGGACCACACCGATAAATCTTTTACATTATCTAAAGGAAGGTTTAGCTGTGTTCATAATGGACAGTGAAGCCTCTTCCAAGGAAAAGGTATCTTACTCTAGTAACCACACTTTCAGCAGATACTGACTTATTTCACATCACAACCTTTTGAGCACTTTCAAAGGTTTAGTGCCTTATCCTTTAGTATTTTATCATAAAGAGGTTACCCCCAAGACCATCAATCTAATATTATTCTGCTTGAAAAAAACAATAACTTGTTTCTCCAAACGTCAATTACTTGACTTGCTCTAATTTAAAAAACGTATTGAATGGTGTACATATAAAATTTGATTTTGCCAATAGCATTAATCATAACATTGATATTAGAATAAATACATAAGTGGGAATATACAAGGTATCATGTTTCGTATTGCATTCATTTTTTGTGATAAATAAACAAACATTGTACATGTACTATTTTACTTAATGTATAAATGTGTGCATATATGTGTGTACTATCAATGATGTAATTTATGATTCCATGTGCATAATAAGCGCTGACCTCCTTTTAAAATAGGGCCACGCAGTACCAGTTTAGACTGCAGATAAGAGGGTGAAAATTGAGACCTTCCCCAGTAATATGACAGTGTTGGACACGAGACACTTAATTTTGTCTGTTTATGTTTTATGATCAACTCCTTTGTAAGTTTAATGATCAATGTGACGTATTGTATTTTGGTTTGTACATGTCTTTGTTTCAAATTAATGTGGTCATAAGTGTAACCCCTTTTTGAGGGTGTATAAAATAGTACATGTACAATGTTTGTTTTGTTTATCACAAAAAATGAATGAAATAAGAAACATGATACCATGTATATTCCCACTTATTTATTTATTCTAATGTCAATGTTATGATTAATGCTATTGGCACAATCTAAGTTTGAGTGTACACTTTGAAGAAACTTCTAAATTAGAACAAATTAAGTCATTGACATTCGGAGAAACAAATTATTGTTTTTTCCAAGCAGAATATTATTAGATCGATGGTCTTGGGGTTAACCTCTTTATGATAAAGTATGATTTGATCCCAGCCCCCAATGTCCTCAACTGGATCACTCTCCTTAATGATGCAAATTATCATTAATATGACATTGCATCCACATATGCATGCATGTTCATTTATATAGTACTAATCTAGATTTAAAGCAACAGGAAACTGCACATGGAGTAGGTGAGACAGACAAAATAGATGGGACTAAAAACAAATACTTATTATAGGCCAAAGAGTACCTCTTTAAAACTTACCGGACCTGCTGTGGAAGCTCTTGCCGTGAGGGAAACGGCAGCGGGGCTCTGAAAACGCCATCACCATCGCCGTGAGGGGAACGACAGGAAAACTACAGCTCCCAGGTGCACCAGTGACGATCCAGCATGCGCCCGGAGGCGCTACAAAGCTGCGGAACGCCTCCTGCCACGCAGGACGTGCGCGGGTGGCCCGGGCTAAGCCCGGGTCCGTCTGAGCCCGTCCGAGACTGTTCGAGGCTGGGCTGGGCCAAAGCTCTTGGCTAATATTTATATTAAAGCTTGGTACGTGAACCTGGTGTAGGAGGCTAATAAAATAACCCTTATGAGGACTTTGGGGTAAGGTCTATCTGAACTCTCTTCACTTGGACTGGACTGGCTAACTGCCCGTGAGCTGCATCCTTTTAACTTTTATCTGATTACAATTGATCTGTGTGTATGGGCATTTCATATGCTTTATTTTTATTAATTGTTTGACTTTTAAAATCATAATGTCACGGCGTAAGGGAAGTAAAATCCCAGTTGAGCATGCTAGTTCTACTCTGGATAATTATCTTGTTAGAGCTGTGAGCGCCATAAATGAACAAATAATCAGAACAGAGCGGCGATTTAAGCAGCTCCTCAGCATTACCCCTAGTTTCGTTAGTAACTGCTGAAGAAAACAGGGAGAACACTAGTATTAATATATCTCCGCACATCAGTGTAGTTGAGCCATCAATTGCACCGATTGCCACACCTAACTCTTCAGCACCCGGTTCACCTGCCCCCAGAACTAGAAGGGGATACAGGAACGTCCAACTCAAACGCGGCACAACTAATTTAGGCAAGGGTGCCAAAATGCCATCTGGGAATGCATCAGCTGCTGAAGATAATTTGGGCAATACTAGTGCAGTAACATTAAACACTGCACAGTTTGAGAAATTAGTGAATATTTTTGTTGCTAAAATCGAAGGGTCTATCAAACCCCTATCGGATAGATTGGATAATCTATGCAGTGTGGTTAAACAGTTTGGGGGAGAGATTTCAGCTCAAAACGAATGGATAAAAACCCGTATGAATGCTCTGGATAATCGCCGGGTTAGTACGGCCACCGGGTAAGCGACCAAACCAGTTGCCAAAAGTAGTGATGGGAGGGTTTGGAACTGAATAGGCAAACCCCTAATGCCGAAAATAGGCCCAGACCCTAGAGGGGAAATAATAAGTCATAATTTCAAGTGGAGTAAGTCTATTAATCTACCGCCTGAATGTGCACCATATGTGGCAGTCTTAACTAACGTCCCACCATTGAATGAAAATCTACCCCATAATCAGTTGGAGACATGAATCTCTCAAAAATAAAACTATTTCTTGGTTAAACCGCGAATGTGGGTTCCCTTTGGCATTTTCCAATCAGATCCTCACTACTAGAAGGGTCAACTGAATCGGTAAATCGCCAAAAAGCACCAAGGGAGATTGTGTTATTATTAATTTCAAAAATCCTCATTTTGCCACCACATCCTTGATTAGAGCAACATCCTTACCACATAAAGATCAGGGAATTATATTACGTCCTCTTGGATATTTCTACAGTCATTTAATGCATCGAACCCACGATGAACTCAATTGAGATAGGGGTCTTATGTTTGATATACCTTAAAAATATGAGTTCCCTATCTTTAATCAGTTTCAATCGCTGAGCACCCTGGACATGAATGACTGACCTAACCGGGATTATACTGCTACTGTTGAGGTGGTTACTCCCAGGAATGTTGGAATGGAGAAGGTAAACCTAGGAAAGTTAGGGCCCATGCATGTGTCTGAACATAGTAAGGATGTTGAAAAGAAGAAGGACAACCCAGGAGATCTAGGGACCATGCATGTGTCAGAACAAAGTCAGGATGTCCAAGAGGGGGATGGCCCTATTAACATACAAGGAGAGGGGGTGGCGGAACCTAGGGGAACAGCTATAGGTCTAAGCGCCATCACGCCGAATAAAAAAACCCAGTTCCCGCATTGTTCCGTTGTTAGCTGGAACATTGCTGGATTAGCTGCAAAAGGGGATACTTTGGGATGGATAGAGTTTATTAAGTTACACAAAAATTTTTGGTTTTGTTTCCAGGAAACCAGGATATGGTTAGTTATGATGGTCATGTTTCCTTCCATTTACCAGCGCAGGCCTCGAGCTGTGGTAGAGCTAAGGGAGGCCTCTTGATACTGATATCTGTCAACCTCCCTATTATCGTGAAAAGGTATTTGAAGGTTGGGGCCCATTCTCAGATCCTGTGGCTACATCAGAAACAAGCCCGTAATATCCTTTTAATTAATTTTTACAATAATGTCTTTGATAACACGCGGCACCAAGTGGTGAAGGACCTGGAGGCTGCCTTAGGCAAATTAATTGCAGGGGTTAATCTTGCTTTCGATTTTATCTGGGTAGGAGATTTTAATATTTCTACCTGACCCATGTCTACTTTGGGGGTATGTGGGGTCAAAAATAATGTAGAGAAAGACGACCTGCACTTCCCACATAATCTATATGGCGAGTCACTAAACAAAATAATGGCGGATCACGACATAGAAATTCTGGCCCACCCTAGGAATGAACAAGGAGACATTATTCCCACATATACGGGTCGGATTGCTAATACTATGATTGACCATGTATGTGTGTCATCTAGCATTATTCCATTGTGTAATGTTCCTAAGATTGTTGACACCATGTTAAGTGACCACAACTGTATCATTACCGAAGCTATTATTTGGAAGGACAGGTCTACACCCATTACGTGTTCTATAAACAATATTGAACCCCACAGACCCAATGGTGGGATGGAAAGGTGATAAATCTGAGGTAGTACTAAAATCCATCGTTGAAGGATGTATTGGAGAAATTAATGCTATCCTCATGAGTGACCATGACCCTGTAGACATTTTAAGGGATTTTACGATTATTAACAAAGTTATTGACGCAAAGTTTACTAAAACCAAAGCGTGGTTTGACCATACATGCACTGCGATGATCACTGAATTAAAGCAGACCTTGGCAGCCAGGCTGCGAGATAAGAAAGCGGTAATTCAACTAAGATGTGATTATAAGGCAGCCCTTAAGCATAGGAAGATAGAATTACAGCAAGAGGCTTGGGAAACGTTGACACAGGCTGCGGAAATCTCTAACTGCGTTATTCTGGGCAACAGTCAATTGTCCCTTTCTTAAGGAAGACATGGTTCCAGAACTTACGTCCAACGTTACTATGGAGGCATGGGTAACTCACTTTTCCGTCATCTTTAAATCGGATATACCGCAAAGTGTTAACCACAGTTCTTGGCCCATTGTGCCGCTGGATTTCACTATTGCTGAGGTCTTACAAGGCATTAGTGCAAGCAAAGGGTGGAAGGACCAGGGGCCGGACGGGGTCCCCATCGATGTTTATAAAACCGTTCCGGCGATGTGGGGCCCCGTGTTAGCCAAAGTATTTAATGCTGCGGTATCCAATGGAGTCCCACCGGCCTGGGGGGAATCTATTATAATTCCGATCTATAAGAAAGGGGATAGAGGGGATGTTAAAAATTACCGCCCTATCTCCCTACTAGATTCCTCGGTAAAAATTATGAGCAGGGTATTACTGGTAAGACTGGAAGAATGGGCAGAAGAGAATGGTATCATGGCCAGCACCCAGTATGGTTTTAGGAAAGGGCGCGGAACCCTGGACCAGTGCCTAAACCTAAAACTCCTAATTGGGAAGTATACCCAGGCTAAAAAGGGCTCTCTCTATCTCTGCTTTGCAGATCTAAGCAGTGCCTTCGACTTGGTTGACCACTCTATTCTTTGGGCGAATCTGCTAGAAATGGGGGTACCAGAGGGTATCATCTTCTTTTTAGAAATACTATATGATAACCTACAAACTAGCGTCCGGTACAAATCGGGAGTGCACTCCTAAATTTAAGGTTAGGAGTGGAATAAGACATGGTTGTGTACTTGCCCCCCTGCTTTTTACACTTTTTAAAATTAGGTCGATACGGGTTTAAAAACAATCAGTGCTGACGCTCCAAGGGTCAATGGCCTTGAAGTACTGGTATTGTTATACGCGGGTGATGCCGTGTTACTGTCAAGGACCCCCATTGGGCTCCAGCGACTAATGGACAGGTTCTCCATTTTATTAGAGATAGGAAACTACTCATAAATAAAACTAAAACCTATACCCTGAACTGTGGGGTAGGCCGAGATCACTTGCCTTTTTTATTGATGGGCATAGGGTACTCCAAGTTGACAAATTCTGTTACTTAGGAATCACTTTTTCCAAAAATTGCACTTGGGCACACGAAATTACTAATGTACAGGCCAAAATGGCAAAAAGTGCCGATGGGGTCTTTAGATTTGCGCCCAAGATAGGGGATAGACGCATTAGGGACATGCTACAGATCTATCAATCAAGATGTGTGTCTATCGCCCTGTATGGGGCTGGGGCGTGGGGACACATTTCTAACGGTAGCCTCCAAATTGAGGAAGAACAATTGTTACTTACCTGTAAACAGGTGGTTCTCCAGTATTGGTGTCTTTCATAGATTCACATGCTTGAATATTCCCCATCGTCGGAGTGGGAGTCCCACGGTAAATATAATAGCAATTTTATATATATATATATATATATATATATATATATATATATATATATATATATATGTAACAACATAAAACCTGAAATATGTACTAGAAAAAAGGCATAAACAGCCTACCCACATTTCTACATAGGAATGCATGGGAAAGGAAAAAACCATATGCAGTCTATCCTTGTCATTATGTTGGTCCACCTGCAGCCAATCAGGCGTCAGCAAACCTCTAGAACCTTCTCCTCAGAGCTCAGCACCTCAGATTTACGTAGCACAAGAGTGACCAAAGAGTCTATGAGGAGAAGAGAGCCTCTGAGGGGAGGAGGGAGGGTCGCATGTGAATATATGAAAGACACCAATACTGGAGAACCACCTGTTTACAGGTAAGTAACAATTGTTCTTCTCCAGTATTAGGGTGTCTTTCATAGATTCACATGCTTGAATATAGAATAGATAGCAGTCAGCACCAAGCAAAAGTTTCCATAGTTACAAAGCATAAGAGAAGACTGAAAAGCATATGTATGGGATACATATATATATCAACAGTCAATAATTACTTGGAAACCAATAGGAGGAGGGTAGAACAGAGGCTCGCCTTATTGAAAAAGATTACAAAGCACAGCTTGTCCAACTGCGGTATCCGCTTCATTCATGGCACCCAGACAGTAGTGTTTCGTAAACGTGTGCCTGCTGGACCACGTGGCTGCTCTGCAAATGTGATGCAACGGAACACCAGCAAATAAGGCCGCCATCGATCTGGTAGAGTGGGCTCTCACGCTGTTCCGCAGGAGACTGTGGGTTTGCAAAGAAAGTCTTCAGAAGAACAGGTTCATTGATGTGGAAATCTGAAGGTACTTTAGGTAAAAAGGTAGGGCTGGTGCGAAGCGCCACACGATCCGGTTGAAACTGCAGAAACGGAGGATTGATCGTGAATGCATGAATGTCACTAACGCGACGTGAAGACGTTAATGCAAGGAGTAGAGCCACTTTCCAGGTGAGATACTTTAAGTCAGCTCTATGTATGGGTTCGAATGGGGATTTCATTAGTTGTGCCAAAACAATATTAAGGCGCCAAGCAGGAGGGGGGCGCCGAATAGGTGGAAATTTACGGAATAGTCCCTTGAAAAACTGACGTATGATTCTAGAAGAGCAGAGGGAGGTGGAGCCATCTTGGCGGAAGCGTGAAATTGCTGCCAGAAAAACCGTTAAAGTGGCATGAGACAGTCCGGACTGAGCCAATTGCAAGAAGAAAGGTAGGAGCTGTGCAGGCGTTGCACGAATGGGATGAACACCAGCAGCAGCACACCAATGGCACAACCTCTTGCATTTCAACTTGTAGGTCTTCACAGTTGAAGGAGCTCTAGCTTGAGCAAGGACTTCTCGGCAATCTTGTGGAATGGCTAGATGGGCAAATTCACAGTGTTCAGGTTCCAGGCTGATAAACTCAGAGAAGAGGGGTCCGGATGGTAAATGAGACCCCTGTCCATGGTGAGCAGATCCATCCGAGGATGTAGAAGGATGGCCTCGCATTGGGACAGCAGAAGCAACTCCGAGAACCATGCTTGACGAGGCTACCTGGGAGCTATCAGATCAGAAGGATGTGGCAGGGTTCTCTCCGCATCTTCCAGAGCACCCGAGGCACTAGAGGGAATCGGAGGAAAGGCGTAAGCAAACAGATTGGACCAGTTCATCAAAAGGGCATTGCCCTGAGACCCTCTGTGGGGATGCCAGCTTGCGTAAGATGGGCATTTTCGGTTCTCTGGTGTTGCGAAGAGATCCAGCGCTGGGCGCCCCCATCGCCGAAAAATAATTTCGAGTGTTGGTTGGTGCAGCTCCCACTCGTGGGTCGATGACCGGGACCTGCTGAGGGAATCCGCAAGGAGGTTGGATATTCCTTGGAGAAGAACTGCAGGGATTGTGATTTGGTGCGTGAGCGCCCAGTCCCAAATTGACTGTGCTAGTCGAGACAGCACTGGAGATTTTGTTCCGCCCTGCTTGTTTATGTAATGCATGCAGGTTGTGTTGTCCGTTTGTATCAGGACTGACTCTCCTGGAAGCACGGGCTGAAACGACTTGAGCGCTAGAAATATAGCCGTGAGCTCCAACCTGTTGATGTGCCAGGCTTTCTGTGGCAAAGTCCATCTTCCTTTTACGGAGAGGTCTTGGAGATGCGCTCCCCATCCCTCCAGAGAGGCATCCGTCGTGAGTGTGAGATCTGGATTGACGGATAGGAATGATGTCCCTGCTGCAAGGTGCACTGGTTGTGCCCACCATCGGGGCGCCCTTTTCATGCGAGACATGACACAAACCAGGTCGTTGAAGGAACCGGTGATTTGACGCCACTGTCCGTTTAATTCTTCTTGAATGGGACGTGTCCGTAATCTGCAATGTGGAATGAGTGCGATGCACGATGACGCCATTCCCAGAAATGACTTCAGTAGTTGGACTGAAACGCACTGCCTTGACAGCAGAAGTGATACTAGACGCAGAATCCGTTGTTGATGTTCCAGGGACACAAATGCTTTTGCCAAAGTTGTATCCAATGTGGCTCCTAGAAAATCCTTGGAAAGAGTTGGACACAATTGGGATTTCTCCAGATTGAGAGACAGGCCCTAGGAACGAAACACCCTCTGGCAAAGGGATGTATGCTGAATCAGCTGTGTGCGAGACTGCGACTTCAGGAGGCAATCGTCGAGATACGGAATATCTGGACACCTCGGAGACGTAAATAGGCCATTACAGGCGCCAACATCTTCGTAAAGACTTGTGGGGCGGAACGAAGGCCGAATGGTAAGACCTTGAACTGGAAATGTTTCTGCCCCACCCGAAAACGTAGAAACTTCCGATGACACTGGAGTATTGAGACATGGAAGCAAGCATCTCGGAGGTCGATAGTTGCCATGAAATCTCCGACTAAGAGCAAACGCAAGATCTCTGTAAGCGTTAGCATGCGAAATGATTGACTCTTGAGATACTTGTTGAGCGCTCTCAAGTCCAATATTGGGCGCCAATCCCCGTTCTTCTTTACGATAAGGAAAAAACGGGAATAAAACCCCTTTCCTCTATGAGACCTTGGCACCACCTCTACTGCACCCTTCTGAATCAGAAGATGATCTTGATGGGAAAGTTCCTTGATGTGAGGGGATGGCGGTCCGGAAGGTGGAGTTGGAGGAGGGATGGTGACGAATTCCAACGCATGGCCCTTGTCTACGATGTCTAGAACCCAACGGTCCGAGGTGATGGAGGACCATTGAGAACCAAACAGGGAGATTCGACTCCAATCTGCTGGGTTAAAGGCAAGTCATTGTCGTTTATTAGAGGATCCCCTGTAAGAGGATTTTCCTCTATTGGCTTTGGCTGGCTGTTGGCAAAACTGTTGTCGATTATTGGAGTAACGCTGGTTGTTTTGATTATAGGAGCGATATTGATTGCTTCCTCCTCGAAAATTAGAGTTGGTGCCTCGTCCTCGAGCACCCCGAAAGGGCTGCTTTTTAAATTGCAGGGTTCCTAAGGCACGTGCCGTGTCCGTGTCCTTTTTAATGGACTGTAGTGCCTCATCAATGTGTGCCCCAAAGAGTGATTCACCATCATACGGCATATCCAGAATCTTTGCTTGAACTTCCTGACGGAAGGAGGTGGAGCGCAACCAGCCTTGTCTTTGTAAGACAGCTGCTCCCGCAAGCTGTCGGAAACCAGTGCAGGCTACATCAACTGCACAATCAATCAGTTCTTCTGACGTTCTTTCGACTTCCTGGAGAAGTTGTAACGCCTCAGTCTTGGAAGCATCCGGAAGCATAGCCACATAAGCGTTCATGTCTGCCCATATCTGGCGGTCGTATCGACCCAAAATGGCCATCGCATTAGCCGCCCTCACTGTGGTGGAAGACATCATGGAGAACTTGCGGCCTACAGCATCAAGGCGACGGCCCTCACGGTCTGGTGGCGCTGTGATAGTGGATGCAGGATTCCGGGATCCCCGCTGGGCTGCCTGTGTAACAACCGAATCCGGTTTCGGCTGGCCAATGAGGCACGCTGGGGTTCCAACAGGCGCCTTATACTTCTTTTCCAATCTTGGCAATTGGGCAGGCAAGGAATTTGGTGTTTTCATCAATTTTTCTCCTTCAGCCCAGATGAAATCAATAATAGGAACAGTATGAATCTGTTTGAATGGCTGACTTTTTAAAAATCGTAGAGGAAACAATCCTCCTCTCTTTGGACTCGTGGCAGCTTAAAACGTTGAGCCGCTCTATCCATTAGCTGATGGAAACTTGCAATATCTACTGGAGGAGAATCCCCTTGCGGCACTTGAGATGGGGACGGTGTTTGAGCCCGATAGTCATCCCACTCCGCCATATTATCATCAGCATCCACATCCGTAACCGCCCCATCTTCTCGATCAGGTGGGTTCTCCTCCTCATCATCCGGATACACAGTTGCGTGTACTTGAATGGATGGATGTCTCTGAGTAACTGCAGGTGGTGGAGGCACGAAAGGAGCAGCTGACGGCTCCGCCGTAGGTGCTAAGACGGAAGGAACAGTAGACACCTGTGGCGATGGAGGGAAACGTCTGTTATAGTCATCTAACATATTCTGTAGGTTAGAGATGAGCGACAAAGGTAACATCGCAGTTGGAATTTGAACAGGCATTTCTTCATCTTGGCCATATTGCTCCTCCTCATCATTGCAGAACTCTTGGCATTTTAAAATTAAATCAGATGGACTTTGAGCGTCAGTGAAGGACTCATGCACATCCACTTCAGACTCCTGTTCTGAGTCCGTGGCAAACAAAGGTGAGGGAGGCAGTGAATCACCAGGGAGTGCAAGGTGGCCACTTGGAACCTTATGACCTTTGTAAGGAGTGTCATCCTTTGCGGAACCGGTGGAAGACAGTGGCAGCAAAGGCAGAGAGGCAAATGTAGATGGCATCGTAGTTGTCTTTTCCACAGTTGGAGACTCCATCGCCGACGGCAACGATCCTGTTGATGGTGCCGTCGTCAGCATCGACGACGACGAAGGCTTCTTGGTTTTTGTCGTCGAAAACGTCATCGACGGTGACATCGTCGACGGTGATGTCGGCAACGGTGTCGTCGACGGAACCTTCGTCGACGTAGCCGTCGACGGGACCTTTGTCGACGGCAATGGCTTCTTCATCGTCGACGGGGCCGTGGTCGACGGAACACTCGTCGTCGAAGGCGTCGACGAAGCTAGCATCTTCACACCTTTCGTCGATGATGATCTAGCTGTCGACGGAATTTTCTTCGTCGACGACGACGAAATTGGAATGACTGACGACACAGTCTTTGAACTGAGCAACACCTTCATCGTCGACGGAAAAGCTGTAGACGACCCAGAAGCAAGTGTCGTCGTGACCGTCGTCGTCAATGTACCAGAGACAGCCAATCTCGTCGACGGAACTGTAGTCGACACTGTCGTCGACGGAGCAACAGTTTTCCTCACAGAAAAACCTGTGGAAGTCGCAGCAGTAGCCTGAGAGCCAGGTCTCGTGGGCCCAGAAGTAGTAGGGAGAGGTGAAGACACCGCAGGGGCCAAAGAAAGAGACATTTTCTTCTTTTTTATAAATGGAGAAGGCAACTCCTGCACACTACTTCTTTTTGAGGCTGCTTGGGAATTGCCAGACATGAGGCTTTCAGCATCAGAAAGTACATGCTCCTTGTCTTTTAGTCTCTGAAGCCAGAGGAGTAAACGGCCTTCCCTATCTTTCAAGGTCTTTGTGGAGAAAGTTCTACAGAACTTACAATTTCCCATTTCATGGTCCGGGTAAAGACAGTAAATACACTTACTGTGTGGATCCTCTGAATAAAGTCTTAGCTTTCCACATGAAGAACAAGCTCTGAAGAGGGATTTCTTACTTGAAGACATGTTGAAAACCAGGCAAAAAGCAGAAGAGTAGAGAAAACTGAGCAGAGCTCAGGGAGACTCCCTTACACACGACGTGCGGTAGAAAATCTGAGGTGCTGAGCTCTGAGGAGAAGGTTCTAGAGGGTTGCTGACGCCTGATTGGCTGCAGTTTGGACCAACATAATGACAAGGATAGATGCATATGGTTTTTTCCTTTCCCATGCATTCCTATGTAGAAATGTGGGTAGGCTGTTTATGCCTTTTTTCTAGTACATATTTCAGGTTTTATGTTGTTACATATATATATATATATATATATATATATAGTATATAATTGCTATTTTATTTACCGTGGGACTCCCACTCCGACGACGGGGAATATTCAAGCATGTGAATCTATGAAAAACACCCTAATACTGGAGAAAATATTTTCCTCAAAAACCTTCTGTGTCTACCTAATTCTGCCCCAAATGATTTAACCCACAGAGAACTAGGGATCAACTACTTGTCAGACTTGATAGCACTTAGGCCGTTAATGCTGTGGCGTTAGATCTGGCTAAAGGATGAGACAGCCTTGAACACAGATGTTATTAGTGACTGTCTCTCTGTTAATAACAATCTTAAGATCCCTTAGTTAAATTATATTATACGTAGTTTCCAGGAAATATTTGATATAAACATTGTGGATGATCGCTATGCTGCTTCTGCATTGTCAAAACAGGATATGAAGAGTATATTCATGAACCACAGGGCAGAGAGGTGGAAGAGTAGTACTGATCAATTATCTACGTGTAGGTTTTACAATAAATTTGGGGGAAACAAGGGTTTTCAAGCTTTTTTAAGTCAAGTAACCAGAGCCTCCCATTGATTTGTTCTCACCAGGTTGAGGCTTGGACTCGTACATCATCTGGTGGCTTTTCCGTCTCTCAAAAAACATCCAGTTGGCCCTTGCCCGTGTGGTGGCCAACCAGTACAATGCACATTGCATTTGCTTTTGAAATGCAATCTTTATAGGAATTTACGCATAGCCTTTTTAAAACCAATCTTTGTAAAATATGGGGTCCGCACTGTGAATGATTCTATGAAATTGCTTTTTAATATGCATAACACCGATGTTTGCTTTTTTACCGCTACCTTTTTATACAAATCGATTCATGCAAGGAAAAGTATGGTGTTTTAACTTTTTGAGTGTTTAATTGGAATAATTACCTCTGTATTTTTGTCTATTGCCTATATGTGTATGTTATTTTGTGCTTTTATAGTCATTGTTTTATATGCACCGAATAAAGCTTTATGAAATGAAATGAGTACCTCTTAATTAAATAACCATGGGATAGTGGTTATAATAATTGGAGTAGAACATATTCCTAGATTGGCAAAAAGCTCTGTGCTAATTTTGGCCTTAACCCTGCTATCAGTCCACGTAGGCTAAAAGGAAAATACATGCTGCTTGTTGGTGAGAAACTTTTACCATTAGGTGTTTTGGAAAAATGCAACTTATGCTTTTCTGTATAAAGGACAGCAATACAAAAATGCAATCCATGTGTATGCCCCTCATACCTACCGGTTATATTAAATGTGGCATATAGAGAACATTGTGCTTGCTGTGGGATGAGGTAATAGGAGTTTTCTCTTTGGGTCCAGTGTCAATTGAATGCCTTCAATCTATGATCCTGATTTAGCGTTCGGCTACAGGGTTACTCCGTCATAAATGTGACAGATATGCTTTATATGCTGTCTGCTGTATTACAATTCCATTATATCCAATGCACTTGTAATACAGCGGACGGGACACCCATCATGTTTGTGACAGAATAACCCGCCCGCCAAACTCTAAATCAGGCTCAAAGTTACTAATTCACTTTTTCGGTTTTTAGAATGTTGCTGTACCTTGTTTTATTCATAAAATCATCTACACTGTGCCTTTATGTATGATATGAACACCCAAGACTGGGTTACACCTGGGACATATGAATGTATGGCACAGTAATGTTATATTTTTTTTATGGGGCACAGCTAAATCACAGGATAAATGTTATTAATGTTAAAAGGACACATAGGGATAACATCATTTAGGGCTGGCATAGATGAGAATTATTTGTATTAGTATTTTTATAAGGATTAGGAGTACGTTTTCTGACTTAGTTGATGATTCAAATCTTAATTTTAAAATAGGTATTTAGATTTTGGTTCTTCAATATAACAGATTTTTAATCCATGTTTAAGATACCTTATGTTATTTCTATTGTAATGGTTTTTATTAACTGAACAATAAATTTGCTCTTGACTTGAACACCCAAGGTGGTGATAACTGCAATGAGTGCCCTACAAAGGATTCAATGCAACATTAATCATTTCAAACATTAAAGTTCCATTAATCGGAGGGGGCGTGGCTTGCGCCCGGTGAAGAATGCAGCAGTTTCGTGACTCTCCCGGGTTGACGGGAGTGAGGACGACCCAGCGCGACATCCAATATCTACACACTGACCTTCAAACAGAGTATGAGGTGTGCGAACCCTGCGAGACCGTAAGCAGATACATTTTGAGCCTCATTCCACTCTATAATTATCCCAATCTCCCGAGTGAGCAGTGGCGCGGCTCGACGGACGTTGCCATTTTGTGATGCCGTTAACGGAGCTTTCTCCAATGCGGCACTTCTACCAATGAGCCTGCTGCCTCCTCACGGAATGATTTCAAGCCACATTTCAGGTATTTAGCCTCAATAAAGGCGATGCCAGGGCCTGTGGAAACCTCGCTCTTCATTGCAAAGTGCATTTTATCTCCGTTGAGCTTCTGTCTGTCATTTTGCTTCATGTTTTCTTTGCCGCCGATGAAGCCCATATCCAATGCGGTACTTCTTTTAACTCCTTCATGCCCTTATTGGAGTTTACTAATCTGGAGCTGATTTACAATTGTGCCTTCTACACTATTTGTTCCGCAGTGACTCCCAGTGGTTGTAATTATCTCATGTTCACTGACGCAGCTGATTACAATGTGGTGCCTGCAGTGTCATAAATACTGTTTGCTTCATGGATGACTTGTGTGATTTCCAAGGCTATTAAGGACATTAACTACTACAATTTCAAGGCTTGCAAAAATCTTCATTCTTCAAACCAGAACTTAGTTTACCTTTGAGGAGATTTTGTCTGCCATTTTGTTTTCTGGTTCTCATTTATTGTCGACAGAGCCTTTTTCTTCCCAAGAAACTTTTCTGTCCTTCTCACAACACAAATACACGCTGGCTATTTGACGCTAATGCAAGTAGACCTTTGCAATGTATGTCTGGTCTCACACCCAGCGTTTGTAATTTTTGTGATACTTTATCTCTGAACCTGCCATAACGCAATGTTTGTACTTTGGTGTTAATTATATTCTGCTTGAGTTCTGCAGTCAGTCAGTGTTGATGCTTAATGGGTACCTATTTACCTAACTGTTGATTACTTTTTATTCAAGCAGTGGATGTTTTATCTTTTTTATGAATAACACATATATTGGCTTCTGGGAGTATTTTTTCTTAGTACGCTTTGCATACTTACTTGCATGCTTCCTTTGCTCCCATTATTCTAGATATATTCCTTCTAGTCCCCGGTGCATCACACCCAATCACGATTAGATTATTTTTTCATATCTCACAATCTCTCCCAGTCTCTTGTGACCGCAGACATTGGCTCCATTTTAATATTGGACCATGCTCCTTCCACTATTCACCTTGATGTTTTGCGTAAACCCAAACTAACTCGTAAGTGGCGCTTTAATAACACCTTGCTTTTAGATCCAATATTTACATCATCTTTTACCTCTTTTTTTATGAATATTTTCTTTTTAATCAAATAGGTAACTCACCTATTCATGTAGTCTGGGATGCATTGAAAGCTTCAGCCAGAGATTTTATAATTAGGTTTGTCTCAAACAAACGTCAAAAGGCACGACACGTCACTAACGCACTGCTAACCAGAATTAAGGCATTGGAATACTCCTATTATTCCTCTAAAGACTGCTTATCCGATCTACTCAAAGCCAAATTTCAATTTAATCGGGACACAACTAACAATGCATCCAATTACTTGTTAAGATCTAGTGCTAAGTATTATGGTGGTCAGAATAAAGCCGGGAAATTATTAGCTAATTATTTAAAGGTCAAACAAAACAAGCTTAGTATTGAACCTATTTTTGGTCAAGACCATCAATTAAAATCTAAAGATGAAGATATCCTCAATGAATTCCTCCAATTTTATAAATCACTTTATACATCTGAAACGTTGTCCTCTGACCATGACATATCTCAATTTCTTTCTCGCATACAAGGTAATCCCGGGACCAATTTGGACCTCTCGCTCTTAGAAGCTGATTTATCGCAGAAAGAACTTCTAGCTGCCTTGAAAACGCTCAAGAAAGACAAGGCCCCAGGTCCTGACGGATTCACTGTGGAGTTTTTTTACTCACTTTGCACATAAAGGGCCAGATGTAGGTCGGTCGATAACGGCCTGAAAATCGGTATTTTCGGCCGTTACCGACCGGTATTGCAGAAATGGTATGTAGGGCCCTTAATTTTACAGAATCGGTAAATTTACCGATCGGTAAATTTACCGATTCTGTAAAATACCGAATCGGTATTTTTACCGATTCGGTAAATTTGAAATGTAGGTGGGACTCTTCTGAGTCCCACAAGCCTTACCGAATCGGTATTTTACCATCAAATCCAATTTTTTGGTAAAATACCGATTCCGGTGTGCATGCACATGTGTGCATGCACACCTCTGACATATGACAGGCAGACCTGCCCTTGGGGCATGTATGCCTGCCACATGGCACCCGAGCCTATTTTTGGGGTGCCAGAGGGTGTCAAAGTGACACCCCCTGCACCCTTGCTAAAATCGGTAATTACCGATTCTGTAATTACAGATTCGGTATTGCCCATTGATTCCTATGGGCTTCACAGCCCATAGGAATCAATAGGAAATACCGATTCGGTATTTCCAGATTCGGTAAATACCGAATCTTAAAGATTCGGTATTTACACATCTGGAAATACCTACATCTCCCCCCTTCATATTTACCACTTCTTAAATACCGAATCGGTAAAATTCCGTATTTAAGAAGTGGTAAATAAGATTTACCTACATCGGGCCCCTACTTCTTCCTAAATTACATTCTCTCATATCCTCTTTTTTGCAGTCTGGTAAGTCTTCTGGCTCTTTTTCAGATGCTCTCATCTGTCTTATACTTAAAGAGGGCAAAGATCCACAATACTGTAAGAACTATCGACCTATTTCTTTGGTCAATATTGACTATAAAATATTTTCAAAAGCTTTAGCTTTACGTTTGGAATCTTAGTTAGCTGAATTGTTAGGCACGGAACAATCCGGCTTTGTTAAAGGTCGCTTCATCATGGACAATACCCGCTTATTTTTTTATATCATGTCTAAAGCCTCACATATCTCCCATCCCCTGGCAGCCATAGCCTTGGATGCAGAAAAAGCATTCAACAGAGTTGAGTGGCCTTATCATTTTCGCGTACTTCAATGGTTTGGTTTTGGCCCAAAGATCACTGCTTTAATATCTATTCTGTATTCCAATCCTAGGACAGCTGTATCAGCAAATGGTAGCATTTCTTCTTACTTTCACCTCGGTAGAGGTGTCAACAAGTAGGACCACTTTCTCCTTTACTTTTTAATCTTGCCTTGGAACCTTTTTTGTTAAGGATTCGTCAAAATGACAATATTCATGGTTTTACTTTTCAAGATACCACTGTTAAAATGGCAGCTTATGCTGACGATGTTCTTTTATTTTTATCACATTCTCAGATCTCTCTTCCTGCTTTTGTAGAAGAAGTTCACTCCTTTGCATCTGTCTCTGGCTATAAATAAATAAGGATAAATGTGAGATTTTGCCTCTCACCAAATACACTCTCAGCGCTGATTTCGCTATCTCAGGTTTTACCTGGAATCCCCAATACATTAAGTACTTAGGTTTACACTTTACTCCAACCATTTCAGGGACGATCTCCCGTTGTCTGAAAAACTGCATACAAAGGTTGTCATCTTTAACAATGAAATGGCATCCTCTTTATTTGTCTTGGTGGGGTCGTTTGGACACAATTAAGATGATGCTTTCACCCATAGTCTTACATACAGTTTCTAATATCCCACTGTTCATATCCTCCAAATATTTTAAGAAACTCACTTCCATTTTATCTTCCTTTTTATGGAGCAACAAAAAATCACGCATATCCGTCTCAAAATTGATTCGTCCAAAATCAGAGGGTGGGGTAAACTTTCCTGACTTCCCCACCTATCACAAATCCTTCCTTTTACACCAAGCGTCAAAATGGCTTTCTGACCCTTCTAAAAGTCTTCTTAAGTGGGCTACGCTCGAAAAATCCTTCCTTTCACCATTCTCATTTCAGGAGTATATTTCCTTTACACGCAAGCCGCAATCTGTTTCTACCCCTATACTCAAACATACTTCCAAGATAATAACGCCTGTTATCCTAACAGCATAACAAAAATATTTTGATCAATAATAAACCTTTCTTTGGGAAGTCCTGGAGGCAGCGAGGCCTAATTTGGGTTCATCAACTTTATGATCAAGACCACATTATGTCTTTTGAACAGGTTAGCACTTTGTTTACCCTGCCTCCAATCTTAAAGTCCAAATACTCTCTTTTATTGGAAGCTATTCAAACTGCTCACGCACAATTCACGTCATTTCAGCCAGCTACTTCACATGAGCTTATTCATGCGGATAAGTTAAGAACCCTTGTTATTAATTAATCCAAAGCATCCACTATTTATACATTTTTACATACTTCATCCCGCCCGAGAAACAAAACCAAGGTAGAACTGTTGTGGGAAAGCGATTTAGGGACCTCCTGGTCGATAGACTTTTGGGGTAAAGTTTGGCTTAAAATTCGTACATCCTCTAGGGCAGCCAACACCACACAAACGCTCTTTTTCATATTTAACAGACTCTTACTTTCTCCTTTTGCTGGTCCTGGTTGTTACCACATGCTGAATTATATCACATGATTTTCGTATGCAAATTTGCCCAGAACTTTTGGGAAAAGGTATGGTCTTAATCAACTCCATTTTTAAGTCTAATCACCCTCTTTCTCCCTCACACATCTTTTTAGGTAGTCTGTCCCCTATTTGGGAAAATTCCGAGTCTAATATTAAGATAATAGACGTGTTGGCAGTGGCCTTTCAGCAAGTTACCAAGAATTGAAGGACTTCACTAGATTATCTTACCAGGCATGGTGGTATGCTGTTTGTTATAATCACAGACTAGCTACGACCTTTGTATATCCATTATACATGGCACCAAAGCGCTTAGACTTATGGTTACCTGTTACACTTTTCACTGATACAAGTGCAAGACACTCTCTTTCTACGTCCGGTTCCTCAACAACAAGAAGTAGCTATACCCCCATGACATCCTTTAGATTGATATTACATTGTTTAATTTGTATTCTATTTTGTTCTCTGAACTTCTATACACCATACATGATGCACTTTTTTCATATGTTGCTGTTTTCTTACTTATGCATGATATGTTGGACTATATCTGAATCGAACCCTCCTCGTTTGTTGATTACACAATTGATATATTGTATGTCATTCTTCTATTATTCATTTTCCTTATATCTTCTGTATTGATGTAGTACCTACCCTAATAAACTTACTTTTGAACTTAAAAAATTCCATTAATCATTCCAAAAGAACTAATTCCTAAAACAGGCTCTCAATCTTTTAAGATATTGTTAAGATAAAACACTCACCACCTCGGCATCACCGTAGAAGGCAGCAAGGTCCAGGGGGGTGCGCCCATTCTTATCAGCATGGTCCGTTGCAGCCCCATTCTCCACCAGCGAGCGTACAACAGACAGATGACCTTTCAGACAGGCCCAACTCAAAGCAGTCAGCCCTTCTTTATCAATGAGGGCAATTGAGGCACCTGTAAAAATTAACCATGGCAATCAAATGTGAACCCTTCAGAGACGAAAGATCAGTGTTTGTAAAGGCAACTCACACCAAAGACATGCCTGTACTCCCCACAATGACATTCCACCATGATGTCCAAAGGACTGTGTAAGACTGTAGTGATATACCTTTCCTCATGGCATAAGAACACCTCAGCAATTGTCAACAAAACATATTCTTTTAGCAAAGACTATACAGAAAGTAACACCTGCAACCCATACTCTTGTGATCAAATAAACAGCACAGTATGCATAATTCTGCACAGTTTACCTTCACACCAATCAACCACCTTCGATGAATAACTGATTTTTACTGTTGCATATGAATATAACAAATTACAATAAGACGAAGTTGTGAGCATGTTTGTAGTTCCCCTCTGTTGTTTTTTAAAGGGATCAATCGAGGGATCACCTGCAACAGAAACAGTTTCCTGCCGCTCTGTGTTTTCGTTCTGTGCTATCTGAAGCACTTGCACTAACCCATTAGGAAATGGGAGTCTCAGTATTGAGCCCTCATGTAATATCTGTAGACAGGCCAAAACCGGGGCCTGTACCCAGTTTGTATTATCGCTCCTCAAATCTATGGGGCTTACTAGGCTGTCTTCAACTCAAAATATATTACTGCTACAAAGCTGATGAAGATTTTAAACACAATATAGGATTTTAACAGTTAGATAACTTTTGTAGTTTCAGCCAACATGAATTAAAAGCGCTGCTGGATAGATCTGTAGAGTGGTTGGTGCCCCGGACACAGATCTATCAGTTTGAAGAGAATACGTTCAATCTGGCCTGTTCTAGGCAAACCTCCCGCAAACTCCCTGAATTTCTCATAAATCCTCAAAATAATACTGGCTTCACCCCTGGCTGCACCCTCCAACATCACACACATTATGGGAAGTCAGAGTAACTGCAACTCTTTTCCAGAAAGACAGCAACCTGTGAGCAATGTAAAGAACCTACAAGAGAATTGCTGCTTACAGACCACGGTCCAGGTACCTGTGCACTCATTTCATCACCGCAAACACATGAACAAAATGCCCCTTTCAATGCATAAGCTACCATCATCACCACAATTCAAGCTTTTGCAGGTGCCTCAAAAACAGGCTGCGATAGAGCTCAGTTTTTTCCTGCCCATCTTTTATAAGTGCATTCTTCCCTTTAAAAGAAGGATAACCAACAGTCAGTTACTGGATAAGACCAAGGCACTGTATATCGTTCCACCAAAACACAGCTGACCCCATATTTAACTGAAAAATGTGCCAGATCTAGGGTACAAAAAGCCAAAAGCATATCACATCAGTGTTCAACACCTTTTCGTAATTATAGTCTAGATTACTTTTTTACGACTTGCTTCCTGCTGCAAAAGAAGGGGCCACAGGTCGTTCCTTCTCTTCAACTATTGCAGTCTAAGGACTCGGCATTTGGCTTTGCTGACCTGAAAAAAGTTCCCAAGACAAGCTAAAGTCTCCTAATTTCCTATGCCTTATTTAAGACAGGAAGGAAATCAAACTATTTTAACAATTATTGAAAACTACTGCTCTCTAACATACAAAATAATAACTTTATCAGGAAGAACGAACCTTGTGCCAGCAGAAATTCAACTGTGCCGAGATGTCCTTCTGAGGCTGCCATCATTAGTGGAGTTCGACCCTGCTTGTCTGCCATGTTCACATCTGCACCATGTGTAAGTAACAGGTCTACAATCTACAAAGGTACAAAAAAAGAGAGAACACATGTAACTTACAACTTAGTTCTCATGTAGGAAGAACAATAGTTACTTACCTGTAATCTGCGGTTCTCCAATATTGGTGTTTTTCATAGATTCACATGCCTGAATCATCATTCCCCGTCGTGGGAGTCCCACGGTACATAAAAAAGCAATAATATGTACATATTAACCAAAAAACCTAGGAAATGAACAACCAGGAAGTAAAGTAGCCCTAAGCTACAAGAGAAAAAACTTCCACACTCATGACTATCATAGTCATTATGTATTAGTCCAAACTGCAGCCAATCAGGCGACAGCACCCACCAGAATGTTCTCCCCAGAGGCTCAGGCTCTCAGTTGTTCTCGCACAGAAGTGAACCAAAACAAGATAGCCTAAACCAGCCTCTGAGGGGAGGTGGGAGGGTTGCATGTGAATCTATGAAAGACACCAATACTGGAGAACCACAGATTAAAGGTAAGTAACTATTGTTCTCCAGTATTGCGGTGTCTTTCATAGATTCTCATGCCTGAATCAGAATAGATAGCAGTACAGAACATAATGCTCGTAAAATGAGTTTGTACCAAGTATATATATATAAATCTAAACACACACACACATATATATATATATATATATATATATATATATATATATATATATATATATATACACACATATACTATAATGAAGTATGATTAATATCATAATTGTACATAGATACATTTGCTCCTAACATATGCAGAACAAGTTCAAGATATATAAACAGTATGTCAATAAGCATCTAAAAAGAACATAGTGGAGGAGGGAGAACAGAGGCTCACCTTATTTAAAAAGATTGAGGAGAACAGCTTGTCCCACTGACGTATCTGCATCGCTTGATGTCTCCAAACAGTAGTGTTTGGTAAAAGTGTGTCTGTTGGACCAAGTTGCCGATCTGCAGGTTTGATGGAGAGGGACACCGGCAAAAAGAGCGGTAGATTAAGAAGTTGCTCTTGTAGAATGCACTCTTGGAAGTTGCTTGCAAAGGTCTTCCCGCCTGTTGATGGCATAGACAAATTGCAGCAGAAATCCAACGAGCTATGATTGGTTTGGAAACAGAATATCCTTGACGTAGCTTACCATAGGCCACAAACAGTTGGTCTGATTTACGGATTGTTGCAGTCCGTTGTAAATAAAACTTGAGACATCTTCTGATGTCAAGGGTATACAAGGCTCTTTCCGCAGCTGTCTGCGGATTTGGAAAGAATGTCTTTAAAATTATCGGCTCATTAAGGTGGAAGTCGGCAGGTACTTTTGGCATGAAGCTGGGATTGGTGCGTAGCACTACTGATTTTGAGGTGAATTGAAGAAAAGGTGGTTTAATAGTGAACGCCTGAATGTCACTGACTCTCCTTGCTGATGTCCGAACCAATAGCAAAGAAACTTTCTAAGAAAGGAACTTAAAATCTACTTTATGAACAGGCTCAAAGGGGTGCCGCATAAGTTGTGTAAGCACCACATGCAGATGCCAGAATGGAGGTGGATGCCGAATAGAGGGGAACATCCAAAATAATCCCTTGAAGAATTGCAGAATGACTCTAGTAGAATAAAGAGAATTAGATTCGTGCTGCCGATACCTACAAATCGCCGCCAAGAACACTTTCAAAGTGGAATGGGATAGGCCCGATCTTGCTAGGTGAAGAAAGAATGGCAAAATTTGTTCTGGTTTTACCTGAATCTGATGTATTTTGGCAGATTGACACCACATGCAAAATCTCTTCCATTTTAGCTTGTATGTTTTAATAGTAGCAGGCGCTCGAGCATCAGCTAAAACTTGCTGACAGTCCGCAGGAATATTCAGGTGTGCGAATTCAAGGGGTTGAGGAGCCATGCTGCTAATTTCAGAGATGTTGGCTCCGGGTGGCAAATCCGTCTGTTCAGGGTGGACAACAGGTTCGGTGTTGGTTGAAACTGTATGGGATCGCACTCTGAAAGAAGGAGAAGTTCGGTAAACTAGTATTGGCAAGGCCATCTGGGAGCAATGAGTATTATGCGGCAAGGTTGTCTCTTGATCTTGCGGAGAACTCTGGGAACCAATGGAATCGGAGGAAAGGCGTAGGCAAATATCTGCGACCAATTCATCTAAAACGCATTCCCGCATGAGTCGTTGTGGGGAACCCAACTTGCAAAGGATGGGCATTTGCGGTTCTGGCTGCAGATGTGGGTTGCCCCACTCCCGAAAGAGTACTTTTAAAGTTGGGTGATGTAGCGCCCACTCTTGAGTGGATATTGTTGACTTGCTGAGTGAATCCGCTAGAACATTGGAGACTCCTGGAACATAAATGGCGGAAAGGCTGGTCTTGTGACGAATCGCCCAATCCCAGATCTCTTGAGCCTGTTGAGAGAGTAGGGCCGACTTCGTTCCTCCCTGCTTGTTTAAGTAATGCATACTTTTATTATTGACTGTTCAAATTAGAACTGAGGCTCCCCGAATGATGGTACGAAATGACTTCAGGGCCAAGAAAATGGCCCACAAGTCCAGAAGGTTGATATGCCACTTTTTTTGTTGAAGGTGCGCCCCCCCATCTCTCAAGGGAAGCATCTGTGGTTATAGTGAAATTCGGCGGTTCGACCAGAAATGTGCATCCTTCTTCTACGATCCTTATGTGAGTCCACCAAAGGAAGGCTTCTCGCATCTGAGGTGTGATGTGAACGATATCGTTGAACGATCCTGGAATCTGCAACCATTGAAGGTTGAGTTCTTCTTGCAATGGTCTCATTTTGAAGCGGCAGTTGGGTATCAAAGGGATGCAGGAGGAAATCATCCCTAGGAAAGACTTTTACAGTCGAACTGAAAAGCACCTTTTTGCTAGCAATGAGTGAGCTAGCTTGCAGATCTTGCGTTGCCTTTCCTTTGAGACGAAGGCCTGAGTAAGCTGAGTGTCCAATGTGGCTCCCAAAAAGGTCTTTCTCGGAGACGGAATTAGATGAGATTTTTCAAAGTTTATGGAGAGACCCACAGATTAGAACAGTGACAGACATCTTTGAACATGTGTGTTTGCGGTTTGAAAAGAATTCGCCTTGATAAGGCTATCATCCAAGTATGAGAAAATTTGAATTCCTTCCAGACAAAGGTGTGTGGCCACCGGTGCTAGAAACTTTGTAAATACACGGGGTGCTGAACGTAGTCCAAACGGAAGGACTCTGAACTGAAAGTCCCTGCCAGCCACTCTGAGCCGTAAATATTTTCTGTTTCTGTGAAGGATTGGCACATGAAAATAAGCACCTTGGAGGTCGAGGGTGGCCATGTGATCCCCTGCTGAAAGTAGTTGGAGGATTTCTTGAAGTGTTAACTTTCGGAAAGCTAACTTTTTCAGGTATTTGTTGAGGGCGCATAGGTCGAGAATGGGGCGCCATTCCCCTGACTTTTTTAGTATCAGGAAAAATCTTGAATAAAATCCTGTTCTTTTTTGTAAAGGAGGGACCTTTTCGATTGCTCCTTTGCGAATCATCAGATTTATTTGGGAAAAAAGCTCCTTGAGATGAGCAGGAGGTGGGCCCTTGGGAGGAGAGTTTGGGAAAATCTTTATGAACTCTAGAACATGGCCTCTGGCCATTATATCTAGAACCCACTTGTCTGTAGTAATTGCGGACCAGATAAGAGTAGAATAGGGATATTTTTCCTCCAACTTTTGACAGGGGGGCGGCTGAAATGGTGGCAGGTGACGGTTCTCATTGTTTTTTTGTTGAATCCCGTCCACGGTAGAAGGGCTGCCTTCTTGATTGCGAGTAGGAGTTACCTCGCTGCCCGTATGACTGCTGCCTGTAGGGCTGGTATCTTTGGTTGCCCTGATATGACTTTTGTTGATTGTAACCTCCTCTGTTGGAGAAGGATCCACGTCCCATAGCACCTCGAAAGGACTATCTGCGAAATTGGAGGCTACCAAGAGATGTTGCCGTTTCTGTGTCCTTTTTAAGAGTCTGAAGGGCTTCATCGACATGCTGGCCAAATAGTAACTCCCCATCAAATGGCATATAAATAATTTTGGCTTGGACCTCTTGGCGAAAAGATATAGATTTCAGCCAACCATGTCTCCTGAACACTGCTGCACCCGCTAATTGCCTGAATCCTGTAGATGAAATATCCACGGCTGCGTCAATTATTTCTGCAGAGGTACACTCTCCTTCATGCAAGATCTTCAAGTCCTCGGACTTGGAAGGTTCAGGCAGCATGTTAACATAGGGGGAGATGTCTGACTACATCTGCCCGTCGTATCGCCCTAATATGGCTAGGGAATTTGCAGCACGGACAGTCATGGCTGCCATAGTGGAAAACTTCTTCCCAATCGAATCCAGTCTTCTTCCATCCCTGTCTGGTGGAGCGGTTATAGGCGCAGAGGCGTCTCTGCGCTGCTTGGGCGAGGACCGACTCAGCTTTTGGCTGACCTATGAGGCATGCAGGTGAATTGCTAGGTGCCTTATATTTCTTGTCTAATCGAGGCAAGACTGCAGGCAGAGAGTTAGGTGCTGACATAATTTTCAACCCTTCCTTCCAGATGAAGTCTATGATGGGAATGGTCCTTACTTGTCTTTGTGGCTGATCCTTGAAATCATAGAGCAAGCAATCATCTTTCTTCGTCTCCATAGGTATGAGAAACCTCTTTGTCGCCCTCTCCATAAGGAGATGAAACCCTCCGATGTCTACTGGAGGGGAGTCAACCGGAGCTGGAGTTGACGGTGATGGCGTCTGAATTTGTTATTCGTCCCACTCCGAAAGCACAGGTTTACCATCGACTTCTCCCTCTTCCCTGTCATCATCAGTGGTATCAGCATCATGGGAGTGATGAGATGGTACTGGAGAAGGTGGTCTAAGAGATCTTAAAGAAGTTACAGGAGCCTGAGGCATGGACGTAGATGGAACAGACTCTGCCAATTCAAATGGAGGAAACCGGCGATAATAGTCGTCCAACATGTATTGTAAGTGATTAAGCAGGGCCAAAGGCATTTGTGATGTGGGGACCGTGACAGGAGCTGGAGCTACAGACTCATGGCACGAGTCTTCCTCCTGGTCTTAGTCTTGATACTTGATCAGCAGTTCCGACGGACTTCCAGCAGTGCGGAACCATCATTCTCTTCTGATTCCTCTTGGTCCTCGTCAGAATCCAGCAATTGCTCAAGCAACTTCAAAGGGGATAGAGCTTCCAATGAAGAGCCACGTCTTTGTAGCAAAGAAGCTGTTGTTGGAGGCAGTGGCAGTTGTTGCAGACCAAACTTGCATTTCTGTGCAAGATGACAAAAGAGACGTTGACGAGTGGGCCGTCGACGATATCGTCGTCGATGGGGTCGGCGTCAGGAAAGCGACTGTCCACGAGGCAGCTGTTTTCGCCAACAAGGGAATCTTCGTCACCGAGGAGGTCGTCGACGACGAGGCAAACTTCGTCGAAGATGTGTTCTTCGGCAAATAATCAGACTTCGTAGAGGAGACGAGGCAGTCTTCATCGACGAGGTAGTCTTCGTCGACGAATCAACCGTCGATGATGAAGCAACCGTCAACGAGATCTTCTTAACTTTTGCCGTCGACAGAGCACTGACGACAGATGAAATCTCCTTCGTTGACGAGATGGGTCTAACAGCAACAGAGACCAGCATCGACGGAGATGAAGCCGATGACATTATCATCTTGTGTCTCGGGGACATGAAGGTAACTGTCAATGTAGAAGTAGCGTCGACGATCATAATCGTCGACGACTGACCTATTTTCTGAGCAAAATCTTTATCAGGAAGTCTTTTCGACGCCAGAGACTTTCCAGTCTTTCTCTGGGGCGTAACAGGCTTAGATTTTGAAGGTGGAGAAGCCTTTTTTGAGGAAGAAGAAGAAGGCAAGCTTGAATCCTTAGTGGGTTGAACTTTCCTCGACACCTTAGCCCCAGGAGAAGATACATCTTCTTCAGCCATCCTCTTCCTAGAGGATACAGATGAACCAGAGGCCACACTTCCCACCTCAGATAAAGGGTTGTCCTTGTCTTTAATCTGGAGAAAGGCAAAAAATGCACTTTTGTGGGGGATCTTCTGAAAACAGCCGTAGCTTCCCACAAGATTCACAAGGCCTGAAGAGAAATTTCTCAGAAGAAGACATTCTGTAGAGTAGAAAAAATCCAGAAAACTAGTGAAGTACTGAGCAGAGCTCAGGGAGACTCCCTTCACACGACGTGCGGTAGAAAATCTGAGAGCCTGAGCCTCTGGGGAGAACAATCTGGTGGGTGCTGTCGCCCGATTGGCTGCAGTTTGGACTAATACATAATGACTATGATAGTCATGAGTGTGGAAGTTTTTTTCTCTTATAGCTTAGGGCTACTTTGCTTCCTGGTTGTTCATTGCCAATGTTTTTTGGTTATTATGTACATATTATTGCTTTTTTATGTACCGTGGGACTCCAACTCCGACGGGGAATGATTCCGGCATGTGAATCTATGAAAGGCACCCCAATACTGGAGAAGAGTATTTTACTAAGTCTGAAAAAAGATGCGGAGAAGAGGCCAATGTCAATCTCCTCACCTGCCAGTGACCCTGACGAACTGCGCTGAACAGAGGAACTACGCCACGACGGTTTGGCTGGGCAACAGCGGCTCCTTGCTCCAAAAGTAGTCGGCATACCTCCAACTTCCCTCGCCCAGCTGCAGCTGTTAAAGCTGGGAAGAAGAGAGATACAAACAAGGAGTAAGAACATGAAGTAAAATAGAAGGGAAAATATAACAAAAAAGAGAAAATTAGGATGTAAGTAAGAACATATGCATGGGCAATGAAAGAACAGTGCTTGACTAACTTTGATGCCCTTTGTCACAAGGAAACTTGTTATATATGTTATGTCCAACCTTAACATAAATATCACAATGATATGTATTCAAGCAAGTGTTACTGATCCATAAAACCACCCACAAGCCACATGTTTGCCGGAGCAAGCTTATCAGTCTGCGTAACTCTCAGGAGCGGCAGTAGGGGAGTTGGTAGGGACCCATCTTCCGTAAGAGTAAGTCATTCACAACATTGTCTTTCCATTTCCCATCTTCAGTTCCCATCACAGGAGGATTAAGGCACCAACAGAACATCAGTTTATATCGCACATTAGAAGAGTTACTAACTGTTGTCATGCCTGCATCGGTGACCATTTGCCCCTGCATCAGATAAGAAGGTGGAAAATAAAGCTAACTGCTGAGTAAACTGGACAATGCTCAACTTTGGTCAATTTTGACAAGAATTTTTTTTTATGTTTAAGTATATTGGAGCAGATACACAATATCATTTATAAGTATAGTAATAGTAATCTTGTAGTACACCTTTACGTATTCTTTCCATGTCTTTGTGAATCCACTGTGAAATGTTGAATTCCCTATTTGTAAACGGGCAAAGAGCACTGTTGTTTTTGTTTGTATTATTTGTAGATAATATAGAAGGTCTGGCATTAACAAACGAATTGCCACAAGAATTTTTTTTATTTCTTATTGCAAGGCTATAACGCCAAAAGAAAAAGAAAATATGGCACCACCTAAATGTGGCCACCATATATTTGTAATAAAATATATATATTTACAATATTCACTGATGGCTCTTTCACAACTTATGCTGCCTTTCATTTTATTACTATTATTTTTAGCAAAGGAGACAAGAACAAATATCAAGCACTCACATTTCAGGCAGTTATAATGTCTCGTAAACACTTTATAATTGCAACTATAAAAAGGAGATGGAAAAGAACACCACAGTAACTAGTGTCATATGTTTATATGGTATTTAAGAATTTAAAATTGATATAAAGATAAATAAGATACATTTCCCCATTATGTATGCTGTATAGGGTGGACAAAAATGTGAGTGACCTATCAACAGACCAATGGTTGAAGCCTGCTGACGAGAAGCCGATCTCTGTATATGTACTATGTACGAATATTTCTGGAAAACCAAAAGTCAAATGAAACAGCAAAAGCTGCCTCAAAGATAAGCCCTATAAAGAAGGTGTTTTAAGCTTCAGCTGGAATTAATGAATGGAAAAAGGATTACATTTGCCATGTCCATATGTGCTGCACAATAAGGGAGTAATGATTTACTCAGTATTGGACTATTCCTAAATTACCAATGTTGATTTCAAATGGTTTGCCATGTAATGTTTTCACATTGTTGCCCTTGCAGGATAAGTGTGGGGTCCTGATTATCTTGAGAAAGAGACATAAAATTACTCAAGAGCCCTTTACTGTTTGGTTTTCTTTGTAACTCTTTTTTCTGCCCTGAACTCTTCCACCATATTTACACCATTTGTAAAACTTGTGTGAGAGCAACTGAGTTATTGGTACTCATACAAAGTCAGGTTGTAACTGTAAATCATGACAGTACAAGAAAAACACATTCAGATAGGCTGCATGTAAAATATGTGCCTTAAGCCTCATCTCTTCCAGAGGCCAACACACCTCATATGTCTAGCACTAGTGTAGAACGTATCACAGCATTAACAGAGTATATCTGGGTGAGCCTCCATTCAGGTAGGGGAGAGGGTGCGTATGTGAGTGTATGAGATCGCAGGAACAATGATAGACCTATTGCTCTATATTTTGCACACATCCACCATAGAATCATCTCTTTCATTCTGGCTGTGACATCACACACTGGTAAAAAGCACCTGGTGCCTGAGACCATTGCTTGTAAACTAACTATGGAAACAGGCACATTCACAATTAACAGAATAAAATTAGGTATATACAGAAAAGGCATTCTGCAGAGAAGATGTTTCAGCAAGTGTACTTTTACTTTGACTTACTTTTGAAGTTGTTTTGCTAAAGCGCTGAGAGTAATTGGTCTATCCTACAAAGGATATACTTTGGCCTTGCTTGTTTCCGTTAGAGCACCCAGAAACTGAATTCTTCATGTTGGTTGCCTGGAAGACTTGTCCTTTTTTAAACTGAGTCCTAACTTGCTGAAGAGCTTGGTACAGGCTCTGAGCTTACTTTGGAATGGACAGACGGACCTTTGCCCAACCAGTCATGCAGGTACAGATACCCTTGGTGATCTAAATACCAAGATGAGCTGCAACTGGTGAATGAGAGCTAACAAGTACCTTTTCATTAAATACACGGCAGCTGATGTGAGGCCATATGGGAACACCAGAACAGATAATGGCGACAGCCACTTTGAACCTGAGGAATTTTCTAATGTTTGTGGCTTATGGGTGTAGCATACAAGTTATTAGTTGTGCAGGATATGATTCCTTCTCAAGTAATAAGTCTGCAACATTCTTCCAGGAATCAAGTACCCGGTAATAGCACTTGGTTCTCTCAGGATAGCAAAGTAGAGCAGTCCAAGCCCTTCTAAGGGGAGGTTGTATGGGCTAGTACCCCAACCCACAGGCATGCAACACACACCTGATAAATCAGTATCGAGTCTGTGCTATTAAGTAAAAGCAGATTCCTTATCGTTTAATATTTCCCAGGCGTCAGACCAGATCAGGAAACTTTTAAGCAGTACCTCAATGCACCAGGAGGTGCCCTGCTGCTCTAAACTGATGTTATTCCACTCTGGAAATGATGTGCAGGACCCATATAGGTGCCACCCTGTTCACTAATGTCAATTCTATTCTTTCCGCGCCACCAGGCACGTATACAGGACTACCTCTTGTCTTTTTGAGACCCTTACCTCGATTTAAAATTCTAGTTTCAGTGTGCAAGGGAAAATGCCACCTCCTAAAATGACATGTTTTAAGCCCTTTAAGGACTGTCACAAACAAATGTATGTGACAGATCCCCTTCAGATTTTCTTGTGGTGCCTGGGATTGAGTCACAACTCTAAAGCCTGCAGTGACTGCACATGAACCCAAAGACCATACTCGACAGCAATGTGAAACACTACATTGCCAAGCACCTGAAGACTTCATGATGAGACTGGTCCAAGTCAATAGTATGGTCCTGGTCCATCTCAAGATCCAGAAGTTACAAGAGTCATTCCAGGGGTCGATCTTCACTCAATGAAAGTCGTCTGGAATTTGGAGAAAATACACAAGAAATCTAGGCGTGATTTGGACCCTTCCCACCACTCCCACTTTCCTGAGAAGGCACAGTGGTGGCACCATATATCTCGATGTTGCTCCCGAAGTCGTTTGATTTCGTAGCCTATCCCACAACATGTTATGGCACAACCCGACTTTCTGGGGCCATCTGTCTATCCGAAACAGATTGAAAAGATCTGAGAGGCCATGCGATGGCCCTTTGGATCCTTGCCTACTCCCTCTGGCGTGCCTTTGGGCCTCAGAGAGTCAAGAGGTTCTCCACCTGAAATACCACCAGCAGGCTCCCCCTGAGCACAAGGGGATATTGAGAGGGTGTGCACTTTTAGTAGGGCGTGGCTGTTATTACTGCTACGTTTGGATATTCGAGAAGGATGGAGACTTCCATCCCATTTTAGACCTGCGCCCTCTTAACACCTTTCTCTGGTGGTAAAAATTCATATGCTCACACAGCCCCATGTCTTGGGCTGCCCACGTCTATCTCCATATACTGGTCCTGCAGGTCCATTGGCGCTACTTGCAGTTGAAAGTGGGTTAGGAGCGTTTACAGTTCACTATGGTCCCATACAGTCTAACCAGTGTCCCTCTGTTGTTCACGATAGTGATGGTGGTGGTAGCAGCACACCTACGGAGATTCGGGGTTCGAGTCTTCCCCATACTTCGCTGGCTAGCATTTAAAGCCAGACAAACCCCAGGCAGTTGTCAACCACCTGCAGATGACAGCAGACCTCCTATTATCTTTGGGGTTCAGTATCAAAGTGCTAAAGTCACACCTGACTCCTTCTCAGAAGTTCCCCTTCATTAGAGCCATTCTGGACACAGTCCGGTTTTGTGCCTTTCACCAAGGAAAGGGATTCCAAGACTTTCAGGCTTCAATCACAATATTTTAGCCTGGGTCCTGGATCTCAGGGAGGTCAACTCTGAGGCTGCTGGGACTGACAGCTGCAACCTGCTGGCCAATCATGCCAGGAGGCATATGCGAGCTCTTCAGTGGGATCTAAAGTCTCAATGGCTCCACCATCAAGGAAACTCTCCGACCATGTTCAGATTTTGAAGGAGACTGCAAAAGAACTTCTTCACCCAGAACAGGCAGTGGTGACCAATGCAACGCATCACTTCTGGGTTGGGGTGGCCGTCTGGGAAATATTGAGATCAGAGACATCTTATCTTGTCTTCCGCAGAGTCCAATCTCCATATCAATCTTCTGGAGCAGAGAGCCATACTCTTGGCATAGAAAGCTGCCTTTTAATTCATCAAGGGAAGGCGGGTATAAGTGCTTACGGACAACACCGCCGCCAATGTAGTACTGCAACAGACACAGGATGAGGTGGCCTGCCGAGGCTCTGCAATTTCAACCTTCATGCTTGGAAACTGAGTGGTGACAACTGAAAACCTTCACCCTTCCTTTGGAGGTGGATAATGTCATCTTGGCAGTAAGGTGGCCCTTGACAAAGACACTTGTCTTTGGGACAAATGTGTGGCTTGATGCAGTACTCAGCAGACAGACCCTCTGCAGGCAACATTTTCTGATCTTTTGTTTGTTCTGGCCTGTCAAGACTTTGCTCTGGATGCAGTTTAAGATTACCATTTATCTCTTTCTGTTCTTTTGCAGTTGCCATATCAGCCGTCATTGTTTCAGTCTACATTTGTTACGCACTTTTTGAAAAGATTTACATTTGTTTCCTCCCTTTCACTTTGTCATGCCACAGTGGGACCTTAACTTAGTCTCATCTTTCTGATATGCCCCCTCTTGGAGCGGATTCACAGGTGCTCTTTATGGATTCTTACAATGAAGACAGTATTCCTCCTTGCCATAACATTGGTGTGGCGTGTGAATGAGATTCAAGCTCTCTTTCTCAACCTAGGGTAAACCACACCTTCCCAGACAGGATGGTTTTGTGAGCACAGGCATCTTTCTTGCCTAAAGTTGCAATGCCGTTCCACATTGGTCAAAACATTACCTTGCCAGCATACTATGCTCCGTCTCACTCACCCCTCTAAGGAGGAGAGACTCCGTTGCTTGGAACCCAAGAGAGAACTGCGCTTTTACACAGAGCATACCAAAGAACACCAGGTGATCAATCAGCTCTTTGTGGGGTTCTGCTGAGTGAAAAAAGGCAAGGTTGTGCAGAAGAGAACCATTTCCTGCTGGATTGCGCTAATTTGATCTGCTACCCAATAGCAAAAAAGCAACCTCCGGAAGTTTTGCTTGCTCGTTCTGCAAGGGCCAAAGTTGCTGCCACTGAGTTCCTGTCCTGGACATTTGTTAGGCAGCTATCTAGGAATCAATCTACACATTACAAAGTGCTAGTGTCTGAAAATTCAGGTTTGCTGAGAGGAGCCTTTTGCCTGCTCCGTACTCCAGGACTTTCTAGTTTGAGTCCATTAAAACATCTGCCTCCACATGGCTAATGCTTTGACATCTATTCAAAAGGTGAAGTATCAGGGGCGTGGCCAAGATGGCGGAGTGAGAGGTCGCAAGTCCCGTGTGCTCCCCAGCATAAGCCCTTCCTGACCCGTTTCCAGCCTGTTTCTCACAAAGCTGAACCGGGGGTGGGAGAGAGAGGAGGCTCACCTCGGCTGCTGAAATTGAAGGTGCCTCCGATTCCGGGACGACAGCGACGGGAGCGTTCCACCACCGGCGGCTGTAAATGATGCCCCCGTGGTAATCAGGACCGCAACCACTGCGAGGCAGGGGGCGGCTCCGGGAGGGGGGGGGGAGGGTGGCGGTGACCCGCGCCACAGCTTCCAGAGGCTCAGCGGACAGGGACGGGCAGTGGCTACCAGCCCGGCGGCCCGGGAGTGAAGAGAGAGGGGCGGTGTGAAAATCGGGGACGCACGGCCTACGGCTGGGGTTGACCGGGCCATCCAAGCAGCCCGGCAACGCGGGCTTGCTCCTGGGGGACATCAGACGCCTGACAGAGAGCGACCAAGACACACTCCTGGGAGGCGAAGAGCAGAGGGGGCAACTCGAAGGGGGGAGGGGGGTCGCCGCAAGCGAAGAGCGGGCGGCAGCGAGCCACCAGAGGTTTGAGACGCGCGGCCTGTAGCTGGGGGGGCGGGCCCGCCCAGAGTGAGACGGAGCTGCCATAGGTCCCCGAGACGCCTGGACGCAGTGTGGCGTGAGAAGGTGAGGAGCAAAAGGGACACCTACCAGTGGGGAAGTGACCCCATTCCACCAGCACGGGCTGTTGCCTAAGGGAGGAACAGCGCCCAGAGGCACTTGTGAGGGGGTCCTTGCCTAGGGGGCCCCGGGGAGGCCGCTCGAGCAATACCGCCAGCCCAGCAGAGGGAAGGAGGGCCGCCACAGCAGACAGGCCTGGGCAGGAGAAGCCACAAGAGGCTTGGGCCTTGTCTACACTAGGGGGGAGTCAACAGTGGTTGGGGCCCCGGCCTCACGACACCAGGAGGAGCCTGACCCTCGAGCGGAGCAGCCCCCGTCCCACATACTACCACAGGAAGGGACAGCGCATCCTAAGCGGGATCACAGAAGGTGGGGGCCCTACGGAGGGGGGGCACGGACTGTCTGATGCCCCCTCCTGTGTGCTGTCACGCTTTAAGTCGAGAGTTCTACGTGGGGTGCATCGGGAGAAGCCGGGAGAGAAGGCCCACACCAGCCCTCCTCCACGTGGTGCGGCTGACGCCCAGGGTAGGGGGTACCCGGCGAGGTGCCCGTCCGGAGGGCAGAGGCGAAGCTTGCCCCAACAGGAGACGCAAAATGGCGGGCCAGAGGAAAAAGGGGACCGTACCCTCCCGGAAATGCCCGTTAAAGGACAGACAAAGGGGGACAAGGGTCAGTCGTCCCCAGGGGCGCCCAGGCAACAAACTGAATCCAATGAAAGCGAGGTGCCCATCACAAAATCCTTCCTGGAGACTCTATTTAACTCGCTCCGAGAGGACTTCCACACATTAAAACAGGAGGTCGCAGGGGAGGTTCGGGAGATCAGGAGAGAGGTGGACGGACTCGGAGAACGGGTGGCCACCATCGAGGAAGGGGACCAAACCAGAAGCGAGGAAGTGGAGCAGCTGCAACAGGACATACTACACCTGAAGGAACAGCAAGTGGACCTGCAGGCCCATGCAGAAGTTTGGAAAATAGGTCCCGATGGAACAACATTCGGGTCCGGGGGGTTCCGCCTAAAGAAGAAGGGACGGATATTACGAGGTACCTGCAAGCCCTTTTCCGAGGCATCCTGGGGGAATCGGCAGACTTTGCTATCAGGATTGATAGAGCGCACAGAGTGGGGATGGCGAGGCGTGCATCCGCCCCGCCACCGGACATCCTAGCCTTTTTACCGGACTTTCCTCTCAAAGAACAAATTCTTAGGGAAGCAAGGCAGAAGCAACCCCTACGGTTTCGGGGCCAACCAGTAGCATTATATCAAGACCTTTCGGCGATCACGCTGCAAAAACGAAAGGCCTTCAAAGTAGCCACAGATTTCTTAAAGGACAAAGACATCCCCTACTCCTGGGGGCACCCTTTTCGCCTGATATTTAAGTGGAACGGCGCCCTGCATCAACTTCGCTCCCTCCAGGAGACGTGCACCATGCTGGGCATTACCCAGGTGGAGGAGAGAAGGTCACCGAATTCGCCCCGACGGCCCTCTAGGGGTGGCTGGCAGCAAATTACTCGACGACGCTCGCCTGCTGCGAGCTTGAAGCCGGACTCTCATATCATCAAGCAGAAGATGGTCAGCGCCATCCAGGAGGTGGCCAAAGACACCACTTCATCAGACTGATTGTTTTACGGGGAGAGAACTTATTAGCATAGTCATAAAGCGGGTTCGGGAGGCGGGTGGGTGGCCACGGGGAACGACACGGCTGCACGTTCCTAAAAGTAACTCACCACAGCCCTGCGCTGCACGAGGGCAGGACTGGTACTATGCTCGTTTGTTGGGGCATTGAGTTGGGGTTGGGGAGGGGGGGAAGGGTTGGGAGGGGGCGAGTTGGAGTGTGGGACGGGAGTTGGGTAGTCACCGAGGGGGCTGCGGGGGGGCGGAGGGGAAGGGAGGGGTGGGCTCCAGTGTGTCGCATGGCCAGGAGGATAGGGGCAATGTGCGGGGGGCTAGTAGCTACCATAGGGGACAGAGAGACCCGATCAGACACTATACATGAGTGAGGAGGCTGTGACTGTTCTTACCTTAAATGTGAACGGGCTTAACAACCCCATAAAACGTAGAGCGGTCCTGCCCTTCCTGGAAAACTCAGGGGCAGCAATCTGTCTGCTGCAGTAAACGCACCTGCTCTCCAAAGATTGGCACCGCATGCGCTCCAGGGTGTTCCCACAGCAATACCTCTCCTTCACTGCAGAGAAAAAGGTGGGAGTAGCTCTCCTCTTCGCTAAACACTTTAAGGGCCAGGTGGGAGACAAGATTGCAGAAATTAAAGGCAGACTCCTAGCGTACACTGTGCAAGTAGGGGGCATTTTGTT
This sequence comes from Lissotriton helveticus, assembly GCF_964261635.1. Classification (NCBI taxonomy): domain Eukaryota; kingdom Metazoa; phylum Chordata; class Amphibia; order Caudata; family Salamandridae; genus Lissotriton; species Lissotriton helveticus. The sequence goes on from NC_136065.1 coordinate 1,783,196,156, forward strand.
GGCTATAGGGTCGATATATGCTCCGAACAAGCAAGAATCATTTCTCACGGGGGCCCTAGCAGATGTTCTAGCGTCTCAATCGCAATGCACGGTAGTGGGAGGTGATATAAATCTGGTGATGGACAGGGACAGGCCAGGCCACCGATACAGCTCCAATGGCGCAATCTCCCAAGAGGGTGGGCGGTGGTTGGCCAGCAGAGGTTTTATCGATTTATGGAGGGAGACACACCCGAGCGCCACGGGGTACACATTCTACTCTCACGTACACCGCACATACGCCAGGTTAGACTATTTTTTAGGTTCCAGAGATCTGGTTCCCTTAGGCAAGGACACTGACATTATCCCAGCGGCACTTTCAGACCATGACGCGGTCACACTTCACTTAGCGCTCCCATGCCAGAAGTCGCACACAGGTAGGTGGCGACTCAGGGAAGCATTGCTACAACGCAAAGGGGTCACACAGCAACTACACAAACACATCACGGACTACCTAAGCATTAATGATAACCCGGACGTGCCAGTAACCGCGGTGTGGGGGGCACTCAAGGCGCTGGTGCGCGGGGATCTAATCGGCAGCAGAAACGCGGGATCGCAAGGAGCGGCGTCAGGCGCTGTCGGCGCAGGTGTTAGAATTGAAGCGTGTACACAGTAGGACCGGGGCCCCTAGAATCTGGCGCCAATTAAAAGCAGCCAGGGCCCAGCTTGCAAGCCTGGACTTTGACCGGGCAGCATACGCAGTACTTCGCCTCCGACACACGTACTACGTAGGTGGCCACAAAACAGGGCGCCTACTCGCCAGAGCTTCGGGAGGACAGGTCAGATAGCGGAGGCTTTTTGAGGGTTCTATGCCTCACTGTACGCCGCAGACACAGACCTAGATCCTGAGGGGGGGACTTACCTCGCGGAGGCATCGCTTACGGCCCTTAATGAAACCAACAAACTTGTTTTAGATGCTCCGATACAGACGGAGGAGGTAGTGTCAGCAAAAGCACGACTCAAGCCTTTGAAAGCACCAGGACCCGACGGGTTTTCTGCGGGCTTTTACAAGACCTTCTGCCCGCTACTGGCGCCGATACTCACCAAATTGTTCAATTCCTTCTCCGGGCCCGGCTCCATCCCGCATGACATGCTCGCTGCAGACATCATTGTGTTGCCCAAACCGGGCAAGGACACCTCCCGGTGTGCGGCGTACAGGCCAATTTTGTTGCTTAATTTAGATCTCAAAATATTCACCGGGATCCTTGCGGCTCGACTTGGTCCTTGCCTACCGGGCGTCATAGAAACGGACCAATCGGGATTCATCTCCACAAGGCAATGTAGCGACAATACCAAGAGGCTCATGCATGTCATAGACAAAGCACACTTCAATGGCTCAGACTCAGCTCTTCTCTCAGTCGACGCTGAAAAGGCGTTCGATAGGGTGGATTGGACTTACCTGGACAAGACGCTTGAGCGCTTCGGACTGGGGGAATCGCTTCAGGTCCTGGGTCGCTAGTTGTTACGACTCGCCCAAGGTGACCATTCGGGTGAATGGGGTGGGATCGCAGCCTTTTGACATCCGGCGAGGCACTAGACAGGGGTGTGCCCGCTCTCGCCTCTGCTATTTGCCCTATATATCGAACCCTTTGCGCAAAGAGTCCGTGACAATCCAGATGTGGTAGGTATCAAATTAGGCGGGGAGCCACAGGTTATCAGTCTCTATGCAGATGATATCCTCGCGGCCGTAGACAACCTTGAACGCTCGGTACCGGCTTTTCTAAAAGAAATGGAATCCTTTGGTCGCGTTTCGGGATTTAAGATGAACATCGGAAAGTCCTTGGTTCTTCCATTGGGCTGCAACACAAGTAAAGCCGCTGGCGGCTTACGGCGGTTCGGGGAGCTCACCTCGCGCATGTCCCTGCCTTACCTGGGGATCACCCTGACGCTTAGCACAACTCAGACAGTCGAGCACAACTATTCCACACTTTATGATCAACTTCAGGGGGATTTGAGGAGGTGGCGACAGCAACCTCTATCGTGGCTGGGGCGAGTGGCGGTGATAAAAATGTCGCTGCTACCCAAGATCCTCTACCTATTTCAGACGATCCCGGTCACCCCCCCAATCGGGCTGCTTCGGAAAATGCAGGATGCATTAAGGCAATTCGTGTGATGGCGGGGAAGCGCCCGAGGCTTCGCAGGGACTGGGCTACACGGGCCCCTGTTGACGGAGGACTGGGTGTCCCTGACCTTCTCTGTTACTTCCAAGCGACGCAGCTTAGATACCTGTTAGAATGGAACCGTCCGGAGCCGGAAAAAAGGTGGCTGTTCCAAGACCGGGCGATGGCCCGAATGTCGCTATGGAAAATTCCCTTCATGCGTCGCTCAGATAGGCCTTCTTACATCAAGAAATCACCCATCACCCGCACGCTGCTCCAAGTGTGGGATGTGGTGGCGGTCGCTCGGGCCTCACCACCTTCCCCTCACCCATGACTCCGCTACTGGATAATCCAGCCTTCCCACCCGGGATGGGCCCCGGGGCGCTCGCCCAGTGGCGCTCCTCCGAATGTAGGTCAGCCTACCTGTTCGACGGGGAGGGCTTTATACAACTCGCTACCCTGAAGGAGCTATATACCCTTCCAGCGCCGCAACGCTATCAATACTTCCAGCTACGCCACTGGCTACCGGGTGGCGACATGCTGCCACTGGTGAGTAGACACCCTACAGCTTACGAGAAGTGGCTAACCACGAAAACGTCGGACAGGCAGGCGATCTCGGACCTATATAAAATGCTGTGCCCACCCCCGCCCACCTCGCACTCTGCTGGACAGAGACGCTGGGAGAAAGAAATCGGTAGATCTTTCACAGACAAAGAATGGCACGATATCTATTACAGGGCCCACCACACTGCTAGGAATATGGCAAGCAAGGAGTCAGCAGTTAAAATAGCATATTACTGGCACCTCACTCCTGCACGGCTTCATCAGGGCAACCCTCGTCGTAGCTCCTTATGTTGGAGGGGATGCGGGCAGGTCGGGACACTGACTCATTTGCTGTGGGAATGCCCTGAGGTCACAGACTACTGGACGGAAGTGCTGTCTGACATTGATACCCATTTTGAGACAGAGATCCCCCGCTTCCCAGCTTACACCCTATTGGGCCTCTCCAATGCTCTGACATTTCCACTTAAATCACTTAGGGGAAAACGAATGGGACTGGCGATGGGGGCAGCGGCACACCACATCCTTTCCCTCTGGGGCTCCATGAGGAAACCTACCCGCATAGGTTGGCTACACAGGTTATGGTACATAATGGGCAGGGAGCGGATACAAGCGACTCTTACCCAGTCAGCGGACTCCTTTATCACTACCTGGAAGCCTTTCATTTCACTTCTAGCTGGAGAATTCACAGAACTCACCTGTCCGAAATATCTCAGGGTCCTACGGCTCACAGATAAGTTCGCCAAAGGGACTGGCTCTGCGAGCTTGTAGCCTTGCACAAGAGATAATAGCATCACACGGAACAAGGCACACGCTGGAGGGGGGGTTGGGAGGGCAAAGTTGGGGGTAGGGGGGAGTTTGCTTTTTGGACGGTTATATGCATCTTTAGAAGTTAGACCACCACTACCCGCTCACACGGACACAATCATCTACCGGCTGTTAGATATGAACCCCCGGGTCAGGTGGAGGGGGAGCACAATGCAGTACGTGGAACTAGCCAGTCAGAATTGTAATGTATGTTTTCTTGATGATAAAATGAATAAAACAAATTTAAACAAAAAAAAGTGAAGTATCTGGGGCTAAAAGTCTCTATCAGAAGGACAAGGTACTTACCCTCTGTAACGCTAAGTCTGGTAGAGACTACCTAGCCACAGATTCCTCACCCTTTCTGTGATTGGTTTCTATCTATTAATAATATCTCAAATCTAGGAATCTGAACACTGGTCAAAACAAATTTATTGTTCGGGCTCTGCATCAGGGGGAAGAGACAGCCTCAAAATCAGCTGACATCAGCATCTGGGAGTGGTGCCTTAATAGACCCTGGACGCCATTTCCAGAGCGGAACTGTGTCAGTGCAGACCCTCATGGCACCACCTAACGGTGCGCAGAGGTACTGCTCAAAACTTTTCAGATTCAGTCTGACAACTAAGGAATATTCAAAAGGTGAGGAATCTGTGGCTAGATAGTCTCTACCAAAAAGAGCATTACAGAGGGTAAGTAACTTGTTCATCACATACACACTACTCTATATTACGCACATACAAACATATACATGAACAGCAGGTGGAAATACATATGGTGACACCCTTTGAACAGTTAACACCCCTAGAGAGTCTTGAACCCTATAACCACAATTCCCCCACATATACTAGACATAATACAATTTGGTGTAGTTGTCAAAAGGCAGGCCTACGGCCTTTGTGAGGGTATCACCACATTATTAAAAGCAGAAATATGTAATGATAAACCAATGGAACACCATTAAAATTCACTAAGGATGGTACCATCTTACATTGATCTTAATTGTGTAACTTTGTCAATGCTAATAAAGCATATCCATAACCCTCAATAAGACAGGTTAAGATTTCACTGTTAATTTTGTCATTGTCAATCAATAATTTCAAATTCAAGTAAATGGAATGCATGAACCTTTTTCCTACTTTTAACATGTTGCAGCGCAGCCTTATGACTCACTAACAGGTGTTCATACACCTAACAGACTTTTTGGCAAAAGCCCAAGCTGGAGGAGTGCCTAAAACTGTCAAAACCTCTCCGAGGGTCAGTAGTTTGACCCTCAAGCAGACAAAAGGAGAACATTTAGGTATTCACGTGGGGGTTCTTCAGGCTGGCTACTGTACTTCTGACAGCTCCCCAAACCTGTTGGTACACCGTTGGTGGTGCACCTGCTATGTCTAGGGCCCCAAAGATGGAAACATTTGTGAGTTCTCCCAAGGGTTTACGGGGTGCTCCAGTCAGGGGTGTTGCCGAAAGTGGCTTATAGGGCGATCCCATGTCTGGTGGCCATGATTTCGTCATTCATTTCCTTTTTTCAATTGCAGCTTTGCACTGCATCGTCCTTTTTTAAAGACTGTGTTCCCCAGCCACTCCTAAGCACCTGGCATGTGGCCTTGAGATGTGCAGGGAGCCCACTCCTGCTTCGCCGGCTTCCCACACAGAGACAGATTTAGAAAAGCCAGCAGATCTGACAGCTTTTATACTTCTCTACTGCCTGTATTCCTGGATATGTGGGACAGCGCTGGCTGTCTCCTGCTCTCCAACGACACAGGAAGCCAGGGGAGGGTGCCCAATAGTAAGTAAAATGTGGTCAGTGAGCTCCTTTCTCTTCTTTGGTACTCAGAGCGGTGGCCCCCACAGGAGATGAAGATGCACGAACTGAGGCCCCTGAGGATGAAAGCACATGTGAGAAGGGGATATGTGAATGCCCCCCCCCAGCCACCCTCCTGACTTTGTCCCCGGCAGACTCACTGGTCCTTGGCCCTCCCTGCGGTTGTTTTTCAAATGCTCCAAGGAGACGATACTTGCTGTCTGGCCAAACTTGGTCCCTGGAGGACGTGGGGTTGGGGTTTATTGCTGGTGGTGGGGAGATGGCACACTTCTCACTGTGTTTATTTAGGCCCCATTGTACTGTTTTTTACTATATTGGTATCATATTAATCCTGGTGGCCATCCCTATCCACCAGGACTGGCTTCTTCATGCCTCCTGTCCTCCAAAATGTTTTATTTCTGTAGGAGCTTGCCCTTTCCGCACTCTCTCCTTAACCATGATCTGTCTCTTGGCTTCTGTCTTGGCCTGGAGTCTTCATCAGCAGCACCCTAGCGAGTCCAAGGCACAGTGCCCTTCCTGTCTGCACTCCTCGGGTCCTGTGACATCCTCGTCGATTGCAAGGCACCTGTGTGATGGCATGGTCAGTGGCCTACTCCTATTGGAGGTCCCACACAAGCAGAACCATGCCAGAGAAGATCAGGGGAAACCTTCACGGTTCCCCTCAGCAGGTCCATCCAATTCTGTCCTACAGAGTGTGGGGTGTGTGTGGGGATGGCAGGTGGGAGTTCAGAACCACAGGCCCTGGCAAAACGCATCATAGTCCCTAGGTGCCAACTGAAGTCAGAAACACTTGAATCCATATTTGCAGTAGGTGTCATGTTTTTCCTCTCTTCCCCCTGGGCATTTCTCCGGGCATTGCTTCCGCAAGGTCTAGACTGTTTTCTAACTTGTGCAGAGGTTCTTAAGTGGAGATGCAAAGTTTCATAAGCTAGGCACCTCTGTCCGAAGACCACTGTACAGCATTTTAGGTACTTTCAAGACAGTGGCATTGAACAATTAACTTACCTTCAGTAATGCCTTATCTGGTGGAGACTCTATCCAGTCACATATTCCTTACCTTTCCTTATCATAGAATATTCCACAGGCGTCCGACTGCGCCTGGAAAATCTTGAGCAGTTCCCATGCGCACCGGTGGGTGGCAGGCACTGAATGGCTCTGATTTGGCAACATAGGCGTCGTCCGTGCTGGACGTGCCATGTACAGTGCCTATATAGGTGCCACCCCAGCATCTTAAATTTGGTTTATGGCTGTTTCTAAGCCAGAAGCATGGAGCTACACCGGAAGATTAATGACAACTGTGCAGACTCTATGGACCTGCAAGAATCTTTTTTAGGTGGAAAAATCCAGGGCACAGAATGGGGAGGATGAAAGGCTCAGTAAGGAATCTGCAGCTAGATGGAGTCTTTATCAGATTAAGAAGTTAGGAAAGCTAAGTAACTTGTTCATCTAATAGATACTTCTAGCTGTAGATTCCTTACCTTAGAAAAGCTTCCAAAGCAATACCTCTCTGGATATGGGTCTGTGAACGGGTTCAAACCAAAAATCCTGAAGACCAAACGGGTGAAATGCCCATCATGAAAGACCTGACTGATGAGGCAGTAGTGTTTGGTAAACATGGACAAAGATGCCCACTAAGCAACCTGACAGATATTCAGGACAGAAACTCTGCGCACTAATGCAGTAGTCGGGTGCAGTGAGCCTGCAAGCCTTCTGAGGGTTGCTTCCTGGCAAATACGTAGCAGATCTTAACACAGAGTACGATCGATTTGTAGATGGTCCATTTCTGCACTGCTTTTCTTTTTTTAGATCCAGTGAACCCTACAAAGAAATGATGTTCCACCCGATGTTCCTTGGTAAGGTGTATATAGGACACTGCCCTCTTAAGAGTCCAGGAAGTGAAGGCGTTGAAAGGATGAAGTGGAGCAAAGAAAATTCGCATTGTGATGGTTTGGCCTACATGAAAGGGTGTCACAACTTTCCGCAGAAAGGAGGCACAGGCTCGGAGAACCAGTTTGTCTGGGAAGAAGCTGGTATACGGAGGTTGGAAACGAAGAGCCTGCAGCTCACTGACTCTCTTGGCTGATGTGATGGCCACCAGGAAGTACGTTTTTATTGTCAAGAGTCTGATAGGACAGGCATGCATGGGTTTAATTGGAAAACACATCAGAAATGTCAGAACCAAATTGAGGTCCCACTAGGGAATAACAAAAATTGTGCGATGAAACATATGATGTAGACGTTTCAGGAAACATGTGACTTGAACAGCGAAGGTTGATTCAGCAACTACAAAAAAAATGAGATGGCAGAAAGATACAGCTGGACTGTGCCAAGAACAAGGTCTTGCGGGCCTAGGACAAAACAAACAACAACACTTCAGACAGGGGTGCAGAAAGTGGGTCAATACAAACTTGCCCCAATGGCAGGCGTTGCTGGGTGCCTAGCTGCCAAGATGATGTCACAGATCTCAGGAGGAAGGTCAAAGACCCTCAACTAAAAAATCTCCATGCATGAAGGTGGAGTGCAAGCAGGTTTGGGTGCAGGACCCTGCCTTGTTGCTGTGACCAAACATCCTCCTGAAAGGGTAGTCTAATTGAAGGACTGGTGCACATGCTCAGGAGTTCTGGATAGCATACTCTCCTTGCCCAATCTGGAGCCACTAAGATATCTTGGGTCAGGTCAGTTCTGATCTTCCTGAGAACTCGGGGGAACAGAGGTATCGGCAGAAAGGTGTGTAGGAGTTCAGTATTCTAGTATAACCAGAATTTGTCTCAGAGCGAGAACCGCTTTGGAAACTCCAGTGCGCAGAAATGCTGACACTTCATGTTCTCGGCGGTGGTGAACAGTTCTAGCAATGGTCCTCTCCAGTCCTGAAAGAGACCATTGCATTCATGACCATGTGGTATTGATGGCTGAGTTTTTCCACCCTGACATTTTAGAGATGTCCTGACATTCTAGCCATGTCCAGAGGCCCACAGCCTCCTGGAACAGGGTCCACGACTCCTCTCCGCCCTGCTTGTTGTAGTGCTACATGGCAGTAGTTTTGTCCATGAACACCTTGAACACCTTTCCTTTGACGGAAGGCAGGACAGCTTTAAATGCCAAGTGAATCGCCCTCAGCTCCAAAAGACTTCTGTGGAGCAAAGTCTCCGCCGAGGCAAGAGGCCTCAGATCTCCACCTGCCCCAGATGGTTGCCCCAGCCCAGAAGTAATGCATCCGTCACCACTGTCAGCTCTGAGTGGGGAAAGGAGCGAGGTCTGCCGTTGACCCAATCGCGGTCTGGTAATCACTACTACAGATCTTTTGCAGCCTCCCTAGAAATCTGGACCAGGTCAGAGAGATTCTTCTCATGCTGCACCCACTGCTACTTCAGAGCCCACATATGCCATCAAGAGTACTTCACCAGCAGGATGTAGGAGGCCAACAGACCCAGTAGTCTCAGAGCCAGTCTCTCCTAAACCAAGGACCGAGGTTAAAACTTTAGGATCATAGCCAAATGTCGTGGACTCTCCACTCAGGACGGTAGGTGCAAATTGCATCATGTGCATAATGGCTCCAACGAAAGGGAGCATCTGAGAAGGAGTCAGGTGTGACTTTAGAATGTTGACAGTGAACCCCAGCGAGTGCAGGAGGTCTGCTGTAGTCTGGAGATGAAGGACTACTTCAGGAGCCAGTCATCGAGGTAAGGGAAGACTAGGACCCCTGACCTCCACAGGTGAGCTACAAAAACCAACTCAAATTCTGAGTTCCACAAGGATCCTCACTCAGTCCCAGAGGCACTGTGAATGCCACGATTTAGCGGGGGCGAAGGTGACACTAAAACCTAACACAGAAAAGGGAGACAAAACCAATCACAGTAAAGGAGGCCCAGCTGGAGAAATTAAAAGAGAGGGAGAGACAAAGAGAAAGAGCAAGAAGGAAGAGAGAAAGAAAGGACATAGGAAAAGAAGACAAAAGAAACTGTTACAAGTAGGATGGCTAAAAAGATGAAAGGATGGGTGCAAGCGTGAAAGGATGGATGGATGTAATAGAAAAAGAACATGTGCAAGGATGGGAGAAAGAGTGGAAGGATTAATGAATGGTTGAACGAGTGGGTGGATTGATGGAAACATGGGTTGAAGGGCGAATGTGTGGATGGATGGATTGATAAAGGAGGGTGAAATAATGGTTGAAATAATGTATGTATGGATGAATGGTTTGAAGTACGGTTAGAAGGATGGTTAAGGACTAATGATGAAAGGCTGGATAGATAGAATGGTTTAGAAAAGATGGATAGATGGAGGGAAGTGTGAAAAGATGGATTGATAAACGGATGGCTGGATGAAAGACTTGAAGGCAGGAGAGATAGATGGCCATAAGAGGAATGAACTGAACTCTTAGGATGGGTAGTGCTTATTTGCTCCGTTCACCCAATGACATTGAAGCTATGATTGAAGAAAGAGTATTTTAATTTTTCTGGCTACTCCTTTGGGCCACTTCCTCCACAGGATTTGGAATCCCTTTAATTCCTTAAGTACCTCTACACTGGTCCCAATGGCTTACCTACAACTTAGCACCTGCAAAGATCCAATAGAGCTCTTTAATATAAAAACTCATGGGCCGCCTGGTCCCCTAACACTTTTCCTTCCACTGCCTATATGTAGTCTTATTTGCTGTCTTATGTTGTGCAAAAAAACAGGCATTGTTCCAAAATCTGTATTTACTCAATTCCATAGGACTTGTAATGTACCCTCTTTTCGGTCCTCGAAATCCTCTCCTTCGTACTTTACTTATTTTTTTATTAATTTACCAGTTGTTTAGCACATGATTTAACATTAATCTGAGAGCTGGCATCACATCTGATAAGACACGTCACAGGAGGGCAAAAGCAGAGTATTAATTTCCAAGCTTTTTACATAAAGACCCAAAAATCTAAAGCACATATCTTAGGACCCAAAAAAATCGTATTTATTCCTTGTTTCTCTACCACATTTTTTTTTGTTCTTTCGAGTTTTCGGGGGGATTATTTATATCTTCTCTCATTTCATTCATACAGCTCTTGGGGTTTAGTTTTCTATCCGTAATCGGACGCTTTGTTCGTAAAGAAAGTGCAGCACGGAGCTAGAACACAATAATAATACACATTTATTTATAAGGGTTTATGTTACGCTTGTTTATCTAAACCTTTCAAAAGTGCATCGAGACATGAAAGTGAATATGGTATATATAAATATATTAAGTACGGGACTCAAAGATTACCTGTCTCCCCCCAGAGGCTGTCGAAGCTGTTGATTTGTGCTCTTTCCACCTCCTCCTCGTCTTTTTCTGGAAGATCGAGCAAGTAAGACACAATCTGGAAGAGAGGCGGGTCGTTAGAACTCTCCTCACGCACTCCACCATCTCCACTGGGTGCTGAATAACTGGGTTTGATTGTGGAGCACAGCACAAAACTGCCTACATAGCAGAAAATAATTAAATCCTGCCACACAAATTCATTGAGTAAATACAGGATGGAGCTGCCTTCAACTTCTTCAGTTTCTAAGAAAACCGTGCTTAATATTAGTCATTTCTTACTTGTTTTAAATCTATCAGTAAGCATCTATCACATCTTAAAATAATTCGCTTCCACATACTGCGCTCACTACCCAAGCACAGGAAGACCAACAGCACTACCTGAGAAGACAGTTTAGCTGGCCGAGTGCCCATTGCAAACAACTTTGAGATCTGCAGGTGACGGGGGAAATCTCAAAAGAGCGGGCTCCTCCTTTCATCATTGCAAAGTGGAAATAGCTGTATCATGGAGGTTGATAACAATAACATCTATTATTTAGATAGCCCAATAACTCACTTTGCGACGTGTGCTAAATAAATGACAACTGTTATCATTAACATTTCTGAGTTACTTATAACTACAGAAATCTGGACACATGCGTTAATCTTACAAAGAAAACACCCTTGAGACACTTTTAACAGCAACCAAGGACACGCCCAGTTACAGAAACTCCGTAATGTTGACAATTCCACATCAAATCACATGAAATCAGGAACAGAAATTTAAAATACCGTAATGGTGTTTAGCCTGCTACAGAGCATGTCAACAGGAAAGAATGTAGATACTTTCCTAGTCATGCGGAATACCAGATTATAAGCAGTACCGAATAAACCAATCTTAAAATGCAAAAAAGTTGAAATGGCAAAGGTCTTTTCAGCGGTCACCACTTGAAACCATCCTGAGTTACAGTGAAGCTGGTGGACCTGTGGTTCCATGATACCCGCTGCACTCCCAGCCAGGAGGGCCCGCTTACCTCTGTGTAGCCCATGCTGGCTGCAGCGATCAAGGCCTGCTGGATGGCGTGGCTCTTCTTAAACACCCCCTGCTGCTGGCCAGCCATGGTCCAGTCACACTGAATAAGGAACTTCACCACCTCCTGGTGGCCTCGGAGAGCTGCGTGCACCAACGCGCACTGCCCGTTCTTATCCAAATGATCCACCTGGGGAACAAAGAACTGCATCAACAAGTGATCAAACTAAAACTGCAGTTACAAAAAACCTAAAACTTCGTTTTTTTTTTAAAGAGCAACACCTACAGGCCGAGTGGGCTCCACATATTCTTGCTTCCCCATCCCACCAGCAGTTCAAACGATGCAACTAATGTATCCCAAGTGGAAATGCGCGGCCTGTGAGATAAAGCGCTCAGCCCTTCGGCGGTGCTCCTCCGCCTGTAGTTTCAACTATCCGAGACAGAGAGGAAAACCTGCTCTCATATCGGTTTTCTTTCGCACAGAAGCAACAGCCTGCTCCTTCCCTCTGCTGTTCACGGACAAGCCAGACTGGTTTTTAAAGACCTTTTGTACCAACTGTAATCCTGCCCTCTGAGGTCTGTGTAACTCCAAAAGTAGAGAAACAAATCCATGAGAAAACCCTGAGAACAAGAGGCCTGTAAACATTATTCATTCTTTAAGGAACTGTGACCTTCATAAGAGCTAATTATTTCACTCACAAAAGAGGACCCTCCAGCCTTTATTGTCAGAAACAAGACAGCACCGACAGCGCATTGCATGATCCTCCCACGTAGAGTTCACGATCTAACTCTGTGGTATCGGCCACACCTCAGTTTCAGTCTGAGCCACAAAGCAGGCCTGTACCAAGAACCCAAACACCCTGACTGGTTTAGGTTGCTTGTTATTTTCTCCATGGCTAAAGCGCCAAATTCTAAGAAACCGAGGGAATATGTGTGGTGCTTCATTATTTACCTGTTTACGGCTACTGCTTACCCTGCAGTGCCCAACGTGTGAGATTAATGCCTATTCATGAAATAGCAATACTTCACACCAATCAATGTCCGCTATCAGTCCGAATGTACAAACTGATGGGTCGAACAGCATGGGATATTTCATTGCATTTTCACTATGGCTAATCATATTTCAAATACTTTTGTATACACATGCATGCTCCGCTACATGTTCAAAAAGAAGTTACCACATTTACAGGAGCAATCAGTGATATTAAAGAACAGCCTCTGGGTTTATATAACATTGATACGTGAACTTATAGGCTGGTTCTCTTTGGGTGATGTTTTTAAATATTCAGGGAATATCTGACCATAGAGTTTGCCGTTTCTCATCTGATATGTCTATTTTTACATCTTCTTTCCATCTTTCCTGGTAGAAAAACTTGAGCCTTATTTCGCTGTCTTGTAAGGCTTTGCATGTGTTTGAAATCTGGTTTCTCAAAGAGTGTATGCCCTCCTGTGGCTGTGATGAGGGTACCTGGTTAAAGAGCCAGGTCTCCAATTTGCCAATACAGCAGCTTCTCATTTTCTGTGATCTGAAGCTGCAGTTTACAGTCTTGGAATAAATTACCTAACGCCTGAGAGGATTCTACATTCGACTTTCTCCCACTTTCGAAAGCCCTTTTTGGGTTTCGCCTGCCGAAAGGCTGCGCTCTGCGCAGCCTTTCAGCGCAGGTGAAATCCTATGTCGACACTAAGCAGTTCGGGAACGTCCCCCGGCTCTCATTGGCTAGCTCCATAAATGGAGGCTAGCCATTGAGTGCCGGATCTGTCCGTCAAGGCCGGACCAGATTCGGGGGCGTTCCCGAGATTTTTTCCCAGGGCGGAGTTACGCTTTTCCCCGTTCCCTCCCCTTTCACTGAAAGTGAATTCAGATGCGCTGTCCATTCCCGCCCCCTCCGTGTGCCTCCCGCCCCTCCCTCGCTGTCCTGTGCACGTTTCCCGCCGTCCGTGTCCTCTCCCGCCCCCTCCCGCCGTCCGTGTCCTCTCCCGCCCCCCTCCCGCCGTTCGTGTCCTCTCCCGCCCCCCTCCCGCCGTTCGTGTCCTCTCCCGCCCCCCTCCCGCCGTTCGTGTCCTCTCCCGTTAAATTCACCATCTCCCAGACCGGCTGTTTTGGGACGAGAGAGTTTACAGTAGCGTTAGAAATATCACAGTGAAAAGCTGCCTCAGCTGCTGACAGTATTGCTTTGTAAAACGTCATATCTAACCGAAAAAACTTTGTTGGTAATTGTGGAAATGTAAAGAAAATAATAGAATCACACACGTTGGTACAGCTATTCCCTTATATATAGGTTATTAGTAACCAATGTAAGATTGGGAAATATTTTAACGCATCAAATAAACTTCGCGATAAGTCGAAAATATAATTTAGAAAACCGTCATTGTTCTAGCGAAATTCACTTGACTCTTGTCCTAATGTTCAGGATAAGACGCGTTTTCATCAGTCTATTCCAATATGGCCGCCAACATGCATACTAAACGCAGTGTTTATGCACGCCTACTCTTATTCACTGTTTGGCTTTGGGAATACTTACACTACAGCCAGCAAGGGTCCTGTAACAGTTGGCAGCGGGGGCTGCTCGTTACTAAACGTACGCCCTGGGCTTCTGCATTTGTTTGTTGCTTGCTGGCTGAAGATGGAAGCTACACTGTTTCTCCCTATGCTACTGCTTCTGTGGCGTGTTTTCAGCGCCTCTGCAACAACGGCCCCACCGCCTGCGGACCTTAAGGTATCAGAGAGTGGGGCAGGAAAGAGGGGCAGCGGCAGGTGCAGTGAGTGGGGTATTGTGGAAGGAATCCCCGTAGATTCACAGAGGAGTGGGGTATTGTGGAAGGAATCACCGTATATTCACAGAGGAGTGGCTGCTCGCAGTGGGTTAAAGCAAAATACACCCCCGCCCCAGAATGTGATGCTGGTCCCGAGTCTTTCACGTCTCGCAGATATTCATTGGCTTATGCTGACCTTTGAAGGTTTGAGAGGCTACGTTAGACCCTTGCCTGCTCGTAATTTAGAGGATGGGGTTCTGTAATGAGGGAATAAGAAAGTGCTCAAGGAAAAGATAATTTCCCCAATACCTCCTTCAAAATTTGTAATTGCTAAGCATTGATCTGGGCATAAAACGAACTGAGCTTTCTATTTACAGGGAGTTTATTTTGTGTCTATGTTGGAGAGTGATCAACACTTGTGCGCCTAGGAGGCTGGTTCACCAGGCTATTGGTGGGACCAGCTCATGGCTATGTCCTCTCCCGCCCCCCTCCCGCCGTTCGTGTCCTCTCCCGCCCCTCTCCCGCCCTCCTCCCGCCGTCCGTGTCCTCTCCCGCCCCCTGTGTCTTCGTAGGTGCTTGTTTTTTTTAATACATTTCCTAGAGGCTGGCTTTTCTCTAGACTAACCAATTACAGACGTTGTGGGCCAGGACAGCCACCCAATCCCTGTCAGACACTCTTCGTCCCCTATGGGTGATTTTAAATTTCTATTCCGATTGGTTCGAGCGGTTTAAGAGGCGGAGGCTGCCTCTGGAAGCGGGAGCTGTGCGGGTGTTTGGGTTAGAGCGTTTTCCGGTGTTGTTTTGCCTTGGCATCCAGTGGGCGATCGCACAAGATAGTGCATACTCTTCGCACAGGGCGTCTGCATGCAACAAAGCACGTAAACTCAGGTGAAGCGTGAAAGAAGCTAACAGTTTTTTTTACATTTATTTATTTTATTGTATGCGTTCTTATATAGCGCGGACTTTACCCAAGGTGTCAGAGCGCTTCACAATAGGAACGAACAGTAATGATACATGAGGAGAAAATTACAAGTGAACAAAATACAAAAGCAAACGTTAAGTTACAAGATGGTCCCGTGAGCCCCCTTCTTCGCCGATCTTTACACCCCCCCCGCTCCTGCTTGCCCCTGAGGCTCCCCCTGCACCCCCCTCTTCTTTCTGTTCCTCGTCTCTCTTGATTACTCGCAGCCCGGGGTCTCTTCATTTCACCTGGGATGCCCTCTTTCCCGGTGAGCTGCGACCCCTCGTTCCCTTCCCATCTCATCCCAGCACATACCCTCATCCCTCCTCCCCAGGGATGCTGCCTCTGTTGGCCATCCTGCTCTCCTTTTCTGCCGTTCAGGAGATTCCAGCCCTCTCGCCCCTCCCTTCCCCCCCCCCGTACACCCCGTGCACACTCACGGAGGCAGGCACACCCCTAGCAGGGAGACCCCCGGCGCCGGACCCCCGATCCCCTGCCGAGCCTGGCCGGGGGGCAGCCGGCTGATGTTGCTCTGCTGCACCTGGAGGGAAGAGCTGATGGGCGAGGAGGAAGGTGGGTGTCCGCCTGGGGGGAGCGGCTGCACGGGAGGGTCCCAGGGTCCGACGGGGGGTGAAAGTCAATTAGAGAGGCGAGGAAGTGTGGGTGAGAAGAGGAATGCAGGGCAGAGGGAAGATGGGCACCGAAGGGCAACGCGGGTGTGCCCTGGGGTGGCGCATCGCAGGATGGGGTATGCGTAGGGCTTTGAATTTATTTATGCATTTTTATATAGCGCGGACTTTACCCGAAGGTGTCAGAGCGCTTCACAATAGGAACAGAACTGATACATGAGAACATTACAAGTGAGCAAATTACAAAAGCAAACGTTACATTACATGAGGCAAAAGTGACAATCGTGAGCAAACAAATACAAGAGATAGCAAACGGTGCATTACAGGAGGAAAAAAGTGACATGTGTGCAGGTTACAAAAGCGTTAATATATGGAGGACACAAAAACAAACATTACGTAGGCAATGGTGGCACTTGTGCAAGAATTGAAGGCAAACAAAATGTAAGAGGTAGCTGTGCCTTCACAGTGCAGTTTGTTTTTTGACTCCCAGTTTCTTTGCGCAGTCTCCTTTGTGGTTGGTACATGTTGCGAGTAGCCCCCTCTTCGCAAGTTAGGGGATACAGTGACTTCTGGGGTGCAGGTTCCAGTAGCGGATAAGCTTTACCCATAGGGAATGAGAATTTACTTAACCAAGTTATGTCTCTGGTGCATGCCCAACCTCTGATGCATGTGTGAGGAAGCAGATTGTACTTAACTTGTACCTGTGGCCTCAAGAATGTGTTCATCCATGAGCTTCTGTATAGCCGCCTTTGGGGTTCTGGATCAGTCCGTCGGGGCACCCATGTTTTTCAAAAGGCTGTGCCTGCATTAACCCTGGTAATGGGTCAGTCTCTTGTATCGGCGTGATGATTTCTCCCTAGCAAGTCTTTCTTCATCCATCTTCTGAGTGCCTACACACATTTATAGACCTCTTCCATACGTGTCCATACAGTCAAGTTTCAATTGAGGACGTAGTTTCGGGTACACCCCATGTTGTATGCTCTGTGCCTCACAGGGCACAAGTCCTAAACAAGCATTTACAATGCAACGGTTTCGCCTTTGGAAAAGTTAGAGCTATTGGCAATGTAAAGGACAATGCCATTTATTTATCTGTTTTCAAAACCAACACATAAATACAAATGTTGTCATTTACAATGCCAATAGCTCAAACTTTTCCAAAGGCGAAACCGTTGCATTGTAAATGCTTGTTACCCATTGCCAAGGAGAACTCCGATGTGTTGTGTGGAGGCATAGCGTGGGTAGGAAAGCTGTCAAACCACCCGTCACTGCAACCTGGTTATACACTTGTAGCGTTGATTTGACTGCGAAAGCTACATAGGTGTTTTGTTGGGGGCTTGATTTCCCTAGCAAAGGCATCTACCTGCTACCGCCCTATCCATGGACATCCATTTTTCCTCAGATTTTCTAGCTGCCCGCTCTAACATTATGTATTTACACATAATGCCCTATATTTCACAAGAACAAGGCATCCCCAGACAGAGATTATAGTAAAAGTTTCTTCTACATGGGGCTTTCTTTCTGGCCATACACATGGTAAAAGGTGGGCATTAAGCATCTGGATGCCAGCTAACAGTATGGCTACTGGTAAGGATGAAATAAATACACCTCTGGTGGTCAATTTTTAAAACACATTTATATGCCTTAGCCAGGAGATACACCAAGTTCATCCCAGCTTTGTTGGTCTTCTTGAATGTGACTAACTTGGGAGAATTATATGCTCTCCAACTTTCCACCCTCCTTGTTAGGTGTAATCTTAGATATGCAATTGAATGAAGCCTGGAACTGATCATTTTAGCACCTTGCTTTACGAGAATGTAAGATTCAGAATGCCTGTATTTTGAACATTTACCCTAAAGCTTGAGACTTTTTCAAAGTCTGTTAATTCATTCAATGCTCCTGAGCTCTCTGGGTCTGCAAGGGTTAGAATACGTGTCTGTAAATAAACAGGGAACAGGCTTTTCCTCCTCAAATGGTATAACCTTGATGGTGCCTTGGATTCTGATTTTTATGGCTAATCGCTTTATCACAAGAAACAAAAGAGAGAGCGAGGACTATGAACGGGGTGCGTCCCTTTCCCCTACTTAATACTCAAAAACAACATGGACGGACCCACAGAAGAAACCTTAAGCAATGTCGACTCTTCTATAAATCTTGGAGTGCCAAGAACCACTAGGGTTTTGAAGAAGAACCTTCACCCACCAACCTAGTTGGTGAAATGCTTCATCATCGGGTTCCCAGCTAGGCAGCCCAGCTGTGCTTCGATGCCTGAATTACAGCGGAGCGGATTTTGTTTTTGTGTGACTGGTGCTGAAACAAAGGTGTGGTGAGGTTAAAAATGCCTCTGGGACTCCTTGCTAACATTTTTTTTATTCTCAGCGGCCCAGGACATGTTTAGAAGAGAACAGGAGGATAAAGTGAAGACTAGCAAATTGGTCTTCATTATCTATGAAGTACTGGTCGACATGTTTCAGCCTCATGAAACATTTTCGAGGCTTTCTTCAGGACCATTCAATGTGAAAAAATGGTGCTGTGCCAAAAATAAGCCACGTGTATTTTTACAGCTCACTCGCTAAGGTGTGCTGTACATGCAGTGGTATAACCGTACTTACGAATCCAACGTCTGATATATACACAGGCTACATGTTTGTAGTAGATTTCAAAGATCCCGGAGGGGGCGGTGCCTGTAGTCAAACATTCCTCAAGGCTAGCCGCTCGCCCTTCTAACCTACTGCGGTGTTCACGGGATCTGGCTTTATCACCAAGTCACAAAGGAAGGGCGAGAACAGTCCTGCCTAGTACCCATGTGAATAGAGAAATCTTTTGTTTTCCCACTATTTATCTTGATAGCTGACTTGGGGACTCTAAGACTGGCAAATACCCAGTGCATCAAATCCCACAGCTCACTTGACTTAATGCTCTCTCAGCATCTAGAGATACCAGGATTTAAAGTAGATTTTGGGTCATCTCTATGAGATGTGGGCTATGCTTCTAACATTTCTGCTTTACGTATTTTGGGTAAATGTAACTGTATCTGCATCGATCAGTCTCTTAGCTAAGAATTTAGTGAACAGCTTAGCGTAATTGTTTAATACGGCACATGACCAGAATGAAATACAATGATCTGCCTGCTTTCCAGGTGTAGGGATCAAGGGTGATCAGAATCTGCCAGGGTCTGTGTTACCTAATATGTCTGCATTAATTGAGTAAGTCAGCTGCATGGGTGTCCTGTTGTGGGATGAAGATAAAATGTAAAGATTGAGCCGTTTCCTTATACCTTATAAGGGGCTAGTTAAGCATACCCTTATGATCTTTTAGCCCACAAGCACAATGGCTCTCCAAGTGGTCCGTTGTTCCATTTATCTTTTTCCCAGATCGCCCAGGTTCCCTATGGGGGTTTTAACCTGGCTATTTATATTTTACCCCTGTTGGTGTCAGATGTTCTTGGCTAACAATATTCCACGCTGGTTCCCCCCCCCCCCTCATAAAACTTCTGTCCATTTCCCAGTATAGCTGTTTCTGCCCCGATCTTTCTTAGATGACTAAACTGGCCTCTATGCTTTACTATTGTCGAGGTAATCTCAGTGGGTTTTCTTTTGTCTGCTTGCTCTACTTCTTTTAGCTGACCTGTTAATTTATATTTCAGAAGTCTTCTTTCACCCCCTCTCCCAGCTGTCATCCCCAGGGCAATTCCTCTCATCATTGCTTTAAAGGCGTTCCATACTGTGACTAAGGATATATCTTACTGATTGCTAGCTTTAAAGTATATAAATGTCTGATCCACAATTTCTTTGTTGAGGACTGGATCTCTAAACACAGCTGTGTCAATTCTCCATTGCCTACTATTACTTGTGACTATTTTTCTCTCACTTCATGTCATTTCGATGTGTCTTTTGTCTGATACATAGATGTTTGCTATTGTCTTGTCTGTAACTGAGTCAAGAGGTGATAATTACCCGATAGTCGATATGTGAATAAGTTGAATGCATATGTGAGCACAAGGGTAAACAATGTTTACCACAAAAAGTTTTCCCCGCAGTTAATTACAATGCAGTTTTTACAACGACTGCGTTGAAACCACGCATACCATTACTCTGCAAGTCGGAACAACGATTTGCGGAGGGTGCAGAAGGTGTTGGATATAAAATCCAACACCTTCCCTACTGTCCGCACAGACTGGAGTTGGAATAGTAAATTATACTATTCCAACATCCAGCGCCCCCCTCCGTAAGTCGGTGTTAGGACTTGTGGGCTAATGGTATGCGCGGGTACAACGCGGTCATTGTAACGACCATGTTGTAATTACCTGCGGGGAAAACGAAGGCATTAAAAAGAGGTATATTCGAGAACAAGTAGTTCGTTGCTCCAGGATGATAGGGTCTCTACTCATCCATCTGACTATGGTCCATGAGTTTATTTTAGGGATTGTCAATGGTAAATTTGAAGAGTAAAGGCACTCAATCTCACCTAGCTTATTTATCAGTGGCAATTCTAATTGTGGGCATGTAATGAAGCCTACACAAACTTGTTCTGTACTATATCCATGACTTCCAAGTACTTTGACACTTCCCATCCTATAAGCAAAAACATTAAAAATCAATACCGCAGCAGTATAGTTTTTTGGACATATCCACACCATGAAGCTCCCATTACCTTGGATCGCTTCTTGCACAGCAGCATAACAATGCTCAAATGTCCAGCTGCAGCAGCATACCCAAGAGGGGTCAAACCACTCTCCGAGGAGGCATCCACATTAGCACCAAACTCCAGCAACAAGGCCACCATCTCAGGATAGCCGAGGTGAGCCTGGACACACAATATTGGAGCATTGTTGAGAACCTCTGTGCGGTAGTTGATGTTTGCTCCACCCAGAATCAGGAGTCGGCTCACCTAGAAAAAGAAGATAATTAGGCATCAACTAGATGGCATTTGAAGGTACTTTATAGCCTAAAAAGTTTTACTTAAATAAAGACTACAGTTTTCTTACTTTGCATTGAACAAATGAATATCTCGACCACCTACTGAGTACTAGTAATTGACTAACATTACACCCAAGATCTGATATAATCTGCTAAACTGTAAGTGCTTTAGATAGAACACTCACAGCTCCTAGGAAATGCATCTACTGAGTGGCCTAGGAATTGTAGTAGTCTCATTTCTGATAGATACATCTGCCAGGGGATTCCTCACCTTGTGAATATCCCCCTTGCGTCAGCAACATTCGGAAATTCTTTTCATAGCCTCGCGCCGACGTGGACTTGGACATCATAGAGACAGGCATCGCCCGCGACTCCGCTGACGTCACCGACGCATATAATAGGCCCACGCCGGCGTGATGATATCAGTTCCCTTTTTTCCGCGTCGTCTACTGTAGGAGAGTAGGGTCTGCAATCCTATGATCACCCAGATTTTTGCTTTTTGCTGCACTGGTTTACGACTTTCCCTGGCTGTGGGCCTGCTAATCAGACCCACAGCCTAGCTGTTCTCTCTATCCAAATTGTACTCAGGTACTGAATTGGCACTGGGCCCTCTCCAAGTCCCTGTACCCAGGGCTGAGGTGCACCCAGAAGTCTCCCAGGGGCTGAAGCATGTATTATGCCACCCCTGGATTGACTAACTAAAACTGACACAACTGGCTGCACGACAGCTGGGGCAAGGTGGTGTACTCACCCTTTGCTTTAGATATAGTATGCCTATATCTAACCCTAAAATGGACACACAGATCTCCTATCAGTCACTCCTATGGCAGGCCTTAACAATCCTGAAGGCAGAGTGCGTGGAATCGTGTGAGATGGTGCTCTGGCATGAGCTGAGCCTGTCTGCGGCTTTCGGGATCTATCCCTTAGCCGTTTCCATGATATCGCATACCATATACTCTTAAGTGCATTATAATCCTCGCGGTTATGTGCCAACTCTGGTATCGCTTTATCAAAACATGTCGAGTAAGGTGTCATACGAATTGGAATACTAACCCCTCGCCAATTCTGGCGACGGGGTTAGCATTCCACCCTTCTAGAGGGACACGACATGCCTGTAACCTATAACCCGGTTAAAAGTCAGACAGAGCCTTAGCATCCACAAAATGGATGCTGCCACCGAGACACAAGTCTGCCCTCCTGCTGCTGGGAGTCCTCCCAGAGCAGGAGATAAGGACAAAGGGTTTCCTGCCAGGGGCGGTGCCAGCACCGTCCCAGACAGGGTTTTGTGTATTGTAGGTAGGCAGGGCTTTAGAGGAAGGTGACTGCACGTGGCACCCCGGTGCTCACTGTGCATAGGCTGGCTGGAACCAGTTCCAGGGTCACTCCAGACCCTGTGCTGGGGAAAAGCCCGCCAAGGAAGTGGGTGTAACCACCCCCCTCCTGGTCCCACCCATAGGGCAGGACCTAGTCGCGTGCCAGCCCCTTTTTCCCAGATAAAGGTAGAGACTGGCCCCCTTCCAAATCAGATCATCTTTGGAATCAAGATACCACTTTCCACGAAAGGACTTCACAATTTCTTCCTCAAGATTCTCCCTTGTGGCTAAGGAGTAGTCACCCTGCCTCCGCAGGCACCATCTAAGAACACTGCGGTCTGCTGCACGTCCTTCCTCCGGAATCCGACTGCCCAGCTCGACGAGACCCGGCTTCCCTGGCACCTCTGACCTCTACCCACCTCTACAGCCCAGCTGAGAACCGTGGGTGCGACGAGACCTCGAGGGACCGGCCATCGCCAAGACTGCACGACTTCTGCACAGCAAGCCCACCGAGTAATTTCCTGGTGAGTGCTTTGGGGTCCGAGAAGCCCCCACCCTGAGCAGCTCCAGCACCGAAGAGCAGCCCCCCAGCATCTCCACGATCTGCGTGGGGCCCTTCTGCTTTTTACTGCTCACCGCGTTGTTTGGCTACTAGCCCGCTGGCTTGTGGCCTTCCTGACGACGCCCGACGACATTTCTGCTGCTGGTCTGGTTGCTCCAGACTGGCCCTTGCTCCCTTCCAGAAGAGGAGCACCCTGGACCCTCCTGGTCCACTCAAGACGCCATTTTGAGTCCACCGCGTGGGCTTGAATTAGCCAAGGCTTGTTGCCCAATCCTGGGTAACTTCGACGCCAACGACTTCATCCTTCGTGGGACAGCTCGCACCTCCATCCTGGTCGCCGACAACGCCTCCTGGTCCGAGAGACTGCAGAGCCCAGCAGTGCCCACTCACCTGACTGCGGTGACTTCGCCCGGTGCCATCCTGGTGCCCACTTAATCACTGGCTAGTGATTCAAGAACTTGGTCCCCTCTGCTTTCAGGTTTCTTCTTCCTTGATCCAGGCTTGGATCCATCGAACTTTCCTTCACTGGTCGCCTGCCAGCAACTTCTTCCTTCCAGGCTCCTGGTCCGGCAACGAGATCCCCGACGTCTTTTCAGACCTATGCAGCTGCAGCCCCTGGGCTAGGTAACTTCGGCACTTCGGTGTCCCAGCATAGCCTCACTATCCTAGGGTCAGGATCCACTGTCGTTTTCTTCCTACCAGGTCGGGTTCGCCCGTGAACACTAACTTTGCCTTTACTAGCCTCCATAGACTTTGTCCCGCATCCCGCGTGAGAGTGCACACTCTGCACCCGAGTCCCCTGGGCCTCCTAGTAGTAATCTAACGATTCCCTAGTCCAGTCCTAGCGATTCCAAAGCCTATTAGAACTGTTACTTACCTGCTAGTAATTCGCATTCCACTTTTAGTGTATATGGTTTTTCGTGCCCCTCGGGCATTTGTGTAACGTGCTAACTGAAAAGTATTTTCGTAAGAGTTTTGTTGTGTGCCTAGCACCCTGTCCTCATAAAGAGTACAGGGTTGTTGTGATTATAATAAATACACTGTTTATTTTCATAACACTTGTGTGGTGTCCTTTCACTGGGTGTTCAAGGGGTAATGTGATGGTAAAACAGCTGGCTTAACACGCCCTCTAGAGTCTTAGCCTTAGACTGCTCGTATCCATGCTACTAGGATAGCTGGTCTATAAGGTTGACTTACAACCAATCATCAATAAGGGTTGTTTGGACTGATATATAGTGATCACTAGAATAGTGAACACTGCACATCAGGCCAACTTCTCACATCTACGCTAACGGTTTCGGGAATCTCAGTAGCCATTTGGTACTTTGTTGCCTTTTTGTTACCACTTTCTGCTTCTTTGTTTCTTTTCTCTTCGACGATGTCGTCAAAGAAGACCGGCTTCAAGCCCTGCAGGGAGTGCGGGAAAATGATGTCCATAACTGACCCGCACGAGGACTGCATTTGGTGTTTGAGCTCTGATCACGATGTGGATGGATGTTCATCTTGTCGGAAGATGAACTCGAAGGCCCTGAGGGAGAGAGAGACAAAACTCCTGGTAGCGAAGCTGAAGGCTGGGAAAGGAAAATCTTCGAGGTCTCGTTCTCGAAAGGTGAGGTCGAGGTACAAGTCAAGATCCAGATCTCGAGAGGAGTCGTCTTCGAGGTCCGCTTCAGACCATGCTTCGAAGTCGAGAAGGAAGCATAAGAAGAAGAGGCATGAGTCCCGACGTCGTTCCGGTAAGGAGTCGGGCCCGAGGTCGAGGTCACCGACGAAGGTTCGTTCTAAGGTGGTTACGCTGGATGTCTCGGATCATGAAGGTGAGGCCTCGCCTTCGGAGTCGCGGGTACAGTCGCCGATTCCGGCTTCGAATCCCTCTCCGGCGCCGTCCCCGGCCCGAGATGGGGAAGAGGTTCAGGTGGATGTGGATTCTGCGCCTGTCGAAGAGCCGAATCCGAACCCTCCACAAGACCAGCCTGAGGGTTTCCAGCCACCCTTTCCAGCCCCAGGCCAGGACCCATCGGCGTTTTTGAACGCTATGTATGGTGTCTTTTCAAGGGCGTGGTACCCCTCTGGCGCACCTTTGGGTCCCATGGGTCCTCTGGCTTTCAATTTAGGAGTTCCTCACTCCTATCCTCCTGCTCCATTCATGCCCTATATGCCGGCTCCGACGCCGCCATGGCAAATTCCGGCTCCGCCGAGGTCGTCGACGCCGGCTCCGGCGTCGCCCGCTCCAGTTCGACCTCGAGGGCATCCCTCCGAGCCATCGGATTCGATACCGGCGTCGATCCCGGCTCCGTCGGAGCCGTTGGTGGATCCAGCTGCATGTAAAGGAGAGGTCCAGAAGGGAAGCACAACGCCTTTTGGAAGAGCAATGGTATATAGAGTTACATCCTGATATGGAGGAAGTTGAACTGGAGGAGGACTGTTTTGAGGATCTGGATGACGCTGGAAGCCTGGATTTCTCTCCAGAGTGGGAGTTGCCTTCAGGCTCAGATACACCTTCTAAGGACGTTCTGCCTTATCATGTGGTGATGAGGAAGGCGGCGGAACTTCTACAATTGACATTGCCAACTGTGGAGTTTAAGTCCAATCTCCTTACAGAAGTTTTGCATTCGCCTAGCTCTGTGGTAGAACCATTGCTTCCGTTTAATGATGCCTTAACGGAACCCATTTTGGAGGTGTGGAAAAAACCACTGTCAGCTCCTATAGTATCCAGGAGTATGGCGAGAAGGTACTGGGTTGCATCTGAAGACCCTGCTTTTTTGACGTCTCATCCATCACCAGAGAGTTTAGTCATACAAGCAGCCTGTTCCAAAAAGAATGTGAGTGCCTTTCCTCAGGTCCCCGGGGATAAAGAGGCAAAGAAACAGGATCAGGTGGCTAAAAAGACCTTCTCCTCTGCAAGTATGGCGTTGAAGTCAACTAATGCCACTTGCCTAATGGGGAGGTATGTGCATGCCCTTATGGATACTATGCGTACTTTAGCTCCTAAGATTCCTGATGCCAACAGGATGGAGTTTGAGGAGGTAATATCAGATGCACAGGCTGCGGCACGCCAGGTGATACAGAGTGGCCTGGACACTGCGGACTCGGTGGCACGCATCATGGGCACTGCGGTTGCCACTAGAAGATCAGCTTGGCTGAAATCCTCAGACTTTTCGGCAGATGTTCAAGCTGCTTTGCTGGATCTGCCGTTTTATGGATCTGGCCTCTTTGGCAAGAAGGCTGATACGGCCCTGGAGAGATTTAAAGACAGTAGGGCGACTGCTAAATCTTTAGGTCTCCAGATCAGGGGTTCTTCGGTCAGGAAGTTCAGAGGTTTTGGACGTTCTTCCTTTCGGAATTACCGACAAGGTCAGCAGCAGCAACAACAACAGCAGCAACAACAACAGCAGCAGCAAAATTCCATGTACAGCTCTTACAGGGGAAAGCAAAGAGCGTGTTCTCGTGGACGTCAGGCCTCTTCCTCCTCCACCTCCCCCAACCCTCCAGCCACAGAAAAGCAGCCCTAGATCCGCCATTCAGGATCATGTGGGTCCAGTGGGGGGTCGGCTTACCCATATTCTACAGGATTGGGAATCGGTTACATCAGATCTTTGGGTTCTCAATCTCGTAGAAAATGGGTATGCCCTTCCCTTTCGGTAATTCCCTTCCAATTACCCTCCTTGCCAAGGTTTTTGCACGGAGGAACACCTGTTACTCCTGCAGGAGGAGGTTCAGACTCTATTAAGAAAGGGTGCGATAGAGGTGGTCCCAGAGCAGGAAAGGGGTCTGGGATGCTACTCCCGGTATTTCCTGATTCCCAAGAAGGATGGCAGACTTCGTCCAATCCTGGATCTCAGGATCTTGAATCTCTATCTAAAACAAGAGAAATTCAAGATGCTCACCCTTGCTCAGGTTCTTCAAGCGCTGTTGGAAGAAGACTGGATGGTGTCACTCGACTTGCAGGATGCGTACTTTCACATCCCAATCCTGAAGTCGCACAGGAAGTTTCAGTTAGCGGTCCTTCCTTTTGAAATTACTACTGCGCCTCAAGTCTTTACCAAGGTGATGGCGGTGGTGGCAGCACATCTCAGAAGGTCGGGGATTCCGGTATTCCTCTATTTGGACGACTGGCTGATCAAAGCAGAGTCGTCGGAGAGAGTGCTCCAGCATCTGCAAGAGACAACCCAGTTGTTGTACAGGTTGTGTTTTTCGATAAATGTACCCAAGTCTCACCTGGTGCCCTCCCAGCGCATCCTGTTAATAGGTGCTGTACTGGACACAACTGTATGTCGTGCATTCCCTCCTCCTCAAAGGATTCGCGACATACAGGAAATGATTCCTTTATTTTACAATGGAGCGGTCGTTCCAGTCCTGAAGGTCCTTCGCCTGCTCGGTCTGATGGCTTCCTGCATTCTGTTGGTCAACCATGCACGCTGGCACATGAGGGCGCTCCAGTGGTGCCTCCGCAGGCAGTGGTATCAACACAACAGAGATCTCAGGGAGTCAGTGAGGATCTCCAGAGAAACTGCAGCGGATCTGTCTTGGTGGGGCGTGGAAGGCAACCTGTCTCAGGGGAAGCCTTTTCAAATGCCTCCTCCGGTGGCCACAGTGATAACGGATGCATCCACTCTAGGGTGGGGTGCTCATCTGGGGGACCTGGAGGTCAAGGGTCTTTGGTCTCCAGAGGAAAGGTTGCTTCATATCAACCTTCTGGAATTGCGGGCGATACGTTTGGCGCTCAAGGCCTTCCTCCCTTCCCTTCGCGGTCGGTCGGTTCAAGTCCTGACCGACAACACGACCGCGATGTGGTATATCAACAAGCAGGGAGGAGTGGGGTTGCAGTGTCTCTGCAGAGAGGCTCTGCGCCTCTGGTCCTGGGTTCAGGACCATCAGATTTGTCTGATGGCAAATCATCTGGCCGCAGTTCTGAACGTGCGTGCAGACAGCCTCAGTCGGCAGTTCTCTGCCGACCACGAGTGGAGGCTTCACCCGGAGGTGGTTCTTCACGTCTTTCGGACGTGGGGGACTCCTCAGGTGGACCTGTTCGCCACTCGCGAGAATGCTCACTGCCCGTCATTATGCAGACTCCAGTATCCGATGAAAGGAGCTTTGGGGGATGCGTTTCAGTTGAGTTGGGGAAGTCAACTCCTTTACGCATTTCCTCCCATACCCTTGATTCCTCGGGTTCTGAGGAAGATTCGCCAAGACCGGGCCCAAGTCATATTGGTCGCCCCGGATTGGCCAAGAAGGGTGTGGTACTCGGATCTTCTCCACCTCTCCTCTCACCCGCCGCTCCGTCTCCCTCACAGGGCAGACCTCCTCTCTCAGATGGATGGGCAGGTTCTACACCCCCACCTCCAGACATTACACCTTCATGCCTGGAGTTTGAATGGGGCAACCTGAACTCTTTTTCTCTCCCACACAATGTGGTGGATGTCATTCTTTCCGCTAGACGTGACTCCACTAAGTCCATCTATTCGTATAGGTGGTCTAGATTTGTCATCTGGTGCGGGGAGAAGTCTGTAGACCCTTTGAAAGCCTATTTATCTGATATTCTCCAGTTTTCTCTCTCTTTGGCGCAGCAAGGGCTTGCTGTTGCCACAGTTAAGGGTTATCTCTCGGCTTTGTCGGCGTTTATATGTTTGCCGGACCAGCCTTCTCTTTTCAAATCTCCAGTAGTTTTAAGATTTTTGAAGGGTCTCACTAATAAATTCCCTCATACTCCCTTTATTGTGCCTCAATGGGACTTAAATCTTGTCTTATCATACTTGATGGGTGCTCCCTTTGAGCCCTTACACAAGTGTCCTATGAGGCTTTTGACTTTTAAGACAGTCTTCCTGGTTGCAATTACCTCGGCAAGGAGGGTAAGTGAGCTTCAAGCTCTTAGTTGCAAGCCCCCTTTCTTGACCATTCATGCTGATCGAATGGTTCTTAGGACCAGGGCTGCTTTTCTCCCTAAGGTGGTGACTCTCTTTCACCTAGGACAATTCATTACCCTCCCTACCTTTTATCCTCCCCCTCACCCTTTTAAGGAGGAGGAGAGGTTACACCGTCTGGACCCTAGGAGGGCGGTGTCTTTTTATCTGGACAGAACTAAAGACTGTCGTGTGGATGACCAGCTCTTCATTGGGTTTGCTGGCTGCAAGAAAGGAAGAGCGGTTCATAAAAGAACTCTTTCAAGATGGATCATCCTCTGTATAAAGATCTGCTACTCTTTGGCCGGTAAGGAACCTCCAGAGGGTATAAGGGCTCATTCTACAAGAGCTAAGTCGTCAACCTCGGCTTTGTCTAGAGGTGTTCCTGTAGAGGATATTTGTAGGGCCGCAACTTGGTCCTCCCTCCACACTTTTGCGAAGCATTACTGCTTGGACTCTGGGGTGAGGAGGGACGGCCACTTTGCGCGCTCTGTCCTCCAGGATTTTCTGGTTTAGGAGAGTGGACGCCCTCCTCAGGGAGTGGGGACTGCTGTGGGAATCTATTCACAAGGTGAGGAATCCACTGGCAGATGTATCTATCAGAAGAACAAGTTACTTACCTTCGGTAACGCTTTTTCTGGTAGATATAGTATCTGCCTGTGGATTCCTCACTGACCCACCCCCCTCCCCGTAGTCCACTCTTCTATACCAGAATAACTGTTTTGTATTTGTTTTATGGTCAAAGAAAATGGGTTATTTCAAATGTTTTCTTGCATTGACTTTACACTGTGTGTGTTACTTTGACTATCGTGTACTGTGTATGCTATGTATATTTCTACTGTCATTGGTCCGTCCGTGTGCCTCGAAGGCACGGAAAAAGGGCGGAACTGATGTCATCACGCCGGCGTGGGCCTATTATAGGCGTCGGTGACGTCAGCGGAGTCACGTGCGATGCCGTGTCTCTATGACGTCCAAGTCCACGTCGGCGCGAGGCTACGAAAAGAATTTCCGAATGTTGCGGACGCAAGGGGGATATTCACAAGGTGAGGAATCCACAGGCAGATACTGTATCTACCAGAAAAAGCGTTACCGAAGGTAAGTAACTTGTTCGTTAGAATGACTTGGTGATCACTAACCAAATTATCCATTTATGTCAAACATACAAACCAGACTGTCCTCAGCAAATCACAGAGTCAATACGGTGAAGCATGATTGGTAGATAGGGGGTCTGAGAAATGGGCATATGTTTTAGTCGGGGAGCCGATGTAACAGTCATACGAGAAATTATAATGATCCCCACGTAAAACGTAACCAATGATGAGAATGAACAGCATTAACCTTTATTGTGAATTAAACTGCTGAAGAAACACATTAATACAAGTTTTTCTATCATGAGTAGAGCAGCCAGACACATCCCCTTAAAAACCCTGCTCTTGCAATAGCCTTAAGGTAACAATATATACACACAATACTGGCAGCTGAAGGACTGCTTCACAGCATATTTTAAATCTCACGTTGAGTGAAACAACAGAAGGCCCACGCTTTTTTTTCTTCAAAAATACATGTTTTGCAAAACAAATAAAAAATAGGTGTGTCAAAACTGGCACAGCTTAGGCCTTTGCCTGTCGTTGGCCACAGCAATATGCTGGTTCCAAGCAAAGGGATTTAGCAAATAAAACATTTGACATAATTCCTCGCAGGATCATGAAAGTAAACCACCTTGCCAACACCAAGGCTACTGGAAAACAAAACTAATCATATTACTGCGGCTCAGCTTCTGCACGCAATTTTGGAAAGGACTTGGATACTGAGCTCATCTAAAGACCCGGTTCATCTCCACACCTAACCAGTCTAACATCTTCAATCATTTCGTAATGAGAACTTATGTCTCCATCTTTGAAATCATTTGCAATGCACGCATTATTGGATTAAGGGCAGCAACAGCAATGGCTGACTCACGAGCAGCCACCAAGTTAGGCCCTGAACCAAACCATTCACTCCTCTCTCAGTAAGCTTTTGGTCGATAACCAACTTCTCATTATAACAATTCACTACCAAGACTGCAAGGGGTTAAAATTTGGCAGACAGCAAACTTGATATGCAATAAGGCACCTTACGTGGCCTAGCCACTGCTACACTTTGAAACTATTTTGCCCTTCTGTGAGAAACCCTGGATAGCTATTGGTTTAGGTGCTAGAAAAATATATTTTACTTGGACACCAAGGAAGAGAATAGGGAGGGAATAATTCCAAAATGTGATCCTTTATTTCAAGCGGTGCTTCCTGCTATTTAACGTCATTCCTGAAAAAAATGCCCTATCGTAGGGCAAGCTCTTGTGGGTGTGCTTTAGAGTGTGACTGATAGGTCAAATATCAATGTTTGCATAAATAAATAACATCCAGTTGGCATATCTAGTGAGGTATTCCGGGGACAGTGCCACATGCAACAACTTCTAAGATTTCAAAATCAAACTGCAAAACTGAAACTACATATTAACATAAAAATATAAAAACAGCTGCAAATATTTTCAAAAACCAATCAGAATTCATAAAGCGCAGGTAATCACCCAATAGGTTATCCAGGCGCTTGCAGGATCCGGAGGCTTATTCAAACAGCCAGGTCTTGGGGGCCATTCAGAATTCCGGAAGTGAGGTGATGGTCCAGAGTTGCATGGGGAGGTTGTTCCAGGTCTTTGCTGTGATGTGGGAGAAGGAGCATTCTCCACTTCTGCTTCGGTAGATGAGGGGAGTATGGGCATGTGAAAAGGTGGCGAAGCGTAGTCTTCTCGACGGTTAGTGGAAGTTCAGGAGGTGGTTAAAGTAGGCAGGTCCTTGGTTGTGTACATGGGTCACATCCGGCTAAGGAAGTACACCGGCGTTCTATTGTGCTGCTCCCCGCTGTTTGGTCCGGCCATGAGCCCCAGCAGCTCTACGACCAGGTACCATTAAAGCCCACTACCGGGTCCCTGGAGCCGTACGTCATATGGCCTATACGCCGCACAATATTGATTTAATCTACACAACATGCCACTCCTGTTTAGGTAATCTACCGGAGCCACCCGAGGTATTTGGTTCCCTAAACTCCCAGGACCCTCCGAATTTGGACCAGATGTCTGGCACCCATCTGACTCTAGGATACTAATTCTCCCTGGAGGACTATGGTACCCCATCTACAGTTGGGACTAACAGAGCTTAGTCTTTCTTCTGTCCTGAAAGGCCTGCAGTTTCTAGGCTAAAACGCATCAACACTATCTCTATCATTTTCAACCAACTTTCAAAGACATTTTGATACACACTAAGAAAATAGAGAGCAAAATTGCTCCTCGTGTGCACTGTAAAAAGCAAAGAACACAGCCATATATAGACTTAAGAAAATAACTTCCTAGTTGGCACATTTATTGTTGAGTTTTTGATACATGTTTTACATGTTTTACATGTTTTACATATGTGCATTGATTGTTCCTTACACATATTTTCTTATCTGGTTTATTTGTGTATGTTTAATGTGTTTTACAACATTGTATAACGCAGGTATCTACCCGAGGAGTGAACGATTATAGGCTTAACTAAAATATTGAAATAAATGTGCAGAAATTGTGTTAAGGAGTCCCCATAACTTGATATTTGCTTGTTCAATTTCATGCGCCTTGGACAAAACTGTGGGTTTGAGAGAATTTATATCTCAGGCGCTGTAGGGATTCCCTTTCTGATGTGCATCACTCGAAATTAGGAGTGATCACTTTGAGAAGTATAAGTGTATATATTTCTGTAGGGTACATTGTTGTATACATTTTGTATATAATGTATTTGTGATTTGTATATACACAATTGTGTTTTTTGTAGCAGTATTTGTATAATTTTGTTTTGTTGTGCGCCACTTTATCCTGTGACACGTGATATGTCCTTATAAATTTGCAAATAGTGTGTGTTTTACATTTATTTGTACAGAACAGGATAATTAATTATATCTTGGGTCAAATTAAATGTGTAATTAATCCCTCAGTACCATTGTTTCTACTTTTTCATCTTTTTGATGTCCCTTGCTCAGGTGAGGGAGGGTGATGTGGGCAGAACCCCTTGATTATTGACCAGAAATTGTGTATACAGCCCCAGTGATTAAGTTATGTAATCATTGAATAACTAACGATATGAGAAGGCGTTCCCGCATTAAACCACTTTTCATTTATACATGTTTTAGCCCAGGTTATGTGGGGGTATTGGGGCTAACCCCTATAATGTTTGTGTGTGTGGGTCAGCAGCTTGAATTGGCATCTCGTCTATTTGTGCAGCTGGTGGAGTTGTAGGTGGGGCGGGATGTTGGTTTGACTGAGAATGCCGAGAATGAGTCTGGCTGAGGCATGCTGTATGGTCTGAAGTTGTTGTGCTGGATTCCTACGGAGAGGGCGTTGCTGTAGTCCAGTTCGCTGATTATGAGGGCCTGTGTTTCAGTATGTCTTGTGTATAGGGGTAGCCATTTGAAGATCTTACGTAGCATACGCAGTGTGAGGATGGGTGCAGAGGAGATGGCGTCAATCTGTGATTGCATGGTGAGTTTTTGTCAATGATGATTCTGAGGTTTCTGGCATGGCCGGAGGGAGTGGACGCAGGTCCTGGGTCTGATGGCCACCAGGAGTCATTTCATGTGTTGCTGCCGCTGATGAATATCAGTACTTCCTGCTTGTCTGTGTACAGCTGCAGGCAGTTGTACTTCATCCAGTTGGCGACGCTTGTCATGCATCTGTGGAAGTTGGTTCTGGTGGTGTCGTCTGCGTAGGAAATTATATTGAGACCATGAATCTGATGATGTTGGCCAGCGGGGGAACATTCATTTTAGAGCATGGAGCTGAGGGACGAGCCATGCGGACACCGGGGGTGGTCACCTGGAGTTTAGAAGTGAAAGGTGTATCCTCTGGGGTATTCCACAGAAGAAGGAGGTGATCCATCTGAGTGCGCCGCCTTGGATTTCGATGTGGTGGAGTCTTTGAATCTGAGTGTGATGAGATACGGTGTCGAAGGCTACCGAGAGGTTGAGGAGCA
The DNA here is from genome assembly GCF_964261635.1 of Lissotriton helveticus. Classification (NCBI taxonomy): domain Eukaryota; kingdom Metazoa; phylum Chordata; class Amphibia; order Caudata; family Salamandridae; genus Lissotriton; species Lissotriton helveticus. Next base: position 1,783,229,830 of record NC_136065.1, read on the forward strand.
TCAGAGCTGCTGCTTCTCCGTGGTCACAGAGGGTTCGGATGTTGTCGGTGGCTGCAATCAGGGTGGTTTTGGTGCTGTGATAGCCTGATTGGGAGGCGTTGAGTAGCTGGTCTGTTCCAGGAGTGTTATGAGTTGCTTGTTGATGATCTCTTCCAGTCCCTTTGCTAAGGAATTGGAGCAGAAAGATTGTCCGGTAGTTTATGAGTTCACTGGAGTAGGCGGATGGTTTTTAGGTCTCGCCTGGCGTTGGAGCGCGTATGTGCTCCCCGCCTACGAGAGCTATAGTAATCAAGTCAGTTTCAAGAAGGAGGCTCGAAGCCCCGCCCCTCATTTTCATTGGGGAGCGTCAGCGTTTATCTTAAACGCAGGCTTTCCATTGAAAAGGGGGGTTTACGTTTGCCTCCCTTTGGCTTTTTGTTCCGGCCCACCTGGACTGGCTCGCCTGCATTACGGCTGTCGTGACGAAGTTTCTTATCAGAAGGTTCGTCATGCTGCCTTGCAAGCGCCAGTCTGGCTCTCTGATTGGGCCGGACAAAAAAGGAGATATGGCGCTGCGTGTTTATTTTTGCATCTCGCTTTCACTTTAAAGTGAAAGCGGGATGCAAAAATAAACTGCGGGAATGGTGAGCGCTTGCATTTTTAAAAATGTGGCAGACTGTGTGGTACCGTAATACATATTCAGACAATTTGTTTTTACATATTCTCAGTGATTTCTGGCAAAGGCACTACAGAAACACGCCACTATTCCCTAGTGCACTAAGCATTAGTCAAACTAGTGACTTTCTCGTGAAATATACAAATCTAAAATTACTGCAGTAACCACGCGAGATTTCCTACCAGAACAAAGCATGTCTCACAAATTGGTTTCACTTGCGTTTATCATTTAAGGTGTGTGCCTGTGCATCATATTTATGCAGGAGTACGGCCAACAACATTTTTACGAACTAATTTGTTGTACACACAGGATGTTATGTTTAAAAAAAAAAAAAATTAATGCCGGGCCCGAACCTGGTTCGCTAGTCACAAAGTCGGCAGCACAGCAGTTAGGTTAGACCGCAATCGCTCCTTGAGATAGAAAGCCACCCCAGCCCAGGCTCCCCACTGTGCACTCACCTTCACCTTCTCGTAGTAGCTGCCCGTGGGCAATCTCTCAATATCTGCAAACATGGGGTGCTCTTTGATGCCGCCAATAATGTTGCTAATTAAGGGGTTCACGTCTTCCACAGCCCGCGAGATCTCGTCCGCGCGGAGCCATAGGCCGTTCGCTACATCCATCAAAGACTTGCCCCGGCTGCTGTTAGGTAGTAGTTGGGGTGAAACTGGAGAGGTGTTATTGCAAGCCCGGGGTGATGAGCACACCGGGGACTTTGATGGTTTGGTGGCCGAACTGGCTACACTGCCAGAAGATGCCTTAACCACCCCGTCTGTGCTGGAGTGGCCGGTGGCGGGAACAGGCTTGCTTCTGCCTCTTGAACTGGCTTTTTTGGTTGTTGTATCATCCTCATTGCAGTGAGGTGGTGGTTGGGGTGAAACTGGAGAGGCGGCGTTCGGCTACCGGGGTGATGAGCACACTGGGGACTTTGATGGTTTGGTAGTAGAACTTGCTACACTGCCGGAAGATATCGGTACAGAAGCATTAGCCACCACGTCTGTGCTGGAGGGGGCGCTGGCGGGAACAGACTTGCCTTTACCAATCGAACTGGCTTTTTTGGTTGTTGTCTGATCTTCACTTGTGGACTTCTTAGCCCCTGCTGCCCCCTTTTTGCTACCCCTTTAGATGGCCCCCCGTGCCTGCCAATCAATGAGCGAAGTCGCCTTGGTTTGTGCCCCTCGACCCTTAGGTGCTGGAGTCTTTTCTCTACCTCCCTCCCGGCCCGGATTTAGCATTTGCAATGCACTAGCTCTCGCATTTACACGAGTTTGAGCTACGGACATTGCAAATAACAAAGCCTTTTATTTTTGTTTTCGTTTTTAGAACGTAACTAAAAGGCATTGTCATTTACAATGCCAATAGCTAAAACTTGTGTAAATGCAAGACCTATTGCATTGCAAATGCTTGTTTGAGAAGCTGTCTGACTTTGGCGTGTTTCCTAGCATCGGGAAATGTTGCAGTGGTGATGTATGAGTTACTTACCTTCGGTGATGATGTATCTGGTAGAGACGATTCTAGCCGCAGATTCCTTCACGTAGAATTACCCCCAGGCGTGAGACTGGATCCGGAAACTTTTTGCCACAGCATCCCCACGTGCCGGGAGCGGGGCGGCACCATGCGACTCCGCCCAGGCGTCGTCCACGTTTGTGACGTCAGCGAGGTCACATAAGCCCCACCTTGGCGTGCCTACGTCAGTTTTTCCCTTTTCTCGTGCAACGCGGATCCGGTCTTCCTACGGGCCTGTTTGGGGCCCCTTTTTTCTTCCTCATTGACTCTTCTCTTGGTGGAACAGTGTGCGAATGTCTTCGGGCTTCAAGACTTGCACGTGGGCGTCTTATGTCGGCGAAGGACCCTCACCTAATTTGTATGTGGTGTTTAGGGGAGGATCACGGCATCACTGATTGTGAGGCGTGCCAACAGCTGAAGCCGAAGTCGTGGCGGAAGCGCCAGATGGAGACATACGCGGTGGCTTTGCAGGCCTCGCTGGCGTCTCCTCCTCCCTCCCCTCCTGGGGCGTCAGCGGATCCCTTGCCTTTTGACATTTGACCTCTGTCATTGAACAGACAGTAAATGCGCTGAGATAAAAATAAGATTTAAAGGCGTCTTTATTGCTCATACGCTTTCAGAATGAACAGAGCACCTGTTACTTTCAGCCTAAATTCACTCGCCAGAACAGACGAGTGGGTGTTAAAAAATATGTGTTCTGATAAAATCTGGCTATGGGTAAATGGGGTAATATCTGATATTTATATAATTACAGAAACTGAACTGCTTTAATCTACTCACTAATAAAGTGTCACTTAAAGTGTCATACTTAACAAGTTTAAGTGTCGCATATATGGACCCTGAAAACATCAAAATGTCACACATATGTAAAATGAAAACTTTGCAGCCATGGATCACCTGTGTTTCACATGTGCATGATAATAGTTACATCCCCTCGGACTTTACACACATCCCCAGACTTCATGTATCCCAAGGGTTTGGTGTTATTCTCGAAAGTTAAAACAATTAGGCTGAGAAAATTAATGAGACTATAGGCCTACATAAAACACTAAGAAACAGAAAATAATGTTTTTCTTTTTGTAAATGAGCCTTGGAAATGGCAAGGGCTACCTCGGGGAGAGGATGCCCGTGGGCTTCCCTCTAAATCCAAGTCTGTGCTGGTAATAATGCCCGAGACTTTCATGTTTAAGAACTGCAGTACCGTGCACTGTTTAATTTAGTTAGTTGTGTTTTAAAGAGGCATTTTCAAGTGCTCAGATGAAAAATGTGGTTCTTCCTGCTCCTCCCTTAGCCCGCTCCTCTTTAGCGTTTATGTTATGCCATTGATATATCTGGCAGAGGAACTTGGGGCTAAGGTGATGGCCTATGCGGACGATACGCAGTTGCTGTTTACCTGGGACAAAACATCTTATTCCGTCTCAGCGGCGCAACAGTGCTTAGTTTCCATCTTTAAATGGCTGGCCGATGCACAACTTAAATGAACAAAAATCCGAGATTCTGCTCTATGGCAAGTTTCCCGTTGACTTTCATGAGCAGCTGTGGCCTTCGACTCTCCTCTACCCCTGTCTTCGGGATAGCCCGCTAAAAACCTGGGAGTGTGGTTCGATGAGAGTCTCTCTTTTACAACACATGCTAAGAAACTGTCCGGATGCTGTTTCGGCCTCCTCAAGACTCTGAGGAATTTTTTCCCACTCCTCCCGCAAGCAGCAAGAGAAACTGTCACATGTGCTCTGATTCTATCACGCTTGGACTACGCCAATGCCCTCTATGCTGGCACACTGGCTACCTGTTTAAAAAACTCCAGGTGGTACAAAATGCAGCCGCCAGATTGTTATTGGGCATTACGACAAGAAACTCTCCAGTTGCGCTCTCTTCACTGGTTGCCTGTCGCTGACAGGTTCAAGTTCAAATCTTTGGTTTTGGCCCACCGTGCTCTCCATGGTTATAGCCCCCTTTATCTTCAGAGGCGCTTCTCCTTCTACTTTCCTTCGCGTGCGCTCCGATCTATGTCCTTGCGCTTGGCTCGGGTTCCGTGCTTTAAGCTCCAGTGGGTGGGTGGTAGCTCTTTTGTGGTGAAGGCAAGTGCAGCCTGGAATGCCCTCCCGCTTGCTTTGTGGTCCATCCAGGACCCAGCTGTGTTCTAAAGGAAACTTAAGACTCACTTCTTTACTTGATAGCTCCTCCTTGTACCCCTCTGGCACCGCGCCGGGAAACTCACGAGTATGAATGGATATAACAATGGATATAACATAACATAACATAACAAAGTGCCAGAATACCTAGACGTTCTAATAGTGACCAGATTTTGAAAACCAAAAACCGGTACATTATGCAAAGCGTCAAGAGGGACTATGCTATTACATCAGCCATTGGGCACCAAAATGACTTCAATGACAGTGCGCCCCAACATAGAAACACAGAAAAGGAACTAAGAAACTAAATTAAAAACACCTTTCAACCCCTGCCTCAATGGTATTAATTAAATTGTGTTTCTGATAAGGAGCTGCTAACTCGTCCTGACTGAGCACATAAAAAGCAACCTCCCTCCGTTTTCTGTCATTCCTCTCCAAAAACACAGACATGAGCTAAATGTGTTAACGGTTGGAGGAAAACGGAGTGTTCCAGAAAATAGGGGACGCTTAGTCACCTTAAATCCTGGCAATAATGCACAGCTGAGATGCAATGCAATGGATGCAGGTCCGGAAAAAAGCAGCACTGGGGTGCGTCCTTGACAGGTGCGGATTGGTGACACAACCTGGGGGCAAATGCAACAATGGGGCAGAAATTCGCAAAATGCAGTACTTTGTGTGACAGGGGACATCTGGAAAATGTACAGACTAAAGAGGGAGCTCTTGGGCAGAAAACCGGATGCTGCCCTCAATTCTAGCGAGAATGCATTGCTGTTTTCAGGAGGGGTGTGCAGTGTTGGGCAAGGGAGTTGTGCTCAGGACAGGCGGGTGTGCAGTGTTGGGCGAGGCAGTTGGGAGGGCGCACAACAAACTGAAAGGATCAAATTATAATCGATATTGAATGCAGCGCTGGGGTACACTGCGGTGCTGAAACACACAGCACTGTTGCAAGGGGTATAAAGTTCAGTGCTGAAGCAGCGGGGAAACTAAAGCGACTTGCTCGGTCCTTCGCTTTCCACTCCCTCCGTTCTTACACTGCTCCGTTGCGGAACCCCTTGATCACAGCAAGTGCCGCTTGGTATTTCTTCTGCTGCAGCAGCATGTTCAGTGTGTATAGACCTGTGCTCCAGAGCTGCTGTAGAGACATGACTTCTCCACTGCAATCGGTCCAGAGCGAAGATGGGTTACGTAGGCTGTGCGCGCATATAACACCCAATTAACGAAGCCCTGTTGAGTCCGCCGTGAGCAAAAGAGACGTTGTGCGCGTGCACATCTCCTGTCTCGGCAGGCACGGCAAACAGGAGACAGAGAGGGAACAAACATGCCTCCCATGCAATCAAAAGCAAGGATTTTTCACACACGCCAATGGAAAGCAAGGGTGGAGCTTCCACCCTGCACTCGAAGCAAAACAGACAACAATAGTCTCGCAAGCGAGCAGCACACGCGCTGCATCGCTAGGCGAGACCTAAAAATAATGGGGTTCACATCTTAATATAAAAGAAATCTGACATTACTGTGATATCCCAAACAGATTACCAACAAGGTAGATGGCTTATTTCCAAGGTTAGAAAGAGAGATCTAGAATTCTATATTGCACAACTGTAGAAGTTTGGAAGGATCTAGCCAAGCAACTAACAGAATTACCTGACAACTTTGGGGTAATATTGGGAGGAGACTTCAATCTTCCAATCGATGGTAATCTCAATAGAATATCTTTGCAGACATTTATGAGCAATCATTCTCAAACAAATGATAATTGTTGCAACAATAACAACTTAATTGACATATGGCAGCTAGATAACCCCTCAAGCAGCAATTACACATTCTATTCCGCTCTACATCACTCCTTCTTCAGGATAGACTATATGATGGTCAGTAAACGTATGCTTCATATATCTCATTCCCCTAAAATAGGAGAGATAGTTATATCGGAGCATGTATGTATATTGATAGACCTTAATTTGAATGATCCTTCCCCTCCTCTTTGGCAGTGGTGTCTTAATGATGATCTTCGTGAGAATGACCGCAACATAGAAGAAATCGCAAAAGCTATTGACTACTTCTTAGAAGAGAACGATATTGCTGACACTTCCCCAACCACAAGATGGGATATACTCAAAGCCACACTTAGAGGCCTCATTATCAAACAAATGGCAATGAAAAACAAATCTGGCTCTGAAGGTTAGAGGAGCTGGACAAACAGCTGACACTCTGAGGGTTCAGAAAACGTTTCTGAATTATGTGGTTTACAGTAAGAGTATAATCAAATTTAAGTTAAAGAGCTGGAAATGGGTCGACGTCTTCAATGCTGGGAAATTATGCAATAAAAACAGAGCCAGAAATCCCCTGGCCAATTACTATAAATACACAAAGTACAAGTCATTCATATCTGTACTAAGAAACTCTGCAGGGGATGCTATATCCTCAATGCAAGGTATCCTTATGCCTTCAGAAAATTCTACTCAAACCTCTACAACACCAATAAACCCACTCTCCTCTCCATAACCAATGGAAATAGTGATTCATTTAACTTCCCTCATGTTTCACAGGTTAACGCACTTCAACTTAATGCGCTTTTTGAGGAGGAAAAAGTTATATCTGTCATACACGGTCTAAGAGCTGGAAAAGCTCCCAGTCCTGATGGTTATTCGGCCAAATTTTACAATGTTTTTTGCAGAAAGAGTGGTGAAACCTTTACACTTTGTTTTTCAATACTATGCAGTATCAGGCCCTATCTAGGCTATGCTACTGAAACTACAATTGTGGTCATTCCAAATGAAAGAAAGGACCACTTTCATGTTAAAAACTATAGACCGATCTCTCTCATCAATCTTGATTGTACAATATATGCAAACATTATGGCCTGTAAACAGGAGCCAGTGCTATTGAAACTTATTGCCATCTCACAAACTGGGTTTTTAAAAGGTAGACTCGCCTCAGATAATATCAGAACATCTGCCATGTCTTGGAAAAAGCTACATTTACCCATACACCGACAGCTGCACTTGCATTCGATGCAGAAAAGGCCTTCAACAAAGTCTCTTGGTCATTTCTGCAAGCAGCCCTACACAGATGCTGATTGGGGGAAGATTTTATACGTATGACCATGGCACTTTATTCCAATCCAACGGTGAAGGGCAGAGTCAGCGGCCATCTATCTCAACTGCTTTCTTTGTCTTAAGGGACTTCGACAGGACAGTCTGCTTCCCTCCTTCATTTTCGGTTGGTCCTTGAGTCATTAATCTCCTCACTCGGGGATAGCCCAGATATTACAGGTATGAATTTTAATTCAGGCAGACACATGGTGGCAGCCTAAGCCAATACGTACTTCTGATCACTGAGGAAGCTTCACAGACCATTCCCATCACTATGAAGGACATAGAGAGGTAATCATTGATGATGGGTTACTCTTTAAACAAAGACAAAACCGAGGTCTTCACCTTAACTGTCCACTGCAACTCCAGCAGTGATTGGTAATTTGGGCCTGAAGTGACAACCAGATGCTATCAAATACCTAGGTATCTGGTTTGGTAAAGATCTTACACACGCAGTCTCCATTTATAAACATAAAACTCTTACCAAACTAAAAGAAATACTCAACACATGGTCCCCCATAAATTTCACCAGGTGGGGCCGGGTGGACACCGTTAAAATGATGGTGGTACCTCTGGTCAATTTTATAGCCAGTATGCTTCCGATGTCCCTTTCCCCTTCCTTTTGTCAAATCAGTGGATAATTATATATCCACATTTTTATGGAAGGGCAAGACAGCAAGGATTTCCAAGACTACTTTGAAGATGAGTAAAACCACTGAAGCATAATCCTCCTGTTACTCCACAATACCAACAAACATTCCTGGCCTCTCAGAATCCTGGTGGATCCGGGTTCACTATACCTGTGGCCTCCTCCCTGGCTTATTACAGAGACCCAGTTAACATAAACCTTGACACCAGCCTCTCTGTACACAATTTAGATAGATTCCCCGTAGAATATTCAAGATCTTTAATAATGGATACGGTGTCAGCCCTACTGTTGCTTGATAAGCAGTTAGACTATCAAATATCTGGTTTAACTATGGCCTCCTGGGATGAGCGTGTTCTGGGAATTGTTCTATAGGGGATTTGGGCACCTGTTCACACACTATCCCGTTCTCAGCACTATGCTCGATATTCAAGTTACCAGACATTATTTTTAGAATTTTTTTAAATTGAAAAGCGCAGTAGGTAAAGTCAACTTACCCACCTGACCTACCGTATTTTGTCACTCTGCATCACTTTATATACATTTCTAGAATCACCCAAAAGCTATTTGCTGAGAACATTTACTCGGAAGTGGGAGGCTCACACTCACTCCTTGTGAAACTCCAACGTGGGAGACAGAGCTTGTGCCAAAATTACACAAGCTCTAGCGCAGTCAAGATTCTGGTCTATTCATAAAACATTCTGGACACCACTGAGCTTATGCAAGATTGGCTTAAGTACAACTGATGTTTGCTGGAGATGTGGGGAGGTGGTGTTGGACTTAAAGCATATCCTTTTTAGAACTCGGCCTACGTCCCATGAAGTGGGCGTGGCTTCAGAGTCCTTTTCTGAGGAGTTCGAAAATCTAACCTACGAATTCCAGAAAAGCTCGTGATTTTTGCTAGGTATTTATGGCAGCTGCATGGCAATTGGGCCTCGCATGCCTGTGTTTTTACAAGCCAGCACGCAATAGGCCATAGGCGTTAGAGTTGCTCCACCTAGTGCATATTCCGTGCGGACACGCGCAGCAGAAGAGCATCTGTCTTCAATTATCGCGGCTGTCAAGGGCCGCGGTAATTGAAGTTAGATGCTGGGCGCACGTCTCTTTTTTTAATTCATTTCACGGAGCTCTCCCTGTCAGCGCCTCTTCCCTGTGAACAGCGATGCACAAAAGAACTGTCCGCTTACATGCTTCATCTCTCAATATGTTTTTTTTTTACAATACGATCACCGCAAAGAAAGCCTGTGCGGTTTCCTTTTAGTATAATGATCCCACCTTCTGAGTTGTTTGCGTTGCGCCGATACCACAAAGAAAGCCTTAGCACTCTTGAGGGGACGCAGCTATGTAGGTTCTGGTAGACCGAACGGTGGATCGTGTCATTATGGCGGCGTTTTTTTCCATTGACCGTGCATTGTGAATCAGCCTTTATCGGTACTGGGGCGGCCCCGAGAAGACGCAGCTATGTGGGTCTTGTTGATCGGGGATCGGTGTGATTAGGGCAGCGCGTTTACAATTCACTACGATGCCATATTGGTTTTCCTAGGAGTGGTTCAGGGGTGGCCAGCTGTTCTTACGTTTTGTGGTCAGTGCCAGGATTACAAGGTATTCAGAGATTGAACTAGGGAGTGGTTCATCAATATTAAACTGGCAAGGCAATGCAGGGACGGGGCTGGGCAGAGTGCAGCCACGCGACAGGCAGGTTGGGTGCCGGGAGAACCAGATGTCTTAGTGAATGTCTTACTGAATCGGGGTGGATGCTTCAGTTCTGTCTGTGTTTCCAGCAGACGGTGACTGGCTTGCACATAGTGCAGCCACCTAGCCGGGGCACTGGTGCACCTTATTTCATAAATTGGCAAGATTTCCTCACAGCTTCTTGTGTTTCTTGAGAATGCTGCACGTTACTTAAATATTGCTTGGGAAACTCTATCTTGCGACTGTGAATGGAAGGGGAGGGAACCCTGACTTAGCGAAAATATTGATAGGCTGAAAACTGCTGTTTATGCTAATTGGTGGTAACAATTGCAGGCAGCAAGAACTAGGTAGTTCGAGATTGGTGTAGACAGAGCACAGAGGTAGTCGTTTGCAAAGGTCCGACAGGCGGACAGTAGGGCCTTCGGCTTCGGCTTTCTAGCAGACATAGAACGCTGCATGCGATTTACGAGTGGTCCCTGACTTACAAGCGGCCATATGTGCTATTTTAAACCTCCAGTTTTCTATCTGAGATATTTTACTTTTTGCATTATACCTTGTTTTTAAAACGCTATCCCCCACTTGCACTATAATTTGGTTGATACTCACCGCTGTTGGGCGGGCCCTCTTCCCGGTCAGGTTTGCTTTCGTGGCGGCCATATTGGGCGTAGTTTTGCACGCCGGCCGGTGCCATTCACGAGATCGGACGGTCTAGTCGTCAAAAGGACGCTAGCTGCCTCAAAAGGAGGTCATGCTGACGCGCAGCGGGGACGCCGGACTTCTGCCGGAGTTACACCAGAGTTCAGCCCGTCTGCGCCTGTCCGCGCTGAGGACGGGCTGGACACTGGACTCTCGTGTCAACCTTTGCAGGTAACGTGTAGTTATACTCTCCGGGAGTTATTGGCTTTCAGACCCCCTTCACTGTCCTGTCATCATAGATTCTCTCCTGAGGGAATATTGCATTCTTCCATTTGTCATACCTGCAAACTGGCTCTTTTGCCCCCATCCATTAGTGAGAGCTGTTCTCAGAGCTTGCCAACTCTACGTACGCCCTCTTCCGTCAGAAAGGGTTTCCTGATTAATGCTAGGTCCCTGGTTAAAAATAATATCGCCTTTCACGAATTTGTGGCGAATAGACAACCCGACTGGGTGTTCGTGACGGAAACGTGGGCCACTGAGTCGTCAGGTCATGATTTGCTTTTTGCCATTCCTGAGGGCTTTAAACTGTTGAGGCAGGACAGATTTAAACGCAGAGGGGGGGGGGGGGGGGGGGGTGGGGGGGGGGGGGGTTAGCTATGTTATGTAAAGCCACGCTGCCCTGTACCATAACAGCCCTCTCTGTTGCCTCTGATCCTTTCGAGGCACTGTACTTCTCTATTTTGTGTGCGCCCTCGGTCTCTTTCACGGGTATGCTCATTTATCGGCCACCTGGTCCAAGGACTAATTTTAGTGGGGACCTGTTGAGGATTCTTAAACCTTATTTTGGTAAATCTCATCTGACCATTTTAGGAGACATGAATTTTCATTTGGAAAATTTGGGGGACTCCGACACTGTTACGCTGATTGATGCTCTTGGAGCATGCGACTGTATCCAATTGGTCAATAGTCCTACTCATCGGGCTGGGCACATTTTGGATGGTGTGTTTTCTAATGACTCTAGACTCTCGGTGGGTTCTGCTGTGCCCTTAGTCTGGTCAGACCACCTTGCAGTACCGCTTGAACTGGCATCTGGTGCTATGGACCCGCGGGATTGGACGGTCCATATTGGAGGCCCTAAAAGGTGCTATAAGAATATTACTAATGAAGCCCTGGCCCCTTATATAAAGTCCTACGGTCACTCTTCTCTGAGTGGAGTTAATGATGCCGCTCAAGAGCTTGGCCATTCCATCGCCAAGGCCGTGGATGAACTAGCCCCCCTATCTTTTAGGTATTCAGCAAGGCGTAAACCCTCTGCCCCCTGGTTCACTGAGCCGTTGAGACTCTTGAGACAGAGTTGCCAAAGACAGGAGAGGAGATGGAGGAAGACTGGGGACCCTTTAGAAAGAGACTCACATAAGCGCCTGCTGAAAGAATACAAGGCGAGTATAATTAAAAAAAACAGGAGTTTTTCTCAAATCGGACTACCTCCCTATCCTCGGCTAGAGAACTTTTGAAAATCGTGGATTCTCTCTGTTCCCTCCAAACGCCGGATCCGGTTGTGGGCTCGCAAGAACTGTTCGCTCTTATTTTCAGAGCATTATAATGTTGTATTTATCAAACACATCCAATGCATTTCGGGGCCATTTGGTGCCCCTTCATCAGGGATACTACAGTAAAAAAGGAAAGATACCATGTAAGTATGGTGAGTATCAGTTGTGTGTGGGGGGTATGGGATAAACGTCTTAGTGTCTAGTTATAGGGTCACCCTTACTTAAACCCAAAGTACCGGTGAGGTATGATAAATGAAGCGTCTTACGTGTATTCTGAAATGCAGGTAGCGTGGATCTAAGGAGGAAATTGCGCGCAGCAGAGTTACTAACACAATATATCAATGGTGCCCGTAAAGTTATAAGCAGTGTGCCGTTCTCACCTGGTGAAGAACGGGGCTAACCTGTGTATGAGGATCATGGATTCTGCCAAGCGGCGTTCCGTTCGTGGACGCTGGATGCAGTCTGACTGCCGGCTCCGCTGTTTACTAAAGTTTTGTGGTCGCGCTCACGTGATCATGGGGGTAGAAGAAAGACTAAGGTGACTAGTGTCGATAGTGTCGTGGGTGAAATGTAACTATATACATAAATGTGTAATGGTCAGAAAAGTGCAAAAGACAATGTTTAAACGGAAGTAAAGGTGAAGATAAAAATAAAAATAAAATTACAAGGGTAATAACTTTGAAACAGTGTTATATACATGGTACACCATGATAATGTCGGAGTGGTATGACATAATACATTTATACAGGAGACATATATTTGCTCAGCCGAGCAACTTATTATAGATAGCACGAAAGTTCTATTCTGTCATTAAGCCCGAGTGGCTTCTGGGTAGACAATCTGTGGATCCAAGTGTTCTCACATTGAAGAAGAAATTTGGTGTTGTCGCGTCCTTCAATTTTAGGTATATAGTTACATTTCACCCACGACACTATCGACACTAGTCACCTTAGTCTTTCTTCTACCCCCATGATCACGTGAGCGCGACCACAAAACTTTAGTAAACAGCGGAGCCGGCAGTCAGACTGCATCCAGCGTCCACGAACGGAACGCCGCTTGGCAGAATCCATGATCCTCATACACAGGTTAGCCCCGTTCTTCACCACGTGAGAACGGCACACTGCTTATAACTTTACGGGCACCATTGATATATTGTGTTAGTAACTCTGCTGCGCGCAATTTCCTCCTTAGATCCACGCTACCTGCATTTCAGAATACACGTAAGACGCTTCATTTATCATACCTCACCGGTACTTTGGGTTTAAGTAAGGGTGACCCTATAACTAGACACTAAGACGTTTATCCCATACCCCCCACACACAACTGATACTCACCATACTTACATGGTATCTTTCCTTTTTTACTGTAGTATCCCTGATGAAGGGGCACCAAATGGCCCCGAAATGCATTGGATGTGTTTGATAAATACAACATTATAATGCTCTGAAAATAAGAGCGAACATTCTCAAAATACAGTAATAAATGATTACTGACTAATGAAATGAAAAATTGATTAAAAAATTAAGAGAAAACAGTTTGGAACTCCTAATTATTAGGAAAAAACTTTGTGTGCGCATAAGGATGAGATCAGCGGTCCGCTGACCTCACATGTTCTATTGTGATTTCCTAACGCCGAGGGACACCTGACGTTACTTGTGCAGCACCTATAAACTTGACCAACGTTGTACATCAACATAGCTGTGCACCCCAGCACAACATTCTGTGCTCGCAAGAACTGTGCAACAATATGTCCGAGTTCTTTCATAAAAAGATCGAGGACATTTATTGTTGCCTTGGAGGTACAGAGGAATATGTTAGGGGATTCCTCTGTCCAAACTCTAGCTAATCTAGAAGTCTGTTCAAGAGATCCGACCCAGATCTTCTCTCAGTTCCCCCCTCTCTCTCTTGAGGAGCTTGACTTTCTGTTGGAGAGGAGGAAATGAGCCTCTCCTTTGGACCCATGCCCCCTGACGACCCTGAAAGATTGTAGGCTCACACTCTTGTCGCCACTTCTGGAAGTGATGAATGGGGCCATGGCCCAAGGCATTTTTCCCTTGGTGTGGAAAAAAGCAATAGTGAAGCCCCTCCTGAAGAAACCCACTCTGGACCCAGAACAGCTCAAGAATTTCAGGCCTATTTCTCTGTTGCCTGCCCCCGCAAAAATGCTCGAGTCTCACCTGAACGCACATCTATCTGCCTTTATTGATTCTTCTGGGTTCTTAGACAGCTCCCAGCATGGATTCAGAAAGGCTCACAGTACAGAATCTGCACTGACTATGGTTGTGAATAACATCAGGATGAAGGTGGATTCGGGCCAAACCACTGTGTTGGTATTACTCGACCTCACAGCAGCGTTTGATACCCTGTCTCCCTCTACGTTAACAGCTCGTCTGAGGGAGGCGGGGATCGCAGGGCCGGCACTGAGCCTTCTGCACTCTTTTTTACATCAAAGAGAGCAGAGAGTCATGCTTGGAGAGTTCCTCTCCCCGACTAAATCCCTTCAGTATGGGGTGCCACAAGGGTCGGCATTGAGTCCGACCCTATTTAATATCTATGTGGCTCCCCTTGCTAGGCTAGTAAAATCGCAGGGGATGGAGGTTGTTTCATACGCCGATGACACACAAATTATGGTGTCCCTGGCCCACTCTGCTGCCACTTCCGCCGCCAACTTTAGGTCCTGTATGCAGACAGTCTCGGAGTGGATGATTCAAAACTCCCTAAGGTTGAACGGCGACAAAACCGAGATCCTGGTCTTTGGCAAGGACCAGGATGTCTGGTCAAGTGAGTGGTGGCCGCCATCTTTGGGAACTTGTCCATCTCCCTCTCAATCGGCCAGAAACCTCGGCGTTATGTTTGACACATCCTTGTCTATGACTCTACAGGTCAATCGAACAGTGGCCACTTGCTGGGGAGTCATCAAGATTTTGAAAAAAATCTTGCACTATCTTGCTCCTCAAGCACGTAACCAGATAGTAGTTGCGTTAGTGGGTTCCAGGCTGGACTACTGCAACGCTCTGTATGCAGATATCAACAAGGGACTCACGCAGCGCCTTCAGGTGGTTCAGAACGCTGCCGCGCGCTTTGTTTTAGCTCTACCCAAGGCTTCCTCTGCCACGATGGCCAGAAAAAGCCTTCACTGGCTTCCGATACAACATAGGGTCTCTTTTAAGATCCTGTGTTTGGCTTTTAGAGCTCTTTCGGATGATTCATCAAGCACCTTGGGCTCCCTGTTAACTCGTCACAAACCTTGTAGAACCCTTAGATCATCGGAATTAGATCTGCTGGTGGTCCCTAGAGTTAGGAAGGTCCGCTGGGGCAGTAGAGCATTTTCTAGTGTGGCCCCGAGACTGTGGAATTCCCTCCCTCTGATGATTAAAGCCCAACCATCCTTCTTGCTTTTTAAAAAAGCGCTCAAGACGTGGTTGTTCATCAAGGCCTACTTGGAATAATCGCGTACCTGTCTTTGCTAGATTTCTGATTAGGCGCCTTGATGCCCATGCGGCTTAGTAGCGCGTTATATACATTTATATAATAATATAATAATAATAATAGTGGTCGTCTGCGTTGCTGAGGAGCTGGGTTTAAATTTCGGCGGGAATGCTCGACATTGTGCGACTCTGGGCAAATCACTTAATCCCACAATGTTGGTGTGCCGTTGTGTAACGTACTGGTGCTCGTGCAAGGGGCTCTGATACCACATGGCTAACCAGTTGGTGGTAATATTGTGACGGGGACGCGCAACATCTTGCAAATCTGGGGAAATCACTTCATTCCTGCATGGTGACGTTGCTAGTGAAGCCATCAGGTTTGACACACCAATGAAATAGGGGTAAATCCGTTTTTGGGGGTCGAGTTTGGCTGGGTCGCTCAGCATGTTGGGTTTGGGCCAAAGCACTTGCTTATCGCTGGTGTTGTGTCGGTCGATAATGCAAGGGAAGGAGGCTGGTGCTCTGATACTCCCATTGCCAATCAGTTGTAATCTAACAATTGGGGCGGAGTGGTTGGTGCTAAAATCATCTGAAGACTTTTAGTGCAATAAGTGGCCCTAGTGCGCGCTTCGAAGGGGTGGTGGTGCAATTTGTATCTTAAGCTTCGGTGCAATTTGTATCTTAGGCCTCGGTGAGGGGGCGTCACCCTATTGCACCTTTTCCGCCTCGCACCACCGTTCGTATTCTGCCTGTCTGTTCCTCCCCCGCCCGTTTATATTTCTGCGCATGTTTTTCTCCCTATTATAGGCCTGCTCTGCCCAGTCCCGTCCTGTTCCTCCCTGTCCCCTACCCGCACTTCCCTATTTGGCCTTCTCTGCTCTCCTGAATGCACAATTTCAGCTCTATCGGGTTCTTTCCCCACGGGCCTCTCTCCCTTCTAGTTTTCCTTGCCCTCTCCCGCTCTGTAAAATGCACCCACCTTTCTGAGTCACTGCCTCTCCACCTGCCAATGCTCTTCTCGTTTTCCAGTTTCCGTGTTCTTCCTTCCCTTTCCACGCCTCAAGCACCCCCTCTCATTCTGATAGCACACTTTATCTTTCTCGTATCTTTCCTCTTTCCACCTTTTCTCTAATTTCACGTAATTTTTTTTATTCTACCTTCTTAATTCCCTTTTATGTTGCTAATGTCCCCATTAGCCCCCGCCCCATTTCAAAACAGCCCATGTCCCTGACCTATCTCCTGGTTAACTCTCCCCTCCAGATGCCTCTCCTCTCAGCCCCTGAAGTGTCCTGCCTCTCCTCACTGCCCCTGCGTTGCCCTGCCTCTCCTCACTGCCCCTGAGTTGTCCTGCCTCACCTCTCCCCCTTGCTTTGTGTCCTACCTCTCCTCTCCCCCCTTGCGTTGTGTCCTGCCTCTCCTCTCTGCCCCTGCATTGTCTTGCCTCTCCTCTCTGCCTTTGCGTTGTCCTGCCTCTCCTCTCTGCCACTGCATTGTCCTGCCTCTCCGCCCCTGCGTTGTCCTGCCTCTCCTCTCTGCCCATGCCTTGTCCTGCCTCTCCTCTCTGCCCCTGCGTTGTCCTGCCTCTCCTCTCTGCCCCTGCGTTGTCCTACCTCTCCTCTCTGCCCCTGCATTGTCCTAACTCACCTGTCCCCCCTTGCGTTGTGTCCTGCCTCTCCTCGCATTGTGTCCTGCCTCTCCTCGCATTGTGTCCTGCCTCACCTCTCTGCCCCTGCGATGTCTTGCCTCTCCTCTCTGCCCCTGCGTTGTCCTGCCTCTCCTCCCCTACGTTGACCTGCCTCTCCTGCACCGCGTTCTCCTGTCTCTCCGCCCCTGCATTGTCCTGTATCTCTGCCCCTGCGTTGTCCTGTCTCTCCGTCCCTGCGTTGTCCTGTCTCTCCGCCCCTGCGTTTTCCTGTCTCTCCGCCCCTGCGTTGTCCTGTCTCTCCGCCCCTGCGTTGTCCTGTCTCTCCGCCCCTGCGTTGTCCTGTCTCTCCGCCCCTGCGTTGTCCTGTCTCTCCGCCCCTGCGTTGTCCTGTCTCTCCGCCCCTGCATTGTCCTGCCTCTCCGCACCTGCGTTGTCCTGCCTCTCCTCTCTGCCCCTGCGTTGTCCTGCCTCTCCTCTCCTCTCCTCTCCTGCGTTGTCACCCGCCTCTCCTCTCTGCCCCTGCGTTGTCACCCGCCTCTCCTCTCTGCCCCTGTGTTGTCCTGCCTCTTCCCTCTGCCCCTGCGTTGTCCTGCCTCCCCTCTTCTCCCCTGCGTTGTAGAAGACCTGGCACATGTTACTTGAGGCACACTGGTGTGGTGGTGTTAAAGACAGGGGCACTGCTTTCAGAGTCTTTGGCTCCTAAGGGGGACCCCAATCACCTGCCAGCTCTTTTACAGGAGATCAACATTTCCATGCTCCCCCATCTGACCAAAGCTTCCATTCCAGACGACAGACCCCGGTGTCTCACAAAGGATCACACAACACCACACAGACACACACCACACACACACACACACACACCACCACACACTTTCACTCCACCACACACTTTCACTCCACCACACACTTTCACTCCACCACACACTTTCACTCCACCACACACTTTCACTCCACCACACACTTTCACTCCACCACACACTTTCACTCCAACACACACACACACACCACACACACTCACACCACACACACACCACACACTCACACCACACACTCACACTGCACACTCACACCACACCCTCACACCACACACACACCACACACACACACACACTCACACCACACACACACACTCACACCACCACACACTTTCACACCGCCACACACTCACCACCACACACACACACCACCAGCTGTCAGTGCACGCTTTCACCGGGCACAAACACCACCAGCCGTCAGTGCACGCTTTCACCAGGCACAAACACCACCAGCCGTCAGTGCACGCTCTCACCGGGCACAAACACCACCAGCCAGCAGTGCACGCTTCCACCAGGCACACACACCACCAGCCATCAGTGCACAATTTCTACAGGCACACACACCACCAGCCATCAGTGCACAAATCAATTGTTAATGCATCCACAGTTAACTATTGTAGCAATCGCAATATGATGCACTTTACTTTTACACATATTCATCTAAAGCGCAGCATGCCACCATTGCTACAATTCCAATCCAACCCACATAATTCCACTACACACCACATGCATACACTCCATAGCACATGGATAAAAGACATTGCCATTTACAATGCCATTAGCTCTAACTCAAATAAATCCGAGACCTATTGCATTTCCAATGCTTGTTTTAAGTAAGATGGCTCGCCCGCTAAGGGCTAAGGTACAGGGGCATATGTAGGTAATTTCCATTTTGCCTTTCCTAAAGAGCGATTTTTAAGGAATCACTATTTGAGAATAGCAAAATGGAATGTAGGTAAAAATTCGCAATTTTTTTGCTAATCTCTAACATTCCTTAATTTTGATTAGCAAATTGCGAATCGCAATTAATCAATGAGTGTCCCATTCATTCCTATGGGCTAAGAGGCCCATAGGAATGAATGGGGATACATTCTCAAATTGCGATTTTCTATGAGAAAATCACAATTTGAGAATCGCAATTCCAAGGGTGCCAGGGTGTCCAAAGGATACCTGTTGCACCCCTGGAATGTGCCTCTAAGTACATGTGGCGCACATACATGCCCTAAGGGCATGGCTGTGCGCCACATGACACTTTGAATTTAAAAAAAAAATGCATTTTGAAAGGAAATCGCAAAATACCATCTACTTGGAGTAGGTGGTATTTTGTGATTCCTTAAGCCAAAATCGCATTTTAAAATTCACTCCTACATAGCATTTAAGGAAACGCAAAATTGCGATTCCTTAAAAGCTTGAGCAAAATAAGGAATCGCAATTTTTACGATTCCTTATTTTGCTAATGTGCACCTACATACCAAAGTACCGTTTGCGATTCGCAAACGCCAGAATTCTGCGAATTCCAGCGTTTGCGAATCTCAAACGCCTACCTACATATGCCCCGCAGTCTTTATTTCATGACATAACATAAGATCCTTTGAGATCTCCTCTTCTTGGCAGTTGCCCTGGGTACCATGCAAACCCCCATTCAGGCGATTTCACTGAACCGATCTCGATGTTGATTGACCTTCTGTTGTCACTGGACACTAAGATGATGCTTTCAGACTGGAAACTAACCTCTGCGAGCTCCTTTAAAAAATGGTGGAGTTTGCTGTGCTCTGTTAGAGGTGCCGTTAAAATCCTGTACGCTAAATTGCATAGTGCTTCCAGAATCAATGTCTTTAAGAAATATCTACAGAAAAGCAAATCACCATAGGTGGTCTCTTGAACGATAGGTTCCTAAATACATGGTGCAACTGTTGCTTACTAAAATCTAGTGCTCCTGGCGGTCTCATCGTATATGGCTGCCTGAGGCCCGGTCTGATTGCTATGGAGAAGCTTCTTTTTTCTCTCTTTCTCTTCCCTATCAAGTTCAAGTTCAAAAGTGCTTTATTCGGTATGTATATATACAACCATATAGCAACAATCAAAAGTAAAATGCATGTACGTCATGATTTACATCAACTCTGATATACCAAATCCTCAGTACTATATACAATATATATTTACGGCACGTGTGCAAATGAGCAAACTTAAAATGCATATTAATACATTCGCCTGATATACATGTAAAAACTAGCAGTATAAAGTGCAATAGTGCTGAAAATACTCATTTACTGGACATGTGCAAAATTGGCAATATTAAAATGCATATTGATACATACGACTAGTAATACGTGTACAAACTAGCAATAGTAAGGTGCGTGTAAGTCAATTGCATATACGTCACGATTTACATCAACTCTAATTTACCAAATCCTCAATACTATGTACAATATACATTTACAACTCGTGTGCCAAATGAGTAATCTTGAAAGTGCATATTAATACATTCGCCTGGTAGTACAGGTACAAACTGGCAGTATAAAGTGCAGTAATGCTAAAAATACCCATTTTCTGGCGCATGCGCAAAATTGGCAGTGTTAAAGTGCATATTAATACAAACGACTGATAATACATGTTCAAACTGGTAATAATAAAGTGCGTATAAATCAGGGCCATGTATTGGGATCATACAATAATTGATTTCCGTGCAAAAATACATTTTAAAATATAAGTAGCTACATACAAACATATATCTGGACTCTCTAGATTAAACATCAGTTGCATCGCTTTCTTTGTGCTGCGCGTGTTATATTTTAAAAAGATGGGTTTCAAATAAAATTTTCTATAAGAAATATAAACTTTGCAAAACAACATGAAATGACAGCTACTCTGCTTCGATGCACCATCACAGGGGCATGGACATGTCCCAGGTTTCTTAATTGTTGGGAATGCCACTAGGTGGTGCACAATCCCTAAGCGTAAGCGAAATAGTACAAAACGGTGCGAACTTTTGCTGACAACAGTGAGGTATGATTGTAAGCCTTCATTAACGTTATATTCTAGATAGGAGTTAAACGTGCTTTGTTTTACGTATTTAATCATTCTGGTACTACCTGTATGTTTCAGGAGGGTGTTTTTAAGCTCCTTCTTTGCTAACCCTGTTCCCATTGTTGGTTCTGCAAAGATGTCACAGCCATAAAGTGTCTTATACCAATATTGAATATGGCGTAACCATGGTATATTTGAACAGTGATCGAGCTTTAAACAGTCATTGATCACATCCTGAGTAAATTTTGTTTCTTCCTTTGACCAGATTGATCGCCATAGGGGCAGAGGGCGTAGGGTAATTAAGTCCTTAACATGATTTAGGCCCACTTCCCTATGTATTAGCTCATTTGAGGCCGCAGCCGGAGCACAAAGCAATCGTTTCAGGAAGGCATTCTCCTCATGCTGGATTAGGTTACCACTCTGGGAATGGTAACCCCATATCCCGGCCCCATACAGGGCAGATGTAATGCACCTAGAATTGTATATTGACAACATCCCTTGAATTCTACAGCCCCCTAATTTCGCTGCGAATCTAAAAACACTGCTTGTATTCCTTGACATTTTGAGACGGACACTGTCTTGTTCGTTAACCCACCTCCCGTCTCCTGAGAATGTGATGCCCAGGTAACAAAAATTCCTTACGGGTTCTAGTTTCTCACCGTCTAAATAAAAGGGCCTGCTTTTTCTCGTCTTCCTGCCACAAGACATTTTAAAGGTCTTTCCTTTGTTAATTGTCAACTTTCTACCATCAATGAAGGTATGAAACTTGTCAATCAAACATTGCAAGCCGTTTTGAGTGCGGGAGAGAAGAACCGCGTCGTCCGCGTATAAAAGAATAGGAATTGGGTTACCGTTAATAGTAGGTGCATCTGCTTGAATTCTTCTTAGGTTTTGATCTATCTGATTTATAAAAAGGGAGAATAGCAGTGGGGCAAGCACGCATCCTTGTCGGATGCCTCTGTTGATTTTAAAAAAGGGTGTGCATTCTCCTGCAGGTCCGAATCTAACTTTGCTAGATAGGTTTGCGTACAGTCTGGCCAGGAAATGTATAATTTTGATCGGAGCTCCCATTTCCAACAAAACTGGCCATAGGAGCGAGTGTTCCACCAGGTCGAATGCCGAACTCAGATCAGCAAAGCACAAAAATAAATTGCCCTCTTTGGCTTTTGTGTATTTGCTGATTATGAGTTCCAGGTTCACACACTGCTCCATTGTACCCATCCCCTTTCTGAACCCGTACTACACTGGGGATAAGATGTTATTTTCCTCTATCCAGGCTTCCAGTCTCTCTAAAAGGACTCGACTGAGGATTTTAATTGACGAGTTCAGGAGTGAGATGGGACGGTAATTTCGTGCCTCTGACCTGGAGCCTTTCTTGTAAAGAAGCATGATAATAGACTGACCCCATGTTGCAGGGAGCCTATCTTCTATAGCAGCATTAAAATATCGTGTCAATATTGGGGCCCATAGATTCATTTCATATTTATAAAAGTCCATAGGTACCCCGTCGGGGACCGGGGCTTTACCGCCTTTACTATTTCTTATTGCCTCGGTAACCTCAGTTAGGGTCACGGATAACTGCATTTCTCGCCATTTGGAGCTAGGTGCTATATCTGTAATTAAAAATATCCCATCTAGGTTAAAATCAGAGTTAAAAATCCCAGTAAAGTGGGTTATCCAGGCGCGGCAACTGACATGGGAGGTAATTTCAGGGATGTTATCGTTCTTTAAAAATGGACTATTCACAGTTTCCCAGAATAATTTATGGTTTTTTGTTTCCGCAGCCATATCCAACTTGACCCAAGCCTCGTTTTGCAAGTCTTTTTTCTGGTTACCAGGGCAGTCTTATAATTGAGACGCTCCACTTTAATTTTATCTTTATCCCTCGGCTTGGTATCAAGTGCTTTTTTAAATTTGTTTAGTGACTGGGCACAATGCTTATCGAACCATGCCACTTTGGTTCTCCTCGACTTTCTACTCCTTACTGTTAGTGAGTTATCGATTACTTCAGTTATTTTTAAAAAGTTAGCGAGTAAGATACCAGGGGTCACTTTAGATGTCAAACAGTAGCCTATTTCCCCACTACATTTGGAGAGTACATCCTCCATAAATTCGGCAGGGTTAATTCTGATCCACTTTATCCTCATACCGTTAGGTCTTTCGGCTTGGATCCCTTGGACAGGTCTTCCATAGACGTGTGTTTTTGGCCCCCAGCCTATTAATACCATCGATATGCTATTGTGATCGCTCACAGGCTGCTCGATTACCCAGACATTAAGATAGACTGTACCATTGGATACCAAAATATGATCCATGTTAGAGTAGGCATCCCTCCCTCTAAATGAGGGGCACTCTTCGTTATCTTTATTCTTTGTACAGTCTAATAAATCCAGGTCTAGTTTGGTGCGCTAGATTATTCAGCACGCTCCCATAATTAGTGTGTGGGAAGTGATTGTAAAAAGTACTACCTCCATTAAAATACTCCACATGGTGGCCACAGATCCCCTTCTGTGCAGGACTACATGCTTGAATGTTAAAATCTCCCGCCCAAATTATTACTGGGGGGTCACTTGATAACACTAGTACTTCGTCTATTGCCCGCTCTAAATCAAATACAATCGTGCCCCGGTTGAGTCCCACTATATTATTGTAAAAATGTATTATAACTAAATCCTTGCCTGTACCATGTACTAAACGCAAAATTGATGCATATTGAGCCACCTCCACATAACCACCAAGGCTGAACTCTGTTAGAGAAGTAGATATCAGCGTCAGTAGTCCACCTTTTGCTCTTCCTGCTGAAGAAGCTATTGCATCCACGCTATATGATGTATACCCCTCAACTTGAATTTGGGCTCTATGCCACGTCTCCTGGAGACAAATTATATCGTGACCTTGCTTGACAAAACTATCCCAAAAAGGCGTAGTTATTTTAGCAGCAATTCCCGCTATGTTCCACGTAATGACCTTTAGACCTTCAACAGAGTTGTCATCAGTTGTATCGTAATGTGTGGTTGGTTCAGATCTCTCTAAAATCACGTCCAAAGTTATGTCCGTGTCAGGAGTTACATCAGAGTGGGCTATTGTATCATTATTGTGCTGGTCACTACTTGCTAGACTCACTGCAATATCCCCTTCTACCCTATATGTGCTTAACAACCCGTTGTCGATTTCATCCATTCCCCTAGATACAGTTACTTCAGGATGAGGTAGTACAGTTTGTTCCCTCAGTCAGTCGTTCTCATCTAATGAACCAAAAACCTGAAATCTGTTGTAAGTCGGGATTGTAATATTATCCCATAGATTGTACAATGGTGCTGGTTCATACGCTACATTAAAATAGTTAGAATGTGCGGCTCTATGACAGTCGATAGGCCGTGTTGTGACTTGTTTTCCTGACTGACTCCTGTAGAAATAGTCTAGAGGGAGCAAGGTTGTATTATATTCATGTTTAGAGGGTATGGGTGCATTTAAAATGGAATCTCTAGCCCAGTCAGGTATCCTGAAATTTATAACTATACAGTCCCCTTTTATCTCTTTCTTGCTGGGTCCCAGCCACCCTACTCTCTGTGTAGAAATAATTTGGTTTGCCCCTCGCATTGGGAATCCACAATTTTGAGCAAGCCAATGCAAAGTTTTATTCTTGAGGGTTACCTGATTTTCAAATTGGGTGGGTTTAAGTTTTGGTACATTAGCAAGGATAGCTACGTACGGGCTACATTCTGGCGGGAGACTAATCGTTGCGGGAATAATGTTATTGATATGCCGCACTGGTGCTGTTATGGCCGTGTTATTAGGTATAGAACCCCCTTTCTCCCTTTGCCCCACATCAGTTTCCTGCCCCGTTTTGGCATTAGGAATAGGTAATTTTTCTTGGGCAGTGGCTGCTATTACCGGGGCCAGACGACTAGATGTACTTGTTTCGCTGCCAGTCAGGTTATTACTAGGTTTGCCCTTTGATGTATTGATTGTGGGTTGCTTAACGTGTGTGCTAAGATGTTCTAATAAATCTAAGTTGGCTAGACCCAGCTTTTCGAGAATCTCCACTTTGTCCATTAAGACCCTCAATCTTTCAGCCATTGGTGTGATGTGGGATTTTACCATATACTCTAGCTGTTGTATGAGGCCCTCGATGTTAATTGGGGGTGGATTTTGTTGGGCGGTATCGTGATTTTCATCCAACTGCACATTTCTGCTCTGATGCGATGTGCTTCCCCCCCTCCCTTGTTCCAATGTGGTTTGGATTAATCTCTTCTTTTTACTTCTATATCTCTTCCCTTGTCTATTTACAACTACCAATTTCCTACTGAAGGCAGATTTGTGTTTGAACCTGCCGGTTCCATGATCACCCATGCTACTCGATGGGCTGGTGTTAACTGACTCTGCTATTGAGTTAATATCCTTGATGCCACAATCGTTTAACTCCGCTCTGACTTTTGGCACATCAGTCACTATAGATGGAAGAACAACCTCATTAGGTTGTAAATTAGGAGTTAGTGATAACCTATTCTCCCGAGCAGCAAACACAGTAGGTGGTGACTGTTGTAGTGCCTCGTCTTGATTCTGCCCATTCCCTGGCAAGTCTGCATAGGAATCTAATAAAATAGAATCCTGTAATATAGCTGTTATAATGGATGTATTCGCAGGTGTATTAACTCCTTGTGTGGGTTGGGTTACCAGGCACATGCTCGGTGGTAGTGAGAGGAGTCTTTCAGTATTTTCTATAGCAGTGACAACCACCCCAATTGTTTGTTGTAACATTCTGTCAATTGCGGTTAGGGTTGGGAGTGGGGTTGGTGGCAGCATTAATTTCCTTGTCGTCGATAGAGTGGACATTGGAGTCTTTTTAACCATGGTTCTACTTATTATTTCAATCAGTTCTACAGTTGGCAGCAGTTAGATCAGTCTCAAATCAATTGGAATGGTTTACCTTAAAGGTTGTTTTATTTGTGAAGCCAAGGGACGTGGCCCAGCCCAGACTCCTCGGGACTCTGAGAGCCCGCCCTTTGCCCGGGCTTCGCCCGGCGTCCCGCGAGGCGGGGCTTGCACGGCTCTTATGCGCCTCCTGGCGCGGTTTGTTGATGCGTGGGCCGCCGGGACTGCTGGGAAGTGTAGTTCCCAGCCCGCACTCCACTCGGCGGTCGCGCTGGCCAGGCAGCAAACCCAGCGGGAGGCAGGCGGGAAGCCGACAGCCGCGCTGGCAAGGTGGCAAAACCAGCGGGGCAGCGGGAAACAGGCGGAAGACTCCAGCGGCGAACAGCAGGCCCACAGGTATCCCTATCATTTAACCCTGTTCTCCTTGGGGCTCTTTTTCTCTCTTCCCTTTATTTCTTCTTTCCCCAAGATATGATTTATAGACTTCATTGTGCGCATCTGTTATCTATCACCGATTACCTCGGAGCTATCAAGACCTATATCCCTCCTGCCTTTTGTTCTGTAAGTTGACTCATCACCACATTGTTTGCCTAAATTAAAAATTTTAAACTGGTCTAGTCGTTATTTGAATGTGTGATCTCTCTTAGGTTGTATGTAACTGTAGTCTCTATAAGCATTCCAAGCATACTATGTACTGTAGCAGAGTGTAGTGTGGCTTCTTTTATCATGCCCGTGTTTTATGAAACACAATAAAATGCCTGAAAAAAAGAAAAGCTTCTTTCTTATGATATAAAAAGGTTGATGGGTGGATCTACTTGTTTATTGTGTAAACTCTGAGTGGACACTCAACCAGGTCAAAACCAAATACAGTACCTTGATGTTCGGAGTATAGAGATTTCGCAAAGATGCCAGAGCCATGGAGAGACCTTCTGTACTGTAGGAAATCCATAGACCTTGCAGAATGGAGGAGGAAACCCCCACTTTTTTACTCAAACCCTACAAAGGGACATAAATTGAGACATTTTAAAGGATTTATGTAATTCTCAAATATATACAGAGTGAGATGCAATATTTCTCTAGTAACTTTAGATTCTTTGCAAAGCAAGGAGTAGGCACAAGTGATGGTCGGTTTCAATGTCTGAGCTTGAAAAAGTATAATCTATTGGATGCCGGAACTATTTGTGACCATTGATCGCTTGGCTTAGTAAGTCTTTTAAATTCAGGGAATACATATAAACTAAACGGCTATAAGCGTACAGTCAGTTGTGAACATTAAAGACACTTACGAAATGGAAATGGCCATGTCGTTTTGAAAAAGTAGTTTGCATGGCAGTATTTAAGTAGAATAAAAGTAAATCATAAAAACACCATGATCTCAGCAATTCCTTAAAAGTATAGGGAAAAGAAGTTGCAAGTAAAATGAACATTTATAAAAGTGAGCAGCAAGTTCTATGGTATCTTTGGCAGAAACTGTAAAATAAATCCTAGGAAGTAGGTGTACTTTTTTTTAATACAGCTATTACAAATCTTTATTGAGTCATTTGAAATAATGCAAAACACAGTTCAACATCCAAAACTCCACACTACTGCTGGACATGCGGTAGACTCGGTCATGCCTGTTTTCACAAGGACACTTCACATTGGCTTCTGTTAGCATACTGCCCAGCATAGTGGTCTACAAAAATAATTCAACAGAGCAGTTGCCATTCTCTTGGACTCTGGCGAAGGCTTCCTTTTCAGAGCAATTTAGAGGAGTGGAGCGAGAGACAGTGGTGCCTCTAATTAACCCACTTGTAGCCCATATCAATATGGACTGAACCCCTCAGAGTAGATGATGACACACCTGCAACCCAGAGAGAGCCCCATAATGTTCACTGTCATGCTGTGGAGGCCATGGCAAAACCATGGTCTCTATGGAGATAGCACTCTCTTCAAGAAAAAGGTAGTTAAGTATGTGGTTGTCCATAGATTGAGAAAGCCACAACATGGAGCCTAGCAGCTCTTTTCTATTGTGGAGGACGGTGAGGGTACAGAAGAATGGAGAGACTGAATGGTCTCAGGCAAGACCAGTATGGGGCAGTAGTTGTCCAATGGAGGACTTTAACACCTGCCCACCAACTGAAGCCAGAGTGAGACCCATGCAGACAAACTGAAGGTCTGTTGGACGAGCTAGCACCAGGGTGTCAACTTAAGGGAGCAAATGGTACCAATGACAACTCTCATTGGATTTCTCAAGGGATACCTCATGCCTCTCGAGAATGGGTGGAAGAGGAATGCTTTTATTTGTCTTAGTTTCATACCTAATAATTCAGGTGGAGGTGGTGGGTACAAATGGAAGTAGCAAAATGTTTGATGAACAGGATGTAAAACTGTTGGAAGGCTAAGTAGTTATGTATCTGTATCTCCAGTTTATTGTTGGTATTTTTCATATATTCAATAGCTTGAATAATTTCTAGTCATCGGGCTGTAGCAATAAACATTGTTAAAATGGTCGTAGGCTTCAACAGGTGTTGTTAGTAGCACATGAGTTTAACATCAGCACTAACATTAGCCAATGAGGTGGAAGTGCTGAGCTCTTTCTTCTACCCATACCCCCACCAGAGGCCAGAACAGTTCAGAATTGTATAGCACATGTGTGAAGAGTAGCTATCATATGAGAGAGCCTCTGATCAGTGAGAAGGAATACTTGCATGTGAATGTAGGAAAGATTCCTATGCAGGAGAACTGGAGTAAGAGGTAACTATTTTTCTCGCCAGCATTGGATGTTTCACATATTAACATGCTTAAACCAGAATAGCAAGTAGTACATAAGTGAGTGAAGCAGGCTCACCTTATTGTAACAGGCTGCGGAGAACTGCTTGCTCTTCTGCTGAGTTGCTGATGCAATTTCATCCCAGTAGTATTCCTAGTGAAGTTATGCCTGCTTCTGCACGTGGAACTTATCTTTGCACCAGATGCAGATTTCTTTCCACTTAGCACTGTAGGTCTTAGTCATGGATGGTGCACAAGACTGTGCCAAGATGTCGCGGCAGTCTGAAGGGATAGTCAGATGTTGGCACTTACGAAAGTGGTCAGGGGCCATGCCTTTAGGATCAAAGACTTGAAGTAGTGATGAAGATTCTCGCTATTGTATCTTAAGAGGATCCTGGGGCGAATCTTCAACTGGATTGGTGGGTACGCGGAAAGCTTCAGTAGGCCTCTGTACTACAGCTGGCTAAGCCATGACGGGGTAATCAAAATCAATGAACAATGATCTGCCTTTGTGCCTTCCTGAGACCTCTGGGGATGAGGGATGAATTGGAAAAACATATGCAAAGTTATTCATTTGAGTATTCAAAAAGGAAGTGCCCTCGGACCCCAGGCGATGGAGCCTGCTGGTTTAGTAATAGCATTTTCTGTTCTTCAGGATGGCAAAGAGGTCTATGGTTGTCTGGCCCAGTTTTGAAAGACCTATTCTGCTTAGTCCTGGAGAAGTTCCCATTTGTGCCAATCTGAAAGAGTGTGGCTCAACATGTCTATCTGGTTGTTTTGATATCCCGGATGATGTTCTACTGCAATGCCCTCCTCCTTGACATGGCCCAGTCCCACAACATTTGAGCCCCTTCTGACAAAGAATATGATCAATAGTTACTTACCTGTAATCTGTGATTCTCCAGTATTGGTGTCTTTCATAGATTCACATGCCTGAATCATTCCCCGTCTTCGGAGTGGGAGTACCACGGTACATAAAAAAGCAATAATATGCCATAATAACATAGAAAAACCTGGTAATAACCAACCAGGAAGTAAAGTAGCCCAAGCTACAGGAGAAAAAAACTTCCACACTCATGACTATCCTAGTCATTTTGTATAGCCCAAACTGCAGCCAGTCAGGTGACAGCACCCACCAGAAAGTTCTCCCCAGAGGCTCAGGCTCTCAGATTTTCTCGCACAGGAGTGATGGTAAACCAATCTAGCCTATGAGCCTCTGAGGGGAGGTGGGCGGGTTGCATGTGAATCTATCAAAGACACCAATACTGGAGAACCACAGATTACAGGTAAGTAACTATTGTTCTTCTCCAGTATTTGGGGTGTCTTTCATAGATTCACATGCCTGAATAAGAGTAGATAGCAGTATACATCCATGCTTGGAAGACGCTATTTGTAGCAGAACTTGTACATATGAAAAAACACATAATCATATAATAAGTCACATTTCTAAAAGCATGAAATTTGCAGTTACATGAGAATGTAAGCATGAAAAAGCGTCTGAAAAGCAATAAGAGGAGGGGGGAACAGTGGCTCACCTTATCTGAAAAGATTCCGCAGAACTGCTTGACCCACTGAAGCATCAGTCTCGCTGGCTGCATCCAAGCAAAAGTGCTTGGCCAGGTCGCAATAGTGCTTGGCCAGGTCGCTGCTCCGAAGATCTGCTGCAGAGGAACCCCAGCGAAAAGAGCAGTCGAGGAAGAAACGGCTCTTGTCGAGTGAGCCCTTGGAGTTGCCTGTAAAGGTTTTCCTGCTTGTATATGGCAAAAGTCAATAGCCGCAGAGATCCATCTAGCTATTGTTTGTTTAGACACTGCATGTCCTTGTCGAATTTTCCCATAAGCGACAAACAATTGATCGGAGTTGCGTATTGCAGAGGTCCTTTGCAAATAGAACTTTAAACACCTTTTGATGTCAAGTGTATGCAATGCATACAACAAACAATTTTTCTAGGGTTCTAGGGAAGTATTTAGAGACCAGAGCACAGTTATACCCCCCACACAAGTATTAAAGAACAACAAATAACTGTGGGTCTAAAAAGTGAGCTCAAAAACATGCTAAGTGTTGCTGGCTATGTGTCTGCTACTACTGAAACGATAGGGGACAGACTGGACAGTTAACCACTGTGAAAAATGTCCATCAGTTACGCGAATGTGGGCACCCAGTACATCATTTGGTCTACTCCACAGTAGTTTCACCACCACTCTATCTCCATAGATGTATATTGGGGATACAGAGTGATGGGTGGATGTCTGGTAGGTTAGATTAATTCGTAACTATGAGCAGTGCACAAAAAATGTGTGGTAAAAATTATAAGTGTAAGATTGGATGGTGCATACAATTATTACTTTATTCTGGAGTCATGCACCTCCAAAGTTAAAAACAATAGTGCAAAGAAGTCAGGCGGTTCAAGCAAATACCTTCTGACTGGGCTATCTGGTCGACATGTTTCTGCGGTTACTGGTCAATCATTATACCATCCGCTTCCTCAGGACCCATAAACTTAATTGCTACTGCTAAACTAGTGAATGTGAGAAACAGGACATTTGTGAACGAAAAAAGTGTCACCTGTACACTTCCATTTTTCTCCTGTGAGTGTCCGTTTATGCCATAGCCAGCGAATCCACATGTAATGAAAACACAAACAATCATAGCATTTACGTTAGTTCATGCTATACAAACATTATTGTACAAATTATTCTAATACTGCATCTGGGTCAAATGACCCTAGTGTATATAACCTTGTCAACGTAATCAAAGTCTCACCTTAATTTTTAAGGGAAAAGGCCTCACCTCACCTGGCAAACAGCTCAGGAAAATGAAGCACCGCTCTATAGTGCAGAGAAATATATACAAAAGTCAGTGTAAAAAAACAGTGTAAAAAAACAGTGCCTGGCAGGTACAGAGTCACCACCTATAGGATGCCAAACAGCACCCAGTAGGGGTCAGTTGTCTTATCATTGTTCAAAAATATGGCATATTTTACGGCACATTTTTAAGCATGTTTTTAAGCATATTATAAGCATTCAGGATAGATCGCCATAAGGTGTCCATCGTAACTACCTATAGGATGCCGAGCAGCACCCCCCATAGAGGTTACTAGTCTTATCAGTGATCGCTATTGTGGCATTAGTAAAAGCCTTAGGCATTCAAGAGATCGCCATGAAGTGTCGATCATTAACACCACGTAGTGCTTATATACCAATAGAAGGTGATATGGCCGAAAGCACCAAGCGTCTTAATGCATTGATGATCTGTAATCAATGACACAGACAGATACATACAATCTAATAGCCCCGGCTTGGTCGCGCTGTGTCCACAAGCGCAGTACAACCATTTCCACAAGCAGCGTCTATCACGCACTTCATTGCGAGTAAAGAGTTAAATGGTTACAGTGTTTAGTAAAGCCCCTCCTGCCGCCTCACCTCTCCGTCGGTACTTCAAACAGCCAGCCGGGCTGTTTGGGGAGGTGCCGCAGGGAGAGACGTGCACTTCCTTATTGATTTCTGAGCCAGCGCGATAGGGCACACGCGCGGCTCATAGAACTACAAGTACTGCAAGTACTGCCGGGAAATGTGGTCCCGCTCGCGCTAGGCAAGCGTCCTCTGGCGCGTGTCAGATCAGCGCTGTAATTGACAGGCCCATGAATAGCGGTAAAAACTTAAACGCGACCTGGTGACGCGTGCGATACTACATTTTCCAGAGGCTTATGTAGTTCTGATCTGACACGCGCCAGAGGACGCTTGCCTAGCTGGTGATTTGGCGTGGTGATGAATGCTCTCTCCACGATTTCCACAGTTGGCTCAATGAGCAGAACACATATCTACGGTTCACATTGGAGAACAGCCAACACTCATTGGCCTTCCTAGACCTGTTGATTACGGCTACACCACAGGGTCTGAAATCTGAGCTATACAGAAAGCCTATGGCTCGCAATTCTTTGCTGCAATATACCAGCTGTCATCCCAAATCATTACGCGATAATCTCCCGTATGGACAGTTTTTGCGAGTGCAGCGGAACTGTACCAGCAAAGAAGACTCGATCAAGCACTCTGAAGACTTGTCATCAAAACTTGCTGAACGAAGCTACCCGAAGAAATTGATTAGGCGCTCAATGAAGAGAGCAGCGAACAACAACCGGGAAGCATTATTGGAGCCCCCTGTTCCAAAGACCAAGAATGACAGGCTCACATTCGTGAACACGTTCAGCACTAGATCCAACGCCATTCAGCGTATAGTCCGAAAACACTGGAGGATTTTGAACACCGGTGCAGACTCCCTACCACAACCACTATTTGCTTTTAAAAGAGCTACTAGTCTGAGAGACAAGCTGGTTCACACCAGACCTCCTCCTAAGGAAGTCCATCACGTGGGGACGATATGGAACATGCCACCCGTGACGGGGCACCATCCGTGTGGCAACTGCGCAGCATGTCCACAGACCAAAAAGACCACCTCTGTTGATATAGGAACGAATCGTCCATGGGAACAAAAGAGGTTCACCAACTGCAACAGCAGCAATCTGATCTATCTCATCACCTGCCCATGCGCACTTCGGTATGTCGGGATGACTACCCGGAAGATCAGAACAAGAATCTCAGAACACAAGAGCACAATTAGGTGCAGAAAGCAAGCAACAAGACTGACGAATCACTTTATCCAAGTTGGGCACGGACCAACGGAGTTTGAGTGGACTGTGTTAGAACAACCAAATATTCCAACTCATATGACAGACATTTCAAGGTACCTGTTCAAAATTGAGCAGAAATGGGTTTACAAGCTCAATTGTGATAAGGGCGGGTTAAACGAAGACATCCCGTGGATGACACTGTAGGATCATCTTTCGATGCTCTCATTATTCGATGCCTGCATGTACATTTGAGAGGCTAATGCGACTGGCCTTGGGCTATTATCCTGAGGTTAGTCCTATCTAATGAGATATGGACCATTCATTTTCACAACAGCTATTCAGGCCACACAGTCGGGTAGATGTCTGCCTTGTAAATATGCTCAGTAACTGGCGATGTCTGTACCATTAACAAACTCATTATCTACTTAGTAGAGTTTTTACCGGTTCACAGCATCCTTGAGTATGAGCCCGATGGCTGTATGATAGTGTTTTAATACCTGACACTTCAAGATTAGATATCTAGTCACCGCGGGTTATTTGACAGTTTTGGTCACCGCGCTGTAATTGACAGGCCCATGAATAGCGGTAAAAACTTAAACGCGACCTGGTGACGCGTGCGATACTACATTTCCCAGAGGCTTATGTAGTTCTGATCTGACACGCGCCAGAGGACGCTTGCCTAGCGCGAGCGGGACCACATTTCCCGGCAGTACTTGCAGTACTTGTAGTTCTATGAGCCGCGCGTGTGCCCTATCGCGCTGGCTCAGAAATCAATAAGGGAGTGCACGTCTCTCCCCGCGGCACCTCCCCAAACAGCCCGGCTGGCTGTTTGAAGACCGACGGAGAGGTGAGGCGGCAGGAGGGGCTTTACTAAACACTGTAACCATTTAACTCTTTACTCGCAATGAAGTGCGTGATAGACGCTGCTTGTGGAAATGGTTGTACTGCGCTTGTGGACACAGCGCGACCAAGCCGGGGCTATTAGATTGTATGTATCTGTCTGTGTCATTGATTACAGATCATCAATGCATTAAGACGCTTGGTGCTTTCGGCCATATCACCTTCTATTGGTATATAAGCACTACGTGGTGTTAATGATCGAAACTTCATGGCGATCTCTTGAATGCCTAAGGCTTTTACTAATGCCACAATAGCGATCACTGATAAGACTAGTAACCTCTATGGGGGGTGCTGCTCGGCATCCTATAGGTAGTTACGATGGACACCTTATGGCGATCTATCCTGAATGCTTATAATATGCTTAAAAACATGCTTAAAAATATGCCGTAAAATATGCCATATTTTTGAACAATGATAAGACAACTGACCCCTACTGGGTGCTGTTTGGCATCCTATAGGTGGTGACTCTGTACCTGCCAGGCACTGTTTTTTTACACTGACTTTTGTATATATTTCTCTGCACTATAGAGCGGTGCTTCATTTTCCTGAGCTGTTTGCCAGGTGAGGTGAGGCCTTTTCCCTTAAAAATTAAGGTGAGACTTTGATTACGTTGACAAGGTTATATACACTAGGGTCATTTGACCCAGATGCAGTATTAGAATAATTTGTACAATAATGTTTGTATAGCATGAACTAACGTAAATGCTATGATTGTTTGTGTTTTCATTACATGTGGATTCGCTGGCTATGGCATAAACGGACACTCACAGGAGAAAAATGGAAGTGTACAGGTGACACTTTTTTCGTTCACAAATGTCCTGTTTCTCACATTCACTAGTTTAGCAGTAGCAATTAAGTTTATGGGTCCTGAGGAAGCGGATGGTATAATGATTGACCAGTAACCGCAGAAACATGTCGACCAGATAGCCCAGTCAGAAGGTATTTGCTTGAACCACCTGACTTCTTTGCACTATTGTTTTTAACTTTGGAGGTGCATGACTCCAGAATAAAGTAATAATTGTATGCACCATCCAATCTTACACTTATAATTTTTACCACACTCATTTTTTGTGCACTGCTCACAGTTACGAATTAATCTAACCTACCAGACATCCACCCATCACTCTGTATCCCCAATATACATCTATGGAGATAGAGTGGTGGTGAAACTACTGTGGAGTAGACCAAATGATGTACTGGGTGCCCACATTCGCGTAACTGATGGACATTTTTCACAGTGGTTAACTGTCCAGTCTGTCCCCTATCGTTTCAGTAGTAGCAGACACATAGCCAGCAACACTTAGCATGTTTTTGAGCTCACTTTTTAGACCCACAGTTATTTGTTGTTCTTTATTATTAAGTGTATGCAATGCCCTTTCCGCAGGGGATTGCGGGTTAGAAAAAAATGTTCTTAAGATGTCTGGCTTGTTCAGGTGAAAGTCCGAAGGCACCTTGGGCATAAATATGGGATTTGTGCGGAGCTCTACTGAATTAGACGTGTACTGTAAGAAAGATGGATGGACAGTGAAAGCCTGGACATCACTGACTCTTCTAGATGAAGTCAAAGCTAACAAAAGAGACACTTTCCATGTAAGAAATTTTAAATCCACTCTGTGAGTTGGTTCAAAAGGGTGGCGCATGAGCTGCGCTAACACTATATTGAGATGCCATGGTGGAGGTGGATTACGTACCAGAGGAAACATTCTGAAAAGTCCTTTAAAGGACTGCTGTATTATTCTTGAAGAGTAAAGCGAAGTGGACCCATCCTGACGATATCTTGGAATGGCTGATAGGACAACCTTTAGAGTTGGGTGCGATAAACCTGACCTTGCCAGGTGTAAGAAAAAAGGCAATATCTGATCCGGCCTTGCTTGAAAAGGATGAATCCCAGCCGAGTGACACCAGATACAGAATCTTTTCCATTTAAGTCTGTATGTCTTTATCATAGCAGGTGCTCTTGCTTTGGCTAGTACCTCCTTACAATCTGCAGAGATATTCAGATGGGCGAATTCGAGGTAATCAGGCGCTAAGCCGCTAATTTCTGAGAAGCCGGGTCCGGATGGTAAATCTGACCATCCTGAATGGAGAGGATATTCGGTATTGGTCGAAACTGAATTGGTTCGCACTCCGATAGAAGGAGCTTGGTTAACCAGTATTGGCGAGGCCACCTGGGGGCGATGAGAATCAGGCGACACAGTTCTTTCTTCATCTTCCGGAGAACCCTGGGAACCAACGGTATCGGAGGATAGGCGTAAGCATATATTTGAGACCATTTGATCGAAAATGCATTCCCCCGAGAGTCCTTGTGGGGATGCCAGCTTGCAAAGAACAGGCATTTGCTGTTTTTCTTGGTCGCAAAGAGGTCTAGCTCCGGATGACCCCACGGTTGAAAAATCCGATCTACCGTTGGTTGATGAAGTTCCCATTCGTGGGTGGACAAGGTTGATCTGCTGAGGGTGTCCGCAAGAACGTTTGCAGTTACCGTTACATGGACAGCCAAAAGATTGATTCTGTGTCGTATTGCCCATGCCCATATTTCCTGGGCTTCTTGAGACAGAAGAACCGACTGGGTTCCTCCCTGTTTGTTCAAATAATGCATGCTTGTAGAATTGTCTGTGCGAACCAATACCGTGGCACCTTGAATGATTGCGCAAAAGGACTTGAGGGCTAGGAAGATGGATCTTAGCTCCAAAAGATTGATGTGCCAGACCTTCTGTTGAGAGCTCCACCTCCCGCTGACCGTCAGCCCTTGAAGATGTGCTCCCCAACCATTGAGGGATGCGTCTTTGGTGATTGTGAAGTTTGGTGCGTCTTGAAGGAACGCACAACCCTGTAGTAAATTTATCTTTTGAATCCAAGAGCTGCTCAGATGCGAGGGGTGATTCGGATGAGATCTTCGAAGGTGCCGGAGACCTGCAGCCATTGCAGGTTGAGTTCTTCCTGAAGAGGCCTCATCCTGAGGAGGCAATTCGGTATCAAAGGAATGCAAGAATAAATCATCCCCAGAAAAGACTTGAACTGTTGGACTGAAACTGACCTTCTTGATAGTAAAATCCGAGCCATGTCTTGTATTCTTTCTTGTCTCTCATCCGATACGAAAGCTCGGACCAGTTGTGTGTCCAAGGTTGCTTCCAAGAAAGCTTGTCTTTGGGACGGTTCTAGCTGTGCCTTGCTGAGATTGATGGAGAGACCCAGTGATTGGAAGAGAGATAGACACTGTTGGACATGGTTGTCTGTGCTTGCGTAAGAACTCGCCTTGATAAGGCAATCGTCCAAGTAGGGAAATATTTGTATTCCCTCCAGCCGGAGGTGTGTTGCTACTGGAGCCAGGACCTTCGTAAACACCCTGGGCGCTGAACGCAGCCCAAAGGGGAGGTCCTTGAATTGAAAATCCCTGCCAGACACTCTGAAACGCAGGAACTTCCTGTGACGGGGTAAAATGGTAATGTGGAAATACGCATCTTGAAGGTCCAAGGTGGCCATGCACTCTCCCGCCGAAAGAAGATGCAGTATTTCTTGAAACGATAGCATCCGAAACGTTAGCTCTTTCAAGTACTTGTTGAGGGCACGAAGATTCCCCAGATTTCTTCTTTATTAGAAAGAACCTGGAATAGAATCCTGCTCCCCTCTGAACCCGAGGGACTTTCTCGATTGCTCCTTTCTTTAACATCAGATTGATCTGGGAAAACAACTCTTTTAAATGAGCTGGAGGTGGGCCCTTTGGGGGAACATTTGGAGGGAACTTTTCGAATTCGAGGGCATGGCCCTTGGCCACAATGTCCAAGACCCACCTGTCCGACATTATTGAGGACCATTTTGAGTAGAATTTTGAGATTTTGCCTCCAATTTTTATGTGGGAATGCGGCAGTAGCAGTGGCAGGTGATGAATCTCATTGTCTTTTGTTTGATTCCTTTCCGCGGTAGGTAGGCTTTCTTTTGTTTTGGGAATAATTTGTGTTGCGCTGGCCGTAAGACTGGAAACGTTGGTATTGGTAACGTTGATTCCCTTGCCTGTAGGAAGATTGCGGATTATAACCTCCTCTAGTAATGGACGATCAACGTCCTCTCGCACCCCGAAAGGGCGGCTTCCGAAATTGTAAGGTGCCAAGGGACCTGGCTGTTTCCGTGTCTTTTTTGATTGTATGCAAGGCTTCGTCTACCTGCGGGCCAAACAAAAATTCCCCGTCAAAAGGCATGTACAATACCATAGCTTGCACCTCCTGGCGGAAGGAGGTCGCTTTTAGCCAGCCTTGCCTATGCAGGACAGCAGCCCCCGCTAACTGTCTGAATCCAGTCGAAGCCACATCAACTGCAGAGTCGATAATCTCAGCCGAGATTCTCTCACCCTCCTGCAGTATTTTCAGAGCTTCTGCTTTGGAAGGTTCTGGAAGCATACTGATATATGGCGAGATGTCAGACCACATTTGCAGGTCGTATCTGCCCAGAATGGCTAAAGCGTTGGCAGCCCGGACTGTAGCTGCTGCCATTGTAGATACACGCTTCATAATAGCATCCAGACGCCTGCCGTCTCTATCCGGTGGGGCTGCGATTGGGGAGGAAGGATTTCTGGATCGTTTCTGTGCAGCTTGTATGATCACCGAATCCAACTTCGGGTGTCCTATAAGGCAAGCTGGGGACTTGACAGGAGCCTTAGATTTTGTATCTATCCTCGGCAGTACTGGAGGGATAGATGCAGGAGTGGACATCACCTTAATTCCCTCTTTCCAGATGAAATCAATAATTGGTATCGACTTAATCTGCTTCCTTGGCTGGTCTTTGAAATCATAGAGGGAGCATTCCTGTTGTGTAGTCTCCATTTGAATATGGAAACGTTGTGTAGCTCTTTCCATAAGAAGGTGGAATCCTTCAACATCCACTGGAGGTGAATCCGCGGTAACCGGAGGTGAAGGAGAAGGTGTTTGGACCTGACAATCGTCCTACTCCGACAACAAGGATCTGTCATCAACTTCACCACCTTCTCTCTCTTCTTCGTCAGAAGATTGGTGTTCTTCAGGCTGATGGGAAGCTACCGGTGGAGGAGACCTTGAAGACCTGAAATCAGGCATGGACGTTTGCACCACAGGCGTAGGAGGCACAGAGTCCGCTGACTCAGAAGGTAGAAAACGCCTGTAATAGTCATTTAGCATGTGCTGTAGATTTGTTAGCAATGCTACCGGCATCTGAGCTGTGGGGACACTAGTAATGGGTGATATTACATGCTCAGGCGAAGGTTGTACATCTTGATCGTCCTCTCCTTGGTACTTGATGTGCAATTCCAAAGGACTTGTTGCTGTTCCAAACCTTTCATCCAGGTCAGACTCTTCCTCACTATCTCCAGAGTCCAGCAACTTGTCAGGGACCCGTAAGGGTACTGTTTGAAGTGACATGTGTAAAGGAGATAAAGGTTCTAGTCCAGAACCGCGTCTCTGAAGCAAAGAAGGCTTCGGTGTCGATGTATAAGCCGTAGACGGTGACCAAACCTGCTTGGTGGTACATGTATACAGTTGCGGTGTCGACGGAGGCACCATCGACGGGCTCGTCGACAGGGGCTTGGACCCGGACGATGATAAGGTCGTCGTCGACGATAGAGTTGTCTTCGCCGACGAAGTCTTCATCCACGATGGAGTCTTCATCGATGATTTTGTCGATGACGTTGCA
Source organism: Lissotriton helveticus (assembly GCF_964261635.1). NCBI lineage: Eukaryota > Metazoa > Chordata > Amphibia > Caudata > Salamandridae > Lissotriton > Lissotriton helveticus. Next base: position 1,783,269,462 of record NC_136065.1, read on the forward strand.
GGTGTCGTCGACGAGCTCGTCGACGACGGGATGGTCGTCGGCGACGATGGGAGCAACTGTCGATGGTGGCGTCAATGATGAAGCTATCGTCGACGGAATCTTCTTAATCGTGGCCGTCGACAGGGCGCTGACTATGGCAGATGAAGATTCTCTCGTCGACGAGATAGGCTTGACTGAGACATAGACCAACGTCGACGGAGAAGACTCCGTCGACATTATCATCTCTGGTTTAGGCGAAGAGAAGGTTACCGTAGACGTAAATGTTGCGTCAATGGAAATCTTCGTCGACGAAGGAGTTGTCGACGACAGGGTCTTCTTCTGAGGTAAAGTCTTCTCAGAAGTTTATTTTTGAGGTAAATTGTTGGTCGCTCTTCTCGGGGATGTAGATGGCAAAAGTTTGCTCTCAGCAGGGGGAGTAGCCTTAGAAGTGGAAGGCCTCTCAGACCCCTTAGAAGATTGTTGTTTCTTCACAATCTTGGCCCCAGGAGAAGATAACACCTCTTCAGCAGCTCTCTTCCTAGAAGCTGTAGTAGACCCAGAGGCAATACTGCCTACCTCAGAAACAGGATTATCTTGATCCTTGAGCTTTTGTAGCCACAAAAGCAAGAGCCCCACCCTGTCCCTGAGGGTCTTCTGAGGGTAGGTCCTACAGATCTTGCAGTCCTTCACCTGATGATCCGGGTACAGGCAGTAAATGCACTTCTTGTGGGGATCTTCCTTGAAAAGCCGGAGCTTACCACAAGAGTCACAAGGCCTGAATAAAAATTTCTTAGAGGAAGACATCCTAAAATCCAGAATCTTGAAGGAAAAAAGAGAAGTACTGAGCAGAGCTCAGGGAGACTCCCTTCACACGCCATGCGGTAGAAAATCTGAGAGCCTGAGCCTCTGGGGAGAACTTTCTGGTGGGTGCTGTCGCCTGATTGGCTGCAGTTTGGGCTATACAAAATGACTAGGATAGTCATGAGTGTGGAAGTTTTTTCTTCTGTAGCTTGGGCTACTTTACTTCCTGGTTGGTTATTACCAGGTTTTTCTATGGTATTATGGCATATTATTGCTTTTTCATGTACCGTGGGATTCCCACTCCGACGACGGGGAATGATTCAGGCATGTGAATCTATGAAAGACACCCCAAATACTGGAGAATTCCTTGTTCTTCCTTGCTTCATAGTTTGTACATTGAGGTCGTATTATATGTCCGAATCAAAATAGCTTGTTTTTTAACCTCATAAGGAACAACTTCAAGCCTAATCAGGTGCTTATGTGGAGGTTCTTCTCTGATCTGACCACAGGCCTCTCATGGACAGCTCCTGCAGGTTTGTGCCCCATCCTTCTAGGGACGCATCTGTTGTCAAGAGTATCCTGTTTATTGGAGGCTGGAACGGAAGACCTGCTTTTATGTTGAATTGAATTCTCCCTCACAGCAGGGCTTGCTCTAGCCGTTTTTTTTTTTACTTTAACTGAGTAGATCTTGCTGAACAGGCCTCACCTGGAGCCTACAGAAAGGAATGAGGCCACTGCAAGATGACATGAGACTTAAGAGAAATTTGTATATCCTGATGGGCACCAATCGCTTGGAGCAAAGTGCCTTTGCCATGGCCAGACATTTTGTAACTTTCTCTTCTGAGGAAAGCCAGAATTAGTTGACTGTCTAAGATTGACTCTTGGAATTGCAGTCTCTTAACTGGATGGATGTAGTTTTTCTTTGTGCTCAGGGTCAGTCCTAACTCTTGGTATAAGTGATGCAATCAGCTGTGGAGGCACAAGCCTTTTCCTTTGATAAATCTTTGAAGAGCCAGGAGATAGGTGCACATTTACTTGGTGACCTTATCTTCAAACGAAGGCAGCCGCCAGTCTTGGGCACTTCGTAGAGAACCGCTGTGCAGGCTTCAAACTAAACGGAAGAGCCTTGAAATCACAGGTATTGACTCTGAGTTTATTTTGTATACGTACATGAAAATATGCATTTTGAAAATACATAGGGGTTAGATGCTCCACTTCCTGAAGCATAATATGGACTTATAGGACTATTACCATTCAAAGCTTTGATTTTTTAAGAATTTATTCAAATTACAAAGGTCCAGTATTGCCCTGTTTTCTTTTGACCAAAAACAAATCAGAAGGAAAATTCTTGATTCCATTGTCAGTCAAAAAAAAAAACGTTATTTGGTTATTCCTAACCATAAAGTGTGTTTCATAAATGTTAACATATACATTTTTTACTGTATAAAATTTTCATTTTCCAAAAATTACATAAAATATTTAGTTTGTCCTTATCCTAAAATATTTTTCATTATATTTACATTTGCATTCTTACCTTATATAAAATCACTCATCTCCAGTTCACTCAATTATTCACTACAGTTCATTAGAGTTTGTAAAACAAAACTATCCAAAAGAAAAGGGTCACTGTTGTAGGTCCACTTTTCAGAGAATGCTGCTTATCCGTGAGAAGAATTTTAGCCCCTGGCATGTCAAGTTGATGGATGCACCTCCCATCCAGCTGATAACGGCTTGCCTCCAGGTATGGATGTTTAGTTCTCGAAAGACTGGGTTGCGATGTGTCTTCCTTCGGTTCATGAATGTTGGGCATGTGCACATTAGATGGCTTATAGATTCTGTTCTGTTGCCACATAAACAGCAGTATGAGTCTTGCTTCCTGCCCTTCCATGTTTGAAGCAGATCTTTTGAGTCATGATATCCTAAACGATACAATATAAAACTCAATTTTATGGCTGGATGGAAATGAGCTGAGACAAATCCTTGCAGCCACCTGTGGGTGTAAGAATTTATTTATCACGGTCCAAGCATATTGCCGTTCTCTTGTTTCCACTGGTTCTTTGCGACCATTTCTATGGCACATTTTTGAAGGAGATGGAGAATCTCTTGCTGTGGTGTCTGCAAGTGCAGGTGATGTTCTCTCGGGATAGAAGGATTGATATACATTCCATAGCGTGACCTGACTTAACTACTTTAAGCAGCTAGAAATCTATATGGTTTACCAAGCAGGGGCAAAACTAGTGATTGTTGCATAGGTGTAAACAATTTTCTTTCGGCACTGTTCTGCCATAGCCTTGACACTGACCTATGTCTGAAAAGTAGCCTTGATTGTACCAGGATTGTCTCAGAGGGTAGTAAGATCTTCCTAGGCCTCCGTATTGAGGGAAGCCTTCCAGTAGGCTGTGGAGAAGTACAGTAAAGGTTGTAGGGAGACGACAGTGTCTGTTCTGGAGATAAAGGCTTAGCCATCAAAAGATACACCCAAACGTTTAAGGCAAGGAAGTTGACCAAAGTGATCTCTCCAAGCGCAGCTCAGCTTACAGTGCGAGCTGATCGAAGCCTGCGCTGCAAACATCCACTGTTGACGATGGCAGTTGCTGCATTCGTGCCTTTCTTGATAATGCCTTCGCTTCTTAACTTTTCTCCTCAGGGATATCATTTATAGAGGTGATATGTTGCTGTGCATCTGACATCATATCTTCCCAGAATAGCCACGGCAGTTGCAGCTTTTATGAATCTTGTAGCCATATACTCATCTCTGTACCCCAAGTTGTCTACGTGCCAGACATCTCTATCTGGAGGAGCCAGAGTGACAGGACTTTTTTGATCTATGCTGGGCCACTGTCACAGTAATGGATTGTAAGGTGGCCAGTCAAGCATTCTGGAGCAGATTCTGATGCCTTGTACTTCTTCTCCAGGAGGGGGATGACTGCCTGAACTGTGGCTGGTCTATGCGTTAGTTTAAGACCCTTGGAACAGACAAAATCCAGGATTGGGGTGAATTTTTTAGATTTTCGAGGTTATTCTTTAAAATCATATATAAAACATTAATGCTCCACAGAAGACTGGGAGCATAACCTTTTCGGTATTTCTAGCAAGGGATTAAAGTGGGTGATATCATTTGGATGTGAATCAGGTTAGGTAGGTGATTTGTCACCTTCTTTAGAAGGATGTAGTCTTCCCACTCTCAATCATGTACATTATCATCATCCTGCCCTTCACCAAAATGTTTGCCTTCTTCCATATCTGACATGCTGTCAGACATCTGTTCTCCCAGCCCCTAGGGTTCGATGGGACAGGGCCTAGAACTAGAGCTGAAATCTTGGGAGCAGGAGATGGTGTCTCCGGTTGCGGCTAATAACAAAGAGTGGTGGGGGTCTTGGCACCCGGGAGGAGGAAGTAGCATTAATGGTGTCAGTGGAAGAAGCTGCTGTGCAAGTAATCTCTGGAATGCATCCATCATCTGTTGGAATGTGGTCATGAATGTCACTGGAATGGAATCATTGGCAGATGCCACCAAGGACGCCATGGGTAAGGCTGGTCGTAAATGCTTGGAATACCTCCTCCCATGAAAGTCCGAGGCTGATACTTCTGGTATTCTTCCTCCTCACAATGATGTTCTCAAATTCAGGTACATGGAGAACATCTAATTGAGCAGAACTGTAGACTGTGTCCTAAGCTTGTTCCTGATCGCAGACATCAACTTCTAATTCTGAATCACATATGTGCAGCAAGTGGTGAATCCTTCAATGGCCTGAAGATGATGGAATAGGATGCGCTCCATAGGAGTTCCCAGCGGAGCTCCAGCATCCGGATCCATCCTGGTGTAACAGTGCCCTGGTGCTAACTGCCATAATTTTGTGCCCCACCTGTTTGTCTGGGGCAGGGACATCTTAAGGATTTTGGGGGCCCTGAGCCAAACGTATTTTGGGGGGCCTTTTTTGGAACAGCTTAGAATTTATGATCCAATTTCAGCTTGTTCATGCCTTTTTGTCCAGGTCACTGCCTGTGCACAGGCACACTCGTCTAAATTCTAAATGTGATTGCTTTTAATGGACCACTATGTTAGTGCCTGTTCTGGGGAGGGAGGGATGTGTTTGGGTGGGAAGCGGGGGAGTTGGGGATGTGGGAAGAATTTGTTTGGGGATGGTACTCACCGGTGTGTCTTGGAGCGAGCAGTGGTTCATAGTGCTTTTATATATTGACTACGGGGCCATTGCCTGATGTTACATGCGTGACTTGGAATGTGAGGGGCTTACACTCGATGTAGCGTCGGCACAAGGTCCACTCTTACTTGGTATGCAGGGGCGCGCAGATAGTATTCTTGCAGGAGACGAATCTGACTAGAGCTGAAGGGATGGCGCTGAAGCGTAGATGGCATGGGCAGCTTTATTATACTACTTATTCGGCCTTTGCGAGGGGTGCGCTGATTTGGGTTAGGGCTAGGGTTCCCTTCCAGATGACTGAAGAATTGGTTGATCCTGAGGGCCGCTATTTAGTGGTTGCAGGACGCCTTTACGGGCAGGATGTGACCCTCTGCAGTATTTATGCCCCCAACGTAGAGCAGGCGACCTTTTTCACTCAAATGTCTGAAACACTGGCAGTTTATTTCACGACCCCAGTAATAATGGGGGGATATTTTAATTGCATAGCGGATGTGACCATGGATAGGTCCCACCTCCCGCTGCCTGGCGCCCCCATTCATAGGCTTTCAAACGTCAGAGCATAGTGGCAGGACAGCTGGGGATTAATAGATATATGGCGGACGCAACACCCAGATGAACGCGATAACATGTTACAGTTACACGAGTTACATGCAAGGCTTGACACGGTGCTGTGTAGCGCCGGCCTGGCAACAATGGTGACGCAGAGTGAATGTCTGGCGCGCACTATATCCGATCATAACCCTCTATTGGTGAGTTTCTGCAGGGCCCAGGAGCGCCCGGCCGTGCCGACCTGGCGACTGCGTCCGGAGATGCTTAAAGACCCGGTCATCCGCGCCGAGCTGGAAATGGGAAAAGAACGTTATTTTGCCGACAATGAGGGTACGGCCACAACAACTGCCCTGGAATAGGATGCCTTTAAAGTGGTGATCCGAGGTTTGTGTATTACTAAATGGGTGGGCGTGCGGAAGTTGCTGTTGCAGGAAATCAACACTGCGGAACAGACACTTAGAGAGGCAGAGGGGGCGCACTCGACTGACCCTGAGGCCCGAGACTTGGTGTTGAGTTCAAAGGAGGCTGTGGCGGTAGTCGTAGAACGCTTGAGGTGTTTCGACCATTGGGCTTACCTAGCTAGGGTGCATGCCGAGAGAGATAAGGTGGGTACCTTATTGGCTTGGATGGCTGATCCCCTCCTCCGCGGCGCCCCCATTTTAGCGTTGAATTCCCCAACGGGTCAAATGGAATACACTCAGTGTCGGATTAATACCCACTTTAGCGACTTTTACTCAGATCTGTATGATAGCAAGCTGCGGACCGGTGAAGTAGACGTCCAGGGTTTTTTGGAGGATTTGGAGCTTCCTACATTGGATGTAGAACAAGCGGATTCCCTTAGCCAGGACATCACACTATCAGAAATTTGAAGCACTATCAAGCATATGGCGCGAAACAAAACTCCGGGAATTGATGGCCTGCCTATAGAGTTTTATACAACATATCTGGAGCTTCTTGCCCCTAGGTTATTGGGGATATTGCCAACCTCGACTAGGGAAGCTATCATCATTCCCCTATTGAAACCAGGGAAGGTCTCCACAGACCCTGCTGCCTATCGCCCCCTGTCTATGCTCACCTCTGATTACAAGATTCTGAGTCGCGTGTTGGCTACCCGACTTCTTCCAGACATGGTACATCTGGTACATCCTGATCAGGCGGGCTTTATCCCTACTCGCAATACTGCAGGCAGTGTGCGTCGACTGATACGCATATTGGGAGGAGACCACGATGGGGACCCAATGGCGACCCAATGGCAGCAATCCTATCTGTAGATATTGCAAAAGAGTTTGACAGCTTGGAGTGGCCCTATTTATTTTTTGTTATCAGAGATTTCGGGATTGGGGAGGGTTATGTTCGCTGGACCGAAATACTGTACTCCTCGGCGTGCACAAGAGTGAAAGTGGGGAGGGTTGTTTCTCCTCCTATCCAGTGGGCCGGGGCACGCGACAGGGGTGCCCACTTTCCCCACTGTTGTTTGCTCTGGCCATAGAGCCATTGGCTGTCAGGGCCAGATTGGGGAGGGAGTTCCAAGGTTTACAACTCCGGGATCAGACACATTTCATATCGTTATATGCGGACTATCTCCTACTGTTTTTAAAAAGACGCGGGAGGCGGTTTGGAGGGGCCTCGAGCACTGCTCCATGAGTTCGGGGACGTCTCTGGACTTAGAGTCAACTGGACAAAGACTTGTGTTTTCCCGGTTAATCTGGCATGTGGCCCGCCTGCAGCGGCGCAGGGCACCGTGTGGGAACCTCACTGTCTTCCTTATTTAGGGACACGTATTTATCATACTCAGGAAAACCTACTAGATGGATATATTGGTCGGGCGATGTGAGGTCTTAGGGATAGCATGCAGTTCTGGGGGACACTGCCACTATCAGAGGCAGGTCGGGTGGCCCTGTTAAAAATGGTAGCACTTCCCCAGCTACTCTATTACTTTAGAACGTTGCCGGTGTGGATACCCGCCTCCTTATTTCGACAGCTTAGGTCTATGGTGGGTGGCTTCATCTGGGGGAGTGGCAGATGGAGGGTGGCACTTGACACGTTAACGCGCATGAGAAAGGAAGGGGGCCTTTGCGGTCCCGGACTTCGAATTATATTATCTAGCTGCGCAGTTCCAGGTGCTTACTCAAGCGGTGGCGTTGGAATTCAGGGGCCCTGACAGAGACCATGAACCGGAGGCACTTCGGCATGTGCTATTGTTTATTATACTCCAGCAGAAATTGCGTGTAAATTCGCTGTCTATAGAGGAACGCACTTTGCAGCTCTGCTGGAAACTTTATTTTGGTAAAATCAAGGTGCGGTGCCCTATGCCCCGGAAATACCCTTAGGTATGTGTACCGCCTTACCACAGGGTGGGGACTGGCGGGCCCTTGCGGAGTGGGAATCCCTCGGACTACAGGTAGTGGGTGACTTGTATGAGGATAGCATGTTGCTGCCCTATAGCGAGTTGCAGGAGAGATTCAGGCTCCCACGCGGTCACTACCTACTCCATTCGGCCCTGACGGCTGCGGTGCGAAAGTACTGGGGCGAGGACCTTTCGGAGCCACCGGTAAGCACAGCGTGCCAATATGTGGTGATGGCAGCGGGCACTTACAAGGCCGTCACCTGTTTATATAGGCGCATGATTGGGGAGGGATTGCAGCCTCTACAGAAGCTGCGTGATCACTGGACGACAGACATCGGCAGAGACATACCGGGCCCGGCTTGGTCACAGATCATTAAGAGGGTATGGAAGAGTACCAGATTTTAATTGGTTAATTTCTTCATACTGCATAGGGCCTACCTCACCCCGGCGAGGATCAACCAATACTTTCATGTAGACACAGCGCAGTGCCCTCGTTGTAGGCTAGCGGATGCGGGCCTGCTACATATGTGTGGGACTGCCCGCAATTGGGCACGTACTGGGAAGATGTGGTGGAGCTACTATGCAGGGTCACGGAACGGCAGATTACATTGGATAAGGGTAGTTGTCTATTGCATTGGTTCCCCCACACCACTAAGAATAAAATAACGAGTAAATTCCAGGATCTGGGACTGGTGTTGGCCAAAAGAGAAATCACGATCAATTGGAAGGCTGCAGGGGGGCCTAGTTATGCTAGATGGAAGGCTGCAATGCTTAAGTGGGCGGGGAGTGAAAGTGTAATTCGCCTGCAACAGGCCCAGAGGTCCCACAATGAGAAAGCGTTAGATGCCGCCCGGGCGTGGGAAGCCTTAGTTATGGACTTGAAGGCTACTAAGGCGGACCCTGGGTCAGATCTGAGTGTGCACTCAGGGAGTGGAGCATCACAGGCGACAGAAACGATATAAGGAACAACCTGAATGAGTGAGTCCCCTTCCCTGACATAGTACTGATCTTCTATGGTAATTGTATGTATAATACCCTGAACAGTCATGTCGCTCCAAATGGTTTCTGGATTAAACTACGCTGTGATGGGAGCACAGGTGAGAGGGGGGCGGGTGAGGGTGGGCCAAGGGGGGGGAGAATAGTTGCATTATTATTGTATGGTTCTACAGCACGTGTATATATAAGCTGCAATTGGCTACATTATTAGTATCGGGATGTTGTTGGGACTACCCAAATGTTGTTGGACGACTGTTTATTATTTATCCTGACCTCGTACATTGACTGTGTCATTGCAGGCCATGTGGTTTTATTGCGATTTCAATCGAGATGATAGTGCTTGTTTGATAATATTTGACTATGGGATGTGTTAATGTTGGTTGAAAAATTAATAAACAGTGATAGCTTTTAATGGATAGGGACTTGTGTTTTCAATATTGTAACATAACAGCAGCTCACTAATATTACTGCAAATAAACTCTGTGACACCCTCCAGTTTCTCGTATATCATGGATGTTGCATAAGACACATTTCTCTGCAAAATGTCTGTAATAGGCTCCCACACAACACCCACACTGAAAATAAATCAAAGAAAAACGATATTTAAAACAATCTGCTTAAGAATTATTCAATATGAGGGAAAGACTATGCAAAACAGAGCCGGCTCTATTAGGGGGGCCCCCTGAAAGGCTGGGGCCCTGGGCCAGAGCCACTTAGCCCATGCCTTAAAACGTCTCTGCATGGGGGGAGTGCAGTGGCCTTCCTTGACCCTTTATATGTCCCAGCCCGATCCTCTGACACCTCGCTACTGGGGACGCTGGCAGGAGGGGGCAGCTGGTGCCTGGCATGCTGAGCAGCCCCCCCAACATCTGACACAGTTGCGGGCCGCGTGGAATGCTACACGGAGTACGCACAATATGCCTGGCGATACGTCCTCTGCTATGAGGCGTCCTTGCTATGGACGGCCGTACTCTGTGCTGTGATCTGTGGGTTAAATGCCCTACCGCCCACGAGGGGCGGCTCCCGACATCCAACACCTTTGCGGCGCCCCAGGGGACGACACGGTATGGAGCGAGGTACGAACCCCCATAGAAGCTGATGCTGCAATCCATGGGATGAGTGCCACCATGTTCTACAGAGGGCAGTTCCTGACACCAGGCACCTCTGCAGAGCCCCAGAGGGAGCTGCTCGTGTCCACAAACTGAGTCTCTGAGTGTGGCCTGTATGACTAAGTGACTGCACCAGTGAGGAATCTTCAGCATGGACTCCTGGAAGTGGAACTCCTATGGTGGCCCCCGGGGGTGTGAGCTGCCTGGACCCACCCGAGTGCCTTCTCATGCAACAGAAGACAGCCACTGCAGAGCCCTGGAGGAAACCGCCCAGGGCCAGCAAACTGGACCTTTGAGTGCAGCCAGTGCATCTGAGAGGCTGCGCCACTGAAGAATCTACTGTGCGGGTTCCCCGGAGGTGAAATTACTTAGACGGGCCAAAGGCAGTGAACTACCAGGGCCCCTCGTCTCTCAGAGTGCTTGCTGATGAGACTGGGGATTTGGGGTTCACGCAGGTCATTGGGGACTACCTCCTGATGCAAGAGACTTGGAGGGGCCCCTTTCCCCTTGTACCACCTATGACAATGGAACAGTAAGTGCTGAAGATTGCCCTCCCTGTGCTGTGCAGGATTACTGTAGGATCGTCATTGGACTCCTATGCCATACTCCTCCTCAATTTGGACTCGGGAGCCTTTTGGGGACACTGCGTGCGCTGTGACAGATGAGACACTCTGCTAACCGCTGTTACCACTGGACTCCTACTGTGCCTTAGTGAGGGAGTGTCCATTGACTGATATATTGAGAGAACTGGAATCTTCCCTGGCCACCCCGCTGGTGGCTGCTGATTTTAATCGCCCCCCTTGCCTATGCACACTGTATGCCCCCTAGGGCCTACACTCTGCTGCCTTATGTGACATCTCTGCACTCTGTGTGACGCCCCCGTCCACATTTTTGTATGTTTTCTGGGGATGCCTGCAACCTCTCCTTGGGTGATACACTAGGCATAGCCCCAAAAGAGACCTTCTCTTTTTGAGCTGAGTTGGACTTCACCTACTTTTGAATACTTTTGGTGCTCAGATCCCTGCGCTGCCCTTCCTTATTCTCCGCCTGTGACCATGCAGCACCAAAACCTCAGGAAGGAGGCCCCAGTGCCAGCTACTGAGGGTCCCCCCGTGGCAGGAAGTGAGCCTAACACACCGGTAGGGTTGGCACAAATTCCGCTGGACAAGCGAGACTCTATCCTGCTAGCCATTAGTGAGTTGAAGGAAACTTTGGGGCACAGAATTGACAGGTAGGTAGCGGTCCTAAGCCTGCTCAGACCAGACCATCGTAAATTAATTGATCTCATCACGGCTACTGAGCTGACCCTACAGGAGATAATCCTAACAATGTGGGACTTGAAAGCCCAGATGGAAGATGTTCTGGGTATAGTCCAAGTACTGGAAGAACGGGCCGAGCCTGCATGAACAACATTCAAGTGGTGGGGATGCCTGAAAGAATAGAAGGCACAGATATGATTACTTCCTTGAGGACCGTCTTCGATGTGTTGTGGCCCCTGTAGACAATAGCAAGGTGAGGATCTTCCCAGAATTAACCTTGGCAGTTCAGAGGCAGAGAGCCTTGTTTCTAGAAGCCTTATGGAAACTCAGGGAGCCGGACATTAAGGTCCACGCAAGCCTGCGAGTTATCACTGCCCAATGAACCATGTTCTTAAGGGACCTTAAGGAGTTGGGGGATTGGTTCGATCTGAGTCCGGAGGACTAGAAGAGGGTCCGGTGACCCCAGACTCAGCCTGGGTCGTCGTGCAGATGTTGAGGCCCTCCAACAATGGCACAGGCGCAACAAGACTGGAGGAATGCTGTAGAGACGGCGCCCAAATTATGACTTCAGACTCAGAGAAGCGATTACCTTCAGTTAAGGACCGGGCAGATGGCTTGTACTCTTACCCTAAAGCTGACGCCACATTGGACACTGCCCAGAGAGGTATTTGCCTCAAGTCAATCCACAAACTGCTAATGACATTCACTACCTCACTTGCTATTGATTGTGTATCTGATAGTGGTGGGGGGAAGGGAAGGATGACTAAGAAGTGCTTTGCTTTCATCTTCTATGTTGACTATCATTATTGTTAAATATTGAGACCCTTTCAGGTTGGTAGTCGGACTTTATTAGACATATGATTGATTATCTGTCTGGGGTGGGGGGAGAGCTCCTGCGGCGTGGATGTGCACACTTTTCTGCTAGCATGCTTGGGTGTGGGCCCTTCCCACTGGGGCTCCTTCTTTTTTCAGTGGGCTGTGTCTTGTTTCTGTCACCCCATGAGCAGAAGTGTAGGTGACTTTCTGGCCTACCGGTTTGTTTGAGTATCTTTGTTTGGAGGATGGGGGGATGGACATTGCCTTGCTGTCCTGGGGGGAGAGAGTTGGGGTGTTATTATCGTTTTTATTTTCTGGGTTGTAATGGTTGTCTGTTCTTTCCCCGATCACATCTGGCAATAGAGACGGCGCTGTCACTTCCCTGCGCGTGCCCAGGGGAGTTGCTGTTGGGAGGCGCTGTTTAAGATGGGGGATAACATTCATGCCTAAAAACTTCTTTCCTAGAATGTGCGGGCCTTGATTAACATGGTTAAGTAGTCTAAGGTGCAGGCTATCTGCGGCGCAAGGGAGTCCAAGTAGCATTTACTACAGGAGACTCACATAGGTGCCAGAGCAGGAGACTCACATAAATGCCAGAGAGTGGGTGACATTGTGCAAACGCTGGAGGGGACACGAGGTCTACATCACATTCTCAGCCTTCGCTAAAGGTACATTAATATGGGTGCGACCGGCTTCCTTTTCAAAATCGGCAGTAGAAAGGTATAACATGAGGGCTGCTATTCCATTCTTACAGGCCAGACGGCCAGGATATTTCTTGTTCTAATGTTTATGCACCAAATGCCTATCAATCCCTGGTTTCTGACACAATGTCCCACATTCCAGCTCTCCTACTGCCTTAAATGCTACTTATTGGAGGCAACTTTAACTGTGTTGTTAATGTTGATCAAAACCTCTCCAACCTTCCTGCTTATAGAAAGTTTTTTGCCTGGCAGCATCACCGGGTTCTGGAAGATGCATGGCGCCATCCCCACCCCGCAGGACGGGGACTACTCGTCACATTCCACTGTGCATGCACTTCACGTCCAACTCGCCTCATTTTTATGCTCCCGTAACATGTTGGGGGCTCTCACAGACATAGAATATTTGGCCTGGACCATTTCTAATCACAACCCACTACTGATGACATTACGTTGAGGGGACTCCCACCCATTCACCCCGAGCTGGTGTCTGACGACTGCCAGCCTAGAGGACCCGGCATTCCACGAGACAGTTCGGGTAGCGATTCTGAACTTTTTTTGTCGATAATAAGAATACTGCCTCCTCAATACTAGATGAATGGATGGCATTTAAGGTCATCCTCTGGGGGTAGTGCATATTGGAGTCAGTGGGGGTGCAGCAAACTCTCTTGGGAGATGTTGTTACTCATGAGTGGGCCCTAGGAGCCATGGTAAGGTTCCATGGACCGATGGCCTCCTGGTGGAATTTTAGGCGACCTACATTAATTGATCTGCTGGCTCCCCGCCTAGCTGCATTCTATTGTGAGGTACTCAAAACTCACACACTCTTCAGGAGGCCCCTATTGTCGCCCTACTCAAACCTGGGAGACCTGCATCCAGTGTAACAGCTTATAGGCCTTTATCAATGTTAAAGGTCAAATATAAGTTCCTCAGTGTGGTCCTAGAGCACCGTTTGCTGCCCCACAAGCAGGGCTTGACCCATACTGATCAGTCTGGATTTATTCCAGGCCATAGAACAGCGCTTAATATTCTGGCCTTGCTGGGAGTTCTGGGAGCAGGCCCACCTTTACCAGACCAGCCTCATGTTTGTAACATCGAGAAGACCTTCAACAGTCTAGACTAGGACTTTCTCTGGACTGTTGTGCTCCATATGGGGCTAAGACGCCGCATCGTAGAGTGGACTTTCCTGTTCTATGAGCCCCCTGTGATGCAGATCGGAACGGGTAAGCTTCGAGCAGTGCGCAGTGGAAAGTGTTGCTCATTGCTGCACTGCTTTTTTGCCCTCGCAGTGGAGCCCCTGGTGTGCAAGGCCCAGTGTAGGGGCCTTTATAACGGCATTCCACCTCGAAGAATCTTGCTTCATATCTCTTTCTATGCCGATGATACGGTGCTCTACTTGGGAGACCTATGAGCTGAACCTGAAAGAGCAGTGCATCTTCTCACGGCCTTTAAGGATGTCTCTGGCCTTCTTGTGAAATGGCTCAAAACCAGCTTGTTCCCGATCCGCAGTGACTTAAATGAATCTCCAACTTTGTGTGGCATGAGTTGGGAGCAGGACACAGTGAAATATTTAGGCATCCAGATATATTGTACGGCCCCATACCTAATAGAGGGCAATGTGGGTGCGGTGATGGCGGAGTGCGAGCTTCTGGAAGACACTGCCCTGGTCAATGGCGGGCAAAACAGCCATAGCTAAGAGGATAACCCTGCTTTGTTTCCTGTACTTTGTTATGGCCCTCCCAATCATGTTAACGTGAAGTACATTTTGGGATCTGGATACGATCCAGATTGACTTAATTTGGAAAAAAGGTTGGTGGCATGTTGCACTAGCTAAGTTACAGCAGCCGTCCATGGACGGGGTATGACTGCCTCAGACTTCGAGTCTTATTACCTGGCTGCGCAACTGCAGTGGTGTATAGGAGGGCGGTGGGGGTGGGAAGGCCCCGGGGCTGCTGGAGTTGCCGGACTCCCCTGACCAGGCTCTGTTGAACAAGTTACTTACCTTCGGTAACGATATATCTGTAAGAAACAGTAGTTAGTATTAGATTCCTTACCTTAGAATATCCCCAGGCGTCAGTCTGGATCCGGAAACTTTTGCGTAGCAGTACCCCTGCGCGTCGGTAGGCGTCGTCTGCAGGCGTCCCCTGCGGCTCCGCGTCGTCGGCGTCGTGCGCCGTGATGACGTCGCTGGAGTATATAGACGCCGCCTCCGCGCGCTGACGTCAGTTCTTTGCACACAGCTTTTCCGCGCCAGAACACGCAGAGCCATGTGAGAACTAACACTGGTGCCATTTGAAACTAGGGCCCTGAAAGGGATGTCCTTAACCCTAGGTATCAGTTTGCAGAACGGGGAGGATGGGTGGGGCGGTAAGGAATCTAATACTAACTACTGTTTCTTACAGATATATCGTTACCGAAGGTAAGTAACTTGTTCATCTGAAAGAAACAGGTTAGTATTAGATTCCTTACCTTAGAATAGATACCCCAGCAATACCAACCCCGGTGGTGGGTCTGCGAACCAATACAACCTACACCAGAAAGTCCTGGAGGACCGAACGGCCAAAGAAGCCATCCCTCCGGACTTGACTGTCCAGGCAGTAGTGCCTCGCAAAGGTGTGCAGCGAGGCCCACGTAGCCGCCTGGCAAATGTCGTGCAAAGGGACTCCCCGGCCCAGGGCAGTAGTAGCCGCCGTAGCCCGAGTGGAATGGGCCCTCAGCCCAACAGGAGGCTCCTTCCGAGCCAAAGAGTAGCATGTTTTGATGCACAGGACGACCCACCGAGAGATGGTTCGTTTCTGTACCGCCCTTCCCTTCTTCTCACCCACGTAGCCAACAAACAGTTGGTCATCCACCCGGAACTGGCGTGTGCGATCCATGTAAAATGAAAGCGCACGTTTTGGGTCCAGACGATGGAGCCGCTCTTCATCCTTTGAAGGATGCGGAGGCGGGAAGAAGGAGGGCAAGGTGATGGACTGCCCAATGTGAAAAGCAGAGACTACCTTGGGCAGGAAAGAAGGTCTAGTCCTAAGAACCACCTTGTCAGGATGAACAGACAAGAAAGGAGGTTTAACAGAAAGGGCCTGGAGCTCACTCACTCTCCTGGCAGAGGTGATGGCAACCAGGAAGGCCGTCTTTAAGGTGAGAAGACGGAGAGGACAGGAATGAAGAGGCTCAAAGGGAGCACACATCAGGAAAGTCAGAACCAGGTTCAAGTCCCACTGAGGCATCACGAACGGAGCAGGTGGATATATGTGCGTGATGCCTTTTAAGAATCGTAATACAATAGGGGACTTGAATAAAGATGGCTGATCAGGTAGCCTTAAGAAGGCGGAAAGGGCAGAAAGATAGCCCTTGATAGTGCCCAGAGCAGAGCCCTGCTGGGCAAGGGAAAGAAGGAAGAGGAGAACCTCAGACAGAGGGGCAGAAAGGGGGTCCACAGCCTTTGCTGTGCACCATGCCACAAATCTGTTCCACCGGCAGGCGTATACCGACTTTGTGGAGGGACGCCTGGCTGCCAGAATAACATCACAGACTTCAGGAGGCAAGTCAAATGGCCTCAACTGTCGCCGCTCAATCTCCAAGCATGGAGGTGGAGACTGGACAGGTTCGGGTGGAGGACCGTCCCCTGCTGCTGCGACAGAAGGTCCTCCTGAAGGGGCAGGCGGATCGAGGGACCGACTGTCATGCTGAGTAGCTCGGGATACCAGTACCTTCGAGCCCAGTCCGGAGCCACCAGGATAACCTGGGCCCGGTCGCGCCTGATCTTCTTCAGCACTCTGGGCAGAAGTGGTATAGGCGGAAAGGCGTACAACAGACCGCAACTCCACTCGCGCCGAAAGGCGTCGCCGAGCGAGTGCCGTCTTGGAAACTCCAACGCGCAGAACTGATGACATTGCGCGTTCTCTTCTGTGGCGAATAGATCTAACCAAGGCTCTCCCCATTGCTGAAAGAGGCCTCTCGCCACGTCCGAGTTCAGACGCCATTCGTGATCCACCGAGCACCGACGGCTGAGTTCGTCCGCCCTGGCGTTCAGAGAACCTGCCAGGTGTTGAACCGTCAGAGTCACGCCCTGACGTTCCAGCCATTGCCAGAGACGCAGAGCCTCCTGGCAAAGGGTCCACGACCCCACACCGCCCTGTTTGTTGCAGTACCACATGGCGGTGGTGTTGTCCGTGAACACCTGCACTACACTCCCGTTGACAAAGGGGAGGAATGCCTTCAGTGCTAGGCGAATCGCCCGTAGCTCCAACATGTTGATATGGAGCCGGGACTCCGCCGGAGACCAGATGCCTCTGATCTCCGCCTCTCCCAAGTGGCCACCCCAGCCCTGGAGGGACGCGTCCGTCACAACCACGTGCTCCGGTTGGGGAAGGGAGAGGGATCTGCCTCTGACCCAATCGCGGTCCGTAAGCCACCACTGCAACTGTCTCGCAGTGCCCTCCGAGATCAGGACATGGTCGGATAGGTTGCCCTGATGCTGGGCCCACTGAAACTTCAGGTCCCACTGCAGAGCCCGCATCCGCCACCTGGCGTGATGCACCAGTAGGATGCAGGAGGCCATCAGCCCCAGAAGCCGCAGCGTCAACCTGACCGAAACCCGGGATAACGGCTGAAAGATGGGAATCAGAGCCTGAATATCCCGGACCCGCCGTTCCGGGGGATAAACCCGAAACTGCGCCGAGTCGAGAACCGCTCCGATGAAAAGGAGCTTTTGAGAGGGACACAGGTGTGATTTCGGCACATTGATGGAAAACCCCAGCTCGTGCAGGAGGTCTGCCGTCGTCTGAAGGTGGTGGACGACTGTCTGGGGCGAGCCCGCCTTCAACAACCAGTCGTCGAGGTAGGGGAAGACTGAAACCCCTAACCGGCGCAGATGAGCTGCGACCACCGCCATCACTTTCGTGAACACCCGTGGGGCGCTGGTAAGGCCGAATGGGAGCACGATAAACTGAAAGTGCTCGTGGCCTACCGTGAACCGCAGGTAACGCCGGTGGGCCGGCAGGACGGGGATGTGAAAATACGCATCCTGCAAGTCCAACGCTACCATCCAGTCTTGTGGGTCTAGAGCAGCCAAGACCTGAGCCAAAGTCAACATCTTGAACTTCTCCTTCCGGAGGAAGCCGTTGACGTTCCGCAGGTCCAAGATAGGACGCAGGCCTCCCTTGTCCTTCTTGGGTACCAGAAAGTAGTGGGAGTAGCAACCACACCCTACTTCTGGCCCAGGAACGCGCTCGATGGCCCCCTTGGCCAAGAGGGCCGTAACTTCCTCCTGCAGAAGTGTCAAGTGGTCCCCCGACACACGGTGGTTCTGCGGTGGCATGGCTGGAGGAGTGGACTCGAAGGGGAGGGCATAGCCCCTTCGAACGAGCTGCAGCACCCACCTGTCCGATGTTATCGCGCGCCAGCGGGAGTGGTGATGGCGAACCCTGCCACCCACTGGCGTCACGTGAGCCCGAAAGCTCGGACTAGGAAGGCTTGGATGCAGCAGCGGAGGGAGGCGTGGACTGACCACGCCGCTGGCCTCTACCGCCACCACGGCGGAAACCACGGCCGCCACCGCGCTGGGGAGCGTTCTGCGGCGCGTGGCTGGCAGCACGTGTGGGACCGCCCCTCCCTTGGCCACGAAAGGGGCGAAACGAACCCGTCTGCTGGCGCTGGGTCGAAAGACCCAAGGACTTGGCCGTGACCCTGGAGTCCTTGAAGCGCTCCAGCGCGTGGTCCGCTTTGTCACCAAACAGGCGACTGCCATCAAATGGCATGTCCATGAGTGTATTTTGGACGTCTGGCGAAAAGTTGGCAGCTCTCAGCCAAGCATGGCGACGAATCGCCACCGTCGTGGACATGGCCCGTCCCAAGGAATCTGTTGTGTCCAGACCACAACGGATCGAGTACCGCGCCGCATCCCGGCCTTCAACCAAGGCCCGGGTGAGCTTGTCCCGCACTTCCTGGGGGCATTGCGGCAAACACTCTTCGACCGTATCCCACAGGGAGTGGGTGTAGCGGCCCAAGAGGCACGCGGTATTACAAGACCGCAGTCCAGCGCTTAAAGAGGAAAAGACCTTTTTACCAAACTGGTCATACCGCTTTGATTCCCGATCGGGCGGAGCCGACGGAAACGCGGACTGCGAAGTGGAGGCCTGGATCACCAGACTCTCCGGGGAGGGATGGGTGGATAAAAAGGCAGGGTCGTCCGAGCATGGACGGTGACGCCTTGCCACATTCCGGTCAACCGGTGCACCGGAAGCGGGCCTGGACCAGGTGCCCAAAAGGACATCCGTCAGGGCCTCATTAAACGGCAGCAGAGGCTCCTGGGGGCATGACTGCGGTTTAAACACTTCGGTCAGAATGTTCGGTTTGACCTTCGCGACGGGGAGCTCAAGGTGTAAGGCCTTGGCAGCCCTCATCAGGACCACTGAATAGGCAGCACCTGCCTCAGACGCCACAGGGGACGGGGAGACAAACCCAGGGTTGGGCGACTCGTCCAGGCCACTGGCATCACCCAGATCACCTACCCAGTCCACATCATACTGGCAGGCACGGGATAAAGGGTCCTCAGACCCCTCCCAACCCTCTCCATACTCATCCTCATCATACCCATATTCTGGGTCGACGATATAGACATCGGGGTCAACGGGCCCCATCGGCGTCGGATCCGGCGTCGGCCGACGCCGGTCCGACTCCGTGTCCGGAGTCGGGGAGGGAATGGGGGTGGCGCCGCGCGGCGTCGGTGCCGGGGACCCGACGCCGGCCAGAGCCGACGGCGGAGTCGCTGCACCACGCGGAGGCGGTACCACGGGTTGGCCCAAAGGAACCGACGCCGGAGAGGCCGGGAGACCAGCCGGCGACGAACCTGAGGGACCCAGCGGCGCCGGGACCGGAGCCACCGGCGGCGTCGGGGCAGAAGCACCCGAACCGCTCGGGCCCCCAGACGGGACCGACGGCCCCGCAGGCGCCGTAGGCCCCGCCGGAGGAGACCTCGCCCTCATAGCAATGAGGAAGGCCTCGATCTCCTCACGCGACGCGCCTTTCCCAGGGACCGACGGGTATGGGGTAGACGGCGTCGGTGACCCACGCGGGCCCGCGGGGGTGGGGCCACCCGAGCCCCCGGCCGCATCACGCGGGCGTCGGGGGGAGTCGGGGGTGCGATGGCGACGCCCCGACTTCTTGTGCTTACCTGACGAACCGGAGGAATGGTGGCGACTCCCGGAGCGCCCATGGCGGCTCCGCGATCGTTCCCTCGACCGCTCCCTCGACCTCCGACCGGACCGGGACCGCTCTCGACGCGGGGCCGACACTCGGAGCTCGAGAAGCTTGCGGGACCGCTCCCGCCTAGCTTTTCCAGTCAAGGCCCGACAGTCGACGCAGGACTCCACGTCGTGGTCCGCGCCCAGACACCGGAGGCAGAGTCGATGGTGGTCGGTGACCGACATCATGCGGTCGCACTCGTCGCAGCTCTTAAACCCAGGCATCCTACCGGCACCGTAGAAAGATTACGTTTTACAAACACTTGGTCAAAAGACCGGAGTACTGCTCTTCGGATCTGCGCTAACTGGCGCGGAAAAAAGAAGAACTGACGTCAGCGCGCGGAGGCGGCGTCTATATACTCCAGCGACGTCATCACGGCGCACGACGCCGACGACGCGGAGCCGCAGGGGACGCCTGCAGACGACGCCTACCGACGCGCAGGGGTACTGCTACGCAAAAGTTTCCGGATCCAGACTGACGCCTGGGGATATTCTAAGGTAAGGAATCTAATACTAACCTGTTTCTTTCAGATATGGACTGTTATTGCTTAATCCTAAACGGGCCCCCACTGCGGTGTGATGCGACCAGCTGGTACTATGGACCTGCTCTGCTGACGAGAATGCTCCAATGGACGTGGGTGCAGGCCCTGTATTTCCTGAGTCTTCTGCTTCGTACCTTCCTCACACAGGTCGGGGGAGTTGAAGGTCGTCGGCTATAAGACTGGAGTGAGGCAGGTCTAGATATGGTTGGGGTGCTTACTACGGATGGCATGCAACGCCCCTTCGAAGATCTATGAGAGGAGTTTGGCCTCCTTGTGGGGCAGTTCCTATTATATGGTACCCTATGGGCAGCAGTGCGCCGATTGTGAGGGAGGCAGGAGGAGGAGCCACAGCTGCTTCTTAGTTGCCAATTTCTTTGTGATGCTACTAACACTAATGGGTTGGTCTCAGGACTATACAGGGCGATACATGCAGATGTGCTCTACCCCCTCACATAGCTGTGTGAAGTGTGGTAGACTGACCTCAGTTCTACGGTGACTGATGGGGACTTGGCTAAAATGTGGAAGGTAGCGCCCAAGATCTACCGCAATACCTGTTTCAAGCATCTCCATTATTATATATTACATCAAGCCTACCTCACTCCCCAGAAGCTTAGCGTCTATTCCCCACTGACTGCCCCTGAATGCCCTCACTGCCATGCTGAAAATGGGACCTCCTTCACATGTTATGGAGCTGTGCTCATTTAACCTCCTAAAGGATGGCGGTGGTTTACCTCTTGGATGAAATTATGGACTTCTCTCATACCCCTTCGCCCAGGTCCTGTCTGTTAGGCCTATACTTAACACAATTCACAACTCGGTTCATTGATTTGGCCCTAGTGTTGGCTAAGCGCAGAAATACAATGCACTGGAAGCAGGCAGCAGGCACTGGGATTGAGTGCTGGAGGGTGGACCTTTTGTAATGGGCAGACTAGGAAGGGAGTGCGTTGCTGCAAGAGTCAAACGAGTGCAGGAGGCCTATAGAATCCACCAGAGAGAGGGCACAGTCGGAAGCAATGGTTCTATATCTAAGTAGGAGATGTATGCTGTGCTCAGATGGTGGCCCGGAACTGGACTCTCTCTGAACATTGTGCTGCTGCAATACTGTGTGGCTGGCCTGCACCCCCACGGCGGCTCCTCAGTACTGGTGAGGTCCTGATGCACGAGGATGGGTATTGGCACTTGTCTACCCTATATTTAGATCATTCATCTGGCTTGACAGGGAGGGGGAAGCAGACACCATGGGAATTGGTGGGAAGGGGTATTGATGATGACAGGTTCGATAGCCGATATGGAATATATCCTTTTTACTACCAGGATGGTAATTGTGTAGACTTTCTACACCTATGGGGGTATTGCTACTCCCTGGTAAGTGTACCCCGACTTGAGTATTCGCAGATGACTCGTGGATGTCATTAACTGCCAGGGGTGGGGCGGGATAGTATACACGCTGATGTCTACGCTGATATGATCATATGTGAATGCATCACTGGTTGCTGGGATTGGATAAAACAAAATGGGGAGTGGAGAGTCTGCCTTACGCTTGAGGGTCAGGAGGGTACCTTGCTGCATACAGCGTAGGAGTGTACTCCGGTGAGGAGATTTTGGGAGAAAGTGGGTATGCCTGTCATAGGTGACGAAGGTGCAGATTTAGTTCACACCTCAAAATATAACACTAGGTATCTGGGGGGACCAAACTCTAGAAAGGTATATTCTGCTCTTCTGCAATGTGGCCTTGGCAATTACACAGCGGGACGTAGTTTGGAAATGGGGAAGTCTGATCGCACCCACACTGCGAGAATGGGAAATTAATCTGGATTGGTGCATGAGGGCAGAGGAGGTGGTGTACAAAGTATGGGCTGCCCTTAGAATTTTGAGAACATAAGGCACCCTTTGGAAAACTACACAGGACGGTCGCTAACAGTAATTGACGATGGGGTGGGTAAGGGGCAGGATGCCTTGGGGTGTCCATGAGGAGTTAGGGACAACACGGAGGGATGGAATGCTAGGTTTCTGGATGGGGTTGGTATGATGGTCCCCTAGGTAGTGCCCCAAGGACATGTTGGAGCTATATTTTGGGTGTGTGTTCTTGGTGAGTTATTGAATGGCTGAATAATAGCAGCTGGCTGCGTAGTCTTGTTTCGGGTCGGGAAATAGGGGGATTTCTGGTCAGCTGGGGGTTTTGGGCTTGTTGAGGGCTACTTAATATACATATTGTACCATGGTTTCATGGAATAGTAATGATGTCTAAACACTTGTCTGTTGAAGAGGTCAATGAAAAGTTTCTTTTTTTTAAAAACACACCCAATGTTAAGGAGGCCAATGTCAATTTTAATACTGTTTACCTCTACTTAAAGTTGCAAAGGAATCCTAGCCAGACGAAAGGGAATGATTCAAGTATGTGAATATATGAAAGATACAATGATGGAGAATCAGCTCTTAGTTGGATAAGTCATGAAAGGACAGGTGGAAATGATGCATCCGAGGTTGGAGAGCACTTGAAGGTCTGCAAGATCATTCCAAAATGATGGGTGGAATAGGCTGTCATGATGCCATTTAGGAAGTGATCAGAGACCGGGCTTCAAGAATGTGTGTTAACTCCAATATTCAACTCGAATCAAAAGTGAAGTGCCTACAAAACAACAAAAGAGCCCGTTTCTAGGTATACTGGGTTCCACACTGCTCGAACAGGAGAAACTAACTGACAGAGCACTTTCCACTGCAGAAGTTCTGTCTTATTAAACAATTAAATAAATGAGTTACAAGACTGTAGAACATTCAGGCTCACCACTCCGGAAACCAGATTGAGTGTTCACAAATGAAAGGAGTGTGATTAAGGAGACTGAACCTGGAGGGGAGAAAGACATTTGAGCAGCAATCAGCAACTTGAATGCTAAAAATAGGGGGCATGTATCTTGCCTAAATTCTAGAGCTGGTGGACAAGACTTGGTAACAGAGGAAGAGGAACACAGTTTGCGAATTAACACTTATTGTACTGGAGGATTGCTATCTTTGCAGTTTTGTAGGATTAATCATGGTTATCTAGCTCCTAGCTCTACTCAACTACCATCAATATTTTCTTAACTGGGTGCTCTACGGAGCCTTAAGAGATAATGGGACTAAAAAGGTAAGCTCGACATATTGATGGTGAAGTTAAGTTGTTCTTCCACTAAAACCAGAGCTAACACACTGTTTTCCTAGTATAGGGAGCAGTACCTGCGAGTTATTTGAACCAATTGAAATGATTGCAACAATTGTATTAACACAAGAACAAATTAAATAACTACCAACAGAAGCAAAGGACTAGTAGTTAAAGGACTAGTAGTTAAAGGGCTCAGCTGTTTTGCCTCTGATCAGGACATTGGATATCCAACTATTAACAAATACAACCACCCAATGCAATACAAGGTCTCGGACTAGCTGAACTATAATTCAACAGCTGTAACATCTCATTTGGATTATGGAAAGCAAACAGAAAACCTCTAAACAGGTGAAAAAGATACAAGCAAAAGCAACACAAAATTTGCATGTGAGGTATTGCACGTCAAATTAAGGGTACCAGACTTAGTCTACAAAAGCACACTTAGGAGAGTCGAAAGGAATGCATCCACTTCAGAAATATATATAACCCTGCCATGTCATGTATTTTGCCACATGAAGATGAGGGACCATATGAAATAGAACTAAATAAAGGAAGAAATATAAAGTCTTTAGCCATATGCTATTGCTGAAGAATAATGGATATATTATGGGCATGTACACTACCACCTCCTTAAGTTTGCCACTCGTAAGCAATATAATGCCTTGCAGCACAAACCTAGCCTAAAGTAATTGGAGCACTGTATACTGTCAAAGGCAAAGGTACAGTCAACAAGTGACTGGAGAGATAGTTGGGTTTTGGCAGCAAAAGTAGACTACTCTGCTACTGCATCCTGATGTAGTGTTTTCTTAGAGTGGTTTGTCTTCGGTACTTTCCTATATTGAAGAAGGGTTGGTTGGGCTGTCCTGAGCACTGCAGGAATATTGATACAAATGCTGGGTGTACTGATCGAGAAGGGCTGTTGCCTTGTTGTTTAGTTTTTTGCTTCTTTGCCTCCAGTCTGGCGGTGTTCCTAGCTGCAGGTTTGCCAAGCGCCTCAGAGATTGTGAGCCTGTCAGCCAGATATGTTGGGTGCTGGTAATGATTACTCTGTAAATGATACACCTCCCTTTGAAAATGGTGCAACCAGCAAAAAGAGCCAGTCAAGTTCCATCAGGATGGGGTTTCAGCTGTAAAAGTCACCAGTATTGAACTGTGGGTAGATACACAGAGCAGGCGAAAATATTTAAACACAGATACAATGAATTTGATGGCAATTACGGGTAGCCCAAATCATCCTTTATGCTCTCTGAACAGACTACTCTTAATTAAAACATCGGACATACCCATATACAGCCAAACTCCCTTGAACTAAGTTGGAACTACATGCACACGTGCTTAATCTATTAATTTCCATATTTAAAAAAAACAAGGCCGTCTCTGCAGTTATGCCGAGACCTGGATATTGATTCCTCTTGGAATTAACCAAAGGAAAACAATGAAGGGAATTTATCTTTATATTTTAGAACACATATTTACACACAGATTTTAGAATCCATATAAATTTGCCCTTTACATCGTATTGAAATGAAAAATCAAGCGTTCCATTTTTGCGCTATCCTTTTCTTTTGGTGTGGGATGTTAGAAACTGTACAGGTTCTCTGATTTTATTTTCATGAGCCTCAGGGAGTGCACACACAGATTTTCTCTTCTCCACCCTTAGCACATCCGCTCTCTGCTGTGATAACCTAGATAAGTGACTGCTGCTATGCATCAGCACAGCGTGAATGCCTGGATTTCTCCACTTTTCTTGTCGCATGTGCTTTTTAAAGAAGCTGAGAATTTCTCTGACTCACTTGGTGGTCCGGGATTTCTTTCAGCTCAGCTGGAGACAGCCTCCTTATTTCTACATCTTCATTCCCTACATAATAACCCTCCAGGCAGTCTCCCGTGCTACCCACTCTAAGACCACCATGTGCTTATTTTTTACTCTATTACTTTGTGGTTTGGTGTAACATGCACCTAGGGCTTTAGTATATCCACAGAATAACAAAAGGTTTGTCTCAATGACATATTGACGTATACATCTTCAACCAAATCTTGTATTAAATATATGAGGTTCCATAAATATATAAACAATATTTGTATTATATGTTAAGTTATTGTGCCCTATCCATGGCGTTTCCCTTCCATTGAGTACAATATTAACATCTGTCATTACTGTTTGTTTCAGCAAATGTTTCCCTAGACTCACACAAGCCCTCGCCTTTCTTTAACTTATCTAACTTGAACCACTGTAGCAGTCAATCGATGTATTGCCTTTTGCCACAGAAAGACAGCAATGGTTATGGTCTTGGTCTCTAAATCATATAAAGCCATTCTGTGCTCGAAAAACGTGTCCCTTTAGCTATAATAAAAGACCTATGTATTGCCATCCTTAACTTTCACCCTCAGGCACAAAAAAAGATGTTGAGGGGCTATTCAAACTACCAGTAAGTCACACCATCAATCATTTATTTAAATCACTATTTGGACCTGTCACATCAAATATATCTCAAAGCGGAAAAAAGATAATGTAAAAGAATATTGAGAAAAAAAAGGTTTGAACAGTAATTCACTACATCTGTATTAAGACAGATATTAGAAACTGATACTGAGCACAAGTAACCATCCTGATTTCCACAAAGGGAAGATTACAAATTAGAGCAGTAAACCACAATGGGTTTGGTTGTTCATTCTGACAAAAAAAACACACGATCCAGCAAAAGGAGGACAGAGGAGACGCCTTAAGAAGAAATCAGCTTTGAGGCCACTTGAATAGAAGAGGTGAGCACTGGAACATTATTTCCTATGAGCTAGAAGAGACATTAGATAGATGAGACGTATTTAAAAGTATTGAATTCACTAATCTAGCAACACAGAATCCTCTTAATTGCATAATATATTTGACTGCAAATTAAAATGCTGCTCAGATGCTACCAGTGATGGCAAACCCTATTTAGTCGGTTAAATCTATTTTCTAGTGTATAATATTCTGCATCTCTTTCCATAATTAAATTACGCAAAATTACTCGCTAATGTTCGTTCGTTTTTTGAGGCGGCTGAACACCATAAATTAAAGGTAAACAATAAGATTACTGTGAGATAGATGCATTTTCAAATGAAGGCTTAAGGAATGCATGAAGCCGATTATAGAACAATACCACTTGTACTACATTGGGAGAATATATTTCACATGGGATTGTGTTACAGGAACACGGTCTAGAAATTGAAGCTGCAAAGTCCGCCTCCTTCTGAAAATCAAAGAAACATGTTGTTCAAGGTAGCATGTTGTTTTAGCACGATATATGCTGGAATAGTGGGCACTTGGGCTCCTACAAAAAGAGGAACTGTAGTGTATAATCCATAAAAGGCATAAACAAGGGGGGTCCCATAACTCATGATTGCTTTTTTTCCCTACTGTGAAGAGAAGAGAGACATAGGGCCTGATCTAAGTTTTGGCAGTCAGCCTGTCTTTTGCAAGGGCAAGTTAGTAATTTACTCCGTCACCCCGCCGGAGCTCCCAACGGCTACATTTAAAAATGCCTGTTTGCCCAGCAGACAATTCTAGCATGGTCAGGATCTGCCACCACATCAGTTCTTGTTAATGCATGTAATTCTGCCATACAGCAAACTTTAAAAAAAATATTTTTAAAAAGCCAATCTCAAAGTGTGATTTTCGTTTAGAAAATGAAAACAAAAACAATGCCCTCCTTGCCGTAGGAGTTTACTCCCTTGGTGAGGGAGCAGTGAGCACTTTTCAATTTCCCTTATCACCAGGTTTTTCCTGGTGGTGACAGAGACTGAAAACCAGCTATATGTCTATCTAAATTAGGTGGGCAGGAATATAGCCAAAACTGGGCAGGACCCTACTCTGTTGGCAATCAGAGGAGCTTAACCACGGCAGAGACAGAGTAGTCTCCACCGTTGTCAGACTATAATCCACAAGCATTTAATTCGGGAGGGCAGACTATAGTCTTGGCAGGGAGGGAGCTTCTCTATTGCAATGTATTTCTCTGCCAAGAATAAAATCAAGCCAAGTTTCTGTAAATAAGTTAACATATTTACTGCTCTAATTGTCCTTGAATTTACAAAATAGGATCTAAATGTAAACACAAGCTTGTCAATCTCAGTCAAAAGGTACATACATTAGAGAGAGTTGTGATTTAGAGAGGCCTAAGACTAGGTAATGTTGACAAGTACAAAAAGTCTTAAGTGCAAGATGGTGAACACTTGAGATTAGTAGGGGTCATGGCCTTGCTTCAATTTAATAATCATATAACTGTCCTGCATGGCTGCACCCTCGTGCTTGGATGGGAAAAGCCCTGAAGGGCAATCCAAGATGTGTGTTTGTGATCACTGCTCTATCTGAGCTGCTGCAGGATGATTTCTTACGGTGGCATGCCCACATAAATCTTTCAAGAAGCCTGATTAGCCCGGACCTGGCTGCAGACACAGTGTTGAGGACACTGGGAAGGAGAGTAGATGGATCGGACATCAAGTTCACCACCAAGGTGACAACCTAATGGGTTGGAGAGACCAAGAGTGAGACTAGATGGTCTTAGGTCGTGCATCCTGAATAACTCTATCCCTGTGCCAGTTGATCCTGAGAAGGGAATGGAGAACGTTCTCACGTACTAGACTCATAAGCGTGTCTGTGATGCAGGACTGTTGACCCAGAGCTTGCCAGACAATCTTTACGGTGAGGATTAAATAGGTTCTAGAATGAGGCTTGCATAGAGAGCCTGGCAAGAGAAGAATCCTGAGAGCTACGTAATATTGCGCTTCTTATTCCGCCTTGTGTCTTGGCCCAATTAGGGCTCAAATAATTTGTTTATCATGCTCTGTATGACTGTTTGTGCAACCTAGACCACTATACGGAAGGGTCACAACGGGCTTAACATTTAAGATAAGATCTGAATATTGTGTTCCCAAAAGCTGGTCACATATGCAGTTCTAAAAAATTGAACTAATAATAATGGGCGAGTAGCAACATACTGTTAGGTCAGTCTCTTTAGAGCTGTAGCATAGAGTGAAAAGGATATAGGGTTATACGTGAGAAGCTTAATGTTACACACACAGACAGACCTAGACACCCTCCCTCCCTCCCTCTCGTGGTCAGAGCCATTAATCCATTCCACCAACCATCCACTTAGGCACTTACAGGGAACTACATTCTGTCTTGTGGACCTTATTCCATTCAGGGAAGGTTGAAGAAACTAGGGGATAATTTAACTTGGGCAAACATAATTTCAGATGCATCAGTTAACTCGAGATACAGACCAACAAGACCATGGAATTAGCATGCCCTCTTGAGTTCTGTGGAACAGCAGCTATCTGAAAACATATATCCTGACACCCGTGATGTATAAACACTAGAGAGGACAGATCTAGTTATACTCAGTAGCTCGCGTAGGCAAATATCCCCAACAACCATAGTTCTCAAAACTTTAGTCTGAGAACTGTGGAAAATCTCCGTTTTCATTTGTAATGATATATGATATTGGGCTTTATTAAAATATAAAACTGTCTCCGATCCACATATACATTGTGAGGAAATGGCATCACTGTAAAGATAAAACTAATTCGAATAGAAAATAATGCAAAATTACCCAGAATATCTTTGTTGTGATCCAAAGACTTGTTAGTGTTGAATTTTCAAAATGGAAAATGCTACCTACCCATTAAGCATCTGTTTGTGGCATGATGTGCTGTAGATGCACACACTTTGCATACTCTTGCTATCTACTGTTGGGTCTGGATGTGTGCAAGTTGATTTTCTTTGACGATGTCTTTCGAGTCATGAGGTACTGTGACTCCTCCTCTTGCTGGTAATGAATCTACTCCATTGTTAAGATTGTATTCTCGCACAGTGGGTGAAGATGGAATGAGAAATGTAGCGATGTATAGAGAGATGGTCATGCAAAGAAAGAGGACAGTGAGACAGAAAGATCAGTTCAACACAAACAGGTATCCAGGGCGGAAGGTGGGTTGCATGTGAATCTACAGCAGTACATGCCACGAACCGATAACTGGGTCAGTAACATTTTCCGTTCAAGGCATGTGTGGTTATTGATACACATGTTGCGCACAGATTATAAAGCAATCCTCCCAGAAAGTGGTGGCTAGCCTGTGGGGGTTGCAGTAGAATGAAAAAGTGTTTGGAGTACTGCCTGGACAACACTGGCTTGTTCGCGGGCTAGCACCTCCACACAATAATGTTTTGTAAAAGTATGTGGTATGTCAGCTATAGGAATGTTCCCCTGGAAGGCCATAAAGGCTCCTTTTTTCTAAGTGGAGTGGGCTCTAGGAGGAATGGGCAAGGTCCTTTTACCTTTAACATAGCAAATCTGGATGCCCCTAACAATCCATCTTGTAATGCCTGATTTGGATTGGGCCTTCGCTTTGTGGGGTTTGGAAAGAGCTACAATGGGCTGTTGGATCTTTCAAAATTGTTTAGTCCTGTCAGTATAGTACATAAGGGCTTATTTAATATCCAAAGTATGGAGAGTCTGTTCCACAACTGAGTCAGGTTGAGGGAAAAAGACAGGGAGGTCAATGGATTAAGGTGGAACTGTGACACCACCTTATGGAAGAATCTGGGTTTGATGCGGAGGACAACCCTATCACTGTGTATGTGGACAAAAAGTTGTTCTAAGGTTACTGCCTGAAGCTCACTGACACACCTGAGTGAAGTGATGGCAACAAGAAATGCCACTAGCCAAGAAAGAAACTGGAGAAGGCAGGAGTGGAGGGGGTTCAAACAGTAGGCCCATGAGTCTTGTCAGTGCAATGTTGAGGTTCCATGCTGGGGCTGGTGTGACCAGAGGAGGAATGACTCTTGGGATCCTCCATAAAAGCTTTAGTAACTGGAATTCTGAAGAAAGAGATGGGTTGCATAGTAGTAGACGAACCTCCTCCACTTGGCAGCATAACAGACACTGGTAGCAGGCGTGTGCTGTTATTTAAGAATGCTCATGCACTCTGGTGGAAGATTAAGGCATCCAAATTCTAGGACATCAGGAGCCAGATTGAGAGAATTGGGGTCTGGAGGGATGATTTTTCCATGGTTCTGCGTGAGAAGGTACGGCCTGTTGAGAAGGTTCTTGTGCGGAACCACAGAGTCTGAGCAGAGTTGTGAACCAGGGTTAGCAAGACCAGGTGGGAGCTACTAGGATGAAGATGAGAGTTGAGTGCCGAAACCTCCAAACCACAATCAGAAGTGGTGGGAGAGGAGCGTAGGCAATTTCCTAACCAACTAATTCATAGTGCCTTGTCGCTGGACTGTGGGTGTGGAAACCTGGACGTGAAGTTTGTGCATTTGGCATTTTCTGCTGTGGCAAAGAAGTCTACCTCTGGGAGTCCTAATGGAGGAAGTACTGGAGGAGGACTTGCGGGTGGAGTTCCCACTAATGAACTTGTAGCTGCATTCCTGCTGCGGAGGTCAAAAGAGTTGTAGTCCACTCCCAGAACGTACTCAGCTAGCAGTTTTATTTATTTATTTTATTTGTGTGTTTTATAAAGCGCGCAGCTACCCCAACGGGGTGTCCCGGCGCTAATGCTTAGGATACTGAATCTTACCGGAGGATACGATTAACAGAAGAGAAAAGTCTTAAGAGATTTACGGAATGGCAGTTCCTCTTGAATCATGCGCAGAGAGATCGGAAGTTTGTTCCACTGAGCGGAAGCACACACTTAAAATGTTCTTCCGCCAAAGCGAACTTTTTTAAATCTGGGAGTTACAAGTAGTAGCTTGGAATTGGAGCGGAGATTTCGGGAATTGCTATAGGGACGAAGGCACGATGAGAGATAGGCAGAACCGCGTCCTTTAGTGGCCCAGTGAGCCAAAGTCAAAGCTTTGAACTCCACCCTTTTGTGGATCGGTAGCCAATGTAGCTTACGCAAGTGAGGGGAGATATTTTCTCGGAGAGAGATGCCACAGACGAACCGAGCCGCGGCGTTTTGGACTATTTGCAGGCTGTGGCACAGGCCTGAAGATAATCCAAGGTATAAACCATTGGCATAGTCCAAATGAGATGTAATAAGGGCCTGAACAATTGTTTTTCTAGTATTACTGGGTAAGTAGTTGATGAATTTTTTTATCAACCTAATTTTTTGGAAACATGCTGCAGAGACCGTATGAATTTGGCAGTGGAAAGAAAGACACGTATCCCATCTAACGCCCAGGTTTCTTACTTATTCCTTGGGGAGGGGAGCGGGACTCAAATCCACCGGCCACCAGAGGTTCGAATCCAAAGGAGAGGGTTGATTAAAGAAAAGAAACTCGGTCTTTCCTGCATTCAATTTAAAAAAGTTGTCATTCATGCAGTTAGCAATGTCTCTGAGACAATTTTTCAGGGGATCAAAGGTGGTCAGGTTAAAATCGTCGTAGGAAAAAAGAAGCTGGATGTCATCAGCGTACGATGTCATCTTAATTCCAGTCTGGGATATTAACTCAGCCAGGGGGGAAAAATAAATGTTAAATAGAAGGGGACTCAGCGAAAAGCCCTGCGGCACTCCCCATTTAAGTGGGCGACTGGTTGAGGTGTAGGGAGGGGTAAACACATGTTGAGTGCGATTGTACAAAAATGAAACAATCCAATTGAGTGCTATGCCCTGAAAGCCTATAGCACTGAGACGGTTGATCAAGATCGGGTGGGAGACTGTGTCGAATGCTGCGGAAAGATCCAGCAGCACCAACACCGCCATTGAACGCTTATCCAGCGTCCACCGCATGGAGTCGGCCATCTCTATCAGGGCCGACTCAGTACTGTATCCGGACCGAAACCCGTGTTGAGAATTATGAAATAGGCCATTTGATTCGATGAAACCTGCGAGCTGTTGGTGCGCCAGTCTTCTAAGCGGGGGCTGGAAGTAAGGAAATGGGCCTATAATTAGCCTGGTTATCGGGGTCAGCGTTGACCTTCTTCAGAATGAGAACAAGGAGGGCATGTTTCCATGACTCTGGGTAAACACCAGTACGCAAAGAGGCATTCTAGATACTGTTAAGATGGGGATTGAGAAGTATAGCAAGGGCTTTGTATTGTTTAGGCGGCCAGGGGTCGTTAGGCGACCCAGACTTGCATTTGTATAGTTCTTGGAGGGAACGGTCTTCGGTGATTTCCTGAAATTCAGCAAAGATTGAAGTTGGAGCTGGAGGTACCGATGATACTTCCCTGATATCATGACTTTCAGTAATGGGGAAGGAGTCATAGATTAAAGCTATTTTCTCCTCGAAGTAATCGGAGAGCCGTGTGCAAAGGGTTTGGGACACTGGTGGTCGCCGGTTAAGAGCCTGGGGGTCAGTGAAGGTTTTGACAGTTTTAAAAATCTCCCTAGCAGAGCCATGAGCTTGATTGATTTTTTACGAGAGGTAACATCGTTTATGATTTATAATCATTTTCCGATAATCTTTTAGAGAGGCTCTGTATTTTAGTTTACTGTCTGCTGAATAAGACTGTCTCCAGCTGCGTTCAAGAGATTTACATGCAGACTTACATTTACGCAGGTCATCAGAATACCAGGGTGCGGCAGGGGCTGAGCGAAAGGTTTTAATAGGTCGAAGTGGGGCAATGGAATCGATGGCTGAAGAAACCCAATTGTTAACATTGTCTAGACAGGAATCCAGGTCTGAGGCGCCTGGTGGTTCAGCAGAGGGGAGATAATCCAATAGACATGCCGATGAGATCTTACTCCAGTTTCTGCCAAACTCCTTAGCCAGTATCCTAGGTCTATCCCGGTGGAGTAGTAGAATAGAAAAAGGAATAAAGT
The DNA here is from genome assembly GCF_964261635.1 of Lissotriton helveticus. Lineage (NCBI taxonomy): Eukaryota > Metazoa > Chordata > Amphibia > Caudata > Salamandridae > Lissotriton > Lissotriton helveticus. Next base: position 1,783,302,851 of record NC_136065.1, read on the forward strand.
AATGATCGGACCAGATCACTGGACTAGGGTCACCGATTATAATATCAGGAAGGATAGAGCAGATAAGGTCCAACGTATGTCCAGCCTGTGTGTGGGAAGAGTAACCAGTTGAATTAATCCACAGTCATCCAGAGTGGATAAGAAGTTATTACTAGACAGGCAGGATTCATCTTCCGCGTGGAGATTGAAATCTCCAAGCAAGGTGAAGTTTGCATAGCGAGAACTAGCTTGAAGAATAAAGTCCAGAATGCTAGGTAAGTTCAACGTGCTGGATTTAGGTGGACGATAGACCAGTCGACCTGAACAAGTGGTAGTAGCGGTTAATTCGATACAGAAAGGAAGAGCTTCTATGGAGTCAATGGGATCATAAGAAAATGACGAGATCTTCCATTGAGATTTATAGATAATGGCAACCCCACCACCATGTCTGCCACTACACCGGTTAGCACATAAGATATTAAAGCCTGCCGGGATGGCCAGACATAATGCTGGATTTGTGTCGTCACCTAACCAAGTTTCCATCAAAAAGAGTAGATCCCAATTGTTGTCACCGAGAGTCTGAAAAATGTCTAGGGAATGTTTCACCAAAGAGCGGCAAATAATAAGTCCAGCCCTAAGGGTGAGTGCAGTTTGGGGGATCTGTGATACGGGAGAAGTCTTTAATAGTGGGCATTTATGCGCTGAAGTTTCCCCATCCCATCTAGGGTCACATGCTTTACACGGGTAATTCCTGACCTGTAAGTCAGGAGGAAGAAATTGTCGGTACAGGCACTCCTGGGATCTGAAAGACAGCAATTCCCGCTGACTGTAGGTAATCGTATCATGGGGACCAATACCTGCAGCATCTCTGGCCCTGGTCGCAGGAAGGTCGCGGACGGGCGCAGACGGGCTTGCCTTAGGCGCGCCTAGGCGCAACGTCGGCGCGCCCGCTGCGCGACTGAATGGAGGTGGCCATTTGAAGCGGATGAGGGTGGGAGGGGACAGGCTGCTGCACCGCTACCCGTCTATTTCCCCCAAGATGGCGACTATGATGGTGAAAAACCCCGTAGCAGCACCTAAATCGGCTGCGGGGGGGCCAAAAGAGAGGTAGTCACACAAACACTCCAGCAAGTACAATTTAATACGGGTAAGGTGCAATTTTAAAATAAAACAAAGTTAAAAAATCGTCCTTTATACCTCCCGGCTTTCTGCCTCAGGAAGGGAGTATCAAGCAAAGTGCGGCGCGCTGTGTGATGCGCTATTTATGCGCGTCTGAGGGCGGGAGGGGACAGGCTGCTGCACCGCTACCCGTCTACTTCCCCCAAGATGCCGACTATGATGGTGAAAAACCCCGTAGCAGCACCTATATCGACTGCGGGGGGGGCCAAAAGAGAGGTAGTCACACAAACACTCCAGCAAGTACAATTTAATACGGGTAAGGTGCAATTTTAAAATAACACAAAGTTAAAAAATCGTCCTCTATACTTCCCGGCTTTCCGCCTCAGGAAGGGAGTATCAAGCAGTTGGATCTTGTGTCAGAGAGCCCACTGCCCAATGATCTGGGCTAAGTTGAGAGCTGGGGAGACCGGGTACCACATTGCTTCTGAAGATAATACATGGATCTAATATTGTCTATCTTGATGCAGACTACCTTGCCAGTCAAGTGGGAAAGGAAAGCTTTCAACGCAAGGTGAACAGCTAGCAATTCCAGGTAAGTGATGTGGAGACTCCGATGACTGGGCTCCCACTGGCCTTGAACAGTCAGGTTCTGTAAATGTGCAAACCAACCTGTAAGTGAGGTGTTTGTTGTAACGGTCCTCTACGCATAACTCGGTCGAGAAAAGGCCGCCACTACAACAGGTTGTTGGTGTTCCTCCACTGTAGAGAGCGACAAGAGCAGCTGCAGATCAACACTAGATCGTCCCAATGACCCTCCACTTGGGACCACTGGTGCGCCAAGCACCTTGAATTGATGCCTGTAAGGACTGTATTCTGGCAGCATTTGATTAAGCCATGCCAGATTCTGAGGTGAGGACTGACCCCAGGTAGGGCTGTATCTGGAGAGGTTGGAGGTGTGATTTTATAGCGTTGATGGTAAACCTTTGCTGGTAAAGGAGGTTTATTGTGACCGGAATGTGATCACTGCAGTTTTTGATGAGCCAGTCGTCCAGCGAGGCAAAGAAAAGGATACCCTGTCTGTGCAAATGAGCAGCCACTACTGCAATGCACTTGGTGAACACCCTTGGTGCTGTGGAGACCTCCCAAAGGGGAGCACCTTGAACTGGTAATGCTTTCACTGACTACAAACCTGAGATACCGGTGATGTGCTGGGTGGATCGATCTGTAAAAATAAGCATACTTCAGGTCGAGAGTGCAGGATGGCATCTTGAAGAGTAACCATGTGGAAAAGATCTGAAAGAATGTATTAGTTCAGGGGCAGAATGGGTCAGAGAGAACTGTCTTTTTTGGGGATCAGGAAGTACAGAGAGTATACTCACGTGCCCTGTTAATGGTAGGGGATGGGTTTTATGGCCACTTTGAGAAAGAACGATTGAACTGCTTTCCTGTGTAGGCTTTGGTGTTTTGGGGAGAGTTTGTGTTTGCAAGGTGGTATGGTGGAATGGTGGAATGGTGGGTGGTGTGGAGGGATAAGTTCTAGACAATAACTAAGTTGGATATTATCCAATACTCACTGGCCAGAGGTGACGTTCCACCAAGTGGGAAAGAACCTTTGTAGGTGCCCCTTGATGGGTGTGGTATGATCTGAGGGTGGGGGGGAGCAGAGGGAAGTCAGGGCTTAGTGGTGATTGTAGCTCCTTTGGAGGTGCCACCTTTACCCCTGTCTTTTGAGTTATTGCCTCTGTAAGACCCTCTAAAGAGTGGCCTCTGGGAGAGTACTGCTGGGCATGTGGAGGCTATTAGGATGTGGAGGCCTTGGAGGAGGTGGCCGTTGAGCCTTCACGATATGGCGTACAGCAAAAGGAGCTGCAAGGGGCAGATGTCTGCACAGCGCTCATTGCTTTCGATGCCTCCATATCCTTCTTTATTTTTTCCAACATGCGGCCTGAACAGATGTTAGCCATCGAAGGGCAGGTTGCAAATCAGCTCTGACCCTGTGCCTCATGGGAACAGTCCAGTCCGAACTACCAAGCCATGTCTTTCCCAGACCGGAATGAAGCATCCAAGGGCCGGTTTCTGGCTATCAGCCTTCATCAGCCTGGATAGCTTGACTCCAGTGGTGTGGAGAGCCTGGGACTCACGTCTGAGCCCACTCGGGGTGAAAATTGCAAAAAACACAGTTGATGGACAGAATGTAGAACAATGTCATACATTCACCCCAGTACAAGGATCTGGGCCTCAATCCATCGTTTTTTAGCACTCCACACCACCCTGGGTTAGACACTGGCTATATGCAAATCAGCTCTGACCCTGTGCCTCATGGGAACAGTCCAGTCCGAACTACCAAGCTATGTCTTTCCCAGACCGGAAACAAGCATCCAAGGACCGGTTTCTGGCTATCAGCCTTCATCAGCCTGGATAGCTTGACTCCAGTGGTGTGGAGAGCCTGGGACTCACGTCTGAGCATACCCAGCCCACTCGGGGTGAAAATTGCAAAAAACACAGCTGATGGACAGAATGTAGAACAATGTCATACATTCACCCCAGTACAAGGATCTGGGCCTAAATCCATCGCTTTTTTGCACTCCACACCACCCTGGGTTAGACACGGAGGGTAAGCATCATAGGTGTCCCAGGGATCACTCTGCGGAGGTTGGCCGAAGATATCCCCTCTGCTATGCTTCCTCTTTGATTTGAGTGAAGTGACTCCTGAGGATTACAGGAAAGAGTGTCGCCTGGAGAAATGGGCAGGTAAGGTGAACGCTGTGGAGGAGGGAGAGGTGGCTGAATGAGCGACGGGCAAAGGGCTAGCTGCCTTGTCCACTCTCTTGCTCTGCCTGCATGCAGGTGGCACGACCAAGGCTTCCTCAAAGGACAGCTGCCATTTGGATGGCTGAGAAGCTAATCCCGAAGGGCGGGTGAGAATCCGGCCCATGTGGGGACGTAACAACAAGTACTTCAGTCGGGCGTCTATCTTCTCTTGGAATTTATGGAGGATTGGCTCGACGGTACCCAAGATGGCGCCAGTCTTGGTGATCAGCGCCAAGGGTCTCAAATCTGATGCCAATTTCGACACTGAAGGCAACGACTCCAACAATTGGGTCGGTTCCACGGCTGGAGCTCTGAAGCAGTCGGCCTCAATGGTTTCTTTAGCGCTGAGCTGGCGTTTGGTGTTGTGTTCGAAGGTGGTGGTTGGTGTCGGGCAGAAGTCAGCGGGGGCACAGCGGCTTGTCACTGATTCCGCAGAGTGGCTAGATGGCCCTTGGGAAAGGGCTGCTCAACTTGCGAGCAGTGTTGAGGCAGAGGGAGTACCGTACTCATGGCTGATTGCACTGATGGAAGATCCTCAAACTACAGGTCGGACCGGAGCTGTCGTCATCGTAGAAAACTTCCTAAGCTGTGGCCGATGGTTGTGGATGGTGTTCCCCTTCGATGCTCTCGGGCCAAAGAGTCCGGAAAGTTGTCTCCACTCCTACGCGAAATCTCCAGACACCGAGCTAGATGATCAAGGAGGGTTTTCTTACAGCAGAAGAAGTGGCAGGCATCGCAGACAACCTAGTTGTGCTTGGGAAACAGACACAAATTTCATACCTAATGGAGATCAGTACAAGGGTCTTTTGCATGGCAGCGGGGACAGTAGGGGAATGGCGTCCTTTCTATCACTGAGGAGGTGGGGTGGGTATTCTGGGGCCTTCAAGACTAACAACTTCTTTTCATAGATGAAGAGGAAAGTTGTGTATTCGTCAGTAACATTTAAGTTATATGCAATGTTTACCTCTTCACTTTCAGTCTCGTAGACTGGCAAAGGTATTTTTTAGGAGCAACATGCGATAGTAGTAGCCTTACATTTCTGCTTGCAACTCCAGAAAAACTATGTTGCATACTCCGAGAAGGAAAACATTTAAACACTTATAATTTGGAAGCAATCATGCCTGAGAATATGTATAACACTGTTTCAATGAGATCAAAGGTTACATCATCAGTTCCTTAGCGGATATCTAAAAACTGAACTCTTGTGATATCACTTCTGCTACCTTTGGGGTTGATTTGAACAAGTGTCCTGAAGAATTGTAGATTGCATTTTATGCAATGTAAGCAGATTTTCCAACATTTTAATAAGGGTTTTGCTGTAATCATTATATCTGTACTGACTATATGATGGAATCAAAGATTTTTCAAGTTGGAATGAGTGGGAATTCTGGTTAGGAAACAGTCTGCATTTTGGTCTCATTGTAAAACAGCAGAAGTTATTAACACAATTTCCAAGTAATGGTATTGTGATCTATTTTATCAAATGTGAGTCAAATCTTGGAACATGAACACAGTTACAGAGCAAATCTATTAAAATGTAACCTATAGCACTAATCTTTAATCAAAACAATGTTAATGCATGGTGTAAAAATTAAAATAAATTGAGAAAGTATGTAAATTATCAGTGACACCAAGAATCACCAGTCACATCAAACATTAAAAGTATCAATAATCACCGAAGATATCACTTATCGTCAGTCACACCCAGAAGCAGTTTGAAAAATAGAATAAAACAATACCTTGAAAATATGTGCTTTAAGGATGTGGTGTCCAAGCTCGATTGTTTGCTGTCTGTTCAATTTCCCTTCCTGGCGAGAGAACCAAAAGGCAAGCAAAGTGTGGCCACTCCTAGTGAAAGAAAAGAGAATGCAAGCAGGCTGAGCTATACGGGTGCTATTTTGTTCAATTTTTTCTAGGCCTATATCAACAGTCACAGCAGTGCAGAACACTTTAGTAGGAATTCAAAGGACATAGATCTATTCAAGGAACTACAAAGGTGGTCTCTCATGTCAAATGCTTAGTTCTGCGTCTGAAAAAATTGTCCTTACACACTTCATGATGGGACCAGATGAATCACTGAGCAGGTTGCAAACAGGGAATGCAAAATTCATCGTGACTTTCTGCGACCTGTCCAGCATTTTAGTGATGTGAACGGATGTACTAATCAGTTGCATAGCAAAACTATATTTGTAGACGGTCGGAAAACATTCTCTCTCGTGGCATTTTATGACCAACTGTGTTGGACAGGAGACCTCCTTTCCATGCCTTTACATTCTCAACAAGTCAACATTTTTGTTCCTTCAAATTAGTCCACATCTCTTGATGGACAGGTGCGGCTTTAAAACAATTTACATGCTAGAAAACATCGGGGGGGCGGGGTGAATAGGGCATGCAAGTCATCTCCTAGAAGGTTTACTGACCCTCACAACTGCCCCACACCCCGGGGTATTCCATGAGAGCATACAACAATTCCAAAAGGAATCTAGGACAGCTTCCTCTTTGGTAATCAGTTACCACCCCAACACAAGAGTCAATAACTGACAAAAGAATTTTTGACTGCAGTTGTGGTCACAAACCGATACATCCCTTTGCGATTTGCAAATAGGAAGAAGGGGTCCTTTCACGCCCCCTTCTATTTGCAATTAGGAAAGGGCCACAATAGACCCTTTAATGGCCAGAAAGACTTTCTGACTTCTAAAAGTCTTTTGTACATGGTAAAAAGGTATTTTCTGTTGAAAACCCTTGGAATTTGTGAACTGCACGCTTTAAAAATGACCCTTGTGCCTTGTGTTACTAAACTAAAAGAACACTATCTAGGTTTCCCGCTAGAGACGACCAAGTAACTGCCTGTCAATTTACCTTTTATTTTCATTAATGGGTAGAGTATGTTTTAGTGTAATGGACATTGTTTTAAACCATACGCGCCCACAATTTAAACAATTATATAAAACAAACTTGTTTTTCGTTTTATGAAACATAATTAGCTTTACTGTGGCTCTGGTACACCAGGTCATGTGATTTTTCTCCTCACATTTATACATGGCGACCTACCTAGTGCCAACTGGAAGTAAAACTGGTAACATCTTCCAGGTCAGTAAAAATACCATCCCTGGCGACGCCCAGACGCGGGTAGTTCCGCGCTTTGGAGGCACTTCAACTGAGTTCTTCTTTCCTCGGCAGATTCACAGGTTGCCTGGAAGTTACGTTTGGGGCTAAAATAATTCCCCCTTCTAGGTGATCCCCAGAAGATATACCTAAATTCCTTTTTAGGTCGAGCTGACGTTAGCATTCATGCGAAGCATGAATGCTGTCAGCTCGACAACTAATGTGATCCGTTTTTAGGAGAGTGGACACCAAAGTGTTACGAGCGTTTTCAGTGCCGGATTTCACCTCGGGAGCGCGCAGCATTGTCTGCAGTGGCAGTGTCAGTTTCGCTTTTTTATTACTTTCGTTTTTCCCGAGGCTGGCTGAGGCTGGCTTGGAATGAACAGGCTTGCCCCCGCGCATGCGCAGAGTAACTCACAGCCCTTGTTTATATTTGTTTTAGTTCCGTGATGCTCCGATCTTTGCCCCTTCCGAGTGGAGCTTCCGAGTGGAGCTTCCGAGTGGAGCTTCCGAGTGGAGCTTCCGAGTGGAGCTTCAGAGTGGAGCTTCAGAGTGGAGCTTCAGAGTGGAGCTTCAGAGTGGAGCTTCAGAGTGGAGCTTCAGAGTGCAGAGTGGAGCTTCAGAGTGGAGCTTCAGAGTGCAGAGTGGAGCTTCAGAGTGCAGAGTGGAGCTTCAGAGTGGAGCTTCAGAGTGGAGCTTCAGAGTGGAGCTTCAGAGTGGAGCTTCAGAGTGGAGCTTCAGAGTGGAGCTTCAGAGTGCAGAGTGGAGCTTCAGAGTGCAGAGTGGAGCTTCAGAGTGCAGAGTGGAGCTTCAGAGTGGAGCTTCAGAGTGGAGCTTCAGAGTGGAGCTTCAGAGTGGAGCTTCAGAGTGGAGCTTCAGAGTGCAGAGTGGAGCTTCAGAGTGCAGAGTGGAGCTTCAGAGTGGAGCTTCAGAGTGGAGCTTCAGAGTGGAGCTTCAGAGTGGAGCTTCAGAGTGGAGCTTCAGAGTGGAGCTTCAGAGTGGAGCTTCAGAGTGGAGCTTCAGAGTGGAGCTTCAGAGTGGAGCTTCAGAGTGGAGCTTCAGAGTGGAGCTTCAGAGTGGAGCTTCAGAGTGGAGCTTCAGAGTGGAGCTTCAGAGTGCAGAGTGGAGCTTCAGAGTGGAGCTTCAGAGTGCAGAGTGGAGCTTCAGAGTGGAGCTTCAGAGTGCAGAGTGGAGCTTCAGAGTGGAGCTTCAGAGTGGAGCTTCAGAGTGGAGCTTCAGAGTGGAGCTTCAGAGTGGAGCTTCAGAGTGGAGCTTCAGAGTGGAGCTTCAGAGTGCAGAGTGGAGCTTCAGAGTGGAGCTTCAGAGTGGAGCTTCAGAGTGGAGCTTCAGAGTGGAGCTTCAGAGTGGAGCTTCAGAGTGGAGCTTCGGAGTGCAGAGTGGAGCTTCAGAGTGGAGCTTCAGAGTGGAGCTTCGGAGTGGAGCTTCGGAGTGCAGAGTGGAGCTTCAGAGTGGAGCTTCAGAGTGGAGCTTCAGAGTGGAGCTTCAGAGTGGAGCTTCAGAGTGGAGCTTCGGAGTGCAGAGTGCAGATTCGGAGTGGAGCTTCAGAGTGGAGTGGAGCTTCAGAGTGGAGCTTCAGAGTGGAGCTTCAGAGTGGAGAGTGGAGATTCAGAGTGGAGATTCAGAGTGGAGAGTGGAGCTTCAGAGTGGAGCTTCAGAGTGGAGCTTCAGAGTGGAGCTTCAGAGTGGAGCTTCAGAGTGGAGCTTCAGAGTGGAGCTTCAGAGTGGAGCTTCAGAGTGGAGCTTCAGAGTGGAGCTTCAGAGTGGAGATTCAGAGTGGAGATTCAGAGTGCAGATTCAGAGTGCAGATTCAGAGTGCAGATTCAGAGTGCAGATTCGGAGTGGAGCTTCGGAGTGGAGCTTCGGAGTGGAGCTGAGCTTCAGAGTGGAGCTTCAGAGTGCAGAGTGGAGCTTCAGAGTGGAGCTTCAGAGTGCAGAGTGGAGCTTCAGAGTGGAGCTTCAGAGTGCAGAGTGGAGCTTCAGAGTGGAGCTTCAGAGTGGAGCTTCAGAGTGGAGCTTCAGAGTGGAGCTTCAGAGTGGAGCTTCAGAGTGGAGCTTCAGAGTGGAGCTTCAGAGTGGAGCTTCAGAGTGGAGCTTCAGAGTGGAGCTTCAGAGTGGAGCTTCAGAGTGGAGCTTCAGAGCGGAGCTTCAGAGCGGAGCTTCAGAGTGCAGAGTGGAGCTTCAGAGTGGAGCTTCAGAGTGGAGCTTCAGAGTGGAGCTTCAGAGTGGAGCTTCAGAGTGGAGCTTCAGAGTGGAGCTTCAGAGTGGAGCTTCAGAGTGGAGCTTCAGAGTGGAGCTTCAGAGTGGAGCTTCAGAGTGCAGATTCAGAGTGGAGCTTCGGAGTGGAGCTTCGGAGTGGAGCTTCGGAGTGGAGCTTCGGAGTGGAGCTTCAGAGTGGAGTGGAGCTTCAGAGTGGAGCTTCAGAGTGCAGAGTGGAGCTTCAGAGTGGAGCTTCAGAGTGCAGAGTGGAGACAACTAATGTGATCCGTTTTTAGGAGAGTGGACACCAAAGTGTTACGAGCGTTTTCAGTGCCGGATTTCACCTCGGGAGCGCGCAGCATTGTCTGCAGTGGCAGTGTCAGTTTCGCTTTTTTATTACTTTCGTTTTTCCCGAGGCTGGCTGAGGCTGGCTTGGAATGAACAGGCTTGCCCCCGCGCATGCGCAGAGTAACTCACAGCCCTTGTTTATATTTGTTTTAGTTCCGTGATGCTCCGATCTTTGCCCCTTCCGAGTGGAGCTTCCGAGTGGAGCTTCCGAGTGGAGCTTCCGAGTGGAGCTTCCGAGTGGAGCTTCAGAGTGGAGCTTCAGAGTGGAGCTTCAGAGTGGAGCTTCAGAGTGGAGCTTCAGAGTGGAGCTTCAGAGTGCAGAGTGGAGCTTCAGAGTGGAGCTTCAGAGTGGAGCTTCAGAGTGGAGCTTCAGAGTGGAGCTTCAGAGTGGAGCTTCAGAGTGGAGCTTCAGAGTGGAGCTTCAGAGTGCAGAGTGGAGCTTCAGAGTGGAGCTTCAGAGTGGAGCTTCAGAGTGGAGCTTCAGAGTGGAGCTTCAGAGTGGAGCTTCAGAGTGCAGAGTGGAGCTTCAGAGTGCAGAGTGGAGCTTCAGAGTGGAGCTTCAGAGTGGAGCTTCAGAGTGGAGCTTCAGAGTGGAGCTTCAGAGTGCAGAGTGGAGCTTCAGAGTGCAGAGTGGAGCTTCAGAGTGGAGCTTCAGAGTGGAGCTTCAGAGTGGAGCTTCAGAGTGGAGCTTCAGAGTGGAGCTTCAGAGTGCAGAGTGGAGCTTCAGAGTGCAGAGTGGAGCTTCAGAGTGCAGAGTGGAGCTTCAGAGTGGAGCTTCAGAGTGGAGCTTCAGAGTGGAGCTTCAGAGTGGAGCTTCAGAGTGGAGCTTCAGAGTGGAGCTTCAGAGTGGAGCTTCAGAGTGGAGCTTCAGAGTGGAGCTTCAGAGTGGAGCTTCAGAGTGGAGCTTCAGAGTGCAGAGTGGAGCTTCAGAGTGGAGCTTCAGAGTGCAGAGTGGAGCTTCAGAGTGGAGCTTCAGAGTGCAGAGTGGAGCTTCAGAGTGGAGCTTCAGAGTGGAGCTTCAGAGTGGAGCTTCAGAGTGGAGCTTCAGAGTGGAGCTTCAGAGTGGAGCTTCAGAGTGGAGCTTCAGAGTGGAGCTTCAGAGTGGAGCTTCAGAGTGGAGCTTCAGAGTGCAGAGTGGAGCTTCAGAGTGGAGCTTCAGAGTGGAGCTTCAGAGTGGAGCTTCAGAGTGGAGCTTCGGAGTGGAGCTTCGGAGTGGAGAGTGGAGCTTCAGAGTGGAGCTTCAGAGTGGAGCTTCGGAGTGGAGCTTCGGAGTGCAGAGTGGAGCTTCAGAGTGGAGCTTCAGAGTGGAGCTTCAGAGTGGAGCTTCAGAGTGGAGCTTCAGAGTGGAGCTTCGGAGTGCAGAGTGCAGATTCGGAGTGGAGCTTCAGAGTGGAGTGGAGCTTCAGAGTGGAGCTTCAGAGTGGAGCTTCAGAGTGGAGAGTGGAGATTCAGAGTGGAGATTCAGAGTGGAGAGTGGAGCTTCAGAGTGGAGCTTCAGAGTGGAGCTTCAGAGTGGAGCTTCAGAGTGGAGCTTCAGAGTGGAGCTTCAGAGTGGAGCTTCAGAGTGGAGCTTCAGAGTGGAGATTCAGAGTGCAGATTCAGAGTGCAGATTCAGAGTGCAGATTCAGAGTGCAGATTCAGAGTGCAGATTCAGAGTGCAGATTCGGAGTGGAGCTTCGGAGTGGAGCTGAGCTTCAGAGTGGAGCTTCAGAGTGCAGAGTGGAGCTTCAGAGTGGAGCTTCAGAGTGGAGCTTCAGAGTGGAGCTTCAGAGTGCAGAGTGGAGCTTCAGAGTGGAGCTTCAGAGTGGAGCTTCAGAGTGGAGCTTCAGAGTGGAGCTTCAGAGTGGAGCTTCAGAGTGGAGCTTCAGAGTGGAGCTTCAGAGTGGAGCTTCAGAGTGGAGCTTCAGAGTGGAGCTTCAGAGCGGAGCTTCAGAGTGCAGAGTGGAGCTTCAGAGTGGAGCTTCAGAGTGGAGCTTCAGAGTGGAGCTTCAGAGTGGAGCTTCAGAGTGGAGCTTCAGAGTGGAGCTTCAGAGTGGAGCTTCAGAGTGCAGATTCAGAGTGCAGATTCGGAGTGGAGCTTCGGAGTGGAGCTTCGGAGTGGAGCTTCGGAGTGGAGCTTCGGAGTGGAGCTTCAGAGTGGAGTGGAGCTTCAGAGTGGAGCTTCAGAGTGCAGAGTGGAGCTTCAGAGTGGAGCTTCAGAGTGCAGAGTGGAGCTTCAGAGTGGAGCTTCAGAGTGGAGCTTCAGAGTGGAGCTTCAGAGTGGAGCTTCAGAGTGGAGCTTCAGAGTGGAGCTTCAGAGTGGAGCTTCAGAGTGGAGCTTCGGAGTGGAGCTGCAGAGTGCAGATTCGGAGTGGAGCTTCAGAGTGGAGTGGAGCTTCAGAGTGGAGATTCAGAGTGGAGATTCAGAGTGGAGAGTGGAGCTTCAGAGTGGAGCTTCAGAGTGGAGCTTCAGAGTGGAGCTTCAGAGTGGAGCTTCAGAGTGGAGCTTCAGAGTGGAGCTTCAGAGTGGAGCTTCAGAGTGGAGCTTCAGAGTGGAGCTTCAGAGTGGAGCTTCAGAGTGGAGCTTCAGAGTGCAGAGTGGAGCTTCAGAGTGGAGCTTCAGAGTGCAGAGTGGAGCTTCAGAGTGCAGAGTGGAGCTTCAGAGTGGAGCTTCAGAGTGGAGCTTCAGAGTGGAGCTTCAGAGTGGAGCTTCAGAGTGGAGCTTCAGAGTGGAGCTTCAGAGTGGAGCTTCAGAGTGGAGCTTCGGAGTGCAGAGTGGAGCTTCAGAGTGGAGCTTCAGAGTGGAGCTTCAGAGTGGAGCTTCAGAGTGGAGCTTCAGAGTGGAGCTTCAGAGTGGAGCTTCAGAGTGGAGCTTCAGAGTGGAGCTTCGGAGTGGAGCTTCAGAGTGGAGCTTCAGAGTGGAGCTTCGGAGTGCAGAGTGCAGATTCGGAGTGGAGCTTCAGAGTGGAGTGGAGCTTCAGAGTGGAGATTCAGAGTGGAGATTCAGAGTGGAGAGTGGAGCTTCAGAGTGGAGCTTCAGAGTGGAGCTTCAGAGTGGAGCTTCAGAGTGGAGCTTCAGAGTGGAGCTTCAGAGTGGAGCTTCAGAGTGGAGCTTCAGAGTGCAGATTCAGAGTGCAGATTCAGAGTGCAGATTCGGAGTGGAGCTTCGGAGTGGAGCTGAGCTTCAGAGTGGAGCTTCAGAGTGCAGAGTGGAGCACTCTACAGCACCCCGCACTCTACAGCGCCCCGCGCTCTACAGCGCCCCACGCACTACAGCGCCCCGCAGCGCCCTGCACTCTACAGCGCCCCGGGCTCGACAGCGCCCCGCGCTCTACAACGCCCCGTGCTCTACAGCGCCCCACACTCTACAGCGCCCCGCACTCTACAGCGCCCCGCACTCTACAGCGCCCCGCACTCTACAGCGCCCCGCACTCTACAGCGCCCCGCATTCTACAGCGCCCCGCATTCTACAGCGCCCCGCACTCGACAGCGCTCTACAGCGCCCCGCACTCTACAGCGCCCCGCACTCTACAGCGCCCCGCACTCTACAGCGCCCCGCACTCTACAGCGCTCCGCACTCTACACCGCGCTCTACAGCGCACTGCACTCTACAGCGCCCGCACCGCAGCCTACAGCGCACCACAGCGCCCCATACTCTACAGCGCCCCGCACTCTACAGGGCAACGCGCTCTACAGCGCAACACACTCTACAGCGCAACGCACTCTACAGCACTCTACAGCGCCCCGCACTCTACATCGCCCTGCACTCTACAGCGCCCCGCAGCGCCCCGCATTCTACAGCGCCCCGCACTCTACAGCGCCCCGCACTCTACAGCGCCCCGCACTCTACAGCGCCCCGCACTCTACAGCGCACCGCACTCTACAGCGCCCCGCACTCTACAGCGCCCCGCACTCTACAGCGCCCCGCAGCGCCCTGCACTCTACAGCGCCCCGGGCTCGACAGCGCCCCGCACTCTACAGCGCCCCGCAGCGCCCCGCAGCGCCCCGCACTCTACAGCACCCCGCACTCTACAGCGCCCCGCACTCTACAGCGCCCCGCACTCTACAGCGCCCCGCACTCTACAGCGCCTCGCACTCGACAGCGCCCCGCACTCGACAGCGCCCCGCACTCGACAGCGCTCTACAGCGCCCCGCACTCTACAGCGCCCCGCACTCTACAGCACCCCGCACTCTACAGCGCTCCACACTCTACAGCGCTCCGCACTCTACACCGTGCTCTACAGCGCACTGCACTCTACAGCGCCCGCAGCGCACCGCAGCGCACTCTACAGCGCACCGCAGCGCCCCATACTCTACAGCGCCCCGCACTCTACAGCGCAACGCGCTCTACAGCGCAACGCGCTCTACAGCGCAATGCACTCTACAGCACTCTACAGCGCCCCGCACTCTACAGCGCCCCACGCTCTGCAGCGCCCTGCACTCTACAGCGCCCCACAGCGCCCGCACTCTACAGCGCCCCGCACTCTACAGCGCACCGCACTCTACAGCGCACTCTACAGCGCACCGCACTCTACAGCGCACTCTACAGCGCCCCGCACTCTACAGCGCCCCGCACTCTACAGCGCCCCGCACTCTACAGCGCCCCGCACTCTACAGCGCCCCACACTCTACAGCGCCCCGCACTCTACAGCGCCCCGCACTCTACAGCGCCCCGCACTCTACAGCGCCCCGCACTCTACAGCGCCCCGCACTCTACAGCGCCCCGCACTCTACAGCGCCCCGCACTCTACAGCGCCCCGCACTCTACAGCGCCCCGCACTCTACAGCGCCCCGCACTCTACAGCGCCCCGCACTCTACAGCGCCCCGCACTCTACAGCGCCACGCACTCTACAGCGCCACGCACTCCACAGCGCCACGCACTGCGCCCCGCACTCTACAGCGCCCCGCACTCTACAGCGCCCGCACTCTACAGCGCCCCGCATTCTACAGCGCCACGCACTCCACAGCGCCACGCAGCGCCCTGCACTCTACAGCGCCCCGCAGCGCCCTGCACTCTACAGCGCCCCGCAGCGCCCTGCACTCTACAGCGCCCCGCACTCTACAGCGCCCCACACTCTACAGCGCCCCGCAGCTCACCGCACTCTACAGCGCACCGCAGCGCCCCATACTCTACAGCGCCCCGCGCTCTACAGCGCCCTGCGCTCTACAGCGCACGCACTCTACAGCGCACCACGCTCTCAGCGCCCCGCAGCGCCATGCACTCTACAGCGCCCCGCGCTCTACAGCGCCCCGCAGCGCCCCGCACTCTACAGCGCCACGCACTCTACAGCGCCCCGCACTCTACAGCGCCCCGCACTCTACAGCGCCCCGCACTCTACAGCGCACTCTACAGCGCCCCGCACTCTACAGCGCCCCGCAGTGCCCCGCACTCTACAGCGCCCCGCACTCTACAGCGCACCGCAGCGTCCCGCACTCTACAGTGCAACGCAGCGCCCCGCACTCTACAGCGCCCCGCACTCTACAGCGCCCCGCGCGCAGAAACTTTTACAAATAATAGAAATCCCACCATCGACAGTAGTCAATTTATCCACGAAAGTATTGACAAGGGATGAGGAATCTGTCCTCAATCTAGGTTTAAAATGTGTTCCCAGTCAGCAAACATACAAGGCAGCTCCAATAATATCCTATTGGCGAGCTAGTCCTGACAATAGTGAAGAACGAAATTAGCAGTATTCCACTATCATGACATGTAATACATACCTACACATGTCCCACCTTTAACATACACTGCACCCTGCCCCTGGGAGTGTCTTGGGCCTACCTTAGGGGTGTCCAACATGTAGTAAAAGGGAGGCTTAGGGCCTGGCAAGAGACTGCACTTGCCAGGTCGACTTGGCAGTTTAAAACTGTACTCAAAGGCACTGCAATGGTAGGCTGGAGACACGTTTACAGGGGTGCTTATATGGTTGGCACAATCACTGCTGCAGGCGCACTAGATGCATTTGATTTACAGGCCTTGGGCACACACAGTGCACTTTACTAGGGACTTACCAGTAAATCAAATATGCAAATTATGGAGAACCCAGCAGAATTAAAAATGACAGAGGTAGCATTTGCACTTGAGCACTGATTAGCAGTGGTAAAGTGTACGGAGTACATAAAACAGCAAAAAAGAAGTCCAGCATAACATCAAAAATACAGGTGTAGAGCAAAAAGACAGAGGAAAACACGTCAAGGATGCCAGGTCTTGCAACTGCTTAGAGATCTTTGAGTGATGACAGGTCACATTGCCTCTCTCTCATCGTCTCATGACCCCAAAAGACAGAGGTCAGTCGCAGGTGTCTAGGGATAATTGGTGCACCTGAGCCCACTACAAGAGAGCGCTTCGATCCACGAGAATCCACTGCAATAATCAATCTAAATTACACCGCGCTGTGTTTGTTTACACTTCCTCTCTCGGGTGGGTTCTTTTCAGATGTGATCCCATTTGTAGCTCAGCAGACAGCAGCTTACCCTGACAGAGCAAGAGAAGGATGATCCGCACTCTGCTGCTTTTGGTCCAGCTCTCTCATTTATGTGTATTTTGTTGCCTGCGAGTGTTGTTTTTGTTATCACAGGAGAGGGGCTTGGCCTGATTCTACTCCCCACTACGAGCAAGGAGCCACGTGAATATCACCTGTGTATGTCCATTACGAAGTGATGCTAGAACACGTTTTATTTTAAAAATGGATTAGGCCCCAGAAGGTGTTCAAACAATTTCGAGGCATGGTGCTCATCTTCTCAGCATGAGAAGGATGAAATGCTGAGCCGAACTTGCTTTGATTCCAAACTAGTGGCCATTAGGTTGCAGTTGCATCATTGTAACAGGTGCATCAACCAACTGAGCTAGCTTGAAAAATTCCGGAGTGCAAACATACTAGATTAATAATGTAAGGTTCCTTTTGTAACACCTGCTTAGGACAGCTGCTAATCACCAAACATCTGATGCAGAGACACGCATTTTTTCCTTGACTGAAGCAACTATAACGATGATGCATATGTCATAAGTACATAGAAAGCTCACGAAAGTAAGCATGTGATGCTGAACATTTAAAAACATGATGGAATAACAATCTAGTATTTTAGCTATTCATCTTAACAAGACCAATGCATTGAACACCGTTACGTTGGCTGATAAAAGCGCATTTTATTTACAGTAGTCTAAAAGAGCAAAACTGCAGGAAAATGACCACTATACAAAATAAAAATAGCACTACTCTGCGCGCCGCCACTCCCGTGCACCATTTTAATTATGAAGACCCGGCCCGGCTCCAGTGCGTACCACTACCAACTATTTAATTAATTTTAAAAAGGCTCAGGCCAGGCCGGTAGGGCGTGCGCACCACGGCACCATAATTAATGTTTATAGGCCGGGGCCCGTTACCATCCGTCCCTGGCGTGCGTTGCGCACTGTAACTATTATAATATAGGCTTGCCTGCTTGCTTGCTTCAGCAGCAGCCGAGGGCAAATGGAGCAGGCGAGGAAGCAACAGGGGTTGGGGGGCTGGTTGAGTGCAAGGGCGAACCCAATATGGAGGGAAGCGGCACACAGGCAAGAACAGAGAGCAACACTGAGTGCGGCCCCGGGAGCAAAGAAGTACAGAAGCGAGAAAGCATGTTCTATAGGAGGGACAAACACGAGTGACAAGTTGGGACATAAATAAGAAGCAGGCAAATGCGCGACAGGAAAGCAACTAATTAGTGCACGCAGCAGGCCTGGAGGCAGGCAGCCAGCAGCAGCCCTGCCCCGCCGGTCGGTGACGGAGACGGAGTGACAGACTCTGAGTGACTTACTTTGGTCTTCGGACTCGGATTCGGAAATCGGACAGGGCAGCTCAGCGTGGGCGGGCCTGGCCGCCTGGCTGCTTTGTCTTGGACTTGGAAGGCAGTTAAGTTCGTAGTTTTCGTTGTTCTTCTCTTGTCTTCTTCTTTGGCTATGCGCGCCGCCTGCCGCGCCCCATATGCCACGCACAGGGGCTTACTGCTTATTGGCCCGCATGATGTTGTGCGTGCCCTGGGGCTGCCTGGCATTGCTCACCACCACTCAGCAGCAGCCAGCCCTGCTGCCCACGCCCCCCACGCACGCGGCACGCGCATACGCGGCGGCGGAAGTGCGGAACGGAAAGTGAAAGAAAAGGATAAAGGCCTGTCCCGCGTCCCGCCGCCATTTCATAGAATCAGGCGGGCTTAGACTAAGATAACAAAAAGTGCCTTACACACTGTGTAAGGCACGGTTTGTTATCATTGTCACTTTTGCCTCATGTAATGTAACGTTTGCCTTTGTATTTTGTTCACTAGTAATGTTCTCATGTATCAGTTCTGTTTCTATTGTGAATTCGCTCTGACACCTTCGGGTGAAGTCCGCACATCCCTTCTTACTCGGCTTGCTTAGCTGGCAGAATGGTGTTGCAGCGTTGGCTAGGAGTTTATTATAGTTGAGCTTTTTTCTTTCAGTCAAACAATAAAGTAACATTCATACAACCTAAATTCAGGATGCTGCCTCCCTGCCAATGTTTTAGTCATCTCTCTTTTTAAAGTCGGGAACATTCTGTTAAAACAGCTGTTTAGGATGTAAGGTATTACTTCTCACGAAACAGACTGATTTTTGATAATGTCCTGAATGCAGCAAGGACCGTCTGAATCAATGTAAAGAATTGCAGTGTTCCTAATGTTCTATATGCGATTTGCCTTCAACTAGTAATTACCATTGGATCATTGTGTGCTGTCTCACTCTTAATGCCTGTTTAAAAAGAGTGCTCTATATGCTGGACCCAAGTATGTTGCTATTTAAACAACACCAGCGATCAATGCACGCTTCCACCACACGCACACAGAACCAGACGTCGGTGCACGCTTTCACCAGGCGCACACACACACCACCAACCGTCAGTGCACACTTTCACCAGGCACACCCCATCAGCCGTCAATGCACGCTTTCACCGGGCACACACGCCACTAGCTGGCAGTGCACACTTCCACCAGGCACACACACCATTAGCCATCAGTGCACATTTTCTACAAGCACACACACACCACCAGCCATCAGTGCACGCATCAATGGTTAGCACATCCACAATTAACTATTGTAGCAATCGCAGTATGGCGCACTTTACTTCTAAACATGTCAGTGCACGCTTTTCCACCATGCACACACACCATCAGCCATCAGTGCACACTTTCAACAGGCACACACACACCACTAGCCATCAGTACATGGTTTCATCAGGCATACCCACCACCGGCCGTCAGTACACACTTTCAACAGGCACAGACACCATAAGTCATCAGTGCACGCTTTCACCAGGCACAAACACCACCAGCCGTCAGTGCACGCTTTCACCGGGCACAAACACCAACAGCCGCCAGTGCACCCTTTCACCAGGCACAAACACCAACAGCCGTCAGTGCACGCTTTCACCGGGCACAAACACCACCAGCCACCAGTGCACCCTTTCACCAGGCACAAACACCACCAGCCGTCAGTGCACACTTTCACCAGGCACAGACGCCATAAGTTGTTCGTGCACGCTTTCACCGGGCACAAACACCACCATCCGTCAGTGCACGCTTTCACCGGGCACAAACACCACCAGCCAATACAGAGTTTGGAAAAGAATTCATGCAACACATTGTCATATACAATGCCAATAACTCAAACTTGAATGCTGCGAGACCTATTGCATTGCAAATGCTTGTTTTTCACGTTGTTACATTCACAAAAGGCTATGACACAAGTCCAGACTGTAGGGGATGTGATTTTCACTTCACATATCCATACCGTCCCCTTTAGAGTAGATGAGACTCCCCCGGTTCTGAAGAAATGCCTAGATCCAACTGGACGATTTAGGGCATGAAACATGTCGACCATCTTTACCTCATACATATCACTTTAAGCTGAAGTGGGTATAATTTTCCCTCTTCAGCTACGACTTTGTAGTCGGTTGTTTTTACTCATAGCTTAGGAACCCAGCGAATAAAATTGTTATTTTTGGGCGTCCTTTAGCTATTTTTAACTCCCTTTTTGTGTTTCCCATCTCAACTCACTATACACACATGCCCCTTTACTGTTCTTCAGCTTCACAATGGCAACCAGAGACGACCTCTAGCAAAGAGCCCCCCGGCGGGGCCCGTTGGGCATTGCAGCGCCGGCCCAACGAGAAGCTGCCCAATGATGAAGCATGACACCACCTGGGGTGTGTGAGGGCCCTTGCTCCTAATTGGAACTATTCAATTTCCAGTTCCTTTTCTCCATTTTCAACACCTGGTATCCATTAACCACTCCCCCAAAAAAAACCACCCCTGTTTTTGCCCCTTTCCTCCCTCCCCTGCTCTTCCCAGCACCCCCCTTAGAAAAGGCATGCTTCTGTTATTGCCACAGTTAATTGGGGCCCATATGCTGGACCTATCAAGCCCCTGCCCCTCTTTTTGTGATAAAAAGTAAAAATACTAACCCAGGTGCATGCTAAACATGGGAAGTTGTACCAACTTCTTACTACGGTCAAGAAGCACAACAACTGTTGACCTCATTGAGAATCATATGGGTAGACAAACAATTATGGGAGGGAAAGAGAATAGGTGTAGACTAAGTGAGAGATTCTGTGATAAGGAATATTGTTAACATCAAAAACTAACCATTTTACACTTGCCATATTTCAGTTCATTCTTTACCCAAATCTCAGGAACAGAATCACAAGTAAAGAATAAAGATGAATGAAGGAGTAAGAATTGGACACTCAGGCTTTAGGCAAAAAGATGTGTCTTTATATACTGGGGCAAACCTTTGAAGTAGGCATTGAAACACTAATACTTGCATAAAGTGATGAAACAGCCAGCAAAGCTACCATACCAATATAATTACTAGACATAACAGTTGGTTAAAGAATCAGCATGCAAATTTGCTTTTGGAAGGTAATATTCCCTGGATGAACCAGATGAGAGTGTGGGCAACAATGTCTTCTGCAGTGTGCCTTAGGCCATTGTCACATTCCAGTCAGGTACACGTTTTTTCTGTATAATGCTCCAAAACACAAATTTGAGCAGACTAATTAATCCTCCTGTCTTATTTTCTTACACAGATATCTGCCCCTCTTCCCTAAAAGGTTTCACCATTCTCTATGTAGCAGTAGTAGTACAAATGGTGTAGGTCTAATTAAGATGGATGGTCTATGCTGCAAGAGTGAAGGTCATGATCTATTGGACTGACTGGCATTCAGCTAACTGTCTTGCCAGGATCGATGCACTCCAACATGGACTAGTCGGAATGCTTCCTTACAGCAGCTGTAGATTGGCCTGGCGGTCTCTCATTCAGAAACACAAATGCTGAAACGGGAGTTGACCACACATAGGGCAGAGACAGGAACTTTTAGTCAAAAAGTTGATGCTCTCTAGTCCAGACAAAACGTTCCAAGACTCCAAGAGTCAGTTCAGTAAGTACAGTGGCAAAACTACATCTACCTGTGCTGGTACATTTAGAGTTATCTCGCAAACACCCCTGTTCCCTTAGGTCTGCTGGAAAGATTCAGTGGAGACCCTCATATACAACGTTTTTTCTTGCACAACATAAACCATATTTCTTGTGTAGACACACTTTTCTTGATGACCAGTCTTGTGAGACTTTGATGACACATCTTGGGCAATGCCATTAGTAACCTGTATTTCTTGTGTAGACACACTTTTCTTGATGACCATTCTTGTGAGGCTTTGATGACAAATCTTGAGCAATGCCATTAGTAACCTGTATTTCTTGTGTAGACACACTTTTCTTGATGAACAGTCTTGTGAGGCTTTGATGACACAGCTTGGGCAATGCCATTAGTCAATTAAAACAACCCCATATTATATTATTAGAATAGGCTTCTCAGTACATTCAAAGTTATTTTTGATCATCCTCAAAGTCAGTATTCAACAGATGAACTGCTAGATTAAAAGAGAGAGAGACTCACTTAAGACAATTTAATAGATTGATAGGCACAGGAACCCATACTATGCAGTTCGAAGCAGTATTAGAATTGGGGGTGTTAACCTAAGTGAGATTGGTGGTCTTTGCTGCAACAGTCAATATCACTATAACATTCTGGTAATATCTGAGAGGAAGTCCAAGGAGAGAGCTCTGATCCATTTGCTTCTTCTGGGAGAATTATACTTCATAATAATTTGCTTCATCCCTAAATTGCTTAAACGGGCCCAGCTTCTGCTTCTATCTTGAAGTAAGCTGTGTAATGGTTATTTTTGTTTGGTCTAGGGGAGTGTTTTCTTTGACCATGATTGACAGTTTAAGGCCTGCTTCACACTTGGCCAACATTATATTTTTGCAGATGAACAGCACGTACAGTGCACCTAATACCTGAACTTTACTTTAAAGACAGGGACAGTGCAGTATGTAGTATGTCCCAATTTCCTGTACGTCGGAGCTGGTGTCTCGAATGCTGAGAATGAATGATGTAAAAGAATGCTGGGCTGTGGTCTGTAGTGGAAGCTAGCAGACAGGGACAGTTGGAGGGAGAAAGGAGCCCCGACACAGAATGCATGCTGTTGCTGTATCCTTAAGGCTAACCGAGAAATAAAAAACTAAATTACTACCTATCTGGCTCCAGACTCTTGTATTAAGACTCTGCTGTCTAACTACAACATTTTGGTGACAAGTTATTAAACTCCTGATAGCACTGCGGTCAGGGCCGTGGACAGTGTTTTTGACAATGTGAAACGCCAGGTAAATAGGAATTTCCTCTCAGGACAAGTCAGTTGGCACTGAAAGAAGCTGGTGTGGTGTTTGTGGTGCACAGCAGCACAGCTTGCTCACAAGAGAGCATCATCAATGACTAGTATTGCAGATGGGGTGTCTGAGTGCAGGTGCTGGCTATGTATATTTGGACATCAGAAAATAGGGTAGCAAGCAGATGTTTGAATGGGGCAGGTCTGGAGACATTGAAGAAAGACTACTGAAGGCCTCTTGGTTAATTTAGAAGGAGACGGAGGACTATCTTCAAGAACACTGGAAATCTAAATTTCCCAACCTGTTATGCAGTACTAAGCCTTCACCACACAACGACCAGTAACATAAACTACAATTCTCAAACAACAGAAGTCAACTTGGAGAGAAACGCACTAACCCTACGCATTACCAATAAAATGTGTGTGACACATATGACTGCACAAGAATCACCAACCAAACTGTTCCCCAACTTAATAAGCCTCAAAGCGAGTAGAGAAGAAGACATATTTTTAAGGGAAGCTCGCATAATACCAACTCAGTAATGTCAAATAACCCTGCTGAGTGAATGTCATACTTCAACATCACAATTGGACAAATACTAGGCACAAAATGTTTAGACTTTAGGACACAGAATACATTCAAACAAAGCAGTCTCATTTCAATTATCCACACATAGATTGTTTTGGGAGTGCATTCACTTTCAACTCCATATGGAGTCTTGTTAGCAGTTTGGGGGGGAGAGTGTAGTATCCATCTGCGTGTTCTTGGGTAAATGTGTGCTAGTTGCGCATGTCCAATGGTCATGGTTGCAGGTGAAAAGTAGTACCATCTAGCGAGATAAACAAGTAGTGGAGCACACCTGTGTGTGCTGGTGCAACCATGGTGATACAGCAGGACCCTATCATTAGGGGTTTTATGGGGAATACCCAATGGTATGCAGTGCTGTGGAAGAGAAGGAACCTTTCGCGAGGGGCTGTATGCAAGAAGAACTCTGTGGTATGCGAAGTTAGGGAAGTGTATTACCCGCCAGTGAAAAGTTGCAAGGGAGAGTACCCCCCATGGGCTAAGTTGGCGATGGCTAGTACCCTGTTGTGAGAGTTTAATGGAAAAGTACCCCTTGGGTGCAATGTGGGAAAAGAGAAGTACCATGTCACAAGAGGTTGCAAGAGGAAGTACCCCATGGATTAAATGTATGTGCAAGTGTAGTACTCTGTGCTGTTGTGGGTGATAGCTACAAGTTTAGCCTGAGTGTGCTCTAGTGCCAGTCACCTTCCTGTACAAATGGGAAGATTAGACAGGTGTATGGTACAGGAGGCAGACTATTTAGCAATGTGTCTTATTGAGTTTGTGTAGAATGTAGTGGATCAGTGATGTGGTTGAAAGTTAGTGTGTAACGTAGCTCTAGTGTGTTGTAGGTAAGTACTTATTTAACTGCTGAGGAACTCTAGGGTCAATTGTAGTATTACTGAACTGCTCAACTGTTTGATTATGTTGTGTCAGTGACTGTCACCATGTGTCTACCGGAGGCTGTCATAATTATGACTTCCTGATTTTTTCTGGTGCAGTTTCCAGAAGACTTTGTACTATGTGTAGATTAAATGACTTAATTGGCCTGTCACTTGGGTCATGTTGGATCGGCCAGCTAGTGTGAGTGGGTGGTTGGTGTGCTAAGCTGCACTTTTGTATGTGTGCTGTAGTGTGTGCTGACCCTCTGGGGTTGGGTATGTTGCTTGTGGAAGATGGAGAAAGTGTGAGTGTTGTATCTGTGTCAGCAGCATAGTTTAGTAGTGTGATGTGGAAATCTGGTGACTTTGTGTATAAATGTTGATGTGAGTGTAGGGGTTGTGTTAGTGTGGTCAAGGGAGGTTTCAGTTAAGATGATGGTAAACTTTCCATTTTTGTTTTGTTTGTGCCCTTAATGTTTATACTCGCAGATAATGGGAAAACCCTTTGTCAAAGGAAGCTGGTGGGTAATATGCCCTGGCTATCACATGACTGAGCGTGGCCTGTATAAACGTATGAGAGGGTGAAGTTATTTGGAGTTAGTGTCTCATGTTCGTGGAGAATGTAAAACGTACATGTCTTGGACGACAATGGCAGTCATAACCTAGTTTTTGTCTTGTTTCTTTGTTTGACATAAGTGAAGAGCCTCATATCTTGAATAATCAGATTTTCTATGACTGCTAATTGTTGTATTTGTGTGTTTACAGGAGTATGGGAGAGAGTAACAGGTTGCTGTTGGGAATGTGCAATCTATATATGTTGGAGAATTAGTGATTTTGAATTATTGTCCTTGCACTTTGTATGCAAGGGAATGGCTGTTCTTTTTGTGTTGTTTGTAAGAAAGGGAGGTGTGTAGTATCCCGTATGTTCCAATTTCCCATATATCTGAGCTGGCATCCAGAATGCTGGGAGGGAGTGATGTATTAGAATGTTGGTATGCGGTCTGGAGTATAAGCTAAGAGATCGGGACAGTTGGAGCAAGAACGGAGCCCTAACAGGACCTACCTAATGTTGCTGAAACCTAAGGGCCGGTCATGGATTAAGGAACTGACCTCCTGTATAAGTGCCTCCATAGTCTTGTATGAAGATCCTGCACTCCATTTTTTACAGCATGGTGCGTGAAAAGGATACCCTCTCCCACTCCAAGGCTTGTCCTATCTTGATAATTCTATGTAAAAGTCTGCATCTGTCACTTACAAGAAGAAGGCACAAAAATGCAAACATCAAGGGATCCGTAACTTAACTCTGTTAAGGAAATGCCAGAAAAAATATCACCACAAATCTCCTCACAAAGTTATAAAAAAAGCCACATAATTAACTAAGCCAAAATGACAGAATCTAGCAAGTCTTTCCCTACTTTCCAACTAAAATCCTCGCCGATAGCAGAGCTAGTCAACTTTCAATAAAATAAAGATGTAGCTAGCAAATACGAGTTACTGTCTATGGCAGCACATGCACACTCATCTACAGCATCAATACTCTGCCCTTTGGCCCCCCGTCCTGGTCATCAGCACATGTGGATTTGGGTTCCCTCATTGACTACTGACAACCAATGGCATCACAACCTGCACCAGCACCCACTTATTTAGTAAGAGCTTCACTGTTGGCATCTCGGTCAATTGCCGTGTAGGCCATGATTGCAGAACCCGATTGACAACCCTGTAGACAGTCACCCAGACCTGGCTCTAAACAATGGCTTCCAAGTTGACAACACCGTAGAAGCAGTAGGAAAAAAAGCACTTTATTAAGGGTGCTGCAATTAAAACTCAACAGAGACAGGAGACTTGCATGATTCCAGAGACAGTATACAGACACAGCAAGCTACGCAGGGAATAACTGAGAGAGAACGATCAAGGTAATGAAGATTAGGAGCAACACAGAGAAGATCAGTTGCAACATATACCTTCACTGGGTAATGTCACAGTTTTTATGCACAATCACACAGCATAACTGCTGTTGGCTTTGTGAGGATTCACAGACAATATCTTTAATAATGATAAGTGATAGTGCCAGTATACTCTATCTCCAGACTCTTTATATCATTTATTTATTGCAGATACAGAGAAGGACAGTAGAGAGTTGGTGGAGAATATTCCAACTCGGTCTAGCCTGTCACAGTTTTCCGTGCTAAGCGAAAAGCGGGTTGCGGATCTGCTGTTACAAACCAAGTCCGGCTCCCCCCTAGATCCATACCCCAACTACATTTTACATTTCAGTGCGTCTCTGAACACCCCACCCCCTCCTCAATGAGATCAGGGGTCTTTCCACAGCTCTGGAAAAAGGCCTGTATTAGACCCATCCTAAAAAAAGATACACTAGATCCCCAGGAGACCAAGGACTATCGCCCACTATCTTGCTTCCCGTTGCCCTCCAAAACTTTGGAGAAAGCCATGAATCTGGAACTGATGGAGCATTTGGATTCCAACAACATCTTGGATTCCACACAGTATGGCTTTAGATCTCGGCATTCAACGGAGTCAGCTGCATTGATTATGGCAACAGAAGAGATCCGCAAGGTGATGGATGGAGGGGGCAGGGCTGCTCTTGCCCTCCTCGATTTAATTGCTGCATTCGACACCGTAAACCATACGGTGTTGCTGCGGTGGTTGGAAGTAGTGGGTATTAAGGACACAGCTCTAACTCTACATACGTCCTTTTTGGTCACACTAAAAAATAAATAAACAAAAAGGAAAGAAAACGCCAGTTGGATTAATTTTCTGATTGTGATGCTTTGGAAATACTTACAGTATTAATACTGTCAATGCTAATTACGTGTGCACAGGTCACCTGTATCATTATTTAGAGGTGCTTAGCATTCTTTGCACAGACACCAGTAGAGTAGGGTTTTTTAGCTTAGCTAGATTTCTGTTGGCCTAATGGCTTAGACGATCAAAGTGTTTAGTGTAACATATACAGATTCTAGTTTTTGATACTATATATATTTTATAGTGATTATATGTATTTTTATATGGCATTTTTAAGTGTTCTTTTTTAGGTCTCGCCTGGCGTTGCAGCTCACACGCTGTCCACTCGGCGAGATTTGTTGTTAACGAGGACTTTCAGAAGAGGGCTTGAAGCCCCGCCCCTCATTTTCATTGGCTGGCATCACCGTTTATGCTAAACGGTGGCCTGCCATTGGAAATGAGGGATTTTTGTGTTTATGCCCTTTCGCCTCCGATCCGGACTCAGCCGCCTGCTTTGCTGCTGTCGCAAAGCACTTTCTTATCTTTATGAGGCCATGTGGCTCTAATTAGAAACACATAGCCCCATAAAGACAAGAGATCGATGCTTCACCACAATGAAAGGAACAACGTTACATGTTCATGGTGGGTTAAGCAGAATGTGGTTAGGAGCCCCCTCTCCATTCTGTATGCTTCATGTTCAGAAATTGGCATTTGTTGGCGCTTGTGTTGTATTTTCACAGTTCTTCGTTGCTTGACCGCGAAAAGGTAACACTGTGGCACACAACTCGTGGGATTTAAACATTGTAGCACACTGCTCTTAAGGTTACTTGTGTGTCTGCACACCTCACTGATGGATACAAGATGACACTACCTCTGTTGGAGTTGCGCAGCGGCAGAGACCTCATTTGGTGATTTCAGCTCGGTGTATAGCATCTGTTTCAAATCGCAGCTCCGTGATTTCAGAGTTTCGCACTACACACAGTACTGTTTGATTTTTTTTTTTTAAAGGAGGAGTTGGGGGGGGGGGAGAGTTCACCCACTTAAATGGCCTCCCTGCGTGTGGAATTCCTGCCGCCTTTGTGCCATGGTGGGGGCGGGGGTCATCACGAGTTTGGAGCGGTGGGCACTGTGGTGACAGAGGGGAAATATTTCCGAGGGCAGGGACGTGCGTGTTGTGTGTGTGGATGTGCTTAGGAATACAAGTCATTAGATTATGCCGGCAGACACAAGTAATGATTAACTTTTTGCTTCTGCACACTGTATCCAGTCTGGCGCTGGATGCTGTTTTTCCCTTAAGCAGGCCCTGGCCCTGAGTCGGCTGGGTATTAGGTTGTAAAGAAAGACAGAAGGAATGGAAGTGGAGTGAGGGAGGGCGGTGGGGGCCTTCAGATGGGGCGGGACGTTTTTTTCCCCAATCAGACCCAGCCTTTGGAATTTATTGGCAAAGAATGTTGCAAATGTTGGAAAGGCCGCCCCGTCCAAACAGTTTTCATAATTGTGATGGAGGAAGCAAAGGGGTGAAAAGAACTTTTGTTTGCAAGTTACAAGTTTTTCTGTTTTCTCCTTCACTGACCAGGTTGTTCTGGAAAATATCCAGCAATGTGGTAACTTGGCGGGAGCGGAGGGATGTGGGTGTCTTTGCATGACAGAAAATGATATGGGGAGATGGGAACGGGCACCTTTCTCCTTTTTTTTTTCATCCTTCAGTCTATCATTTTGTTTAATTAAAGGCAGCTTTAAGGGTTTCAGAGAAACAGACCCAAAAGTTGCAGATTCTCACGAACAGACGACCACAGTCGCACACAACCGGCTGGTAATTGGGCGTGAGCTTCCTCGGCCTATATCTGCTTTTATGGACTAAAAAACAAGGGCCTTTATTGGGAGGGGACGGTTAAGCGAGATGGAGGGGGCACTAAATGACATACATCCATGATATTAACCTTTTAAATCAACGCATCACGACGCACTTATGCTGCCTCTATGCGCTGTACACTGTAAATAACAAATGTCTTCATAACCGTGTCCAATAGGTCTCAGTTTACCGAACTCGGAAGGGGGGGCAGTTGGTGTATGTACAGAGCAAACAGACTTATGTACTCACTTTGTCAGCTCTGGAAGGATGAAGAGCGGATGTTGCCTTAACCCTATGAAATGGGCATGGTTCAAACATCTCAGCAGCGGGGTCGGCACCTAGTGGACTGCTTCTCTGGCTCAGAAGGTATCTGCCCAGAGCATGTGATTAGTTCTATCTTGGGAATGATGTGCCACAGCGGAAGTAGGACTTCATAGCAGGTAGGCAAGGGGAGTTTTCAAAGACAAAATGTTTTCCCTTGTGGATTGATATCAGATTTTTGGTCGTGCTGTAATGCACCGTGAGATGGCAAAAAAAAAAACAAACGCAAATAAAGCATGTTTCCAAAAGGGGCCATTTATCACAGAGCTTGGAAGCAGGGCGGTACATGAAAAGGCAGAGGAGCCCTAGTAGCAGAAGTGTGTCATTAACTTAGCCCCTCTGGGAGCATGAAACGCCTGCATTTGTTACACATGAAACATTTGCTACATGGAACTGCCCTGTGGGGATTAAGGGTGCTTTACTACTGCTAGTTCGTCCATTTTTTAAGAGGAGGGGGACACATTTACATTCAATATTATTTCAAAAAGTATATGCAACCCTGAAACTGTTCTCCAACCCCCTTTCCCACCCCCGTTTCAACACACTTGCGTACGATGAAGATCTATACCTGACATATAAAAAGTTTTTCCAAAACATTTTTCAACCAAATTTTACGCGACTAAAAACAACTATTCAACTAAAAAACACACTTAATCAAACTCCATGCTTTAAGTGGGCATGGCAAAAAATGTGTATTGCTGAAGCCGCGTTTAAGACTGGCGCACATGCGTGGCTGTTTTGTACAGTGTATTTTTCAGTTGGAAGTTGGAACGTAGCGGATCGCTTAAGCCACCCGCGTTTTAATTTAGAACTAGAATGCCAACTTTCTAATTTCATTATTGAAGGGCGAGGGCACTGTGGGCGACATGTTGCTACGCCTTACAGAGAGAGGGTTTCATCACATTCTTATTGAACAAGCATGATCTGCAATGCAATTTACGCGAGTTTGAATTATTGGCATTGTAAATGGCAATGTCTTTTATTTAGTTTTTTTTTAAAAAACATAAATAAAAGACATTGTCATTTACAATGCCAATACCTTAAACTATCGCAAATGCAAGACCCGTTGCACTCCAAATGCTTGTACTTTTGGTCGGTGGCTGTATAACTTACAAGTTCACTTGTTTTGACAGCTTGTAAGTGACCGAGATGCGCGGTCTTGTTGTACGTTTCTTGCAAACTACTACATTAGGACCACGTATTGCAGTTGTGTGTTTTTAGCAGGTGTAGAAAGTATTGGTGCTTTTATATTTGTATGTTAATGCGTTGTGATCGGTTGCACGTTACTGCTGGTAGTGTCTTTTAACAGAGAGCAGTTCAGAAAAAGCATTGAAAATGTAATAGGTCTCGCCTTTCATTAAGTTAAAGCCATTTGTTTTGCTAATGGTATTGTATAGCAAGGCAAATGGCTTTAAATTAATGAAAGGCGAGACCTATTGCATTTTTAATGCTTGTTAATGAATTTGAAGTGACCCCCAATCCATTGTTTTCAACCTCAGTGCCAGGACACGCTTAAGTAGCAGCACTTTGTATGTTAATAGTCTATAGTATGAACTGAGCCAAAAAGGCAGGGGGGAGGCAAGCACAGTCCAGATGTTGCAAGGAGCTGTTTATTGCATTGTGAAGTGTTAAAGGGCATATGGCACGCTACTAAGAAAAGGAGTGAATCAACTCGGTTAAGTTTAAGGGCATAAGGCCCACTACTAAGCAAAGGAGTGAAGCAACTCGGTTAAGGTAGTTCTTTCAGGGGGCGTGGCTTGGCGCCGTGGGTGATGG
Organism: Lissotriton helveticus; assembly: GCF_964261635.1. Taxonomy (NCBI): domain Eukaryota; kingdom Metazoa; phylum Chordata; class Amphibia; order Caudata; family Salamandridae; genus Lissotriton; species Lissotriton helveticus. The sequence continues at coordinate 1,783,333,258 of NC_136065.1, forward strand.
CGGCGCCTGAGTGAGGCTCCGAGGTGCCGGGAATCTTACTTTTATTCCCGCGATGTTCCTGTCCTGACGCTGCATACTGCCGTCGGAACGTTTCTGCCATGCAGTGGTGCCTTTGAAGACCTTTTCAGAGCGACGGAAACGAAGGTATTAGCCGCTCCGCCTTCACAGACGCTCCGGTGTGCGCAGCCGCCATTTTGCGCATCCTGTCACGGAGCGACTTTTTCACGGAGACGGAGGTGGTTCTTCGCCCAGCCCGCACATGTAGGCTGCTTCTCTTCCGGATCACTTGTGCAATTCTTCAGGATCCAGACATGCTGCCACCTTTCTCCGGTGCCTCGCACATGAGGTAAAATTCATTCCTCACATAACGCGGCCGCCATTTTGAGTGCTCTGCAGTCTTTATGATTGAATGTGGGACTACTCCTCCTTCTGCCTCACAATTTGGCTTCCCATAATTACGATTTCTTCTGGTTACTCTATGGAATGACTTTTCTGTTTACATTCTCATTTTGTTACAAGCAGGGATGGTAGATTACGTACTCTCCTCATCAGTTAACATATTTGCATGGGATTTGCCTTAATGACGCAGAAGCTTCCTCCATGTCTCCTTATCAGCCCAACGATGATTTGGTGAATTGCCCTTATCAAAGGTCTTGCTAACTTACATTTCAACTTCGGATATTTGGAGCAGTTTGGGGAAACTTTATGTGAGGTGCATGGTTGCACTTTTCCGCCATTTTGCCTTTTGCTCTTCTTGAATAGCTCCTCATCATTGGGGTCGTTTCCAGCATTTTTCATCGCTCTTATCAAGTGTTACTCAGTCTTCGCTTCTTTGCTCCTCCACATGGGAAAACAACAACTCATGTCTCGCTCTTCCTCCAAAGCATCTACCAGGGTGGCTTTTATTAAGAACTCGAAAGTATTCTCTGCTCTCTCCCAATTAGAAGACTCTCTTTCACCCTCAGGCTCAGAGGAACTAATGGAAACACCCTCTCCTCCAACATTGGGGAAGACAACTGTCAAGCGGTTGAAGAAAACACCTCTTTCTCCGCCTAAGTCAACATCTCCTGTATCCATGGAGCTGCTATTGGAGGAAATACGCTCTTTTCGTCCTTTTCTTGAGGAAATTGGAACACTTCGCCCTTTCATGGAGGAGACTAACGCCAAGCTTCAAGTTCTCACGGACAATTGGTCTCAAATTGAAACGAGAGTTTCTTCGGTGGAGCACTCTGTTGCCTCTTTTCAAGAATCGCAAGCCAAAGTTACACACTTGTCTTCACAAGTAGGAGCTCTTCAAAAGCAGGTGGAGGAGTTGGAAAATAGAGGCAGGCGTAATAATCTTCGTATTTACGGTCTTGCAGAAAATCTTGAAGGGTCTGACCCGATTGCCTTTTTTAAAACCTTCCTTCCTAAACTGCTCCATCTACCACAGGATACATCTCTCAACATCCAACGTGCGCATCGTCTGGGCCGATTACCTACATCCCTCTCCATGTCCCAAAGGCCAAGGGGTGTTATCCTATATTTCCTGGAGTACACAGACCTTTTGAAAGTTCTAGCAGCGGCTAAGGCTCTTCCTAAACTGACTTGGCTTGATTCTCCACTATTCTTTGCTCAGGATTATGCCAAAGCTACTGCCACGCGTAGAAAAGCTTTCCTCAGCATGAGAGAAGTCCTTCGCGCCATGGGTGCCCGATATGGTTTATATCACCCGTGTCTGTTCAAGGTCACCTATAATAACAAGACCACCACATATGAGGATCCAGTAAGATTGCAGAGTTTCATCAATGCCCATCGCACCTCTACTATGGATACCTCTGGTCCTTCATCTTCTTCTCCTGGCTGACTGTTCACGCTGCACGCTTGTTTGGAGACTTACGCTCTTTCATTGCTGTGTTGTTGTTGACCTCCTGTTTTAGGTTGATTCTTTGAGTCTGCTAGTTGCTTTATGCACTACCCATGCGTTCTGTTGTTCTAGTCTCCCCCTTTTTGAAGTTTCATGTTTGATTGTTTGTTTTCTTCCTTTTCCATATTATGACGTCTCCCATTAAGTTCGTTTCCTCATCGTCATTTTTGCCACTGATTTTTGTTTTGTATTGCCTTCTCAGCTTTACCCCGTCTTTGTTTCCACAGGAACCCATTGATCCATGATGACATCTCCCAAGTTCCTTGCCCGGCTGCCCTCAGTTGTGTTGCCTTCCCTACCTGGCTCCTTCCCCCCTCGTCTTCTTCTCGTATTTTCCCCTTGTAGGTATGTTTTCTTCATGTTTTTTGTACCTTTTTTGTTTCCTGTCCCTCTTCACTTCCCCTTCCTTTACCGAAGTACTTTCTGTTTTGCTCTACGATGATGTTCTTTTCTCTTCCGGTTATATTTACTCTTTTACTATTATCACTCCTTTTTATTTCTTACTCATTTCTACATCCATCAACATCCTTTTCTTATCTCTCATTCTTCCCTCATCGCTCCTGGACCTCTCTCCTATTTCTGACCTTATTCTTCTTGTACTTTTCTTCCTTCTTCCTCATCCTACTTCTATTTTTCTACATATCCTTTTGATCACTCATTCTTCTGTCTGCTATTTCTTCTTTTCCTACTCCTCATTCTTTCATGGAAGCATTGCTCAGCTAATTTATGAATTTTATTCGTAAACTATGTCTTTAAATTTGGTTTCATGGAATGTTAAGGGTATTAATTCACCTGTTAAGCGACAGCGTATTTTATCTCACCTGGCCAAATTAAATACTGACATTGCATTTCTTCAAGAAACCCACCTGTCAGACAAAGAATCTGGTAAACTTAAGAGAGGGTGGGTGGGTGATGTCTTTTTCTCACAGGGAGATGGGAAACGTAATGGTGTTGCCATTTTATGTCGTAAATCACTTCCTTTATTGGTCATATCTCAAGACTCTGATACCAACGGTAGATGGACCCATGTCAGACTATCACTTAGAGGTGTTCCAATCTCTCTCCTTAATGTTTATGGTCCCACGACGGGTGACCCCCTTTTTTGGGCTGACCTTTCTCCCCGTATCACTCAATTCATGGATGATAACTTCATCCTTGCGGGAGACTGCAATCACCCTCTTGATCCTTTTTTGGATAGGAAATCCGATGCTTCTTACATTCTCACAAATTGTTTACCCAAGCTATTTCGCAACATAAGCTTGTTGACTCCTGGCGTTTATGCAACCCAACTTTGCAAGAATTTACATTTTATTCCCCCCACCATCGTTCTCAATCACGGCTCGATTATATTTTTGTGTCACACGCTCTTTCTCAAACACTACAGGCAGCAGAAATTGGTCCAATTTTACTTTCGGATCATGCCCCTGTCTTGGTTAGTCTTGACGTTTTACCCAAGACTGAGGGTCCCAAGAGATGGCGTTTCAATAATGCTCTCCTTCTAGACCCCAATTTTTCTACTTCTTTTTCTGCCTTTTTTGATGAATTTTTCCTTTTTAATGATGTCCCACCTATTTCGAAACATACTCTCTGGGATGCCTTTAAAGCAGCTGCCCGTGATTTCATTATTAACTATGTTGCTAAAAAACGTAGATCTGCTCGTCACTTTACCAAAAACCTTCTTCAGGATATTAAGAGATTGAAACACGCCTATTTTACCTCGCACTCTTCAGATAGTCTGACATCTCTAGTTGCTGCCAAACTTAAGTTTAACGAGAAGTCTACTGAAGATGCTTCTTTATATTTGCTTAAATCTAGTGCCAAGTTTTATGGTGGTCGGAACAAAGCCGGGAAGATTCTTGCTAATTACTTGAAAGTCAAACAAAATAAAATAACCATTGAATCGATATATGATGATGATGCCCATTTACATCACAAAGATGCTGACATTCTTGCTACTTTTTCGCATTTCTATGAGTCCTTATACACCTCAGACACACCTTCTTCCCCTCAGACTCTAGATCATTTTTTCTCTACTATTCAAGCCCCTCCTTCTTTCCCTCTTGACCTTTCCTCCTTAGAATCTGATGCCTCGCAAAAAGAACTACTTAACGCCCTTAATCGTTTAAAATTGAACAAAGCGCCTGGCCCTGACGGGTTCACTGTTGAGTTTTATCTTCATTTTTCGAAGCTTCTTATTCCAAAACTTCACTCCCTTATACACTCTTTTACTGAATTAGGCACTTCTTCTGGCACCTTTTCCGATGCCCATATCTGTTTAATTCCCAAACCAGGAAAGGATGTCCAATACTGTAAAAATTATAGACCCATTTCCCTAGTTAACATAGATTACAAAATTTTTGCCAAACTACTAGCTCTTAGATTGTTCATCTCCGAGGAGGTCAGGGAGCAGATGGTCCAATCAGGTTTTGTCAAAGGCCGTTATATTACAGACAATACCAGACTCTTATTCAACATCTTGACAAAATCCTCACATCTCCAATCTCCTCTCGCAGCCATTGCCTTGGACGCTGAAAAGGCATTCGATAGGGTAGAGTGGCCTTACCTCTTTCACACTCTTAATTGGTTTGGATTTGGACCTAAATTTTTGTCCCTAGTTTCGCTGTTATACTCTCATCCACGTGCTGCAGTTTTCGCAAACGGCCAAGTTTCTCCTTATTTTGATCTTGGTAGGGGTGTTCGTCAAGGCTGTCCTCTTTCGCCCTTTCTCTTCAACCTGGCCTTAGAACCTTTTTTATCTAAACTCCGTCAAAACCCCGATATTCACGGCTTTCACACTAATGACCTTTCCATAAAATTGGCTGCTTATGCAGATGATATTTTACTATTCATCTCTAACCCTACTGTCTCTATTCCCGCTTTTTTAGCGGAAGTTCAACATTACTCCTCAATCTCTGGTTACAAGCTTAATAATGATAAATGCGAAATTTTGCCTTTGACCAAATTTACTTTTAAGAATGATTTTAGTGCCTCAAACTTTACCTGGAGTCCTTCTAATATTAAATATTTAGGTTTGCATATTACCCCCTCGATCCCTGACACAGTCTCCCTTTGTTTAACCAAGTGCATCCAGAAACTATCTGATCTCACTGCGAGGTGGCATCCTCTTTACTTGTCCTGGTGGGGTCGCCTAGATACAATCAAAATGATGCTTTCCCCTGTTATTCTTTATACCCTATCTAATATTCCCGTTGCTATTCCAGCTAAATTCATAAAAAAAATTAATTCAATTTTATCTTCTTTTCTTTGGAGTAAGCGTAAACCCAGGATGTCTCTGGCTCGGCTCATTCGTCCTATTTCTGATGGTGGAGTTAATTTTCCGGATTTTTATGCCTATCACAAGGCTTTTCTGTTACGCCAATCCTCTTTCTGGTTACAGGATCCTGATTCTCCCTGCCCTTTGTGGACCAAGGTGGAGCGCCTGTTTCTCTCACCTTTCTCTTTTGCCGAATGTATCTCCTTTTCACGCAAACCTGCCTCAATTCTCACTCCTATACATAAGTTCACCCTTAAACTCATCCTGGCCTCCACACCCCCGCCTCCTGCCTGCATTGCTGACTTCCTCTCCTCAACTATTTGGCATAATAAGTACCTTTTGATTCGAGGTAGGCCCATTCTTTGGAAGTCTTGGAGAACCAAAGGGCTGCTTTGGATCTCACAACTGTTTTCCAACTCCGTCTTCCTACCTTTTCACACCCTTCGTCTTAATTTTCACCTACCTCTATCTTCTCTTCCCCAATATCTTCTACTTAAAGCATCAGTTATGGACACATATAATAACCTTCCCCAATCTCGTCCTCCTACATCCACTCCTGATCCTATCACTCACCTCCATTCTACTTTACTTACCTTTCCAAAAGCTGCACTCCTATACAAACATCTTCATATATACACTCTCCCTAGACTCAAAAGCAAAGTAGAGGAGCAGTGGGAGACTGACCTTTCCTTATCCTGGCCCACTTCCACTTGGGATAAGATTTGGTTGAAGATTCGCAAATCCTCCAGAGCCGCCTCCCTAACGCAATCCCTTTTTTTTAATTTATAACCGTCTACTTCAGACTCCTTCCACCCTTCATAAACGTTTTCCCACCACACCTGATACATGTTGGTCATGTGCTTCCCCAAATGCTACCTTGTTTCACATGTTGTTCCTTTGTAAGAATGTTCATGCCTTCTGGTTACAAGTATGGGCTCAACTCAATGTCATTTTTTCAACTACTATTACATTTTCACACGCTCATATTTTTCTAGGTAGCCTCTCTCCTTGTTGGGACCACATTGATCTTAGTGTTCGAATAGTTGATTTATTAATAGCAGTTGCCTTTCAACAAATCACGGTTAACTGGAAATCCACGTCGAGTATTACGTTTAAGGCTTGGTGGTATAATGTGTGTCATAACCATAGACTGGATACTGCTTTTGTTTTTCCTCCACAGATGGCTACTAAACGTGCTGAGTTATGGCTTCCTATCACCTCATATTTAGACAGTTGTACAACCCGTTCCTTTTGTCCTCGACCTGCTCAGCAGGAAGTTCCTAAACCCCCTTGATACCCTTCACATTTCTTCATGTTCAACTAATCCAATTTACTGCATAGTTATATTTGCATTTTTACTCTATTGCATATTTACTGTATTTTGTATTCTTGCTTTCCATGATTAGTTTCTCTACTATGAATTGTTTGTTTCCAATTGTATTGCTCCTATATCTTTTTATTAATCCGTCATCGTATATTTCCCCTTCCCCTTTACCCCCTTTTTATTTTTCCCTACAGTATTTGTTCATATTCTGTTCCTTTACCATGCATTTCTTTCAATAAAATTTTTTTGAACTTAAAAAAAAAAGGTAGTTCTTTCATAGCCCACGGGCCACCAAAAATCCGAGGGGGGAGGGGGAGCTTCTCCCAGCATTCAACAGAACCATGATTCCGGAGTGGAGCTGGATGGGAGCGTGGGGCTCCAAAAAGGGAAGACGGTTGAAAATCCAAGTCTCTCCTGCCTGCTCAACACCTTCCTTGACACTGGAGTGGGGAGGACTTGAAAACGCTTTATTCCTCCTCCTCCTCCCCCTCCCAACTATTATTTTTTTTTTTAAACCAAAAAGCCATTTCCTCTCCACTTCCCCGTGGGAAGATTGATGCTGTTTGGGAGGTGGGAAGGGTGTTTTCTGTAGGAAAGCATACAGTCGTCGTAGTAAATAAATAAAGGATACAGCGATCGCTGCTTGATGCGGTTTGGGAGGGATGTTCTCTGTAGAAAAGCATACAGGTGCCGTAGTAAATAAAAAAACAAGCAATTGTTTTTGGTAAGTAGAAAAAATATTAAGAATATTGGACCGAATAGGAATGTGGCATTGGGACAGCTGCTTGCAGCCATTTTGCACTCATGCTCCTCTCTCGACTACTCACTCTACGCGCGCCGCCCCCCACCCCCGCCAAGTTGTTGCACAATTTGCGTGTGCCCTGACAAGTATCCGCCATAGGCTTACATAACAGCCTTGGCAATTACGAAGATATTTCTTTTGCTTGCGTTTCCTAGAAGAATGGAAACAGCGCGACCATGATTATATGTATACAGGGAGCGCGGTGCTTGCGCTTCCTAGATGAATGGAGACAGCAAGACGATGATTTTATGTATAAAGTGAGCGCGGTGTCCCTAGTGGGCGCCGCGCACATTTTAGAAATAAAAAAAAACAAGCTGTCCAACAAAAGCCGCTTGTTTATAAGCTCTTCCTAGAAGAATGGAGACAATGCGACAATGATTTTATGTATAAAGTGAGCGCTGTGCTTGCGTTTCATAGAAGAATGGAGACAGCGCAACAATGATTTTATGTATAAAGTGAGCTCGGTGCTTGCGCTTCCTAGATGAATGGAGACAGTGTGATGATGATTTTATGTACAAAGTGAGCACAGTGCCCCTAGTGGGCGCCGCGCCCTTTATCAAAATAAAAAAAAACAAGCTGTCCAACGAAAGCTGCTTGTTTATATCTGCATAGCGCGTTCACTTTAAGTGAAAGCGCGATGCAAAAATAAACGCGTTAATATGTAGTGATACGAGACAGATCTGTGGAACCACGTTTCAACTCATGCAGTTGTGTCTCTGCAGATCACCATCTGCTCGTGGAGAGAGAGACAGAGGGAAGGGGAAAAACCAAAAAGTGCTTACCCAGTAATTAAAGGCCACAGTATCATGCCGCCAGTAAAAGATGCAATATCAGTGGGCGGGGCCAAAAGTGGACAAGGAGGTAACCAGGGGGGACTAAGAAGCCTCCTTTTAAATCAGGAGCCAGCATTTACCATGGAGGATGACACCAGCGTGACGCCAGCAAATGAAAAACATGGGCGGGGCTTCTGAAAGTTCAGAATCCGTATTGATTCCAATAAGCTCTCAGAATGGCGACGCAAAGACCTAAAAAGCATCTCTGTGTTTACCTGGTAGCTGAATCGCACTTACACGTCTCTCAGTTATCCTCAAGGATCCCCGTTTACTCGTTGCATTTTCTTCCACTTCTCAAAATGAATGAGCATCACAGGGTCCCTAAACGGGAGAGGGCTAATTTGCTTACACATTCTGGCTTGGATCAACCACCACAGCTGTTCAACGTGGCGACATAGAAAATAAATACACTGCACCCAAATACCTTTCACTGTTAAGCAGAGTTTATCTAAGATGTTTAAACCTGTGACACACTTACTCTAATATATATAATTACAAAATTAGCTTTAAGCGTTTAACCATATGTTTTATACAAAAGGTAACGGTTTGGAAACCGAGATGGACAGAGCTCAAAGCTACTACAGCAGCATAAAGCAAGCATTTGCAATGCAATAGGTCACGTATTTACGCAAGTTTAAGCTATTGGCATTGTAAATGACAATGCCTTTTATTTATTTTAGAAACGAAAACTAAAATAAAAAAGGCAATAGCTCAAACTCGCGTAAACGCGAGACCTATTGCATTGCAAATGTTTGTTTTATAGACTGTCATATTGTCTGGTACTTCATAATCACCCTGGCTTCTGTTACGTATGTATTTGGCTGTGATGCACTTTTTAAAATCTTTGTGACCAATAATAAAGTTATGATGATAAAAATGCAAGTCGGTACTCGTAGGCCCTTGAATACTCCCTGGTCTCCTTCTATCCTGGTTGCAATGTAATGACACCCGATGTAAAAACTATTGAGGTAACAACTTGACATTCGCGTCCACATACCTTGATACATTCCAAGCACTAACATTATCTCAGACTCAGTGGCCAGTCAGCTTTATAACTGCACAGCACTTTCCGTTGGTCAAAAGTTCGTCCCTAGAATATTCACCAAATGTGTGGCTCCTGTTGCTGTTCGTCTAAGGGAATAAAAGCCGTACATGACTCATGAAGGCACTGACAACACAAGGAACTACCTAGTGCTTTTTTGGCGTCAGCGTCCAACCCTGAACAAAATACATCAAACCTACATACATCCAAGAAAATCCTCTACCTAGGACCAACTCTGGACATGTCTCCAGACAGGGTGTTACAGTCAAAGGAATGAATTGTAAAACTGTTGTCAATAGCCAAAGACGTTTCTAAATACATCTGTGCTAATAGGAGCAGAAAACTCGATCTTGATGTATTACAGCCTCAAGCAAGTGGGTAGGATGTATCATATCTGTCAGATAAGGTGCAAGAACTGTGGTATTGGGCAATAGGCAACAAGGTGTACCTCTCCACAGAAAATATCTAGGAATCCAAAACAACTGGGTGGATCCCCAAGTCGCTCCCTTCTGGACTGCCACAAATGGAAGCTGCACCAAGAACAGCCCTAATTGATCTTTACGAGCGGATTTAACTTCTCTAGATCTTTTTGTCACCCAGTTAAAAAAACACAAGTTGGCTCTTCACCAGATTACACTGGCAGCCAGGCCAGGGGAGCAGCATTATCAATAACCATGGCCGAGACAAGATTGGTCTGCACACCACTTTCAGTGGTCTAGCTCTACTGATCACTCTCGAGATCTTTCCACCTTTTCAATGGAAACAGGTGATGAAAGTTTTGCGCCATGTTCACAAGTCTACATTTTACAGCCTGGGTCCTGTCAGGGTTTGGTAAAATGAACATTCCTCCCGGGCACAGAGAAATGACTAGAGCAAACTTGTGCTTCCTCTGCAGCTAAGATGTATGGCGCAGAGGACATTTTTTATTTAATGCACTCTCTACCTCTGCAAACCCACCTGCTTTTGTCATACCATTTACGCCTGTCCAACTAAGTTATCAAATATAAGTGAGTTAGAATCCACTATGCAACCAATTCTAAGACACAAAAAAATCTTCTCACCAACATCTTTTCTCACAAAGGACCATAAAAGAGTTCATGAAGGGTCTCTTTAAGGCATTCTGCCTGGTACCTCTTCCTTGAGAGGTGACCATGAGGGTACATCAACTCCGGTAAACTCCTGTTGAACCTATTTATTGGTTGAAGATGAAGAACCTCGGGGGGCGTGGCCACGAGCTGAGCATGGCGGACGTGCTTTAGAGAAGCTCCGTCCGCTGCCCGATATACCAGCATACTATCCTGCTTCCCACTATCCCCTGATCGCCCAAAAAACCCCTGAACTGCTGCGGAACCGGAGGGCTCCCTGCGCCGCCGACCGCTGCCGGTGAGGACCCCCTCAGAGGCCGAACGCTCTGACCAACGGCGGTGAGGCCCGACTTGCGTCTGGCGACCGCGGCCCACAGTGGAAGCATTACGCCGCCGGCGCAGTGACCAACAACCCGCCTGCCTGCGGGGCGCGGTCTCGTGGAGCGGCGCTAGACTGTCGGCGATCCCGCACCTCGCGGCCACCTCAGAGCCGACATACCAGCCCGCCCTGCAGGACTAGCACCGGAGAGAGGAGGGGGTGCGGACCTGGACAGTGGAGGAGCGAACCGGGAGTCTCCCGCAGCGGCGCCCGTGCGGCGGGAACAGCGCCGAGGCGAGGGTAACCTCATCCACATACGAACAGGCACCGGGAGCAGGGCTGGGAGACTGGCTGCAGGGAGCTGGAACGAGGAGGACGATCAGTGGCTTCCGTGACCCGCTGCCTGCTCCACTGACTGCGACGCTGCCACAGGGGCCTCTGATGAGGAGCTAGCTGACGCCATTGCGCCCGCCATTTTGTTGCAGACGGCCTGGGTCACTACACGAGTCTCGGGCAGGGAGGCTGACCAGGGAGACAGACACTGCCTCAACACACGAAAACGCAGCGGAGTGACTCCGGACACTGCGCCACCACCAGTAAGGCTAGCCAGAGATGATAGAGATTGACTACCAGAGACAAGGGATATCGTCGGACACATCTGCTGACCACATTGCTGCAAAGACACGGAGCACTTGCCTATGGTTGCTGGAGGTTCGGTGCTAGATAGGAGCGCTGTCTAAGTGTGCAGCACACAGGCGACTGCAGTACACCCTTACCCTCAGCCACGAGTCAGACGCGCGGAAACTACCGTATACCTGGTCCCTGTGACAGGGCTAGACCTACCACCGGCGGCCATGGGGCGGAACAGGGCCAAGGCGCAGGACTCCGGTGCCAACGCGGACCTGCAATCTACGGGATCGGAGGACCCACTATCATCCTCTAACGCGGAGGTCGTCCCACCGACGGGCATGAACACTCAGGACGCTAAACTGGACCTAATCCTGGCTGAAATCAAGGCATCGAGGGAAGCGCTGGAACAACGCATGGACACTATGGCGACAGGCCTCTCCCTCTTACGAGCGGACCATACCAAACTAGCAGAGAAGGTGTCGGAACACAAGATAGCGCTGGATGACCTGATTCCGCAACAAACTGTCCATTCTGGAAAGTTGGAAAGCATGGAAAAACAAATCAAGCTGATATGGGACAAGATGGACGACGCGGAAGGGCGCAATAGACGCAACAACGTGCGAATTTTGGGAATTTCGGAGCGCAGTGAGGGGAGGAACCCCACCCAGTTCGTGGAGGACTGGTTGAAACAGCTTGTGGGCCCACAGGACCTTACCCCGATGTACAGTGTCGAAAGAGCGCACTGGATGTGCCCGATACCACCTAAACCGGGAGCACCACCGCGAGCGCTCATAGCGCGACTCTTACATTATAAGGACAGAGGTTCCGTGCTGAGGGCTGCGCGAGAGAAGGCGCCATTGCGATACGAAGACAAAACCATCTCAGTGTATCCTGATTTTACCCCGGCGGTACAGAGGGCCAGATCGTCGTTCTTAGGGGTGAAACGCAAACTACGGGATAGACAACTTAAATACGCATTGCTGTTCCCAGCCAGGCTCAAAATAATACATGGCAACAAATCGCACTTCTTCGACTCTCCTGAGGAGGCGGCAGAATGGCTGGAAGTAACGGTCACACCTCCGAATACCCAAGACCCATTTGGAGATGCAGGAAGCGGAGGACCCTCGCGCCGGGAGGAGAGAAACGCACCTGCTACGAATGTCGATCGCGACGGGGGATCCTTGATCAACGGAGGAGCTGGCCGGACAGGTCTCAGGAAACCGGACAGGTAGAACACCTGACTGAGGCCGCACTGGCGGCACATGATGCAAGAGGCAACTTGACAGCAGCCACCCGCTCGACTACGCCAACGGAGGTGTCGGGCTCGGCTGATAGCCTGCTTCTCTTCCCTAAGATAACAGCGCAGACGGCGAATGACCTGTGAACACAGCATCAGAAGACTCCGATTGGTAACGTATGACTTTTTGCAAGGGGCGATCGGGGATGGAACCCCCACTAGCCAAGGGCGGGGCACAACGTCATCTAAAGTCCTGGACTAGTGCAAGTGGACCCCTCTCCCCACAGCATAGACATGTTTTATTTCCATCGTTGCCCACATTGGGCGATTCAGTTTGGACCCTGGGGGTTTTTACTTGGGGACCTGAGAGTTGGGGAGTTATTTGTTAACTTGGCACTGGGGACATGGCGCATTATGATTCCACCGATGGTATTGTGGAACCCACTGACACTGGCTGCCAGGCTCAAAATAATATACACCAATGGGGACTCTTAATGAGTATAAGATGTGCACCTGGAATGCACCTGGAATGTCCGGGGCCTGGGATCCATCCATAAAAGACATAGACTGCTGGCACAGCTCAACCGAAGGAACATTATGATTGCCTGCCCCCAGGAAACTCATTTGAACGCTGTGGAGGGTGGGAAACTACTTAAAAAATGGAAAGGACAATTGTTTGCTACTGCTTATTCTGTGTTCTCAAGGGGGGGCGGAGGTGTGGCTGAGAAACTCTGTCCCGTTTCAGCTAGTGGAAAAGAGAATAGACACGGAGGGTCGATATGTATTTGTCAGTGGATTGCTAGATGGTACACCAGTGGTGGTCGGCAGTGTATATGCCCCCAACACTAGCCAGTCGGACTTCTTAACGAACATAAATAGAGTGCTGGCGGACTGGGCAGACAATAGTTGGCTAATAGGTGGGGATTTCAATGCTGTGTTGGACATTACATTGGATAGATCGCGCCCACCGTTGCAGGCCACAGAGAGCAGGAGACAGGCAGATGCGCTGACACGATGGGCCGGGGGTTGGGGACTGGCGGACGCCTGGAGAAGTAAACACTCGCTAAGTAGGGAGTACACCTTCTACCTTCCACCGCACAGATTACACACCAGAATTGATCATGTTTTCTGCACTAACACACTGCTGGGGGATGTCACTCTGGCGGAACATATGGGTAAGACTCTATCGGACCACAACCCTGTGGAGATTACACTGCAATGGGGTAGGGTCCCGACTCCAATACCCACCTGGCGCCTCTCGCCAGACCTCCTGGAAGACACGGTCTTTCGCGCAACCATTGCTGAAGCCATAACCTCCTACTTTGACACTAACACTGGCTCAGCGAGTTCCAGGCGATTGGAATGGGACGCTTTTAAAGTATCCATTAGAGGTGTGGCGATGGGCACACAAGTGGGTATGCGGAATATTGTAATGGACAAACTCCGTGAGGTAGAAGGGAAACTGGCTTTACTCGAGAGCGAGGCCGCTGGCACGAACGTCCCGTTTACACCACTCCAGGAAGCGCACATTCAACATGCAGAACTGCTGGAAGAATTGCGCGTCCTGGATTATAGAGAATACACATGCAGACAACATGCACAAGCTGAAAGGGCGGGCCCCCTGTTAGCACGTATGATACGGGATGACCCAGTGCGACTGCCAGTTATGGAGGTTACTGATGAGGGAGGATCCCCAACAAACACACAAATGGGTATTAACAACGCATTTCGGGAATACTATGAGACCCTCTATGGCCCACGCAGACCACTAACAGAATCAGCATTCGAGGAGTTCATGGAGGTGTTGGACCTGCCACATCTCACTACACATCAGAGCGAGGAATTGGCCCGCCCCCTTACGCTGGCCGAAATACGCCAGGCCATACGTGCACTACCGCGAAATAAAACGCCAGGCACGGACGGTCTTCCAGCCGAATTTTACGGGGCTTTTATTGATCTCCTAGCCCCGCACCTCCTTGTGGTGTACCGTGAAGCGTTGCAAGCGCGGGGGCTGCCGCAGACATCACTCCAGGCCCTGATAGTGTCATTACTGAAACCGGGCAGAAACAGCACGCACTTAGCTAACTATAGACCACTATCGTTATTAAACACAGACTATAAAATATTGAGCAAGATACTAGCAACAAGACTGGCGCAGCATATACCTAGGCTTATACACCCAGACCAATGCAGCTTTGTACCGGGAAGGAGCACTGCCATGAACCTACGGAGGCTAAGCCAAACAATGCTCAGCGGCTCAGAGGCGATGGAGAGGGAAGGCTGTATTTCTCTAGATCTGAAGCAGGCCTTCGACTCCATCAGGTGGGACTACATGTTGGCGACTCTTACACGATTCGGGATACCTCCCGCATATGTCGCATGGGTTAAATTATTGTACACCCGACCTACGGCCCGGGTCCGTACGAATAGGTGCATATCGACACAACTAGATATAGCTAGGGGTACCAGACAAGGGTGCCCACTATCCCGGCTGCTGTTCATACTAGCCTTAGAGCCGCTGCTCTGCAAACTCCGGGGACTAGCGCACCTCAGGGGCATATTTAGGGACGGAATACCGCACATTGTATCGGCATATGCCGATGATATTATTCTATACATTGGGGATCTGAGAGGGGGACTGGACCCTATCCCTAGCATGTTCGAAACCTTCCGCTCAATATCAGGGCTCTCTATAAGTGAACCGAAATCTCACGGGTTCTATTTCTCGATGACAGAGGCGGAAACACAACTGCCCTTTGCGCCACACACATTCCAAATGGCGGAAACGACCTTCCGCTACCTTGGGATACAGATCTATAGACATGAGAGGGATATGCTAGATGGTAACCTAGGGAGAGCGATCACGGCGTTGAAATCGCAAGTGCAATTCTGGACGGCATTACCACTGTCCGTATCGGGCAGGGTGACTATCTCCAAGATGGTGGTGCTCCCCCGACTACTTTATTACTTCACAAGCATGCCATTCTTGATCCCCGTATCCACGTTCAAACTGCTGAATACCATACTGACTGAACTGGTTTGGGGCACGGGAAGGCGACGGATTAGCCTAGCCAGACTACAGCTTCCCACCGTAGCAGGCGGCATGGGGGTACCGGACATGCAGGCATACAACTTTGCCTGCCAGCTGCAATGGCTCGCCTATTGGGTGGCCGGCAGGAACCTACACGAAATCAATGTCTCTGAGGCGGACTGGAACAGAGGGAGAGTACACGCCCTGTTGTTGGCAGGTGTGGTCTGATACTATAATATATCAATAAATGTGTAGCTAAATAGCAATTTCAGACAACACAAAAAGGGCTGACAGGGATGTCAAAAAAGGCTACACCAACAATTTGAGAGAGTTCTCAAAAACTGTTTATATATTTCAAAACACAATTTACAAAATTGTACAGTTGTATACATAGAGTATATATATATATATATATATATAATAAATGTCACATATCATACTCACTCCCACTCCTCCTTTTTAATTGTAGATGTCCCCTAATGCCCTGTCCTGAAGAGACCCATATTCCTGAGGGTCGAAACGCCGTCGACGCCACAAGGAATTGAACCAACAATTAGTGCCTAGGATTACATATAGACACTATAATTAATTCATTATCAATATTTTGGTCATTTTCCTTCTTAATGGTTATTCTATGAGAAACCACTGTGCTTGCATTTTATATACGTTGTTTGTAGATTTAATTCTTTGGTTTCACTTGTACACTTGGGACACTGTGCACCTTTTCTCTTTTTATGTTCACATGAATATGTGACAAGCTGAATACAACTGTACAATTTTGTAAATTGTGTTTTGAAATATATAAACAGTTTTTGAGAACTCTCTCAAATTGTTGGTGTAGCCTTTTTTGACATCCCTGTCAGCCCTTTTTGTGTTGTCTGAAATTGCTATTTAGCTACACATTTATTGATATATTATAGTATCAGACCACAGGAGCCGTTGTTTTTTTATATAATGTAATGCCCTGGTTCCTATGTGAGTAGGGTCCTCCTTGTTCTTGCTTGAGGCTGTTGTTGGCAGGAGCAGACATCCCCAGATCGGCTCCTCCCCTACTTAAACTTGCGATAACATATTGGAGGAAGGCGGTGAGGTATACGTCCAGCACGACCTCCTATGCCCCCACGATTCCACTATTCGGACTCCCGGTGGGACTGAGAGCGCTTTCGAACCAAAGGCTGCTGGAATGGAGGGAGGCTGGAATAACACAGGCCGGGGACCGGTTCACAGATGGTAAAGTCCTATCATTTGAGGACTTTCGTGATACTTACCACACACAAGGCAGATCATTTCTACTACATGCCGGGGTACGCCAATATATCACGCAAATGTGGGCACCAAACGGGACGGAACCACCCACAAATCCGCTGGTCACAATGCAGTACTTCATGGGAACGGGCAGCCACCTCACAAAATTATTATTATTATTAAAGGGGTTTGTAAAGCGCCTGGTGACGCCTCCCGGCGTGTCCCCGCGCTAATGGCTAACACATGGCATACGAGAGGGAAGGGCAATCTCATTACAGACACTTAGGGATACATGGGAAGGAGACGTAGGGAGGCCGTTCAGGGGCAAAGAATGGGACAGAATACTTGCTTTTCCGAAAAAAGTTTCGAGAAATCCGAAATTCAAATTCATACAACTAATGATGCTGCACAGAGCATATCTGACACACCAAGCCGAATTCACTCGATGTTCCCTACCGCAGCGGATACGTGCCCCCGCTGTAGTGCGGAGAACGCCAATTTGATTCACATGTTCTGGGAATGCCCAAAACTGGGCTATTACTGGACGACAATACATAGTGCTCTGGCCAGATTGGTTCCCTCCAAGCCATACACTGCGCTGGAATACACGTTACTGGGGCTAGGCCCTGTGGAGCGACGGAGGAGTGCTGGCTCCCGCTTCACCGATTTGGCCCTGCTACTGGCGAAACGCACTTTAACAATGAAATGGAAGTCGCCTAGACCACCTGACCCGGAGGTTTGGAGGGCGGAGGTGGTGAGATGGGGGAAAGCCGAAGGCATGACACTGCAAAGGGAGGAGCGTAGAGGGCTGAGGAAGAACCCCATATCATTGGACTGGAACACATTACTGGGATCGTTCGAGGCAGGGGAGGATGATACCTCTGATGACTCTGAGGTGCTATTAGGACAGCAGTAGAGTGACATCACCAGATTGCGTTGCCTACTATTAGAGTGGGCACCACATGAGGGTTGGAGGCTATGCATATATATAGGTGCACAGAATAGACACGATGTACACGGGACTTCTGTAGGTATTCCCAGAAAGTTGTAATAGTCACAATGCAAGTATTATGCTCCAAGAAAGTGGAATGTATCGCACAATTACTGAATTATGCTCTACCCATGTGCCTAAGTTGGGAGGGGGTGGGGGGGAGGGAAATTCTACCGGGAACGTTTGCAATATGTTAACTGAAAATGTATAACTGATGCAAGAAATGGCAAACGTTTGCTAACCTGTACTGTAACATAAATGACTGCGAATGCCATGACATGGCAAATCTTACTTATCCTGTCAATAGAAAGATTTAAAAAAAAAAAAAGAAGATGAAGGAACCTCTCCTGGAAAATTGCAATGCTCATAGCCCCGGGGGGTCTCGAGCCTGCGTCCTAGGTTCCTATATATTAATGTAATTACTGCTGTCCACTCTGATTCAAGCATCAGATCAAATGCTACAAAGAAATACGTTACTTACAGTAAAGTTCTCCAGGATTGTTATCTACTGTACATTCACACGTGACCATTCTGCTTCCATGGTCAAAAGCTAACTATCAAATTCTTAAATCAGAGCTCCTTATCAGAATTGTAAACACAATGCTCAGAATTTCTTACCAAAAGGACTGAGGAGCAGGGGAACTGGGTATGTCTCACACTGCTCTTTGGAAACATTTAAAGTGTTGTTTATACTTCATAATAAGCAGCTCAATCTAACACAACTATCTGCACAATTACAAATCCATTAGCTCAATATGTTTGACAAGGGCGGTTTCTAATAGGCCATTAAACTTTCATAAAGAAAGAGCACAATAGGAGCCGAAGCATCAAAAGCGTAACAGTGGGTGCCCCAAATATCTCAGCCTGATTCAGGGATTCTAGGTGGAATATTACCTTGAGTTGCACTCAAGAAAGAGCAAATATTTCTAAGAGAAACACCCGGAAAAAGGACTGGAGACCACTGTCATATGGCCTTCTGTCTTCTGGAGGGTCAGTAACATAAATGTTGAGATACTCCGTTCTTCTAGCCCCTTGCCCTTTCTGTGAAGTTCAGAAAGCAGGGAAGTCATTTTGAGGATACCAAAAGCCCTTTCAATCACACCAGGTCTCCCTTACTTTTCTTTGCTTAAGACGTCCCTTTGCTTAAAACTGTCCAATATCTCATCTGGCCATGTGTATCTGATTTACATTTGAAGTGCACTATTTGACAAGGACCATGCTGTATTAGCTGCATGGAAAAATGAAGGCTGATTTAACAAGCAACACTGGTCCTTAGGGCAACATCTGCTGTGAGTTGTATATAAGGAAACCTTGAGTCTCACCGGCCATCTTGATGCCAAAGAAATAAAAATGATGAAGGAAATAGATAGCGCCAGTTGCGAAACCGTTTTTCATAACTTCAGAAGCATTTTTCCACCTGCTATGTTTTAGTTTAAGGTTCCAGGAGCTGAAACTAGAAGACAGTGATATTTAGTGTTCAGAGCATGATACTTGATCAAGTAGCAAGTATGAAGGGTGATGATTAATTTGCAGAGGAAACTTTGATGTTTGCTCACATCCTTACTCGTAGCTTCTTCCAGACATTGCTGTGCAAATGCTTTGAGCCAATGGTTGTATACTATTGTTAATAAGCACTTGTGTAGCTCACGTACTAAGCAAATCCAAGTGCATGAGCATATTACGCTGACTCGCAGCTGTTTAGATGTTGACAATGGAATGCATTACTGTGCCAATACGGGTTGATAGCAGACGTTTTTGGGGAAATGATGTCAACCGGTCAGCTGAACTCGTCACAATTTGCAAAGATGCGGTGAATGATATCCACGATTTCTGAGGGTGTAGTATCAATGACAAACGCACGTCTGCAGTATTAATCTTTCCACCTTCCTGTACCCTAAAAATGTCCTTGTACCATTTTTGCCCTTTTAAGTTTTCAGGGCTCCACAGTGGCCTGACCAGCCCAACCTCTAAGTGAAGCGCAGCTAGTCCTGCGCAGCACGACCTTTAAATGCCCCAAAATGAAGAGTCTTACAGCCTGATTCATGAAACGAAAATCGGCTCGCAAAGGGCCAGATTCTGAGAATCTGGCCCTTTGCGAGTGCAATTATTGCATTTGGGATTCATCATCCCAAATGCAATAATCGCTATTACAGAATTCGCTATTGTGCGAGGAATTGCATTTAAGGAATCTCTATTAGAGATTCCTTAAATGCAATTCATCAACCAATTTTAAATTGCTAATTCGCAATTTCGGGCCGCTATTTACCGAGAGGTCAGACCTCTCGGTAAATAGCAAAAACTTAGAAAAATGCTTTTAAAAGCATTTTTCTAAGTTGCATGTTGCACACACACATGTCCTTTGGACATGTGTGTGCGCAACACCTGTTCCAATTTGCATTTAAGGGGTGTTACAGGGTGTCCTTTGGACACCCCTGGCACCCTTTAAATCGCTATCTTATTTGCGAGTAGCAAATTGTTACTCGCAAATAAGGAATACTCCCCATTCATTCCTATGGGCCTTTTGGCCCATAGGAATGAATGGGGAGTTATTCCTTATTTGCGAGTAGCAATTTGCTACTTGCAAATAAGGAATGTGTAGGAATCGCTATTTATTTAGCAATTCCTACATGAATACCGTTTTGCGAGTCTCTAATAGTGATTCCTTATGAATCTCTATTAGAGACTCGCAAAACGGTACCTTGATGAATCAGGCTGTTAATCCCAACATCCAGTAATCGTTCCAGGAAATATCTGTTACCATTAAGTAAAAGCACTAAATCCTCAATTAGAAAACTGAGATAAATGAACACAACTTCATATGTATCTGTTTAAGCTGTTGTTCTGAATTCATTTAGTCTAACACTGTGCTGAAAGCTAATTATGGTTTACATACTGTTTGTATTTAAATTGGGGCAGGAACAATTGTTGTGCATTCTCATTCAGGAATTAGTTTTACATTTTGGTGGAATGCAGCAAGACGCTGCATAGAAAGGAACAAACGTTACTTACTTTCGGAAACACTCATTCTGGTGGCTACACTATCTGACCGCAGATTCCTCATTTTCAGAACATTCTTAGGTGTCAGACTGGATCTAGAGACTTTTTCAGCAATACTCCCTTTGTGCCGGTAAGTGGCTTCATATGGCTCCACTGTAGCTCATACCACCCCATAGTGACGGAGCAGAGCTGCAAATAAGCATCACCCTTGAACATTGATTTCAGTGACAGTGTGCCAAAATTAACTTGGAACCTTATGATGTTTAAAAGTCCACTCCACAAAACAGAGAGGTGGAAGGGTAGTGAGAAATCTGTGGTTAGAGTATCCACCAGAAAGTTAATTACCTTGTTCTTTTGACAGATACTACTAACCACAGATTCATCGCCTTTAGAACAGACACCACAACAAAATCTCCCAAAGGTAGAGGGTCTGAGGAGTAGAAATTCATGACTGTGTGCCTGACGCTCACATTGCGGTACAAAAGGGGGTGACAGATGTCCACAACCAGCACCTCATTTGATAATACTGCAGTAGCAGCGTTGCCCTGGTGGAATGAGACTGCAGGTCTTTTGGGGGATATTTCTTATCTGACACGTAGCGGATTTTAATATAGGAGGACTATCCACCTCAACAGAGTCATCTTTCGGTCCGTGCTGATCATCTATATAAGGAGGTCTCTTATGTTCAATGCCTAAATGTGAAGGTCTCTTAGGACCAAGACACTGTAGGCTCTTCTACTCTTTTAGGGGGTGTGGCAGAGCAAAAAATACTGGCAGGGTAATTGATTGGCTAACATGCAAGGATGATATCACCTTTGACAGGAAGGCTATCTGAATCCTTAGCACCAATTTGTTGGATGAAAGTGGGGCAGGGAGGGAGCACAGACAGAGCACACAGACATGAAGGCGATACCCCACCCCGCCCTGACTGTTGTAGTACAACATGGCAGTTGTGTTGTCTGTTAGCCTTCCCTTGATTGTCGGTAGGAAGGCTTTGAAGGCCAGGCCGATCACCAGAATCTTCTGCTGCCCCAGGTAGCCACCCCATGCCTATTAACAACAAATAGGTTAAAACTATGACAGCCGGGTGGGGAAGGGAGAGCAGACTGCCAGTTGTCAGGTTGGTGTTCGTCTGCGACCACATAGGCACTGATCCATCTCTTGTGAGGTCTGGACAGAGTCAGAGAGGCAACCTCAGTGGTGGCCTTATTGAAACCTTAGGTACAATGCAGAATCTGCCTGGGTCATACGCCTTATAGAGCGAGGAGGATGCACAAGCCATAAGCCTTAGAACCATCCTTAGGACACCCAAGACAGAACCCGAAATGTCAGGATCATGTCCTGAATGTCTCTGAGACAATGGAAAAGCCTTGAACGCTATCAGGTTCAGGATAGCCCTTGTGAAAGGAATCCTTTGTGTACAGCTCAGGTGGGACTTTGGCTCATGAATGTAAAGAGGAGAGCAAGAACCCAGCTATTGTTCGAAGGTGGTCTGTGACTGACTGCGGCAAGAGCGTGTAGAGCAGCCATCATTGAAATATGGGAGCACGTGTATCCACCACCTCCAAAGATGTGTTGTGACCACAGTCATCGTTTTTGTCAACACCTGAAGAGCCAAGGTAAGGCCTAAGGGAAGCATGGCAAATTAAAAGTGTTCTGATGTCAATGTGAAGCAAAAATCACCGTATATAAATAAGAAATGGGCTGAAATGATAGACATGGCACAGCCCCAGATAAACAATTTCTATAACGCATCGGACTGACGTGATGGATTTCTAAATATTGCATTCTGAGCCCTACCAGCTAGTTGTGGGCCTGGGAGAGCAAACCAAAGTGGATTAGCAACCATAGCAACAGCGGAGAAAGATTTGGGAGGACTGCTGACCTTGTGGGTGAGAAGGACTTTGGCTGCCACCATGCCCTCTGCTCCCAATGAGAGGAATTTGGTGCTGCACTGGACTGGGAAGGTTGACACTACTGGTAGGCTAAGCCTCTGAAATAGCTCTTAAACTTTCCATATTGCTGCAGGAATTGTGTCATTGGGGACAACAGCCTTAAAGATCGATCCGTGGTGCGATTATCTTTGAATTGCTCAAGCGCCAAGTCACCCCTTTTCTCCTAATAGCTTAGATCAATTGAAGGGCGTGTCCATAAGGAACTGACTGGACATCCCCTAAAAACCCAGTTGATTGCATCCATGACTGTCTGATAAGCACTGCACTGATGCCAATAGCACATCCTATGCAATCAGAGGTGACCAGGTCAGTATGGAGCCCTGCATTCTGCCCATCTTTGATCAACTCTGCCAAAGAAGCCCTGAGGTCCTTCGGGATGACAGGGTTTGGGTTTGAAGAAAAATCATTTGAATAAACTTTACTTGCAGAAACCTGATCACAAGGCTTTCAAGTGTGCGGTATTTTATCAGGGGCAGGTGTGTGCTGTCTGGCTACAGGACAGCTAACCAGAGGGACTAAGAATACCTGATAGAAAGTGGCCATGAGAATGTCCATAATGGCTCATTAAATGTTAATAGTGGCTCAGATCAAGTTAGAACTGGTTAAAGAATTTCAGTTGATAAACTGGCTTTGGTTCTACAGTAGGCAATAGCAAAGCTAGTACTGCCACTGCTCTTCACACTACTACAACAAAAGAGACGCTTTCTCACCAGGTCCACCAAGGTCTCTATAGAGATAGCTAGCCTACTGGCATCTTATAATTCTAGGTAAAGCCCTTCACCCATTATATGATGGGGAAGCAGATTGGTGTTTGCCTCCTCATCAGTGTCCTGCGGGTCATAGTTATGCTGTGGGCTGCATCTGAGGCAAAGTCGAAAATGGTCTCTAGATACTGATAGAGCTAGCAATAATGGAGAGGCCAATGTTGAAGGTCTGGCTGTACGACCACTGCTTGTTATTTACACAGGCTAACCTTGGTTTGAGGTCAAATAACCAGCATCTCAATAGGATCCGGTACCGGGTCCAGACAGGAAGGAAATTACGTGGACCCTGAGGCCCGAGTGAAAGCCTGGACTAGCTTCAGTATGGATCTGGGAACAAGGACTAAGGAAACATTTGGCAGCAGGGAGGGTCCACCAGCAGCAGATACTGGACTCTGAGTGTCACACTTGCGAATTCTTGCCAGGTTTCGGGTTCCAGGCAGGGGTCAAGAGCTGAAAGGCTTCATTGCATTTATGGAGCATTTTCGAATTTCCCTTACTGAAATTCTGATAGGGACTCTGAGTGGGACAAGCTGCATGACCAGGAACTGCACATCGACTTTGAGTGGGAGCGAGAACAATGTTTTGAACGTGATCTCTTCTTATGCTTGGCAACACAGAGTTTGCCTTACGCACTGATCGCATTGGGTAAATGAGGTCACATTTCTCACATGACTTCTGGTTGGGAAACCCAGCCCAAGTACAAAAGGCACTTCTATTCATGCTAAATTGGAAGGTGCTCCACTGCACCAGACAAACTAAATGAAGGATGTTGTAATGTGGGTTACAGTACTCTAATTTGAAATCACTATTTTCAAACACTCTAGTCAGTTGCTATGACTTAACTCTGACTTTCAGCTGATGAGAGTGGACTTGCTGTTCCCAATGTGAAGCTCTATTATCTTAGGGTGCAGCTGCAATGGGCAGCCAGATCGAGAAACAATTGGCGGGCCACCCCAGGGGATGAAGGGCCGGATACTCCTACCCTTGACCTTCTTATGAAATCATTCTTCAACCCGTTGAACAAAGCCCGGTTCCAGGCTGAGGGAATCCTATTTAAGACTCTTTGTTATGCATGGAGCCTTCAGAAAACGAGTACACATCTACTATATGCACTGGAACTTCCGCTGGTATCATTACTGATGTTACCACATGAGAGTAACTGGAGAGGCCTGCATGACTGGGCAGAGAAGAGGTTGCCTACCTTGGGTGGACTTTATGAGGGTGGGGGCACAGTTGAATTCCAGGAGCACACTAGAGAATACGGGATTGAAGCGTGACATTTTCTGATGCATTGGGCCATGCTAGATACAATAAGCAGTTGGTAAAGGGGGGGCAGAGGGGGTGGTGCAGGAACCCCCATCACATTTATATTTAAAAGACATATGCACATCGGATGGCAAGCACAGAGAAATAACACTTCTATAGAGATCCCTGTTTTTCGCAGTCTAAGTGTGAGTTGGCTGGGTGGCATGATCAATAGTTAGAGGGTCCGAGGCTACCTCTTCACGAAGGAATTGGGCAAATATTTTAAAGCATAATACTAAATTATTACAGGGTATACATCACCACTAAAAGGATCAATCAGAGGTATGCTAGTGCGCATAGGAGATGTTCAAAACATGATGCGGAGGGAGATGACCTTTACCATATGGTGTGCAAGCTGACCATCGCTGAATGATTACTAGTACACAGTGGTGCAGTATAGTAATGAATCTACAGATGGGAATGTCCCTAGAACTCCAGTGGTCTGCTTACTTGGCCTTTACTAGAGGATCAAGGCAAATGCTATTATGACCAGATTAATGGATTTAGCACTTTTACTAGCAAAGCGTCCGGCACCCATGAGCTGGAAAAAATCCGAAAGTCATGGATAAGGCAAAGAACTGAGAAAATTGGCTGAGGGAGCAGTACTGGGCAGGGAAGTGGAGAGGGGATTGAGTACACAGGAGACTTCAGAGGCTTGGCATATATTACAATCTTGCACTTGACAGTGATGGAAGAATTCTCCACCGGCTGAAGAAAAAAGTGTGGGGAGCCATGTAGATATGGCTAAAACATAACATGTTATTTTAGAATTGCTATCTTGGAAAAGAGGAAACACACTAGTGGTGATATTCAGCCACTCCCTCATGACACTATCACGTATACTAACACAAATCATACTGGTCACTAGCACCTGCATCATCTCCCCAGTGGTTCTGTTCTTGGGTTTTCCCAATATGACATTGGCACATGGTTGTAATGCTAGTATTTCACTGTTGATGGAACAGCAGTGGATCTGGATTTCACTGAGTTTTCTCTTCTCTCTGTTTGTATTCTAAATTGATGTACCTGTTCTTGGTGCTACAGGATAGACATTAGGATGGCTCTTAAAGGTGCTTCAAGTTACAAAAATTAATTTAAAAATATGTTTATAAAAAGTTTGGCCATGCCCCTGCAGAACTGACTCCTTAGGTTTAAAGCACATTAATCAAAGAAGAAACTGTGATAAATAACATGACTCCAGTATGTGTGGGCTGATTGCTAACCAAATGTACAGTCCAGCTCTATCATCATGAGATATCATTATCTTTAATTTTGGCTTACATATGCCTTAGCCCCAGTAAAGAAACAGCACTACATACTTGAGAAGCAGGAAGAGGAGGCATGAAGTCATGACAGTTGCTTAAAAGATGCTACGCTTAATAATGACATAAGGTCCACCAACTGAGACCCATGCCTCAACATCACGTGCTCTCCTTATGATGTTTGAGATGAACAGGTTTTAAATCAGTTCAATGACACTGTTCTACCGGGTTAGCTCGCAATTTCAAGTTGCAAGTCTGAGCTGCACTTTCTGCATCCCTAATAAGCCACCTTCATGCCTTGGAGTAAATATTTTACAGGTTGTAAAAAGAGAACCAACTGAAGGTGGGACGTCTTCAGGGTACAAAAATATACAATTCAGTTAATTACGCTTCTGGCTTTACACAGAAGTAATTATTTATAAAGCACAAACAAATATGTAGCCGCAACTAAACAAGCCCTCTTTCTTAGTGTTGGCAGCAGACACACAAAACGTGTTGAATAAGTTACCTACCTTTGGTAACACCGTATCTGGTAGAAACTCAGTCTAGCCGCAGAGCAATCACTTTGCACTCCTGTAGGTGACATGTTTCGGCGGCTCCACGTGGTGTCGTAAACACTGTCTGCGCCAGGAGTGATGTGCACAGTGCCTATATAGGTGTCTCCTCAGCATGCTGACCTCAGTTCTTGACTGTTTATCAACGCCAGAAGCACAGATCAAAGCTGAGGAGGAATGACCAGTGTGCCAAGTGAGGTCCTGAAGTATCTCCATAGTCAAGAATTAGAAACAATCCGTAGAACTGGGAAGATCGGAGGGTCAGTAAGGAATCTGCAACTAGACAGAGTCTCCATCAGATAAGGTGTTACAGAAGGTAAGTAACTTGATCATCTGATAGAGACTTCTAGTTGCAGATTCCTTACCTTAGAATAGCTACCAAAGCAGTGTTTCCTTGGAGATGGGTCTGCAGATTATTCAAGCTAAAAAGTACTGGAAGAACAAACGTGCAAAATGGCCATCTCTATGGACCTGCCTGTCTAGGAAGTAGTGTTTGACAAACGTGTGCAGTGATGACCATGTGGCCGTCTGACAGATGTCCAGGACTGTGACTCCTCTACTCTAGTTAATGCATTTGGTTGCAGCTTCTGAGAGTTGTTTCTTGGCCATTGTGTAACAGATCTTAATACAGAGGATACTACATCATAAGATGGTTCTTTTCTGAACTGCCTTCCCATTCTTCGTGCCCATAATCTCAAGAAAGAGTGGATGCGCCACCTGGAATTCTGTTGTATGATCTATGTAGAATGGCAAAGCTCTTTATGGGGCCAGTCTCTACTCTTTCTTAATCGAATGAAGTTTGGGGGGCCCAAAAATGATGTCTTGGGTTCTAAGAACCAGCTTGTCTGAGAGAAGAAGGAAGTGCATGGGAGGTTAACAGAAAGCTTCTGCAATTCGCTTAGCCTCCTGCCTCCTGCCTCCTGGCAGATATGATCGCCACAAGGAACACAGTTTTGATGGTCAGAAATCTTAGATGGCAGATGTACATCGGTTCAAATGGTGAGCAGGAGGAAGGTGAGGACTAAATTCAGGTCACATTGGGACATGACGATGGGTGTGAATCACAACAGGTGACTATACCAGGGAAGGCTGATCCGGCAAAGGCAGGAAGGTGGAAATGGCGGAAAGGTAACCCTTAATAGTGCCCAAACCAATGCTTTGCAATGCTAAGGATGGAACAAACAGGGTGCAGGTCAAGGTACAGGCAAGGGTGCAGACAAAGGGTGAACATATTTGGTTCCACATAAAGCCACAAATTTGTCCCATAAGCAGGCGTAAATCGTTTTCATTGAGAGATGCCTCTCTGCTAAGATGACGCCACACATTTCGTCAGGGAGGTCAAACACTCTCAACTGTTGCTGCTCAATCTCGATGCATCTAGGTGGAGAGTGGACAGGTTCAGGAGCAGATTCCTTCCCTGCTGCTGCGACAGGAGATCCTTCCGAAGGAGCAAAGTGATCGGAGGACAGATGGTCATGCTCAAGAGTTTGGGACACCAGATTCTCCTTGCCCAATCTGGGGGCCACAAAAATGACTTGGGCCTAGTTGTTCTTGATCTTCTTGAGAACGCTGGACAGGAGTGGTACCACCAAAAAGGCTTACAGGAGTGCTGAGCTCCATTCGAGAAACAATGTGTATACGAGCAAGCGCTTGGAAACTCCTGCATGCATGAGTGCTGACATTGCTTGTTCTCTGCAGTGGCGAATAGATCTACCGAAGGTTCTCCCTAATCTCTGAAAAGACTGTGAGCCACCTCTGGATGGAGACGGCATTTGTGACCTGCAATGTATTGATGTTTCGGTTTGTCTGCTCTGACGTTCAGACAATCTGCCCGATGTTGACCCACCAGGAAAATGCCCCTATGTTTCAGCCTTGCCCAGAGACGCGGGGCTTCTGGACGCAGGGTCCACAACCCCACCCCACACTGGTTGTTGCAATACCACATGGTGGTGGTGGTGTCTGTGAACACCTGAACTAGCCTTCCTTTGACTTAAGGAAGAAAGGCTTTCAATGCCAGGCAAATTGATCTCAAGCAGACTGTTGTGAAGCTGGGACTCTGCCGAAGACCACAGTCCCCTACTCTCTGCACCACCCAGATGGGCATCCCAACCTCAAAGTGACACTTCTGCCACCACCATGAGCTCTGGGTGAGGAAGGGAGACGGGTCTGTCAAGGACCCAATTGTGTTCCGTGAGCCACCACAATAGAGCTTTTGTAGTCCTCCTCGATATCTAGACCAGGTCGGAGAGATTACCCTGATGCTGTGTCCACTGGGACTTAAGGTCACACTGCAGAACCTGCATATGACAACGGGAATATTTTACAGGATGCAGGAGGCGATGAGGCCTTAGAGTTAGTCAGGCTCATCAAAATTCAGGATAGAGGCTGAAACATCGAAATCATAGCCCAAATATAATGGGCTCGCTGTTCCGGATGATAAACCCAAAACTGCACTGTATCCAGAATGGCTCTGATGAAAGGGAGCATATGAGAGGGAGTCAGGCGAGACTTTGGCATGTTTATAGTGAACCCCAGCGAATGCAAGAGGATTGTCGTAGTTTGGAGGTGGGAGACGACTGTCGGGGGCAATCCAGCTTCAACAGCCAGTCGTCGAGGTAGGGGAAGACCGTAACCCCTAACCTCCACAGATGTGCTGCAACTACTGCAATCACCTTGGTGAACACCCAAGGAGCGTAAGTGAGGCCAAAAGGAAGCAGGGCAAATTGGAAGCACTTGTGGCTGACCATGAAGTCCAACGCTACCATCCAGGACCCAGGGTCGAGGGCAGATAAGATCAGATACAAGGTTAGAATCTTTAATTTTTTCTTCTTCTCAGAAGTAGTTGAGAGGACGTAGGTCTAATACGGTATGGAGGCACCATCCTTCCTCACCAACAGTAAAAGGTATAGCAGCCACAAGCCGATCAGAGGACATTAGCAAGGGTGGCGATGTCCTTCATAGCCCTGTTGGACGATTTGATGTTCCTACTTGCCTGAAGTATTTACTCGCCATTGGAGCAGGTGGTATCGAATCCTGCCACCAACCGGTTGCCCATGGTGGGAAGATGGCTTTTGAGTTGAGGTTGCCTGGGGAACTGGGGGACGGTTTGTGTCCATCTATGGCTCTGGATCCCAAGGGATTTGTGGGAGCTGGATCCACGAAAGAACTACGATGACTGCAGGCCGCGGTGGCTGGGGGAAATGGATTCAGTGGATGGCCCCTGCCATAGTCATTGAAGGGGAGAAGTCAGATTGCAGCTGGCACAAGGCCATTGTAAGCCCCAACAACCTGCCATTGGGCCGGCTGTCTTTAAATCGTTCCAGAGTTGAATCCGCTTTGTTGTCGAAAAGGCAAGCCCCATATAGGAACATGCCATAAGAGATGACTGGATATCTCTCAAATAGCCAGTAGTCCTCAGCCGGGCATGACAGTCAAGTGCCACAGCTGAAGCAATGGCTCTGCCTATCAAATCAATTGTATCTAATCTGCATGTGATCATATACTTAGCCGCATCTTTTCGCTATAGCTCAAGAGAGAATGGCCCGAGCCTCATCAAGGTCCATGGGCAGCCCTTATGTAACCAAATCCGAACAGTGCCTCTGGCAGAACAGCTTTCCCCCCCAGCACCTTGAGACCTTTACGGGTGAGTAGTCGCACTTTACAAGTAAGCTGATTGATTGATTGACCGTATGGGAGTATCGGCCCAATAAGCAGGCATGTTCACAGTCTGGAATGCTGGGCTGCTGGAAGAGAAAATTCTCTTACCAAAGTTATCCAGCCGCTTGGATTTCCTATCTGGTGGTGTGGTAGGAAATGAGTCTGGATTTATCTTGGAATGATGCGGCCTAGTCCACCAGGCTCTCAGGAGCGGGGTGCTGGAAGAGGAAGGCTAATCTCCAGGAGCGAGTTGATGGCAGAGAGCAATGGTCCTGTGCACAGGAGTGCCTGCGCAGACCTTGTTCCAGACCATGAGCAGGACAACTGTGAAGGTTTCATTATACGGTAGTAAGGGTTCTGAAGAGGAGATCCTGGGATTAAGCACCCCTGTCAAAATTGTAGTCTTGACCTCAACTGTGGGCAGCGTAAGGTCCAGGACCTCAGGTGCCCTCCGGAACACCACTGCAGAAGAAACACCTTCCTCTGTAGCCACTGTGGGAGGAGAGAGGAAGCCAGGGTCTGGTAAGGTGTTCAGACCACTGGCATCAGCCAAGTTCTCGTACCAGGTGTTATCGGCTATGGACTCTGCTAGTGGGTTGAAATACCCAAAGTGATCCTCAGATCCCCTCCATTCATGTTCCTCAGTGGGTCCTTCAGGGAAATAGGGTTCTATCTCAAGCAGTGTGGGCTTGGTCGACGTCAGTCTGGCACCCTATCAGACCCGGGAATCACAATAGGTTTGGTGCTGCCACTGGGCATCAGCAGCACTGGGATCGACAGCACTTGAACGATCCACATATTCACATAGGTGGGTGGGGGTCACTCTAGCTCAGCGAGACTCAGGGAAGCGCAGAGCGGCCCCAGTGTCAGACACAGGCTGTGCAGGTACAACCTGTGAGCGGGGCTTCGATTTGTGGCATCGTTTCCTCATGTCGACTGAAGAGTGGGAGCGACTCGGAGAAGTCAAAGAGCGTTTAGACTTCTATGACTTCTTCTTATGAGACTTACCAGAAGAAGCCTGGTATCACGATGAGGATAAATGCAAGTGACTCTAGGAGCAGTCCCGAGACCTCCCTCGAGAACGGGTTCTGAAGTGGCATGGAGTTGCATGGCGAGCAGCCAAGAGCTCATGGCCCGCTTGCAGAGGGCAATGGGATTAATGGTCTGGCACTATGCAAAAGTTGAGGAGTTGTGGTCCCTTTCCAGGAACCACAAGACATACCAAGTGGGGGTCTATCATTAACATTTGTGATGGCAGCCTCCACAAAGCTAGAACCCGGAAAGTTTCTTCGGAGACATACCGAAAAATAGACACACTAGTCGTCAACAAAATTTGAAAAATTACAGTAACAAAACGATTGAAGGGAGTTGGTCCGAATCCACACTGATGGCACGGAAAAGAGGAAATTGAGGTCAGCATGACAGTAGAGCGTATATAGGCACCACACACTTCACCTCCAGCATAGACAACACTAACAACGCCACGTGGAGGTGAACGATGCCACCTATTCACACACAGAGAGATTGGTAAAAAAAATTATGGGTTCAGTCTAACGCCTGGAGAGAGTTCTAAGGTAAGGAAATCTGTGGCAAGAAGTCCCTATCAGATTTTATGCACTAATATCACAACAACCTCCAATACCACATCTTCACCAGTACCTTCCAAAGGAGGTTGGTCTGAAGAAGCCTTTCAGGGTTGAATGCGCGCAATCACCCTTTCCTTGGACCAGAGGGTCAAGCCAGTAGTTTTGCTTTGCTTTGGTGCCCACTTCACGGCCTGACTTATCAAGACCACCACCAATATCAGTAACCGGCCCCCCTGCAGACTGTACAAATCTGCATTTAAGTTTCCAGGGCAACGGGAACACACTGAGTCGACGTCACGCGTCGGGACTCTAGCAGAGCAGCAGAGATACATTGTAGCGCGGCCGCGGCGGCGCCGCTCAGAGAGCTCAGCTCAGAGCTGCTGCAGTTTCAGGTTAGGCACACAGAGTAGTCGGCAATAAGCTGCGCAGGCAGCATTAACTCTCAGAACTAGAGCCTGGGCCACAGGAGCTGCTGGCGTGCCGCTGGCACAGGTGGCAAAATGCGTGACAAATGCATTCAGTGCGGTGATGCGGATCACCGCACTGATATGCGTGAGTGTCACACCAGTTGCGTGACGCTTGACAGGACTGGTCAAGATGGGAAGAATGAAACAGACGCTGGGAAACAATGTCGATTATTCAGCTTTATCGAGATAGAGAACACTGTGAGAGGGGAGGGTGGGCAACATCAGGAGATTGGTCAATAGCCTCAAAGAGAATACAGAACTCCCAAGACTAAATTCATAAGGTAGTAAGAATACATATTTGAAAAAAAAGTACAGACATTTACAGCTGACCCCTTCTAAAACAATCTTTTCTGCAGTGTGACGTGACACTACCATACCAAACACACAATGGACGGATTTTATATTAGCACCCTGCTTCTCCTAAAAGCAGTTTACAAAATTGTGTCAAGTTTTATCCTTAGCTAATCGGTCCAAAGCGCTGTAGCAATAAAAATGGTAAATGGATAAAAAGAGATCCGTGGAATTGATCCAAAATCATAAACACAAGCTCATTATTCAATGCAAAATATTGCAATGATTCCAACTAATTACCAAATACAATCAACATACTGTGCAAACTACACCAAATTGGGAAGACGAATTCAAGATCTCGTGATCTCCTAATACTTTTAAAGAAAGATGAGCGAATTCCCCAAAAACAAAAAAATCAAGCTTCTCCAATAAGCTAGATCATCTGGTCTACTCATGCCAAGCTCCATGTGCAGGTTTTCTTCTATGACTACTTCTTTTTCAAATATACACAGATAAAGAAAAGAGTGATTGAGGAACTCAGATTGAAAGCATGTCTATTGCTACAAGAAAAATATTTCTGGTGTATACATAATTTTCCTGCATAATCCTCACCTTAGGAAAACCTTTTCACCAGCAATGACTCACTAATACTGCCAGATGGTGCCACATGGTTGGAGCCTTGGGACATCACATTACTGGATCACAGTAGGCTCAATCTTAAAGTAAAGCTCCAGATACTAGAAGTTACTTAGCTTTAGTAACGCTACTTCTAGTGTATACTCTATATAACGATAGACTCATCACCTTTAGGAAAACCTCAAGCTCGAGACCTGATATGGAGAATTTTCCAGCAATCCTTCTGTGTGATAATAGGCAGCTTTGAACCACTCCTCAAGTGGGATTCTGGCATCAATTTTTTAAGCTTTCTCCTTCTGCGCACTAACATGTAGAAGCACTTCAAACAAATTGCAAGGGACAGTGAGCCAACATCAAACTTTGAACCTGATCAATATATTCAGGAGTCCACTCCACAAAAAGGGAAGGTGTGGGGGCAGTGAGGTATCTGTGGTGAGTCACAGTATCCAAAAGGAGTGCTACCAAAAGTAGATAACGTGTTTCTAACTGCTGAAGCCTCACCTTTAGAACAGATGCCCTTGCACTACCTCCCAAAGGTGGAGATTCTGAGTGTACTGATGAGGCCATTTTGCATTACTGATCACACAAAACAGCCCGGCCAGCAGACTTATCAAGGCAGTGGTGTTTTGTGACAATGTGCACAGACGTCCACATCAAAACCTGGAAAATGTGCAAAATTCACTGCACATGTCCTCCTCACACAATGATCTAGATTACAATAGCACAGACTCATATTCATTAGGATCAAGTCTGATCCTGGCTCCTTCTAGTGTCTCCACCTTAATTGATAAGATCCCTTTCAAGTTATGCAACCATACCTACTGTGCATCTTCCTTTAAAGGTTATGTGCATTTTAACATCTCATCTTTGCCGCCAGTGAAACAATAAGTCAAACTTGAGGCGTGACTCAAATCTCAAGTTGTACAAACCCGGTGTCAAGTATCCGGAAATTACAACAGAAATCTCAGGCAAACGAAGACATGTATATTTCTTCCTACATACACGCGCTCACTTTGCAGCAGGACACTTAACTATTAAGCCTGGGTAAGATTGCTCAGCCTCAGTTAACGCCTCACTGCCTCATTGTTTTTAAAATTACATAGTTTTTAGCCTCACTTACTCACTCGCGCTGATGCCAAAGGCGAGCCCGTTTGCGCCTGTCCGAGCCCGGACCGGGCCGAGGGCCACCCCCCCGGCCCGATCCCCTTAGACTCTAAGGCAATAACTTACTCAAGTAGCGATCTTAAACTTCTTCGCCCTACAATAATGTGCCCTTCTATTGAGCCAGGCCCCTCCCCAAGCGGCAATTCTATGGTCTTCCCCTACTGTGATTTCCCATTACTCTCCCAGCCCAGTATGGTTACTTCCCAGCCACAATCTGCCAATTCCACTGATGAAATCATTACTGTGGCCCTCGTAAACGCACGATCTCTAGTTAAACATAAGTATGAGATACTAGATTTTGTCATAGAACATGACCTTAATGTTCTTTTCATTACAGAAGCCTGGACAGACTCCTCATCAGGACCTGACCTTACTACAGCTACCCCTAAGGGTTATGTAGCCTGTCGTCAGGACAGACCCAATAAAAAGGGTCGTGGGCTAGCAATAATCTACCGCAGTAAATTCTCAGCTAAAATAGACAATATACCATCCCAGACCTGTGAAGCATTGAGCTTCTCCTTCCTGCTAACCACCTCCCAAACTTTTACGGGTATTTTACTATATCGGCCCCCAGACTCCCGGACACAGTTTCTTGCTTCTCTGAGTACCATGTTGGAACCCTTGATCGCTGAACCATCTCTCTCTATTTTAGGCGACTTCAACTTTCATCTTGAAAATCACGCTGACAACGACACGATCACGTTACTTTCAGAACTAGAGGCGCTGGGTCTTTCCCAGCGGGTATCCAACCCCACACACATGGCCGGACAGACCCTTGATGGTCTTTTCTCCAACTCTTCAAACATCTCCTTAAAGAACATTCTCCCCTTGGCCTGGACAGACCATCATGCGGTCTTATTCAATATCCATATTAATAAAAAAATCGCCTCCCAGTGCCCTCTCAAGTCCCCCATAACTATCAAAGCCTGGAAAAGCACAGTTCCTGAGCTTCTTAAAGCACACTTATCCTCAACTCAACCAGAAGCTTCCCCAGATCCCAATTTAGCATCATCAAACTATTCTAATTGGCTGCATAACACTTTTAATCTGTTAGTGCCTAAAAAGACTTTTTCGAACAATCGCTGCTCTCCATTGGCCCCCTGGTTCTCTGAACCCCTTAGAGCACAGAAGAAATTGTGCAGGAACCGTGAAAGACACTGGCGTAAAAATTACAATAGTCAAGATGAAATTCTTTACAAAGAATCACTTGACAGATAAATTGCTGATCATACAGGAGAAAAGCAAATATTACATCGCACAGATTGAATCTGCGCAAGACTCCAACAAACAGCTCTACCAGGTAGTCGCTAAACTGTCAGGACAAGCCTCAAATTGTAATCCAGCTGCATCACAGGCATTATGCGACTCCCTGGCTAATTATTTTTTTGAAAAGGTGAATGACATTTACACCAATTTCTCATCCCACACCCAAACAAATTATCAGCCTTTAAACATTGACCCCACTAAATACTCTCCCTCCCTAGCGAAATTTGAGAGCACCACCCCCGACCTGATATCAAGTCTAATCGCCACCATCAAGTCCGGCTCTGCCACTGACCCTTGCCCTCCTTCAGTTCTCAAAACACTAGCTGATCTAGTTGCACCATCACTTTCTAACCTCTGTAATGCAATGTTTACATCAGGCATCTATCCCAGAATTTGGGAAAAAAAACATTATTAAACCCCTATTGAAAAAACCAAATCTGCATCTGAAAGAAGAAAACAAGTTACTTACCTGTAACTTTGGTTCCCCAGTATTGGTAACTTCCATAGATTCCCATAGCTTGTATCATTCCCTGTCGTCGGAATGGGAGTCTCGGTAACAAAAATAACATAGCAGTAGGTACACAAGAGAAAATAAAAGGCCTTGGCCTCATTCCCTTTCGTAGCATACCCGCCTCTTTTTGTAAAAGACACAAAAACTAAGCATCAGCCAATCAGAAGAGCCTTACCCCCTAGAACCCACCTGAAGGAACCTCAGAGCCACAGATTTTCGTAGCCGTTGTG
Source organism: Lissotriton helveticus (assembly GCF_964261635.1). NCBI lineage: Eukaryota > Metazoa > Chordata > Amphibia > Caudata > Salamandridae > Lissotriton > Lissotriton helveticus. Next base: position 1,783,369,622 of record NC_136065.1, read on the forward strand.
TAACAGTTACCCCATCTGCTGAAGGCTGAGCTTTCCCAGGGGAGGAGGGTGGGCGCATGGGAATCTATGAAAGTTACCAATACTGGGGAACCAAAGTTACAGGTAAGTAACTTGTTTTCTTGCCCCAGTATTGAAACTTTCATAGATTCCCATAGCTTGTATCAGAGTAGCTAGCAGTAAGCAATAAAGCACATTTTGTGACATAAATTAAGAGACATGTTAGTATCCGTACTATCATAATAGAAGAAGTAAATCACATACCGAAAAAACAATCTGTACCAACAGTAAATACAAAATGTGCAGAAATAGGAAGGAGGGATAGTAGGGAAAGCTCACCAATTAGTCGAAGAGGTTCCTCAGGACTGCCTGGCCCACAGCTGTGTCTTCCTGTGTCAGGGATTCCAAGCAGTAATGCTTCGTAAAGGTGTGCACGCTGCTCCAAGTCACAGCTCTGCAAATGTCTCTGATGTGTACTCCCGCGAAGAGAGCTGTAGATGAAGCCACGGGTCTCGTGGAGTGTGCTCTGATCCTGCTGTCCAGCGGCTTACCCGCTGTTGAGTGGCACTATAGAATGACACTGGAGATCCATCTTGCAAAACTTTGCTTTGAAAGTGGATGGCCTTTGCGAGGACCGCCAAAAGCGATGAACAATTGTGAAGATTTACGAAACCCTTTGGTACGATCTAAATAAAATGTCAAGCACCGCTGCTCACCCAGAGAATGGAGTGACCTCTCCGCTGGTGTGGAAGGGTGAGGAAAGAAAGACTTGAAAATCACAGGTTCATTTAGGTGAAAGTCTGAAGGCACTTTAGGTATGAACCTCGGATTAGTTCTTAAAATCACGGTATTTCTTTTGAACTGGAGAAAAGGTTCCTGTATTGTGAGAGCCTGCAATTCCCCAATGCTTCTTGCCAATGTGAGGTCAAGAATGAGAGCCAATTTCCATGAAAGAAATTTCCTTAACGCCCGATGAATCGGTTCCGAGGGATTTTTCATGAGCTGTGCGAGAACTAAATTCAAATACCAAGTGGGAGGTGGTGGCCTCACCGGGGAAAAGACTCGGAACAAGCCCTTGAGAAACTGTTTAATTATTCTTGAAGACCAGAGAGAAGGTCCAGATGCAGAGCGTCTGTAGCGAGAGATCGCTGCCAAGTGAACTTTTATGGATGAATGAGCCAATCCTGTCTTAGCCAAGGACAAGAGATAAGGTAGAAGTTGATGAGGCTGAGAAGAGAAAGGGTCAACACTTTCCTTCCGGCATCAAATGCAAAATCTTTTCCATTTCAAACGGTAAGTTTTATTTGTGGAAGGGGCTCTAGCTTTAGACAGAACTTCTCTTACTTCATTCGAGATGGGAAGGTTCATGAATTCTCGCTGCTCAGGAGCCATGCAGTCAGGTGTAATGAATCTGGATCCGGATGCCAGATCTGCCCGTGGGACATCGTGAGAAGATCCGGAATCGCTCGCAAAGGAAGAGGAGGGACGAGAGACAGAAGGTAAAGTTCCGTGAACCAGAACTGTTTCGGCCAAGCAGGAGCTATTAAGATCATCTTGCACAGTTCCGCTTTGATCTTCCTGAGAAGCCTTGGGATCATCGGAATGGGGGGAAAGGCATACACAAATGTTCTTGACCAAGCTATCGAAAGCGCATTTCCCAATGATCCTCGATGGTGAAGCCTGCTTGCGTAAGACCGGCATTTCTTGTTGATTGGGGTGGCAAATAGATCTATTGCCCCACTGTTGAAAAATCTCCTCCAAGACCACCTGGTTCAGTTCCCATTCGTGGCTGACTGACGACAGCCTGCTGAGTCTGTCCGCCTTTTCGTTTAGAACTCCTGGTAGATGTTCTGCCTGCAACGATATTCCGTGAAGAATAGCCCATTCCCAAATCTTCTGGGCCTCTTGAGACAACGGAAGAGATCTGGTGCCCCCTTCCTTGTTTATGTAGTGCAAGGCCGTGGTGTTGTCCGTGCGGACGAGAACCGCCGACCCCTGCAGTCGTGGGAGAAACGCCTGTAGAGCTAGCCTGATAGCCCTGAGTTCTAGGAGGTTGATATGAAGAAGACGGTGCTGGGGCAACCAATGCCTGCTGACATGAAGATCTTGAAGCACCGCACCCCAGCCGTCCAGTGAAACATCCATTGTCACCACTTGGGGAGCCGGATTGCTTACGAAGGATAGACCTTGGGAAAGGTTTTCTTGCCTCGTCCACCACAAGGCTGCTCTTTTCATTGCTATAGTAATCATCACCTTGTCGTCGAATGAGCCGTGAACTTGCCTCCATTGTTTGTCTTGCTGTTCCTGAAGAGTCCGCATCCGCAATCTGCAGTGAGGTATCAGAGGAATGCATGAGGAGATCACCCCCAGAAGGGATTTGTAACAGCGTACTGAAAGACACTTTCTTTTTCTCGTTAGCAGCGCCATGGATTGCAGTTTTTCCTGCCTTTCTAGGGATGGAAAAGCCTTGTTGAGATTTGTGTCCAAGATGACCCCCAGGAAACGCGCTGTCCTGGATGGAATCAGAGATGATTTCTCTTTGTTGAGAGTAAGACCCAAATTCTGGAATAGATTCGTACATGCGTTGACTGCTTCCCTCACAGCCTCCCTGGACGGGGCCTTCAGCAACCAGTCGTCCAGGTATGGGAAGACCTGAAAATGATGATTCCGTAGGAAAGCTGCCACCGGTGCCAGCACCTTAGTAAAGACCCTTGGGGCAGAGTGAAGTCCAAAGGGTAACACCCTGAATTGAAAGTGGCTCTTGGCTACTGTAAACCGTAGAAACCTCCTGTGCGCTGGGTGAATAGGTATGTGAAAATACGCATCTTCGAGATCGAGAGTGGCCAAGAAATCCCCTGGATTGATGAGACATAATATATCCTGAAGTGAAACCATCCAAAAGGATTGGGAAATGAGATAGGTGTTTAGCTCCCTGAGATCTAAAATAGGGCGCCATTTCTCCAGCGTCTTCTTTACCAGGAGAACCTGGAATAGAATCCTTTCCCTCTTTGAGATAAGGGGACTAGCTCCACAGCTCCCTTTAGGAGCATCTGATGAACTTCCAGCTGCAAGAGATGCAGATGTCTTGAAGGAATGGCAGCAGGGGGCTTGGAAGGAGGGATTTGTGTGAACTCCAAAGTATGGCCCTTTCGAATGATGTTGAGCACCCAACGGTCTGATGTTATCTGAACCCAGCTGCGGAGCTATTGAGATACCCTGCCTCCTACAGATGTTGTTGTGGACGTGGGTACAGCAGGAAGGGACAGAATGCCTCTATTGCCTCTTGGACGTATCCCGTCCTTGGCGGTTCTGCTTCCCTCTCGTATTCGATCTAGAGAAAGACGAGGCTTGACCTTTCTTTTGGTGATAGTGTTGACGGTACGACTTGCACGTTGATCCATATGAAGAGGACTTTTGCTGCTGGTATGAGCCACTGTATGATGTGGTACTCCTCCCTCTTGCACCCCTGAAAGGAGCTTTCCGGTATTGAAGCGTACCAAGAGACCTAGCAGTCTCTGTATCCTTCTTTATTTCTTGGAGGGCATCATCTATGTGTTTTCCGATTAATGCCGCTCAGTCAAAAGGGAGATCCAAGATTTTATTCTGGACCTCCAGCCTGAACCACGTCGCTCTAAGCCATCCTTGGCGACGAAGAACCACTGCTCCAGCTAATGAACGAAAAGCCGTAGTGGCAATGTCCATGGCACAATCTATCACCTCAGCCGATGTCGCTTCCCCTTCTTGCAGTACTTTCTTGGCCTCACCTCCTGCCTCCTGGGGAAGTTGTTCCAGATAAGGCGATAGGTCACACCACAATTAGCGATCATACCTGCCCAGTATCGCCAAAGCATTTGCCGCTCGCACCAGGAGACTAGCCATTGACGAGAACCTTTTTCCTGCGTTATCAAGTCGCCTGCCCTCCTTATCAGTATTTTGTACTTATTGTAAGGGGTGCCGAAGGGTTGCAGGACTTCCTCTGTGCCATCTGCAATATCACAGAGTCCGGTTTTGGCTGCCCAGTCATCCTCAGGTGCCTTATATTTCTTTTCCAGGCATGGCAGGACCGGAATAACTGTAGCCGGTTTTTCATAGCCTTGACACCCTCATCCCACACATGCTCCACAATGGGTATAGATCGGGTCACCTTCCTATAGGGCTCTTTAAAGTCATAGAGAGAAAACACTCCGTCTGTACGGAAGGTATAGGCAGCTTGAATCGGCTAGATGCTCTCTCCATCAGCTTATGGAAACCCCTGACATCCACTGGGGGAGAATCCACCGGGTCTGGACTAGGCGACGCTGGATCCAGGATCACATAATCATCTCACTCTAAGCCCTGATTAGGCCTGTTATCAATATTCTGATCCTCATCCCAAGAATCATCCTGTACGTCCGGTAGTGTTGAAGGTATATTCGGAGCAGGTGTTTGTGGCTGAGAGAACACCTAAGTCGGCAACTCTGGAGGAACCATCATTGGAGTTGTGGGGGCAGGTAAGGTTTGATCTGCCGGGATAGAATCAGCCTGAGTTGCAACCTGAGAGAACCTGGTTTTATAGTCCTGCAACATGCTATGGAGATCCGCCAAGAGTGAAGGAACAGACACCATCTCCTAGCCTGCAGACTCCTGACGTTGATAAGAGTGTTGGTAAGAACATTCAAGAAACTCGCCTTCAGAATCTGTTTCCTGACATTTTACAAGCAGTTGAGATGGACTGTGAGCATACCCAAAAGAGTCCTGATCATCTTCGTCAGAATCCTCTTCTTCTTCTAGTAACAAAGCGGGAGGCAAGGGGGTAACCCTCCGTGGAGACGTCATGTCCGGAGTTATCCTTTTCAAGGAAATAGTTATTTTCTCCATCGACGACTGCATCGTCGACGGTACCGTGGTCGATGGAGAAGGTAAAGGAAAACCTGTTGTCGATGTCATCAACGGAAGAGTCACCGCCGACAGGCGGACTGTCGACGAAGGGATGGGCGTCGTCGACACTGTCTTCCACGAGACCGTCGACAATCCTGCCGTCGTCGTCGTCATGGATGTCGTCGTCAAAGCACTTGTCGACGACACTGTCGTCGTCACCATGGTCGACGAAATCCTCGTCGTCGCTGCCGTGGTCGATATCCCCATCAACATCAACTGTACCGTCGACGAGCCCTTCGACAGTACGACTTTAGACACCTTGGATTTAGACGCCTTCGTCGACGGAGCCTTCTGCTGCGTCGTCGATGACTTGTAGCTTTTCTCTGACTTCTCAGATGACAGAGAAGATGGTTCCTTGAAAGTTGTAGCAGTCTCCATCACTGCTGAAGGCGTAGATGGTCCTTCCCTCTCCTTTACACCGTGGTGAGGAGATTTTACAGGACTTTGGCCCTCAGACTCACGGGGGGGTCTTTTTTGAGGCCTTAACTGGACGCTCCACAGAAGGTGAAGGGGAAGCCCTACCCCTTTTGACTGACCTTCTGGATGATGTTGCTGAAGAAGAGTCCTCACTGTCGCTTGACACCGTCTCTTTTCTGGAGTTCAATTCCTGGACCCAAGTGACGAGGCGACCCTCACGGTCCCGGAGGGTCTTTGAAGAGAAGGTGCGGCAGATCTTGCAGTCCGCAGCCTTATGATGCGGATACAGGCAATATATACAGGCAATATATACAGTCCTTGTGCCTGTCCTCCACATACAGCCCTTTCTTGCCACAGGTGGAACATGACTTGAAAAGAGCCTTCTTCTCCTTGTCAGACATTTCAGAAGAAACACCTAACAATCCTTAAGAAAAAAGTTGAAGAAATTCTCAAAAGAGTAGAAAATGAGCAGAGCTCAAAGGAGACTGCCTAAGCACAACGTGCAGTAGAAAATCTGAGGCTCTGAGGTTCCTTCAGGAGGGTTCTATGGGGTGAGGCTCTTCTGATTGGCTGATGCTTAGTTCTGGTCTCTTTTAACAAAAAGAGGCGGATATGCTACAAAAGGGAATGAGGCCTAGGCCTTTTTCTTTCTCTTTTGTACCTACTGCTATGTTATTTTTGTTACAGAGACTCCCATTCCGACGACGGGGATGATACAAGCTATGGGAATCTAAGAAAGTTCAAATACTAGGGCAAACTAAGAATTATAGACCCATAGCTAGTCTGCCGTTCCCAGCCAAACATTTTGAAAAAGTCATAAAATACCCAGCTCTCCAAATACATTGAAGATCATCAACTCTTGGATGACACTCAATTTGGCTTCTGTAAAGGCCACGGTACAGAAACGGCGCTCATCAAAGCAACAGAAGACATTAGAATTATTCTCGATCAGGGAGGGCCGGCTGTCCTCCTACTGCTAGATCTCTCAGCAGCTTTTGACACGGTCGATCATGCCATTCTGATCGACTGTGTCACACAAATAGGCATCCAACGGACGGCCAGAGGCTTACTGTCTTCTTTTCTTACTGACCATTCACAATCGGTAAATCTCGCCCCTTTAACTCATCTCAACTGGCCCTCCCGTGTGGTGTTCCACAAGAATCTTCTTTAAGTCCGACACTTTTTAACATATATGTGTCGGACCTGGCTAAAATGATCAAATTACACAGGATGGGCCTTACATCTTATGCCGATGACACCCAATTGGTGCTCACAGGACATAATGAGGGGCGATATAGTGGCAGCTAACTTTCAGAAGGACATGCTTGCCATCAGTAGTTGGATGACCACTAATTGTCTCAAATTGAACTCTGAGAAAACAGAGGGGATGATACTGGGTAAGCTATCACCAACCTGGATCCCCAGCTGGTGGCCTTTTTGGCAGGGTCCTCCCCCAGTTCCAGTGACCAAGGTTAGGAATCTGGGCATCATATTTGACGACAGACTGTCCTTTGTCCCCATGCCAACTCGGTAGTATCATCAACATTCCACAAGTTGCGCATGATAAAAAAGCTTCTGCCATTCCTAACTCTGAATGCGGGGGAAAACATTAGTCAGTACCCTGGTCATGTCCACCATTGACTACTATAATGGACTTCTTATGAATGACCAAAACAAAGTCATCTATAAACTCCAACTTGTTCAAAATGCTGCAGCCAGAATGTTATCAGGAACTGCTAAACACAAGTCTATTTCCCACGTCATTAGATAATATCACTGGCTCCCTGTGAAAAACCGCATAAAGTTTAAGGCTCTATGCATTGCTTATAAAGCTTCTTGCAACTCCTGAACTCAGTTCCTTAACAAGGCTCTAGCAGCTTACATTCCCACTCGGTCCTTGCGCTCTTCTACAGCTAATCTGCTTACTGTCCCACGTACAAAAACCGCTTCTTGGGGTGACAAGCGCTTCATTGTGGCCACAGCAAAACTTTGGAATGTCCTTCCAGCTGAGATTAGATCTAGCCCTTCTTTATTAGTTTTTAGAAGAAGGACAAAAACCTGGCTGTTCAATCAGTAAGCTCTCTGCTATAGAGTACATGTCTGCTGTCCTCAGCGCCGAGACACCCACGGGTATTTGAGCGCTCTACAAATATCATAAACAAACAAATAAATAAAAAATTACCAACAGTCAGCTCTCAACTGACAAACATCTTGTGAGAACTATAAACTTTCTAAGGATAGAACCAGGGTACAGGAGAGAATGGGAGACACCAAAAGAAAGGGAGAGGAATAAAGCACAATAAATGCAAGTTTTGAAACAGCAAAATAATATTTCTCAAGATTATAGCAGAGTTAAATGTCACAGAGTCAAGGACTTTCCCGGTGAAGAGAATGCTTTGCATGGGGCCCAGGTGGGGCTTCAGGTCATTGATGGAAAACCGAAAAGATACTCAGGAGTTTGGGTGTTGTCTGGAGGTGATCTATGACTAAGTGGAAAGCCTGCTTTGAGCTGCCGATTGTCAAGGTATGGGAACACATTTAGCACCAATCTCCAAACTTGAACAGAGACCACTGTCATCACTTTCATGGGGCTGAGGTGAAGACGAAAAGAAGCACAGACAATTGGAATTGTTTTGACCCCACCATGAACTGCAGGTAACGCCTGTTGGACTACAGGACCAATATGTGAAAATACGAGGCCAAGAAACCCAGGGACACCTTCTAGTCCCCTGGGGCCAGAGCAGGAAGAATCTGAGACAGGGTGTTTTGAATTTGTCTTTCCCTAGAAAAGCTTCAGTTGGCAGAGGTGCAGTACAAAAGATTGGAGAACTCTGCTCTAGACAGATGATTGGTCGGAAAGGAATTAGGAGTGACTTTACTCATCGACGCCTGAACCACCAGGCTGTCAGGTATAGGATGATTTGCCAAAACATTGGGATCAATGGGGTCTATATCTCTGGGCCACATCAACAGACCGGAGGGCCAGAGCATTGCTTAGTCCAGGTATTCATTAGAGTGTCAGTGACAATGTTGATGAAAGGCAATAGTAGCTTAGAAGAGGCTAAAACTGATTAAGCAATCAGTATTTGTATAGTTCGGCACTGTCACCTCTAGGGGTATAAAGGAGCTCAGTTAATAAATGTATCTTCATTTTAATAGTAGGCAAGTGTAGCATGTCTATTGTCTTTTGCACCACATCTGCTAAAGGGGCACTTGTTTTCTGTTGGTGGCCTAGGTGGCAAGTCTAGCTCAGCTTTTGGAGATGTATCCAGCTTACTGGAATCTGCAAATCCAGGTATAGCCCATCATCAGTATACCAGGAGCAGGTAGTCTGCCTCATCATTATCATTAGTGTCATGGGGAACATATTACATATCTTGGACATGCATCAGTATATGATCTAAAAAAAGGCCTCTAGCCTCTGCTAAAGTTGGGAGTCAAGGCAGACTTTAAGGAACATAGTATGGCTGTACTTTTGTAATTTCATAGCCTGACACAGGTCTGGAATGGGCCGACAATAGGTCGGGTTGGAGACGGCATCGTAGTCAGTCGAAGGTCGGTGGAGTGTGCATTGGTGTTGGCATGGATGCAACTCAGTGCCAGCCTTAAAGTGTGTACCGGCAAAGGTACGAGCCCAGGAACAGATCCAATGGGGTGAGTTGGCAGAGGGCGGTTCTGCCAGCTGAAGTGCAACTGCAGCCAGTTGCCGCTCTGTGAAGCTCAAAGGTGTGCCAGAGAGAGCCAGTAGTGTCTAAAAGAGCTGCAGCATGGCCTCTTTAAAGCTCAACATCCTAGGGAATGTGGTGTACGTTGTGGCCAGTTGCTGGACCAGGTAAAAGTCAGAAGACACTTCTGGGCTATGATCTTTTGATTGGAGATGTTGCGCCTTGTCCGATTTTGAGTGCCGGAATGGGGTCAAGTGCTGCTTGGTCTTCTTATACTTAAGGAGTGTCTTCAATTTACCAGAAGACTTTGAGAGTGAACAGGACTTCACATGGGAGAGACTACTTGAATGGGATCATGAGCTGCCCCGCGACTTGGAGGGAGATTTAGGTTTCGCAACCTCTTTTTTGCTATGTACAGTTTGACCTCCTGGGTCACCTTTGGGTGCATTAAGGAACACTTATCACACAAAGGAGTCATGTCTAGAGACCACGCACCAAAGACAAGAGAATCATATTGTGTGGATCCATAAGGGACAACTGCTTCCTGCAGTTGCGGCTGGGCTTGAATCATGGTATTTTTGGAGTAGAAATCTCTGTCCCACTAAGGTAAATATAAAATCATTGATAGACCAACAAATTTGGAGCAGAGTGCCAGATCAACTTGAGAGTATGGAAAGAAGGAACTGACAGTAGTGTGCAAGGGTGGTGCTTGGAGGCAGGCCTGCTCTCTCACTGCTGGGTCAATCAGGTTGCTGTGAATATTCTGAAGGTGAGCAATCTGTGGGTAGAAGTACCTATCCAGCCTTTAGGGAGGTTGCCATAAAAGCAGGAGTTTGCCTAATTCAACTGCGAAATCACACCAATTGTATTATTCTTGCACAACTATACAGGCCATGGGTGGAAGCCCACACAAATCTCTGCACCGGGGCTGAGGGGAACAAGGCACATTCTTGCATATGCTCTGGTCCTGTCCAGTAATACGGCCCTACTGGTTGACACTACAGGGAGTGGTGAAAGAGGTCCTGGGCGTCGAGATCCCTGGCACAACAAAACCTGTGTCCTACACATCTGGGGGATGACACATGCCCAGAGACAATAAGATCTGGTTATCATTCGGTCTGGCAGTGGCAAAATGCAACATAGCACGCATGTGGGGTGCAAAACATACTGACAGCAGACTGAACAAGCATTTGCAATGCAATAGGTCTCGCAGTTGTTAGAGTTAGAGCCATTGGCATTGTAAATGGCAATGCCTTTTATTTATGTGTTGGTTTTTAAAACGTAAATAAAAGGCATTGTCAATTACAATGCCAATAGTTTAAACTCTCGCAAATGTGAGACCTATTGTATTGCAAATGCTTGTTTTCTCATCCTGACACTCACTACGGCTCTTCGGCTCTGTCTGCAACTTCTCCAGATCAGATATGTTGTAGGGACCACGGTGTCAAAGGTGAGAGTATTGTCTTATAACTAGGAAGCTGGGTACTTTGTATAAGAATGTATGTTAGACCTTCTGGTATAGGTTGGACAAGAAACAGCTGACACGGATGGTAATAGTTTGATTTAGCCAGACACTTGATTACATAATTATTACACGAAGCCGAGTGGTCCTTATGCTCGCACAGGATGTGTGTTCTCTACAAGCCACAGCCGCTTATGAGGTCTGTGTTGGCAAGACTGCTGTTCAAGGACTGTTGGTGTCATGAACCATGCCTGCAACCCCGACTCACCTTTGACCCGAGACACTCCTCTTCATGCAGAAACGCAGGGGTTGTGTTTGTGTTTATCGCCGCTTATGATGTCTGTGTTGGCAAGACTGCTGTTCAAGGACTGTTGGTGTCATGAACCATGCCTGCAACCCCGACTCACCTTTGACCCGAGACACTCCTCTTCATGCAATAACGCAGGGGTTGTGTTTGTGTTTTTCGACTTCTCTTTTGCGAACAATACGCTAGATGTTCTACTATGTGTTATCGGCGAACAGAAACTTATTTTCCACAAAAGAAAGCTCACAAAATCAATATTTAAGGTTGGTGACAGCGACTGGTCACAATCATGGGGCTAGTGAACTACAAGAGTCCCCAGATAACTGTGACCGGTTTTAAATAAAAACAAGGTTTGTGTGGCAGAAAATGCCGCCGGAATCCCTACGCGCACGCACCGGAAGCCAGGCAATGTCGCCTCTGACGGGAGCGGGGCCGCGTCCGGACCGGAAGAGGAGGCAAGCGGAGTAAATGCGTATCACGGCCCAGGGCTCCTGTGAGCGGTGGAGAGCCCCGGGGCCACCAGCAGGAGGTTGCTCAAGTGTTGCGGGGCTCCCTTGACCAAGAGGGAGCCCCGGGAAATGAGCTGGCAAGAGCCGCAGCGTGAACTCTGCGGAGGTGGCACGAGGCACATGCCCGGTGCCTGCCCCTGCCGCGTGCTGAGGGCGGAGTCCCCCGAGATTGGCCCGGTAAGTTAAAAAGGGCTGGGGGGGGTCTTGGTGCATTTGTGTGTGTGTATGTGTGCGGGGGGGTTGCACTCATGTGTGTGTGCGCGCGTGTGTATATGTGTGCGGGGGTGTGCGTCTGTATGTGCGTGCGTGCATGGGCGCTCGTGTGTGTGTCTGTGTGCTTGTGCCTCTGTTCCATGCTTGTATCTCTATTCTATGCTCCTATTATATGCTTGTGCCACTGTTTGCAATCAGTTGCCACACTGACTACTGCTTGTGCCTTTGCTGTCCACTAGTCCTTGCCTACCATCTGTTCTTTGTATGTACCTTCTGTCCCTCTGCTGTCTACTAGTCCTTGCCTACCATGTGTTCTTTGTATGTACGTTTGTTCCCTGCTTATGCTTCAATAGTATGCTTATGCCACTGCTTTCTACTTCTGCCGCTATTCAATGCATAACTTGTGACGCTATTCAATGCATGTCTCTCTGTTCTCTGCTTGTGCCTCTATTCCATGCTTGTATCTCCATTCTATACTTGCTTGTGCCTCTGCTGTCCACTAGTCCTTGCTTACCATCTGTTCCTTGTATGTACCTTTGTCTCCTGCTTATGCTTTTATTGTATACTTGTGCCACTGTTTTCTACTTCTGCAGCTACTCAATGCATGTCTCTAAATTCTCTACTTATCTTCATTCTATGCTTCTATTGTATGCTTGTGCCACTATTCGCAATCAGTTGCCACACTGACCACTGCTTGTGCCTCTGCTGTCCACTAATCCTTGCCTACCATCTGTTCTTTGTATGTACCTTTGTTCCCTGCTTATGCTTCAATACTATGCTTGTGCTACTGTTTTCTACTTGTGCCGCTATTCAATGCATGACTTATGCCGCTCTTTAATGCATGTCTCTATGTTCTCTGCTTGTGCCTCTATTCCATGCTTCTGCTTGTGCCTCTATTCCATGCTTGTATCTCCATTCTATTCTTGCTTGTGCCTCTGCTGTCCCTCTACTGTCCACTAGTCCTTGCATACCATCTGCTCTTTGTATGTACCTTTGTTCCCTGCTTATGCTTCAATAGTATCCTTATGCCACTGTTTTCTACTTGTGCCGCTATTCAATGCATGACTTGTACCGCTATTCAATGCATGTCTCTATGTTCTCTGCTTCTGCTTCTGCATTTTATTAAACAACGTGTCATCTTAAAGCACATCTCTCTTCTCTGCCTCTGCAGACATTAAAGCACTTGTTTTTAAAGCAAACACGCAGCATTTTCTCAAATAACGTCACACTATATAACTACGTCTTTATAAACGACGTCGCCATTTAGCTGCTTTCGGAACACCTTACGATATAGAGCATTTTCGATCATGCCATGAAACACGCTGCTTTTTATTAAAGAACAGACCCTTTAGGCAAACACGCAGCATTTCCTTAAACAATGTCGCTCATGTCCTGAAACACGCTGCTTTCAGAACACCTTATGATATGGAGCATTTTCGATCATGCCATTTAGCTGCTTTCAGAACACCTTACGATATAGAGCATTTTCGATCATGCCATGAAACACGCTGCTTTTTATTAAAGAACAGACCCTTTAGGCAAACACGCAGCATTTCCTTAAACAACATCGCTGATGTCCTGAAACACGCTGCTTTCGGAACACCTTACGATATGGAGCATTTTCGATCATGCCATTTAGCTGCTTTCGGAACACCTTACGATATAGAGCATTTTCGATCATGCCATGAAACACGCTGCTTTTTATTAAAGAACAGACCCTTTAGGCAAACACGCAGCATTTCCTTAAACAACGTCGCTCATGTCCTGAAACACGCTGCTTTCGGAACACCTTACGATATGGACCATTTTCGATCATGCCATGAAACACGCTGCTTAAAAGAAACTGAATTCGGAACACCTTACGATATGGAGCATTTTTGATCATGCCATGAAACACGCTGCTTAAAAGAAACTGAAAGTTACACATTTAACTGCACTCTAAACGCGCATTGCAAGAAACTTGCAACAAAGTCAATTGAGCGCTCGTACTTGTGCGCGTGCCAGTTTCAAATCGCCTCCAAGGAGATGCGCGCGGCCAGGATTGTCTCCTGGAAAGCAGACACGCCGACAAAAGGTCTCTGGCGAGAACGCGCTTCCGCGCGCTTAGCCGAGACCTAAAAAAGGACATGGACTGCTGCATGTTGGAGGAAAAATCAATATACATGGGTAGAGGTTGTCATGAAAGAGGGAAAAAAATCTGGCCCCCATGGAGATCATTTCGAGGAATGGCGGGAGGGTAGTCCCTGGGAAAATTGTGCTTGAAACCAACAATTTTATGAATACACTCTCAATAATTACTCTGTGCCCTTGATTACTTTCTATTTGAAATATACCTTGTGGAAGGATCTATGGATGTAAGGTCAGTCATTGACCATGTGATTGCGCTGCACTGCCTTTTTATATTTTATGTTTCATTGCTTCATAAAAATTTAAATGAAATCGTTTATTAAAAAAAGAAAGTCTGCCACACTTAGAGGAGTGGAGAGAAAAACGAAGACAGCCAAAAGTGTGACAAATATAGCACATTACCATACATTCTGATATTATTAATCACTGTTCTAGATCACTGAAAATATGGCAGGCAGAGAGGAAAATGCATAATGATACATCTCCCATGTAGGTTCGTCACTTTATGAAGGGATCTCACTACTGTACCTCCCTATGAGGCAGGATTAGGTACTGCTGGTTAACCAAGAAAATCATGCAACACAGCTCAGGCAAAGTGCCTATCACTGTGTGCCTGAGAAGTGACGTAATAGTGCTTCGTAAAAGTAAGCAAGGACAGCCATGTAGTAAGTATCCTGGCAGTGGTTGGTAACCAGAACACCCTTAGAAGGAGCTGTGGAACCAGCTACTATTCAAATGAAAGCAGCATGAATGTCCTCCAGAGGGCTTTCTTTGTCAGTGCAGATCTTGATGGCCCAATGCAAAATATAGTGTTTAGTTACTGCTGTGCCCATTTCAGCTTCAGTGAAAGCCACAAAAAGCTGGTAATCTACTCTGTGCTGTTGTGCGCGGTTGGTGTAATATGACAACGCATGCCTGGGATCCAGTTAGAAAACAGTCATGGTTGGGTGACCTGACAGGGCCTGAACATCTCAAACACTGAGCAGAAGTAATCGCCAGTAACAACACTGTTTTTAGAGTAAGGAGTCGAACAGGACAACTTTGCATCAGCTTGAATGGAATTGCCATCAAGAAAGTCAAAACAAGATTCAAATTCCATGGAGGAATAATAAAGAGAGCAGGAGCTCTAAGTATAGCAATCTATTCAGAAGACCTGCCACAGTAGTGAACTAAACAGGGAATGTTAATTAGGATTTACATGAAAGCAGACAGGGATGATAGATAACCCTTAACTGTAGCAACTGCCAGCAAGGGACAATGCAAACTGCAAGACAGCCAAAAGAGAAGATTGAAAGGTATTTGATACCTTTCAACTTGCCCCACTGAATGAACTTAGTCCAGAAGCATGTCCAGATAGCAAGCTACCTTGTTGCAGAGATGAAATCTGGGACTTCATCAGTAAGGTAAAAGGACTCCACCTGGCAGTACTCCAAGCATATGGACAGAGCATATGAGTATTTGGGTAGAGAAATATACCATACTGCTGCAAAACAAAGGGTAGCCGGCAGATTGGCGCACCAGATCCTCCTCGCTCAGTATAGGGTGATCATAACAAGATCTCCTGCACTGTCTGCAAGACTTATGACACAGATGAGATTGACGGAATTGCATACAACAGGCCCTTAGACCAGACAACCTTGAACCTTCAGGAAACGTTAAGAGGGAAGTGTATGGCAAAAATTATAAGTTTCTTACCTTTGTTAAAGCTCTTTCTCTGGATACGTTACCTAACTACAGGTCACTCACCTCGTTAATTTCCACAGGTACCAAGCTGGATCTGAAAACATGTTCAGTAGCTCCTGTGCGCTGGCAGTGGCAACATCAGCCTCTGCTGCGACCCTTCCATGCCGTCGAACATAACAACAAAGCATAAAAGTGGCACTCATGTGTGAGGACTTTAGTTTATTCATTGATCTTCTCAGTGACCTCAAACATTGAGCATGACTGACAGACTGAGAACATTGACAGTGAGTTTAATTTAACTTCAACCTTTATTAACTACTAAAAGGCCACTTAACAGAATAGGAAGGAGACGAGCGGTGAGGAATCTAAAATTTGCTAGCGAAAGCATCTGAAAGAGTGTTATCTAAGGTAAGTAACTTATTCTTCTGATGGATACTTCCAACTGCAGATTCCTCACTCTGTGAATTGATTGCAAAGCTTCTTCAAGGAGGAGGGTCTGAGGAGTGGACTTTATACCAGGAAGTCCTGCAGGACAGAGGGGGCAAAATAAACCTCCAGGCTGATCTGAGAATCGATACAGAAGTACCCAGTTAAAGCACAGACAGAGGCACATGTGTCCAAAACAAGGAACCCAAGCCAGTACTGTAGTTGCAGCCTTTGCCCTGGTGGAATCAGCCCCAGGGTTCTTTTCCGCAAAGGCATAACACAGTTTATTGCAAAGGATAATGCATGAAGATAGGGTGCATTTTGTATCTGCCTTTCCTTTCTGCGCATGGGCGAGTCAGACAAAGAACTGATCATCCACCTGATATTCCATCGTCATATCAACTTAAGGGTCAATCCTGGACCCAACTGGTGTAGTCTCTCCTCTTCACTGGAGAGATGTTGCAGAGAGAAGAGAACTGGGAGCATGATGTACTGCCCCACTAGGAAGGATGACACCACTTTTGAAAGAAAGGATGTACAAGTCCTAAGCACCAATTTGTAAAGGAAGAAGGTAGTGTACGGAGGCTGACCAGACTATTGTAGTGAGGTCATGGGATTACCTGCAGACATTGCTAAGTTAGCATTAGTTAGTATATGCTTGAAAGCCATTTTTCCGCTTTTGCACGCCTTACTACATGGCTTTATTCTCCTGGGTAGACTGCTAGTGCATTTTTGCATGAGAACTGTCTGCCTTCCACACATTTAGCTGTACACTCTGCTCCTCGTCTGCACAGCGTGTTCACGGTCGAAAAACAATGTATCCCTTTAATTCACTTTAGTCAGTCCCACGCCAATAGACACAACATAGAACACAGCTGCACTACTGAAAGTCGAGTGCTGTTAACATGGCATTGCATGCATGAAAAAGCACTAGAAGAAAATCACTCCAACGAAGAAGAGCTGTGCTTGTCCTGAGATGTAATTCCTTGCATCTAAACTTGGAGGTACGGGGTCCCCCTGACAAAGCCCAGAGGTCTTCTATAATTATAATAAACTAGCTTATAGCACGGGGAGAGTGGTGAGGCGCTGTAGCCCTGTTTCCACTTTCATTATAATATGGTTTCCCCTTTTGTGCTTTATGGAATTCCAACCATGCTTATTATATTGTTCCTATGCATTTTGCTGCTAGTATTGGCTCGTGTACTGCATTATAGAGCACTTTAGTTAAAATAAAAATGTTAAACTATATTGTGTCTCTGTTGTGGACAAGAGTGAGTGTTTGAACGAAAGAGTGTTCTTCTTTCCGCGATTCCTGAGGGGGAACGAGTGACATGTTCTAGGATGTCTAATCATTGGTAGCTTCGCTGTAGTACGGAGAAAGAATGAGACACTGTAGCTAGTCGGATTGGGGTTCTGGGCATCAAGGTGGGTTTTCTGGTACACCACTACACACCGAAGTCCTGGTTTCCTGCACATAGTTCTGTGTATGTGCAGAATCCCTGCAACACTATGCCTGTAGCTTGCTGATGCCATTTGCAGTGATTGCTATAAGAAGCACTGTCTTCAGAGATGGGAGTTTCAAGGCACAACGATGCAGAGGCTCAAAAGAAGAACACATCAAGAAAGTGAGGATGAGATTCAGGTCCCACTACGGCATAAAATGGGGACCTATGTGAGAGCTCACTTAAGAGGGCTAATCAGGCAGGCGAAGAAAGGCTGAAAGGGCAAATAAGTAATCTTTTTACAGTGCCCAAAGTAAAGTTTTGCTGGGCCAAAGACAACACAAACAAAAGGAAAGCAGGCAACTTGCCCTGTACAGGGTGAACCTGCTTCTCCTCTCACCAGGTGACAAACTGGGACGGATAAAAACCTCTGGGTTGGTTCTACTCAATCTCCACAAGCAGATGCATACATTGTGGCAATTCAAATACAGTGCACTGGCCTGAGGCTGGGATAGCAGATCCTCCCAGAGAGGAAGATACAGAGAGAGGAAGGCAGATGTTGAGGGTCAGCAGTTTGCAGTACTAGACTGTAGGAAGGACACCAGAAAACACCCGGAGGATTGCCATATTTGTGCCAGGTTGTCAGTTCCAACATCTTCGCCTCCTTCTGAACGACTCTTGTTAAAGATGAGACCCTCTCCGAAGCAGGGCCACAGTGGTAAGGAAATGTCTCCATCTAGTGACTTATCTAGGCCACTGGCAGTTTAAAGTACAAATCAATGCTGGTATCAATATTGTGAAGTGGCAGGAATTGATTTGCTTCTGAGACCACATCTTTCCTGTAGCCATAGCCTTCTTCCAACGGAAAATTTCCTCCAAATTATCTGTCAATGGAAACAGCAGTAAAGGGGCATGAATGTAGGTTTTTAAATGGCATTCACAATCTTCACTTGAAGAGCTGGAGCTTGACAGGAGTGGGCAGCCCTAAAAAGTCTATGGTCTGCACCATTCTGTCAAAGAGAGACCTTTTGCAGCCACAGTTCACTAGAATAAAAACTCAGATAAACATAGATATCAAGGCATGTTATTTACCAGGCAATTCCGGGCGATTAAGCTTCTGAAGCTGTGCATTTTACCATATATGGTGCTTATAGATCACTAAGTTCCCATTTGTTAGCCAGGTTCACTTGTTGATTGTCCTAAAGTGATTCAAAAGGAGAGGTTTAAATGCCTGCAGATGCACATTACTAAGGACAGCCAGTTTAATAGAAACAAATCTGGTGCAAAGTCTTAGACAATTCTCGTAGGATTTAGACGAATGGTGCAAACTACCTATTTCTTTGCTGGGTAGGGCTACTATGTACAAATTACTTAACATAGTCCAGAATTATATGTAGGCACTCCTATTAGAATAGACAGCATATTGAGCAGTACACTCGTTCATTTGAGGGCTTCCTACAATTCATGTCTGGATATCAGGTCAAGTTCAGCCCTCAAGTCTACATATAAGTGTTCTCTCGAAAATCATGTACTGGCAGTGTAATAAAGCAAAGCGGAAGATGCGATCGATTGTTCTAACCAAAACAATGAACCCAACTTGTAAGGTACACAAATACTGGGTGTCTTAAATGCACCCTTGAAGTCTATTAAGTACCCGTTTACAAATATGTTTTGAGAGATTACCTAGCAAGCTGATCAGTCTGTATTACCTGGTTCGTCCATTTAACCCTTTTTATACACTGAGATAATCTCTGCTCCTTGATAGGAGTATCAGGGATATTGACACCAGACAGAATAGCGTTTGAGAGTAAAATAACATAAGGAGCCCAGATCGAAGGCTCCGGTCCATAAAGATCCCTCAGTACCTTGCCTTGCCCTGGCACTTTCCCACTATTCAGACTTCTGATGGTCTTGTGTCCCCGAGAGTGAGAATTCATTCAGATCAGAATGAGTTGTCCCTCTTACAGGTATGACAGGGGATAACGTCAAGAGTACTGCATCTGCCAAGCAGGGGACAAAAAAAAGTCAGCAAAATGCTCAACCTAAGCCTGAGATTGGATGCAATTCTATTAAATATATTATCGTTTTTTCTACACTACTTCTAGTAGATATTGCCAACTGACGTCATCCTGGCTCTTCCTACATAAACAATGTACAGATTTCTACAATTTCCTGGTCTCAGTTATTAGAGCTGTGATATGGGATTTTGGTGCCACCAATAAGACTACCTTTGTCATTCTACATGCCTTGTTATGCCACAGTGCACGTCTAATTTTTATAAGGAAATGATCTAGAAAACTTATAATAGAAGCCCTTTAATGTTGTAAACAATTTAAAGTATAAATCACTATTTGGAATTGCACCTGGTACTAAGTGAACATAACGACACAGTGCAGAGACAAAGGCATTACAAATACTGGCCAGTAGTTGACTCGAAGCTTAGCCATTTAACAGAGCTATAATTATTCCCACTAATTGGCTCAGGCATGTATATTTTATTTGAAGCAGTCAAATCATGCATCAGCACACCTTTTAGTGTTAGGTCAAGGCAAATTATGATCACTGTCAAGTCTCAGAAATACCTTCATAATATCGAGAAATGGAGATAATTTTACATCTAGAATGATGTATCCAAATCTACTGCCAAAGCTCCCTTGGTGAACATTTATGCACTCTTTCTGTCTGATAGTGTTCGACCATTACGTGAACATAGAGCATATTTTATGGCCAAAGAAACCAGATGTATTGTTGTAGCTGGCCAGTTCCTAATTCGGTTAGCCTATAAGGCTGGAAAACCCAATTCTCATCCTCTAATTCACTCGAGTGCTAACACGTTCTAGGAGTTCATACAACACATTAATATCCCCAGCAATTAGAAGTGGATGACTGTCATTATTACTGTGTAAATGATCCTGAAGGATACATAGTAAGGGTGATTATTTGTTCTTAGGGGCAGTACAGTTGTAGACATTATACAGATTCACAGAAAAAACATTTGCTACATTTAAGCTTATGATTAGGATACGGGCGAGAGGACATCTAATTTTCTGATCAAGCTATTTAGTGTGATTTTTACCTAAATCAAATCACCAAAGAGTCGACCTGCATTTGAGGGACGAGCATCGATACTGTAAGGTGATATTCAAATTATACTCACTGGAAACAGGTGATTAAACATGACCTGCATTTCAGATCCACTTTCCGGAATGGTGCGTCAATCAAAAGCTGCAAGGCCCTTCTGCAAGCTCTACATCAGTTAAAAACAATGTTATACAACCCTGAGACCCACATGGCAAAGAAATGTGCTGGGCAGAGATTAGGTCAGATCTTATTCATGAATAGCATTGTTGAAAGTTCCTAACCTAGTGAATTTGCTTTGTTTTAAGTAAACCTGTAACCTCTCGCTCTGACAGTCTGAGTTAGGGAACCTTGGTCATTCAGACTATCCCCCTTTTCTCAGGTAATACATATGTGTTATCTGGGGGATGGGGTCTTGTCCCCGAGGGAGGCTCTGAGCAGCAATAAACAATCCATTGCTTTTAGATGTACCTATTAGACCTCTTTTGTTTAGAATAAAAACACTAGTTAATGAGAGCAGGTTAGAGGTTTGGCACCTGCCAAATATGCCGCATGTATGTTCTGTATTGCTCTCAAAGAGAGCCTCTATTGTTTATTTCAGTTTCTAAATGTCATAACTCACTGCCTTGCACATAGCAACAGTTGATAACAAAACTGGTTACCCACTGTTGTGAGGTGATAAATATCCTTTGAGGCCAGGCTGACAGGGCTCTATGAGAATCTGTTAGCGCAGTTCTGCTTATCTGGTTTGAATGGAAGCAGAAAGCACATCTGCAAGAGAGGGAAGGTGGTTGGGGTTGGCTAGGGATTGCAGGTAAGATTTTAAAAAAAAACAAATCTGGGGCAAAGAAGAGAGGCTATATTATATGTGACTCCACTATTACTCCACTGCCCCTGCGTAGCGGTTGGAAGGAGAAGGAAGATGATTTTCGGGCCAATCATAACATACATTTATAGATTGGTAAAAAGTGAATTATGGGGATGTTTTATACATCTGAGTTCTTAGAGACATTAGAGACAACTCGAGCTTAGCTCTCGTTGTCTATCTGATGTCACTCAGAAATTGTTGGTGAAAAACATCCTCATAATTCACTGTTACCCATCCAAAAATCTAATTGTCACTTATAATTGTGAATACTTTTTGCCACACCTTCTCTACTGCCAACTCTTCAGCTCAGTGGTCACCTTAACTTGGTGGTTCTCTGTAATTGAGTGCCTGACATAAGTGGGGCTTTTCATTGGGACCATTAGGACATTCATACTTGGTATTTCACTTTTCAAACACCTTCTGTAATTTTTTGATCAAGATCTGAACCATATCTTTCAACTTACTAATATCCTTTTGCAGACATTCTATCCTGCAAACACGAATGTCCTCAATACCCCCAGCAGGTATCTCTGTGTTCCCCATGTTTAATAGTTCTTCTTCCATTACTTCTTGTTGATCATTTTCATTACTCAACAGCAGTGTATATGGAAAATGCTATTTACCAGTATGCATCTGTTCTTCGCATGTAGAGCTGCAGAGTTGTACACTATGCATAGATTGCTATCTGGTGTTGGGCTCGGATGTTTGCATGTTGTTTTTGTCTTCGAAGAAGTCTTGTAGTCACGAGGTTGGTGACTCCTCCTTCGGTCGACAGTGAGCATGGGCTTCGGCTCCATCGTTAGATTGTTTTGCCAGTAGGTTAGATGGAGTAGTGAGAAATAGAACGATGTCTATGTGTGATGTATCTAATTAAGATAATACTGGATCAGATAGAGGTATCCGGGGAGGAGGGTGGGTGGGTACAACTCTGCAGCTCTACATGCAAAGAACAGATATAGCAATATCCTCCTTCACGGTGGCTACCTGTATCTGTTGCAGTAGTTTGAAAAAGTGTTTTTAATACAGCCTGGCCCACACTAGCTTGTTGTTTTGCTTGCACATCTACACAATAATGTTTTGTGAAGGTGTGTGGCGTAGCCCAAGTTGCTGCTTTACATATGTCATCTAGAGGAATGTTACTTAAGAATGCCATAGATGCCCCTAGTTTACATGTAGAATGAGCTCTAGGGGGAATGGTTAACGTGCGTTTGGCTGTAAGGTAGCATATTTGTATGCATGTTACAATCCACCTTGCAATTCCTGTCTTGGATATAGGATTGCCCTTATGAGGTGGGGAGAAAGCCATGAACAGTTGTTTGGTCTTCCTAAAAGATTTTGTTCTTTCAATGTAGTAAAGTAATGCTCTTTTAACATCAAGGGTGTGTAGAGCTCTTTCTGCCACTGAGTCTGGTTGAGGGAAGAATACTGGTAGTTCAACAAACTGGTTTAAATGGAAGGCAGATACTACTTTAGGTAAACATTTTGGGTTTGTTCTAAGAACCACTTTGTTATAATGGATTTGTAAAAATGGTTCTTGTATGGTTAATGCCTGGAGTTCACTCACTCTTCAGAGAGATGTGATGGCGACTAAAAATGCTATTTAGCAAGTAAGGTACTGAAGTTCACATTTGTATAAAGGTTCAAATGGAGGACCCATTAGTCTGGCAAGGACTATATTGAGATTCCACACTGGAGAGGGTGGAGCTCTTGGTGGAAATATTCTTTTAAGTCCTTCCATAAAAGCTTTGATCGTGGGAACTCTAAACAAAGACAAATGTTGTCTGTTTTGGAAGTAGGCCGCTATGGCAGCTAAATGTAGTCTTATAGATGTATACGCCAGGTTACATTGTTGTAGATGCAAAACGTAACAGATGTATTCAATGGAAGAATCTAGTGGGTCGATTTTGTTGCGAGAGCAATAAATGACGAACCTCTTCCATTTTGCTGCACAGCATGCCCTTGTTGTAGGGTGTCTAGCTTCTTTGATAACATTTATACAGTCTGGTTTAAGATTAAGGTAGCCGAACTCTAGTATTTCAGGAGCCAGATCGTAATGTTGAGCTGATTTGTATCTGGGTGTCTTATCTCTGCATGGTTTTGAATGAGAAGCTTGGGTGAGAGGTGCAGCTTTTGATGTGGTACTACTGAGAATTCCAATAGAGTTGTGAACTATGGTTGCCTTGCACATGTTGGAAAAACCAGGATCTTTGAGAGGGAATGCTTTTGGAGTTTCCTCACTAGCAATGGAATGTGTGGGAGAGGCGGAAAAGCGTAAGCACATTTGCCTGACCAATTGATCCATAGCGCATTGCCTTTGGACAATGGGTGTGGATACCTGGATGCGAAGCTTGGGCATTTCGGGTTTTGGTGTGTGGCGAACAGATCTATGTCTGAATGCCCCCACATGTGAAAGAATGGAAGAAGAACTTTAGGATGAAGTTCCTAGCCGTGGTTCTGTTGTATTTGACGGCTGAGCAGATCCGCTATTTGATTGTGAACTCCTGTTAGGTGTTCTGCTAGGAGGTATATCTTCTGTGGAGTGGCCCATCTCCAGATGCTCTGTGCTAAATGGGATAACTGGGGAGAATGTGCCACCCCCCCCCCCCCCCCCTCTGTTTTTGGATGTAATACATTGCTGTCATGTTGTCTGTACAGATTAGGACAGCTTTGTCTAGCAGTTGCGGTTGAAAAGACTTCAACGCTAGAGAGATTGCCAACAATTCCAGGTAGTTGATGTGGATTATTTTTTGTTGAGGACCATAAACCTTGAATGGTATGGTTTTGGAGATGTGCTCCCCAGCCAGTGAGCGATGCGTCTGTTGTTAGCACTATCTGTGGAACTGGCTTGAGGAACGACCGTTCTTTGGAAAGGTTTTTTGTGGTCCACCACTGCAGACAGCGATGGGTGTGGTCGTCCACCAACATCAGATCTGTCAGATGACCTTGAGAATGGTCCCACTGACGTGCTAGACATTCTAGTATTGCGCGCATTTGCAATCTTGCATGAGGGACGAGGAAAATGCAAGAGGTCATCATTCCTATTAGCTGCATGAACAATCTTGCTGATAGCGAATGTTGTGGTTGAAATCTTTGAAGTAGGATTTGTATAGCATTTATCCTGATGGGATTGGGATATGCTAGGACTGTGGAAGTATTCAATGTAGCCCCTAGATATTGTTGCATGGTAAACGGTTGGAGATGGGATTTGCCTAGATTTATTGTGAATCCTAGACTGTAGAGGAAACTGTATTGTCCAGAGTGTGTGTTGAACACAGCTGTTGTGGGAGTTTGCTTTTATGAGCCAATCGTCTAGGTAGGGGAAGACATGAATTTGTTGTCTTCTGAGATGGGCTGCAACCACCACAAGGCATTTGGTGAAAACCCTGGCTGCTGTAGTGACTCAAAATGGGAGCATCTTGAACTGGTAGTGTTGACCATCTACCACAAATCTGAGATACTTCCTGTGAGCGGGATGTATTGGGATGTGGAAGGAGGTGTCCTTTAAATCTATAGTAAAAAGAAAGTTGCCTTGCTGTAGTAGTGGAAGTACTTGTTGTAAAGTGACCATGTGGAAGTGGTCTGATTGAATGTAAAAGTTGAACGGTCTGAGGTCCAGTATTGGTTTTCAAGAGCTGTCCTTTTTTGGAATTAGAAAATAAAGGGAGTAGACTCCTGTGCCCTGATGAAGTAGAGAAACCGGCTCTGTTGCATCTTTTTGTAACATTGCTAAGACTTCCTGTTTGAGGAACATTAGGTGTTCTAATGACATTGGACGCTGTCTTGGAGGAATGTTGGGGGTGTAGAAGTGAGTTCCAGGCAATAACCATACTGGATAATTTGTCTTACCCACTTGTCTGTTGTGATGGAATTCCAGACAGGCAGGAACTGTGATAGGCGTCCCCCGACAGGAGTGGGATGATCGGGGGGAAGGTCATCTGTTTATTGTTAGGGGAGTTGCGGGTGATATTACTTTTACCTCTACCCTTATTGTTGTTACCTCTGTAACATCCTCTATTGTATCTCCTAGAATGTAGCCCTGGTTGGGACATTTATAGGATGATGTGGGGTGTTCTGATGCATTTGTTTTGGAACCTGCTCTATGAAAGGAGCGACGAAAGGAGCCTCTGGCAGATGGTAACTGTAAGGCTCCCATAGACATTGCTGTTTCTGTGTCTTTTTTTATTTTTTTCTAAAGATGCGTTGACTGCAGGTCCAAAGAGGCCTCTTGATCAAATGGTTGATCTAGAATGGTATTTTGCACCTCTTGCTTAAACCAGAGACCCTGAGCTAGTATTTATTGCACGTGAAGCTCTGTCTGCTGGGTCAAGCGTACATTTGATTGAAGTATTGGTTATAAGTTTGCCTTCTTGTATAAGGCCATTAGCTTTGTCCTTATATTCTTGGGGTAGATGTTGGATGAGCTTTTCCAGCTCATCATAGTGAGCCCTATCATATCTTGCTAGAAGAGCTTGTGGGTTTGCTATCTTCCATAAATTTGCGGCTTGAGACGCCATGCGTTTACCGGACGCGGCTAATAAGTTAGATTATTTGTCAGGAGGTGGTGTGTCACCTGACCCATGGGAATTTGCCCTTTTGCGTGCATTAGCACCTACTAGTAAATCTAAGGGAAGTTGGCCCTTGATGTAAATAGGGTCAGTGGGAGCTGCTTTTTATTTTTTGCCTACTCTGGGGTTAAGAACCCTAGCTCGAACTGGGTCTTTGAACATGTCTAAGAAGGCCTTTTAGCATGGGTGAGACATGAGTAGATTTTTGGGGTTGGGTCAGTCTCCAATAAAAAAATCCTCTTCTAAAGGGTCTGAATGAAGTTTGACCTTGTGGTATGTAACTGCTCTGTTGATTAGCTCGCAAACCCTACATTGTCACCTGGTGGAGATGGTTTTGAGGGGTAGAAGTCCAGATCATTTGTTAGATCAGGATCAGTATTATAATCATGCCATCGGTCTGGTTCCTGTGGTGAATCATCAGGATCTAATGGCATTACATCTTCATCTAATTGCCCATCCTCTTGTAAATTGTCACTATCCTCTGATTGTGGAGAGTGTGGTGGCAAATTAATTAAATTAGGGTTAACTCAAGGTGAAGCTGGTGGTGAAGTGTTAGTACCTAATTTATTTATTTATTTTTATTTTTTATATAGCGCAGGAATTCGACCCCCAAAGGGGTATCCCCGCGCTTGCGTTCTTACCACAAGCTGGTTAACATAAAGACAATCAGGCCGGAATGGTGGGAAATTACCAGGTCAGAAACAGATGGGTCTTTAGGCATTTCCTAAATGCAGTCAGATTAAGGTTTAGCCTGAGGGTGAGGGGCAGGGAGTTCCAGAGGGTGGGGCCTTTATACGATAAAGTCCGGCCTCCCTGTCTCTCTTTTTTGATCCTAGGTATCTGGAGTAGAGCTTGATTCTTAGAGCGTAAGGAGCGGCCTGGCTCATAAGGTCTAAATATTTCAGATAGGTATTTAGGACCAACACCAAACAGGCATTTATGAATAATGCAACAGATCTTAAATTTCACCCTCTGATGAACAGGCAGCCAGTGTAACTTGTTTAATAGGGGGCGAGATGAGGACCTGGCTGGTACATTTAAGATTAATTTGGCTGCTGTGTTTTGGGCTACTTGTAGCCTGCCTAACTGTTCTTCATTAGCGGAAATAAGCAGCCCATTACAGTAATCTAACCTGCTGATTACCAATGCCTGCACTAGAGTTTTCCTGTGACTATCTGCTAAATATGGGAACACTGTCCTCAATAGTCCAATGACCCTCATACAGGATCCTGTTACCTGGGTAGCATGGTCCTTGAGTATCAAGGATCGATCAAGCTTGACCCCCAAGTTTTTCACTGTCTCCTTTGGACAGGGAGCAGAGCCTAAATCGGGAGGCCACCACTCAGGTGACCAAAGGAGCGGGGCGTCTCCGAAAAGCATGACCTCCGTCTTGCCCACATTGCACTGTAGGCAATTGGAGGTCATCCAGTTGGATATGCCTCTCATTCCTGCGGCAAAGGAGCTTTTAACTGCTGGCGTCATGGTCTGGAAAGGGAACAAAAGCTGGGTGTCATCAGCATAGGATATAGGTGTGAACCCATATTCCCTCACAATTTCAGCCAAGGGGGCCACATACACATTAAACAATGTGGGGCTTAGGCATGAGCCCTGTGGAACCCCCTTGGTGAGCTCCCTAGAGATGGACAAATGGGAGCCCAATCGAACACTCTGTGAGCGGCCAGTGATAAAACTCTTTAACCATGAAAGAGCCATTCCGTCTATCCCTACCCTCTTCAGACGACTGACCAGAATGTCATGTGACACCGTGTCGAAGGCAGCGGATAAATTTAACAGCACCAGAATCATAGAGCCTCCTCTATCCTGTGTCATCCGGATGGTATCGGTCACGGAGAGGAGAGCTGATTCGGTGCTGTGATTAGGTCTGAGCCCAGATTGAGAAGGGTCCAGACCGTCCGCTGCCTCGATGAATTTAGACACGTGGGTGTTGACATGTTTCTCAGCCATCTTACTCAAATGGGGCAAGAGGGAAATCGGACGGAGGTTGTTAAGGTCTGACCATGGTAACGCCGTGTTTTTGCGAATAGGGTTCACAACTGCCCTCTTCCAGACACTAGGCACCAGCCCTTCCTTAAGGGAAAGGTTAATCAAAGTTCGAAAACTCGGGGCCAGCAGGCTACCCAGAGGGGCTATCATTTTTGCAGGCAGGAGGTCTGTAGGTGATCCTGTTTTAATTTGATTGTACAGAACGGTAACTTCGGACAAACTAATTTCCGGAATCGTGGTGAGACAGCAGCTTTCACTCTTTGATATCCGAAGAAGGGGAGAGTCAGCCATACTACTCTTGATGTATAATGCCTTGGTGATTTTCTCATAGATTAATTCAATCTTGCTCTCAAAAAGTGCGGAAATATCATCGCATAAGGTTTGAGTAAAATCATCAGGGCTTTCACAGGCAGTAGGTTTGACAAATAGTTTGAGAATTTTGTAAAGTTCTCTAGTGGAATTACCTGCTTCCGTTTTTTGTAGCGCCAGACTATTTTTCCAGGCCAGTTTTATATTTTTATGATACTTGGATAGGGCCTCCAGATAAAGCTTTTTACTGCAAGGTGTATGTGCTTTCCTCCATACTTTCTCCAGTTTCCTACATTGCTGCTTTTCTACTCTCAAATCTTCTGTATACCATGCTTCCTGCTTCGATTTAGGATGTTGTTTAGACAGTTTCAAAGGTGCTAGTGAATCCACTGCCTCCAGGAGCGCTTTATTAAATTTAGTCAGTCCTGTTTCAATGTCATCATTCTCGGAGAAAGTAGGTTCAATCCTACCTTCTGGAGTCCTTCAGAAGTGATATTATGCCATTCTCTTCTCCATACAGCAGGAAGGGGTTTATGATGAGGCAATTGAAAACCTAATAAAGTAAATCCCAATACATAATGATCAGACCAATTGACAGGGGTAGGGGAACGACGTTTTATTTTAGGACAATTCGTTCAAATTAAATCGAGTGTATGTCCACCCGAGTGTGTTGGACCACGGTTCTGGATTGTAAGTCCTAACATTAAAAGATCAGCAAGCAGGGCTGTGGTATCTGAATGATTGGGTAAATCAGTGTGTATATTAAAATCTCCAAGGAGAATAAAATCTTCCTTGGCTTTAAAATATGGAGCTAAGAGCTCCATAAGAGTAAGTGAGAAACCTGTGCACGGGCCAGGGGGTCGATAGACTAATGCTCCCTTCCAATGCATTTTGGAAGAGGAAGAGATCTTAAAGATCATTACTTCCATATGAGTACTATATCTTTGATCAAGTACAGAAACTTTCAGGCTTTCTTTAAATACAACAGCAACACCCCGCCTGTTTTAATAGGGCGATCTAAGTGAAGGATCTTATATCCGGCGGGGATTTCCAACATAATGGCAAGCACTGTGTGGGACTTTAGCCAAGTCTCCGTAAGGAAACAAATATCTGGCATGTCTGTGTTAATAAGGTCCCATAGTTCCTAAAAATGTTTGGGCAAGGAGCGAATATTCAGCAGGAAACTTCTTAACCCAATTGGCCCCTTTTCAACAGGATATCCCTCTGAATGTCTACCAACTGTTTGAGTTGCGGGAGGTATCTGAGAATACTGCTCTTCAGGGGTAAAAGTAGAGGCAGTTATTTGATTACCAGTAGCTAAGTGTATGGGAGAAGTCTGGAAACGACAATGTCTACAAGAAAAAGGGCCCTCAAGGTATGGCCAAGTCTCATGAGTACAAACTGCAGGAAAGACTGGTTTTAGATTTCGTAGTACCTGAGATGAATAAGTAAATATCTTGCTATCCTGTAATCCTAGGCATAGAACCCATGGCCCCTGGTCCTGTCGCGGACGGGCGCAGACGGGCTTTTCTTCGGCGCTTCTTAGGCGCGTTCGTAGGCGCCCACTGCGCGCAACCGCTGCGCGCTTGATGTAAAGGCATGGTTAAATAGCCCTGTGTCAAGAACCACTAGAGCGCTGACCTCAGCTCTGGCGGAAGTGTCTGAAGTGCCTGGCTCTTACCTGTCCGCCCTCCGCTCTACGGCACTAATTGCCGAGTCGGACCGGGGCGGGCAGGCTGCAATATCGAGCCCAGGCAATGCGGCGAGAGTAGCAGGAATTTTAGTAACAATTAGGCAAGTTGATTTTAAAAATGAATAATACGGCGAAATTTAAAAGTGCGCTTTTTTAGCTCCTCGCAGCCCACACATCAATGCATGGTAATCTACAGTCTCTATCAGCTTACAGGTGAACAGCGGGTCGGGGAGACACTGCCACCGCCTCCCTCCCTACCCTACCCTACCCTACCCCCCTCCCTAAATGAATGTTCTTTGGAGGAACTGGCGCTTGTGGCAAATGTTCTGGTTTCCTCTTTGTAGGTGGCTTTGTCACTATATGAACAGATTTGGGTAAATAAAGATAGAAGTCTGTTTTGGATCCGGAAAAAAAAGCTCTTCGGGATCGATAGGTTTGATTGGCGTCGAAAGATTTCTCTTTGGGAGCTGTTTTTGGATGTTTTGGGACATTGTCCTGTACAGCATCCTTTCCCGATTACGAAGCTTTCGGTGCCTTGTCTTTTGATGGTCTTGGCTCTGAAGGTTTCAGTGCCAAAGTCTTTTCTGTGTGTTTCGGTGCTGAAGATTTGTCTGTGTGCTTCGGTACCGAGGTTTTATCCGGCTGCTTCGGCGCCAATGCTTTACCTGGCCGCTTCGTTGCCAATGCATTATCGAAGTGCTTCGGTGCCGAGGAATCTTTTGTAGATTTCGGTGCCAAATGTTTTCCTGGTGCCGGTGGAAGAGGGCATGGCAACTCGGACGACTGAGCTTTCGGTGCCGAAGCGTTCAAAGTTTTTGTACGGGGTGAACCTGAACCCAAAGGCGAATGTGTCACCGGAGCCGTTGGTATGGGCTTGGTCGGGAATGGGGTTTCAGCACTCATGTCCCTTTGAGCCGGGGTGATATCATCTTCGCCATTGGAGACGTGTATTTCGGAATCCGGAATCTCCTCTTGTTCTGGTTCCGGAAGGTTGTCGGGACCTGGATGGAAGATGTCCAGAATGAAACCTGTGCCTCACTGCATGTCGCGGCGTCAAGCTCAACGATACCGGGTGGTCTTTTTGGATTTAAATGAGGGGCAAGCTTCACAATCGTCCTCTCGATGTTCTGGAGAGTGGCACAGATTGCAAACGGGATGGAGGTCCGAGTGTGGAAACTTAGCACCACACTGTGGACATTTTTTAAATGGAGTCTGTTCCATCGACGTCCGTCTCTATCGGCGCGGTTAGGCCCAATGGCCCGCGTCAAGGTTAGCAGGCGTCGAAGTGTAACGGAGTTGTTGAGGGTGCATTTAAAAAGCACGCGATCGAAACAATACTGTTGGTAAACTGTGATTGCGTGTCGAAGGGGGTTCAATAACTATACCGGTCTGGAGCGCAGCAAGTCACATCCGAACCAGATGGCGGAAAAAAACAATCTAACGATGGAGCCGAAGCCCATGCGTACTGTCGACCGAAGGAGGAGTCACCAACCTCGTGACTACAAGACTTCTTCAAAGACAAAAACAACATGCAAACATCCGAGCCCAACACCAGATGGCGATCTTTGCATAGTGTACAATCTGCAGCTCATATGCCTCGAACCTATTTTTACCAAAAAACATTTGGTTTCAAATGGGTCTGTTTTCTCTGGAGGAAACTTTGGTGAGGAGTATTTTTTGGGAAAAGTATTACATTAGTTTCTCCAGAGTTTAGGCATCATTCTGGTCTTTTTCTTATAGAATTTAGAAAGTCTTGGGGGTAGTGCAGGACTGTTTTGCAGGATTGTCTCGACATCCCCTACCAGGACGTCGACATGTTTTAGGGTACAGTTTTCGGCCACACGTCTGATTGCCTTTTTTGATTTGGCTGCAGACTCTCAACTGCCTTTCTCTAGCCAATGTTAAACCAATTAGCACTTCCAAATAAACAAAGAGCAATTCTACTCACAGCTTACGGCTAACAGCTCTTGTCAAACAACATTTAAAAACTCCTCCACAAGCCTCACAAAAAACTAGATGTTATAAAACACAATGCAGCCTAAAAAGAGATCAGCTAAGAGACTCAATGAAATGTAATAAATGTTACCAATGTGGTCTGGAAAAAGTCAAATCAAAGAGGGGTGGCCCGGGTCTACCTCTTCCAGCCAAAGACGGGGTGAATACACCCGTATTCGCACTGTCAGGCTTTGCCTGGCCATAGCCCGCGCAGTGGGAATACCCTCCGCAGTTTATACCATGATGCATTTGAGAGGGGCCTAATTCAGGTAGTCTCATGCCCCTAGATATGAATCAACCGGGGAAGGAGAGGGCTAAAGATGTTGTAACATGAAAAGGGAAAACCAACCTGAAAGAAACAAAGGTCAAGGAAGCAAACCTCCTGGGGACAATAGTGCTAGGAAAAAAGTTACTGATCTGACAGGGCAATCGATTACAATACTGTATATCAAGAGGTGCATTGGGCTGCCCTAATAGAAGCAGCCTTAACAAATTGTTTTAGTTGCCCTTAAGTGGGGAGGCCTCTCCAGTGAACATATTACATCAACACCATCTTTAGGAAATTGGCAAGAAAGCATATGTGAGTTCCTTGATAGAGCTATCAAACTAAAAAGAATCCGACACAAAAATGGCAAAAGGTTGTACCTAACAATTTAGTCCAAATAAGCCAATGATAGTATAATAGAACACAGCATGGAGAACAGCCAAACAAGAAGGTTAGGATTGCCAGCATTTTGAGGGAAGCTTAGTACATGAGCAGTTAGGTTTCTTCTGCCCTTGGTATGCAGTCCTGAAGAGTAAGTTACTCAAACGTTTGCTTTTTAAATTTAGGAATAAAAACAGTTGTACAAATGAATGAAACAATATAGAGGAAAACGTACGATAAAAGACGACAAAAATGTTGACCAGGGTAATAGTGGCTACAACACAAAACTTCTAACGACATGAAATTCACAAGTTAAGGTATTACATTAGTCTTAGCTCAAACCCCTGCCTTAATCACCTAACATTAATTCACCAAACCATATACTTTTCCACCATATAACATGTTTTGACCGAAACTATGCCACATCACATAATGTACATCACACATTGCACAACTTAGTGCTGTTAATGCCTGCTGCACTCTAAATAAAAATGTCTATGTGTTTTACTTATACATATCATTTGTGAAACTGTAAACTATATAATGTTGTACTTAGAAGAGTGTAAACAGGTTCGATTTTGGGAAGAGTTAGATTGCTAGGGCACTCTAATCGATAAAGGAGGGCAAAGATAAGAGTTATACATCTAGTGAGCGTAAAAGATACATTTGGTTGATCTCATTATCTGATAATAATACTCCAGAATGCATCTCCAGATAATAGGCACTCAACTTATATTTCACATCAGCCTTTCATAGACCGTGAACAATACTTTAGGCAGTACCTACCATTGTGATGATGCAAAGGACGATGGAGGCAATCAAGGACACTGCTGGGAATGATGAGGAGCATGCAGGAAGTGACACTGAGTTAGAAATAGGAACACAAGACTACTTCAAAAGCGGGGGCTGCAGTCTCATCCCTTAAAAGACTTTGCCCTTTTGATGTAACCTGTTGAAGTCATGTGGGTCCTTAGTGTGTGTGTGTGTGCAGGCTGCTCTGTACTGTGACAGTTCCTCTCACTGGGATGGTATGGCACTCTTAATGGATGGAATGCAGCACTCTGCTTTGGGCTTGCTGTGCGTAGTGTTGCCGGAGGTCAGAGCGTGCAGTTGCTGCAAGAGATAGGGTTTCCTGCTGTGCTGTATGGCAGATAGCAGTGTGCCCTGGCAAACAAATGGCATCAACAGTACAGGCAAAAAGGGTGATGATAAAGGGTTGGAGCCGGGGTGCAGAAACTGAAGGATGAATAACCCATGTTACTGCTGCAAAACACCTGCCTTGGGAGGATTGTGTCTCAGCTAATAGATGACCTTGTTGGGAACAGTTATAGGACTATTGATTCTCTGACTGAATCTAATCAAGTCATTGTGCTCCACGGACAAGAACCACATCACAAGGATGCTGGCAAGACAAAGCAATACATCGCTGTCAAGATGGATGATATTGCATTATTATCATCCCTGAAGATGATCAAACAGTGGTCATAGTTTTCAGCAAGACATTTCTAAGTGAAAGGAAATAGGCTGAGATGCTAATAGTCTCGCCTTTGACTCCTGTGTCCTCATCTTTGATAAGCCACTACAGCCCATTACCCAGTCATGGCCGTTTTACTTGGTGCCTAAATGTCTTTTGATAAATTGCCTCTCTGATTCATCTCACCTGTCCCTGGGCATGTGCCACAGTTCTTCGCTCTGGAGAAAAAACTCTAATGTTTGGCAAATTATATCATTTAAATCAATTATAACTTAATTCCGGAAGGAAACAGGAGAGTGAGATAATGTCACAAAGGCAGCTAACAAATTGACCTAAACTATTCCATGTTTCAAAAGGGATGCACATCTGGTGCCAGGTAAAATTGTCTGTTCACTCTCTTGCTCTTACATCCATACCAGCTGTTCTACTTGATGCAGTGAATAACCAAGACTAAGTAGGTATTTGTGACTAAAGAATGAGGGTGGGACAAGCTATTTGCCATTTTGTTGCAGAAAAATAACTACAGCAACTGCAAAATGAGTTTCCCTTGTTTAAAAATACAGAACCAAATATAATCTACACTCCCTTCCAATGTAACCTTGGATATAAAGGTAACATTTCCCTTGATATCTCACTCTGATTGAGCACAGAGGAGACTGCACAAGCTTGTTGTTGCTTTCATCTTCTATGAATATTCTCAGTTCCCCTCATCCCTGCCCTTGGCACTGTGCTCATGCTACCCCCTCTCTTGCATTTACCCACTGTAAAACCTTGATCAGGTAAAGTGCTCTTTTGCTGGGTTTGTGACACTGAAGACACATTCATACAGAAATACGCCCATGTAATAATCATTAAAAACTTTACAAGTATATAGCAGCTGTTTGTCATGTTTGGAGAATCATCTGAGGCAGCTAACAATTACTCAAGAGGCTCTAAAGGCTAGCAGAAACAAAATATATACCATAAGGTAATGTTATAGAGCCCTGGAGATAACTATTGCAGTGGCAATAAATACAGCCCATACATGTGCCTAATCAGGATATCTACATGCCTGCAACCAGAGAAGTGATCACATTCTGTTAGCAGTATCTCTCCCAAGACCCAGACTGTACAACTGGCGTAGGTAGGTTAGGTTGCAGCATCTCTTAGGCCTTAACACTTCGTACCTTAAGTTTTTGATACATATTTGGCAATGCTAGATATTTTGTTATTAATTGTTGGCCTTTATGAGAAGGTCCTGGTCAGCCAGCCTAAATACATGGATAATGCACCATACATCAGGCATTATTAGTCAAATTCCACTAAGAGGAAATGATGGGATCCAATGTGTGATTACTAACAATAGCAACATCTAGAGGCGTGTGCTGAGGCAATCATACATAAGCGTTCCAAACTATCTTCAGTGACTTTTCAAAATCATTAAGGTCCTTCTTGCCAGGGCAAATATTTTGGAGTGTACAAAGAAATGTCAAAATATAGAGAAAAACTGAAGAAAATAAACATGTTCTTTTCTAACACCTATGTTCTATATTTAAAAACTTGTTAATGTGTTTAGATGTTTAGTGCATAAGTAAGCATGTATACCATATGGAAGGTTTGAACAAAATTTAGGGAAATGCTTACCTGGGGTCACAAAGGAATTTTGTCTTTTCACCATCCTCCCTCCAGATCAGCCACTCCCGAAAGGAAGGGTGTACAAACATACGAGTCATGTCCCGGCGTTTTATCAAGAACATGGAAAGGTTCTCCATCCGCTGCTGGAAGTCCTCCCACTCTAAAACACCCTCCACACTGCCTGCGTTAATGGCCTGATAAATATGCTCATCAGTCAGAGGATGCAAAGAGGCCACAGCCACGTTTAGAAGAGGCATGACACGGTCAAAGGAAGACTGTGTAGGAAACTTCATATTGCACTGCAGTAGATAAACCTCAGATAAAGACACTGGGACAACTTTATAGCTGGAACTCTTCAGTACCAGGTAACCCTTCTCAATGAGGTCAAAAGTTAATTTCAGGTACAAGTATGACCCTTGGCTTAGGGTCTTAAGATGAGAACTCAGTTTGCCAAATGTTGTGTTATCCATTTTGCCATTGAGGGAGATGTTATTTTGGATCTCAGAGCTGCTGTGGATTCGATGCAGGATATAGGCCTGCAGATCCTGGTCTATGGCTTCATTTTCTTCCAGACGATCGAGAAAGATCCTGTGGAAGGGCAGCAATTTGGTGATTTCCTGAAATATGAGGAAAAAAAACTTTAGCAATACAGTTCAATTATTTATCCTATGTATCTCAATGGCAAGAACAACCATCACATTTAGTAACAAATCTAAATTAGTTATCCTGTGTGTCTCAACGACAACAATGAAACTATTTGCATTATGGCATCAAGGGAAACTCCCTTTAGGAGACTTCTTCACATCTGAAAAGTATTGACAGACCAAAGCAAACACAAGGAGATGATGGACATAGCGCTGAAACTTTTCAGACACCCACCCCCCAGTCACAGATCTGGGTTGAACCCATCATCATTCTTTCACTCACTTCGCCACCTTAGTTCAAACCCAGCTGCATGCAAATCAGTCTTGACCTTGTGCCTCATGGGAACAGTCCAGCCCAAACTGCCAAACCAGGTCTTCCCTGAACCTGGAAACAAGCATTCAGGGACCGGTTTCGGGGTAACACAGCTGATCAGACAGGCTAGCTTGAATCCAGTGGCAAAATGAGCAAGGGGCCCATGTCTGGGCATATACTGCCAACTTAGGGTGAACAAGCAATCACAAGGAGATGATGGAGGGAGCACTGAGACTTTTCAGACAATCCCCAGTCACAGATCTGGGTTGAATCCATCATCGTTCTTTAGCTGACTTCGCCACCTCACATCAGACCCAGCAATATGCAAATTAGTCTTGACCCAATGCCTCATGGGAACAGGCCAGCCTGAACTGCCAAACTAAGTCTTCCCTGAAGCGGAAACAAGCATCCTGGGACCAGTTTTGGGGTAACTCTTCATCAGCCAGGTTAGCTTGAATCCAGGGGCAAAGTGAGCAAGGGACCCATGTCTGGGCATACCCTGCTAAATTAGGGCAAACAATTTTTATTTTGTATTATTAATTAAGGAACGTATCATAAAAAGCTAGAGATACACCCAAACTATAGAAATACCAATGTTGGGGAAAGCATGCAAAATATGATTTTCCACATGGTACCTGGAGAGTGGTCCTGACTGTGACTATCAGCTTCAACCAAGGGGGGAACTTTCCAATGATTTTACTTAGAAAAGACACTATTGTGTCACCGTAATCAGGTTTGTGAAACTCTGCTTCATTCAATCCATCAATCAGAATAATGTAATCTTCATCTGGAATTTTCCTATCTGCAAGCAGAAGAAAACATATAAATGCCCAATAACAGAAACATGTAATTACCTTTATTGCATGCACATGACTTTAATTGTTGGGGCAGGCAGCTGGGAAAAACTATTTGAATAGGGTTGGAAGCCTTCCAACACAAGTTACAACTTATTAGTGGTAGACAGAAATTCGAAATTCCCAGCATCAGTGGGTCTTCGGTAGATGTCATACCGTCTACTCCTCAATAACCAACTGTGCCTCACACTGACTGTATGATGATCGTCTTACCTTTGTGAAGGTTTTCCAGAGGCTCAAGCACTCCTCTCCTGAATGAAGCCATAGGATCTTGAACACAAGAGCGTAGGCTGAGCATGCTCTGAAGGTGAGGTTCACGCAGCAACTGTTCCCTGTAGGCCACCAGCTGCGGAGAGCGGCATAGCAGGGCTGCAACATTGTGTACAAACTCTGGCACCAGGCATGTGTATGCATTGTCTGCTTGGCAGTAATGATAGGCAACAACCTGTCGGAAACCAAGGAAAAGAAATGTTAGTATAACATGTTTTTATAGCATTGTTACAAAGCATTTCAACAATAGACCTCATGGAATTACTTTTCAACATGCAGAAAAGCCATCTATTCACTGTGAAACATCCCTAGCAAAGACCATTTTGTATAACCTCTATTTATTAAATACTGTTAAGTAATATAAGGCAGTCAAAACTCGGACATCTCATTGAGCTCGATACGACAAGTTATTTTTCCACACATAGAAATAGTACAAGACAATGCTTTCGGCTACTCTAGCCTTCTAATGAGAATGTAATACGCAGCCTAACAAAGTCAGCATTACTTTTTTTCATTTAAGACTTAGGGATCAACTAAGAGTGAAATGGAGCAGATTCCCCCGATTGGCTATCTCTCTGCCCGATCACGCCTGCCTGGTTTTCCACCACCTGGATTCCCAGGAGTGAGAGCCCAAATCCCAATTTTAGAGGCTGGAGAACCTTGCCAGTAAAATCACTTTGGGATTGGGCTGCACGTGCAGACTGGTCCTGATTTCCGCCCAACCCTCTTCTAAGGTCGGGGTAGATTGTGTAATGCTCTACTTTGGCAGGCGACATCCTTCCCTTCAATCTGCCACTTCGCCCCCCATCCCCTACCTGCACCTACTCCCTCACTCCCATCTACCACCTGTTTAGAGCAGTGGGTAAATGGCAAGGTTAAATCCTATGCAATTGAGAAATATGTGAATAATTCTTCAGGGAAAATGGATCTGAATGGATATGCCTCGTTCCTTTGGTATCAACTTATAGCTACACAGTGCTGTCAGTGTACTGCTGCTTCGTGTTACCAGAAGTTCACAGGTGCAGAGTTTTTCTCCCAGCCAGTGCTTTGCAACCTGTAATCGGGTGCTCAGAGGCCAATGTTTCATACAGCAGAAAAAGCTTAACAGGAGTTAAACCTCCACCATGAAATAAATACCAAGAAAAATAGAAAACACTGCTACGCCCTTTCTCAAGTGCAGACTGGCCTCATGCAAGTCTCCCCAACATGCACCAGCTCAGCTGATGAGCTCCTTTAAAAAGCTCTCCTTAACAGGCCGGAATAGCTTCAACAATGCCTGAAGTACCTATAAAATAATACACCTCATTTCCCTGACCAACCCACCTTCTCCAGAAACACATATATATGAGAAATTGTATTTCAAAATACCAATATTCAGGAAACATCAAACGTTGTAAAAACCCACCAAGGGCAACATCCCAAGAATCTGGACTACTCCTTCCTAATGTGAAACCGCATCCCTAAGATTCTTCAAATTTGGAATTCAAAACCATTTTGTTTAGGAGATTCCTCATTAGGCAGGCCTAATTACAGCTCTCCATTTTCCACATCACCCAGTGAACTAGCCAACATGCACACTACTCTAAGAAGCTTAGACTAGATTGACAACCCAAATTACTGTACAAGGAGGAACCTAGAAATCAAGGCGGACTTTATATTCTCCGAATATTTTTTCAGTCTATGCATCCCCTCCCAAAAGAATAAGACCCCACTGGCTGTGACAGTGTGCTTCTGCATATATTGACATATCCCTGGAAGACGATTTATTTAATTCTAAAGTGGCAGTCAGGGTTACTGGGCTCCAGTTATAAAAAATTAGAGTTGATCACTACTGGTGTCCTGGGCCACAGTACTACTGAACCCCAAACTGGATAAACAACTACTCATCTCTACCACTTGACTCTCTTAGGATAATGAGACAGAGCAGTGCAACATTTATTCAAGTTAGTGAGGTCAAAAAGAAGAGCGGCAGGAGAGGATGCCTGAGGAACTCTGAGTCGAAGATTCAGGTAACAAGGAGCTGTGGCAGCCTCACAGTGTGGATCACATCATGGCCACAATCCTACCCACTTCTGGTAGCTAGACTTTCAGTAGGGCCCACTTCATGGCGCTACTTCAGGGTGTAGCATGCCAGGTAGCCAAGCCAGTTTTTAGGTCATAGTGGCATGGGATGAGCCAGGGTCAAAGTTATTCAGATCACACAAGCATAAGATGAGCCGTAGCTAACATCAGCATGGTCTAGCTGCAGTTGACGCAGTTCTTGACGTAGCAGCAATGAGCGAATCAGATTCCTTAATTCCCATCTGGAACCACAACCAAGAGAGTCCGACACCTGGGGCACAGAGATCAATCTCCTTCATCCTACGGCAGACCCCACTAGCATCAGGGTTTTACTGCTTCCGACTCTTCCTAGATGCTCATACATCATGCAGGACCGGTAGGTTTCTTCCCTCCCTCAGCAGCCATGTTGGCTCCTTCAGCAGCCATGTTCAGGCCTGAAGAGCAGCTTTTTCCAGTAAGGAATGACTTCAAACTGGAGTTGCCCCATGTTGAGTAAGACTGTTTAATTCCTTCCTGCGCTCTTTGAAGGTTATGTGCTCGATGGAAAACATTACCCTGGTCCATAGGGTAGGCAAACAACTGAATACGTGTGAGGTTTATCAGCCTATAGCCCTCCTAGTTTTGGTCAATAGGCTAATCCCCAACTTACCCTGTCTTACAGACCAGATCAATCAGGATTTATACAACTGAGGAAAGCAGCAGATAAAATCTGGTTACCCCTCCACTTGATTGAGAAAGCTAACTCCAGAAGAATTCCTCTTGCTTTCCTGTCACTGGAAAAGGTTTTAGATAGGGTCAGCAGGTCATTATTTTTCCAGATGCTGATGGCGAGTGGCCTTAGCCCTAAAATTATCATTTGGATTGAAGCTAACTGCAACCAGCCAATAGTCATGGGGCTAGTTAAATGGCTTGGATTGGAGAAAATCCAGCAGAATTGGACAACACAGCAGGGATGCTCCCATTCACCATTTCTACTTGCAGGCATTCAAGCCTCTAGTGGCCATTATTAGACAACATCCAGATATACAATGGATGCCTTTTGGGGATGATCACCACTAGAAACACCTAGTTGCTGACGAGGTCCTACTTGCACTAGTAGAACCAGAGCAACTGGTCACAAAAGCTATGGAAATTATGGAATTCTCCGTGAAACTCTCTGGCTTTAAAGTGAATCTAGAAACTCTGCGATGCTGGGATGATTGGTGTGTGCATACCTCCCGAAGTTGAACGCTGATCTCACTTGTAGGAGAGTAGGGTCTGCTTTCCTATGGTCACCCCATTTTTTTGCTTTTTTTTTCACTGGTTTTCGACTTAATGTGGCTGTGGGCCTGCTAATCAGACCCACAGCCATGCTGTTCTCTCTCTAAATTCACACCATGTACTTTAGGTACAAACCCAATTGGGATTTGGGTCACTCTTATGAGTCCCTGTACAGTGTACTATAGGTACCCAGGGCATAGGTGCACCCAAGGCCTACCAGGGGCTGCAGCATATCTTTTACCACCCCCGGCTGGCCATCCAAACTGACACAACTGGCTGATCACTCAGCTGGGGCAAGGTCGTGTAATCACCCCTCGCTTAGATATAGTATTTCTATGCCTAACCTTATATCAGGACACATATACACCTATAAGTCACTCTTAAGGCAGGCCTTAACAATCCTGAAGGCAGAGTGCTTGGTTTTATGTGGGATGGTGCTCTAGCATGAGCTGAGCCTGTCTGCAGCTTTCGGAACCATGTGCTTATAGCTGTTCTAGGATATTGCCATACCATATACTCTTAAGTGCATTATGTACCTCGCGGTCAGATGCTAACTTTGGTTTGGCTTTATCAAAACATGTCGTGTAAGGTGTCATACGCTTTGGAATACTAACCCCTCGCCAGTCCTGGCGACGGGGGTAGCATTCCACCCTTCTAGAGGGAGAAGACATGTTACCTCCATTAATCCCGGTTAAAGTTAACCAGAGCCTCAGCATCACAAAATGGATGCTGGTGCCACAGACACAAGTCTGACCTCCTGCTGCTGGGAGTCCTTCCAGCGAGGGAGGCTTGGACAATAGGTTTCCTGTCACAGGGAGGTGCTAGCACCACCCCAGACAGGCTATAGTGTATTGGGGCAGGGAGGGCTGAATGAAATGAGACACTGCCTGGGGCACACAAGGTGTCCCATGCATAGTCCAGTTCAAACCGGTGTTTTGGCACTCCAGCCCCAGCTCTGGGGCGAAACTGGACAAAGGGAAAGGGGTAATCCAGCCCCTAGATTTGGTATATAGGTAGGAGCTGTGTCCTTAGACGTTAGATAATCCTGAACGAAACTCTGATACGAAACTCTGGACCCTTCGACATCCTACTCGACGTAGAAGACTGAAGAATCTCCCTTGTGGTCAAGGAGTGACCACCCTGTGCAAGCAGGCACCATCAAGCGCTCAATGGTTTGCTTTTTTGTTGCTCCCGCCGGAGCTTGAACACAGAGCCTGACAAGACCCGGACTTCCAGACTTCCTTCAGCCCGATCAACAGCCACAGCAAAGCTGAGACCTGTGGAGGCGACGCGAGACCGGCCATCTTGCAAAGCCAGCGAATCGCTTTCCGTGCAACTTCTGAGGCACCCTCGAAGTTGTGCATTGGGGATTGAGAAGCCCCAGCCCCGAGCACCAACTGCACCGAAGATCACCTCTCCACACTCACCGAGTGCTGCGTGGGGTCCTTTTGCATTTTCCTGCTCGACGCGTCTGTCCGTGCTCCTGTGAGGCTCCATCACTCCCCTCCTACATTTTTTTCCTGTTCTCTATACCCTCTCCTTTCATTTCCTAAGGGACGGGAGGGTTGAGAGACAGAGAAGTTAGAGCACAACAGCGCAATCTTTTAAATTGACGTTTTAAATGTGATAAGGTGATCTCCACCCAGTAAGTTAAGATGGCTGAAGTGAAAGCCACTGTTCCAACGAAATAATTTTATTAGTTGG
This sequence comes from Lissotriton helveticus, assembly GCF_964261635.1. Classification (NCBI taxonomy): domain Eukaryota; kingdom Metazoa; phylum Chordata; class Amphibia; order Caudata; family Salamandridae; genus Lissotriton; species Lissotriton helveticus. The sequence goes on from NC_136065.1 coordinate 1,783,412,136, forward strand.
CTAGGGCCAGGAGAAGGACACTCACCCACAGAACAGGTCTAGTGTTGTATATGTTATGGTGAGAGGGGGACAACCTGTTTCTTTGATCCCCTTAGCTCCCTTTTGTAAGCACTAGGCAATAACCAAACTGGACAATTTCTCTCACCCACCTGTCCGTGGTGATTGCGTGCCAGACAGGTAGGAACTGTTGGAGTCTGCCTCCGACCGGTGTTAAGTGGTCTGGAGGCAGCGTAATGAAGTCACTGTTTTGTGGCAGTGGAGGCTCTGGTGTTATTGCCTCCACGTCCTCTTCCCTTGTTACTGTTGCCCCTATAACCTCCTCTGCTTGTGTTCTTGGTGAAGGAACCTTGTGTGTTACTTTTGTATGAGGCAGATGTTTGCGAGGTATTTCCTCGTGTAGTTGCCCTGTATGAGGAGCGCCGAAAGGAGCCTCTGTGTTGTTGAAATTGCAATGCCCCCATTGATTTTGCGGTTTCTGTGTCGTTTTTCATTTTATCCAAAATGATGTTGACAGCAGGGCCAAATAGAAAATCTTGATTGACAGGTTGGTTAAGAATGGTGAACTGTACCTCATTTTTTAACCGAAAATACGCAGCCATGAATGTCTGCGTAATAGGACGCTAGTGTTAATTGACCTAGCTTCGGTGTCTGCTGCGTCAAGCGCGCATTTGATGGAGGCATTTGTTATAAATTTTCCCTCTTGTATGAGGTCATTAGCTTGTGCTTTAAAGGGCTCAGGCAAGTGTTGCATTAGGCTTTCGAGTTGATCATAATGCGCCCTGTCGTAACGAGCCAGTAGGGCTTTTGTATTAGCAATCCTCCATGAGTTGGAGGCTTGTGCTGCTACCCTTTTGCCTGATGCTTCAAGTATTTTTGACTCTTTATCAGGGGGAGGTGCTTCCCCTGTTTGGGAGTTGGCCCGTTTACGTGCATTGGCCACTACCAGTAAGTCTAGTGGTAACTGTCCCCTGATGTAAGTAGGGTCTGTAGGAGCTGCCCTATACTTTTTTCCTATTCTGGGGTTGATTACCTGTGCCCTGGCTGTATACTTAAATATGTCAGGTGCATGTTTCAGAACTCCTTTTAACATGGGAAGTGTTCTAACACTTTTTTCCGAAGTGGGGAAGATGTCAAATAAGAAGTCTTCCTCAACAGGGTCATTAGGCATATCTACATTGTGGAATTGTGCTGCCCTGTCTAAGAGTTGATTGAAGACTACGGTGTCATCTGTAGGTGACGGCTTAGTAGGATAAGAGGGTACATCAGGGATGGGGTGGGTGTTGTAAGGGTCTGATGGCTCCTCCCATGGTTCCTCTTGTGGTTGAGGTTCTTGTGGGAAATCATACAGAGGTTGTGGCTCATCCCCCGTGTTACGCTCATTGTCCCCGTTGTGAGAAGGAGAGTAAGTAATGTAAGGATTAAAGGGTGTAGTAGGCATGATAGACTGAAAAGGAATGAAGGGTCTAGAGGGAGAAGTCCCAAAGTCCTTTTTCTTTAATGGAATAGGGGAATGTGCGCCAGAGTCCAAAGGCCTCTTCTTTCTGTGCAGGATGGTAACTTTACCAGTGTCTGGATTGTTGTATATTTTAGCTTGGTCGTCTGATGGATCTGGGTGGAAGAGTTCTTCCTCTACAGTCCTGGGTTGGGTGTTAGACCTTTTTGGTCCGGTAACACTTTCTTTTTCGACGACTTTTGGTGTTTTCCTTCTTTTTTTCGGCTCGGGCCCTTGTTCGGGGTCGACGAGTGTTTCGGGGTCGACTGGAGCTTTCGGGTCGACACGTTTTTTGTGCTCCGTAGGCTTTTTGGGATGAGTGTCCTTTCCCGAGTCGACGTTCTTCTTCAGGTAGACTGGTGTTTTCGGAGCACTTAGATTTGGGTCGACAGCTTTGTCTGGCCGTGCTACGGGCTTCGGTACGGCCCCCTTTTTGTCCGCGACCTTGGACGGGTCGATGGTTTTTGGAGCGGTAGTCTTATTCGGGTCGGCGACCTTCTTCGGTTCGGCGCCCTTAGGCTGCGTGCCACTGTTTGGTTCGACTACCTCTTTGGGGTCGACTTCTTTTGGCTGAGCGGCCTTCTTGTGGTCGACAGTCTTTTTTGGCTCAACGCTCTTTGGCTGCATGGCCTTTTTTGGTTTGACGCCCTTCGGGTCGATGACTTTTTTAGGCTCTGGAACCTTTTTTGGGACGATGTTACTGGGCCCTGGGGTCTCTGAAGGTTTCGGTTTCGATTTCGGAGCCGAGCCGGACGGCGGGGCTGGCAAAAGTTTTTTATGATCTTGGCTAAGGCCTTTTGGCGATGCCTCGACCGGAGCCTTTGGTAACGGGCTTATTGGTGTCGGGGGCTGTGTACTCACGATTTGCCCCAGCGGGATCTCGTCATCGGAGTCCGAGTAGTCCTCGACGGTGACGATCTCTAGGTCCGAGTCTTGAGCGTCCGGTAGGTCCTGGTCATCATCGAAGATGTTGTCCGGTTCCGGTGCCTGTCGCTGCATTTCTTGCCTAGCGGCCCGTCGGATCCGTATCGTTTTCTTCGACCGAAACTGGGCGCAGGCTAGGCAGGTTTCTTGGCGAAACAAAAGGGGATGATGGACGGAGCGTTTGAGCAAATCAAACACTCACCCCCAGTCAACTGATCTGGGTTTAATCCATCACCATTCTTTAGCCCACTCAGCCACCCCAGATCAGACATGACCATATGCAAATCAGTCTGGCCCTGTGCCTCATGGGAACAGTCCAGCCCGAACTGCCAAGCCATGTCTTCCCTGGACCGGAAACAAGCATCCTGGGACCGGTTTCAGATTCATAATCCTCATCCGCCAGGCTATCTTGAATCTAGTGGCCAAGTGAGCAAGGGACTCACGTCTGAGCATACCCTGCCACACTTAGGGCGAACAAAGCGAAACAAAAGGGGATGATGGACGGAGCGTTTGAGCAAATCAAACACTCACCCCCAGTCAACTGATCTGGGTTTAATCCATCACCATTCTTTAGCCCACTCAGCCACCCCAGATCAGACATGACCATATGCAAATCAGTCTGACCCTGTGCCTCATGGGAACAGTCCAGCCCGAACTGCCAAGCCATGTCTTCCCTGGACCGGAAACAAGCATCCTGGGACCGGTTTCGGATTCATAATCCTCATCAGCCAGGCTATCTTGAATCCAGTGGCCAAGTGAGCAAGGGACTCACGTCTGAGCATACCCTGCCACACTTAGGGCGAACAAAGCGAAACAAAAGGGGATGATGGACGGTTAGGTTTCTTCCCTATGGTCTGGGGAAAGGCACTTGTTGCATACTGAGTGTTTGTCAGTATGTGGGAACTTGGAGTGGCATTGTGGGCACCTTTTAAAAGGGCTTCTTTCCATCGACGGTCGGCTCATGTGGCGTCGAAAAGGCCCAACGGCCCGCGTCGACGACCGATGGGGGATGGAAAGCTGGATTGAGTAGAGAGGTACCGAGCGAGAACAATACCGTCGAAGTCGAAGGCCTTTTGGCCTATAGAAAGTTTTGTTTTCGATTCCGAAGTTGGAGTTATGGAGTTAGCATCCGAACCCAATGGCGGAAAAAAACAATCTGAGGATGGAGAGGATGCCCATGCGCACTGTAATCTAGAGGAGGAGTCACCTATCTCGTGATACTTCGAAGACTCTTCCAAGACAACAAAGTGCAATCATCCGGACCCAACACTATGCACAGATATGAATTCAGCAGCCCACATGCCTCGAACATACTATTACTAATGACTTACAAAGATATCGCAACCAGTTTTTATTGTGGGTGGTTGAAATTGCCGTCAAGCAGAACATACTACCTCGATTACTTTATGTCTTTCAGACACACCTGGTGAAATTGCTCAAAAAAGGTACAGTTGCCCTGCTGAATGGGGGGTAAGAAGCCATGGATTTCCAGACATCTGAAATTGTTACCACACGGCACATTTGTCGATCCAATTCCAGTGGTCTTTTTATGAGACTGTGTGTCACTGGATCCACATGTAAGCAGTGGCAGGCTAGCAAAAAGAGGAAGCCCCCTAGGATGCTATGTCTCAGAAATGTTAAAGCCTACACTGGAAAAGTGGGGCTCGGTCAGAAGAAATAGAAAATTGGCCACTTTCCCCTCCCCGTTCATGCCATTAGTGGGCAACCTAGATTTTTCGCCTGTAGCAATGAAGGATGAATTCGAGCACTGGTAACAAAGGTCTATAAGAATTTTGATCATCCTGTTCAACAACCTTTATTAAAAGCCTTACTACTGAGGTTTCAAAAAAATAATCAGGGATTGCCCTGCCCCCCCTTGAATTTCACTTAATAACTTATCTTCTTATAAACTTCTGATGGGATTTTTTCATTTCCGTAGCCTTAACACACTAGCTAAGCCAATTAGGCCTGCCACAACGCCACCCAAATGGGTTTTATAATTTCTTATACCTTTTCTTGTGTTCACTTAGGGATCTGACTATTTTCAATATATTAACTAATTTGTCATTAACATTGTATACTGCGTGATAGAAAGATCTATAATGCTCATAGAGGATGATCTTGGCCTTTGCTATTTATTTATTTATCGATTTATTAAGCGCAGTTGCTGCCCAGGGGCGTCCAAGCGCTGAGTTTAGACAGAGACGAGACGGAACACAGGGAGAACTAAAAGGGCTTCCTAAATAGTATGGTTTTCAGTTTCCTGCGAAAAGGGAGTAGGTCGGGTGTGGATCGAAGATCAACGGGGAGTGCATTCCACAACTTGGCGGCGTTCAGTGAGAACATCCTGCCCCCCGACCTAGCTCTCTTTACTCTAGGTACCACTGCCAGAAAAGCACCGGAAGACCGGAGGTTCCTGTTAGGGTGATAAGGGGTGACAAGGCTGGTGTTGATTGCTGATCCGGTCTTCCAAAAAGCTCGATGTGTGATACACAGAGCCTTGAAAGCCACTCTCTGTCTCACCGGTAGCCAATGTAGGCTTTTCAGTCCCTGTCTGACGGACTGTGACCGTGGGATTTGGAGTATGGTACGTGCTGCACAATTTTGTACCACCTGCAGCTTTCGAAGAGTCATCTCAGGCGCCCCCAGATATAGGGCGTTATTTGAGTCTAAGCGGGACTGGATAAGGCCTTGTACTGCCACCTTCTTGGCATCTAGAGGTAAAAGTGAAAGCTAACATTCTCCCTGTATGCTCGTATTGTTCATAAGAATACTATCCTACAGTTCTATTGTTTAATAATTCACTAGAGGAAAGGGAAATGTTACTTACCCAGTAAGCCTCTTTACTTGGCATGTAGAGTTGTATATTCACATGCTTTGCATACTCCTGCCATCTAGTGTTGGGTCCGGATGTTTGCAAGTTGTTTTTCTTCAAAGAAGTCTTTTCAGTTACGAGGTAGGTGACTCCTCCTTTTGGTGATATTGCGCATGGGAATCAACTTAGATGTTTTTCCCCGCAGAGGGTGAGAATGGAGTTAGTAAAGGTAGAATAGAGATGTCCATGCTTGTATCTGTGTGTATATATATATTCACTGAAAAAACCATAGGTTAGAGACCATATATAGTTAGCTGGACATTTTATTGACATAAAACCAATGAAATTCCATATATAGTTAGTTGCACTAACTATATATCGCGCACCCGCAATCCACTGCTGATGATGTCACATATTACATCATTCATGACATGGTCAGTGACATCACTGATGACATCACTGATGACATCTCAAATGACATCACTGATGACATCACTGATGACATCTCAAATGACATCATTGATGACATCATCTAGTGTCTGTGTGTTTTTGTAAAGTTTAAATATGTTTTACATATTGAAGAATGAGTGGATGTATGGAAGACTGAGTGTGTGTGTGGCTGGCTGGGAGGTGTGTGACTCTGTGCATATCAATGTGTACTTGTATCAGTGATTGTATAAGAGAGTAAGTATGTGTTAGTATATGTGTGAAAAGTATGGTGTTCTGTGTTTAACTGTATAGATGAGGAAATCGAAGTGTGATTGATTCTTCACAGGACTGACTAGGTGTATGAGTGCATATGATAGTGTTGTAATAATGAGTGACTGTATGTATGAGTGATTGTATGGGTGAATGAGTGAATGTGTGTGTAGACGTAGGAATCAGTGAGTGCGTATGTAGTAACTGGTATTGGTGTGTCACGATGTCATCAGTGATGTCATTTGAGATGTCATCAGTGATGTCATTTGAGATGTCACTGAAGTATGGTGTTCTGTGTTTAACTGTATAGATGAGGAAATGGAAGTGTGATTGATTCTTTACAGGACTGACTAGGTGTGTGAGTAACTCCATGGATGAGTGGCAGTGTGTGAGTGTCTGCATAGGTGTATGAGTGCATATGATAGTGTTGTAATAATGAGTGACTGTATGTATGAGTGATTGTATGGGTGAATGAGTGAATGTGTGTGTAGACGTAGGAATCAGTGAGTGCGTATGTAGTAACTGGTATTGGTGTGTCATGATGTCATCAGTGATGTCATTTGAGATGTCATTTGAGATGTCATCAGTGATGTCATCAGTGATGTCACTGACCATGTCATGAATGATGTAATATGTGACATCATCAGCAGTGGATTGCGGGTGCGCGATATATAGTTAGTGCAACTAACTATATATGGAATTTCATTGGTTTTATGTCAATAAAATGTCCAGCTAACTATATATGGTCTCTAACCTATGGTTTTTTCAGTGAATTTTCAAGGTTTTGTAAATGCAAATTCCTAACTATATATGGTCTATAACCTATGGTTTTTTCAGTGAATTTCATTGGTTTTTTAAAAGCTAATATCTATAGCTGTAAAATATATTCTTTATTACGTGACGTATCACGTAGCCACGTGAGACGCCTCATGACGCGTCGCATAACCGTGACGTATCGGCTCTGCAGCGCAAACGAAACCCGTAACGTAAGCGTGCCGGAGCACGCTTACAGATATATATATTTTTTTTAACCTTAATTAGACAAAATCCACACGTGCACATATCTTGAGGCCTTGCAAAGGCACATCAAACAAACAGTCCCTACAATTTTGCCAAGTTTGCTGGAAATCTATTCCCTTAATTTTTTTTTTACTGTTTCTCTTGGTTTTCCCCTTGTTACGCTTACCGGGACGCTACCCGGTACGCGAACCGGACGCTCCAAAAACACAAGATGGCGGACTCCCGCTACGCTGCCGGTTAGCTGCCCGGTTCGCGTACCGGGAAGCGCCTCTACCGCGAAAAATCGCGGGGGACTTTAATATCCCCCTCATCAATCCTAGGGGGTCAGGAGGGGTTTACCTTGCCCCCTTTCCTTCATTTCCCCCTTCTTTTTTCACCACATCTTGTCTCTCGAACCTACCGAGAGACAAGATGGCGGCCGCTCTGGACTGTTTACAATGTTGACAGCTACGCTGCCGGTTAGCTGCCCGGTGAGCTGCCCGGTTCGCGTACCGGGACGCGCCTCTACGGCGTAAAATCGCAAAAAAAAAAATTTTTTTATTTTTTGCCCCGCGGGGCACTTTAATATCCCCCTCATCAATCCTAGGGGGTCAGGAGTGGTCTACCTTGCCCCCTTTCCTTCATTTCCCCCTTTGTTTTTCACCACATCTTGTCTCTCGATCGTACCGAGAGACAAGATGGCGGCCGCTCCGGACTGTTTAGAATGTTGACAGACACCGGAGAGCCAATCAGCTTCGCTTCGCGAAGTTCCGTTACGCGTCAGGTACGCGAACCGGGGCGCTAACCGGAGCGCTGTCACAGATATATATATTTTTTTAAACGTTAATTTCTCAAAATCCACTGGAGCACATATATTGAGACATAGCAAAGGCACGTCGGGCAAACCATATCTACAATTTTGCCAAGTTTCATGTAAATCTATTCAGCCGTTCGAGCTAAAAGTGAGTCCAATCGCCCTACGGAAAAATGAATGGGAAAAACGCGTTTTGGGACCCCCCTTTTTTCTCGGCCCCCCCTTGACGAAACCCCCCCAAATTTTCAGGGGCTGCTCAGAAACACAATGTGCCATTTTCCTGAAAATTTCAGCCAATTCCGTCCACAAACGCCAAAGTTATTAGACATAGAATTTTCAGAAATCCCATAGAGAAAAAATCCTAACTATATATACCCACTGGCTATCGCCAGTAGGTAATATACATATATAAACATATATAATCTGCATATCTATATAAATATAAATGCATGCATACATATACATATATGCATACATATGCATGTTATTTACATGAAAGTTTTAAAAACACTAATAAAAGCAAAGCTAAAAAGCCACCTCATTACAAACAGAATGGCTTTAACTTAAACGAGGGCGAGATCTATTGCATTTTCAATGCTTGTTTACTTTGGTTCTATCAAGAAGGCATTCAGATGTGTCACACATTTGCCATAAATTCTGAATGTTAGCACTCTAGTTGCTCATTAGATCACTGTAGTAAAGCTAGTGCTCACCAGGGAAGTCTGCTGCTAATCATGGTTTGCAGCCATTTTCCCGCATTTTTTATCCCGCAGACTTTCAGTCCGCATACCATTATCCCGCAAGGTCATTGACCTCGCACACCATTATCCCGCATTTTTTCAAAACGCATGTGCATTTATCGCGCATGCCTTTACAAAGAATTACGTTTTAAAGGCATGTATGGTAAATGCATTTGCGTTGTGAAAACCACGATGACGAGAGAGGTAAGTGGGTTTGTGTTAATTTTTTCGTGCGTTAGTGATTGTGTAGTGTAGTGTAGTGTTGTGTTAGTGTAGTGTAGAGTTGTGGTGGTTGTTTAGTGTAGGGTCATGCTGGGGGTAGTGTTTTAGGGTTTAGGGTTGTGTTGTAGTGTTTGCGTAGTGTAGGGTCATGCTGGGGGTAGTGTTTTAGGGTTTAGGGTAGTGTTGTAGTGTTTGCGTAGTGTAGGGTCATGCTGGGGGTAGTGTTTTAGGGTTTTGGGTAGTGTTGTAGTGTTTGCGTAGTTTAGGGTCATGCTGGGGGTAGTGTTTTAGGGTTTTGGGTAGTGTTGTAGTGTTTGCGTAGTGTAGGGTCATGCTGGGGTGTAGTGTTTTAGGGTTTTGGGTAGTGTTGTAGTGTTTGCGTAGTGTAGGGTCATGCTGGGGTGTAGTGTTTTAGGGTTTTGGGTAGTGTTGTAGTGTTTGCGTAGTGTAGGGTCATGCTGGGGGTAGTGTTTTAGGGTTTTGGGTAGTGTTGTAGTGTTTGCGTAGTGTAGGGTCATGCTGGGGGTAGTGTTCTAGGGTTTTGGGTAGTGTTGTAGTGTTTGCGTAGTGTAGGGTCATGCTGGGGGTAGTGTTTTGGGTAGTGTTGTAGTGTTTGCGTAGTGTAGGGTCATGCTGGGGGTAGTGTTTTAGGGTTTTGGGTAGTGTTGTAGTGTTTGCGTAGTGTAGGGTCATGCTGGGGGTAGTGTTTTAGGGTTTTGGGTAGTGTTGTAGTGTTTGCGTAGTGTAGGGTCATGCTGGGGTGTAGTGTTTTAGGGTTTTGGGTAGTGTTTGCGTAGTGTAGGGTCATGCTGGGGGTAGTGTTTTAGGGTTTTGGGTAGTGTTGTAGTGTTTGCGTAGAGTAGGGTCATGCTGGGGGTAGTGTTCTAGGGTTTTGGGTAGTGTTGTAGTGTTTGCGTAGTGTAGGGTCATGCTGGGGGGTAGTGTTTTAGGGTTTTGGGTAGTGTTGTAGTGTTTGCGTAGTGTAGGGTCATGCTGGGGGTAGTGTTTTAGGGTTTTGGGTAGTGTTGTAGTGTTTGCGTAGTGTAGGGTCATGCTGGGGGTAGTGTTTTAGGGTTTTGGGTAGTGTTGTAGTGTTTGCGTAGTGTAGGGTCATGCTGGGGGTAGTGTTTTAGGGTTTTGGGTAGTGTTGTAGTGTTTGCGTAGTGTAGGGTCATGCTGGGGTGTAGTGTTTTAGGGTTTTGGGTAGTGTTGTAGTGTTTGCGTAGTGTAGGGTCATGCTGGGGTGTAGTGTTTTAGGGTTTTGGGTAGTGTTGTAGTGTTTGCGTAGTGTAGGGTCATGCTGGGGGTAGTGTTTTAGGGTTTTGGGTAGTGTTGTAGTGTTTGCGTAGTGTAGGGTCATGCTGGGGGTAGTGTTCTAGGGTTTTGGGTAGTGTTGTAGTGTTTGCGTAGTGTAGGGTCATGCTGGGGGTAGTGTTTTAGGGTTTTGGGTAGTGTTGTAGTGTTTGCGTAGTGTAGGGTCATGCTGGGGGTAGTGTTTTAGGGTTTTGGGTAGTGTTGTAGTGTTTGCGTAGTGTAGGGTCATGCTGGGGGTAGTGTTTTAGGGTTTTGGGTAGTGTTGTAGTGTTTGCGTAGTGTAGGGTCATGCTGGGGGTAGTGTTTTAGGGTTTAGGGTAGTGTTGTAGTGTTTGCGTAGTGTAGGGTCATGCTGGGGGTAGTGTTTTAGGGTTTAGGGTAGTGTTGTAGTGTTTGCGTAGAGTAGGGTCATGCTGGGGGTAGTGTTTTAGGGTTTAGGGTAGTGTTGTAGTGTTTGCGTAGTGTAGGGTCATGCTGGGGTGTAGTGTTTTAGGGTTTTGGGTAGTGTTGTAGTGTTTGCGTAGTGTAGGGTCATGCTGGGGGTAGTGTTTTAGGGTTTAGGGTAGTGTTGTAGTGTTTGCGTAGTGTAGGGTCATGCTGGGGTGTAGTGTTTTAGGGTTTTGGGTAGTGTTGTAGTGTTTGCGTAGTGTAGGGTCATGCTGGGGGTAGTGTTTTAGGGTTTAGGGTAGTGTTGTAGTGTTTGCGTAGTGTAGGGTCATGCTGGGGGTAGTGTTTTAGGGTTTAGGGTTGTGTTGTAGTGTTTGCGTAGTGTAGGGTCATGCTGGGGGTAGTGTTTTAGGGTTTAGGGTAGTGTTGTAGTGTTTGCGTAGTGTAGGGTCATGCTGGGGTGTAGTGTTTTAGGGTTTTGGGTAGTGTTGTAGTGTTTGCGTAGTGTAGGGTCATGCTGGGGGTAGTGTTTTAGGGTTTAGGGTAGTGTTGTAGTGTTTGTGTAGTGTAGGGTCATGCTGGGGGTAGTGTTTTAGGGTTTAGGGTAGTGTTGTACTGTTTGTGTAGTGTAGGGTCATGCTGGGAGTAGTGTTTTAGGGTTTAGGGTAGTTTAGTTGTTTAGTGTATGCTAAAGGCATATTCGTTCTAAAAGTTTTCGTTATTTTAATTTGCGGCCTAATAGTACATGCAGGAGTTTTTTTGCGGACTGATGGTATGCGGGATTTCGTCATATATTCGCTAATCATACTTTCTATGGCAAAATAAACCCCCTCATTTTATTCATTTTTAAATTAAATGTTTTAAGAGTTACCACTTTATTCCAATCAAGATGGCTTCAGGTGTGCCATACCTTTGTAATAAGTAGGACTGTTAGCACTCTAGTTGTTCTTTAGAACACTCTGGGACATTCTGTCATTGGGCTATAGTTGGGCTACATCTGGCTGATATTTGGGCTACATTTGTTTTTTTTGTCTCTGGTGGCCATCTTTGGGCTACATTGGGCTACATTGGGCTACATTTGGGCTCCAACATATATATAGCCCAATGTAGCCCAATATATATTTTTCAAAGTTAATTTTCGTAAAAACCACTGGAGCCTATATCTTGAGACATAGCAAAGGCACATCGGGCTACCAGTCCCTACAATTTTGCCAAGTTTGGTGTAAATCCATTCAGCCGTTCAGGCTAAAAGTGAGGCCAACCGCCCTATGGAAAATTGCATGGGAAAAACACGTTTTGGGACCCCCCTTTTTTCTCGGCCCCCCCTTGACGAAACCCCCCCAAATTTTCAGGGGCTGCTCAGAAACAAAATGTTCCATTTTCCTGAAAATTTCAGCCAATTCTGTCCTCAAACGCCAAAGTTATTCGACATAGAATTTTCAAAAATCCCATAGGAAAAAAATCCTAACTATATATACCTACTGGCTATCGCCAGTAGGTAATTAATATATAAATATCCATGAGATAACAGTGGTTCGAGGGGGAATTACTTACCTGGCTTTCTTGACTGATGAATGCTGGGAGTTGTAGTGTGCCGACGCCGCTATGACGCCTCTCCTCCAATCAGCTTGAACCACCTGGATGGCCACCAATGGCAGGACGTTATTTTGAACTATCAAAACGAACTGGCAGATATAATGGTGTATTAGGCATCTGATGAAGACATTGCTGTCGAAACGCGTCATGCCACACTTGCTGAATAAATCCCTTTCCTGAAAGCCCCGCTGAGTCTCTCCAGGTTCTTCTTGTAGGAATCATGCTTCTTTCATTCGATTGCGCGTCAGCCCTTGGGCGCGCTTGAGTAGACCCGTCTTCTGAAGCGGCCGGAGGCACGAGGGCACAACTTTCTCAATAGTCCAAGGAATTGGAAGCACTCCGGCCCGCCGCTCTCCTAACTCGCAAGGCTTCCGCTGCAGCCCAGCAGTCCGTGACCTCACGGAGCAGTCAGGATCACTGCATTCTTGGCTCCAGGATCAGCGTTGCAGGAGCTACTAGCGGCTTAGACGTTTGGGGACCCAGGAGAGGGGAAGACTTCAGCCACTGCACAGCCCACACGTTTCACAAGCGTCCACAATCATCCAGCACTCCATGAGATAACAGTGGTTCGAGGGGGAATTACTTACCTGGCTTTCTTGACTGATGAATGCTGGGAGTTGTAGTGTGCCGACGCCGCTATGACGCCTCTCCTCCAATCAGCTTGAACCACCTGGATGGCCACCAATGGCAGGACGTTATTTTGAACTATCAAAACGAACTGGCAGATATAATGGTGTATTAGGCATCTGATGAAGACATTGCTGTCGAAACGCGTCATGCCACACTTGCTGAATAAATCCCTTTCCTGAAAGCCCCGCTGAGTCTCTCCAGGTTCTTCTTGTAGGAATCATGCTTCTTTCATATATATATATATATATATATATATATATATATACACACACATATATATATATATATATATATATATCTCCTCTCAACTGTTCCCGTCGCAGAGGGAACTCCTTGTGTTGGTGCCCGCGTCTGAGACCGGGAGCGTGTCTCCGTTTAATTCCAGAAACAAAAAGTCAGGCGGCACACTTCTTGGCAGTAGATTTAAGATTTATTTTCACAGGTTTATCGCAAAACTCGTACGCGTTTCGAACAAACGTTCTTGGTCCCGGCAGTGTTCTAGAACACTGCCGTGACCAAGAACGTTTGCCGCGTGACTTTTTGTTTCTGGATATATATATATGGATAAATACACACACACACATATATATATGAATAGAGATGTCCATGTATGTATGTGTATAGATGTATATATATGAAAGCTCAAATTCCTCGTTTTTTCAAAAGAATTACCGCACTCACGGGGTGCGTTTGCAGATTTCTTTATTTTCTTACTGCTCGAAAAAACGCGTTTCGGCGTGTAGCCTTCGTCGGTGTTCATGACACCGTAGGTGTGGCATGCTAATAAAGTTTCAAGCATGTATAGACATCAAGAAGGAACAATCACCCCTATGCACATCATGAGCGCCATTTTGGAATTCTCAACGTTGCATAAACAAAGCACATCAACATTCAATACATTTGAATAAACGCGCTAAAAATGCGCTAAAAAGAGTCCTATGACACCGTGAATCGGCAAAACAATTCATCCATATTTACACAAGGTAAAGGGGTGTAAGAACACAGTCTTGCCGTGGATCGGCTTATGTCCCTTACTTGAAAACTAATAACGCACAAGTTACTACTTGTGTAGCGATATATCTGTAAGAGACATTAGTTAGTGATAGATTCCTTACCTTAGAATATCCCCAGGCGTCAGACTGGATCCGGAATTTTTTGCATAGCAGTACCCTTGCGCGTCGGTAGGTGTCGTCTGCGGCTCCGCGTCCGTCGTCGGCGTCCTGGGCGCCGTGATGACGTCATCGGAGTACTCAGACGCCGCTTCCACGTGCTGACGTCAGTTGTTAGACACAGCTTTTCTGCGCCAAAAACGCAGAGCCATGTTAAAAACCAACACTGGTGCCATTGAAACTAGGCCCTTGAAAGGGGATGACCTTAACCCTAGATATCGGTTCGCAGAACGGGGAGGATGGGTGGGTCGGTAAGGAATCCATCACTAACTAATGTCTCTTACAGATATATAGTTACACAAGTAGTAACTTGTGTATCTGAAAGAGACACGTTAGTGATAGATTTCTTACCTTAGAATAGATACCCCAGCAATACCAACCCCGGTGGTGGGTCTGCGAACCAATAATCACACCAGAAAGTCCTGGAGGACGGAACGGCCAAAGAAGCCATCCCTCCAGACTTGACTGTTCAGGCAATAGTGTCTTGCAAACATGTGCAGCGAGGCCCACGTAGCTGCCTGGAAAATGTCCTGCAAGGGCACTCCCCGGCTTAGGGCAGTGGTAGTCGCCGTGGCTCGAGTGGAATGAGCCCTCAATCCAACAGGGGGCTCCTTCTTAGCCAAGGAGTAACATGCTTGGATACACAAGATGATCCACCGAGATATGGTCCGCTTGTGCACCGCCTTTCCCTTCTTACCGCCCACGTAACCAACAAAGAGTTGGTCATCCACCGGGAACTGGCGTGTGCAATCCAGATAGAAGGAGAGCGCATGTTTTGGGTACAGACGGTGGCACCATGCCACAAACGTATTCGATTTTGTGGAGGGACGCCTGGCTGCCAGAATGACATTACAGACTTCAGGAGGAAAGTCAAATGGCCTCAACTGTCGCCGCTCAATCTCCAAGCATGGAGGTGGAGACTGGACAGGTTCGGGTGGAGGACTGTCCCCTGCTGCTGCGACAGAAGGTCCTCCTGAAGAGGCAGACAAACCGGGGGATCGACTGACATACTGAGTAGCTCGGGATACAAGTACCTTCGTGCCCAGTCCGGAGCCACAAGGATGACTTGGGCCCGGTCGCGCTTGATCTTCTTCAGCACTCTGGGCAGAAGTGGTATAGGCGGAAAGGCGTACAACAGACCGCAACTCCACTCGCGACGAAAAGCGTCTCCGAGCGAGTGCCGCCTTGGAAATTCCAACACGCAGAACTGATGACATATGCGCGGTCTCTTCTGTGGCGAATAGATCTAACCAAGGCTCTCCCCACTGCTGAAAGAGGCCTTGCGCCACGTCCGAATTCAGACGCCATTCGTGATCCATCATGCACCGACGGCTGAGCTCGTCCACCCTGGCGTTCAGAGAACCTGCCAGGTGTTGAACCACCAGGGTCACGCCCTGATGTTCCAGCCACTGCCAGAGGCGCAGAGCCTCCTGGCAAAGGGTCCACGACCCCACCCCACCCTGTTTGTTGCAGTACCACATGGCGGGGGTGTTGTCTGTGAACACCTGCACTACACTCCCCTGGACAGAGGGGAGGAATGCCTTCAGTGCAAGCCGGATCGCCCGCAGCTCCAGAAGGTTGATGTGGAGCCGGGATTCCGCCGGAGACCAGAGGCCTCTGATCTCCGCCTCTCCCATGTGGCCGCCCCAGCCCTGGAGGGACGCGTCCGTCACAACTACGTGCTCCGGTTGGGGAAGGGACAGGGATCTGCCTCTGACCCAATCGCGGTCCGTGAGCCACCACTGCAGCTGTCTCGCAGTGCCCTCCGAGATCAGGACATGGTCGGATAGGTTGCCCTGTTGCTGGGACCACTGAAACATTAGGTCCCACTGCAGAGCCCGCATCCGCTACCGGGCGTGATGCACCAGAAGGCAGCAGAAGGCCATAAGCCCCAGAAGCCGCAGCGTCAACCTGACTGAGACCCGGGATAAAGGCTGAAAGAGTAGAATCAGAGCCTGAATATCCCGAACCCGCTGTTCGGGTGGATAAACCCGAAACTGCGCCGAGTCGAGAACCGCTCCAATGAAGAGGAGCTTCTGAGAGGGCCACAGGTGTGACTCCGCCACATTGATGGAGAACCCCAGCTGGTGCAGGAGATCTGCCGTCGTCTGGAGGTGGTTGACGACTGTTTGGGGGGAGCCCGCCTTCAACAACCAGTCGTCGAGGTAGGGGAAGACTGAAACCCCTAACCTGCGCAGATGAGCTGCGACCACCGCCATCACCTTTGTGAACACCCGTGGGGCGCTGGTAAGGCCAAAGGGGAGCACGGTAAACTGAAAGTGCTCGTGGTCAACCATGAACCGCCGGTGGGCCGGCAGGACGGGGATGTGGAAATAAGCGTCCTGCAAGTCCAACGCTACCATCCAGTCTCCAGGGTCTAGGGCAGCTAAAACCTTAGCCAACGTCAGCATCTTGAACTTCTCCTTCCGGAGGAAGCCGTTGACGTTCCGTAGGTCGAAGATAGGGCGTAGGACCCCTTTGCCCTTCTTGGGTACCAGAAAGTAGTGGGAGTAGCAACCACACCCTAGTTCTGGCCCCGGAACGCGCTTGATGGCCCCCTTGGCCAAGAGGGCCGTAACTTCCTCCTGCAGAAGTCGCAAAAGATCCCCCGATACGCGGTGGTATTGCGGTGGCATGGCTGAAGGAGTCGCCTCGAAGGGGAGGGAGTAGCCCCTTGGGACGATTTGCAGCACCCACCTGTCCGATGTGACAGTGCGCCAGTGGAGGAGGTGAAGGCGAACCCTGCCCCCCACTGGCATCACATGGGCCTGAAAGCACGGACTAGGAGGGTTTTGAGGCAGTTGCTGCGGGGGAGGGTGTGGATTGGCCTCGCCGCTGTCCCCGACCGCCTCCACGGCGGTTTCCACGGCCGCCACCGCGTTGGATGTTAGTCTGCAGTGCGTGGCTGGCAGCACGTGTGGGGCGCCCCTTCCTTGGTCACGAAAGGAGCGAAAGGCACCCGTTTGATGGAGCGGGGCCGAGAGGCCCAAGTACCTGGACGTAGCACTGGAGTCCTTAAAGCGCTCAAGCGCATGGTCTGCCTTGTCGCCAAAAAGGCGACGGCCATCAAACGGCATGTCCATGAGTGTATTCTGGACATTGGCCGAGAAGTTGGCGGACCCCAACCAGGTGTGGCGACGAATCGCCACCGTAGTTGCCATCGCTCTGCCCAGTGAGTCGGTGGTATCCAGCCCACACCGGGTAGAATACCGCGCTGCATCTCGGCCCTCCACAAGGGCCTGGCCGAGTTTAGCCCGTGGCAGCACGTCCGCGACCGTATCCCACAGAGAGTGGGTGTAGCGGCCCAGGAGGCATGCGGTGTTGGAAGACCGCAGTCCCAGACTTAGGGAGGAGAATACCTTTTTGCCGTACTGCTCATACCTCTTGGATTCCCTGTCAGGTGGAGATGATGGGAATGCGGTCTGGGAATTCGAAGCCTGTATAACTATGCTCTCAGGGGTGGAGTGGGTGGACAGGAAACAAGGGTCGCCCGGGGCCTGTCGGTGGCGTCTAGCCACGTTCCTATCTACAGGCGAACCTGTAGCGGGCCTGGACCAATTGCCCAAAAGAACGTCGGTTAAGGCCTCATTAAACGGCAGCAGAGGCTCAGCCGAGCTTGACTGCGGTTTAAGGACCTCAGTGAGGAGGTTAGTCCTCACGGCCGCGACGGGGAGCTCATGGCCCAAGGCCTTGGACGCCCGTGTCAACACCACACTGTAGGTTGCCCCCTCCTCCGTAGCCACGGTAGGAGGTGAGACAAAACCAGTGTCTGGCGAGGTGTCCAGACCACTGGCATCCCCAAGTCCACCTGTCCTGTCCTCCTGGGACTGACACTCTCGTGTCAGAGGGTCCTCAGACCCCTCCCAATTCTCCTCATCACTCATCTCCTGATATTCAGGGGTGTCAAAGAATGGGGCCGGTTCATTGAAGTAAAACTCTCCAAACGGTGTCGGGAGCGGGTGGCGCTGGAACCGGATCAATGGAGGCATCGGGGACGGCGCTGCCCGAAGACGGCGCCGGAGGGGAAACCTGATGGACCGGCGCCGGTGAGGTCGACAGGTCAACCGGCAATGACCCGGATCCAGAAGCGGATCCAGCGGGGCCCGGCGGCGCCGAGCCCGAAGGCGCCGGCAGCGTCGGGGCTGAAGCACCCGCCAGCGTCGGGCCGAAGCCCCCGACCCGCCAGGGCCCCCAGACGGGTGCGCTGGGCCCAGAGGTGCCGCGGAGCCCGCCGGAGGAGTGAGGGACCTCATGGGCACGAGGAAACGCTCGATCTCCTCCGGCGTCGCGTGTGGCCCAGGGACCAGAGGGTGTGGAGCCAGACGCGACTCCGACGGAGCCGCGTGGGCGGTGTCTACTGAACCCCCGGCCGCGTCAGGGGGAGTCGGAAGAGCGATGACGTCTCTTCGACTTCTTATGCTTACCTGACTACTTCGAACCTGAGGAGTGATGTCGACTCCCGCAGCTATGATGGCTCCGCTCCCGCAACCTGTCCCTCGACCTCCGTCCGGACCGGGACCTTTCACGACGCGGGCCGACTGCCGGAGCTCGAGTCACTTGCGGGACCGCTCCCGCCTAGCTTTCGAAGTCAGGGCCCGGCAGTCGGAGCAGGTCTTGTCGTCATGGTCGACGCCGAGACAGTGGAGACACCGGCGGTGAGGGTCGGTGACCGACATCAGTCAGTCGCAGTCCTCACAGGGCTTAAAACCTGGCATCCCTATCGGCACCGTTCGGAGTCGAAGACTCGAAAAATGATCAAAAAGGATCGTAAAAAGTTTAGTCAAAAAATGACTAAGGTACCACTTTTTCCTGAAACTGCTCTGCTGGCGCGGAAAAAAGAAGAACTCACGTCGGCACGCGGAGGCGGCGTCTAAGTACTCCGACGACGTCATCACGGCGCCCACGACGGACGTGGAGCCGCAGACGACGCCTACCGATGTGCAAGGGTACTGCTACGCAAAAAAATTCCGGATCCAGTCTGACGCCTGGGGATATTCTAAGGTAAGGAATCTATCACTAACGTGTCTCTTTCAGATACAAAATTTCTGCGAAAATATAAATCAATCAAAATAGTCCACAGCATATGTACAATTAATCTCATACACCTTAAAATACTAATTCAATTCATAAGTATTATATTAGTGTAGTATCAAATCATTCACTGCTTCTTTAAAGGCAATCAAGATAACTTACAGCATATATACATGTAATCATATAGATCTTAAAATACTTATTCAAGTCCTAAGCATTATATTAGTATAAAATGCAGTCATTCAATGCTTCTTGTAAAAGGACAAACAGCATAAGGTGAATCTGAAACGAGACGGGAGGAAATATTATACTACTTCCGCAAATAGACAGCTAAGTCCTCTCCACTATTAAGGCCCCTCGAAAATGTTGTTGATAAATCAATAATATATCTAGATTCTAGACGGCATAGCTTACACAGTCTATCGCCGGCCCTGATATTAACGGGAATGAAATCCAAGCCAAAGTACTGCAGCTTGCTCCTGTCACCCTGATGGAATTCAGCAAAATGCTGCGCGACTGGATATCCAGGATCTGCTTTATCAATCGCTTTTAAATGCTCCAGTATTCTGATTTTGAGCTGATGTATGGTACTGCCTATGTAGCGCAAGCCACATGGGCAGACCAGACAGTAAACTACGTACGGTGTACAGCACGTAATGAACTTAAAAATGTCCTTAGATCTTCCTGTTTCCGGTAAAGTGTATGTGAGGACCCTTTTGCTAGCTGCACATGTCTTGCATCTACTGCAAGGGAAAAAACCCTTCATCTATTTCAGTGCATTAGTTCTAGGTATCACATTATCTAGATGGCTCTTAACCAGCATTTCTTGTAGGGACCTGGCTTTTCTGAATGTAATCAGTGGGTATGCAGGTATATCATCCTTAATTACATTATCAGTTTGAAGAATATGCCAGTTCTTTTTCAGCATCTTCTTGAGGTGATTGGCCTCAGAGGAATAAGGGGTAATCATGCGGAATTTACCTTCCTTCTTGGTGTTCTGCTCCTTGGATTTGTCTATGACAAGTTCTTCCCTAGGAATCTTTCTGACCCTCTTAAGTGTCTTCTCGAGTGAGCCCCTGTCATAGCCTCTCAGATTAAATCTAGTGGCAGCCACCTCAAAGTCCTGTTCTCTAGAGCTATTTCTTCGTAATCTGAGGAGTTCACCATACGGTATACTCTGGATCAGCTTCGGCGGATGGTTACTACTGGCAAAGAGTTGAATTGCCAGCCGTCGGTTTGCGAAAAAGTGCTGTGTGCAGTCTACCATTATCAACAAACACCCTCAGGTCCAAATAGCCCACTGCCACTGGACTAATGGTACCCGAGAAGTGTAAGTTGTCGTCATTCTCAATAAGGATATCGATATAACCCTGAGCTGTGTCTATCGTCCCCTGCCACACAATGAACAGGTCATCGATATATCTATGCCATTGTACAACCTTTCCACTGTTCTGTCCCTGATAGTGCCTGGGCACCTGCTCCTCCCACCAGCCAACAAACAAGTTTGCATAACTGGGGGTAAAGCAGGTGCCCATAGCTGTTCCTGACACTTGCCTGAAGAACTGGTCCTTAAACAGAAAAATGTTGTCCGTGAGACAGAACTCGGCAAACTCAAGTAACATCAAGTTGTGCTGCGCATAGCGTAGCTGCCGTTGATCTAAATAGTGTCTGACCGCATGCAAGCCATGGTCATGTTTAATACAAGTGTACAAACTCGTAATGTCCAACACTTTTAACAAGTAGGTAGAGTCCCAGGTGATTTTAGCAATCTTATTTAGAAAATCTTTAGTGTCTTTTGTATGACTGGAGCTGTGCTACAAAGGGAAACAGAAAATTATCAATAAACATAGACAAATGTTCGGTCAGACCATTAACGGAACACACAATAGGTCTTCCAGGTGGATAATGGCAGTCCTCATGCAGTTTAGGAAGGTGGTAGAACGTGGGGACCATAGGGTTGCTACTGCGCAAAAATAGATGTTCTTCGCTCCCTAGCATCGATTGATCATACCACTTCCGTATCAAACTGTCAGAGTTTCACACTTTGTTTGTATGCCTCATGATTGGTTCTCTGATAGTACTTCAAATCAGATAGTTGTCGAATTGCCTCATTCCGATATTGTTCTCTAGTTAACAGGACAACGTTTCCACATTTATCCGATGGCTTTATAATGATGTTTGCATCGTTCATCAGGCCCTGCAGTGCTCTTCTTTCGGCTGGGGTGATGTTGCCCACTTGCACATGACATCTTTTTCTCTTTCGAAATTTCATGAGATCATTGGTCATCACCCCCGAGAAAACATCAATAGCGTCCCAGGGCATCTGGGGATTGAACACAGAAGTTGGTTTGAAGAGACTTTCCTTCCTTTCTTGTTCAAAAACCTTGTTTTAATGCTCTTTCCGCCATATTCATAGTGGTAACTGAGTGTTCATCTAATTCTAATCTCAGATCTTCGAGGAGTTCCAAGCCAGGTAAATCCTTGCTACTCAGTATGTCCGTGGCTGTTAATCTCAGTGGCATGACCGTAGAATCTTTGGTGTGAGGTCTTAATTTGAAGTTCTTATGTAATTTGAGTTTACGTACAAAACAAAATAGGTCTATCTGGGTCTGCGTATATTCCAGACGATTACTCGGGCAGAAGGTTAAACCGAGACTCAAGAATTTAGTTTCCATGTCCGTGAGACACCGTTTGGTGAGATTGACTACAGTTAAATTTGTTATTTCTACTGCCCCTCGGTTGTTCTTTTCTTGCTTCGATTTATCCAGGTCTGTGTTCTTCCTCTTCCTGCCCCCGCCTGCTCTTCGGGTCTTTCTATGGAACCCTCCGGGGGTTTGTTTTTGCCTCTCCGCAGCGAGGACTGGCGGATGATTTTGAACTCGTTGTGAAAAGGGACAGCATTTCCTCTCCTTTCCACTCTCGGGAGCGACTGATTATCACTTGAGTCGTTCTCTGTGACTTCAGACTCAGAGGTCTCCACATTAGGCTCTGGCATTAGTTGCGTTCTTTGATGCAACTCCTTTCTAGGGGGGTCAAATTTTTAGCAAATGTTAAAACTCGCCACTGCAGGTAGTCGTTTTCATCACAGGTGTATTTCTCTCGTTTTCTTGTTTTAATCTTTTGTTCATATTTGGTTAATCACAGTTTCATCTGCCCTTTAAGTTCCTCTATTTTGCTAGTATCCTCCTCCTTGCTCAGGTCCTCTTCCAGAATCTTGATTCCTGCTAATGCCTTCTCCCGATCACTCCAGGCATATTTAACAAGAATTTTCAAAGTTCCTTCACAATAATAGGCCGTGTGATCCGCCCAATCGGTAAGGAGTTGAGGGCCGGGATTCTCATAAGAGGGCACCGTGTATACCCTTAATCCTCTTGGAACGCGATGTTCTCCTATATAACTCTGCAAGCTGGTGGCCTCCACTTGCGCACTTCACGTTCATAGTCTTTCCATCTTATTTAATTTGTCCTGTAATCTATTGCCTTGTGGTTTTATCACTGGTGCTGTGGACACTGCTGTTGCATCATGTCCTTTAAACATTCCTTTCGCGGCGAGTAGTTTCGCAGAACAGGCCTACCACAATTGGAGTCTTAAGGCTTTCAGCAAAAGAAGTTCGCTAAACGCTCCCCCTACGCCTTGCCGCTTGTATGTAATGTTTTTCATACAGAAGGGGCTCACCGTTAGAAATTGTAGGTGTGGCATTATTAACATGCCACACCTACAGTGTCATGAACACAGATGAAGGCTACACGCCGAAACGCGTTTGTTTGAGCAGTAAGAAAATAAAGAAATCTGCAAACGCCCCCCGTGAGTGTGGTAATTCTTTCGAAAAAACGAGGAATTTGAGCTTTCATGTATTGCGGCTATCCACGACCGCTACTAGCACCCGCCTGAGAGTGCTCCGTCACGAGGTGGAGACGGAGCGTAACATATATATATATACACACACACATACAAGCATGGACATCTCTATTCTACCTTTACTAACTATATATTAGCCACAACGCCATTAAGGAGACCCGCCCCAACGAACCAAGCACTACGTGGCAAATTTGGAGGAGAATCGTGGTAGCGGTAGTGTGCTTGGCGAGCTGCGGCCACGGGAGGGCGCAACTTTGGCCCAGATGGGACCGTGACTTCACGGCGAGACACGGAGCACTGGCACGGCGTTTCCCAGATACGCCCGAAACGTAGGCTGCAGAAGGCGTAGGGCAGCACAGAAAAGGTCATTCAGCCCCACTGAATTATTTTCAGGACTCTGACAGCCTTTTCCATCATCCGCCTCGAAGGATGCTGGAAATTGCAGTTCCTGGATTACCACCAATGGGGAGGATGCACTGCGCATATCAATGAAGGACTGCATTTGGCGCCAGTTTTTGGGGG
Source organism: Lissotriton helveticus (assembly GCF_964261635.1). Lineage (NCBI taxonomy): Eukaryota > Metazoa > Chordata > Amphibia > Caudata > Salamandridae > Lissotriton > Lissotriton helveticus. Next base: position 1,783,435,348 of record NC_136065.1, read on the forward strand.
AATGAAGGCATTTGATGAAGGAGACAATACTCCGAAACGCGTTATGCCAACACCATTCTGAATGAATTAATAAATCTACCTGAATACTGCCTGCTGAGTCTCCCGTTGTTTCTTTCAGAGGCGACTTTTCTTGGATATATTTGCGGAGCCACAACGCCATTAAGGAGACCCGCCCCAACGAACCAAGCACTTCGTGGCAATTTTGGAGGAGAATCGTGGTAGCGGTAGTGTGCTTGGCGAGCTGCGGCCATGGGAGGGTGCAACTCTGGCCCAGATGGGACCGTGACTTCACGGCGAGACACGGAGCACTGGCACGGCGTTTCCCAGATACGCCCGAAACGTAGGCTGCAGAAGGCGTGGGGCAGCACAGAAAAGGTCATTCAGCCCCACTGAATTATTTTCAGGACTCTGACAGCCTTTTCCATCATCCGCCTCGAAGGATGCTGGAACTTGCAGTTCCTGGATTACCACCAATGGGGAGGATGCACTGCGCATATCAATGAAGGACTGCATTTGGCGCCAGTTTTGGGGGAATGAAGGCATCTGATGAAGGAGACAATACTCCGAAACGCGTTATGCCAACACCATTCTGAATGAATTAATAAATCTACCTGAATACTGCCTGCTGAGTCTCCCGTTGTTTCTTTCAGAGGCGACTTTTCTTGGATATATATATATATATATATATATATATATATATATATATAAGGGGATTTCTGAAGGAACAGCTCGCTTTAATTCAGGATGACGCCAGCAACGACGAATGCATTTCGGTCTAACAGACCTTCCTCAGCGTCCAATGCCATGTCCTTTTCAAATGCTACTCACACTGCGTAAAATACTAGACTGCACTGCTAGCTCCTCCCCCTGATGCTATAGGCACACCTGCGCAGCTCCCAGTTGGTTCAAGGAACTGCAATTCCCAGCATGCACTTTCCCGGCAACAATCTGGTCAGTGGCGTGAGGGGGAACTTGCTCAACTGTAGGTCCGTGCTGGCACAGGTGAGTTGGAAAGGACAGTTGAAATCACCCCAAAGTTTGCAGTCATTCCTCTTTGTCCCCGCAATACTGCCACAGCCATTGGCCCTGACACAAGAAGCGACCCGACTCTTTACTGGCTTTTCGCTGTTCCAGCGTGGTATGCAAGTTGAGGGATCAACAAGAGTCGGTGTCCGCCAGAAACTTGATGCTGCAGCGCGAGGAAGGAGGTATGACATTTCCATGAGCAACACGCCTCGCATTTGGCAGCTCTCTCGTATTTCTCGCATCACGATAATGGCTGTGGCAGTATTGCGGGGACAAAGAGGAATGACTGCAAACTTTGGGGTGATTTCAACTGTCCTTTCCAACTCACCTGTGACAGCACGGACCTACAGTTGAGCAAGTTCCCCCTCACGCCACTGACCAGATTGTTGCCGGGAAAGTGCATGCTGGGAATTGCAGTTCCTTGAACCAACTGGGAGCTGCGCAGGTGTGCCTATAGCATCAGGGGGAGGAGCTAGCAGTGCAGTCTAGTATTTTACGCAGTGTGAGTAGCATTTGAAAAGGACATGGCATTGGACGCTGAGGAAGGTCTGTTAGACCGAAATGCATTCGTCGTTGCTGGCGTCATCCTGAATTAAAGCGAGCTGTTCCTTCAGAAATCCCCGCTGGCCTCCTGTCTTCTTTTTTTTTAAAGAAATATATATATATATATATATATATATATATATACGCGCAACAGGTATGGGTACCCGGTGAGGTGGGTGGGCACATGTGAATCTACAGCTCTACATGCCAAGAACAGATGCTTATTGGGTAAGTAACATTTTCCGTTCGAGGCATGTGAGCTGTAGATCACATGCTTTGCATAGACTATACAGCAGTATTATCCCAAAGCACTGGCCAACCTGTAGCTGTTGCAGTTATTTAAAAAAGTGTTTCAAGTACTGCTTGGCCTACATAACCTTGTTGCCTCGCTAACATCTAACCATTAGTGTTTGGTGAATGTGTGCGGTGTATACCATGTTGCTGCCTTACAAATGTCAGCTAATGGAACATTCCCTAAGACGGCCATAGTAGTCCCTATTTTGCGCATGGAATGCGCTCTAGGGGGTATTGTCAAGATTCTTTTCGCTTTCACATAACATGTTTGGATACATTTCATGATCCATCTAGCAATGCCGGATTTAGAGTTGGATTGTCTTTGTGTAGTGGCAAAAAAGCAACAATAAGCTGTTTTGTTTTACAAACAACTTTTGATTTTTTTTACATAATATAGTAGAGTTCTTCTAATATCTAGTGTGTGTAGAGCTCGTTCTGCTACAGAATCATGTTGAGGAAAGAACACAGGTAGCTCAATAGATTGATTGATGTGAAATGCAGAAACTACTTTAGGTAGAAATTTGGGATTGGTTCGAAGAAGCACCTTGTCTTTTGAAGCTGAAAGAAAGGCTCTTGGATAGTCAGTGCCTGGAGTTCGCCAACTCTCGTTAGGGAAGTGATTGCCATCAGGAAAGCAACCTTCCATGAGAGGAATTGTAATTGACACCTGTTCATTGGTTCAAAAGGTGGACCCATTAGTCTTGCAAGGACTATGTTCAAGTTCCATACTGGTGCGGGTGGAACTCTTGGTGGTATTACTCTTTCTAGTTCTTCCATAAAGGCTTTAATCACTGGTACTCTGAATAGGGATAAGTGATTAACATAAAGGTGTCTCCTGTGCTTTAGAGTCCATAATCCTTGGGTTGTATGACTTTGAAGGCGAGCGCTCCATCCAGTGAGCAATGCATCTGCTGTTATCACTGTCTGTGGAGCAGGGTCGAGAAAGGGCCGCCCTTTGTATACATTTTGAGGGTTCCACCACTGCAAAGAGCAATGTGTGCGGCTGTCTACCAAACACTAGATCGGTTAATCAACCCTGCGACTCGTTCCAATGACTTGCTAAGCATTCTTGAAGGAGACGCATGTGAAGTCTTGCATGGGGAACAATTGTAATGCAAGACGCCATCATGCCTAGCAGTTGAATGAAGACTCTTGCGGGCAATGATTGGTTGGGCTAAAATTGATAGAGAAGGGACTGAATAATGTGAATCATGGCTGTATTGGGAAAGGCTTGAGCTTTGTAAACGTCTATTGTATCTCCCAGTTAAGTTTGTGTGTTGGAAGGCTGTAGATGAGACTTCACCGCATTCACTGTAAACCCTAGTTGGTGAAGTAAGTGAATAGTGGCTCGAGTGTGTTGGAAACACATTTGGTAAGTACTGACTGATGTCGTCCACGTATGGGAAGACATGGATGTGTTGTTGTCTCAGATGTGCTGCACCTACCGCCAGGCTTTTGATAAATACCCTGGGAGTAGTGGTGACTCCAAACAGTAGTACTTTGAATTGGTAATGGTGACCCGCTATGATGAATCTGAGGTATTTGCAATGAGCGGGATGAATTGCAATATGGAAATGTGTCTTTTTAACCTAGTGTAGACATAAAATCGCCCTGCTGTAGAAGCGGGAGCACTTGTTGAAATGTTACCTTGTGGACATGTTCTGACAGTATGTAGAGGTTTAGTTCTCTGCGATCCAGAATAGGTCTCAAGGAGCGGTCCTTTTTGGGGATGAGAAAGTACAGGGATGTTGTAACGGTACAGGTTCTATGGCTCCTTTGGAGAGGAGAGATTGTACTTCTTGCTGAAGTAGAAGTAAATGTTTTGGCAACATTTTGTGAGAACTTGGTGGTATGTTTGGAGGATTGTTGGTAAGGACCAGGCAATAACCATGTTGGATAATTCCTAACACCCATTTCTCTGTGGTGATAGATTGCCAAATGGGGAGGAATTGTAGAAGAAGTCCCCAACAGGTGCTAGATGATCGAGGGAAAGTCGCTGCTTTTTGAGGGAGAGGGAATTACGCTGTGCAGAACCCTGGCCTCAAACTTTGTTGTTGTTACCTCTATATCCTCCTCTAAAGAAACCCCTTGTAGAGGAAGATTGATTGTTGCCTTTGTAAGAGGTGGCAGTATTCTCTCAGGACATGGTCTTGGACCCCCCACGGGAGAAGGAGCGACAAAAGGAGCCCCGACTAGAGGGAGACTGCAGAGCTCCCCTAGACTTGGCTACCTCTGTGTCTTTTTTATTTTTTTCTAATGATTTATCTATTTCAAGCCAGAAGAGATGTTCCTTGTTAAAAGGAGTATTTAAGATAGACTGTTGTACTTCTGGTTTGAAACCCGAAATCCTCAACCATGCATGTCTACTTAATAACACATTAATGTTGATCTTTCAAGCTGCGGTATCTGCAGCATCTAACGCGCATCTTTTTTGGACTAAATCTTGGGCTTTTGCTTTGTGTTCATCTGGGAGGTACTGCAGCAACTGCTTCATTTCGTCCCAGTGTGCCCTATCATATCTGGCTAGCAGTGCCTGAGTGTTGGCAATATGTCAATCATTTGCTGCTTGGGCAGCTACTCTTTAATCACAGGTATCTAATAGTTTTGACTCCCTGTCTGGAGGGGGAGCATCACATGTAGTCTGTGAATTGGGCCGTTTACGGGCATTAGAAACTACTAAAGAGTCTAGTGGCTGCTGACCTTTAATAAAAACTGGATCTGAGGGAGCAGTTTATATTTTTTTATCAATCCTCGGGTGAGAATGTGAGCTTTGAAGATGTCATCAGCATGTCTCATCATACCTTTAAGAATAGCGTTTCAATTAGGAAATCTTCCTCTAAAGATTCCTTGTGTAACTGTACCCCATGATATTATGCAAGTCCCATGATAATATGCAAGTAATTCTAGATGTCCTACATTGTTGTTAGGAGGGGAAGGCTTTGCAGAGTAAAGATCTGGGTTGTTATCTACAGGCGAATCTATGTGGTAATCTTTCCAGGGATCTATGGGTACAACATTGTCCCCCCATCTCAAAGGTGGAGAGTTTGGTGTAGGAGAACGTGGTAAAAGAGGGTGAGGGTTAGTACCCACATTCTTCTTTCTTAAAGGAATAAAGAAAGGTTGTTCTTCTGACTCAGGTTTGCGTTTCTGAGGTTTCTTAGAAAGAACACGTCCTGTATCAGGATTAATGTAGAGTTCCTTCTGTTTTGGGTCTGATTTGGGTGTTGGGGCATCGAAAGTCGGATCGTGCCACTTCGGAGGCACAGTTTTAGGTTTCGGCACTGAGGATTTCCGTGCTGTGGTACAATCACTTTGGGGCTCCGAAGGTTTCGGTGCCGAAGAAGGCTTTGTCTTCGGCATCAAGGATTTCGGCTACGAAGCGTTTTTCGGCTTTGAGCCTTACGGTTTTGGCTCGGTGCCAGTCTTTGGCCTACTCGATCCCGAGCTGGAAGGCTTTGAGACGTGTTTCTGTGCCGAGCCGGATGGCGGGCATGTAAACATTTTGTCGGTGCCGACCGTGGCCCGAAGGCGGGGTGGGGCAAAAGCCTTTTGTTTCAGCTGAGTTGGATTTTGGGTTAAGGGGTGTTTAGTGCTAACGGTATGTTGACCTTGTCGCAAGTCGCCTTCTGACTCGGAATCCGATTTTGGGATGGAGACAAGTTAATCTTGTTCTTCCTCGGTGCCTTGTGTGTCGAATTCTTGCTCGGATCCTTCACCGAAGATGTCCGGCGTGGATTTGATATTTTGACTCTGCATCTCGTGACGTCGAGCCCGACAATCACGGAGCATTTTCTTAGATCGGAATGTTTTGCACGTGTCTCAGTCTTCTTCATTGTGCTCTGGAGACAAGCACAAGTTGCACACTAGGTGCAAATCGATGCGTGTATACTTAGCGCTCCACCGAGGGCAGAATTTAATTGGAGTCCGTTCCATTGACTGTGAAGTGGACTGAATTGTTTAGGTCGAACGGCTTTTCCGAGATGTTCAATCAAAATAGAAGTTTTTTTTCCTTGACGGTTACGATACATGGATAAGGGGGATACGCGTTTGAAACAATTCTGACGCGGGTAGAGTGGATTGTGCACCAAGGGGAACACGAAGAAACGGTTTTGAAGCGGAGCGCAGCAATACACATCCGAACCCGATGGCAGAAAAAAAAAAATCTAACAATGGAGTCTATGCCCATGCCCAATATTACCTAAAGGAGGAGCACCTACAGCGTGACTGGAAAGATTTCTTCGAAGAAAAACAACTTGCAAACATCCAGACCCAACACTAGATGGCAGGAGTATGGAAAGCATGTGATCTACAGCTTACATGCCTCGAACAAAACTTTTACAGTCTTTCTTGCCTGTTCCCAGTTTTGAATGCTTTCTATTGAAACTGTAATCAACATTTGAGAGGCTGCATTTTCTATAGACCCTTCCATTCATAACAGTCTTATTGATCTTTTCTTCCTTTTTTGGTGAAAGTAAAGCCTTGCCCATTAAAAAGGGCTTAAAAGTATTCCGTATGATGGAATGCTTTGCTGTACCTATTTTATGCCACAAAATTTATTAATAAACATACAAGTGCAACACAACTATTCCTCATCTGGTCACATTTTCCTATCAAACACCCGTCTAGGTAAAGAGAGATAACTTAATTCCATCTCAACTTACTGAAACAATGGACGTCAGAGAACCTATTTGCAAGTTATTCATAAAATATGGTGAAATAAATAAATAAATGGTAACAGCCTAATCGAATCATTTCGCTAGACACATGTATTGCTTTGTTGCAGGATCATCTACCCTCCAGGGGTCAATTAACTCGTACTCCAATTTCAAAATTAAATGTCGTTTTTGGTTTCAATTATTTTGTTATCCTTTATAGAGGAGTTGTTAGACCTGGTACCATTGGCGTGAGTCTCCCATTTCTTTTCCTGTTGTCTCCTCTGTTATTAATATGTATTGCTGGTTTTAGATGCTTTAGGCACTGTGCCACTGCTATTCAGTGCCACAGTGCAATTGCTCCCTATTGTAAATTACTGTAATGGATTAGTGACTGCATGATTGGCTTATTTGATTTACCTGTCATACCCTAGTACAGTGCACCATGTGTGCCCAGGGCCTGTAGATCAAATGCTGCTAGTGGGCTTGCAGCACTGATTGTGACACCCACAGAAGCAGCTTGTGAAGTCTGTCTCAGGCCTGCCATTGCAGAGCCTGTGTGCAGTGTAGTACTGCCATGTCGATTTGGTAAGTGCACCCACTTACCAGTCCCTAAACCTTCACTTTTCTACATGTTAGCCACCCCTAAGGTAGGCCCTAGGTCAGGGTGCATTGGATGTGAAAGGTAGGACATGCCCTGATCTGTGTGGCATGTCCTGATAGTGAATTACAGCCAATTTCGTTTTTCACTATTGCAAGGCTACCTGTCCCCATAGGTCAGAATGGGCAGTTTGATTATAACATCTTATAATCCTAACTGACGCAGGGAACATGGTAGAAAAACACATTTAGTATGCCTGAACTCAGAATGATAAAATACATCTTTTAGTGAAATTGCTTTTAACATTCTGTGTTTGAAAATACCACTTTTAGAAAGTAGGTATTTTCTTGCCTAACCATCCAGCCTGCCTCTGCTAGGTTGTGTATTGCATGTCTGGTTTGTGAGTGGCTCCAGGTGGCAGGGTGAGTCAGCACTAGGCTGAATAGACCTACCTGCATTGGGATGGTAGGAGGAGGAGTAGCACCTGGGCCTGAATAGGGCTGTGCCTGCCTTCCACAATGCTGGCTCCAACTCCTGTGGTGCCTCTGATGACCATGGCCCACACTGACAAAGGAAGAAGTTGTACACTGGCAGAATGCACCCAGAACTGTTTAGACTAGGCACATACACTCTCTTCCTTCAGAGACAAAGGATTTGTGTGTATAAAAAGGGGGACCCAGACCCCAGAACTATAGATCACTTCTGGACATCAAGACAAATATTTTGCGAAGGAGAAGAACCAGAGAATCTGCAGGAGTTTTTGACTATCCCTGTGCGAGTGTGTAATTTCTGGGGTTGGCCTCCAGTGGTTTCTTTATTGTCAAGGAAAGGACAAAGACTTTTATTTGCAACTTTCATCATGTTGAAGAAGAATCTCCAAGGGCTTGAACTGCACTTGCCTCCTGCTGCAGTCTCAGGGATAAAAGACTTCACCACCAGCTACCCCCTTAATTTCTTTGCTGGCAAGTCTGTCTGCAGAAGCCTGTGTCTTGTTGGGAGCTGGAAGCGCGATTCAACGAAAATAAGCGCGTCACATCCGCAGCTGTTGACGTTGCATCATCGGAGAAGTGGGTCGCCACTGCAAGGATCACATCACCGGAGAAGCGTGTCTTTGTCGCAGTTGTTTGCCGCCGCATCCCCGGAGAAGCATGTCACCACCACAAGGGTCGCCGTCGCATCACCGGAGAAGCGTGTTGCAGGGCCAGTCGCGGCTCCAAAGTTACAGAGTCGCCACACGGCCGTCAGGCGTGCGCACATGGTCTGCACGTCGTTACATCGTATCAGGGGTGCCATCTTCTCGCATTGCACCGGATCGTCGCATCACATCGAGGCGCCATCTTGTCACATTGCAACCAGGACACACCACGAGATCGTTGCATCACCTCCTCTCTGGTAAGGAACAGACGCATCTCCTACTTTGCGCAAGCACTGAGGAACAGACGCATCATTCTCCCTGCGAACCTTTTGTTTATCTTGTGTGACGCATCTAAAGGAACTTTGTGGGAAACGTGTTGCATTGACCATCTAAAGTGAACGAAGCTATTTCTACCATCTTAAAGTCATTTTCTTAATACTGTATTGTGGATTTTTGTCGTTTGAGTCTTGTGTTAAGTCTATATAAATAATACCTATTTTTATAAAACCTGTGTTGTTTCCATCTGTTGCGTTTTCATTGCATTACTGTATGTGTTCACAAATGCTTGACACACTGTCTCTGAGATAAGCCTTCCTGCTCATGCCAGCTATCACAAGGTTGAGAAGGGGTTATTTATGAGTGTAGCCCCCTTACTCTAACTAGAAGCAAGGGTCCCTATTTGGACAAAGGTGCAAGCCATTGCCAACTAGAAACCACAAGTTCTAGCAGGAGTCTAGTTCAGTTATCAATAAATAAGTGAAATCCCCTCCAATTAGAACAGATTCAGTACATTGCATTGACAAAATACAAGGCTTTTGTAAACATTCACACTAGTCTCTATAGGGCTGTAATAGCTATAAAAATATTCGGGCAAAATTCCCAAGAACAGATATCACCTATACCCATCATCCATTTTTGTCTGAATGGCCACACCTCTATGAGCTGCAGCAGAGGAAGAAATACATGTGACACCCAATCTGGCAACCCATATATCCGATTGACTACTTTAAATTTGGGTTTCCTTAAAAAAGAAATCTACACCCAGGCTTTGTTCCTTTATTCCTTTTCTTGATACTTGTGTTTATTATTCAGTCCAGTGGTATTACCAGTTAGTATTTCAATCAGTAACATTACTCATATATGTGTCTATAAAAAATAACTTCTCTAAATGCATCAACCAAATTATTTACCTAGTTTTCTTTTATTATTATGTGTGCCCTACTCCTTAACAACCACACACAGGCCTTTTCGCCAAGACCATTCAAGTTTGCCCTGTAGACTCTGAGAGCATAGCCCCTTTTAAAGTAGATCCCCACCTCTTTATGCGTTTCATGATTTAGCGACTAAAACTTCACACCATGGCTGAGGCTTGCCAACCCACTATTCAAATTAAAATGGTAACATGATGTAATGATGAACACTTAATTTAAATGTCAAAATTCATACCTTAGCTTGTAAATATTTTGCTTTTTAAAGTCACTCAGTTACTATTCACCTCTTTTGTCCCCCCTCACCTTTTTCAAAACAAAATTGAATCATTCCAGGCCATTCCAAATGCAGTAAGGACAGTCATCAGATCAGGTTTTTACAGTGATTTCAGCTAAACAAAAACCTCAAGTTTTTATTTTAACATTTGTGAAAATATTAATGTTCCTGCCTAAGGAGCATTTTGAGCTAGCAGACTGTACTACAGAGGTCTGTGCTGTGGTAGATCTGAGACATAAATCAAGTTTCTAAAAACTAAATCCATTTTCCACTTTGAAAGATTTATACATAATAGCATTAGACTATATCTATGGCTTGTCTATTAAGTATTATGTAATACAAGCATGGAGTGTGGATTTGAATAATTATCATGGAGGGGACCTTATAAATTAAGTAGATTTGCGTGTAAAATGAAATGTGAAGAAATTGATAAGGCCCATTACGGGCAAGATAATGCATAATATGATAAGAGAAGTGCATTGCAGAATTTACTGTGATTATGTTTGATTAGCAGCAGATGTGAAGAATTTTTATGTATTGTAAATATATGGACAAAGCGTGAAATATTTATGTACTCAATATGAGTGATATATTTTGTTATATGCTGCTAAATTAGAATCTGCTTGCACTGCAATATACTATAACATGCTACAATATGGCGATATATTTATGAGGCTTTACTGGTCCCTCCTTTGTGTTGTTACTCGGAACGGGAAATGACGGTGTATTTAATAAAAAAATCGCCGTTTCAGGCTCGCCCATGTACCATCGAGAAAGGCGACTGTCGAAACGCGTCTGGTGTTATTGGAGTCCTAAATAAATCTTGTGGACTCTCCCCCGTGATTGCTGCGTCTTTGTGCTTAAAGAACGAGACGTGTAGCTGTGATATATAGATATATCCCATGGTTCTGAGACGATCTAGGAAAAATAAGCAGCATTTTATCAGGTTGTATGTCTAAGATATATATCTTAGACATACAACCTGATAAAATGCTGCTTATTTTTCCTAGATCGTCTCAGAGCCATGGGGAGTTTGCAGACCAACTTTTACCGAATACATCATCATTATGCTAACTGACATATATTAATAAGTTGGGTCACAAAATACAGATTCATAGGGAGTTGCAATTTGACCCACTTCATAAGGCAAATGCTACTTACCAGCATGCATCTGTTCTTGGCATGTAGGGCTGCTGACATTCATATCTTAGCATAGATCGTCGCCTAGTGTTGGGTCCGGATGTTTGCACCTTGTTGTCTTGGAAGAGTCTTCGAAGTATCACGAGATAGGTGACTCCTCCCCTGGACTACAGTGCGCATCGGCATCTTATCCATCTTCAGATTGTTTTTCGCCATTGTGGCAAAGATGGAGTATAGGAAAGTAAGAGATGACCATGTAAATGTATGTAAGGAAGTTAACCATGCAGCTGTGACAGGCACCGGGGAGGAGGAAGGGTATATGAATGTCAGCAGCCCTACATGCCAAGAACAGATGCATACTGGTAAGTAGCATTTGCCGTTCGAGGCATGTGGGCTGCTGAATTCATATCTTAGCATAGACTGTAAAGCAGTTTCTCCTCTAGCGGTGGTCGCCTGTATCAGCTGCAGTGGCTTGAAAAAGAGTTTTAAGGACAGACTGGGCCACAGCAGCTTGTTGCTTAGCTTGCACGTCAACACAGTAGTGTTTGGTGAAAGTGTGTATGGTACACCATGTAGCTGCCCACATATGTCTTCTAAGGGAATATTTCCTAGGAAAGCCATGGATGCCCCCATTTTACGCGTTGAGTGTGCTTTTGGGGGAACTGTTAAAGTGTGCCTTGCCTTTTGATAGCATATTTGAATGCATTTAACTATCAATCTGGCTATTCCTGCTTTGGCAATGGGATTACCCTTATGTTGTGGTGAAAAAGCGACAAATAGTTGCTTTGTCTTTCTGAATGATTTTGTTCTGTCAACGTAATACAACAGAGCTCTTTTAACGTCCAGTGTGTGAAGAGCTCTTTCAGCCACGGATTGCGGGTTTTGAAAGAAAACTGGCAATTCTATGGACTGATTGATGTGGAAAGTGGATATAACTTTTGGCATAAATTTAGGGTTTGTACTAAGCACTACTTTATTGTGGTGTATTTGCATGAAAGATTCCTGAAGGGTTAGTGCCTGTAGCTCACTCACTCGCCTGAGGGCGGTAATAGCAATTAAAAATGCCCCCTTCCATGTTAAGAATTGTAGTTCACAAGAATGAAGTGGTTCGAAGGGGGGTCCCATGAGTCTGTTAAGTACTATGTTTAAGTTCCAGACTGGAGAAGGTGGATGCTTTGGAGGGATAATTCTTTTACGTCCCTCCATAAAAGCTTTGATAGATGGGATTCTGAATAGGGACACATGTTGTCTGTTTTGAAGATATGCTGCTATAGCAGCAAGGTGTAGCCTTATGGATGAGTATGCTAGATTACATCTTTGAAGATGTAGCAGGTAACATATTACATTTTGGATGGAGGCATCCAATGGATTGATTTGGTTATTATTACAATAAATAACAAATCTTTTCCATTTAGCTGCGTAGCATGCTCTGGTAGTGGGACGCCTTGCTTCTTAGATAATGTTCACACACTCTGGAGGCAAGTGAAGATATCTGAACTCTAAGACCTCAGGAGCCAGATCGCTAGATTCATCTAATTGGGATCTGGGTGCCTGATTTCTCCATGGTTCTGTGTTAGCAGTTGTGGCGAGAGGCACAGTCTTTGGTGAGGAACCACTGAGAGTTGTAGGAGCATTGTGTACCATGGCCGTCTTGCCCATGTGGGAGCAACCAGGATCATTGTGAGTGACTGTTGCCTCAGTTTGCGTGCCACTAATGGAATCATTGGGGTTGGTGGAAAAGCGTACACAAATCTGCCTGACCAGTTTATTCATATCACATTGCCTTGGGACAACGGGTGTGGGAACCTGGCGGCGAAGGACGGGCATTTTGCGTTTTCGTTTGTGGCAAACAGATCTATGTCTGGATGTCACCACTTTTGGAAGAATGGTTGGAGAACTTGAGGATGAATCTCCGATTCGTGTACTTGCTGACTGTGTCGGCTTAGTAGGTCTGCTATCTGGTTGTCTATCCCTGGGAGGTGTTCCGCCAGGAGATAAATGTTTTGTGGAATTGCCCACTTCCATATGCTCTGTGCTAGGTGAAACAGTTGTAGAGAGTGTGTCCCCCCTTGTTTTTTAATGTACTACATGGCTGTCATGTTGTCCGTCCGGATTAACACTACCTTGTTGCGTAAGTATTTCTGAAAGGCTCTCATTGCTAGGAATACTGCTAAGAATTCCAAGTGGTTTATATGTAGTGTCTTTTGTTTGACTGTCCAGAGACCTTGGACTGTATATTGAAGGAGATGGGCTCCCCAACCTGTCAGTGATGTGTCCTCAGTTAGTACTACCTGTGGAACCGGCTCTTGGAACAGTCGCCCCTTGGAAAGGTTTTGTGGGTTCCAACACTGCAGAGAGCGGTAAGTGCGACTGTCTACCAACACTAGGTCTTTTAGTTGTCCTTGAGCTTGGTTCCACTGGCGTGCTAGGCATTCCTGTATGGGGCGTATTTGAAGCCGAGTATGAAGGACAATGAATATGCAGGAGGCCATCATGCCTATAAGCTGCATGAACAGTCGAGCTGGTAGGGAGTGTTGTGGCTGAAATTTTTGAATGAGAGATTGTATGTTGGCTATCCTGGTTGGAGTTGGATATGCTTTTGCTACAGAGGTGTCGATTGTTGCTCCCAGATATTGCTGTAGGTGGGAGGGTTGCAGATGAGATTTTGGGTAATTTATTGAAAATCCTAGACTGAGCAGTAGCTGGATTATCTGTGAGGTATGGCTGGCACACTGTGCGTATGAGTTGGCTTTTATGAGCCAATCGTCGAGGTAGGGGAACACATGGACGCGTTGCCTTCTGAGGTGTGCTGCTACTACTGCTAGGCATTTTGTAAAAACCCTTGGTGCTGTAGTTACCCCGAAGGGGAGAACTTTGAATTCATAGTGCTGACCCTCTATTGTGAACCTGAGGTATCTCCTGTGAGCTGGATGTATGGGGATGTGAAAGTATGCATCCTTGAGGTCTAATGTGTCAAGGAAGTCGCCTTGCTGGAGTAGTGGGAGTACCTGTTGTAGAGTGATCATATGGAAATGATCTGAGAGTATGTATAGGTTCAAAGGTCTGAGGTCTAATATTGGTCTCAGGGAGCCGTCTTTGGGAATGAGGAAGTATAGAGAGTATACCCCTGTCCCTTGATGTTGTAATGGGAGAGGCTCTATGGCACCCTTTTCTAGCATGGATAGCACCTCCTGTTGTAACAGCGTGATGTGTTCTTTGGACATTGGACGGTGTTTGGGTGGTATGTTGGGTGGAGTAGAAGTGAGTTCCAGGCAGTAACCATACTGGATAATTTGTCTCACCCACCTGTCTGTAGTGATAGCGTTCCAGACTGGTAGGAATTGTGTTATTCTGCCTCCGACTGGTGTTAAGTGGTCTGGAGGGAGTGTGAAAAAGTCACTGTTTGGTGGCGGTGGAGGCTCGGGTGTTATTATTATCACGTCCTCTGCCTTTGTTATTGTTCCCTCTATAATCTCCTCTATTGGCGCCTCTATTAAAGGTGTCTTGTGTAGTGCTCTTGAATGATGAAGAAGTTTGGGATGTGTTGCCTCTGCCTGAGCCTCGAAAGGAGGAGCGACGAAAAGAGCTCCTAGATTGTTGAAATTGAAGTGCACCAATGGACTTTGCGGTGTCAGTATCTTTTTTCATCTTTTCTAAGATGGTATCAACCGCAGGGCCAAATAAGAAATCCTGATTAATAGGTTGATTGAGTATGGTAGATTGCAGTTTATTTTTAAATCCTGAAATGCGGAGCCAGGCATGCCGGCATAGCAATACACTAGTGTTGACAGACCTAGCGGCTGTATCAGCTACATCAAGGGCGCATTTTATGGATGCGTTAGTGATGAATTTCCCTTACTGTATTAGGTTGTTTGATTTTGCTTTATAAGGTTCTGGGAGGTGTTGTAATAATCCCTCCAGTTGGTCATAGTGTGCTCTGTCATAGCGTGCTAGGAGAGCTTGGGTATTGGCAATCCTCCAGGTGTTTGCTGCCTGAGAGGCCACTCTTTTCCCTGATGCCTCTAAAATCTTTGACTCCTTGTCAGGAGGGGGGCATCACCTGTTTGTGAATTAGCTCTTTTCCTAGCATTAGATAAAACTAGGGAGTCTAGTGGTAGCTGAGATCTGATATAAGCCGGGTCTGTAGGGCCGGTTTATATTTTTTCTCAATTCTTGGATTGAGGACACGCGCTCTGGCTGGGTCTTTAAAGATGTCTGGTGGGTGCTTTAATCCTCCAATTAGCATAGGTTATACACGTACACTCTTCTCTGATGTTGGGAAGGTGTTAAATAGCAAGTCCTCCTCTATAGGGTCAGTGTGCATGTGTACGCCATGATACTGAGCTACTCTGTCCACTAGTTGTTTAAAAGCGACAGTGTCGTCAGTAGGAGATGGCTTTGTGGGGTATGGAGAGGGATCGGGTATGGGTTGTGTATAATCTGTGTCATCAGGATCCCTATGGTCACTCCATGTGTCATCCGGGTTTCCTTGATCGTCAGGTTCTATAAAATCATCCTGAGGATCTTCACCTATGTCTTCCATCATAATCTATATGTGGAGGAGAATATGGAACATAAGGCATGTTGGGAGTGAAAGGAGGAGGTGTGAAAGGTCTTGAAGGGGATGTGCCAAAGTCCTTTTTCTTAGGAGGAACAGGAGAAGGGGCTTCAGTGTCCAGTCTTCTTTTGTTTTTATTGTAGACTGTTATATGTCCTGTATCAGGGTCTATATACAGTCTTTGTTGTTCTGGGTACACTGGATCTAGATGAAAAAGCTCTTCCTCTACTGTCCGTGGCTTCGACGCCGAGGATTTTGGGTCGGTCGCCGGCTTGTCTTTATTCTTTGTTTTCGGGTCGAGTGTCTCTTTAGGCTGGACGTATTTTGTATGATGGGCAGCCTTCTTTGGCTCAACGGCCTTTTTTGGCTCGACGGCCTTCTTCGGCTCGACGGCCTTCTTCGGCTCGACGACCTTCTTCGGCTCGACGGCCTTCTTCGGCTCGACGACCTTCTTGGGATCGCCGGTCTTTTTCGGATCTGCGACCTTTTTAGGGTCGAAGGCCTTCTTCGGATCGACGACCTTCTTGGTGTCGACGGGTGTTTTTGGGTCGACTGCCTTTTTATGGTCGACGTCTTTTTTGGGTTGAGCGTCTTTGCCCGATGCGGAGGCCACTTTGGGAACTGTTTTACTCGTTCCCGGGGTACCGGCAGGCTTTGTGGAAAAGTAAATTTTGCCATGTTATATGTGCCTACGTGTTCCCCATGTTATGTTATATGTGCATGATCGATATGCATGTATTCCCCTCTGATCGATTAAAGACGCAATTACAGTTGTGTCCATCTCTAGTATGTCAGTTTCCAGTTATCGTGAATACAACGAATATCAGGCCTATGTAAAGCTACGTTGCCACGTTTTACAGTGTGCACGTTAATGTCATTGAATTATCCCCGTTTCTAGGCCTCAAAAGGGCCCGGACTCAGATTCAGTTCCTGTTTCCTGAACCCTCTCCGAGGAGTGATACAGCCCCCACCTGTATCCCTGACCCTTAGCTTACTTTCATGCTTCGCAGTGCCCGGCTCGGTCTGGCTCTGCCTCCGAGTCTGCCAAGAGTATGTTATGTTTCTAGTTATCAGTCCAGCCCTCCTTCTCTGCATTCCTAAGCTACTGAATCGCATCAATAGTTTCCGTCATGGTCTAGCCTTTATGTCTCCATGTAAGAGAAATACTGTATTAATATTCATAGAATATTCCTCGCACACACACTACATGTAGAATAATGCATGCCCCAGTCTTAATGTCTGTTAGCCTTTACCCTGATAACTTTTGGATTCTATCAACATGTTCTCTAAACACGAGATACTAGATAGGCTTTAGGTACATGTCGCTCTGACACTCCAGACTTTCGTCTCCTCTTCTAGCGCAGAAGTCATAGCCCCCAGTCCTCCTGGTAACACGTCATTGTCAGTTTGCGCGCACCACTAGGTTAGAGGTTCCAGCTGCTCAGGTAGCCCCCTCCATGCTTCCGCCCCGTTTATGACATATTCTGTTATGTTTGCATCACATGTCTATGTATACGCCCTGTACACACCTCTTGTTACACCCACTTTATGCCTTATCTTTCGCGACTGTTACAAACTCCGCCTACTGCTACGCCTACTGTACTGAATACAATGTATTTGTTTAACTATAAATATTGTGCACTGTTATTAAAAGTTATCCTTATGCTCCCAGATCCTGCCCCCGGCAGCTGCCATCCTATTCCCATGCAGGCTGTCCCGTTCCTGTCCCTTATGCTTTATTAAACCTGCAAAACTCAAGATACCTCGAATCCTGACTCTTATTTATTGAGCTAACCGTTTATTGATTATAGTCAAAAATAGAACCGGTAATTAATTATTTATTTACCACATAATGGCGCCCGAACAGGGACTTGCCCTTTCCCCACGCGCCGGAGAAGCCACGCAGGCCCCCTGATCCTCTGCAGCCGTGACGGAACCATACCGTGCACGTGCAGATATTTCTGCTTCAAGTATCCCTCAGGCCCACGGAGGAGACGGAGGTTGCGGTCCAGCGTCCAGACGAGGCGGTGGAGGAACGCGGCGAGTCCCGACCAGAGCCCAAGCCGAGAGTCCAAGGTCCGAGGTATCCGGAGGCCCACCTGTAACTAAAGTCCGAAGTTCGTCCGTCCGTCGTCGTAGCAGTCCCGTCCAGTCCGAGGCCTTCCGTTCTTGCTGCCCGGTGAGTACCGTTGCTGGGGTAGTATCTAGACAGGGTCAAGTAATTTGTCTCTGGTCCGTGGGTTTGGGTACACAGATCCAACACGAAGTGTCCACCTAGGTGGATGCGGGTCCTGACGTGTCTCTTTATGAGACTGGTAAGTTTCGTACTGTTTTAGCAGTGCATCTAGTCTGTTCTAGTAAGTTCTGTTCTCGAGAAATTCATGTGTTCTGTTTTCAGTATTCCAGATAGTATTCTGTCCGAACCGTTATTTTTAAATGTTATTTCATGTGTTTTCAATGTCGTGGTATGAGTGATTTGTTTCAGTTATTATTATTGTGTTTTATCGTGTATTGTATTTGTGTCCAGACTCCAGCCTTAGTTATGCCTCTGTTCTCAAAGTTACGTCAGTTAAAAACTAGAAAAGGTCTGCTCGAGGAAGCAGTTCCTGTCCCGCCTAGGGACAGTCCAGGTCATTTTATGTATCATAAACATGGCATAAGTGCCATATTATATCTAGATTTATGGGTAGAGTACACCAAGGAATTAGAAGAAAAGTATAGATGGCCCGTATCAGGCACATGGGATGCCGAGTGCATCATGCGAGTAGAAGAAGCATTATGGAAAAAGAAATCCAGACAGTCCCAGAAAGATGCCATCGAGTTATGGCGCAAAGAATCTCATAAAAGAACCGAAAAAGAAATCAGAAAGTCAGAATTAAGTAGAGAATCCTCAGAAAGAGCCCAAGAAAGGGAATTAATCGAAATAGGTGAACGAGTTAAAGCCGAACAGTCAGACAGACAGAGTAATGCCCTCATTAAGGGTATGTATCCTCTTCTTGCCGAGGGCTTGCCAAAAGCAACCCCGGAAGCACCATGTAATTTTCCGCCGCCATTAGTTCCGATTAAACTGCGTCACAAACCGACTGCAGCTGATATTTTTCTCTCGTCCTACTTGGACGACACAGTCCCAGAATATGCAAATCCTGTTCCGCCAGCTCCTGTAAATAATGTTCTTCCAGCCACCGGGGCTCCTGTTACAGCACCTGTTACGGTACCCCCGGTCCAGGCCATAGTACAAGTTCCCGCTACATCAGTCACTCTGCCAGCACAAAGAGTATCAGTCGACGATTCCAGTTTAGGGGCCGCGGTCCTCCTGGTACCCCGCCGCCACACAAACGTGTAACGTTAGTCGAGTTACATGAACGTGCGTTACAGCGTACGCCCAAATATCAGTCCGTTGCAGATATCAAGCGAGCTCTTACCGAATGCCGTTATGATCCAGTCCCAGGCGATGATATTATGGTTATATATTCATTGCGCGTAAGACAGGTGACCGAGTATTTGGACACCCTACCGAATATGAAAGAAGATCTAGACAGAATATATCGTTTCATCCGTACAGGAGACAATTCAGAAAGTATTGGCGAAATCATGTCTCTAAGGAAAGCTGAGACCCAGCTCATGCTATTAAAATTTTTTATTAATTGTTTAATAAGGGAACAAGATTGTCCGACTAAAGATCCGACCGAAATGAACGTTCTGACAAGGTGGAGTGATAATATAGCCGAGGGAAGACACAAGACACTCAGTAGTATAGAGAGTATGTACAAGAAAATTCGTAAGGAAATAATAAGGTTACACGACAATCGTAAAGCAGCACAAGTAAGCGAGAAAGAAGACAACACTGATACTGAAGAAGTAGACGACGAGAATCCTACCAGAATAGCGTATGTAGGTAGATCTAGACTTCCAGACCGACATTCACGCCTAGAACACCAGAAAGTTTTTCACCTTCCAGCACCAGAACAAGGTTCTCTAGAACAAGTATTTCAAGCTACCGATCACATTCTGAAATCACGAATCGGTTATAGTGAACTTAGTACCATGCATGAACAAGAACTAGCCCGATCAGCAGTTCGATGGACTACTGATTCTACCACTTTTCCAGACGAAATAGTGGCACAAATGTTCCTGAAACTGCCCCCAGCCGAGCAGCGACTGGTGGGTATGTATATGATCCAGCACCTCATCACGCTGTATGAGGGTCAACATTCTGATCCAGGTCCGTTACATGATGTCCTGAACGAGTTACTCCAGTATAAATGGAAAGGTTTAGGTACAGATTTAATTAGTGTCATTCTAGAACAGCGCCACAAATATAGAACGTTTCTGAATCCGCATTTTGTTCACGTCTCACCTCCAGAAAGTAAACCATTTTACATAGATAGACAGCATCCGCTACGAGAAGTACATCCAGTTAGGACACCGGATGGTGAAATGCAACGAGTATTTGTTTACACCCCTATCACAAAGATGGAACTCTTAGAGATGAAGAAATTAATTCCCTGTCACGACAAAGACCCAGCAGGGTTCCATCGAGAATTAAAAGACATGCTCCGTATGGGAGAATACACGTATCCAGATATTATTAAAATGTTAAAGGTCCTGTTGCCCGCAGGGGTATATGAAAAACTCAAGGAAAAAGAATGGGAGGTGGGAGAGAAAAAGATTGATTGGACAGCTCTAGAAGCTGAAGATAAAATACGAATACCAGGTACCGGTCTTGGGGACAAATGTAAAGAATTGCCCGAGTTATTGATTCAGGTTTTGCCAAGATTATTAGCCACGAAAAAGGAAGATTGGGATGCAATCTCAGCATGCAAACAGAAACAGGATGAAGATACTAGTGATTTTTATTCTAGATTTGAGAAATGTTTCATTATCAACAGTGGTTTAAAGACAGGTAGCGAGTCATACCCTCATCTTTTTGTTACTAAACTAGTCGAGAATTCAAGTCCACAAGTTAAAAATCGAGTATTGAAAGTCGAAAGTACCTGGCAAGCTAGTACCCCGTCACAGATGTTACAGATGCTCCAGTATCACCAGAATAGAATCAGGGAAGAGCAAGAACACGAAAGGAAACGTATGAAAGATACGAAAATGAAAGTACTAGTTGCACAATCTGTTCCACAAGACAGTCAGAAGAGGGGTCCGAATCAAGCCAGTCATCCTGCAGCTCCCGTTAAAGGGACATGCAATTATTGTAAACAGCCAGGTCATTTTATAAACGAGTGTGCAGTTCTGAAACACAACATAGCCACTGGTAAGACTAAAGAAAGGCCACGTCCGCCTAGACAAGAACAAGTTTCGCAGACTTCTCAGTCACCACAGAATGCACAACAGACAGTTCCAGCACCGCAGCCTATCGCTGCAACACAGCATGTTACACAGCAGATGTACCAGTATGCTCAGACAGAGTATCCAGAGTATCAACCGTATTCATGAAGCAGCCTAGAGAGGGAGGTAGGCTTGCCTCTCATCGAGATACCTGTAGATCAAGAGGGTCCCTATGTACACAGTCAAGTATTGGGAAAAGACAGAAAGTTTTTGATTGATACAGGGGCAAGTAGGACTACTATCAGTCATGACGAGGTTCCAGGGGCTCCGCTCTCAGGCTCTAAAAATGTTTCCCTTGGATTTTCAGGAAAGCCTATTGTAAACGAGATTTCAAAGCCAGTTACTCTAGAAGTTGGTCCATTGTCCCGAACTACTGATTTATTACTTACGAAATCATGTCCAGAAAATTTGTTAGGCATTAAAACATTGAAAGAATTAGGTGCAGTTATTTGCTGTTCCCCAGAAGGAATACGTTTGTTTTTAAGGGACTTTAAAGGTCACTATGTATTACGAGATTTTGATCCAAGATTGTCCAATGTACCGCAACATTTATGGGCGCACGGTCCAACAGATGTAGGTTTTATGCAAATCACACCCCATCGTGTGACTCTCAAGCAAGGTATAGTCCTGCCACGGATCAGACAGTACAGATTGCCACCTGAGGCTGTAGCAGCCTTATCCAAAATTATTGACGAGCTCATTGCTCAAGGAGTGGTCGTAGAAACTGACTCCAATGTATGTAATTCTCCTATCATTCCAGTCATGAAACGTACTGGTCCAAATGCACCTCCAGTATATCGATTAGTGATTGACCTTCGAGAACTTAATAAATGTATCATACCCCAGTATCCAGTAGTCCCAGATATTTCATCCTTATTGACAGCTATTGATCCCGAAGCTACATTTTTTACTGTAATAGACCTCAAGAATGCATTTTTCAGTGTTCCCATTCATCCAGACAGCCAGTACCTTTTCGGTTTTTGTTTAAATGGAAGGAGCTATAAATTCACACGAGCTCCTCAAGGTTTCACAGAAAGTCCTAGTATTTACAGTCAAGCACTTAAGAGACAACTAGACAATATTCACATGCCAACAGACACTGCCCTGCTCCAGTATGTCGATGATCTACTGATCACAGCCCGTTCTGAACGTGACTGCGAGCGAGCGTCACTTACCGTTCTGTATTTCCTAGCCGAGATGGGGCACAAGGTGTCCCCTTCGAAGCTCCAGTTCTGTGTCCAGCAAGTGATCTACTTAGGCCACTTACTGTCCAAGTGGGGTAGGCAGTTGACACCAGACCGTATCCAGTTAATAGCGAGTCTTCCACAGCCCAAGACACAAAAGGAGGTACGTGCTTTTATCGGCCTCACTTCTTACTGCAGACAATGGATTCCTCAGTATGCATTTCTAGCCAAGCCACTGATACAGTTAACGACACAGGAGGCAGCCGTATCGACTGTTCTCCCTTGGACATCTGAACATACACTTAGTTTTAATGAATTAAAGAAAGCCTTATGCCAAGCACCTGTTCTAGCAACACCAAACTACAGTAAGCCTTTTACACTTTTTGTCACAGAACGTGATGGTACTGCATTATCTGTTCTCACACAAGATCAAGCCGGACAGTACAAGCCCTGTGCTTATTTTTCGAGCACACTAGATCCAGTAGCCCAGGCTTTGCCTGCGTGCCTCAAGTCAGTTGCAGCCACAGCTCTAGCAATCAGACAAAGTGATTCCATAGTGTTAGGACACTCCCTGACAGTACAAGTTCCACACTCCGTGGAAGTTCTTTTAAACCGAACACAGACTCAGCACTTGACCATCGCACGTTTAACAGGTTATGAACTGACATTGTTCCAGCCACACATAGAAATCAGACGCTGCAACGTTCTAAATCCTGCTACACTGTTACCGTCAGTTACTTCAAATCCGGCCACACATGACTGTGTGGAAGTTATTAACACTATGACTAAGCCAAGACAAGACCTGACAGACATTGCATTACCTAATCCCGACCTGACACTTTATGTGGATGGTTCATGTATGAGAACTAATACAGGAGAACTAGTAGCCGCGTATGCAGTGACTACTGACACTGAAGTTATTGAAACACACCGTATTGACACCCTGTCTGCTCAAGCAGCAGAGCTAGTTGCTCTGACCCAAGCCTGCATACGTGCCAAGAACCTGAAAGTAAACATATATACAGATTCACGTTACGCATTCGGAGTTGTACATGACTTCGGAGTGCTCTGGCAGGAGAGAGGTTTCATGACTTCTCATGGAACCAAGATTCAGCATGGTCTCCTCATTCAAGCTCTGTTAGATGCAATACATTTACCGACAGCTATCGCTATCATGAAGTGCAAAGCACATACGAAAGTTACTGACATCATTTCCCAAGGTAATGATCTAGCAGATCGAACAGCCAAGCTTACAGCTCAGACCCCAGACATTCCAGTTAACAAGACACAGACATCCACTCCAGAACAGACTACTTGTATGACAGTTAAGGACCCTACACAAGATGTCATAGACATACAGTTACATGCTACTCCCGATGAAACAAAGAAATGGTCCGAACAAGGAGGGGTCCAGACAGATCAGGGATGGGTGACGAAGGGAAAAGCCACATGGTTTCTCCCCGACTCTATGGTTCAAGTCATTATTAATACCGCACATAGTCCAGCACATCTAGGAGAAAAAGCTATGTTAGATAGTATACAGAACCTTTGGTTCAACAAGCACTTACGAGCTGCAGCCAAGCAGAAAGTCCGTACCTGTATGATATGTTGCCAGTTCAATCCAGGTAAAAGTGTCCCGGTGGAACAAGGTGGATTCCAGCCCCCTGACCACCCTTTTGAAGCCCTCCAGATGGATTATATTCAGATGGAGCGACGTCGAGGTTTCAAGTATGTCCTTGTAGTTGTATGCGCTTTGTCCAGGTGGACAGAAGCATATCCAGTTCCAGATTACACAGCAGCGACCACTGCCAAGCAGTTGGTTCGTGAATTCTTCCCCCGTTATGGACTCCCTAGGGTCGTGTATTCTGATAACGGCCAGCCATTCTCATCTGAGTTAATGAAGCATGTTTCCCTTTTGTTAGGGTACCAGTGGAAGTTCCATTGTGTACGCCATCCAGAAGCAGCCGGTCTCGTAGAGAGACATAATCAGACCCTGAAAATACGTATTGCCAAGATATGTCAAGAGAAAGGTGTAGACTGGCTAGTTGCCCTGCCAGTTGCTTTATTCTTTATGCGCATGGTCGCACATTCCAGATCAGGTCTGTCCCCTTATGAGGTCATATTCGGCCGTCCCCCAAACATGTGGGGTACACCTAGACCCCGCAGTATTACAGATGTTTCCAGTAATATGTTGACAGATTACCTAGCTTCCTTGATGTCTGCCCTACACTCTTGTCGTTCACAGGTTGCCGCTGCATTTCCAGACAATACTGAAGTGAAACCGCACGAGGTCCTTCCAGGGGATCTGGTACTTATACGGAATTTTGATCGTTCAAGTCCGCTGGAGCCTCGCTGGAAGGAGCCGAGACTAGTCCTCCTGACCACCCGTACGGCCGTGAAGTTGGAAGGCCGCAAGGGTTGGGTCCATCTGTCGCATATCAAGAAATTTCATGGAACCCGAAAAAAGACTTTTAATGACAATTCCAAAGACTGTTCCATTTCTAAAGACTGCCTGAAACAAGACTCTAAATCAGACATTAATCTCAATCCCGAACTGAAAGTTCCTCTGTTAGAGAAAACTCCGCAGCAGGAGTATAAATTAAAGCTCCGGTCTAGTAAAATAAGTCAGCCAGTTTAATTGTCTAAGTCCCTCTCGGGTGAAACGGTTAGACAGGTATCTGACATGTATGAGATAGACCCCCATAGTGAGAGAGTTAGTCAAAACTCTATACGATGTATCATTTTTCTAAGTTTTCTATTGTTTCTAAGTTTGATGGTTACCTGCACAAGTTATGCATTGCATTTATGTTTTCCAATTTCTCATGTAAATAAGTTTTCTAATGCTACAGTAGAGCACACATTTAGTGATCTGCCTCCTCACGAGTTATCCTATCGTCTTGCTATGAGAAATAATACATTTATCAGAATGTTACACTATTCACACCAGACCAGCAATGCCACTAATTGTTGGGTGTGTGGTCGACTCCCCCCTTTCCAGACACCGAAGGGAGTTCTGCCACTCTTTCCTTATCCGTTTTCACATAATGGTTCGTGTGGAGCATGGTCCACGTTAACGTCATCTTCAAATGATATGTCCCTTCTGAATAGAACATGTTTTCCAGACAAGCAAGGTCTCTCCCACAGAACAGGGTTAGATCTAGAAAATGAAGTATATGATTTAGGTAATTATTCCTCGAATTTTATGGTCCTGAATGTTCAGTCTGATACTACTCCAGACTTACCTGCTATTTCAGTACTACCAGTCAAAGGCGAATTATGTGTCAGAAAGAATGGTTCCGCACATGTAGGACATAGTGATTGTACTACTACTGTTGAGTATAGTGACAGTGGGAAATCTATTTTCAAAGCCTCACGTCATTCTTATTTTGTTTGTGGTCAGACCGCATATGTTCGTCTGCCCCTCGATTGGGATGGAACATGTTACATTGCCTTCCTACTGCCACCAGTTTTTCTAGCCCCATCTGATTATCATAGAAACACACATCTAGTACACGTCAGACCTAGAAGGGAGATCGAGTCCCCAATTGTCGATCAAACTGAAACTGCTCTAGAACAGTATACAGATTTCAATAAAGGTTTCTTCTTCTTTATAGGACCTATCCAGAATAGTAAGCTAATACGTAGACTAACCAGAACCCTTGAAGCAGTAGTGAATGAGACTACTTCTGCTCTAGGTAACTTAACTGAAGAGCAATCTGCTATGAGATTTGTCATGCTCCAAAATCGTCTCGTTCTTGACGTCATACTGGCCGATAGAGGAGGAGCATGTAGAGTCATCGGATCTAGTTGCTGCATTTTCATTCCTAATAACGCGCCGTCTGTTTATTCAGCTATAACCAGACTTCATAAAATTGCCCATCAGTTACACCAGAATCCAGGCACCTGGACATGGTCCGGTTGGCTCTGGAGTATCATATCTGCCTGGGGATGGAAAGTATTGTCATTCCTAGGTATTGCAGTAACGATCATATTCAGTTGCTGCCTCTGTATACAATGTGGCCCTGCGATTTGCGGCATGTGTGCTACCTCTTGTATTCCTAGTCCTAAGTCCCGTTCCAAGACAATTCGAGACGAGCAAATGATGCTATATGAAATGATAGATGGTATCATGAATATAGATGTTTCCTGATGGAAACGTAGGGCACAAGGAGGGAATGTGGAAAAGTAAATTTTGCCATGTTATATGTGCCTACGTGTTCCCCATGTTATGTTATATGTGCATGATCGATATGCATGTATTCCCCTCTGATCGATTAAAGACGCAATTACAGTTGTGTCCATCTCTAGTATGTCAGTTTCCAGTTATCGTGAATACAACGAATATCAGGCCTATGTAAAGCTACGTTGCCACGTTTTACAGTGTGCACGTTAATGTCATTGAATTATCCCCGTTTCTAGGCCTCAAAAGGGCCCGGACTCAGATTCAGCTCCTGTTTCCTGAACCCTCTCCGAGGAGTGATACAGCCCCCACCTGTATCCCTGACCCGTAGCTTACTTTCATGCTTCGCAGTGCCCGGCTCGGTCTGGCTCTGCCTCCGAGTCTGCCAAGAGTATGTTATGTTTCTAGTTATCAGTCCAGCCCTCCTTCTCTGCATTCCTAAGCTACTGAATCGCATCAATAGTTTCCGTCATGGTCTAGCCTTTATGTCTCCATGTAAGAGAAATACTGTATTAATATTCATAGAATATTCCTCGCACACACACTACATGTAGAATAATGCATGCCCCAGTCTTAATGTCTGTTAGCCTTTACCCTGATAACTTTTGGATTCTATCAACATGTTCTCTAAACACGAGATACTAGATAGGCTTTAGGTACATGTCGCTCTGACACTCCAGACTTTCGTCTCCTCTTCTAGCGCAGAAGTCATAGCCCCCAGTCCTCCTGGTAACACGTCATTGTCAGTTTGCGCGCACCACTAGGTTAGAGGTCCCAGCTGCTCAGGTAGCCCCCTCCATGCTTCCGCCCCGTTTATGACATATTCTGTTATGTTTGCATCACATGTCTATGTATACGCCCTGTACACACCTCTTGTTACACCCACTTTATGCCTTATCTTTCGCGACTGTTACAAACTCCGCCTACTGCTACGCCTACTGTACTGAATACAATGTATTTGTTTAACTATAAATATTGTGCACTGTTATTAAAAGTTATCCTTATGCTCCCAGATCCTGCCCCCGGCAGCTGCCATCCTATTCCCATGCAGGCTGTCCCGTTCCTGTCCCTTATGCTTTATTAAACCTGCAAAACTCAAGATACCTCGAATCCTGACTCTTATTTATTGAGCTAACCGTTTATTGATTATAGTCAAAAATAGAACCGGTAATTAATTATTTATTTACCACAGCTTGGGTGTGGTCTTCGGCGCCGAGCCGGAAGGCGGGGCTTCTGAAGCAGTGTTTCGGTCGCGGCTAAGGATTTTAGGCGATGCTTTGACCGGAGCCTTGTGTGGAGGTGGGGGCGGGGTAGGGGCTTTGGTACTCACGGTTTGCCCCGGTGTGATCCGGTCATCGGAGTCAGATTGGTCCTCTACGGTGACCAATTCCAGATCTTCAGAGCCCTCCGCCATTGGGAGTTCATGTTCGTCGTCGAAAATGTTTTACGGTTCTGGTGCCTGCCGCTGCATCTCTCGTCGAGCAGCTCTTCGGTTCCGGATAGTTTTCTTTGACCGGAACAGAGCACAAGCTGAACAGTGTTCTTCGTTGTGCGCCGGAGATAGGCACCTGTTGCATACTCTATGCTTGTCACTGTGTGGAAATTTGGATCCACACTCTTGGCATTTTTTAAACGGGGTCCTTTCCATTAGCAGGAGGCCCACGTGACGTCGAAAAGGCCCAAAGGCCCGCGTCGACGACCGGATAGAAGTGGAAGTGTTGTCGAGTCGAGGGATACCGAGCGGAAACAATACCGTATAATGTACAAGGTTTTGGCCTTAGAAAGTTGGAAAACTTCGGAACCGAAGTTGGAGCTGTCGAAGTACATCCGAACCCAATGGCGGAAAAAAACAATCTGAAGATGGAGAAGATGCCCATGTGCACTGTAGTCCAGGGGAGGAGTCACGCATCTTGTGATACTTCGAAGACTCTTCCAAGACAACAGGGTGCAAACATCCGGACCCAACACTAGGTGGCGATCTATGCTAAGATATGAATTCAGCAGCCCACATGCCTCGAACATATTAATGTAATCAGTCGCAAATTGCAACCTTCTATGATTGGCTACAATCATAGGCACGGCAGACCGCTGGGGTTAGCAGGAGACCACGTCTGTCACTGTCACGGTCTTTTTTCGGCATGTAGCGAATTTTACTAAAAGGAAAACGGGATGCATTTGAAAAAGAAAATGTTTATAACTTATTTTTAGGATAGGAATTGGTCAATGGGACCAATGGCTACTCTTAAAAAGTGAGGACTCCTTACTGTTTGCGAATATGTTACCACCTTCTTTAAGATGGTAACAAATATCAATGTTTTGCAACCAGTTTTCAGACGCAAAGCATTACTACATACCTTAAGCAATCGGAATTTGGAAGGAACGCCCTTAAAACTCTCCTTCCAAATAGCAATTACTTAATGTTTTCTAAACCCATTTAATGATTCGGAAAATGTTTTTCAAATGATTAAATGGGTTTAGAGCATTTAAAAAAGTATTTTAGCCATTATACCCTCAGATTTACCTGATCTGAGGGTTTGCGACCACAGAAGCACTTTGCATATTAGTCTCCTAAGGACTAATTGCTCTAATAGCTTGAATAAGGGATTTCATTATTTACTGTTCTGAGGAAGGTGGGACAGTTTAAAAATGATGTACACTGAATTGTTGACTAAAATGTAGTCCATATGTGCTGAAAAAGATTATTAGTCAGACACCACATCAAAGAAAAAGTAGAATGAGGGGGTAATCAACACTCCACCATGGAAGAATTACTAGGAATATTGACAACATATTACTAAGAGCTCTTCAAGCACCAACATCCGGCTTCATCAAGAATATGGTCTTAATATACTCCTCTGCCTTTGCATAAGGAATTCTAAAAACTTGAGGAGGAAATGCCTTTAAAAGAAGTACAAGAATCAATAAACAATATGCCTAGCTGCAGGGCCGCTGGGAAAGATTGCTCTACATAGCCTACTGGCTGAACCCCTGTGAAGGGTGTTTAATTCCTTCTTAACAACATGAGTAGTTTCAGATTCTATGCTGCTTACCCATCCTACACTGTTGCTTAGACCAGACAAGGACCTGTGGACTGCGGGTCCTACCAAACAATGACACACTTCAACTCCAATATAAAGTTGATTGCCTCGATTTTGGTCAGGACGTTTTACACACTTCAGGCTAAAATAATCGCTATCCAACAGTCAGACTTCCTTAAAGGTCAACAAGCTGGGGACAACATAAGATTAACTTGTGAGATCATTTAAGAGGCAGAACTACTCAGACTACAGACTGTCATTATCTTGCTTGATGGGGAGAAGATTTTCGATAGAGCTGATTGGGCATTTCTGCCAGTCCTGGATAGAACATGAATGGGTGGGAGGGTGAAACCATTCATCCATGCTCTTTAGATCTACCTCTCCACCAAAATCAAAATAAATGGATAACTCTCAGGCACCAAAGGGCATACAACAGAGCTGCCTCTTGTCACCATTGATGTTTGCGCTCCCCATGGAGCGCAAACATCCTAGTGCATCCTAAGTAACCAGGACATCAAGGGCGTCATGGTGGGTGAGATAAAGCATAAGCTGGAATTTTTTTGCTGACAACATTTTGTACTTCCTCACAGAACCAGAGATCACTCTACGGGTCCTTCAGGCTGAACAGACCAGTTTACGGGTGTTTTAAACTAACTTCAGCAATTCTCAGGATATGGGAGTAGCAGACCCCCAGCCCCCACTTCCCACCGGGCATGACAGACTCCAAATTTGACACAACAAATTCCAGAGCCCAGACAAATCTTGGTGGACTTTTTGAGGATGGCAAGCTTCTATCCAATAGGAGATGAGCCTTTGATTCAGTATAATAAGAACGTTCGAGTGACTCAACTATGACATTAGGTATCCAACAAGGATTTAAGAGAGAATCTATTTATATGGCACGCTCAACTTAAATTCCCGTTTATCAACAAGACGAGAAGAAAGGGTATCCCCTGGCTCGAAAGAAATCTCCAAATGAATAAAACTCAGTCGAAACATAAATACACACTGCATTGGGAGAGAGATCTCAGAGGACTCATGTTTAGCAATTTGTAGAAGAAAAATCAAGGAGTCGATCTCTGGTCAACACAGGGAAAATGCTTACAAGAGCATTACACAATCGTCTCCCCGGTTAGACTAAAAGGGATATGTTTAAGGGGTCCGACTTATATTGGAAGGGCTGCAGACATGATGGGAAAGCTCCTACATGTATGGTGGGCCTGTAGCCATAATTAAAGGTTTTGGCGCAAGGACCTATCCCATATCAGGTGAATATCGGGGCGCAGCTACCCCTTCAGCCATTCGTCTTGTCATTCAGAGACCTAGGGTCAAATAGTGCCTTTCCTCCAATTACACCTTTAGAAAAACTAGCATCTCACCTGTTGCTCACTTCATGACTATCATGGCCCAGATGTGGAAGAACCAGACAATTTTTGCAATGGAAATGCTATCTGCTATGGGCCATGACAAGTTATATAAATTTGACAGGACACAGCTTCCGTTCATTACATACATAAAAAGAGCCCAGGTAGCAGGTGAGAACCCAGCAGTTATGTCTGATGTCTGATGCACACAGAAGATCCCACAAAGCCCTCCACTTCAAAACCCCCAAATACCTTGTGCAAAAACTAGTACTATCAAGAGGGGGTCGACTGTCTAGAAGTGCTAACTCCCTCCTCTTGAAACCTCAGATCTTCCGCAAAAAGAGAACATGCCAACGAGCCTTCTCTGGCGCTGCACCAAAAATGTGGAACTCTCTTCCACTGGAAATTCGTAGAATCTCATCCAAGGTTGCCTTCAAAGTGGAAGCAAAAAGATTCCTCATAAATAAGTTCTTACCTTAACACGATGGACCCCAATAGCTCTGTAAATACTACAGCATTGGCTAATGATTCTGTTTGTTACAATTGTATTCGCCCCCCTTACATCATTATGTATCATCACTCACTTGATGTCATTTTATCATTGACTAGCCCACTCTGCATTAATCCTGAATTAGATAGGATCTGTCGTGTTTGCACCATATGTTTCTATGCATATTGTTTCACCATTTTACTCGTGTGATCTTTTTCCTTCCTCTCCCTCTAACTGTTAAGCGCGCTGATATCCTTCGGGATCAAGTTATAAGTTATATAAAACTTTATAAACAGATAAATTGTAATGAAAGCCCAACTGAACTCCTGTATGGTTCCAGCTTCAGGTCTACAACGGTCTATATAACAATGACCTTTGTGCAAGTCATTACAATCCACCCAACTAAGTATACAGGTACCAAACCAATCAGTGCCTGCTGTACTACCGATTTATCTTTCATTCTATGTTTGAGTACCTGTACCCATTCCATAAAATATAGTTCTTAAAAAAAGAAAAAGGTTAATATGGGTGTTTAAGATATGAAATAGGTTACTGGGAGCATTGAGGTTTTCAAAATTGACAAATGAATGCAAAATGAATGTAATGAAATACAACATAAATTAAAATATGGTAGTACAGAGACATGTATGAATGAATACAAGCTTTTATAAAGCACAAAACAGCTGCTTCAATCAGGAGCATCCCAGCACTAATTGCAGATAGGCGTAAGAAAACACAAATCAGTCTATTTCATATGAAAAGAGAAGGGAGGAGAGGCTGAAAATTCTTTGAAAAGATAGGCTTTCAGAAGTGCTTTGAACGTAGCTTCCAACGGTATATCGCAATGGTGGCCGGGAAGGGAATTCCACAGTTTTGGGGCAAAGGTGGCCGGGAAGGGAATTCCAAAGTTTTGAGGACAGAAAGGAGAAAGCTGTACCACTAGTTCTGGATTTATGAATTCTTGGAATACATAAAAGATTTGGATAGGAGGACTGGATATTTCTGTAGGGGTGGCACCTTCTAATCTTGTTTTGAATACAGCTAGGACCTAATGAATTTACGGCCCTAAGGGTAAGAAGAAGTACTTTTAATTCTTTGACTGATGGAAAGCCAGTAAAGTGTTTTCATCCCCTTTCTGATTTGTGATGTGTAATATTCAGCACGAAGCAAGCTACAGCATTTTTAACCCACTGAAGTCTATTGACAAACCTTTGAGGGCCCCCCAAAACCCAGGAGATTTGAATAATCCAACCTCGATGTGATTAGGGCAAGTGTAACAGTTGTTTCTGTGTGTTAGCTGGTAGGAATTTCAACATTTTCCTTAGTCATTTCGGAAAAAGAAAAATGCCGACCATTGCTTTAAAATTAGATTTGAAAGAGAGAAGGTAAACATAAATTGTGTGACGTCAGCTCATGACACAATGCTGAAACCACAGGCTTGAGCTACAACAGCTAGAGGGCCATATAGATATTGTATAGCGTGGGGTGGAGGGCCGACAACTGAGGGCACCGCACTTTATCTTCTTAATAGTGATGTGAGGAGGAGGGGGGGTGGAGATGGACGGCTTGCTGTTGGTCCTCAAGAAAAGATTTTATCCAACTGGCGCCATGCTGGTTATGCCTATCTCTTCCAGTCGCAGCAACAGGTTCTAACATGAAACCATATTAAATGCGACTGAAAGATCAAGCAGAACTCGAATTGTTTTCTTGCCAAAGTCTATCCGGATTTTGATAAAGTTGGTTACTTCAAGGAGAACAGATTCTGTGCTTAAGCCAGACAGGAAACCGAACTGAGAAGAATTTAAGCGGTTATTTTCTGTAGTAAAATTTGTGATTTGTCCATTAAACCAAGATTCTAACATCTTACCTAATGCCGGGAGTAAGGCGATTGTTCTATAAATATTTTGATAAGGAGGGTCCGAATTTATCTTTTTTAGGAGAGGGTGCACCATAACCCTTTTCCCATTTAATGGCACCATGATGGTTTTTACGTAAAGGTTGAGCAGTTTGTTCATCTATGAATTAAGGGAATTAATTGCACGTTTATTTGTGGAGGACAGACATCCAGTGGGGAACCAAATCTACATTGTTGAATGATCCTTTCCGAGTCCTCTAACAGTAATCTGTCAAATGAGATAAGAGGGGGCCGACTGTCCTGATGATTTGGAGGAGAACTCAAGGAATCATTAGTCTGATGATCTTTAAATCTGGACTAGATTTTGGACACTGTGGCCCAGATGTATCAAAGCATTTTGCGATCTCCAAAAAGGGTAATCACAATTATTTGCAATTACCTAAATTGTCAATGCAGTTAGGGAATCGCAATTTGCGATTCCCTAAATGCTATTCTTGTAGCCATCGCAAACTGTGATAATGCTTTAAGGAATTGCAAATTGGTGGGAATTTGCGATTTTTAGAAACATTCACTTTTTTGCATTTTTCAAAGTGCCATGTGGCACACATACATGACCTTAGTGCATGTATGTGCGCCACATGTTGCACACATGCACATTTCAGAGGTGCACTAGGGTGTCCTTTTGGAACCCTTGCACCCTTGAAATTGCAGGCGCAATTTGAGAGTACCTATTGGATACTCGCAAATTGCGCATGCAATTCCCATTCATTCCTATGGGCCTCTTGGCCCAAAGAAATTAATGGGAAGCAATGGAATCGCAATTTGCGAGTCGCAAATAAGGAAAGCGTAGGAATCGCTATTTTCAATGCAAAACCTAAATACATTGCATTTTGCGAGTCCTTAATAGCGAATCGGTAAAATTCGCTATTAAGGAATCGCAAAATGTAAGGTTGATACATCTAGCCCTTTGCTCATTCTGAAAAAAAAAACAAGATAGATTATCAACACATTCTTGAGAGGTGGGGTTAGTTGTTTACATGAATTTAGGTTCAGGAAAGAATCTACAATTTTAAATATAGCCTTGAGGGCATTGTCATCTTCTCCAATCTTGTTTGGGAAACATTCAGGCTTTCGCTTTCTGAATGTTTTTCCTAAATTGTTTCAAGGCAGACTTATAATAAAAATTTACCTCCTTCTGAAACATGTTGCTGCCATTTCCTCTCAAATTTTTTACATTTGCTTTTTTCTTCCTTTAATTCTGCAGAGAAGCAAGGCACAGAGGGCGATGCTTTTTTTCTGCTATGAGTTTTTAGAGGCACAATTAAGTCAAACTTCATTTTTAAATCGGATTAAAAAGTATTCAATGCAGTGCTGATGTTGACAGACTGTTCTATCTCCACCTGAAAGCAGATTGAGGTCAATATAGCATGCCAAGGGCGGTACAGCTCAGCCATATTAGCTTTCACAGCCTTGAAGGGGGAAGTTTAACATGAAAAGGTATAAAATAATTGTCGTTCCAGGCTAAAGGTATTATTTCTTCCATTTCAAGTAAGGGAAGGTTGGACTAGTTTGAAGTCAGACATCGTTTCAAATAGTTGTTCCCCTGCTTTATATGCTAGATTATCATCATGAATGTTGCAGTCACCTAGGAGCATAGTGTTAGAACATGTTAGACTTGGCATCTTTAGTCGTGTTTCCCCTGTCTTTTTGCTTTCTGACTCCCTATTTTTTTTACTCTGTTTTTGCTGGTTTAGTGTCTCTGCGAACTTTCTCACTGCTGTTCAGTATTAAAGTGCAAATGCTCCTGTTCAAAATTGTTAATATGGATTGGTGTTTCCATGATTGGAATGTTTGATTTACTGGTAAGCCCCTAGTAAAGTGCACTGAGTGTGCCAGGGCCTGTAAATCAAATGCTCCTAGTGGGCCTGCAGCAGTGATTGTGCCACCCACAGGAGTAGCCCTGAAAAGGTATCTCAGACCTGCCACTGCAAGGTCTACGCGCAGTTTGTAACTGCCATGTCAACCTGGCAAGTGCACCCACTTGCCCGGACCTAACCTACCCTTTTCTTACATAAAAGTAATCCATAAGGCAGGCCCAAGGTACCCCTGTGGGCAGGGTGCTGTGCATGATAAAGGTAGAACATATAAATGTGTGTCTGACATATCCCGGTGGTGAAATACAGTTACAGTGTAACTAGTGTTTATGATCACCCAGATTTATTGTAAAATAATAGGAGTAACTATGTACTGTAGAGCTGTTGTATTTTACGTTAATTACATGAGAAAAAGAAAATTAAATAGGATGCCCACAAATTCCTAGTACTTCAGAGATAACTATTTGCCAAAATCTGCACATCATTTCCACAGACTCAACCGAAACAGTTCCAAAAAAAATCACACTTGGAATCATAAAATGAGTTGCCTTGAGCACTATACATATGACTACTGAGAGCAGATTATAGAGAACTGGAAAGGACTGTAGGACCTGTAATCTCTAAATAGGATGACCTGGGATATCCTTGGAGGCTAAGCCTAAACACACAGAAGCCAAAAGGTAGGAGAAAATTGTTGCCCGCAGAGGGCACCAAGATTCTAGGAGAAAAATATCTACAAGCAGAGCTAACACATGCTGAGCAGAAAATATGCAGTGTATGTTTCTCGTAAGCCAAAGAGAAGGAATGCACAAAAGTAGCAGTCAAATGTGCCGGGCAGCAGATGTGTGCCCTGGCTACCAACCGCATTTACTCTGGGATGCAAAAGTGTGTTGGTTTACTCCATGACATGATGGGCATCTTGAGACTTGAGACAAGCATACTGGCATAAATGCGTCGTCCAGCATTGCTAACTTAGAAAGTACTTCAAAACATTCATCTTAAAGTGTATACAAGGAGAACATATACTTTAAGATCTGGGACTGGGCTTCTCTTGAACAGAAGCCCAGCGAAGGAATACATATACTGTGATGTATTCCTATAGGTACTGTATCGATTCCCCTATTCCTGACCCTGGTTTGGTTAATAATTAACTAGCAGCCATCCAACGGTGCAAAAACCGTTATCTGATTAAGCCACACCACGGCACAGAAGCGCGTTATCTGATTAGGTCATAACGCATGCCATCTAATTAGACAAGCGATATTCCTCCAGACCCTGATAAGGCATACAGAGTTCTCAAAACAAATCAAACCTACAGCGACCTGGGAAATTCCCATAGCCATTGTTTTGATTTCACTGAGAACTTCAGCAAAAGAATGTGCGAACGAGCCCGTTCATATGACATCCTTATTGACGTATATATGTCCATCCTTACGTCAATCTCGGCACCTTTCAGGTATAAATATTACCGACATTGCCTTAAGCAAACACATGCGGTGGTGACGAGATCGGAGCAGCGAGACGTGCTGAGGAGCCCAGCAGAGAGCGAAGCCCACAGACGCTGCCCCGCCTTCCTGACGCGCTGAGAACGAGACGCTGCCTTTCTCCTGCCGAGAAATCCAGCTCCAGCGCTTCCAAGCAGCCCTCGCAGGCAGCTGGAATATCAAGACCTGGGATAAGAGATACCAGCCCTCCATCATTCTAAATCTCAGGTACAGAACTGAATAACCCCTTGCAGAGAATTCTCGAGTCAGTCCCTTGGCAAAACAAACTTAAACTGCTACTTATCTACTCCCGCCCACGTATTAGGCTTAGGTCAGGTACATTGGGGTAGGCGTGGTTAGAAGCACCAGTTGAGTACGATTAGTCAAATGTATATATGTATGTATCTATTTTATCCATTTTAAAGTATCATATGGCTCAGAAACCATATCAATGCTTTTACAGTATTATTTTATAATTCTGTCTCTACTGTATGCACTTTACTTAACTACAAGTATTGCAATAATAGCGATTCATTTCTCTTGTATGAGAAAAGAGACTGATCAATAAATAACATCTTTTATTGAACCACGCCCATCTCTTATTTCTCTACAAACTGGTGAAACTAAGAATGCACGTACTGACTGAGTAAAATAAGTTGTCTATTGTTTTCACACGACTCTAGAGATACACTCTTGATTAGGGGAGAGCAAAGTTGTCATGTTCTATGGTTGTCCCTTCTTGTCTATCCAGGGAGGTTAAAATCCTCCTTGCCTATTCGAGAAAGTTTCTAGTGAACTCTGAGCTAGCTGGCAAACACAAAACTTTAAGTCTGATATCGTCGGTAGAAGACCTAGTTAACCTCTGCCCTAGGTCTATACTATTGAAGATATTATTCCAATGCGCAGAGCCTATTGGGATAATAGGAACTACACTACAATACTACAAAGGGTGCTGAGATCAGGGTGTGCAGTCATCTGAGTCTAGGATATCAGGTCTATCTTGAGAATAATCTAAACGCTAAGCTCTTATTTCGTGCAGTCTTTGCATAAGAACATAAAAGGCAGTCTTCCCCTACAGAAAATCAATATGTATTAACCAGCCCATGAATCTCTCTCAGCTACTGACCTTTTGGATATATTAATCGTACAGCTGATGGGTAGTCATGAGACAACAACACCTGCATTCAATTAAAAAATATTCCAAGTGTGCTTAATTTAAAAAAGGCAGCAGGTGCAGAAACCACTTCCAGTACTTAGAAAATGGTTTCTTATCTGTGTGCAAATTGCTTGACAGTTTATTTCCTCCAGCATGTTTCCCAATTTTAGTTCTTTCAATTTTTGGTGTTATCAACACCTGAAGTAATCTATACCTTTTAAAGGTAAAGTGCTGGGCCCAACCACACAGACAGCAAAATGATTATGCGTTAAGAAACTACAACGCACTGTCTCCGAGCACTCACTAGCCCACCAGTGGCCCACGACTCCTGACACAGGGCCCCAATAGCCCTGTGGAAGAGGCTGAAAGAATGTTGTGCTCCCACCAGCACACCAACAGGCACAGTGAGCAGGTGGGCCTAGTTGGGCAGGGGACTACATCCAGCTAGACAGGAGCCACCCTGCTTAATTCAATAGAAAGGGTGTACCTATTGCTGCGATTAGAGGAGCAGTGGGGGGCCCAAGGATCCAGTCGCAGTGCGCTCCCAAGGGGAGATGACATGCTTGAGGCCTGGAGAGATATGAGGATCTTGGATGAGTGCCCGCTTGTAAGCTTATTAGAGACCTCAGGGCAGACGGTGAGGCACATCAGCACTAGGCAGTGAGCAAGGGATACTCCCAATCAGAGCGAGACCCAGAGTGCAATACTGGGTCCCTTCTAAAGCTGCATTAATGCCTCCGCACCCATGAAGTCCTACCTGGCTACATGACTTCGCTACTGCTTGAAGTCCCACTTTCAGAGGCATGCAACAGGATAGTATATGGTCAGAATTCACCTATGATCCACCCAGAGTACAAGTGACTCCAACAAGAGAGAGAATCGCCAGTTAGAGCTCCAGCTGGCTGGGGCAGAGGCTCAGCGACGTCTGGAACCATCGCAGATACTTCTCACACATATCCATCTCTTCATGGAAATCAAGACTGAACTTGGGGTTGTTTGAGCAGACGTTAAGCAAAACCTCTCTGACCTTCGGAAAGACTTAAAGGGCATGGGTGGATAATCTGGTAACGAACCAGGATGAGTGTACACTGGACCTTGAGGAATACTGCCCTCGCCTAGTGCCAATGAATGAACAGCTGATTGCGCTCCAGGTGAAGCAGGAGGGCATGGGGAATTGCTATGGCAGCTGTAACCTCCAAATTCAAAGTGTGCCTCTTGGAGAGTGCATTCCAATAATTCAGGATCTCTCCGATTACTCTGATCAAAAGTGGAACTTCTTGCCCTGTCACCACATTCCTACGGGAAAATAAGATCAGATACGAATGAGTCTACCCCTTCCACCTCCTGTTTGAGTGGCAAGGTAAACACTGATGCCTTAGGGAGGATTGCCACGCACTGAACCTCCTCGTTCCACACTCAGAGATGAATGCCCATCAGAGTCACAGGGCCAGAGGAGCCATGAGTGAACACAAATACGATGTGAGTGCAAGCGGAATATACCCAACATGTAGGAAACACTAGCAGGATGCAAAGTGGCTCTGGGGCAGGATTACAAGGTGATCGGGCCACAGTCGCCATACCTTTCTTCGATTCCCACTGAGACATTAAATGCTAAACTTGTTTGCTATCCCTCACGCCGACTGCGCTGAAACAAGAATCTGCCCTTTAACCTGCTATGCCCACACAATCGATGAGCTCTACAGATGGGTGCTGAAGGTCTGGGTGGTTGCCACTCTGGTCTTGCGTTGACAGAGGCCTTTTGCCCCCTCTAGGATTGATACCTTACTCTGCATACGACCTCTCTATCTCATTTTGGGACCCCTGGAGGGCCTCGGCTCTTTTTGCGGCATTCATTTCTGTTGAAGTTATGTATTTTTAATGTTTCATATTCATGTTTGTGTTTTCAATGGGCTATTTAGGTCTTAGAAGGGAACAGTAGTCTACCCTCTGCTATGTCACCACACCTCCTGTTAACAGCACCAAGTCGTTAGTTCCTATAATGTAACAAAACCACTGTAACTCGGCACTCTCCAATAGTTATATCACTATTGTCAATAGTGTGACACTTTCAATGGGAGCAATGGATTAGGGACCTGGACTGGTGCCAAAGGGCGGAGGAGACTGTCTATAAATCCAGAGGATGTGTCAAGAAATTCGAAAAGGTATGGGGCCCTTTGGCGCAGATACCGGGTGGAGCGGGCGGGGGTGGGTATCTCTAGTCGATCTACGGAGGTCATGTTCATAAGGTCTCCCTGTTGGCAGATCCAACAGGGAGGCCTTATGAACATGACCTCCGTAGATCAACTAGCGATATCAACATCTCTGTAAAAGAATATATGTCTTTGTTTTGGATTGCATTTTGAATATTGGGTATCTACAATTTTAATGAAACATTGTCACTTGATATTAAATAGAATTTTGCAGAAGTGCATCAGAGTGGACTGGTTTCCTGTGAGCAATCTTATTGTTCTTGAATTGTAAATGTGTCACACTATTGACAATAGTGATATAACTATTGGAGAGTGCCGAGGTACAGTGGTTTTGTTAAGTTTTGCACAGGAGTTCCTTGGAACATCTGTGTGGCGACATCCGTGGTAGTGGGGTGTTTTTGTATCGTTACCATGAGGGGGACCAATACTGTTATTCTTATACCGACAAGCTGACAATATATCGCTTAGAATTGATGTGCTATCCTGTATACCATCACTACCTTCCTTGTTTATGTTGAACTTCCTATAATGTAGCTATGTTCAATAACACATTTCAAGTTCTCACTTTCAATGGTCGGGCCTTAATAACGCTATGGAGCGGTGCTCCATTCTCCGGAAAATGACCATTCTCCAAAAGACATTGGGTTCCATCAGGAAACCCACTAACAACAATCGGACCACTATAGTCTGAAGTCATGGTATAACCGCGGTCAATACCTCTCCTCGGGCAACAAGAAAACAGCAAGGGTGAGGATCTTAATCCATCGCCACTGTCCGCTTGCACTGGAGGAGACACTCTGGGATACAGGTGAGTGGCCATTCAGGGCTACTTAGGGGGTAACTCCTCACTACAGCCACAGTCTATAGCCTAACCACAAGCAAGAGCCCTTCCTAACAGATATTATTCACACTCTCGCAGCTTGGTCAAATACTACTCCGATTATTGGAGGCGACTTCAATCTGATCTTCATCCCCATAGCTAATACTGACCATACCGGGAGAGGAGGCTCAACGGTCCTATCAACTGCGAGTAGGCTACTGTTGCAGGAGATGGGACCTGTACACACTGGAGAACTTGTCACCCTCTTACACAAGTTTATTCTTATTTTTTGGGAATCCACAAAACGTATTCAAGGCTAGACTATATGCTTCTAGATGAGCGCCTGCTCCCCCGTTTGACAGCATCCAAACAACACCCCATCACACTCTCTGAAAACAGTCCAGTCTTCTGTGGTCAGCTGACATGGGCTCCTGGGAACCCAGACCTACTAGACCCTGGTGAATTCAAGACCATCGACTGAAAGACCCAGTGATTTTCAATAATGTTAAAAAAGGGTATTGAGGACTATATCATCCATAACGACACCAGGGAAGTGAGCCCGGCCGGCCTCTAGGATGACCTGAAGGTGCATTTTCACAGAAGAAGCTGCCCACCTTCAGAAGCTCTGAGACAAGCTACGCCTCAAATTCGGCACAGAACTGGGAGACTTTAGGCCAAACCACAAGAAAATCAACTCTCTGAAAGTCTGGAGTAAATTATTTGCTGTTCAAAGCCAATTTCAGGCCCTATAAACCAGCAATAAGGCATCTATCCTGATGCAACTCAATAATACACGTAATGATTATGGTAACAAATCAGGCAAAATGCCTGAAAACCTACGAGGCCACCGCACCAAAACTACCATACCAGAGATGAAGGCCCCGAGCGGGTGATTCTGCATAGGAGACAGGGAGAAGGCAACATTTATTCACACTTTCTACACTCAACTATATGATAGAGAGCCAACAGACCCCCAAAATAGTCACAATAGCTCACAGAGCCCCCATATTGTTAAAGCTGAGCCACCTAGACAGTGAGACCCTCATTAGGCCTCTAGAATAGGAGGAAATCCTTACAGCCATATCTAAATTACGAACCTCTAAAGCACCAGGCCCTGACAGGTTGACAGTGGTGTTCTACAAGCGTTTTGGCTCCATAGTATTAGCTGTACTCCTTCAAGTATTTAGTGAGATAACTGAGGAGGAAAGAGTCACCTCCACTTTGAACAAACCCACCATAGACCTGATTCACAAAACTACAAATGAATGTGGATAGTATTGCCCCATGTCTCTCCTCAACACAGACGTCAAAATAGTCACCCTGAGACTTCAACCTTTGATGGGGAACATGGTACACCCAGATTAGTTTGGTTTCATTCAAGCGTGTCAAGCTGGTGACAATATGAAGAAGGTTCTTCAACTTCTCAATCCAGGAGCCATGGGAGTAAAAAAACTGATCATTGTCATCCTAGAAGCAGGACATGCATTTGTTAGAGTTGATAATAGTTTCATAACGGATGTCCTGAGAGAGGTGGGAATGTGAAACACGTTTAGATCTTGGCGGAATATCAAGCCCCACAAGCCAAAACTTGGATTAATGGTGTATTTTCCAACTGGTTGGACATTGGCTGAGGCTCCCAGCAGTACAGGTTAACCCCCAGATCAAAGGGATCTGGTGCAGCTAACAAGAGTAGAAATGGGCACCATGTTTGCCGATGATATCCTCCTGACAGACCCCATTGCCTCCCCCTTCCAGGTGCTCTGGGAGCGCCATCTT
The DNA here is from genome assembly GCF_964261635.1 of Lissotriton helveticus. Classification (NCBI taxonomy): domain Eukaryota; kingdom Metazoa; phylum Chordata; class Amphibia; order Caudata; family Salamandridae; genus Lissotriton; species Lissotriton helveticus. The sequence continues at coordinate 1,783,477,550 of NC_136065.1, forward strand.
TACCAGAGCGTCTTGGGGTTTAAGATCAACATCACTAAGTCTGAAATCCTGAATGTGTCTGCCTCCCCGACGGTAGTGGGCCAGATACAATCAAAAACCCTCCTGCAATGGGCTGCTTCACACATAGATTACTTGGGCTGCGTGCTAGCCCCCATGTTAGCTAATCCATGAGATATCAACCTTCTACACCTGAAAGGCATCAGAAGTGAGCTTGATAGTTGTATATATAAAACTCTCACCCTTAGGTAGAATAGCAGTAAACAAAATGTTGTACTACCTAAGATATAGTGTATGTTCCAGACCTTAGCCCTTCAAATACCAGGTGATTTTATATCTGACCTTCAATCGCCTTGCACCAATTTCATAAAGCAGGCCGGTCTGAGAGGATTAGATGGTAGCAGGGTTTCTTGAGCCCACACCAGGGGGACTGGTGTCCCCAAACTAGCATATCACTATGCCACTGCCTACCTCTGATAACATATACATTGGACGCAACAAGAAACCGACAAGGGATGGTGCATGATAGACCACACAATGACCCCTATATGAAATTCCCTGGTGAACTCGCTTAGAACTGACAAAAAACTCTATCTACATCTCACCAGTCATAAACCCAACACTGAAGGATTGGGATAAGGTAGGAGTTAAATGTGGTCTCGCTACTTACCCTTCCCCATTTACACCTCTCAGGGGAAATTATGAATTCACTTCAGGCCTGGATCGATACTTATAAAGCAACTGGCTGGAAGGTAGGTGATAGATGTTGGGAGACAAGTTTTTGCAAGGATCACTCAAATCTTTCGAGCACTTGAAAGAGTATTGTACTGTCTTCCAGAAAAGAACGATACAGCTACCTGCAGTTGTGCCAATGGCTATCACACCCTAGGATCACCCGGTGGAAACTAGAGCTCTCACGCCCTTTGAACAATATCTCCTGCACTGCAAAGATGCCAAACATGTCATTTGTGTTATATACAACATGCTTAACATAACACAACGCCTTACCAAACACACTTTCCAACAGACCAGGGAGAAGGAGCTGGATATCACCCTGGACGGTGACCAATTGGAGGAAATCCTAATCTCAGCTAATAATTTTGTGGCACATTCAGAGGGAGAACTACTCTATTAAAAATGTTGCATCAATTGTATTATGCCGCAACAGAGGAGGAGTCCTTTCCTTACATATTAAGCTTTGCTTGCTTGCAAAGCCTTTAATTGAAGATCCTGACCCGTGCAGAGCGGTTACACCGCATTGTGCGCTATAGAGAAGCACTTGCACAATAATCGGCTTTACACCGCGCTTTGCGGGTCCCTGATCCTTTTGTTCCTGCCCCTCGGCAGCTGAATGGTTTGGCGGCCATCTTAGGTGAGGAAGCTCGCCGGTCGGGCAGTGCTCGTTCTAGCGTCAAGGACGCTCGACCCCCTCATAAGGAGAGTAAATCCAGGGCTCTGTCTTGCTTGCAAAGCCTTTAATTGAAGATCCTGACCTGTGCAGAGCGGTTACACCGCATTGTGCGCTATAGAGAAGCATTCTGCTTGATTTACAAGCGTTTTTTAAAAACTCCTCGTTTTTCATTTTGTTTTAATTTATTTTTCCCCTGTTTTTAAGGGCTGCTCCCCCACACTTGCACAATAATCGGCTTTACACCGCGTTTTGCGGGTCCCTGATCCTTTTGTTCCTGCCCCTCGGCAGCTGAATTGTTTGGCGGCCATCTTAGGTGAGGAAGCTCGCCGGTCGGGCAGTGCTCGCTCTAGCGTCAAGGACGCTCGACCCCCTCATAAAGGAGATCATGCTGACGCGCAGCGGTCACGCGCAGCTGGAACGCCGGATCAATGCCGGAATCACGCCAGAGTCCAGCCCCTCTGCGCCCGTCCGCGCTGAGGACGGGCTGCAGGACGGGCTGTCCATTGACATCTTGTTCTCTAGTTCAGGTAGGTTAACTCCTGACCATTGTTCTATTCGTCTGACGTATTCCGCACTTACTTTAACATCTCTACGATCCCGCTTACACGTCTCCTGTACCTCCTGTATTTTGCCTACCCATTATTTTACCTGTGCAGGCTGTGGTTTTTCGACAGGTAAAATGTTGCTTTCTAAGACACAAACTACCAAGGCACACTATCGGGGCAAAAGGTAGGCCACTAAGAAACTTCAAACTTCCCCTCCTCTACAATTTTGGAGTATTAATTGTAGATCGCTCCCTAAAAATAAATTTAATTTGTTTGATTTTATAAATGAAGAGTCACCAGACGCACCGTTTCTGACTGAGACCTGGCTCCACGAAAGCTCTGGACCTGACATTGCCATAGCCGTTCCTAACAACTACGTGATGGTACGTCAGGACAGGGCCTCCGGGAAGGGTGGGGGGATTGCAATAATTTTTAAAACCATCTACCAATGCAAGTTGGAGTCGTTTCCCCTTCCTGGATGTGAGGCCGCTCTATTTAAACTAACGATTGGCCCTCAATTAACGCTTTCCGGTCTTCTAATATACCGCCCCCCGGGCAATGCTGGTCCCTGGTTATCGTCATTGGCCGATACTTTATCCCCTGCACTACTTAAAACGGCTAACTTCAAAATTCTTGGTGATCTTAACATCCATCTTGAAGATGTTGAAGGTACTCTCAGTCAGTCGCTACTGTCTGATCTTGAAGTTTTTAATCTCTTACTGCGAAATTCTGGGGCTACCCACTCGGCCGGTCATTTGTTAGATCCGATCATTTCTAATCTACCTTATGACTGCTCCCAAAGGGCCCGCCCATTAGGATGGACTGACCATTTTGCGGTACACTTCATGTTACCTCTATCCTTACCCAACGCTAAGTCTTGTGTTGGGGTAAGGGTAAGCCATCTTATCGGTGGGACAAGCTTAATATGGTGGCATTCAATCAACATCTCACTGAATCGGTATACACCCGTTACAACGCATTTTTACAACGCACTACCATTACAACGGAACTTTTACAACGCAAATACTATTACAACGCATTTATTTACAACGCATGTTTTTACAACGCAGATACCTTTACAACGCATACCATTACAACGTAAGTATTGGTAAGTATATAATTATATTTAAAATGTTATATGTTAGTTTTTTTTTAAAGGGATATTTTTAGGGTTCAGGGTCAGTTTTCAGTTTTTGGGTAAAGGGGTATTTTTAGGGTTCAGGGTCAGTTTTGGGTTTTTGGGTGAAGGGGTATTTTTAGGGTTCAGGGTCAGTTTTCAGTTTTTGGGTAAAGGGGTATTTTTAGGGTTCAGGGTCAGTTTTGGGTTTTTGGGTAAAGGGGTATTTTTAGGGTTCATGGTCAGTTTTGGGTTTTTGGGTAAAGGGGTATTTTTAGGGTTCAGGGTCAGTTTTCAGTTTTTGGGTAAAGGGGTATTTTTAGGGTTCAGGGTCAGTTTTGGGTTTTTGGGTGAAGGGGTATTTTTAGGGTTCTGGGTCAGTTTTCAGTTTTTGGGTAAAGGGGTATTTTTAGGGTTCAGGGTCAGTTTTGGGTTTTTGGGTAAAGGGGTATTTTTAGGGTTCAGGGTCAGTTTTCAGTTTTTGGGTAAAGGGGTATTTTTAGGGTTCAGGGTCAGTTTTGGGTTTTTGGGTAAAGGGGTATTTTTAGGGTTCAGGGTCAGTTTTCAGTTTTTGGGTAAAGGGGTATTTTTAGGGTTTAGGGTCAGTTTTCAGTTTTTGGATAAAGGGGTATTTTTTGGGTTCAGGGTCAGTTTTGGGTTTTTGGGGTACAGGGGTACAGGGTAAAAATAAAATAAAATTAAATTTAAATTAAATTAATTAAATGAAATTAAATTAAATTAAATACAATTACATTAAATTATATTAATTTTAAATAATTTACAATTAAAAAAATTATATATACTTACGTTGTAATGGTAAGCGTTGTAAAGGTACCTGCGTTGTAAAAAAATGCGTTGTAAATACATGCGTTGTAATAGTATTTGCGTTGTAAAAGTCCCGTTGTAACGGTATGCGTTGTAAAAGTATGCGTTTTAACGTCATACATCCCACTGAATCCATTCCGACTTTGGAAAAATCGGGATCAGAATCTAATGCTGTAGTCTCCCAGTGGTTAAGGGATGCTGTAACTGCACTCCTTCCTTCTACATCTAACAACCACAGATCCCTTCATCCTCCTGCATCTTGGTTCTCTGAGGAGTTAAAATTACAACGCGCCAAGTGCAAGGCCTTGGAAAGGAAATGGAGGCTCTCGTATTCTACCCCTAGCAAGGCAGCCTATAAAGAAGCATTAAAAAGCTATCATGCTAACTGTAAATTGGCAAAGGCCACCTTCACGGCATCCACAATTACCCAGGCACAGAACTGTCCACGGACTCTTTTCGCAGTGGTGAAGAGGCTAACGGGAGCAGATACAGTACCTTCTCCTCCGGCCCTGGATAAACCACAGTGTGATGCCATTGCAGATTTTTTTATCTCTAAAGTGGAGCGTATTTATGAATCTTTGACTACTCCTCCGCCATCTGTTGAGTCCTTACCGGCGACTACTCCTGGTAGTCTTCTCCCCATCCCTTCAATGTTCATCAACGATTGGTTACTGTTTGATGACACTACCTTTCTATCGTGCCTGAACAGTATTAGATCAGGCTCCCCTCGGGACCCTGTTCCTATGAAAATTCTAAAACTGTTGGATCTCGAGCCTCGGAGAGTCCTAATGAGACTTCTGAATACCCCTCTTACAGAGTCTATGGTGGCACAGGGGTGGAAGCATGCCATGGTCGTTCCCTTGTTAAAAAAGACCGGCGCGGACATCACTAATTTAGCCAATTTTAGGCCCATCTACCTGCTGCCTGCATGTTCCAAAATTTTGGAACGACACGTGAACACCCAGCTTAATTCATTTGTCGAAAACGTGGGATATCTCCATCCGTCCCAATCCGGGTTCCGCGCTCATTATTCCACTGAATCCGCACTCCTCGGGGTGACGGAGAGGCTTCGGCACGGCATCGATCGCGGGGAGACCTTTGCACTCATCCTTTTGGATTTGAGTGCAGCGTTCGATACCGTGTCTCATTCTATTCTTCTTGACTCTCTCCGCTCCCTTGGTGTTGCTGGATCTGCGCTGGCCTGGATTGCCTCCTTTTTAGGTGGACGTACCTTTCATGTGTTTTCGACAGAAGCTGAATCTGCTGTCTACGCATCGGCACACGGCGTCCCCCAGGGGTCGATTCTCAGCCCTTTGCTGTTTAATATCTATATCAGACCCCTTGCTACCATCGTTGAGGACGCCGGCCTGACAATTTATTCGTATGCTGATGAAACGCAGATTGTGTTCTCTCTTTCTAGCAGTGAGGGCCATGAGGTCTCTGCCTTGAAATCTGGCCTGTCACGCGTTGCTGCTTGGATGCACGACCATCTGCTCAAGCTCAACGGTGACAAGACCGAGGTCGTCATCTTGGGCAAGAATAAAGATCTGTGGGGCCCTCGACATTGGCCCTCCGATATGGGTCCTCTGCCGAATCCAGCCCCCGTAGCCCGCAACCTCGGTTTCCTCATCGACGACAGGCTCTCTATGAGACAGCAGGTAACAAAGGTCGCTGCAATCTGTTTTTCCATCCTGAGATGGTTGCAGAAGATCCTATGGATGTTGCCTTGCTCTACTCGGAGAACTGTCGTCCAGGCTCTTGTGATCTCCCGCATTGACTATGGGAATGTGCTTTATCTTGGGCCGATAAGGCCACAATGAATAAGCTTCAGGTGGTGCAAAACTCCTCAGCTCGCTTACTGTGTAATGTACCCCGGAGATCTTCCGCAGCTCAGGCTCTGCGCGATCTTCACTGGCTTAAAGTCCCGAACCGCGCAAAATTAAAAACCTTATGCCTTCTTTTAAAAATCCGGCAGGGTTCTGCCCCTAAATATCTGCAGAACCTGGTTCAAGTCTACAAGCCTGGTCGTACTTTAAGATCCTCCACTAGTGGCAATTTCCTGGTCCCTAGAATAAATTTGGCCAAAATGGGCGGCCGTTCGTTCTCTTATCTCGGTCCAAAGATGTGGAATGCTCTTCCGTCGGCCCTGAAAGCTGAGACTGATCTCCTCCCTTTCCGAAAAAAACTGAAGACTTTGCTTTTTAACTGATCCCTCTGCATTGTTGGTTCTATTGGGCTTTGCTGTTTCCTTTCTTTTATCTATCCCTGGCGCCGGGAAACCCATTGAGGGTAGCTGTGCGCAACACAAGTTTAATAAATAAATAAATAAATAATATTATGGTCTTTTCCCAAAGTACAAACCTTTTGGACCTCGCTGTGTACTACAACAGAACAAATCACAGGGTCAGTCCTGGTCAGATGTCCACAGGTAATTCTGTTGGGCGCCCCATACTGGATATTTGTCCACTCTATGGCATGCTGGCTAAACAAACACCCCACCTCCTCCTAGCGGCAAAATAAAGCATTCTAACCTTTTGGGGACAGCAGATCTTGTGTTCCAAAGATATACAGATTAAGAGACTATGGTGGAGAAACTGTTAAAAATGACACAAGATGAAGAGAAAGCTTTTACTAAACAATGGGGCTGTTTGTTGGAATTTTTCAGTGGAGACCTTAAGGAACTGTCCTGCCCAAAGCGACTTCAAGCCCTGAAATGGTTAGAACCTTCTAAGATAGACAACTACTATGCAATAGTTTACAGACGGCACGAAGACTCTGGGCGCTCAGCCATGGTCATAGCAGACATTTATAGAGACAAACTCTTGATCAGCATGACACCTTGAATGTTCACTTCATCTGGCAATGGTGGATGGGGGTTGAGATGGCTGAGGGTGTGGAGGAGGAAGGGTTCTTTGGGGTTGGGCAGTTGTTCACCACAGAGCCAGGTGTCTCTATTTTTGTCGTATGATGGTTAGTTGAACAGGGCAACATAATGTTAATAAAAAGAAATTTCAAACTTAAATATTTTAATAAATCAAGCATGTGGCATCACTGATAAAATGTTATTTTTCTATTTTGAATTTAATACTCAAAGAACAAGTTACTTACCTTCTGTAACGATGTATCTGTAAGAGACATAGGTTAGTTATAGATTCCTTACCTTAGAATTACCCCCAGGCATCAGACTGGATCCAGAGAATTTTTTCTCTTAGCAGTACCCAGGCACATCGGTAGGTGGCTGCAGTTGACTCTGCGTCCGGCGTCGTGGTGGCCGGGATGTCGTTGCGGTGTCTACTTAGCTGCCACCCCTGCGTGCTGACTCCGATGACGGACGTGGAGTCGACCGACGCCACCTACTGACGCGCAGGGCTACTGCTAAGAGAAACAATTCTCTGGATCCAGTCTGACGCCTGGGGGCAATTCTAAGGTAATGAATTTATAACTAACTGTTTCTTTCAGATCATAGGTTTTGAATGGGAGTTTAGGCTGCAATGGGTTCTGAATGGAGTACAATTATTTTTTCTAAAAGTAGGAAAATGCATTCAATAGATAATTTTTAAAAAAAAATTGCAAATGGAAAAAAACAACCTTGATTAAGTGTTTGATTACTTACAGTTAATCTTTATTGCTCCTTGTCCGGGGTCTTCATCATTACAATGCTGACTGAAATGAATGAGGCATGCCTCCCGCTGGATAAAGGCAACTGCGTTGCTTCATACCTACCTTCAAGTAAAAGCACTTTCGCATTTAACTTCTTTCCTACAATTCACAGTGTAAACTGCACTTGCTGTAAACTCAATTTATGGGTTCCTTTAACCCTTTCCATGTTGATCACGGAACCGCTCTGTCATCAGCTGCGGTTGGGCTGTGCTGATGACGGAGCGGTTCCGTCATGGCCCGGCCGCCGCGCCTGCGCGGCGCTGATTTTGCGCCTGCGCGGCGCGTTCTATTGAGCGGGCGGGGCCATGACGGAACCGCTCCGTCATGAGCACAGCACAACCGCGGCTGATGACGGAGCGGTTCCGTCATCAACATGCGCCCGCCGCGCGGCCGCCCCGCCCACTTAGCGCTGCGGTGGAATAGCCGCCGCAGCGATGGCGTTAATATACATTAAACAATCTTCTACAGTGGCTGTTTATCTATAATTCAGATGCACATTCTAACAAAAAAGTTAAACAGTTTGAATGAATTTTCTATATAAAAGCTTAACTGAAGGTGTGCAAAGAATGAATTTTCTATATAAAAGCTTAACTGAAGGTGTGTAAGAGAAAGCTTTGAGATTTAAATAAATAAGTGGATGCCCATGATTATATCATGCAGGGGAAGTTTAACTATAGTTGTGTAGGTCACATGCGTGCATACCTGTGATGCGATCGTCCGTATGGCCTCTTCTTGTCTTCTACGCATTTCCGGTGTCCCAGGACAGCTCCCACTTGCGATGGAAGAGTGGGTCTGGCCCTGCTGGCTGAGAGGCAGCTCTCGATTTGCATCACCATCTACAACACAAACCTTATTAAATCAAACATGCACAAGCCATTTATATATGGTGAGCATTATAAGGTTATTACAAGTCACAGAAGAGTTCCATGACCACATTGAGGAACAAAGAAAAGAGTTCCTTTTTAAGGTTAATGAACTCTGAGGTGACTTTAAATATCCTTAAGTACAGCAGGGGGTACTTTATTAATTATAACACATGCACTGACAATCATCTTTCCCACAAACCACTTGCAGCCTTGGTGCGTAACTTTTTCAGGTTAAAGAGAAAACATGTTTACAAAAATAAAAAATAAAAACAAAATCTCTAGTGAAAAATTAAACATCAAAAAAACAGTTTGATAATTGCTGCAGAAAGACATTACAATCAGCGTAATACAAGTCAGTTTAAAAAAACTAAAAGAACAGCAGTTCAGAATATGTAGAAACATGCGTAAAGATTACCCAATGAGCGCAAAAAATAAACATATCGCCATGAATATTTCCTTCTGCTGGTCAATGAACAGAGCAGAGGAAAGAAAAGCAAGGTTTTGTTTTTAAACAGCTGCTTTAATTATGCTCCGTGGCCTGGCCTGCGTTCTCTTCACTGCTACCTCTGGCAGTAAACATTGGGACATCAGAACTCAAATGTAATATATCAATACAGTTGAGTTTTGTCGCCATGTCTTAATATTAAGTGACTGGGTGCATCACATGTCGCCTATCACATAAAGAGTTATAGATGGGTAACAGTGAATTATGGGTTGGCTTTTCACAGAAGGATTCTGAGTGACATAAATAGACCACAGGAACGATGCTCAAGTTGTCTATGATGTCATTAAAACACAGAGGAGAAAATCATCCCCATAATTCACTTTTTATGCATATATAACTTTATGTTATGTATAGCCCCAAAATCATCTGCCCCTGCTTTCAACTACTAGGAATGGGCAGAAGAGTAATGGGGAGCCACACACAGCACAGCCTCTCCTTACTGTACCAAATGTGAACAGGGAGGAAAGGTCAGAAAAGTAATCGGGAGCCATACACAACACTTCCTCCCTGTCCCAACTGTGGACAGGGAGGAAGGGGCAGAGGAGTAATTGGGAGGCATACAAAACAGGGCCTCTCCTACCTGTCCCAAACGTGGACAGGGAGGTAGGGGCAGAGAAGTAATCAGGAACCATACACAACACGCCTCTCCTCCCTGTCCCAAACGTGGACAGGGAGGTGGCAGAGTAGGAGCCATACACAACACTGACTCTCCTCCCTGTCCAAAATGTGAACAAATGCTTTACCTGCCACTCTCAATCGACTCCCATCACCTTCCCTTCATTTATTCTCCATTAGGCAGCTGTGCTTTCTGTCCAACCAGACAAGCAGTGCTACGCTGACAGGCTCACAAGGAGGCCTATAGGGCCTTTATTATAGAGTCATAGAGGGTTACAAGTTGTGTTATCCACTGTTGCTACGTCATAACAGTGATTTATCAGATTCGGAAACTGGTGTAACTATTAGAGAAGAAAAAGAAATTAGTCATGAGTTTTAATATAGTGATTGCAGAATCCCATGTTTTTATATATAGAATTATAGATGGGCAACAGTGAATTACGGGGGTATTTTTCACTGAGGGGTTCTGAGTGACCTCAAATAGACACCAAGCGCGAAGCTCAAGTTATCTAGGATGTCACTCAGAAAGCTGAGGTGAAAAACATCCCTGTCATTCAATTTTAACCCATGTATACTTTTATGTTATGTATGGCCCCCAAAATCATCTGCCCCTGCTTTCAACTGCTATGCAGTGTAGAGGAATAATTGGAGAGCCAGGCATAACATGGCCTCTATTGTGTAATCAATCTCCAAACAGAAAAAAAAGTTGCCTTCCATCCTTGACCAACCTCCACCGCCTTCCCTGCCTTCCTTCCTTCCCCCTCTTACACCTGTGCTCTGTACTTCCTGCTTTCGGTCAAAGCAAACGAGCAGAACTGCATTGACAAAGACCTGCTAACTGACGCAGTGCCACCGTGAGACACACAATATTGGTGCCCTTCAAACGGCCACACGATGAGGAGCCAATATCACATGATGGCAGGGAAAACTGTAAACAGTGGATTTTCAGGTCGTTCTCGGAGGCTTTGAACTGTCAACGCCCTCAAGCGCCAGGACGCCCCTTTGCTGGGGCATCTGTGCGCTTTACAAATCCGGATAGCATAACATAACAAGGAGTGTAAAACACCAGCCTGGGATAGCATTTTTTTCCGGTTTTTTTGGAGGCGGAAGTTTGGGGCGGGCAGGGGCAAAATTGCCTTGTAGGTAAGTCTCTGCACGAGGCACCACCCCACAAAGGCCCTGCCCACTCTTCAGAAGGTGACCTTTTTAGGTCGAGGGACCGTAGGCTTGGCCATAGGCCAAGACCGGAAGTCCGGAGAATTATTGTTACTTCGAGTGGCTGCTTTATCCCGCCTCTCTTTTCGTCTCTTCTCCATTGGCTGGCTTCCTAAACGGAGGCCAGCCATTGGAGGAGAGATGCGTCACTCCAATTTAGCCCAGTCTTTTTCGGATTTGGGGGCGTAAGTTTTGCTGTTCTTTAGACAGTGACGTAGTCTGCCACTCAGAACCACAAAACCACGCCCCCAATTCCGGAAGTTTGCGTCCGCCATTTTTTTTTCAGCCCAGTGAAGGTGAGCATCGAGCCTCTGCCCCCGTTTATGCCGTTTTTAGTGCTCCTGCACCCCTGTTTGATGCTCTCTATCTCTTATGCTGCCCCCACAGTCCCCCAGCCCCCTCTCTGCTTGATGTGCATGTTCCCCTCCCCTCTACGTACTGCATCTTCGGTTTTCTCCTCCCCGCCCCCTCCTGAATGCTCCGCGCTCGTCCGTCACCCCGTCTTGTCTCTGTGCCTTGTTCTTGTTTCAGTCCGCTCCATCTGCCTCTGCCAGGGGCAGCGTGATGTGCTTTCGGTATCTGCAGCCAAATGTAGGCGCTGTGAAGAGTGGCAGCCATTTCAGGCCGACCGCCGCCGGAAGAAGTCCAGGTGAGTGCTTGTTGCCTTCTGATTGTGCCCGTTCCCGCCACCCCCCCTCCCGCTGTCCGTGTCTCCTTTCCCGCCCCTCCCTCCCGCTGTCCGTGTCTCCTCTCCAGCCCCCCCTCCCGCTGTCCGTGTCTCCTCTCCCACCCCCTCCCACTGTCCGTGTCTCCTTTCCCGCCCCCTCTCCCGCTGTCCGTGTCTCCTCTCCCGTCCCCCCCTCCCGCTGTCCGTGTCTCCTCTCGCGCCCCCCCCTCCCGCTGTCCGTGTCTCCTTTCCCGCCCCCCCCTCCCGCTGTCCGTGTCTCCTTTTGTCAGTCCGGTATTTTTTTTTCTTCTTCTCCTTCTTGTTTTGTTATGCTGTTATTGTTTCTGCTCTGCCTGTCACTGAGCCCAGACAACGACTGCCTTTAACTAACGAGCACTACCAAAACCATTAGGCTTCACTTTTGAAATAACACAAAGAGATTCTTATGAATGGCGATTTTTATGTGCGGCTCAACGGGACAACATGTTGATGGATGGATGTCTGCCTGAGTAGATGTATGAATGAATGAATGGGTGTCTCATCGGTGAGTGATTACCTGAGTAAATGGACGAGTAGATGAGTAAATACATTGGAGAGAGCGTGGGTTCAAAGATGAAGTGTTGCCAGCTGTGAATTATAACAGGAAGCGTTTAGTGGCTACCTTCTTTGCTGGTTGGGCCTGAAGTATAACTTTACCAAGAGGCTCAACTTAGCAGCAGCAATACAGAAGGCAATTATTTTCTTATAATGGTCTACAACGTTTCCCGAACGCGCCTACTCGACTTAACACTTGACAACATCAAACACAGGGATGGGGATGCAGAAAGACTGTTATGAGCTCATCCTTCCAGCTGAGAAGAGGGGAGCCCCATTTGGCTATAGACACACTTGTGCTTGGAATGCAACGTCATAGTCAGTGAGCGGAAGCAAAGTTGGATCGGGGTGCCTCCATGTTTGTGAGGGTAAAGGAAACCAAGATAGAAATGCTGGCAGGTGTGGAGGCAGAATCGCAATAATTGGTAGTCTCAGCGGGAGACACTAATGCCCTAGACAATATACAGAGTGAACCAGAGCAATTTAAATAAGTCTGGTAAAAGATTTATCATCTAGTAAAAATGCACATGAAAATGACAAAAAAAATAATATTATTCACATAAGTAATTAGAACTATTTGTATTTAATACAATTAATGTATCCAAGCATTCCAAAATGTAAATATTTAAATCTGCCCATTGTCTCTTGATTCTGCTGTTTTAAACCTGCAAAAGGAACAGTTGATGGACAGCATGCAGAACAATGTCATACATTCACCCCACCAGGGGCCTCGTCTCCTCGCTTGCTCTCGGGCCCATGACACACTGGCTAGGCACGCCACTGTCAGACAGTTGAAGCTGTGACTTACGGCTTTAGTAGGCCAGGGTTCCTGGTCTGAGTCCAGCAACTTGCTGCTGGGCACCCATGGATCCAGCGTTCCTTGGTCTGACTGACAGTTATAAGCACTGCCACACTTGGGGTGCAGCGTGCGCCTCAGCATCCTAGAACCCGGTGCCACTTAACCTGCTGCACTGTTGATAGCTTTGCCCCCGCTGCCCACCCCCCACGTCTTAACGCGAGCGTGTGAAGTTAAGTCGTGTTTAAACAGTCCGGGGCTGTTTCCATTCCCTGGAATCTTCTCAGCAGTGTGTAGCAGGAATTTACTGAAATCTGTGTCCAGTAACAGCGGTACAAGCGTATCCTGTCACAACAACGTTAAATACCAGCTCTACTGTGTGTTTGTGCGCTTGGTTGCATGTGCAGACAGGTGCGTTTTTTTGTACTTGTAGCTCATTGGGTTATGTGTAGTGTGGAGGTTGTGTTTGTGGGTCTGGTGGGCGGTTATGAAATCGTTTTTGCCTGGCTGACTTCTGTGGTGCCTACATTGACAGGGCAATGGGTGCGTAAGAGGGAAATTCACAATGCCTTATTGAAAAGCGACAGAAGGAACCCTAAGAGCGTAGAGCGGGTTCAAGGGAAACCCCCCTGTCATATGAAAGAGTTGGGAGTGTGGGACACCCAGACAGCCTCCCTCCGCTCGCGCTGCCCCAAGCCCAGGCTGCCACCACTCTCCTCCGGGTCGGATGAAAGCCATATGAGAGAAATCACAGAGGGTTCATAAAGGAAGTAACAGCGTCTCACCCGTTTGGTGACGCGGCAACACGAAAGCCCCCGCACTGTGCTTGGATGCGCAAGCCTTTTTTGTATTTTTCCACATTCTACGCGGGGTTTCTGCTCTGCCTGTCACTGAGCCCAGACAGCGACTGCCTTTAACTAACGAGCACTACCAAAACTAATAGGCTTCACTTTTGAAATAACACAAAGAGATTCTTATGAATGGCGATTTTTATGTGCGGCTCAACAGGACAACATGTTGATGGATGGATGTCTGCCTGAGTAGATGCATGAATGAGTGAATGGGTGTCTCATCGGTGAGTGATTACCTGAGTAAATGGACGAGTAGATGAGTAAATACATTGGAGAGAGCGTGAGTTCAAAGATGAAGCGTTGCCAGCTGTGAATTATAACAGGAAGCGTTTAGTGGCTACCTTCTTTGCTGGTTGGGCCTGAAGTATAACTTTACCAAGAGGCTCAACTTAGCAGCAGCAATACAGAAGACAATTATTTTCTTATAATGGACTACAACGTTTCCCGAACGCGCCTACTCGACTTAACACTAGACAACATCAAACACAGGGATGGGGATGCAGAAAGACTGTTATGAGCTCATCCTTCCAGCTGAGAAGAGGGGAGCCCCGTTTGGCTACAGACACACTTGTGCTTGGAAGGCAACGTCATAGTCAGTGAGCGGAAGCAAAGTTGGATCGGGGTGCCTCCATGTTTGTGAGGGTAAAGGAAACCAAGATAGAATGCTGGCAGGTGTGGAGGCAGAATCGCAATAATTGGTAGTCTCAGCGGAAGACACTAATGCCCTAGACAATATACGGAGTGAACCAGAGCAATTTAAATAAGTCTGGTAAAAGATTTATCATCTAGTAAAAATGCACATGAAAATGACAAAAAAAATATTATTCACATAAGTAATTAGAACTATTTATATTTAATACAATTAATGTATCCAAGCATTCCAAAATGTAAATATTTAAATCTGCCCATTGTCTCTTGATTCTGCTGTTTTAAACCTGCAAAAAGAACAGTTGATGGACAGCATGCAGAACAATGTCGTACATTCACCCCAGTACAGAGATCTGGGCCTAAATCCATCGTTTTTTTTGCTCACCATGCCATTCCAGTTTGGACCCAGCCATATGCAAATCAGTCTTGACCCTGTGCCCAATGGCAACAGTCCAGCCCGAATTGCCAGGCCAGGTCTTCCCTTGACTGGAAACAAGCATCCTAGGACCGGTTTCGGGGTTTCACCCCTAATCAGCCAGGATACCTTGGCTCCATTGGCATGGAGAGCACGGGATGCTTGTTTCCGGTCCAGGAAGGACCTGACTTGGCAGTTCGTGCTGGAGTGTTCCCATGAAGGACAGGGTCAAGACTGATTTGCATATGGCCAGGTCTAAATTGGGGTGGCGTGGTGAGCAAAAGAACAATGGATTTAAGCAAGATATTGTGACTGGGAGTGAATGTTTTGATTTATTCTGCATTTCGTCCATCAATTGTGTGTCTTTTGCTGTTTTAAACTTCGCATTGTTAGAAGATGGACAGGGACATTTACTAATATAATGTAGGTCACAATGAAACAGAAGAATAGGAGAGTGCGTTTAAAATTAATTAAGGTAGGCAGAAAAGCACAAGCAGCAATCCTGGTGATGTTATGTTATGTTAATGGAACTCGTATAGCGCGCGGTTACCCTGGGGTGTCCTGGCGCTGCGCATGCCTGCTGGTTGTCTGTGATGAGATATTACTGTGTGAAGAGCCAGGTTTTCAGCCCTCTTCTGAATGAAAGGAGGTCTGAAGAGTTACTCAGATGAGTGGGCCTGTACCACTTAAATTTCTGACTCAGGTGGTTGGGGCCAATTCCATTGAGGGAAATGACAATGCCATTTATTTAACGATTAAGCTATTGGCAATGTAAATGACAATGCCATTTCTTTATGATTAAAAAAACAAAACAAATGTCATGAGCAATGCCAATAGCTCTACCTTTAATAATGCCGAGACCATTGCACTGTAAATGCTTGTTGTTTTAGTAGGCATGTCTGCTGGCAGGTTCTCAGAAAGCTCTGTCAGCCCGGCCTGGAAGGCTTTTATGACATCACAACAGTGGGTAACCAGTTTGCGCTTTCAACCGTTGCTATATCATAGTAGTGGATTGTGAGATTCAGAAATTGAAGTAACGATACAATCACTCTTTGAGAGATATATAGAACAAAGTTATAAACAGTGAGCCTCAGAAACTTCAACTAACTTCCAAGACAAATCTGAAAGAATGAGAACAGCCTAGAGAATGTTGACATACTACTCTCGAATCGTCCTCGCCATTCATACAAAAAACAGCCAGCAGAGGGGGCTCTTACCACCGCACAAGGACTACCTACGTTTTGGTGAAGCGTGTGGGCTATCCGAGGCTATTTGACGCATGCGTGTACCGTGGCAGCTGAGCGCGACCAGGCGGGAAATGATTGCAGTCTTTCCAAAGCCGATGTTTCCACAGATCACCACGCCCTGGTTCACGCCGTCGTTTGTGCTTTGTAGCTGCGCATCGATCTCGTGGAACAGCCAATCTCGGCCCACAAACACGGCGTCAGTGGTGATGCTGGGCACCTCGAAGAGCAGGGGTTTCAGAGAGATGTCCGGCGGTCGGTAAGGTGCAAAGCGTACTGCAAGATGAATAAACAGACAACAGAGTGAATGATCATCAAGAGGGGAGATAACAAGTTTACACTAGAAGACCTCTATTTAGACTTGGGAATTACGGCCTATGCATTCTCCTGCCTTTAGCCCTGTTAATCTAAGCAAGGAGAGAGGAAGAATATCACCAGGAGAGAGGAAGAATACACCAGGAGGGAGGAAGAATACACCAGGAGGGCCAGGAGAGAGGAAGAATACACCAGGAGAGAGGAAGAATACACCAGGAGGGAGGAAGAATACACCAGGAGGGAAGAAGAATACACCAGGAGGGAAGAAGAATACACCAGGATGGCCAGGAGAGAGGAAGAATACACCAGGAGGGAGGAAGAATACACCAGGAGGGAGGAAGAATACACCAGGAGGGAGGAAGAATACACCTGGAGAGAGGAAGAATACACCTGGAGGGAGGAAGAATACACCAGGAGAGAGGAAGAATACACCAGGAGGGAGGAAGAATACACCAGGAGGGCCAGGAGAGAGGAAGAATACACCAGGAGGGAGGAAGAATACACCAGGAGGGAGGAAGAATACACCAGGAGGGCCAGGAGAGAGGAAGAATACACCAGGAGGGAGGAAGAATACACCAGGAGGGAGGAAGAATACACCAGGAGGGAGGAAGAATACACCAGGAGAGAGGAAGAATACACCAGGAGAGAGGAAGAATACACCTGGAGGGAGGAAGAATACACCAGGAGAGAGGAAGAATACACCAGGAGGGAGGAAGAATACACCAGGAGGGCCAGGAGAGAGGAAGAATACACCAGGAGGGAGGAAGAATACACCAGGAGGGAGGAAGAATACACCAGGAGGGAGGAAGAATACACCAGGAGGGAAGAAGAATACACCAGGAGGGCCAGGAGAGAGGAAGAATACACCAGGAGGGAGGAAGAATACACCAGGAGGGAGGAAGAATACACCAGGAGGGAGGAAGAATACACCTGGAGGGAGGAAGAATACACCAGGAGGGAAGAAGAATACACCAGGAGGGCCAGGAGAGAGGAAGAATACACCAGGAGGGAGGAAGAATACACCAGGAGGGAGGAAGAATACACCAGGAGGGAGGAAGAATACACCTGGAGAGAGGAAGAATACACCAGGAGAGAGGAAGAATACACCAGGAGGGCCAGGAGAGAGGAAGAATACACCAGGAGGGAGGAAGAATACACCAGGAGGGAGGAAGAATACACCAGGAGAGAGGAAGAATACACCTGGAGGGAGGAAGAATACACCAGGAGGGCCAGGAGAGAGGAAGAATACACCAGGAGGGAGGAAGAAGACACCAGGAGGGAGGAAGAATACACCAGGAGAGAGGAAGAATACACCAGGAGGGAGGAAGAATACACCAGGAGGGCCAGGAGAGAGGAAGAATACACCAGGAGGGAGGAAGAATACACCAGGAGGGAGGAAGAATACACCAGGAGGGAAGACGAATACACCAGGAGGGCCAGGAGAGAGGAAGAATACACCAGGAGGGAGGAAGAATACACCAGGAGGGAGGAAGAATACACCAGGAGGGAGAAAGAATACACCTGGAGAGAGGAAGAATACACCAGGAGAGAGGAAGAATACACCAGGAGGGCCAGGAGAGAGGAAGAATACACCAGGAGGGAGGAAGAATACACCAGGAGGGAGGAAGAATACACCAGGAGGGCCAGGAGAGAGGAAGAATACACCAGGAGGGAGGAAGAATACACCAGGAGAGAGGAAGAATACACCAGGAGGGAGGAAGAATACACCAGGAGGGCCAGGAGAGAGGAAGAATACACCAGGAGGGAGGAAGAATACACCAGGAGGGAGGAAGAATACACCAGGAGGGAAGACGAATACACCAGGAGGGCCAGGAGAGAGGAAGAATACACCAGGAGGGAGGAAGAATACACCAGGAGGGAGGAAGAATACACCAGGAGGGAGGAAGAATACACCTGGAGAGAGGAAGAATACACCAGGAGAGAGGAAGAATACACCAGGAGGGCCAGGAGAGAGGAAGAATACACCAGGAGGGAGGAAGAATACACCAGGAGGGAGGAAGAATACACCAGGAGGGCCAGGAGAGAGGAAGAATACACCAGGAGGGAGGAAGAATACACCAGGAGGGAGGAAGAATACACCAGGAGGGAGGAAGAATACACCAGGAGAGAGGAAGAATACACCTGGAGGGAGGAAGAATACACCAGGAGAGAGGAAGAATACACCAGGAGGGCCAGGAGAGAGGAAAAATACACCAGGAGGGAAGAAGAATACACCAGGAGGGCCAGGAGAGAGGAAGAATACACCAGGAGGGAAGAAGAATACACCAGGAGGGCCAGGAGAGAGGAAGAATACACCAGGAGGGAGGAAGAATACACCAGGAGGGAGGAAGAATACACCAGGAGGGAGGAAGAATACACCAGGAGGGGGAAGAATACACACGCTCATTGCATGCACTATATACATTGTGGATAAGCCGGATCGGCCAGGGGAACTGAGGAACTAAAATAACGCCTGCATAAGCTATCCCAGGTGCTACCCCTTTCCTCTTCCCAGTGCAGTTCTGAATGACAAAAATTAAATGCATGGCAGCTGAGGGTATTCAGACAAAAACATGCTTATCTGCTGAATTATGCCTGCAATCGAGCTGAGCTGCAATTCTCATAAGTTTCATAACTGGACAGCAGCCCTTGAGGGACTCTGTTATGGTGTTATCACATCACAGTGGTGCTAACCCTCCCATTTGGAAAGGGTGGGAGTAAATTAGGATTTCAAGTGGGACATAGGAAATGTAAGGGAGTCATTAATTCCATTTTCCTCCAACAAGTCGTAATTTCCCCTGGTGTTTCACTCAAGAGACAACCCTTGCTTACACAGTAAGGCTTTTAAAGTACCAGCACACACACCTCTAATATAAAAACAGGTAGAATATTTTTGTCTTTTTCACTAGGGAATGCTCTATTAAACAAAACTTAAGCCCAATTTGAGTCTGTGGCGTAGAGCCGGGTAGATTTAATTCTAAACAGATTACACTGTGCAAACTCATACCACATGGAGAGTTAGATGAAGCCACTGTTCATCTTCCAACAGTTAAACTATAGTCTCTGCCGTTTCCTAATTTTATGGTTAATAATATAATTTTCCTTTTAATATTTACAATCATTTTTAAAACAGTCTTCAAAGCTTGTCATCAAGAAATAGTATCCAACGTCCGTCCTTTTCAAAAGGACAGTGTAATTGCTATACTACAGAATTTAAGTAAGTTGGCCCCATAGCTTTAGCACAAAAGATCTCGATTTGACCAACCTATCCTAAGTCATCATATAGAAAATATAACGAGTGCAAGACACAGCCCAGCTTTAATTAAAACTTTTTTAGTCCCGTTTTTGCATAAACTGTTTTATTTTTATTTCACATTGTTATTTAGTGGAGACGTCAGTACACTTTACATATGGAACAAAGAACAGGCATCGAGATCTCTATGGAGCTGTCACCTACCCTTTACCTGTACTCATGATAATGCCTGAATTGCTTGCAGGGGGAATGGCGAGATTCACAATTTGCTTTCTTTTTTTCCTCAATAGAACCCCGGCATACAGTTCTGTACTGTTCGTAAGTCTGTCAGACAGCAGTAAAAAGATTGCTGCTGTTGACAGCACAGAACGAGCACAAACAGGGAGAAAACATTCTTGACCGTACCACTATTAGCAAAAAACCCTGTCCAAAGCCAATTGAGAAGACTGGATTCTGGTACCCAATTGTCCAAGTTCTTCCAGTAGAATTTAGTCATTGAAGCTATCCTATTTGTCTAAAAGTGCAATTAGGCTCTAATAACCCAATCTACTGTTAATCCGAATGTGCCCACTTCGTGTTCCAAACAGACAGCTTGCACATCACAGAGGTTTGGCTTTACAGATTTGTCACTCAGCAAAGTGATGGCATAGGCTGAATTTTTCAGCTGAGAAAAATTTGCTTTGGTAGATCATTCATGTTTTTTCAGCTGTTGAAGCCATGAACCTGAACCTTTCATGACAGACACAAGGCAATAATGGCTGCCACACATACAACATTTGGAGAATTTGGGGACTCATTTAATTTGATCTTTATTTCGGCACGTTTTGGCCATAAAAGATACATGCAAAAAAACCAATACATATTACACAGTGAATACAAAAATATATACATGATAACCAATTGGGGTAGCAGAAATACAATACATTTCATCTAATTAAAAAAGAATAAAGGCACATAAAATATTAAATTAGATTATGGTTAAAAAAAAAATTAAAAAAAAGCTTTTGAGTGGTTCCAAATGAGAATGGACCAATGAAGCAGCTCACCAGTGTACCACAGGTAATCTGAACAAATCTAACATCTACCTGTTAATACAACCAAACTGAACATTTATAGGTCCAAGCCCAAGTTTTTGTGAGAAAAACTTACTGACAGTAAAAATCTGCTGACACAAAACACAGTAAGTCGACTAGTGTCCGTTTTGACGATCCTATATGCTTCCACATACGATCGTATACCTAAAGCATTACACAGGGGCTTGATCCATCGTTTCCTTGCTAAATCATATGTGGTGCAGAAAAACAGTATATGATTGTCATCCTCTCTAGAATTTAACTGGCAACACATACATTTTGCACTTTTCGGTTGCCCTGTAGACCTTTCCCATCTTGCTAATGCTACATTCGTTTTAAGTATACCATATCTAAATTTTAGATATAGACTTTTTGCAAGTGGAGGTCGTATCTCATCTAGAAATTCCTCAAAATGAGGAGAGACTTTAAAAGCAAGAAAACTACTTGTGATGGATCCACACGAATGGTCTTTTAGGGAATTATGAGACATGTAATCCCAAAATCTTGCCTTAACATGTTTCTTACAACTTCGTGTCAGACACGACGGGTCTTCCCAAAAATAAGTGAGCCCTATTCTATGGAGCCAAGATTGAACATGTTTCAACCAAGGATTAGAATTATAAGCGTCAAGGTTCTTCACTTCTAAAAGACCATCTTTATAATCTGCAAGTTCGGGAGTACCCCAAAGTCTCACCCAATATAAAAGTGGATGTAGTATTGCAAGGTGGTCTGTGCGTTTCATGCTTAAATCTAAAAATAACAGTAAAAGTGGGGTGCGTTTGGGCAATCTCAAAATACTTCTATAAAAGTTGTTTTCGTTTTTCACAAAAAGATTCCCAGCACTCATACCCCAAATTTCTGCACCATATAAGGCACCAGTAAGAGCCTTAAATTTAAACACTTCAAGTGCTGGTGAAATAGATTTATTTAGGCTCAACCCATGTCGCTTTATAATAGGTAGGGTGTTCTGATTAAAAATAGTTTTACTTTTTTCAATTTGTGTTCTCCATGAGTTTTTGGAATCTAGAGAGACACCCAAGTAACAAAAGTTTGACACAAGTTCCAATTTTTGGCTGTTTAGAAAAAAAATCCCCTTAAAGGATTTATGAGGATTTAGGGCCATACATTTGGTCTTTTTTGTATTTATTTCTAGGCCTTTCTTATCCCAATACAGTTGGAAGGAATTTAAAAGGGTTTGCAGACCAATGGGCGTTTGCGAGATCAGGATTGTATCGTCCGCAAATAAGAGTGCGGGTACCCTCTCTCCATTCAGCTTTGGTGAGTCATTATTACTTTCTTCTAAATAAGCTGGAATATCATTAACAAATAATGAAAAAAGCGTGGGAGCCAAAACGCACCCTTGGCGGACTCCCGCTTTATTGGGATGGGTTTGGTTAATTCCCCATTCGGACCCCAACGCACTCTAGCAAAGTTATCATGCAATCTTCTAATCTGCTGGAGTAAACAATCTGGTAATCCCAGCGCAAACAAACAATCCCATAAACGATCACGCAAAACTAAATCAAAAGCTGCCCTAAGGTCAACAAAAGCTACATAAATGTGTCCCTTTAAGAAAAAAACATACTTCCAACAAGGACAACAAAATCTAAAAACTTGGTCAATTGTACTGGTATTGCTTCTAAAGCCTGCTTGGAATTTAGTAAAGATCTCATTCTCATCAATCCACAAATTCATACGAGTTAAAAGGTGCCTCGGAAATATTTTTTGTAAAATATCTAAAAGACAAATGGGACGATAGTTCGATAGATCATTTCTATCTCCCTTTTTAAAAATTAAAATGACTTCTGCACCCCTCCAGCTATCAGGTAAGTTTGCACCAGTATCTAGTATATTAAAAAGCTGATTAATATATGGTGCCCAGACTCTAATCTCGTGCTTGTACAAATCCCCGGGTATTTTGTCTAGCCCCGGAGCTTCACCATTTTTAACTGAGCTGATAGCTTGCTCAGTTTCTTCTAGACTAAAAACTATGGTATTTGTACCGGATACGAGCCATGGGCAATCTTCAGTAGCTAACTCTATGTTTTCTGGGGCTTGATATAGGTGGGTAAAATGGTTAACCCAGGTTTGTTCATCAATGAACACATCATCTGGTGTTTTACCTCCAAATTTCTCATTTGCAACAAGTTTCCAGAAACCCACATTATCCTTAGACTTTGCAGACTTTGCAGCTAGTAACATGTCCTCCCAACACACCTCGTCCCAATTAATTCTAGCGATTTCCTGCATCCTCCTATATTCTCGCATATTCACTTGGGGACTCACATTTTAGATCTAATCCAGAGATAGCTTTGGCTGAATCACCAAACTCATAGTTCCCAAACATAAATAAAAATACATGCATGTATACATACTAACAGAGGCTTTGGATCAGCCCTTTTCAACCTTTGGAATTTAAGAGCAAATGGTCAGGTAGGGTAATTTGAAAGCAATGCCTTTTTATTCAAAATTTGTTATATACAGGTTTTATAACGCGCTAATAACTACCCTATAGTGGCATCAGAGCAACGTGGGGTCTATAGGTACAGGAGCTGAACTAAGTTGCATTACGATACATTTAAAACATATAGTGGTGGAGAACTGGTCAATCATTCAGCAGTTAAGCATAGATGATAACCTGCCGTGAGCTATGCCAAACACGATGACAGAGCGGTTTTAAAAATGAGTCTTCAGCATCTGACAGGAAAGGGCTCTAGAGAGGCCTTGCCTGAACATGATAAAATGGCAATATGAAATGGTGAGTATTTTTTGATCTTTAGAATTCCACCGGATGGAGCCCTGGAGAGGGAGAGATCGACCAACGTACCTCCATCGCTTGTGTCTTAACAGAAAAACGATATCTGGCCTCTAGTCGGTAGATAAAGGCTAAACAGTTTTTGGGACAGTTCAATGAGCGCCCATAAAGAACATTGTGAAAAAGGCAGAGAGTGTAAGGTTTCACTGAGAGTCAATGGAGATAGATTTCTGAGCCAGTGTGATGTGGTCATGGCATTTTAGGCCGAAAGTGTGAGAGGACAGGTTTGGGTGATTTTCTGAGAGTAGTAGAGCATCGCAGAACCCCTATTAGCAGCCATAGATGCTATTATAGACACTGCATTTATCCCAGAGGGATTGAAGGAAGGGCTTCCTCATCTTCTGGCAAAGAAGAGAGAGGAACTGACATAGCATGCTTGCCGTCTTTTGTAGGTGGGGTGAGTTCTGCTTTTATTCTCTGGGAAAACTTGGCATGTCGTGTATTCTCGTGTGGCAATTCAGAGTCTCTTGCGCTCCCATCTGGAACTTTATCTCAGTTGTGTATTAGTCCAGACTGAGATCACCTTTGTTTCAATATTAACATACCTAATAAGTTACAATGGATTGCTTTAACAGAGTTCACAAGACAAACATTTAGCTTTGGCTTTAGGATGGAAATATAGCACTTGGAAAACCTACAGACGATAGCACCTCTGGTGAGGTAGTTAAAATAGTTTTGAATCCCGGGAGAAAATCCATCAATATGGTACTAATTTGCCAGTTACGTAGGTGAAGTTAAGGAAACTCACTTTCCTTTCATATTCAACAGTAGTGTCTGTGCAGGTATGATCGAATGGACCTCATAGTTATATATGTGCATTAATGCACACTCAGTACCTGCTCATAAGCTTCAAATGTATGTTACTATAAAAATAATGTCTTATATGTGCTAATGAAGACACACTTGGTGGTCAAAGCGTCTGGGCCTTATTTGCCATTCCGAATACCATCCAGTTATTAGGAAAAAGGGCTTCGGAGAAGATGGAGGGAAGTATGGTAATTTATAATAGAACACAACAGTAGTTTAAGCTGTACATTACCACCCTAAACGAAAAATAATCTGAACATATAATTTTAAAGTTTAGAAGCATGGCCCGTAATCAGTTACCTATGGGATTAAATTTGAAAGTGAGATTTTAGAGCAATGCCTACACCTTGTGCTGCCCACCTCCAATCAACTTAACCAAATTCAGTTCGTGGTTCGGTGATTAACCTGGCAACGTTGCATGCAATTCAATGGGCACTATGCAGGAGCTAGGGTTCAAACCCTATCTGCCTTTTCCTCGAAATAACACTCCTTTGACTGTGTGTTCAAGTTAGAGAGTAACATCGGCTAGGTAATGTATACACCAGTAAATTGCTTGGATTAATATCTATTGCCGTTCTACATTGAAGGAGGACAGTGTCCTGCGAGTATTCATATAGTCATCCACATATTGTGTACTAACAGATGTTCAGATAAGAGCAGATTATTCATGTAGAACTTCCCAATACGAAGATACTAGCCTCATAATGATAGAATGGGTGAATAATACACTAAATATGTTTGCATGAAGGAGTTTGCTCCTGTTAAGATCTCTTGAAGTAAAAATAAATCTGATGAGCTCAAATATTGCAGGATGAGGAGAGGAAATTGCATTAAGTGTGGCAAAAAGATCCTACTGAAGCTACGGAGATAGGATATTTGATCATAGGAAGATCTGTAGAAAAACAAAAAGCTATTTTGATGTCCAAAAAAAGATTACTTCAGTGGGTTAATCAGTATCTATGTACATGCCCCTAAAGTCCTCTCTTTCAGACCCTGACACATATTGTCAGACCTAAGTTGTCAGTTTTATCGAAGCTTGCAAGTAACTGATGTAGCTGTAAGATTATTTGTAGGGATCAAATAGATTAAATCCACAATAAACTGCTCTCCAATTCACAGATGAGGAGCCCAAATGGAGTTCTTCTTTGCACTACACGATGTCACCTCATTTTACCTTTGGAGAAATTACCTTTGAAGTGAAATTTGCAACATAGTTGGTCATGCAATCTGTCTATAAGAGTTTCACTTGTCAAGTCTAAATAGTACAGACCAGGCAGAAGGGTTCTGGTTTCCTCAGATTAAAACATTAACAATAACTTATTTAAGGGGGGAGTTACTCCTCACAATTTAACAAAATGTAAATCACGGTCCTTTTACAAAATGTCTTGAGGCTACTGGTCGTAAAATTAGCCTCCAAATCTGAAATACCCATTGGCTTTTAAATCTAGGGGAGATCTCTTCCATCATGCAGTTTCAGAAATAAATAGAAACCAATTACTTCTCTGACTAATTTCAAATGGGTGTTTGCCCCAATATGGGTATGTAGACCACCAAATCAGTCCACTATCATGA
The DNA here is from genome assembly GCF_964261635.1 of Lissotriton helveticus. NCBI lineage: Eukaryota > Metazoa > Chordata > Amphibia > Caudata > Salamandridae > Lissotriton > Lissotriton helveticus. The sequence continues at coordinate 1,783,503,356 of NC_136065.1, forward strand.
ATAGTGTAGACTCAAGGGATCTGGTCCTTCTGAAGTTGCTGAATGTATTTGTACCTTTTCATGCTCACCACTATCCTGTATTGCTAAAAAAACTGCAAAAACTGGTGTGATATCGAGGACTTGTTTAAGATGAATGAAATAATTTCCCTATATCGTGAAGCTTGGGTGGCCATGCAGGCATCACAGAACCTGTCACTGTGGATTGCCAAAGAAGCCCTAAGTATTCCCTGTCCTCTTCAACATATATATTTATGGTACATATCAACTGTTGTTTGACGTGGAAGTTAGCTTTCAAAATTATGTCAATGAAACTCAAATAGCAGTTTGTTTGCCCCATAGCTATAAAAAGACCACAGAAAAGTTGTTGTAGAATTTTTTTTATAGTTAATTAGTGGAAGAATGAAAACGAGTGGACTCTGAATGCCACTAAAACTTAATTCCATATTATTAGGTTCAATTACTGGATGAAGAATCACAGTGCAGGTCACTGCTTATTCTGTGTAAAAAACAGTACTATCAAAGTGAAAAATAAAGTTAAACCACATAGTGATGTGGTGCGGGAGATGAGACACTTTATGGATAGCCCAGCTGACACTACTGTCTAGTCATCAAACGAGTATCTTATGCTCTATGAAACCTATCATTTTTCCGTACAAGACGGCTCTAGTGTCACTAGGATCATAATGGGCTCCAAGCTGCACTATGGTTACAATGTGCAGAATAAGACTTTCAAAGCAAATTTAAATTAATTAGAGGTGCAACAAAGTCTGTCTATCTGCTTAACGGAATTGCTGACGCAGTGCGGCGGTTTAGAGCACTGGGCAGAGCGGCGGCGGCCAACGGACGAGCGCAGCACTATGGAGGAACTGCACGCGATGTCCAACGCAAGCAGCAAAGGGTTTCCACTCTCTTCTTTGGGAAAACGACACTGGTCCCCCGTCAGCTCAGGTATACAATTAAATCTGTGACCCTAACTCACAAGATGCTGTGTAGCGGAGTCCCTATGTAGCTGAAGCAAAACCATGCACCTTAGTTCGCTGCACTGTCACTGCAATCAGCTGGAAACACAGCTGGTTCCCCCTAAAAGTATGTGGAATGAAGTAAGGGGTTGATCATTAACGGCCACAATGAGTGCATGGTGGAACACTTAATCCTATGAGCTGGGGCATGCAATAGCTCATACCTTTCAGGAAGGCTTTAAAGACTGTAAATTTCAAGGAATTCCTTTCTCACACAGCACTTACTTGTCCTACTTCTTGGGATTCAGGCGCTATACAAATGGTTTCATTGACTTTTCACCCGTAATCCTGACGCACTTCACCCCATCTCTATCACCAGCTTTATGCAAACGCACATAAAATTGTTCAAAAGCAGGTAAACGAAGGACTGTGTGTGCCACAAAAAAATAGAGGACGTTCTGGAATTAAAGGAAAGTGTTTTCTGGTGCTAAGAGACCACATTAATGATTTAAGGAAAGGAAGCAGGTGGACCAAAGCATAAACCATACAATATATGTTTATATTTGGTTAACAGTTAAAACCACTCTAGAAGAAGCCCTGGCAAAGCCAGCAGGTCTTTTCATCTGGCTTTCAATGCAGACCTATTGGCTGTGTTAATGCTTTTTGCTGAAGTTGTTAAGTCAAATGGACAGAAATTGCCTTTTGCTGATACTACGAGGTATCAGAAAAAACAATGCGATAACAAGTACGCACACATGCCTCATCATGCATGACCACGTAGGTGTAATGATGTTAGGCAGCTATAGTGGTTGTACCCAATTCCTGTCACTGGCAGTTCTGTCGCAAGTACACCCCAAATTAACTTGTGCTTAACCCTCTGGTAGCTTGGCACAAAAGCAATCAGCTTAAAGTAGAGGCAATGTGTAAAATAGTTTTGCAGCACTTCAAACAGTAATAAAGTGAAAACACAACACAAGAAAAATCCCATACCAATTCATAACAATAGAGTAAGAAAAACAACTAAAACCCAATTAGTAGAACTGGAGCAATGGAATTTTAAAGATTTTGTGTAAATCAAGCGTTAAGAAGCAAAAAGCGTCAATTACAGTTATCTGGTCATAGCAGGCTGAGTCCAAACCACTGGTTCAGGCCAAAAGCTATGGTGCGTGGGTCCAATACAAGACTGAGTTCAGTCTTCTGAGAAAGTACCTTGTGGGCCTGGCCGTCGGGATAGATAGGAAACCCTTGTGTTGCGCTGCATGAGCCGGAGTTGAGGAAACCTCAACGAGGAGCTGTGATGCGTGGTCCAGCATTGAGATGTGTCGCGCAGCAATGGTCCATTGGTCCATGAACTATAGTTGAGATATGTTACATAGCAGCTGTTCGATGAGCCATCAGGAAGGAGATGCAATGGGATGTCCTGCATTGGCATCAAGGGAGCCACTGGGGCCTGCGAGGACTTGCAATAAGATGCTTCTAGGACAAGCTGTGTCACGTTGGATCTGAGTCGATAGCGAGCTGTATTGCGATGCGTCAAGATACATATAAATGCGTTGACATTGAAGAAGCCTGTTATGCCCCTGTGGCTTAGAAGAGAGTGCTAGTCAACTGAAGCATGGAAACGTACTGGAGTTCTGGATCCACCAAGGCAGACTGGATTCAGCATGGTGGCTCTGAGCAGCAGAAGAGTCCTGGTGCATCCATAGCAGGCCTTGGACATCAAGAAGGTCAGCTGGGCAGGCAGTCCTTCTTCCAGGCACAGTCCACGGGACATGAAAATGGCAACTTTCTAAAAGTGACATTTTAAAAATTCTAACTTAAAAAAACGAAGTTACTATTAAAGAGGGTTTAAAATTACAATTTTTTAGACACTAAACTCTACATTCCAACCTGCTCCTAATTGAAAGATATCACTTATTAAATGAAGTAAGTTAACCCAATATTATCCAATGGGAGAGGTAATCCTTGCAGTAGTGAAAAACTAATTTAAGAGTTTTTCACTACTAGGACATGTAGCTCTTAAAAGTACATGTTCACTTTCTAAATACACTGCACCCTGCCCTATGAGATGTTTAGGGCCTAACCTATGGGTTACCTATGCACATTAAAAAGGAAGGTTTAGACCTGGAAAAAGGCTTATTTTGCCAGGTTGAAATGGCAGTTTAAAACTTCACACATAGGCTGCAATGGCATGTCTGGGACGTGTTTAAAGGTCTACTTCAGTGAGTGGCACAGTGAGTGCTGCAGGCCCACTAGTAGCTTTTAATTTACAGGCCCTGGGTACATGTGGTACCACTTTATTAGGGACTTATAATCAAATTAAGTGTTCCAATTGCATGTAAGCCAATGTTACCATGTTTTAGGGAGTGAGCACACTCACTTTAGCACTGGTCATCTGTAGTAAAGTGCAAGAGCCCTAAGTCCAACTAAAACAAGATCAACAAAAAAATGGAGCAAGGCCAAGAAATTGGGGGAAGACCACCCAAAGGCTCACAGGTCTGACAGCGGCCCAGAATGATGATGTATACGCATGCATTTGTAACATACAGCATTAGGTGGCTATTTTTAAATTTTTTATTTACTGTTCAAATAAGGTGAATAGCAACCTGGGCGCAGAAATGTTAAAATATTTAAATGTGTGAAAAGGTGATTTTTTTTTTAAAGGAGTAGCCTGACATCAAATTGCAGATGCTGGGTCCTCCAAAACAGGAAATGATTAAAAATAATAATAATAATAATGCAAATGGTAGGGACAGGGGAGGAATGCTGCAGCAGGCGAGGGTGGGGTGAAAGTCATCGCCTCTGAGCGGCAGGAATAACGTGGATCAGGATGAGAGATCAATGGTAGGGGATTAAATTTTTTAACAAGCATTAAAATTGCAATAGGTCTCGCCTTTCATTAAGTTAAAGCCATTTGCTTTGCTATACAATACCATTATCAAAGCAAATGGCTTTAACTTAATCATATGTGAGACTCATTGCATTTTCAGTGCTTGTTCTAGAAACATCCCACTGTGTCTAAAAAGGAGCAACTGTGCGACCGGTGAGCAGCTTTTCAAATGCGCATTTGTCTCCCATAAAAGATAACAAAAAACCCATTGAAAACCAACAAGCCAGCCCTTCCCCCCTCGGTGATTCCCCAGCATGGCATGGCACACACACAACTGCATATGGTCATTGAAAGACCCGTGGGCTCCCCGGCCATTAACCTCTTTGAGGCACACTCGTCCCTTTCAGGTTTTTTTACTTTACACAAAGCGCAATTTTCACCACCACTTTGGGCCGCTTCTGCTCTCGGTGTGAGGACGACCCTGGGGCAGGGGGGAACGAAGGCTCTTTTTAGAGTCCGCTTTACGGGTGCCATTCTGCATAGGCTTTCCGGGTTCCGTAATCCTGCTACTTCATATAAAGTATAAAAGAAAGCCCCATCCGATGGGCTTAATTCCTCCGGCAGCTGTGTAACATCAATCATCAGAACAAAAACACAACTTTTTGGCCACAAACAACTGGCAATGATAAATACTCGGAACTGCCACTCCACGGCAGAGGTGGGGCAACAACATTCACACCTTGGACTGAAAAGAAGAGGCCAAAAAAGACCTAGCGTACAAAGTTGAGGTGCAGACAGGATGGCATTGGAGGGGCTCTTCTGGAAGGAACCCCCAAACCTCAACTCCAAGTCATGACAGCCGCACAGTAGCTTCAAAGCTACACGCTATGCTCGGCCTTTACCACACTCACAGTAATAACCGGCCTACGTAGAAGGCACTGACCTTAGAGCCTAAGCGCTATACTGCTGGAAGCTGCTCACTCGTCTCACCTCAGTCTGCGCGTCATTCTGATCGGGCATGAACGATGCTCTAGTTTGCAGCCCCCTGGCACTGATATCGCTGGGAAACGGAAGGTAAATAAGAGAGTTACAAGCACACTGGCAGCCTTATTTATGGACCCACTACTGACAATCCAGATATGGGAGGGGTAAAAAAGGATGTAGAAATAAAGTGTGAAAATGAGGGCACCTGCTGTGCCCAGTACTAAAAGAGCTGGAATGCTGCAAAGTGTGCGGCGCTCATGTTAAAGTGCGGTGTCCGGGTGCGGGTCGTTAAGTTTCAGCCGGCATTGTTGACTGTGTTAACAGAAATGCACCAGGGCGCCATATTGAAAAAGAAAACAAAAATGTTGACATATACTACTGCCCCTCACATCGCATGCCGTCTCTTCCGAGCAGTGAAATATCAGGCGTGTGGGGCTGGTTTAAAAAACAAGCCGAGCCAGAGAAATGAAAGGCGCGTCGCCAGCATTTGTTGAAGATAAACGCGGCAATAAAAAAAAGTGCTTAGCGGCTAATTAAGAGACACTGTCTCCTGCCGCAAGTAAAAGTTCCAATCCCGGTGGGCGGGGCCAAAAGCGGACAGGGTGGCAACCAGGATGGATTAAAATGCCTCCGTTGCAATCATTACACTGTGTTTTGTATAATCCATGACGACAAATAACACGCAGAGCAGAGACAAGACTTCTGGAACCGTATTGATTCCAAGAAGCCCTAGCATGGCGAGAGCAGCGCATGCGTGCTGCTAATGCCAGCTAAGACCTAAAAAAGGGGGGGGGGGAGGGAGCAAGACAAAGAGGAGAGAATAACCAAAACATATGCACTCCAGATAAGTGCTATGGGCAAAATAAACAATCACTGACAAGGCCAATAGGTCTGGCCTAGGTACGTTTAGATTATAATAAATGATATGATAAAAAGCTACATATGTATCCAGTAACAGCAATGTTAATAATAACTAGCCTTGGCACTAAACAATTAGGAGAAAGGAACTTCTTTTCATGCCATGATGAACAATGCGAAGATAGCCTATCTCTGAAGCGGGCTGACCCATTGCCGGATACTTTATGCTGTGGTGGGTGGAAGCAAAATGCGAATAACAATGCAACAAACCAGTCAACGCAGAGCTCCGACCGAAAGCCTCCCTATGTATGTATATTAATTTGAATATTTGAGAAAATCAATAGGCTAGCAAAACAAGAAGAGCTGTCTCAAAGGCTAGACCTAAAAAGTATTACCTGAATGTGACTACACTGGAAGGTTACAGGTTATTTAATCAAAAGGATGGTAAAGAAGCTCCTCTACCATGCTTTTTAAGAGAGAAGTAAAGGCTATCCTCATGGCTAAATACACTTGAATTATTACTGGGGATGATATTCACAGACGGTACACCATTCAGTGTTACTAATCTTTTTTGCATTTCTGTATGACGCATGTTATTGACCTGCCTGAGTGTTTACGCTATCAATTATATTGCACTTGTATTATTATTGATGTATATGGCTGACTATGCGCCCACTTGTATCTTCCCCACCCCAATTGCTAGTTTACTCACACTCTGTTCCCTTCGTCTGTAAAGCGCTCTGATATCTGCAAAGATCTTGTTCGCGCTATATAAAACTTTCAAATAAATAATAAATACCAGGGAGGGAAAAGGTCAAGAGGAAAGCCAAAGAATAAGAAGCAAACAAATCAGCGTAACATGAAAGCCAACCAGTGGTAAGCAATGGGCTGCCATCTGTTGGTGATGCCTGAAAAATATTTCATCTAATAAAGGATTTGGCCATCACTTTAATTGTTTACCAGAAAAGTGCATCAGATTATTTATTAGGGTACTCAGAGGTACAGGTTAATATAATCCCATGTTTTATAGAGAAACGTTGAGATTAATAGGTGAAACCTATTTTAAATAGTTTACAGGGACATTTGTACTGTGAGATGTTATATCACTGGATGGATTTACACTTTTGAACCCAGTTTTTGTTACATATTGAACAACAAACATAATTTTATGCGGTATCAAAGTGCAGTCAAAACATTCTTCTTTTACTTGGCCACGAAAGGGGGACAGGCAATGTTCTTCTGGCAGACATGGAGACTATTACCAAAGGTCCTAGCTGTACCCTGTAAATGTTTCTGTGAGGATTGGAACAGGCAATGGCAACAGGTCTGGCTTTTAAATGTAAATGTCTCCTCAGTCAATGATGGGTATAATCATCCAATAAATCATCATACATGCACTCTGTCACTCATTTTAGCACTCATAAGTCCATTCATCCACCCACTGGCTCATTCTTGCATTCATCCATGTGCATAACCACAACAAACTCAAAAACATCTGCCCAATACATTAAAAGCATGAAATGTAGAAAAAAACATGCTGCTGCCTAAACATGGCAGGTATATGCTAGCAGTAACAAAAAAACTAAACACAGTAGCAGGTGTCCATCTTGCAATGGTAATGCGCATCAACATTGTTTTTCATTGTTTTGAAGTCTCAGTACAGCCATCATGTATAAAACCAATGTGTTGGCCATCTTGGAATGGTAAAACTGGGAAACTACGGAGAATACCATTCCAGGATGGTAGCCTGTTCTAGAGGCTGTAGACTGGTTGGATGTGGCGCACTGCAGATTAAATGAACTGCAAGGGAGCATCCCATTAGTACTATATGAGGAGCTATATTGTACTCTAAATAGATGAAAATTAAAGAAATGAGAAGAAATAATGAAGAAGTGAAGGACTGGTCCACCTGTCCTGGCACCCAAGAGCACTCGTATTCGGGTGGATGTACACGTTATCAGAAAAATGAAGTCACTCACAGAGCAACATAGCCAATCGCTGAAGTAGCTCACCCATTGCCCCATGAAGAATGTTATCATGAATGCAAGCAGACAGCTTCAGCCATTGGCTCTATTGCCCCTTTCAGTTGCAGTACTTTTCCGATCTTATGTATAGATTTGTGCCTTTTCTAGCTTAGCGTAGATGGCACTATGCTAATCATATGCTTAAAAACAGACATTAGAGGTAAGATGTTTTAGAATATTGATCCATTTGCAGAGTGTTCCATATAAAAGAGCTGCTCTCCATCTGAAATTTGAGACTCTACCCAGAGTTCAGGGGAGGGGGTTGTGTGCGATATGTATTTTTATGTTTTTTTATTTACAAGATAATTAAGCCTGTTAGACCTTACAGAGAGGTTCTAGTGAATTCTTATAGTGCAAATATTCTAACCCACTCCTGGTGTCAGAGGGGATCAGCACCAAAATCCTTGCCTACAAAGGTAATATATATCTTCTATCCCAGCAATTCGTTTGAGTAGGTTAACAACACCAAAACCTGTGCCGGTTAAAGTACCTGCCTAGAGGTTTAGACAACAGTATTTTAACAATCCACTATTAAAAGTCTACTCTATTTAACACATGCTTTCCTCAATAAGCATGCCAGGATTACTGTCTTTCTCCTATTATTTCATGATAACCAGAACAAGCCTGTGATTTCTGATATAACTTTTACCAGTGAACCAATAAGGCTTCCAGTCTTTACCATTGGCCTATTACAGTAAGCAACAGAGGCCCTACTGAAATGTGCGTAAGCTATCAACCATTATGCATAGTTATACAATTACAAATATGGAAATAATTACAGCTGACAAAAAAATTTTACAAAACCATCCCAAAAAGTTCTTACAAGGATTATCCCAATGAAAATCGTCAATCCATAGAGTTTGTCACAGAAAATGACAAACACCAGAACTATTACATATACATAGTATGGTAATCTGGGAGATTTCATCAAACAAAACACCTGTCTACAGCCTGTTACACAGCGCGATCACAATCCACTGTAAAAGGCCTACTGGCTTTAACAAATGCTATTCATAATAAATAAGCCACACCTACTGCCTTTGTCACAATGTTTATCATCGTGTTTTATAATAAAGAGATCAGACCTTCGGACATAGCTTTTACCAGCTAACAAATCTTTACCCTTTATCATTTGCCTGTCATAATAACCAACTCAGGCCTACTGCACAGATTGGAAGCTTTCAAAAAGGTAACCATTAATAATAATGTCACAATATTAGAAATGTAAATAACATCACAGTTGGCAAACCAAAACACTAGATCTCCTGAGAGGGCCTAACAAGGAGTATTACTATTTAGGGGGGTAGGACGGAGCCAGCCGCAATCCCCTGAGGACGCAAATGACGGAGCTCCCTGTCACCCGTAATGTAATGTAAAGGTGTTTTTATTTAGCGCGGCTATCACTCCAGGGAGCATCTTGGCGCTGAGAAGGCCAGACTGATGAAAGCGCTGGTTCAACTGCTCATCTAGGTGGACCCGACATTTCAGATTAGGCCTTTGCACTGTATGTCGGGCAGGATATAAATCCAGGTCTTTAGTAATTTCCTAAATACTGATTCAGAGGTGGTTTGACGAAGAGGCGGGGGAAGTTGATTCCAAGCCTTTGACCCTAAGACTGCCAGAGCTTTCCCTCCCTTTGTGATCAATCTAAAGGTGGGAATGCTCAGAAGATTTGCGTTTGAGGATCTCAAATTGCGGTGTGGAAGGTATCGCTTAAAGCTCCTTTGAAGATATTTGGGCCCTCGTGAGTGAAAGGCCCTGAAAGTGATCAATAGGACCTTAAACATCACCTGCTTATGGATCGGTAGCCAGTGGAGGGAGTCCATCGCCGCTGTAGCCGATGATTTTCTGGGCCATCTCAACACCAGTCTGGCGGCTGCATGCTGGACCATCTGCAGCTTATGCATAACTACTTTTTTCGTTCCTGCATATAGACTATTGCAGTAGTCCAGCCGAGATGTTATAAGGGCCACCGCCACCAATCGTCTGGCTGAGAGAGGTATTAGGTCAAACAATTTCCTCAGGCCTTTAATGATGTTAAAACAAGTACCCGCCACGGACAAGGCCTGTTGCTTGAATGACAGGTAGCATCAAACTTAATACCTAAGTTCCTAACTGCATTAATTGTGTTAGGGGGTGCAGTGGCATCTTCAGGCCACCACTGCTTGGGACTGAACTGATTATAATGGCTGAAAGGCAGAATTTCCCTTTTTCCTGAGTTACACCTCAGGTGATTGTTGTTCATCCATTCAAAGGTGGCTGAGAGGCAGTTTTTTAGATTTTCTTCTGCCTCTGTTGTATTATCCAGCACCAGGATGAGCTGCGTATCATCCGCATAAGAGATAGTGTTTATCTTAAAGGATGATATTAATTCAATCAGGGGGGCCATATATACGTTAAAGAGCGTCGGGCTCAGGCTGGATCCCTGATGGACCCCTGACGTAAGCTGTTTTTCTTCTGAGCTGAACTGCCCCAACGTAATCACTTGCCGCCTGTTCTTCAGAAAAATCTTAATCCAGCCCAATACACTTCCTGCTCTACCTGATGCGGCTAAACGGTCTATGAGTATGGCATGTGAGACCGTATCAAAGGCCGCGGACAGGTCTAATAGTACCAGGACGGCCTTCTTGCCCTGGTCCATAGCAGCCGGAAGAGTTTCAATGGTAAAAAGGAGAGCTGACTCTGTGGAATGTTGGGCTCTAAAACCCGATTGATTGGGGTGCCAAACATTGTTCTCCTCCAAATAAGGCAATCTAGAGCTTTCCACCTCGTGACAGCGGATATGCTCGCTGACGCACTCCATGCACATCCTTGTATTACGACAGGGAATCTAGAATTCGACCTGTCGCTAGTCCGGGACTGGCTTCAGACAAGATTTGAGGAGCTTGCCCCTCGGAAGCCGGCCAGGACAGCCCCCGGTCAGGACTCTGCTCCTTGGTTCACCGCTACTCTACGGAAAGCGTGCCAGGACTGCAAAAGGTTTGAAAGGCTCTGGCGGCGCAGATATGCGCCTGAGGAGAAATTGAAGTACAGGGGTGCGATAAAATCATATCACAAACAGATTGCCGAAGCTAAAAAGATCTACTTCGAGCATAGAATAGACCAGGCTGATAATACGAGCCGGGAACTATTCCGAATTGTGAAGGAATTTGTGGAGCCGGTGGCGGGCGCCAGGGTACACTCCCACACAGAGGAGTGGATCAGGCAGCTTGCTGATTTCTTTGTGGATAAGATCCGTAAGATTCAGGACTCATTCAATCGGGTGGGGTCTCTGAAAGTGGCTGCGGCTTTGGAAAGTGATCTGAAGGTCCTTCCATCTGCTGCAGCTGAGTCGGGGCCCACTCTTTCGATGTTTCCCCCGATTTCCTGCGAATCCTCTCTGGAGCTGCTTTCCCGGTTGAAATCTGGATCCCCCTTGGATGCGTGTCCGGCTAAATGCCTGAGCTCGGTGGCGCCAGCTATTAACAACTTGCTGAACCCCCTGCTCAACATGTCTCTGAGCTCTGGAGTGGTCCCTAGAGAGTGGAAGCATGCTCTTATTCTCCCGCTCATCAAGAAACCTCTGCTTGACCCTTTACAGTTGGCCAACTATAGACCAATCTCCCTCCTCCCCGCTTTGGCGAAGGTGGCGGAAAAACATGTTCAGCATACTTTTACCACCTTTATTGAGAATAACAAACTGCTGCATGACTCCCAATCTGGTTTCCGTGCCAATTACAGCACGGAGACAGCTCTTGTGGAGGTGACCGACGCCATCAGGGAAACGCTTGATCTGGGGGGAAAGGCTATGCTGGTCCTACTGGACCTGTCGGCGGCTTTCGACACCGTCCCACACGCTGGCCTCCTTTTAAGACTCAAGGAGGTAGGATTGCGGGGGACGGTGTTGGATTGGTTTCAATCCTTCTTAGCCGACCGTCGACAGGTGATCTGGGCTCCACCGTTCTCCGCGGAAATGCCTTCGCTAGAGGTGGGGGTGCCTCAAGGATCTATCTTGAGCCCCACCATATTTAACATTTATATGGCCCCTTTGGCGAAGGTCGCGGAGGCATTTGGAGCCCGGGTCATCTCTTACGCTGATGACACCCAGCTCCTGTTTACTTGCAGGAAGGGAGAGGTTTTTGATGGCGGTAGAATTAGAGACTGTCTGAGTGCTGTCTTTGCATGGTTTCAGCACCAGAGCCTGAAATGTAACTCGGATAAATCCGAGTTGCTCTTTTTTGGCTGCGTTGAGGACCCTGGCTGGAAATCGTGGTGGCCTCCCGATATGTTCCCTCCTGAGAAACCCTCTTCCCAAGTAAAAAATCTGGGTGTGGTGTTTGACGACAGTCTCTCTTTTCGTCCCCACATCACGGGCTTGGCGGGGAAATGCTTCGGCATTCTGAAGATGGTGAGGAAATTTCTCCCACTGCTCTCCTTACAATATCGCAAGAATATCGTGCAAGCACTTGTGGGTTCGCGTTTAGATTACGCTAACGCACTTTTCTCAGGACTGCCTAAATATCTGGTGTCCAGATTACAAACTGTCCAAAACTCGGCGGCCAAAGCCATCTTTGGCCTTCCTCGGAGAGCTAGCGCCTCTCTATTGCGCGGCAGGCTGCATTGGCTATCTATCCCTTGCAGAATTAGGTTCAAGGTCCTCACGTTGGCGTTTAAAGCCCTCCACTTCACGGGCCCGGCTTACCTTAGGAAGCGTATTGCTTTTTACGTTCCCCGGAGGAGTTTGAGATCTGCTGACCTGGCTAAAGTGGAGGTACCTGTGATCAAACGTGTGCGGATGGGAGGCCGGTCTTTCCAGTTCATGGCGGCCAGTTTGTGGAATGAGCTCCCTTTGTCGCTCCGCAAGGCTAATAATCTTCTGGCTTTTAGAAAAGAGCTCAAGACGGTTCTCTTTTCTGCCTAACCAGTGTGTCTATAGTGTTTCTGCCTCTGGGTTTTCTTGGTTATGTTCAGGACTCTCTGTCAAAGCGCCGGGACACCCGCTCCGGGTAGCCGTGCGCTCAAGAAATATAGTCTTAACATAACATAACATAACATAACATAAGTCGTGAGCTGTCTATTCACAAATTTCTCAGTTAGTTTGCACAGAACAGGTAGAAGCGAGATGGGCCGTAGGTTTGAAAGGATTGTGGGATCCACTAGTTGCTTCTTTTGGAGAGGCCACCGCCGCTAATTTTCATTCTGTAGGGATCAATGCCCGATCAAGTGAGGAATTTATTATATTATTAATAGTGGGATTGACAATGTCCACCATGGACTGCAATACTATAGGGGGACAGGGGTCAAAGGGGGAGCTTGATTTACTAGACAATATGGCTTTGCGAGTTTCCTCCAGGTTGATGGGCAAAAAAGTGTTCATGCTAGCGGTGTATGTCAATACCCTAGTACTCTGATCTAGATTGGATGGAGTCGGGAGGGGAAAGTCTTTGATTAAGGTTTGTACTTTTTCTTCAAAGAAGTCAGCAATGGTATTACAAAGACTTTGAGAGGGGGGATATCTTGCAGCAAGGATTTGGGGATCATGAAAGTGTTAACTATCTTAAAGATCTCTTTCTGTTTATTATCATTGTTTTTTATGGCTTCCGTGTAGAAGTCCATTTTAGCAGTCTTAATCAGGACATGATATTGTCTCCGTGCAGATTTATAAATACTGAGATCCTTACTCTCGTAATTTCGCTGCCATCTACGCTCTAATGCCCTCACTTCCCCTTGCTTTCCTTTTAAGAGCAGCGAAAACCATGGTGCGGACGTTTTCTTAATCCGTGCTTCCTTTCTAGAAACTGTGGGACCTGACTCCTTACTAAGTTCAATCATCCAGTCCCCAAACAGCTGATTGGCCTTGATCGGGTCTCCTGTCAAAGAGGGTCTCTTTTCCAGGGCTTTCTTTGTGAAATCGGGGCAGCCTATAATCTTTTTCCAAGAGGGTTTTCCCTGTTGAGGCGTTATTACTTTCGCTTTACTTTTGCTTACTGGGCTATCCTTGACTAACAATTCAAATGGAATAAATTTATGATCCGTCCATGTTTGTATTAGAGGGGGCTTTACATTAAGTGTTTCTAAATTAGAGCAGATACAGTCAAGGTTATGGCCTGCCCTGTGTGTAGTGTCTAGTGTGCGCTGTGATAAGCCAAGGACATTCATTATGTCCTTGAAGCAAGTTGCAGCCGGATCTGTAGGGGAGTCATGGTGAAGGTTTATGTCGCCTAATAGCGTAAAATTAGAAAACCTAAGAGCTAGGTTACTAAGTACTTCCCCAATGCGCTCCAGGAACCCATTTTGCTGTCCTGGAGGTCGATAGACTAATGCTCCTGCAAAGGTAAATGAGTCGTGAACCTGAATGCAAAAGACATTACTTTCTGCTCCTTTGAGATCCGGAAGATCATATATTGAACACTTCAGGGTGTCCCGATAAATTATTGCAATGCCTCCTCCACGCTGTTCAGGGCCATCTGCCCTTAAGATTAGATAGCCAGGAGGGAGAGAGTTCACAATGTCCGGATTACCCCAGGTTTTTAACCAAGTCTCAGTTACATAGAGACAGTCTAATTCTCCTTCCGTTATTAGGTCATAGATATGCAGGGCATGTTTGCACATTAATCTAGCATTTATGAGTCCCCCGCGAAGGCCTTTAATAGGACCATTTCCCAGGGCTGGTTGAGAGGGCCCAAAGGATCTCTTACAGTGGTTACAACTCATCATCCCCTCCCAGTTGGCCATATTCAAGGTCTGACTACACATGTTTGGTCCAGTATTTAATGATATTATAAGGTCCCTAGTGAGGGGTTGTTTTGGGTTTGAAAGGGCAGCATATCTGGCCTTAGGCCCGGTCGTGGCACGGACGGGCGCTGACGGGCTTGTCTTTGGCACGCCTTAAGCGCGTCCGCTGCGCGTCCACGCCATCTCTACTTTATATTGAGGGCTGAGCTCGGTCCTAGCACGAAGACTAGACCGTGACCTCAGCCAAAATGGCCTCCTATGATGTGCCCCCGGAAGTGAGTTTAATTCACTCCCCGTGTGCCGCGATTGCAGCCTTTCTCCACGCAAACAGCTCACGCTGCGGTGGACCGGGGAGAAAAGCGGCGTCTTAACCATGAGTATCACAAGTCAAGGCAAAAAGTATATCGCACATACCCAGTACCACATAAAAATTATTTGTTTAAAATATACACTGCTGAATCGTCAATCATTCATACAGTGTATGCTGCCAGGATTTTTTAAAAGTACTCTGCTGAATTTTCATTCATTCAGAAAGTAAATGCAGAAGACAGTTTCGATTTAGAATGCCAGGCTTTTCGCAATGTGCCGGGATACCTCGACATGCAGTTGTTTCCTCCCTGTAAACTCACCAGCCTTACACAGCGACCTCTGCCTTCCCACTTCCATGGGGGAGGCTCGCTGGTGTACAGGGGACCCCAGGTGTCTGGTTGCTGTGCCCCGGGCCTGCGAGTTGGGGCCTTGGGAGCGCTGAGATTCACCAATTACAGCGCTGACGCCCTCAGGCAAAATGGCGACAAAGTTTTGGTCGCGGAGACCGATCTCTTTGTGCCTGCAGCTGTAGCGGTGAATTACTGCGGGTGGGGTGACCAACCGTCTGTAAATTTCACGGACAGTCCGTAATTCCGGCGTCTGTCCGTTGTCCATGAAGGATTCTTTAACGGACGCCATTTGTCCGTATTTTTAACCGGCACCGGTCGCACCACCCTAAAACCGGCGCAGCTTCCACCCACCTCCCTTCTTGACTCCGATGCTTTACCAAAGCTCAGATACCCAGCAGCGTTGGAGAGGCACAGCAGGATGGCAACCCTCATACCTTCAGCCCTTAATGAGCTGTTAAGAGGTGCTTGAAGGTGACAGAGGGCGGGGCTGCAGCTTCAGGAGAAGGGGCATTTATTCAGATGCAAACAGCCCTGAATGGACTATGTCTCTGCAATTTAGAGGGGCTTCACACGTTCCCCTGCTCAGGGCCCCAAACATCCTAGAACCGGCCCTGATTACACCAAGGCAGCACGTGGTTCTATTCACAGAGCTTAATTACTGTCACTAAATTGTAAGCAAACCACCGTTCTTCAAACATGCAGTCTATAATGTAATAAAATAAAGAAAAGACACAATCGCACCCACACTGATTAACAAAGTATGGAGGACAATCATTTAAATCAGTTCTTTTGGAGTATCTCCTTTAAATACTGTACATCACAGTGGGGGATGGCAAAACTAAAATTTTGGACAGAGAAGCTGTCTTCTCGTTGTCTTGCCCAGGAGGGGGTGAGAAGCCCTACCCAACCCTGGAAGAGATCAAGATGATACTAGAATACTGCATACCCACCCCTGTGCCCACCCTGGTGGATCCTGTTCCCCCTCCTGTGATGCCGCCCCCCCCAGTGATGGCTCCTGTCCCCCCATGTGGTGGCTCCTGTCCCCCCCTGTGGTGGATCATGTCTCCGCCCTGGGTGGCTTCTGTCCCAGTCCTGGAATGGCTCCTGCAGCAAGGGTGAAGTTCTTGATGGACCTCTTCTCAAAAAGGCTCAGCTCAAAATTAATATGAAAAGGTGGGCAAGTGAGTAAGTGAAGGGATGGGTGGATAAATTAGTGAAAGGGTGAATGGATGAATGAAAGTTTGAATAGATGGATAATGAGAGAGTATGGATGGGTTGATGAGTGGGTAGAAGGATGGATGAGAGAAAAGGTAAATAGCTGGATGTATGGGTGGAAGGGTAGCTGGATGGGTCAACGGGTGGATGGATGCGTTAAAGGATGGATGAGTGTAAGGATGGATGAGTGAAAAGGTGGATGATGAGTGAGTGGGTGGATGGATGAGTGAGTGAAATGATGGATGGATTGATGAATTGATAAGTGCAAGGGTGAATGAATGGCCATATGAGTGAAAGGGTGGATGTAAGGATGGACGAGTGAGGGGAATGGAGGGTAGATGGACAAAAGGATGAATAGATGAGTGAAGGAGTGAAAGGATAGATGGATGAGAGAAAGGATGGATGAGTGAAAGGGTCAATGGATGAATTCATGAGTGGATGAGTAGATGGATGAGTGGATGTATGGAAGGAAGGATGGCTAAGTGGAAGGGTCTATGGAGAGAGAAAGGGAGGATGGATGGATGACTGAAAGTGTGGATGGGTGGAAAGATGAGTGACTGGGTGAATGGATGAGTAAGTGAAAGGATGGCTGGATGGATGAGTGAATGGATGGATGGGAAGAAGAGTGGATGAATAGGTGTACAGATGGATAGGGTGAAAGGGTGGATGGATGGGTAATGGATGTCACACACTGGCAGGGATAACACAACATCCAACTCACACAGTCAAAATAGAAGCCAGAAGTACTAACGCAGTCACCGACTGCTAACCGAGTCAGGGCCTGCAAACAGTGACTCCTGAACAGGCTCTCTGCAGAGTCATCAAAGGTGATTGCAGACCAAAACCTGCACGTCCAACTAGCAGGGGGATAGGACTCTGAACACACTAAGTGTCGTGTACCATAACACAGTGCAGTGGCTGGACTGGGTGGTGTGTGGTTGTGAATGCACAACTTCAGCTTGCCTCACTCAATAATATTTGAAAGTCACTCTGATAGCTTGCGGCAGTCTCGAACACGGGAGCAGGCTCTGTCACGTCTCAAGCACCAGAGAACAGTCACAACCTTAAGGTCACAAGGTGTGAGACTAGGACGGTTCGAGTCTCACACCTTGTGAAACAGACACGCTCATCGGATGAGAGTCTCACACACTGGTACACAGACACATACATTGGATTGAGTCTCACTCACATTGAAGCGCTGACAGTGACAACTCATCAAACGTAAGTCCCACACATTGAGGCACTGACAAACGTCCATCACGTCCGAGTCTCACACCAAGTTGTAACGTAACACAGACTCGCTCATCAAGTCCGATTCTCACACCTTGTAACAGACACGCTCATCAGATGTGAGTCTCACTCACACACTGGAGAGTGCACAGACACAAACATCAGATCGAGTCTCACAGATTGGAGCACTCACTGATAAATCCATCACACAGCAGTCCTGTCAAGCGTCACGCAACTGGTGTGACACTCACGCATATCAGTGCGGTGATCCGCATCACCGCACTGAATGCATTTGTCACGCATTTTGCCACCTGTGCCAGCGGCGCGCCAGCAGCTCCTGTGGCCCAGGCTCTAGTTCTGAGAGTTAATGCTGCCTGCGCAGCTTATTGCCGACTACTCTGTGTGCCTAACCTGAAACTGCAGCAGCTCTGAGCTGAGCTCTCTGAGCGGCGCCGCTGCGGCCGCGCTACAATGTATCTCTGCTGCTCTGCTAGAGTCCCGACGCGTGACGTCGACTCAGTGTGTTCCCGTTGCCCTGGAAACTTAAATGCAGATTTGTACAGTCTGCAGGGGGGCCGGCCGGCGCCCGGCCTGCCCGCAGTCGATACAGCCTCAGAGCTGTCAATCACGGTGGCGCAACAGGGCGCCAGGATTATAAATCCGGATGTGCCGGCCTGGTATGGGCCGTCACGTCCGGAGGAAGCAGGAAGTAAAGCGGCGGGTGATTTAGAGAGAGTGCAGGCAGGTTGCGGGCGGCGCGCATGCAGTCTTCACTCTCAAGCATGGCCACCCGCCGCGGCCCCCTGTGCAGCCCCCCCGCTAAAACACAGCAGGGTCTGCAGCGCACCTTGATCACCACCACTGTGGCAGCCGCAGGCAGCTCAGCTGAGCCGGCCGCCAACAGGACACCGCTCTGGCCGCCACCGTGACGAAAACTGCGAGGGCCCGGCGGCGGTGCCCCCCGCCGCGGCAGCACAGCCGCCCAGATCAACTAAGTAAGTGTCAGCCGGTCATTATGGTTTTATTTTATTTTATAATGTTATCACTCTGTTCTCTGAAGAACGTTCTAAGCTGGCTAGCTTAGTCGTTTAGGCACCTGCTAATAACATCTGTGTGCGAACTACAAGTCAGGTTGAAATAGTGATGGGCTCACTCGACCGTTCATTCTTCCCCAGCTAGTAAGATAAATTAGCACCGTGGCAAGAAGGTATCGGGCCAGGCCCCGGATGAGTGCAGATATAGTACTGCCCCAGCCTTAAGTTAGAGCGATTCCATTTCTAAAAATAAACAAAACAATTGGCAATATTTAGATTCCTTCGGACCACAGGAGGAGCGTCAGTCGTCCCTGTTTGCTTCCGTTAATGATTCTTGACCCACGGCAGAACCGAAGGACTGCACGCGCGCAACTTGTTTGTTTCTGTGTATCTTCATTCTGCTGAAGGGCCAGAGCTTGCTTTCATGCTCATTGACGCTGCATGTGACCCCTTGCTATAGCCGAGTCCGTTGGCAGTACTGCATTCTCTAGCACCGTCATTGAGATCACCTCAGTAGCTGAAGTGACCCCGTGAGATGGAAAGAATGGGATGTAGGTTAGAGCCTGAGGGTGGGAAAGGCGGTATCTGTCTGCAACCACAGTGATCGTAGATGTTTTTTTCGCATTACAAATGTGGGTTTGTCTTGTCGCACCTATGCTTCCACCCCTGCCTCCGTGTGTCAATTTTATATAGACTTTCAAAGTCTGTGCTTGAAGTACATTGGAAACAGGAACCCTTGAATAGATCATGTATAATATTTCCTTCAGTTAGTTGTTAAATAGCCGCTTTTTCATTTTCAGTTACACGACGTTACCTAGAGTTTCTAGTACTTTTGTGTGTCAAAGTAGAAATCCTGTAGCCCTCTATTCTGCATCATCTATTTGTTAATTGATTTGCATACTTTGAATTTTTCACTGACATCAGGTTGTCGATCCTCCTAAATAAATAGCAGTATTATAATAAGTACTTTTAGTAAGTCAGCTAATATTCTGATTTGTGTGTCTTTATTTTTTTGAGTCAGTTGGAGGCTACTCCTTAAGCCAAGTTGCAGGGCCATCTTAAGGTTCTTATTGTATATTACACAAAAGAGTGCCCTTTAGCACAGTTATAATCATAAATAGATTATTCAGAAAACATTTTAGAATCACTGATATGATAACTGTATAAATGTACCCTGTTGCATGTCCGAACTTCATGCTATACCTATATATAGTCGGATCACAAAATGAGGGTTTAATTTTTGATGTTTTTACCCATGTCTTCATTGCTTGATTTTTGACCGTGAGAAAGTGTCACTCATTTTTGTAGAATGTCACTCATAATTACACTGAAATTATGAAAATGTCACACATGGCAATCTGAAACCTTGGCAGCTATGACACAGGTCCGAGTCACACACCTTCCTTGTAGTTACAAACAGCTGGCCTGGAATCTGGCATGACTGAAGATTAGGAGACTGGGCTAAGTCAATGCGATGGCATGAGCACTGGGCACAGTTTACAATTGCGTCACAGTCTCAGAGACTTTCAGTTTCACTTTTCATCCACATCATTTGACTCGGGAGACGGGTCTCTCAACTCTCATCATGCTCAGCCGCCCCTCCTCCGGTCTCACTCCCATGCTCAACCACCAAAGAAAGCCCCCCCCCCCTCCTCCCCCGTCGACGAAATATCCTTCCAGACTGCAGTGCCAGGAGGCCAGGGCCTACCCTGGCTACCAGCAAAGTAACGTGACGCACTCAGTTCTACCATGGCCATATTTATTTATACATTATTACGGCAGCGGGCCATGAATGATAATGACGGTCTGTTTTTCAGCCACGTCGTCGATTCACGGACTCGGGTCTCACTCTCTCAGGCTCAGTCAGCAGCAGGCAGCACTAGTCTGCACACAGTAATGTTGGCCCGCCCCCTCACTGTAATATATATTCCCCAATCCCCACGCCACGGGCCACATCAATGATCATCATGAAAGACGACACAAGATCACATGATACATCATGCTCATACAACAAATACAAATAAATTTTTATGCAGCACTGCGCAGGCTGACTGAGGCTCAGCCTCGGACTGACTCTCGTACGGACGGTTCTGTACTCACATTCATTGTCGGCTGGTGGGGTGAGGGGGGTGTCGCACGGGGGTGGGGGGAGGTAGAGTGTTAAAATAAAATTTAATAATCCTATCTGAGGTCCTGAGCAGGTCCGCGCCGCCCCGGGTCCTTTGGCGCCTACAGCCCCTCTCAGCCAATCCTATTGGCTTAGGGCACGGGCTCCTAATGGGCATGCGCAAACAAGTGAAAACACAAGTGCGTATGACTGAGCACGGGCAAAAAATTCGCCCTCCGTCCCCACTCATGTTGTGCTGCTACCGGTTGCCCCCACTGGTCTGACAATCATGTCAGTCAACATGATGCCAGACCGCCCACCCCTTCAGTCTGTGAAGGGGGTGGGCGGTCCGACGTCATGCTGACTGACATGATTGTCAGTTCTCCCTCGGCGTCTTTGAACTTAAGTAAACTGATTCAGTTTACTCAAGTTCAAAAACGCCGAGGGAGCTGCGGGCGGGGGGGCTACGCCACCTCGCCCCAATGGACGCATCGCGCCTGGGTGCCGACCACGTTCTAGTGCTGAGTGACTTCCTCATCCCCCTGGTTGCTGGTCTCCAGGGTGAGTTTTGCAGGGCAATGCTATCTGCGCTTCTGAGGTACATCACCCAGTTGAACCAGCCATTCAACAGCAGGAGGCGGTGTTGGGTGATCTTAGGGTGGGCTGGAGAGGACCCTGGATGGTAGGGGGCGCCTGCTGGAGGAACAAGAGAGGCAGTATGAGATTGTGAAGTGCCTTCACAGATTTGATTATAAGGAGTATATGGCCAGGGACCATGCAGAGTAGGATAAGTTGGGACCAATGTAGGCTTGGCTGTGATGTCAGGAACGGTCATTCTATACTTCAGATACTTGGACGTTCAGAGGGTGATCTATTTACGCTGAAGTAGACAGCACTATCGGAGCTGTACGTCTGGCGAGCGATGAGAGAGTAAAGCTGGACAGTATTACGGACACCTCTTCAGTGTTCCTTGAGACAGCAGTGTTGGCTCAACTGGGTGGGGATATGCCCTAGCAGGAGGTTTGGGGAGCAAGTAGGGAGATGGTGAGGGGCCAGGTGCTTTGTTTTGAAGGGTTCCTGATAGAATTGTATGCAGTATGTGCATCCGACCTTGTTTCTCGACTGGTTGCGATTATCAATGACTCTGGGCAGCGAGGCCAGCTTCTGCCCACACTGCGGGAAGCAGCCGCTGTATCACTCCCTAAAAAAGATAAGGCCCCTCTTCTTCTTGATTATTACCACCCCCTTTCTATGCCTAAGGCAGATTACAAAATCTTAAGTAAAATACAGGCAACGTGGTTACTCCCCCATATGTCCATCCTGGTTACCACAGATCAAACAGGTTTTATCCCCACGAGCAGCACTATGGCTAATATTCGGCAGAACGTCAAGAGCACATCCTAGTGAAGCTCTGGTTATCTCAGTCGACATTAGGAAGGTGTTTGACTCACTCAGCTGGCACTTCCTGTATGCTACAATGCTTAGCATGGGCTTAAGTGTGCACTTTGCCAAATGGACCAAGATTTTTTATTCTGGTTCTCCGCCAGGATCCACACCGGTCCATTGATATCAGAGGCCATTGCGGTGGAGTATGGTACTCAGTAAGGATGCCCCCTTTTCTATCTACATTGGCTATGGAGACTTTTGCCTGCATGGTTCACCGGGTGCTAAACTATCAGGGCGTGAGCACTGCCTCTAACTGTACTTTCCTTTCTTTGTATTCTGACATGTATTTCAGGGGGGGAGATGTCGACCTACTAGAAACAGTGGAGGCACTGTCAGACTTCGGTGCTCACTCTGGTCTTGAGGTCAATTGGGCCAAGTTATGTGTATATTCCTTGAGGAAGGATGCCCCTGACTGCGGTCCCATCCCCACAGCCCAGACATTGAGATGTGAGTGAGACACAGTATGGTAAATTGAAGTGGTTGATTACCGCTCCACGGATTTGCTGTATGAAGGGGATTTTGGCTGTGTGCTGGCTGGGCTGCGTCACTGCGTTGAGGACTACATTGCCTCTCTCAGTCGGTGGCCGCGTGGTTGTTTCCAAAATGATTGTACTACTGCAACTTCTTTACTTGTCTGCAGCACTTTCATTGGAGTAGCCACCACGTTGCTTTCTGGAGCTTGATAGCCAGCTCTTTCTCTCTATTGGGGCACTTAGTGTTGCCCTGTAGTAGCTGCGGTTGCCCATGTCGAGGGGAGACTCACAGCGTCCGACTTGGAATTATATTACCTAGCGGCTCAGTTCCAGTGGGTGGCATGTTGGAGTTTCTTTTAATGGGAAGGGGTGGGAACTGCTGAATGTGGCGCTCCCGTCAGGGAATGCCTGTTGGGTTTCCTTTTGAAGCCAATCCTTGCTTCCAAAGTGCAGACCTCAAATATCCTGGTTCAGACTGCGCGGTATGTTTGGGCCAGTGCTTTGCGGCGGCCTCGCAAGCTGACCCCCATACACCTGTGAGCTTAGCCTTGCGGTGATCCAGCAGTGGTGTTATCCGGGAGCGTAGTTGGGTCTCCATGAGTTGCTGTTGACCGGAATTGATGTCCTGGGTGGTGGGGAAATTGTGTCCTTTTACAGACCTCCCAATTTTGCCAGCATGAAATGCAATCTTGTTAGCCTGCTTACAGAGGAGTCCAGGCGAGGTACTTGTAAACAAAGCAAAAAGAGGTGCACCACTTCTACAATCCTGCTTCTAAATCCAAATATATCCACAATGTTCCGAAATTAGTTGACATTCTTCTCTTTATTGTTGAATTGTTAATATGCGTCAAAAAAAGTCAGCCAACACGTTTCGTCCACATACATTTGGACTTCTTCAGGGCACCAGAAAAATAAGAGATATCTGTCCTTAATTGCGAAAGAGAATTTTGTAGGTCTGTTCATACGCAGTCGTTGAGAGTATAATGTGAATTCATAACAAGATCCATCCAAAGAAACAAAGGCTTGAGGAGACAATCGTGAAAGTTCCGAAATCCACTATTTGGTAAAATTCATCTTATAAACACTATATATCAATGAGCTTATTCCTTGTCAATAAATAGAAGAGGGGAAAGGATCTGTTCCTCATCCAACACCGGGATTGGTGGAGAACCCTCTTAAGCATAGCACTCGTAATTGCTTCCTAAGTGGTAACAGACTTTGCGGTCCACTGTTACAGGATTTTAGGAGTGGTGCACCTCTGTTTGCTTTGTTTACCTGTTTTCACCTAACTTAGGTTGGCACTCAGTGAGTGCACACATTGTTATATTTAAATTGCTTGATTCAATACATTTATTGTTGGGCGATATCAGTTGTGTGTGCGGCATCTAAGTTTGGTCCACTGCCTTTTGTTGTTGTCTTATATTAGGACCAGGTTCTTGTTGATGGTTCCCCTTCGGTGGCTCTGCGCCAGCCTCCGATGTTGGAGCACAGAGCACGGCCCCACTTGACTCTCCTTAGTGTCCTAACCCTCACTCTGCTTTACTCCTTTACTTCCCCTCACTAGTTGTGCATGGGGGAACAAGGAGGGTGTACATGTCCGATGCATAGGAAGGGCAGTTTTGATTGAGTATTTCGTTGATTTATACATCTCATCAGTGTGGGTTCCATTGCATTGGTCTTTTAACTGTGATGCTGCTCCTCCTCTGTTGGGTATGACAGTTGCCATCACTGCTAACTGTACCTGTGTTATGTTCTTCACCTACTGTTATTTTGTCTCTGTGTTAAGCTTCCCGACCTTTGTTTTAATTTTTTAAGAATTGTTGTGATGTCTTAAAATACTTTAATAAACACATTAAAAAAGAATTATTACAGTACAAATCTTCTAGCCCCATGGTTAGTCATAGGGGAGCCCCACCCTCTACGTTAAACTGCGAGATTCCACATAACAAAATACTCCTTTGCATATTTTAGTAAATAATTACAAATTCACCCTTAAAGCCTGTGAGAAGTTGGCCTGATGTGCAGTGCTCACTATTCTAGTGATCACTATATATCAGTCCAAACAACCCTTATTGATGATTGGTTGTAAGTCAACCTTATAGACCAGCTATCCTAGTAGCATGGATACGAGCAGTCTAAGGCTAAGACTCTAGAGGGCGTGTTAAGCCAGCTGTTTTACCATCACATTACCCCTTGAACACCCAGTGAAAGGACACCACACAAGTTGTTATGAAAATAAACAGTGTATTTATTTATAACAAGACTACCCTGGCTCTTTATGAGACAGGGAGCTAAGCACACAACAAAACTCTTACGAAAATACTTTTAAGTTAGCACGTTACACAAATGCCCGAGGGGCACGAAAAACCATATACGCTAAAAGTGGAATGCGAATTACTAGCAGGTAAGTAACAGTTCTAATAGGCTTTGGAATCGCTAGGACTGGACTAGGGAATCGTTAGATTACTACTAGGAGGCCCAGGGGACTCGGGTGCAGAGTGTGCACTCTCACGCGGGATGCGGGACAAAGTCTATGGAAGCTAGAATTCACAAAGTTAGTGTTCACGGGCGAACCCGACCTGGTAGGGAGAAAACGACAGTGGATCCTGACCCTTGGATAGTGAGGCTATGCTGGGACACCGGAGTGCCGAAGTTACCTAGCCCAGGGGCTGCAGCTGCATAGGTCTGAAAAGACGTCGGGGATCTCGTTGCCGGACCAGGAGCCTGGAAGGAAGAAGTTGCTGGCAGGCGACCAGTGAAGAAAAGTTCGATGGATCCAAGCCTGGATCAAGGAAGAAGAAAACCTGAAAGCAGAGGGGACCAAGTTCTTGAATCACTAGCCAGTGATTAAGTGGGCACCAGGATGGCACCGGGCGAAGTCACCGCAGTCAGGTGAGTGGGCGCTGCTGGGCTCTGCAGTCTCTCGGACCAGGAGGCGTTGTCGGCGACCAGGATGGAGGTGCGAGCTGTCCCACGAAGGATGAAGTCGTTGGCGTCGAAGTTACCCAGGATTGGGCAACAAGCCTTGGCTAATTCAAGCCCACGCGGTGGACTCAAAATGGCGTCTTGAGTGGACCAGGAGGGTCCGGGGTGCTCCTCTTCTGGAAGGGAGCAAGGGCCAGTCTGGAGCAACCAGACCAGCAGCAGAAATGTCGTCGGGCGTCGTCAGGAAGGCCACAAGCCAACGGGCTAGTAGCCAAACAACGCGGTGAGCAGCGGAAAGCAGAAGGGCCCCACGCAGATCGTGGAGATGCTGGGGGGCTGCACTTCGGAGCTGGAGCTGCTCAGAGTCGGGGCTTCTCGGACCCCAAAGCACTCACCAGTAGATTACTCGGCGGGCTTGCTGGAAAGAAGTCGTGCAGTCTTGCAGATGGCCGGTCCCTTGAGGTCTCGTCGCACCCACGGTTCTCAGCTGGGCTGTAGAGGTGGGTAGAGGTCAGAGGTGCCAGGGAAGCCGGTTCTCGTCGAGCTGGGCAGTCGGATTCCGGAGGAAGGACTTGCAGCAGACCGCAGTGTTCTTAGATGGTGCCTGCGGATGCAGGGTGACTACTCCTTAGTCACAAGGGAGAAATCTTAGGAAGAAGTCTTGAGTTCCTTTCGCAGAAAGTAGTTTCAGGATTCAAAGATGATCTGATTTGGAAGGGGGCCAGTCTCTACCTTTATCCTGTAAAAAGGGGCTGGCACGCGACTAAGTCCTGCCCTATGGGTGGGACTAGGAGGGGGGTGGTTACACCCACGTCCTTGGCGGGCTTTTCCCCAGGCCAGGGGCTGGAGTGCCCCTGGAACTGGTTCCAGCCAGCCTATGCACAGTGAGCACCGGGGTGCCACGTGCAGTCACCTTCCTCTAAAGCCCTGCCTACCTACAATACACAAAACCCTGTCTGGGACGGTGCTGGCACCGCCCCTGGCAGGAAACCCTTTGTCCTTATCTCCTGCTCTGGGAGGACTCCCAGCAGCAGGAGGGCAGACTTGTGTCTCGGTGGCAGCATCCATTTTGTGGATGCTAAGGCTCTGTCTGACTTTTAACCGGGTTATAGGTTACATGCATGTCGTGTCCCTCTAGAAGGGTGGAATGCTAACCCCGTCGCCAGAATTGGCGAGGGGTTAGTATTCCAATTCGTATGACACCTTACTCGACATGTTTTGATAAAGCGATACCAGAGTTGGCACATAACCGCGAGGATTATAATGCACTTAAGAGTATATGGTATGCGATATCATGGAAACGGCTAAGGGATGGATCCCGAAAGCCGCAGACAGGCTCAGCTCATGCCAGAGCACCATCTCACACGATTCCAAGCACTCTGCCTTCAGGATTGTTAAGGCCTGCCATAGGAGTGACTGATAGGAGATCTGTGTGTCCATTTTAGGGTTAGATATAGGTATACTATATCTAAAGCAAAGGGTGAGTACACCACCTTGCCCCAGCTGTCGTGCAGCCAGTTGTGTCAGTTTTTAGTTAGTCAATCCAGGGGTGGCACAATACATGCTTCAGCCCCTGGGAGACTTCTGGGTGCACCTCAGCCCTGGGTACAGGGACTTGGAGAGGGCCCAGTGCCAATTCAGTACCTGAGTACAATTTGGATAGAGAGAACAGCTAGGCTGTGGGTCTGATTAGCAGGCCCACAGCCAGGGAAAGTCGTAAACCAGTGCAGCAAAAAGCAAAAATCTGGGTGATCATAGGATTGCAGACCCTACTCTCCTACATGACCCCCCCCCAAACTTTGGGACAATAAACTAACCTTGACCAGGTGAGTCTTCTTGCTCTAAGTGGAAATACCTGGAGAGCCCATCAGCATTGCTGTGATCAGTCCCAGGTCTATGCTCCACTGTAAAATCCATCCCCTGTAGGGAAATGGACCACCTAAGCAGTTTGGGGTTTTCACCCTTCATCTGATTTAGCCACAAGAGGGGCTTATGGTCTGTCTGAATGGTGAAGTGAGTGCCAAACAAGTAGGCCCTCAGCTTCTTCAGGGCCCAGACCACAGCAAAGGCCTCCCTCTCAATAGCTGACTAATTTTTCTCTCTGGGTGTCAACCTTCTACTAATGAAAGCAATAGGCTGATCATTACCATCAAAATTCAGTTGAGACAGAACAGCTCCCACACCCAACTCAGAAGCATCTGTTTGGACAATGAATGGCTTGGAGTAATCTGGACTCTTGAGGATAGGTGCTGTGCACATGGCCTGCTTTAGGTCATTGAATGCTTTCTGACAGCTTGCTGTCCACTGAACTTTCTTTGGCATCTTTTTGCTTGTCAGGTCATTAAGGGGGGTCACTATGGACCCATAATTTCTGACAAACTTCCTATAGTACCCAGTCAGGCCCAAGAAAGCTCGAACCTGAGTCTGGGTGATTGGAGGAGTCCAGTCCTTGATGGCCTGTATCTTACTCTCCAGTGGCTGAACCTGGCCTCCACCTACAAGGTGGCCCAGGTATACAACCTGTGACTGCCCTATCTGGCACTTTGTGGCCTTGATAGTGAGGCCTGCCTTTTGCAGGGCCTCTAACACTTTCCTCAGGTGGACCAGGTGATCCTCCCAGGTGGAGCTAAAGACAGCAATATCGTCAAGATAAGCTGCACAGAAGTCATCCAGCCCAGTGAGGACTTGATTCACCAACCTTTGGAAGGTGGCAGGTGCATTTTTCAGTCCAAAGGGCATTACCACAAATTGATAATGCCCTCCAGGGGTAGAAAATGCTGTCTTGGGTTTGGCTTCCTCAGCTAACCTGATTTGCCAATACCCAGCTGTCAAATCAAATGTGCTTAAGAAGTTGGCAGAAGCCAATCTATCTATAAGCTCATCTGCTCTTGGTATTGGGTGGGCATCAGTCTTAGTGACTGCATTGAGGCCTCTGTAGTCTACGCAAAACCTCATCTCTCTCTTACCACCCTGGGTGTGAGGTTTTGGCACTAGAACTACTGGGCTAGCCCAAGGGCTATCTGAGGGCTCAATGACTCCCAGTTCCAACATTTTCTGCACTTCAGTTTTGATGCAGTCTCTAACATGATCAGGCTGTCTGTAGATTTTACTCTTGACAGGCAGACTGTCTCCAGTGTCAACATCATGGGTACACCAATCAGTTTGGCTGGGTGTCAGAGAGAACATATGTCGAAAGGATTGCAGAACTTGCCTGCAATCCTGTTGCTGATGTTCAGTGAGGCTGCCACAAAAGACAACACCATCAACTGACCCATCATCAGGATTCTGAGTGAGCAGGTCTGGGAGAGGGTCACTCTCTTCCTCCTGTCCCTCATCTGTGGCCATGAGCAAGCTCATGTCCTTCCTGTCAACATATGCCTTGAGCCTGTTAACATGGAGCACTCTGAGAGGGCTCCTGGGAGTTCCAAGGTCCACCAAGTAGGTAACCTCTCCCTTTTGCTCAATGATGGTGTGGGGCCCAGGCCATTTGTCTTTCAGAGCTGCTGGGGCCACTGGCTCCAGCACCCACACCTTCTGTCCTGGCTGGTACACAGTCAGTACAGCCTTTTGGTCATGCCAAGCTTTTTGAAGTTCCTGGCTGGCCTCAAGGTTTTTAGATGCCTTTTCCATATACTCAGCCATCCTGGAGCGGAGACCAAGTACATAGTCCACTATGTTGGTTGCAGGCTTTTTGAGAGGTCTCTCCCATCCTTCCTTCACCAAACACAGGGGTCCCCTTACAGGATGCCCATACAGAAGCTCAAAAGGGCTGTAGCCAACCCCCTTCTGTGGGACCTCTCTGTAAGCAAACAAGAGGCAGGGGATCAGGACATCCCATCTTCTCCTAAGAGGTTCAGGTAGTCCATGAATCATCCCTTTCAGGGTCCTGTTGAATCTCTCAACAAGCCCATTGCATTGTGGATGATAGGGTGTGGTGAACTTGTAGTTCACACCACACTCTTTCCACATGGCAGTCAGATATCCTGACATGAAGTTTGTACCTCTGTCAGAAACGACCTCCTTAGGGAAACCCACTCTGGAGAACACTCCAACTAGGGCTCTTGCCACTACAGGGGCTGTAGTGGTCCTAAGGGGAATAGCCTCAGGATACCTGGTGGCATGGTCCACCACCACCAGTATAAACTTGTGTCCTGATGCTGTCTGGGGTTCCATTGGACCAACAATGTCAATCCCCACTCTTTCAAAGGGAACCCCCACCACAGGTAGTGGTATGAGGGGGGCCTTTGTTGTGCCACCTGACTTACCACTGGCTTTGCAAGTCATACATGAGCGACAAAACTCCTTGGTATTCTCATTCATATGGGGCCAGTGAAAGTGTGAGACAAGCCTGTCCCAAGTCTTTGTCTGACCTAAATGACCTGCAAGGGGAATCTCATGGGCCAAGGTGAGAAGGAAACCTCTCAGAGACAAGGGGATGACCAGCCTCCTGGTTGCACCAGGCTTGGGGTCTCTTGACTCAGAGTACAGGAGTCCATCTTCCCAGTATACCCTGTGGGCACCTGTGGCATTCCCTGCAGCCTCAGCAGCAGCCTGCTGTCTGAGGGGTTCAAGGGAAGGGCAGCTCAACTGTTCCTTCCCCAGGTCTGCTCTGGAGGGTCCCCCTGAGCCCAGAAACTCAACTTGATCAAGTTCAAGCTCTTTAGGCTCAGTTTCCCTCAGCTCTTCTAGATCAGCCTCCTCAGAGACTTGATCCTCAACCTGGGGCAAGGGGGAAGGCAAAGCCTTACCCTTACTGCTCTTCTTCTTGGGAGGTGTCTGGTCCATAGTTTCAGGATCCAGCACCTGTTCAGTGGGGCATCTTCTGGCCTGTGACCTAGTCACAGCAAGCACATGTGCTGGCAAGCCTAACATCTCCATGTGAGTCCTCTGCTCCACTTCTGACCATTGTGATGACTCCAAATCATTGCCCAACAAACAATCGACTGGGAGGTCTGAACTGACTACAACTTTCTTTTGTCCCTTCACTCCACCCCAGGAGAAAGCTACAATTGCCACACTATGACTAGTAGTGACATTGCTGGCATTGGTCACCAGGAAATCAGTACCTGGCATGATCTGTCCAGGGTCCACAAAGTTAGGTGTCACCATGGTGACACTGGCACAAGTGTCCCTATAGGCCTGAGCCATTTTGCCATTAATCAAAGGTGTCTGCCTGTATTTGCCCAAAGTATTGGGACTTATTTCAGGGGACATATCCATATCCCCTGTACAGACAAGGACAGCCTGAGTGAGTGTGCCAACTAAGTTGTCAGACCCCTCAGTACCCAAGGTTAACCCAACTAATGCCTTGGGAGTGACACTACCACTACTGACTGTACTAGGGGGTGCAGTTGCTTTAGGAGCTGTAGTGGCAGGAGTTTGTCCTCCTCTTTTGGTGCACTCACTAAACCAGTGAGATTTACTTTTGCAGTACTGGCACCACCTTTTTGACTGGCCTTCTTGAGTCTTCTTCTTCTGGGGAGCCTGACCCCCACCCTCTTTGGTTTGTTGGGGACCTGGTGAAGACTTCTGGTCATTTTGCTCATTCTTAACATTACCCTTCTGGTCTGCTTTCTTCTGACCACCCTGGTTCTGGTTCTGGTTCTGCTTGATCCTTGTCCTGACCCATTTGTCTGCCTTCTTTCCCAATTCTTGGGGAGAGGTCAGATCTGAATCAACAAGGTGCTGGTGCAGCAACTGGTTCTGACAATTGTTCAAAATGTGTTCTCTCATCATTAGATTATACAATCCTGTGTAATCTGTAACCTTGCTACCCAGCAACCAGCCCTCCAAAGCCTTAGTGGCACAATCCACAAAATCAGACCAGTCCTGAGACTGAGTTTTCTGGGTGTCTCTGAACAGCAACCTGTACTGCTCAGTGGTTAAACCAAACCCATCAACCAGTGTATTCTTCAGGACCTGGTAATTGTTAGCATCCTCCACTCTTGTAGTGAGGAGCTTATCTCTACCTTTACCATCAAAGGAGAGCCACAGTATAGCTGCCCACTGACTCTGGGGAATGCCCTGCACAGTGCAGGCCCTCTCCAGAGCAGCCATCCATTTCTGGATGTCATCCCCTTGCTTAAAGGGGGGCACTATTTTAGTCAGGTGTTTAGTATCTAAACCCTTCTCTCTATCTCTTGGGAGATTGCTGCCACCAGTGGGAGCTAGCCCACTCATCTGCTGCTCTCTTGCCAGGGCAAGCTTCTCTTTGGCCAGGGCAATTTCTTCCCTTTCAATCCTCAGTTCAGCTTGTCTCATCCTAGCCTCATGCTCCTTTCTCTGAGGGGAAGTAAATCTCCTCTGTGGAGGATTCCTTCTCCCCTGAGAAGAGGCATTAGAGTGCAGAGATCTATTGGAGTCCCTAGAAAGAGATCTATCTCTCCTAACCCCAAGGTTAGGCCCACTTCGGGTCAGTACTGGGGGGCCCCCAGATCCTAGCCCAAGTAAGTCTAAGTTGGTCCTAGTTAGCCTTCTGACTACCTCAAGACCCTTGTCTACCTCATCCCCAGAGAGTACCTCCTGATCCTCCTCCTCAACTGCTGAATCAGTGTTGTGGAGATCTGGATCCCCAGAGGTTCCCTCTAAGGCTGGCATGTTCTCATGTAACTGAGAAAGCTTTCTGGCATCATATGTCTCTAAGAGACCTATCAGAAAGGAAGTGGTGGGGTTAGACCCCTGCTTCAGTTTTCTGGAGACACAGATCTGTCTCATCTCATGAAAGCTGAGAGCTGCATATCTTGAAGTGACCTGTGGAGGGTCAACACTGACCAGGGGAGTCTCAGTAGAGTCCTCCTGAGTCGACATGCTTTTCTAGTGAGGTGTAAGTGGTGCACTTACCTACACTATATGTTTGCCTACTGATCCCTTGCTAGAGTTGTAGTTTAGGGTGTGCTAGGCCCTAGGAGCTACAACAGCTGGTTCAGTAGAACTCAGAGTATTCTAAGCTAAGTTATATGTACCTTTAGTACTTATGTGATCTTTCACAAGATATTCTTAGGGCATGTGTGGTAAAACAACAGCAAGCTCAAATCCCAACCGCTGCTCACCAATGTGAGAAGTTGGCCTGATGTGCAGTGCTCACTATTCTAGTGATCACTATATATCAGTCCAAACAACCCTTATTGATGATTGGTTGTAAGTCAACCTTATAGACCAGCTATCCTAGTAGCATGGATACGAGCAGTCTAAGGCTAAGACTCTAGAGGGCGTGTTAAGCCAGCTGTTTTACCATCACATTACCCCTTGAACACCCAGTGAAAGGACACCACACAAGTTGTTATGAAAATAAACAGTGTATTTATTTATAACAAGACTACCCTGGCTCTTTATGAGACAGGGAGCTAAGCACACAACAAAACTCTTACGAAAATACTTTTAAGTTAGCACGTTACACAAATGCCCGAGGGGCACGAAAAACCATATACGCTAAAAGTGGAATGCGAATTACTAGCAGGTAAGTAACAGTTCTAATAGGCTTTGGAATCGCTAGGACTGGACTAGGGAATCGTTAGATTACTACTAGGAGGCCCAGGGGACTCGGGTGCAGAGTGTGCACTCTCACGCGGGATGCGGGACAAAGTCTATGGAAGCTAGAATTCACAAAGTTAGTGTTCACGGGCGAACCCGACCTGGTAGGGAGAAAACGACAGTGGATCCTGACCCTTGGATAGTGAGGCTATGCTGGGACACCGGAGTGCCGAAGTTACCTAGCCCAGGGGCTGCAGCTGCATAGGTCTGAAAAGACGTCGGGGATCTCGTTGCCGGACCAGGAGCCTGGAAGGAAGAAGTTGCTGGCAGGCGACCAGTGAAGAAAAGTTCGATGGATCCAAGCCTGGATCAAGGAAGAAGAAAACCTGAAAGCAGAGGGGACCAAGTTCTTGAATCACTAGCCAGTGATTAAGTGGGCACCAGGATGGCACCGGGCGAAGTCACCGCAGTCAGGTGAGTGGGCGCTGCTGGGCTCTGCAGTCTCTCGGACCAGGAGGCGTTGTCGGCGACCAGGATGGAGGTGCGAGCTGTCCCACGAAGGATGAAGTCGTTGGCGTCGAAGTTACCCAGGATTGGGCAACAAGCCTTGGCTAATTCAAGCCCACGCGGTGGACTCAAAATGGCGTCTTGAGTGGACCAGGAGGGTCCGGGGTGCTCCTCTTCTGGAAGGGAGCAAGGGCCAGTCTGGAGCAACCAGACCAGCAGCAGAAATGTCGTCGGGCGTCGTCAGGAAGGCCACAAGCCAACGGGCTAGTAGCCAAACAACGCGGTGAGCAGCGGAAAGCAGAAGGGCCCCACGCAGATCGTGGAGATGCTGGGGGGCTGCACTTCGGAGCTGGAGCTGCTCAGAGTCGGGGCTTCTCGGACCCCAAAGCACTCACCAGTAGATTACTCGGCGGGCTTGCTGGAAAGAAGTCGTGCAGTCTTGCAGATGGCCGGTCCCTTGAGGTCTCGTCGCACCCACGGTTCTCAGCTGGGCTGTAGAGGTGGGTAGAGGTCAGAGGTGCCAGGGAAGCCGGTTCTCGTCGAGCTGGGCAGTCGGATTCCGGAGGAAGGACTTGCAGCAGACCGCAGTGTTCTTAGATGGTGCCTGCGGATGCAGGGTGACTACTCCTTAGTCACAAGGGAGAAATCTTAGGAAGAAGTCTTGAGTTCCTTTCGCAGAAAGTAGTTTCAGGATTCAAAGATGATCTGATTTGGAAGGGGGCCAGTCTCTACCTTTATCCTGTAAAAAGGGGCTGGCACGCGACTAAGTCCTGCCCTATGGGTGGGACTAGGAGGGGGGTGGTTACACCCACGTCCTTGGCGGGCTTTTCCCCAGGCCAGGGGCTGGAGTGCCCCTGGAACTGGTTCCAGCCAGCCTATGCACAGTGAGCACCGGGGTGCCACGTGCAGTCACCTTCCTCTAAAGCCCTGCCTACCTACAATACACAAAACCCTGTCTGGGACGGTGCTGGCACCGCCCCTGGCAGGAAACCCTTTGTCCTTATCTCCTGCTCTGGGAGGACTCCCAGCAGCAGGAGGGCAGACTTGTGTCTCGGTGGCAGCATCCATTTTGTGGATGCTAAGGCTCTGTCTGACTTTTAACCGGGTTATAGGTTACATGCATGTCGTGTCCCTCTAGAAGGGTGGAATGCTAACCCCGTCGCCAGAATTGGCGAGGGGTTAGTATTCCAATTCGTATGACACCTTACTCGACATGTTTTGATAAAGCGATACCAGAGTTGGCACATAACCGCGAGGATTATAATGCACTTAAGAGTATATGGTATGCGATATCATGGAAACGGCTAAGGGATGGATCCCGAAAGCCGCAGACAGGCTCAGCTCATGCCAGAGCACCATCTCACACGATTCCAAGCACTCTGCCTTCAGGATTGTTAAGGCCTGCCATAGGAGTGACTGATAGGAGATCTGTGTGTCCATTTTAGGGTTAGATATAGGTATACTATATCTAAAGCAAAGGGTGAGTACACCACCTTGCCCCAGCTGTCGTGCAGCCAGTTGTGTCAGTTTTTAGTTAGTCAATCCAGGGGTGGCACAATACATGCTTCAGCCCCTGGGAGACTTCTGGGTGCACCTCAGCCCTGGGTACAGGGACTTGGAGAGGGCCCAGTGCCAATTCAGTACCTGAGTACAATTTGGATAGAGAGAACAGCTAGGCTGTGGGTCTGATTAGCAGGCCCACAGCCAGGGAAAGTCGTAAACCAGTGCAGCAAAAAGCAAAAATCTGGGTGATCATAGGATTGCAGACCCTACTCTCCTACAAAGCCCTAGCATATTTTCACAATAAATAAGCAAAACCCACTGACTTTAGTACAATGCTTAATAATAAACAGATCTAGCTTGTGTCTTGGTCAGAACCAACAAAGCCCTGATGTATTGCACATATGCTTTCACCAGAGGCGTCTCCTCCGCTAAGGCGAAGGAGCGTCACCCCACTGCTCTGCGAGCAGTTTAAAAATATACAAATAAAATAATGATAACCAATGTTATTATCATTTTAGCTTTCCATTCCTGCTTAGGTGCAGGGCTGGGCTGGCCAGAGCAGGGACCATGGAGAGGAGTGGTGAGCACACTCTAAAGTGTGCATGACGGTTTAGCCGGCCACACCGTCATGCATACTTTGCATGTTCTCCACCGGCTGTATTGCACAACCTGGGAGAACATGCACAGCGAACCACAGCGCTCAGACCAATCACAATGCTGCGATAAGGCAGCATTGTGATTGGCTAGGGCAATCTGTGTGCTTCCTGGTTCCTGCTGTTGAACGAGTACCCGAAGAGGACTGAAAGTCAGCCAGCCAGCAGGTGAGTGGTTTATTTCCATTTACCTCACCTCCACCCCACCCCCGTTTAGTAGCGGCCGCCACTGGCTTTCACTCATGGCAACCAGAGAAGAACACACTATAATAGTCTAAGGCGTTTAATGGCATTACAGTGGCCTCTGAGTGACCTTGAAGGGCAAACTCCTCCCATTATATTGATCAGAGCTATTTAGAGCGTATGCACATAGCTCTTCACAAATCAAAAGCTGTGCTCTGATGAACCAACATCTGGGCGGAGCCAAAGCTCCTCTCAGTAGTAACTTTAAAAGCTGTTTATTTTTTTATCACATAAGATCTGGCGACAACTGCACTGTCAGGTCAGACCAAAAATGCCCTAAATAAAACAGCTGTTATCAATAATTTTACTAAATTAGACACACAGAGGACCTGCTTCGTCTGAGTTCAGGTAAGCTTTTCCAGTAAACATTATCAACGCTTCTTTGTAAGTTTTGGCATCGCCGGTGCTTTTGCATCACAACTGTGAAATACACTAGAACAGTGCTACAAAGGGCACAGACAGGACAGGAAGTAGATCTGTCAATGAATGCTGGACCCCTGCTCCTGTACAGTGAGAGCGGCTTAGCACAGTCAAGCTGGGCTCTCTCTGCTTCTGACATAAGCTGACCATCTGTTGCTTTCTGCCTGAGGAAAGTAACAGGAGAGATGGCACAGCTGGAAAGGCACTAGGAAGAGCAAGCAAGAAAATAAAAATGAGAGTTAAATTAGTGAAAGAAGTAAATATGCGCCACAGGCCACAAACACAAGACAAATAAACAGGACTTAAGGAAAGAATAGGCAGTGCGTTTCCAGAGAAGATGCACCATGCGGATACTGTGAGATTTGTAACCTTTTTTATGTACGTTTGCTTCCTTTCAGAAACTTGCACGAGTGCCAAAATGAGATAGGGAATGAATACGCGCCATTTCTGTGGAATACCAAACGGGCTGAAAAGGAGAGAGAGATTAGCAATCAAGGAATTCAACGGGTAAAACGAAATGTGCAAATGCGATATCTGCAAAAGCTGTGCTTGGATAATAATACGGTTCCCTTCCTACAATCAAGTTTTGTGCTTCGGAAGTAATAAGAGCAAAAGTATTTGGCAGTTGGTAAAGGAACATATTGAAGTTCAGTTTGACAGAGCTTTCTGCCTTCTATGGGTTGCCTACAAATACATTGACATGGCTATAATTTCTACCGTGCACCACCCCTGCAGGAACAAGCACAGAAAGAGCACACAGATCGTTATGTTTGGCAGGATACGCGCGACTGCTACTTCTGTCTTGGACCTGCATCATCCCAACCCCACAAGGCTGCATTTGCTTATAGAGTAAAACTGGCACAAACGATAGCCTTCCGGCTGTGATGACCCTGGAGTATACAGCCGCGCTCCTTTTATTAGATCTGAGCGCGGCATTTGACACCGTCTCCCACCCCATACTACTTTCACGTCTCAGCGAAGCTGGAATTGATGGCCCAGCTCATGAATGGATGCAAACATTCTAAGCTAGTAGACAATTCCAAATCAACTGCCCCCCGTTTAAATCTGAAGTCAATCTTGAGCCCTACATTGTTCAATCTTTACATGGCCCCCCTGGCTGGGATAGTTGAGGCATATTGGGTCGAGATAGTGTCAAACGCAGATGACACTCAGCTAGTGGTGACACTGTCTCGACCTCCCGAGCAAGCCTCAGCTAGCTTCTCGGCATGCCTCAGCGACCTAGCTAGATGGATGAATACCAACTGTTTATGCCTCAATGCAAATAAAACAGAGCTTCTTGTGTTGGGGAAAAATCCATCCATCTGGTCGTCTGCATGGTGGCCACCTGAACTTGGCGCCATACCAAAGCCCTCGGAACAGGTGAAAAACCTAGGAGTCAGATTAGATTCTACTCTATCCCTCGAACACCACACTAGGGGGATTGCTGGCAAATGCTATGGAATCCTTAAAACCTTACGTAAACCTCTGGATTCCCTTCCCGCAACAAATAGGAAAACCCTGATTCATGCTCTAGTAACACCCCACCTAGACTACAGCAACTCACTGTATATGGGCTTGAGTAAAAAAGGTCTTCAGCGTCTGCAATGCGTCCAAAACGCAGCTGCCGGCCTGGCACTCAATCTATCAAGAAGATCATCAGGGAAAAGCGCCCTAGCCACACTTCACTGGCTCCCTATACGTGAGCGCATTACATTCAAAACAATGTGTATGACTCATCGTATCGCCCAAGGAAAAGGACCAACATATCTTCAAAATTTGCTGACCAAATATCAACCTAGACGACTCTTAAGATCTCAAGGATGTATGCTTTTCCAAGTGCCCAGAATTTACCGGGCACGCATGGGCGGTAGATCCTTCAAATACCTGGCCAGCAAACAATGGAATGCACTTCCCTCGGAGCTCAGAATGGAACCTTCAGAAAAAAGTTTTCGCCAAAAACTAAAAACCCACCTGTTCCCGAAAGTATGAGCCTCTTCTCTGATTCCTCACTAATATTTCTCCCCCAGCTTTCCGAATAT
This sequence comes from Lissotriton helveticus, assembly GCF_964261635.1. Lineage (NCBI taxonomy): Eukaryota > Metazoa > Chordata > Amphibia > Caudata > Salamandridae > Lissotriton > Lissotriton helveticus. Next base: position 1,783,541,649 of record NC_136065.1, read on the forward strand.
CATCTCAGTCCTTGTTCAAAAAGCGCGGGGACACGCTGTTTCCTAGTGTAACCAGGCGCTATATAAAAGGCTTTTATTATTATTATTATTATTATTATTAGGTGCCAACAGGTGCACTGGCATCAGATCCTGACACTTTTGCCACACCCTATCAACGTGCGTGTAGAGAAGTGACAGTAACACAACATAACGTGTTTGCATACATGGAGATCCTGTATATTCATGGCACCAACACATTAGGGGCAGAGAGAGTCCAGTGAGGAATCTGTGGGAAGATTATGTATCAACCAGAAATATCGCTGCAAAAGATAAGACTCCTTTCTTCCGATGGCTACATCTGCCCACAGATTCCCCATCTTTTCAATTAGTTCCAAAGTGATACCTCCCTTGGAGGTGGACAGAGTAGAGAAGTTAACTAAGGAAATCATGCTACCCAGAACTGACAAATTACACGGAGGTGTGAGGCAGATACGTTTGGTTGAAGTATGTACAAAATACCCCTCGTGAGTATAGGTTACTACCACACGACACAACACATACCTGTACCACTACCACGCATACCACAACGCATTGCAACATAATCACAAAACATTTAGTCACTTACGTCAAAACACATACACATATAGAGATTGTTCTGTATTCAAAAGGTAAAGCCAATCAAAAGGTACAGCCAACATGTGTTTTGCGACTATGTAACTTCTTCAGAACTGTCAGATGTAAAACATTCAATCTTAATATATAGTCTTCTATCCACATTGTATATAAAAAATCGTATCAATATTCAAATGTTTAAGAACAATACTCAACCAAAAACTAACATAAAAAACTAAACTGGAAAATATCAGTGAAATTAAACTTTGGTAAAAGATTATTTACCAAAAGGTGGATCCCAGTATGTTGCATTAGGCGCACATATATCAGTGTGAGTGATTAATGATGTGTTGAATAAATATGATAGGTTGCAAGGGGACTCTTTTTTTTCTATGTACAGTTTTTGTCCTAACCCAGGAACCAATATCCAACGTGCAGGGGGGAGGGTGGGCGGTGGGGCGTCATGTTTATTATACAAGTATCAGTAAAATATCATCCTATATGGAAATCACTAATTCATTAGAAATTGTCATCATCTGAGATTGTCCTGGGCACAATGAATTCGACATTCCAAGAACACACATCACAACAATTACATCATTTGAATAAAATAGTCTAAGAAATACATTTAAAATGATGTTATTTTACTGGTACAATGTGAATACAAGATTATAGACAAAGATTGAGTGTTTTACATTTGACAGTCCAGAAGTTGCGACACTGTTGTGAAACACGTGTTGGCTGTGCTTTTTGAATAGCTGTACCTTTTGCATAAAGAATGATCAATTGGACTGGTTGTTGGAGCAGCGTATTTTTCCTCAGATCCGGAGGACATGTGTTATATGTACTTGTATACAACACTGGTTGGATGTCCGTGATCTGGGAGTTTAGCGCTGAGTGATTACCAAAACTGAGTATTACATATAGAAATATAGATGAACTACTGTTGGTTTGGTCAAACTGGGACCCAACCACCATCTGTGTCCATAACTTACCTCAATTGCTGTGGTATATGTCCTGTTGTAAATGCGCTGTAGTGGTTCCTCGTCGTGGATGCATTGTAATGATATATTAACACTCTTATGAAAGTTATGTAAATAGACATGACCATAGTAGAGTGGCCAAAATGCCCTTCAGATGGTCTTTCTTAGCTAAGACGTAAAAGATCTTGATACAGAGGATGACCTAACTAGAAATGATGTGTTTGGTCATAGCTTTTACCCTTTTCACCACTGGCCAAGTCCACACAAAGGTAGCTGATTATCCATACTGGCTGAGTCCGATCAATGCATTACAGCACATCTGAGATCCAGGGTATGTAGCCGCTCCTCCTTTTAGGTGGGATAAGGAGGAGGGAAGAAGAGTTACAGCATGGCCCATCTGAAAGGCATCTACTACCTTGGACAGGAGAGATGGGCAATAATGAATGACTAACTGGCTTGAAAACTGTAAAAGCTAGATGATTTGAGAGAGTGTGAAGTTCTATGACCCTATGGGTTTCAGTTATTGTCATCCACAAATTCTGCCTTCAAAGGGAGGATGTGAGCCAGGTAACTGTTTATTGGCTTAAAAGGGAATACTGTTGGGAAGGTAAACACTAGAGTCAAATCTCACCAAGCATTAATGAACAGAATGGGGAAGCAGATAAACAATGTTTATAAAATGTGCCACTGGTGGCAACGTAAACAAGGATTGATGGTTAGGGAGACACAAAGGAAGACAGGGCAGCCAACAAGTTCTTAACTGTGGGCCTTCCGACTTACACCACTGAACAAAGTTGATCCAGCGACCTGCACCAATACATTTCATATCAGAATTCCTTACAGCCAAGATTAAATCCTCAACTGTATCAAGAAGGCAAATTAATCTATCTGATACTGTTAAATCTCCATGTGTGCAACTGCAGTGTTAAGGGACTGGGGCGGATGGCCTGATAATCCTGCGACAAGAGCACCCTGTGCAGAAGATGAATGGATAACCAAATGCTGAATGCCTACAGATCAGCACACCAGATAGTTTTTGCCCAGTCTGGGGCAATCAACTGTGCTCAATCCTTCTGCACCGTCTGTGGGACAACAAAAGCTGAATTTGCAACGTCATACACATAAAGCCTTGAGACAAGTTTAACCAGAAGGTATCATCCAGGTAACAATTAACGGAGAGAAGTATGGCACAAAACGGAGGGCACTTCATGCTCTGGGTTATGGCAAAAAGATCCATGTGAGGACATCCCAATCTAGAGAAGATGCTGCCATTTCAAGGTGTAGCTCCCACTTGTAGTCTTCAAGCAAAATGCAAATGAGATGTCCAGACTCACGCTGAGGGAACCAATCACCCACTGCCATAACAGAATCTCACATCAACACAAGGTCCAAAACCCATACCACTGTTCGTTGTTCTAATAAACAGCAGCAATGTTTTCTGACAAAATCCGAATGCTGCTCCCTGAGATGGTAGTGGGAAAAAACTTCAAGTCAAGAAAATCTGTCTGTAGCTCCAGGAAATCTGACTGAAGGGCCTGACCTTGAGCCGAAAGACTCCCTTGATGTTGGGCCACTTGTCACTGGCACCACTTAATGGCCTCGTCATCCATTTGGCATGTGGCACCAATAGGATATATGATACTGTAGTATGCTTCAATAAAGGAATTCTTGAGTCTTCAAATACGTTTCATAACTGTAGCTTTATTGAAGAGTAAAGGAACCCACGACAGCTCCAGAGAAACAGCAAGCAGGTAATGACATAAGCTTGCACAGGAATCTAGATCTCTGGAGACAGAGAACCTTAAGATTCCACTTACAACACAATACAAATTAAGTTAACTTTATTAATAAAAAGAAACAAAGCACAACTTACCACAGATACCATGAGATCAAGCAGGTACAAAACGTACAGAAGCAAGACATATGCAGGAATTTCTGAATAGTCTTCAGAATATCTACAATCCTCTTGAGGAATACCTTCATGCAGGTCACACCAAGCAGAGTTCCTATGAAAGTTAACCCCTGCACTGGAGTGAGGTGAAACTTCTGGCTGTTGCTAGTACCGCCCAAGCCTTGGAAGCCAGGCAATGTGCATTGAAGAGGAACTTTTTATTGGCACAGGGACTCTGTTTTCATGGACTCCTGACCATCGTGGTAAAGCAGACACCAGTGCTAGCACTTTCTCATAGTTGTGTGGTGTGGTCGTCAGTCCTAATAGTAGGACTGTGAACTGACAGTGCTGGGATTCCACCAGAGGGTGCGGAGGATAGGTAGATGGAAGTAGGCTTTCTAGAGGTTCAAAGACAACAACTAACCCTTGCACTGAGAGACAGCAAACTTGGCTCGGTGACAGTATCTTGAACTTGTCCTGCTATTCCAGAAGCAAAGGTCAATGTTAGATCTCAAATCCCAGTCCTCCTTGATGGCCAGAACTAAAGAGAATACAATTCCGGCCTCTTTCTTCCAAAGGTGCTTCCTCAATGTTCAATACAAAGAGAACGTCCGCCTCTAAAGACACATATGTGTGCCAGAAAGCTGTCCAGTGCTTAGGACAGGAAAGGGTGGCCAGATTAGCTGAATGACCCAGCCATCTGTTTTGGTAGTCTCCCTATTGTAGAAAAGTGATAGACCCTCCTCCAACCCATCAGAAGATGATGGTGTAAGAGGAAAGAGAAGTCAGAACTGTCAATGGCAGACAATGGATATGCTGCTGGTGATGACATCCCAAATCTATCCTTATCCGAAAGGAGCGTTACATTTGTTTGTACACCTGGACTGGTTGAGGTTGTCTCTGCTGACACAAATGTGCCCAGGAATAACCTGGCAAATTTATGTACTGCTAGAGGAATTGTCGAGTTGAGAAAGTTAAGCCCATTGAGGGTGATGTCGTTCAGCTGTTCTAAAAGTGCTCCAGTGAGGACTCTACCTTTCTCTCCAAATAGAGACTCGCGATCTAAGCACATGTTTATGAAATATGCCTGAAAATCTCATGAGAACCAAATGGAACCTATTCCATTACCGCATCACAGCATGACAAGCCACGATGGTCACAGAGTCCAGACCACACGTAATTATCTATTTTGAGGAGAACAGTAGCTGAACATATTGATATATTACTTTATATGGTCAGGTAGGATGATCACTGTAAAGTTCGCCAAGTCTCACAGGGCATGGACATAATAACCCTGGAGATTAGTGGCATTCGTTATTAGTAGTACAACCCTGCCAGAGGCGAAGACTTTATGGCATGTACAGTCCATGTTTTTCGACTCCATTAGGAGGTGCTGTGGGAAAGGCATTTACATAGAAGAATCTCAGACTACCAGACTTTCCAGAGATTGGTGTGACAGCATACGCTACGAGTCACTAAGGGATGGCTTGTGTCATCTAGCTATTTGCCTGTAGACTGTTGGTCTTGAAAAGTTTTTCTTTCATGCAGCCATGATAGGTTCTAGAAAAGCCTCATAAAAGGTAGCAAGTGCTTAAAGACTGAAGAAGCTGGTTACAAGATTTTTTTCAAAATGTTAGACTTTGCCTCTGCAAAGATCAAGTTCAACTCAAAAGCTTCTGCTGCTTTTTGTACCACGGTAGAGGAACAAAAACTTCTCCTGAAGGTCAACTGGGGAGAAGGTTGTCCTCTTACATTTAAGTATCCAGGTCACTTCACTTTATATATCGAGACATAAGCTACAATTTACATTATCTCGGGGGTGGGGCGAGGTTATCAGTCATCATCAATTTGTGGCCTTAATACTGATCAGGCATAACAAGGGTCTCCTATTTGCACCCAAATAGTGCTTTTGTTCGAGTAAACCTTTCTGCATTCGAAATATTTTCTGCAATGGGAACATCATAATGTGCCTTAAGCTTTTTTCTTTGCCACTCAAATGTACACAACCACTTTGATGGTTGCATCATAGTGGACTTCAGCGGCTACGTACATACTAGTGCTAAAGAGGCTCTGACTGAAAGGAAGATGGCGCCTTAGAACGATTCAGACTCTTCAGATGCGCAGCTTTGGCAGGCATCTTGATTGAGTCACTAATGTCACAGGATCAGATTTATGCTGGGTGAGTGGCCCAGAGGGTACAGGAGCCACCCTAAAAAAAAATCAGCACGGCCCAGGGTCGGCCAATAGAGCGAAGAATTCCAGCCTCATCTTTTTTTATCAACAAGAGATTTTTTCTTTTTTTTTTTTAAATATTTTTTTATTCCACAGTTGGAGCAAGTTGACAACACAAGGAGAGCAACAATTAAAAAAATCATATAATTCAAAGTTAACACAATTAAAACAAATAATTCAATATATCACAATTCTAGAGGTTCATTAATAACACCCCAAATTAACATGCCAAGTCTCCGTTTTTTTACCCCTTTTATGGCATAGAGACTCCATTCTAATTCATAGAGATTATATAGTTTAGCACGCCAGAATTCAAATGCTGGAGGTTCCGCTTGTAGCCAATCTGATGCGATACACAAACGTGCTGCAGTCATAGCTACGAATAAAAAATGCCTGTATTTATATAAAGCAGTTCCATTGCCCACATTTTGCCCTATACCTAATAACATAAGTGCTGGGGAAATCTTTACAGTAGTATGAGTAATCGTTGTAAGAAACTTTTCTATACTATTAAAAAATTGATGCAATTTACTACAACTAAAAAATATATGTATACTATCGGCACTATCACTCCCGCATCGAAAGCATTTACCATCATATTGTGTACCCCATTTAATCATCCGCTCTGGAGTATAATATAATCTAAATGCAGTCTTAAAGAATTGTGCCGTTAAATTAGCAGACAAGAAAACCTCCTAAGACAACAAAATCGCATCTTCTATTAACAAATCCGGTTCCCCCAGCTGAACCTGCCAATATATATTATGTTTCTGTAAATCATCAGATCTATAGTCCATCAATATTTTATATAATATATATCGGATAGCCTCGACTAGTGGATTAGAGACTGGTTGAATATACTTTCGGGTTAAAAAATCCCGAACTTGAAGATATTTGAAAAAGGAAGTGTTACTCAATTGATATTTTAATACTAAACTTTCATATGTTGCCAAAGACCCATTTGATTCAAACAGATCCCCTAATTTGCGTTATGCCCCTATGCGACCAATCTCTGGCCACCCGATCCCAAAATACAGAAGGGAGTATTTTGTCCGCATTAAATGGTGTATAATATGTAAACTTACCGAACTTTATCATTCTGGATACCTTCCTCCACACATTGAAAGCGGATTCAAGAACTTTAAAACGTGTTCTTTTATAGTAATTGCCTTCAAGTTCTTTAAATAAGCTAAATAAGCTACTCCTAGCATGAATCCCTAAAAGTAAATAAAATATAGATGGTGCTTCAGCCACTTCCTCTACCTGCTCCCCAGTTAATAATAGCCACATTCTTTGCAAAAAACATACATAAAAATACAACAGAAAATCAGGAATAGCTCGGCCTCCTCTTTCAGAAGGAAGTGTCATCAGTCTCATTCCCCGACGCGATTTCCCCGGGGCCCATAGAAATCTCGCACATATAGATTGTAGCTGTTGCAAGTAGTTTAAAGGGATCTCAAGAGGGATAGCTCTAAATAAATATAAAGCTTTTGATAAAATATTCATTTTAATGACGTTCCCTCTTCCAATTATTGTTAATTGAAGACGTCCCCATTTGTCTAGAGATTGTTTTATATGTTGTAGTGTGAAGGCCCAGTTAACATCCACTATATCTTTCATAGATGTCTTTATTTTAATACCCAGACATGTTACTTCTGATACAACTCTAGGGTCCATAATTTGAATGTTGTCCGTACATAAAACTTGAGTTTTTGAGGAATTTAATTTGTATCCTGAGAATAGACCAAATTCATGGGCGAGCCACTCAATCGCCGCTAAAGCCTCAACCGGATTCACCGTCACCACCGCAATATCATGCGCATATGCGAATACTGTGTGCAAAATATTTTGGACATTAAATGGTTTAATATGCGGACTATTAGATAAGTCTAGTTAAGAAGGGATTTATAAACAAAGCAAAGAGTAACGGAGAGCAAGGACATCCTTGCCTAGTCCCTCTTGTTATTTTAATCATTCCTGATTTCATACCCATGGCAGCTATTCTTGCATTCGGCGCAGAATATAACACCTGGATTGCTGTTAGAAAATGTTCTCCAAAACCTGCTCTATGCATAACCTCCCATAGGTAATGCCATTCTACACGATCGAACGCTTTCTCAGCGTCTAGTAAGATTAGTGGTAATTCTCGTTTTTCTACTTGAGCGATATCGAATAGAGTAATAACTTTATATATGTGTAACAGTTCCTCTATTAGGAATAAATTCATGTTGATTTAAAGAAACTAGCGGGGAAATAACTTTAGAGATACAGTTAGCTAGGATTTTGGAGTAAAGTTTGCTATCACAGTTGAGTAAGGAAATCGGGCGATATGAACCCGGCATCTCTGTTGTTACCCTTTTTAATAAAGACAACAATAGTAGCATCATCCCATGATTTCGGTGCCTTACCAAGTTGTGCTGCTCTGAAGGTATCCAACATAATATATTTTAATTGGCCAAAAAAGAGTTTATAAACTTCTCCCGGAATGTAGTCCGGGCCTGCAGCCTTCCCATTCGCCAAACTTTTTATGGCCAGTTCTAATTATTCCATAGTAAAAGGACTACCAAGCCATTCCTTATCACTTTTACTTAATTGTGTAAAGTTCCCTAAATCTGATGATAAATCTGCTCCCGCAGCTTTCTGTTTCGTATATAATTCTGTGTAAAATTGATGCAGAATATCAAGAATGTTCTCTGGATCGTGATGTAAATTACCATACTGATCTTTTAGATTAACAATAGATCTTGAAGTTTCCTGCATCTTTAATCGTAAAGCCAAGGATCTCCCGATTGCCTCCCCATATTCATGAGATTGTCGTTTGTATACCAAATATTTTCTGGCAATAACATTACTCGAAATCCCCGATATCTTGGCCCGACATCGGGCCACTGAATCCTCAGATTCTGCAATATTCACTTTATTATTAACTTTTTGAATTTCCTTTAATACAGTATAAAGATCTCGTATTTCAGCCCTTAACTTTTTCTGATGGTAATTACCATAACTCAACACCTCACCTCTAAAGCATGCTTTAAATGACTCACATACTATGTCAATACTAGCAGAATGCAAATTAAAATTAATGAATTCCATTATCCAATTTGACATATAAGTTTTAAATTGATCATCTAAACATAGCTTTCTATCGAAGGTGAAGCCTCTACGTATATGATTAATCTTTAAATCAGGTATTTCGATCAAGATTGGGGCGTGATCAGATGTAATTTTTGGAAATAATTGTACATTAGCACCAGTTAATAACGACAGAGGAGCAAAAAAATAATCTAATCGGGCCATTTTCTTGTGGGGGAACGAGTAATAAGTGTATCCTGGTAATGCTGGATAAAAATTACTCCAGGTGTCAACTAGACCATGATCTATTACAAGATTATGGAGAGCTTTAAACACCCGGGGTTTATGTCCATTATACTTTTCTGGCCCTCCTGTTAACTCCATATTATTCAAATTGATGTTCATATCACCACATACTATCAAGGGTGTAGCCCAAGTAGCTAATTCAATATTCAACCCCTCCAAGATCTCCGCTTCATCCAAATTTGATCCATAGATTGAACATAGGGTGAAATGAAAGCTGCCGATCTTTATTTCAGCAATGACCCATCTTCCCCATTTATCAGTTAAACTACGAACTGCTGTACAAAATCGTGGTTTAGATAGTATCATTACACCCCGGGTCATAGTTGTTTGTTGTGAAGCGGATATAAGTGAATATCCTAAATCTGCAACTAAGAATCTATTGCTCCAGGATAAATGTGTCTCCTGGAGACATAAAATATCTGGTTGTATATAGCGGATTTCTGATGCAACCCTTTTCCTTTTATTTAGGTTATTGAGAACGGACACGTTTAAGGAACAAATTTTAATGCTACGAGACATTGTAATGCGTCATGACAATCAAGTTGAACGCACCGGAACAGGGGGCATGTCGGTGAAGGGGAAGACGGCGAAAACACCTTCCAAAATGGACGCCGACCACGTGGCGTCGAAACTAGACTCTGTCCTGGCAGCCATGGAAAGGATGGAGGAATCTCTCCAACAGACACGCACCTCTTTGGAAACTAGGATAGACGGTGTGGCGATTGATTTAACTCATCTCAGAGCCGATCACAAGAAGTTGCAAGAGCGCACCACTGCGCTGGAAGGTGCAGTGACAATAATGGAACCGAAAGTGTCGCAATCGGACAAGCACATACAGGATCTTCTCAATAGGGTGGAATTCCTAGACGATCGCGCGGAGGATGCAGAAGGGAGGGCGAGAAGGAACAATATCCGCTTGGTGGGCATTCCGGAGAAATGGGAAGGGATGGACCCCACGCAGAGAGTGGAGGACTGGCTACGCGACCTGCTGCCGGAGGGGGTGTTGTCGCCTCACTTTGTGGTGGAACGGGCCCACCGAGTGCCCACGAAACCCCACGCCACTGGCTCGAACCCCAGGCCAATAATCCTCCGAGTCCTCAACTACAGAGACCGCGACACGATCTTGCGGGAAGCCAGGAAACTAGGCGAGATCAGGATTGACAACACCACAGTGATGTTCTTTCCGGACTATACTGTGCAAGTCCAAAGGCAAAGACACTCCTTCCTGGAAGTGAAAAGACGATTGAGGCAAGCTGGACTTAAATACTCGCTCCTCTTCCCTGCCAAGCTACGAGTGGTAGCGAAAGACAAGACGCACTTTTTTACGGACTCTGATGAAGTAGAGGCCTGGCTAGATGAGAACATGCCGGATGTACCTAGGCGAGCGCAAGGGACTGCTACCACAGAACGCACACGAGGGGCGCGGAGGCGCCGCCGGCGGAGAGCTCCCACGCCTCCCAGAACAGGGGAGCCGCCAACTCACTCTCCGACTGGAAGCGAGATGATGCAGGAACAACAGGATGCCCTCCGTAGGGTAGTGGAAATCAGCAGCTCCCCGGCTCCGTCCCCGGCCCCAGATACAACTCCGACGCCTCTCCCGAGCGATGATGAGGCAATTTATGGCCTACAAGACTCCCAGCACACCGACGACCTCCCGGATGTCACGCCGCAAACTGCAGACTTGTTCGGCTGAGCGACGACGCAGAGTTCAGCTCCCACGTGATGGAACAGACATAACTGCGTGGAGGCTTTGCAGGCCTCCATTGCGAGAGGAGAACTAGGCAGCTCTACTTTGCTGGATCCTGTTCCCCTTTGAGACACTGAACTCCGACCAGGTATTGTGCTTCTTATGTACACATGACCCAGCCACTTACTGTTGAGTACTGGTCACCTGATCGGCAGCAACACATGAACTGACCGGAGACGGCCAGTCTAATTGGGGTGAGAGTTCGCCCCCCCCCCCCCCGAGAGCCCCGCTCTTCCAGCTCGCTGCCAGGTGAGCCGCTATTGCTGCGCTGAGCGACAAGACCTGGGTGACCGCCAGACGGCAGAGGCCTCTTGGCTCTACGCGGGAGGGATGCTGCATTCACTATGGACAATACTGTTATTTGTACTGTTACAGCTTAAGCCACAGAGTACCCCTTAGAACTGTATAGTTTACGAGCTCATACAAGCGTTTGGACGGCAACATGTTTTGTAGCCGACCTTTTGGCATTTTAGGTTATGTGGCCACGTGTTTCCATCCCTTTCCCTACCCTATTCCTTCTTCGGAGAACACCACACTCAGCACTGACACTTTGGGGCACTTTTGCATTGGGGAGGAGGCTCTGGGCCAAGCAAGTAACACTGCTTGAGTACCTAAGGGGCGGAGGAGGTGGGGGGGACCTGCACCCGATGGAACGATGACTGAGACACGCATATGCACTTGGAACATCAGGGGGATGCACACACCAGCTCGGCGCTACCAGATTTACTCATACTTGAAGCGACATAGGATAGGCATAGCACTGCTTCAGGAAACACACTTGAACGAGGCAGAGGTCCGAGCGCTACATCGCAAATGGCGCGGACAACTCTACGCCACGTCCTATTCTTCGTATGCCCGCGGCGCGCTGATATGGGTCCGCCCTGGGATCCCCTGGACGGCTACAGACACCACGATAGATCGGGAGGGCAGGTTCGTTGCGATACAGGGCAGGCTCGATGGACACCAGATGGTGCTGGCATCACTGTACGCTCCTAACACTGACCAGGGTGGCTTCCTGGCGCGCCTCTCTACGATAATGGCAAACTGGCATGAGACCCCCTGGCTCCTGGGAGGAGATAACAATTGCACACTAGATACTACACTGGACCGCTCCTTCCCGCCCCCTGTTGACGCTCCGACTCGCGGAGCCACGAAGGCACTGCTGGAGAGGGCCGAGCAGTGGGGCCTCCACGACGTTTGGAGATCACACAACCCTGGGACACGACTCTACTCCTATTATTCAGGCGCCCACGACTTACTTGTCCGCCTAGACCGATTCATGTCCACAACTGACCTCCTACCCCTGGTGACTGACGCACTATACATGGGCCGCACACACTCTGACCACAATCCACACTTTCTAACTATGGCCTGGGACCGACCGCACCCTCCCGTCCCCACCTGGAGATTGCAACCGACGATGCTGCTGGACGCGACTTTTCGCGAATCCCTTCTCACACACACTGCTCAATATTTTGAGGATAACGTGGGCACGGCGTCCTCCCCACAGGTAGAGTGGGACGCCTTCAAGGTGGTGATTAGGGGCCACTGCCTGAGAACGCAAGGCCACATGAGACAGCAACTGGAGAGTGAACTCACCAGGTTGGAGACTACCCTACTCGAGAGGGAGGGGGAGGCCGCTGAGGGTGGAGCTGACTCGCTGCAGGAGGCGCGCGCAGAACACGCGGGCCTCTTGGAGCGACTTCGCGACATTAACTACGCAGCACACTCGGCGAAGGCACATCACATGAGTGACAGACCTGGCAAGCTACTGGCCTGGCTGATATCACAAGAGACACGCTCAACCCCAGTAGTGGCGATACAAGTGGAAGGGAGGGGATTACTGTACTCACAGCGCCAAATCCACGACGCGTTCACCACACACTATACCGCACTGTATCGCTCACGGCTACCTCACCCGCGCCCCGACATCACTGGTTACCTTGACCCCCTGACAATTCCGCAGCTGACAGCTACACAGCAGGACGAGCTGGGAGCCCGGCTCGACCCTGAAGAGGTTCGCGACGCAATCTTCAACCTGTCTAATAGCAAATCCCCGGGCCCGGATGGGCTCCCAGCCGAATTTTATAAAGCAGGCTCAACCATACTTATCCCTGAACTCCTGAAGATGTATGCTGCGGCCTTAGACGACGCTGCTTTACCCCCGACGTTAAGTGAGGCAACCCTGATCTCCATTCCTAAACCGGACAAAGACTGCACACAAGTGGGCTCTTATCGCCCGTTGGCACTGCTCAATACAGACTACAAAATACTGGCCTCCACTCTAGCTCGGAGATTGGCTCCTTATGTGCCCAGACTTGTGCACCAGGATCAAAATGGCTTTGTCCCAACACGCCACACCTCTCACAATATCCGACGCCTCTTCCGGGTACAGGAATATGCCACCCTGCGGTGGCCCCGGGCGGGGTGCTTGGTGTTGGACCTGGAGAAGGCGTTCGACTCGGTGGAGTGGCCGTACTTGGGAGCCGTATTGACAAAGTTCCACTTGGGTGGTGGATACGAGGCCATGGTGGACTTACTTTATGGCAGGCCGACAGTTCGGGTACGCACGGGTGCGCTGCTCTCGGACGCCATCCGAGTCTGCAGAGGCACTAGACAGGGCTGCCCCCTGTCGCCTCTATTGTTCTCTCTAGCAATGGAGCCCCTGGCCACGATACTTAGGGCACAGGGGGCCGACTGGGGCATCCCGCTGGCGGACGGTCTCCGTGCAGTGTCGCTGTACGCAGACGATTTACTGTTGTATGTCAGGGATATAACCAACATCCCGGCCTCTCTGGCCGACGTCTTCCGAACATTCGAGGAGATGTCGGGACTACGAGTCAACTGGTCCAAATCGGGGGCTTACTCCTTCCACCCGGATACGCCCGAGTGTGATGTGCGGCTGGGCGGCGACAGGCTACAGTGGTATCCCACCACGTTCCGCTACCTGGGGATACGCATCTATCGGACCCCACTGGATGTCCTGGAGGGGAACCTCCTGCGAGCAATTGCCTCGATTCGGGCGCAGATCACGTTCTGGAACACCTTACCCCTTAATGTGCCAAGTCGGATAGCACTTATCAAAATGATAGTACTGCCCCGGCTGCTGAACTATTTCGCTAATGTACCGACTTATGTGCCGAACAAAATTTTTCGAGACCTGGAGACCCTGCTGAGGAGCCTCATCTGGAATAAGGGTCGACCCAGGGTAGCGCTGACTAAGCTCTACATGCCAACGGAGCTGGGAGGCCTGGCGGTTCCCAACATGGAACTGTACTATCTTTCGGCACAGATGCAGTGGGTGTCAGAGTGGCTTAGCGGCAAACACCTTGAGGATACTGCCTCGGACGCTGCTGCCTGGACGCAAACGCAAATCAACACCCTGTTCCACCCGATATCCCGAACCTCCCGCCCCCCCCCAGCTATACTTGGCGGTGGCGCGCAAGTGCTTCCTGCGCTGTTTGAAACTCACCCGGGCTACAGCACCGTATGCCCCGACCATACCCATTCTAGGCACCCCGAGCCCAACGGGATCACTGACTGTGACTTGTCTGACTAGCTGGACACAAGCAGGGGTAGATACCCTGGGTGACCTATATGATGAGGGAGCGCTGCTCGCCTTTGCAGACCTAGCTGCTGCCACGGAACTCCCTGCTGGACAGTTCCTGTTACATGCGTCCCTCTTGCGCACACTCACTACCTCCTGGGGAAATGTGGCGGAGGAACTGCCGATGCACAGCTTTATGCAGTACCTCCATGTTATGGGGACTGGCTCGCACGTCATCCATTGGTTGGCGCAGGCTCTGCAGACACACTCGCAGCCGACCGCACTGCGGTTGCGTGATGGGTGGGCGGCGGACAGAGGGCGGGCTTGGACAGACAAAGAATGGGCAATGATATTAGCCGGACCGACATACATCCCGCGCAGCCCCCGCTTCAAAATTATACAATTCTATATTCTACACCGCGCTTACCTGACGCCTGACAAGATAAATAGATACTTTGCCACCACAGATGCTGCCTGCCCGCGCTGCTCACTGGCTGGAGCAGATATCTTACATATGCTGTGGCATTGTCCCGAAGTGCACACATACTGGAGCGATGTCGTGACGCTCCTCACGCGCAGCGCTGGCGAGCAACTACCACGCACGTGGGAAGCATGCATCTTAGGGCTGTATAAACGCACGAAGCCCAACAAGGTGCGGACGCGCTTCTGGGACATGGGGCTCCTAACGGCTAAGCGCCTGATCACCAAGCACTGGAAGGCAGTGGCCTCCCCCCATGTTCGACACTGGCGCGCTTCCTTCACTAACTGGGCACGAGCGGAGGGCACGGTTCTTCTTCGAGAGGAAACAGCGGGACTCCGCAAGTTCCCTATTGCCCAGCTTTGGAATGACCTCCTAAAGGCATTCCATCACGCCTGCCGGGAACGGGGGGTCACATGAGACATAAGATATCATCGCCATAATGATACTTACCGATACTGAGTGAGGATGCAGCCCTGAGCCTCTCCCCCCCCGCCCACTCACCCCTCGCCGACACGAGACATACGGTCCTGGATGACGATGCTACCACTTCCCCACTGCACATTGGGCGCCTTTGAGGCACTGAGTACGCGACGTAACCCTGGCCCTGACATGCCTGCGCTGGCCGTGGACACTGACACCAAACAGGGAGCTGAACCCCCCCCACCCGCCCGTCCACCTGCAGGAGACAAATTACCGCACGGATGGCCTGCGCTGCCACCCCGCGCACCGCCGACTCACGCCCTGACCCTGCACAGCAGATGATGCCTACATGTTCTTGAATGAGACGGAGGACTCACGCCCCTTCCTCGGCTCACTCCCCCTTTCCTCCCTCCCCCTCCCCCTCCCCCCCCCTCGACTGTCCCTATACAATACATAGCGCCTCGCTGGACCCCACTTTACAATAGAAGCTCCACATCAGACCCCCCAGTGATCTCCCCCCCACTCCCCTCCCCTGCCTCTCACATTTTCCCAACCCCCAGTTTTCCCGGCCAGTTTATGGGCGTAGGGAACAGTTTGCTTGCTGGTCAAGTTCCCTGACCGGACCCACTTTCTTTGTTTTAAACGAAAACACTAGAGATAGCACGTTACTAACAGGAGACAATCCCTCAGGGACCTCATACCACCTGCGAATTGCGGAGACGCGATGCCACTCACGCACTGCAAGAGGTACACATGAACACCTGGCCACATACGTGTTGCACATGTTTTGATACACTGTTCATTGGACGCTGTCATGCTCCTAGCGCTCTCCCAGTGATGTAACTGGGGGACACGCAGGCACCCTACTGCTAAGTTTTTTGAACCTTACCCAACATGGCTGCGGACTAACCCTGCTGACTGCACCTGCTCACTCCTATGCCTCAGTGAGCTATACTGATGCACACATTGCCTATACAAGAGCAGCAACACTGACTCAGCATTAGAGATGCATATATAGCCGATTCCCCTACCCATTTCTGACTACCTACGGCTGACACACACACGGCCTATGGGGCTTTGGGAGGTTACATTCATGAAGCCAACACTGAGTGACCACTGCAACACAAACATTGATGATAAAGTGTAAAACCATGAGATCTACCATTAATGTCATTGGTTAACAGATGGTTGTGCGAGCTATCGCAGGGAATTCGCCGCCGGACCCCCGGGTTGCCGGCTGAATGGCTGTGTCATCCTGCTCAGAACCTAGCAAACCGCTATAAGCTCACGCAGTCTTTGTGGAGAAGTGGATTGTGAAATGTATGATAACCGAATACTGTATAATAAAGATCTTTTAAAAACTTTAAAAAAAAAAAAAATGACAATCAAGTTGAAAATGCACATGTTCCATATCCTTACTAGGTACCTTAAACAATTTATAATTCTGTTACAAATATTTGTTTTGTGTTGTCTCTTGAATCCACCGTGGTTTTTATCCCTTTTTTTCCCCACCAAACTACCCACACCTTCCCAACCCCACGGCCCTGTTCAGGGTGGTGGGGTTGGGAACAAGATTTTTTTTCAATGACAAGGAATGGCTTTAAAACTCAAAAATGTTCCAAGAGTGTTTCCTCAAGAAAGAAGAGGATTTCTCATTCCCATCGTGCAGGTTGTGTTTTTGTGGGAAGATGTTTTTGGAGATCATTTCCAGTCAGCAGACTTACTTGAAGGCGTAGGGAAATGTTTTTCGCATATACCTGTGGACCTTCGTCAAAATTAACATGGCCTTCTATGGCTTTCAGGTGCATCGGAAAGCATAAGTCGCTGACAGTGTGGTACCTTGTTTCAAGACCAAATACAACATGCAGATGTCATTCGTCCCAAACAAGAAAGATGTTGTGCCATATATGACCATTTTTAAACCCTGACATTTGAAGATAACTGACCTTGTAATTGCCAGCGCTGAGGCATTTCATCAATAAAGCACCGAGAGTGCTCCTGTCTTTACTGATGAGGTGGAGAAAGAGAGGGAACAGGCACTGCACGATGGCTGGCACCTAACATACTCCAATGTCATCACATCTCTAAGGCTTAGTCACAGCTGAAGCTGCATGACGCTACCTGGCAGCACTGGAGGCTACGTCTGGGGAAAAGTTAACAGACCAGTGTGGCACCTGCAGCGATATTCATAAGTTAAAGAATCTGTGGGAAGATGTTGTCATCAGAATACCTCCCTTTCGGATTTCTTTTTCCAAGACAGGATGGTTATAGAAAAAAACAACATTTGTGTGGTGAGACAAACAAGAGAATAACAGCTTTTACTTGAAATATATTTCTAATGATACAAAGTTTACAAGAAAGGTTATTTTGAGGATATCATTATCTTTTGAGTTCAAGTAAGCCATTATTTGAGGAATTTGAAGCATCTCAGAGGGCAACAGTTCTTTAGCACAGAGGAACAATGTTGGGTCTAAACTCAAGACATGCATCAACCCTTCTGCTTGTTCTCCATGGCAAATCTGATTGCTGTGGAACTCCAGCAACCAGATATGAAAAGAAGGGTCAATGCCTACCCCTTCAGCAACCCTGCTCCCTATAAACACAGTCTCACTGGAGCAGACAGCTATGAAAACTAGGGAGAGGCCAGAGGCACAAGGAAACTAACACTAGGCTCGACGAATGCTACAGCAAAACCTTTCAGACTTCTACAAAAGACTCTTTGTTTTAACCATGATATTGCTACTTCAGAGAAATACAAACCTCTCTTCAACTGTAGGCACACATGTGCCCATCAGTGAGACACTGCATGAGAAATCTGACTGAAGACACCTGAAAGTAGAAGAGACTTGTGTCTGCCTTCCATGAGCTGTATGAGCTGCCAATCTGTCCCTTGAACAGTTTATTTTGATTTCCAACTCTGTAAAACTAGGTTACCTCACACTGATAGCTCCTATCCCATCTCCCCCTTCTTTTGCTGGCTATTTTCCACATGCCTCTTAACACATTAACATTATGTCCAGTGAGATGACAGATAAGTGGAAGACAAGCAGTTTCACCCTTAACTCAATGACGGCTTGTCTGTACACAATAATATGAGCTCTGAGTATTATTACGGAATGATTATTGTAATTTATTGCATTGGGGTTAAATGTTAAAACAGTAAGAAACACTTATTGAATTCCATCTTTTTTAAAATTGGTACAAGACAGCCACACCATAGGCAATTCAACGTCATAATATTAATTGAAATCTTAGTATGGAGTCTGACTTTTTATTTTAATATCTGTGGTAAGATGTGCTTAACTGTTAAGAAGGACACTGGATGAATACATTCAAGTACTCCTTTAATAAGTTGAAGAGCTGAACAACATCTGGCAGCCTAATCAGCAAGCAATAAACTGTCCCATTTGAACATATACATTCCAAATGACCACACTGTATTCTACATTACCACTCTGTATTCTACATGACCTAGTCAGGTATTCTATTTGACATAGTACAATTCCACACAGTGCAACCACATAAGAAAGTACTAAAAGATAAGAACACAACACATCCCCCTTCTATCAGAAATAAAAAAAAACAACGAACAAACATAACAGAAACATAGCAATATTGCAACCACCTATAAAGTAAAATGTTGTTATACAAAATTGTTATGTGTTATCTAAGTAATTATTTGTTGCTGACAATGAAATCCTTCAACCATGAAGGGGCCATCCTCTTCCTTAACGAATGACGAAGACAATCAGATTCATCGAAGAATTACAATTATTAGAAGTTTCTTTCTTCTGTGGAAGTAGTGTTGAACTCACTAATCTCGTTATCAGATACAAGACTGTGGAGTTTAGAAACTTCACCATTAAGTTGAGAATCAGACGAGGCATGAGGACATTCAATGCCAAAATTATCTGGCATCCAATTATGACTAACTACGAATCAGAAACAATGGGTTTACACTTTGCAATCCTGGATAAATTCCAAACGTTACCAGCTTTGACTCTTACCGCATTGAGTAACACTTACACCATTTGAGTTGGTTCATAAAATGTAGATTCTCCCTTACGAATCCATCCAGGGTGTTTGACTCGTACCTAATCACCAATATTAATTAAAACTTCCTTGGTTTCATGTTTTGTATCATAATGAAGATTTGCTTCTATTGTGCATAAGTTCCATACGCGAACAGACTTCATCCTTTGACCAAGGTTGTACATTGTTACAAAATAATCATGTGGGAATAGCTTTAGTGCGAGGATTCCTACCTTTCATGAGGACAAAAGGTGAAAAACCTGTAGATTCATGGACAGTAACACGGTAATTCCATACAGTTTTCCCTATTTGATTAATCCAATCAAGATTATTTTTAAGAGATAATTGAATAGAATTTTTTAAAACCCTAATAAACCTCTCCACCATTCCATTTCCACTGGGATTATAAAGTGAAGTTGTTTTATGTATAATCCCCAATTTTTTAAAATAACATTTAGCTTTGGAAGAGAGAAATTGTACTCCATTGTTTGAAAGTAAACAAGAAGGAATACCTACAGTCATAAATGTCTCATCTAAAAATTGTAAAACAGAATCAGTGTCCGCATTTTCCACCACTTTAACAACAGGCCATCTTGAAAATAGATTAATAATGACAATGGGAAAGCAATGAGATCCATCAGTATTACTGATAGGTCCCATAATGTCAATGGCAATTGTCTCCCATGGATTTTTAGGTAATAACCCATTAGACATAGGTGGACGTAGAGTGTGCAAAGATTTATCAGACGAAGAGCAAGAAATACAATCTCGCACAATTTTTTCAGTCTGAGAATAACAACCAGGCCACCAAAACAATCCTTTAACAATAGCTTTGGTTCTGGTAATACCAGGATGGCCTTCATGACATAACTCAATGATGCATTTGCGAATACTTTCAGGAGGGATTATCCTTTCACCTCTCAACCGAGTATTGTGAGAAAGAGATAACTCTGATCTTACCTCCCAAAAAGGTCTATTAGAGTTGTTCAATAATTCTTTTTTTTTAGGCCATCCATTTATAACAAATGACGATACAGACTTGAGAAGAAGATACAGACTTGAGAAGAAGATCATTCTCATATTGTTTGTCCCATTTTTCTCTATCAATGGCAGAAAAACCTTCATCATGGACAAAAGCAATTTGTAATTCATTCCATTCATTACTCTCACACTCTCCAAGCATAATAGGCATTTTGGATAAAAAATCAGCAAACACATTATTTTTACCTGGGACGTAAATTACATTAGAAATGAAGTTTTGCATCCTCATAGATATTCTGGCCAGTCTCGCTGAAGCAGTGATGGCACCTTCCATTGTTAAAATCTTTACCTAAGGCTTGTGGTCACAACGGAAGGTAACCAAAGATTTGAAATGTTCCAACGCCCACGCATATGCAAGCGCTTCTTTCTCTATAATAGGATATTTTTCTTCGCATGGTGACAAGGATCTTGAACAATAAGCAATGATATATTCTTTACCCTGAATATCTATCTGTGACAAGACCGCACCAAGGCCCTTATTGCTGGCATCAGTAGTGATTATACTATCAAGTGAAGGATCAAAACTATGTAAAGCAGAAGCTTTAGCAGTGGCTTGTCAGATGATTTTAAAATCCTTATTACAAGCCAGTGACCAATTAAAGGTACACTTTTTTTTTTTTTTTAAAGTTGGCGAATATTAAATGTTTTTTCTGCAAAATTTGTTACATATTTGGAACAAAACTCAGCCATACACTTCATCCTTAGAAGTAGGTACTGGGGCCTCAGAAATGGCAGACACTAATGAAGGTTTAGGTTTAACACCATTCTCATCTATAATATGGCCTAAGTATGGGACATTCCTCTGGGCAAATTTACACTTTGAATGTTCCACTGTGAGGCCTTTCTCCTCTAAAATACTTAAAACCTTCCTCAACCTTAACAAATGTTCTTCCTCATCACTTCCAGAAACGAGGATGTCATCTTGAAAAAAATGACTCCTTGTTCCTTACTAAACAAATGAAACATCAACCGTTGCGGAAGCTAACCCAAAGGGCATGCGTTTATACTGGAAATACCCAAAAGGGATGATAAACGATGTCAACTTTATAGATTCAGGTGAGAAGGAAATCTGATGATAGGCGGAGGACAGGTCAATGGTGGAAAACCATTTGGCATTGTTCAAGCTGGAAACCATCTAATTTATTTTAGGCAATGGGAATTTATCCACCACTATGTTGTTATTTAAATGTCTTAAATCTACACAGAGACGAATCTTCCCATTACTACTTCTCGCCACGACAATCAGAGAAATCCAATTGGAGGCTTCAATTGGTTCAATAATATCAGCAGAGACTAACTTGTCCAGTTCTTTGCACACTTCATCTCTCACCAAAATAGGAATATTGCGACATTTGTGTACCTTAGGAGAAGAATCATCTTTTAAAATCATTTTATGTTTAAATCCTTTAAAGTTACCCAACTCCTTCTTGAAAACTTTAGGAAATTGTTTAAGAATAGTTTTGCCAACTTCATTGCGTTCATCTACCACGAAAATGTGTT
Source organism: Lissotriton helveticus (assembly GCF_964261635.1). Taxonomy (NCBI): domain Eukaryota; kingdom Metazoa; phylum Chordata; class Amphibia; order Caudata; family Salamandridae; genus Lissotriton; species Lissotriton helveticus. Next base: position 1,783,563,492 of record NC_136065.1, read on the forward strand.
CCTTACTATTAGGATCCAATATGATATGTAGTAGTTTCTTATCAAACCAACCTAAAACTGGTGGCCCTTTTTTGCAATATATAATTTTCCTCTACACTCTCTACCTTTAAACCTGAAGAGAAACCAGCGATAACCAATCAGATCAATGGTTTCACCTCCATAACCTTCAGGGTGGACATCAGGTTCCAATAACTGACTTCCAACTTTATGTACAAAGGAAGATTCCCAAAGTTCCTCATTAATAATTGTGTTGGGGGACCCCGAGTTGGCATAAATTTTAATCTGTACACCTCCGATTTCCATAAGACATATGTTTGTTAATGCATGACTCATCTTTGATATTCAAAACTAACTTATCATGTACATTCATCACTAAATCTCCATCTTCTCTCGTTTCATTCATACCTGTATCATCCTCATCATACCCATTTTTTTTTACAAACTTTACATTTGTGTTCCTTTTGCAGGCTTTGGTAAAATGACCCTTAAGTCCACAATTGGTGCACTTAGCCTTGAGTGCAGGGCAAAATTTGCTATCAGCTAAATGTTTCAAACTGTCACACCTCTAACATTTTGATTTAGTTTCCATATTGGAATTGGATTTATTTTAGGAAGATTTCATACGGTATTATCCTTAAAAGGTTTCTTTTTCTCACCGACATTTACCTTACCAACAATCTGAGGAATTATTATCCTGCTTAAGAACACTTGAGCTTTGCGTACAATGGCAATGATAGCATCAAGAGAAGAGTCACCATTTATCCAAAGTCTATCCCGAATGGAAGGTTCAAAGGCATGCATGACTTTTTGGTCCCTAATGAAATCCTCTTGAAGAACACCAAATTTACAGTCTAGCGCTAACTTTTTCATTTCAGCAAGATAGAGATCAATACTTTCATCTGTATGCTGTTTCCTAGAAAATAATTTATATCTAGTAACACCAACACACACTTTAGGAGCAAAGTACGTATCCAAATGAAGGCTAAATTATATACATTTAAATCACCAGGAAAACAAGCTTTCGTCATGTTTTCATATACTTTTAGTCCCACTGGACCTAATGAATGTAAGAGCAGTCTTCTTTTTTGAACAGCAAACATTTTTCCTTCTTCATCGAGTGCATCAATATAATTAATGAAATAAGGTTTCCATTCAAGCCACTTCAATGGAGGTTCTGATCCGGAAACCCAAAATGGCCGAGGAGGGTTTATATTATATGATTGATGACTCATGGTGCAGTTCTAAACTTATCAGTTCAAACTTAATCTTGTGTAGTAGTATATTTGATGAAAGAAATGTTACTTTAACTTTTCCCCTTTAAAAATATTTAATATTTATTTTATTTATTTATTTTATTTCAAAGGTTTTATATAGCGCTACTGGACCCAGGAGTATCAGAGCGCTTTACAAGGCATGTGAAAAACAAACAATGAAATAAACTAAATTTTAAGCGAGAACGAGTTACAAAATGATAGTGTAGGCAACATGTCTAAAGGGGCAGAGAGAGTAGAGATAGAGATTAAAATGGAAGTGGATAATGAAAGTTAAGAGAGAGAGGAGGGTGAAGAAGAGAGGGAGTAAGAGTAGGAGGGTATAGAGAGGGGGAGTTAGGAGTGCATAATAGAGGAGAGGGGAGTGAACAAGTAAGGAGTCATTGACATTAGATATCCCAATACTTGGAACATGTACAGTGTCAGTAACATTAGATACCCCAATATTTGTTGAGAAGAAGTATTTTTAGTTCTTTTTTGAAGAGAGGGTAGGAGGGGTTGCAATGGATATCTTTTGGGAGGGAGTTCCAGATAGTGGGAGCGTTACCAGAAAACGCACGGGATTGGGTCTTTTGACATTTTAGTCTAGGTGGGATGAGGACAAGGGAGTTTGTGCTCCTCAGGGATCTAGAGCAACCTGCTTTGTGTAGTTTTGTTGCAAGGTAGGAAGGGGTGTTTTGGTGGAGAGCTTTGTGAGTGATGCAGGCAATCTTATAGGTGGATCTACCTTCTATTGGGAGCCACTTGAGATTTTTGAGGACGGGGGAGATGTGATAACATTTTCTACAATCAGAGATGAGTCCAGCAGCAAGGCTGAGGACAGATTTAATTGGAGCAAGATTAATTTTAGGGGTGCCGGCCAAAGTGGCGTTGCCATAGTCAATCCTGGAGAGGACCAGTGATTGGACAACAAGTTTGAACTCTTCAGCAGGAATAAAAGGTTTAAGTATCTTGAGGTGGAGAAGGGTGAAAAAAGCGCTGTTGTATGCATTTTTAATGTGAGGGATAAGATTAAGATTCTGGTCAATACTGATGCCTAGGGATTTGACAGAATTAGAGGTGGAGAGAGGGCAGTTAAGAGCTTTGATGTCATTTAACCAAAGTTGAATGGGAAGAGAATTATTTTTGGGGGAGAAAATTATGATTTCTGTTTTTTTGGTGTTCAGTTTGAGATGGTTCAGATGGAACCAGGTTTGAATTTTTTCCAGGGTCTCATTGAGGTGAAGGATGTCTTTGTGATATTTGATCTTGTAGTATAATTGGGTGTCGTCAGCATAGAGGTGGTAGTTGATATTAGAATGTTTGAGGATGAGGGTGAGCGGTTCCATGAACAGATTGAATAGGGTAGGGGAGAGGATGGATCCTTGAGAGACGCCGAGTAAGACAGGTTGAGGTTTAGAGAGGAAATGGCTAAGCTTGATTTGTTGAGATCTATTTTGTAGGAATGAGGAGAACCATTTGTAAATGGTGCCTTCCAAACCGAATCGATCTTTGAGGGTGCGGAGAAGGGTGGGGTGGTGGATGGTATCAAATGCAGCTGAGAGGTCTAGAAGGATTAGTACTGAGGATTCTCCTTTGTCAAGGGAACGATGAATGTCATCAATGATATTTAGCATAGCAGTTTCTGTACTGCATCCCTTTCTAAAGCCGTACTGGAAGACATCAAGGAGGTTGAAGGAGACGATATGTTTCTCAAGTTGTAATAGGACACATTTTTCAAGGGCTTTGGATAGGAATGTAAGGTTAAAGATTGGACGAAGGTTGTTAGGATCATTGGGGTCAGCTGTGGTGTTTTTGAGAATAGGCGAGATTTGACCAAGTTGAAGGGAGGCAGGGACACATCCAGTGGAAAGAGAGGAGTTGATAATTTGAGTCCATATGGGGCAATGATAGATTTAAGTTCTTGAACCAGCAGGGCGGGGAGAGGATCTTTGGAGTGGGCAGAAGGTTTTAGTTTGACAATGATATTAGTGATCATAGATTCTGTTACTGGACTGAAATTGCTCCAAGAGGCATTGTTTTTAGCAGGGGAGTTAGTTTTTGGAAGGGTATCCTGTTGGAGTAGGGCAGGGAGGGGAACAGAGGTATCGAGCGGAGTAGAAAAGGTGGTCGAAGGAGAGTTATGAGTGTTGGGGAGGGTGTGTAGGATGGTGGAAGGTTGGAGTGAGAGTGGGAGAAAAGAGAAGGAAAGTTCGATCATGTTGATTTTGTTCGTAAAGAAGCTGGCAATTTCTTCGCATTTGTCAATGGAGGCTAATATTTTAGGAGGGCCAGTGGAGGTTTGTTTTTTTACAATGTTAAAGAGTTCTCGAGGGCGGTTTCTGGCCTGATCTAGTTGAGAACGTAGGAAGGAGGCTTTTTCGTTAAAAATGTGTTTTTTGTACTGGGATCTAGCGGTTCTAAGGATAGCCAGATTGTCCACGCTTGGATGAGTTCTCCAGATCCGTTCAGAATGTCTAAGGGACAGTCTTTCATTGTTAAGTTCGGAATTGAACCAAGACTTAGGAGGAATGTTTTTATGTTGTTTAAGTTTGATTGGAGCAATTTGGTCGAGGGTTTCAAGAATAGAATTGTTATAATGGTTGGTAAGGTCAGTGGTGCTGTCAGAGAGAGGGGGTAGAGCTAAGTGAGCCTTAATTGCGGTTTCCAATTCGCCCGGAGGAATAAGGTGAAGGTTGCGGGTGGATTTCTTTGATAGTACGCTGGGTGGGGCGGGTAATGGATTTAGTCATGGTGAAAAGGATAAGGTAGTGGTCAGACCAATCTACAGGAAGAATATTGGAGGGAGGCTAGGTCGTTGTTCGTTATAATAGCATCAAGGGTGGCACCTTTGTAATGTGTGGGAGTATGGCAGGATTGGGACATATTGGTGATGTCCATGGTATCGTTAAGTAGGATGACAGCAGGATCAATAGTATTGTTCCAATGGATGTTGTAATCACAGAGGAAGAGATGTTTAGAATGTGAGTGTGACGATTGTATGATAAGATCAGTCAACTCTTCCGTAAAGGGGATGTTGTTTCCATGGGGGAGGTAGATAGCGTGTAACCGGGTAGAGGAGGAGTCAGGTATGATGAGATCGGCGCAAAGGTATTCAAAGGATGAAGGGTCTTGTAGAATGACTAGTGAGATGTTAAGTTCAGCTTTAAAAATTATGGCGAGACCACCGCCTGTTTGGTCGATTCTGTCTTTTCTAATGATAGAATAACCAGGGGGGATAAGCAAGTCGAGGATGAGAGTGGAGTGGGGGGTGAGCCATGTTTCAGTAAGGAAAACAATGTCAATGTTTTCGCTAAGAATGGTATCAGCGATTTCAGTGGCGTGACAGGAGGCAGATCTGCAGTTAATCAGCATGCAGCAGAGGGGGGTGGGGACTGGTGGTAGGGAGGGGGGACAAGTAGGGATAGGTGTGAGTAGTTGGGGCGGTCTAGGGGAGGAAGGAAGAAGGGAGAGTTTGCTTGTTCTTAAAAGAACTGGAATAGTAGACAGATGCGTAGGGCAGGAGGCGGATCGGCAGTTAGTCAACGTGCAACATAGGGGAGTGGGATCGGGCGATTGGGAGGGGGGACAAGGGGGGATAGATCTAAGTTGTTGGGGTGGTCTAGGGGAGGAGGGCGGAAGGGGGGAGTCTTCTAGTTCCTAAGAGAACTGGGATGGAAGATTTATGACTAGAGGGTAAAATGGATGACGGTGGAGGTGGAGAAATAGTTAAGTTCGAGGAACTGTTAGCTTTGGAGGATAGAGATGGAGAGATAGTTAGGTTAGAGGAACTGTTAGCTTCAGAGGTTGTTGGTTGAGTGTCATGTTGTGGTTGATTGGACATGTTGGTGTTGTATGGGGTCGCGATTTGTGAGGGTTGATTGGGTAATGTGCAGGTTGTGTGGTTGCTAGAAGGAGGAGTGATTCTGTAGGTGATAAGAGTTAGGCTGACAGTATGTGGGTGTGCTGAGGAGGGTGTCAATGTGTGAGGAGATAGTTTTGGAAAGGAGTGAGATATTGCTTCTAAGAGAGGAGAGTTCTAAGATGAGGGACAGAAGGATAAGTTCAATGGTAGGGGAAGCTAGAGAGTGAGTTGATGGGTGAGGAGGGTCAGTGCTTATTGGTCTGTTCGACGAGTTAGGGTTGTTTAGTGGGGGAATAAAGTGTGGAGGAAGAGGTGTAAAGCCAGGAGGGGGGGGGAGGGAGTTGTGTGTGTTTTTGGAATCGGGGGAGATCAGGGGGTAAGAGGGGGATGTAGGAGGTAATGTTGTTTGGATGTAAGAAGTATTGCAAGGAGGGGGGATGTTGGGGGGAGGTTGAAAGGATAGGCGTGTGCAATGGAGCATAGCGAATTAGGAAGAGGCGATAAGGGAGGGGGAGGAGTGAGGGTAGATGGAGAGGGGGATGTAGGAGGTAACGATGTTAGGATGTAAGAAGTGTTGCAAGGAGGGGGAATGTTGGGGGGGCGGTAGAAAGGGGAGGAGTGTGTAATAGAGCATAGCGAGTTGGGAAGAGGGGATAAGGGGGTGGGAGAGGAGAGGGTAGATGAAGGTGATATGGGTTGGGGAGGGTCGTGGGGATGAGGTAAGAGGGACGGGGATGAGATGGGGTAGTGAAACTAGGGGTAGAAGGGGTGAGAGGGCAGTGTTCAAGGATTGTGTGATGGTTTGGGATAGACTGCTAATTTGTTGTTTGTTGGGCACTGGAGAGACAGGGGGAGAATCAGGAGGGAGCGAAGGGGGGAGGGAGAAATGAAGGGGGATGTATGCAATAAAAGTTGGGGATAGTCAGAGGAACAAGGTGGGAGGGGAATGGAGTGGGGGTTTGGGGTGTAGTGCTAAAGTGTTGTTCATTGGGAGTAGGAGAGGGAGGGGTAGAATCGGGAGGGAGCGATGGGGGAGAGAGAAATGAAGCGAGATTAAGGCGCTGGTTGGGGTAGGTCAGGGAGGTGAGGTAAGAAGGAAGAGGATGAAATGGGGGGTGATGAATCTAGGGTTAGATGGGGAGAGAGGGCAGTGTTCGGGGATTGAGTGGTGGAAAGGGATGAGGTGCTAATATGTTGATCATTGGAAGTGGGAGAGGAAGTGGGGGGAATCAGGAGGAAATGATAATGATAGGGGGGAGAGAGGAATGAGTGGAGATGCAGGCATTAGAAGTTGGGATTGGTCGGAGCGACAAGATATTGGTGACGGGGATGAGAGGGGGGAGGTGAGTCAAGGGGAAGAGGGTAATAGCGGGCAGGATTCAAGGGTTCTATGAGGGTTTGAGGTAAGGTGTTAAAGTGTTGTTCAAAGATGTCGAGGTGCTTTTCAGATGCTTGGATAAGTATGGTTCCCGATTTGAAGATGGAGATATCTATTTCACCAGGAAAGGAAGAAGTTGCGTGAATTAGAGATCAGGAAGTGACCTAGGAATATGCTTTTCCATTTAGAAGGGCGTTTAGTGAAAAAGATGAAGTTGGTGACAAGTGAAGAGTTAAGGCTGTTATGGTGATCAGCGAATAGTGTTTCAGGGTGGAGACAGATAAGTTTGTGTTTGAGTTTTTTTTTACCATGTTTAGAGAGACGGGGTGGGTAGATGGTAGACCAGGAGTTAGGGCCAAATTTGGAGATGTGAGGGGGTTGAGATTGAAGGTGAGTCATGGAGGCATGGTTTAGAGAAAAGAAGAGGGGGGAAGAGAAAGCACACTGGTGTAAGTACGCACTAGTCTTCCAAGGGAGTATGGAAGATGGTGCTAAGGGAAGAGGGGGGTAAAATCAGTGAGATCAAAGCTGATTCATCTAGAGAGTTGCGTGGGTGGGGTATAACTTAATCACAAAAGGTGAGGGAGCAACGTAGTCATAGGAGACAACATTTCAACAAGTGAGGATGTAAACATAAGTTCAATGTGGGAGGTGTTGACGTAAGTCTATAAATAACAGTTCAAAGGAAGGGGGGCAGCCCGGAGAAATAAGTAGATAGGGTTGTAAAGTAGGGGAAGGAGTTGGACAATATCCTGAACCAATTATACAGTTAGGGTATATATGTGATCTACACCTAGTAACATAAGGAAACACATTGAGAAAAAAGGCAAAGTGATAGAAGTATTGAACATAGAGAGCATTCAGTACAGTATCGTGAGACAGATTACAATGATCGGCAGTGAGGGTGGACTAAACAGAGGAGCATCAAAGTATACAATATAACAGAATATATTACAAAAAGAGGATATAGCATAATGAACAGTCCTGTCAACATTGAAATAAAATAAAAATAAAAAGCGTCACAATAAAATAACATAACCAAGCGATATAAAAAGAAGTGCATATATAAAATATTGTAAACTGAATAAGATTGAATAGCTGTTAGCCCGGAGGGGGCTGGAGAAAGAAGGAAGTAGAAAATAGTGAAGATAACTAGTATAAAAGGGGGTATAGGTAGGAGGGTAATTCAGAATAGATATTCAGTGGGATGGGTGATATAATTGAGGGAGGTGGTAAAGGTAAAGTAATTAAAAATATAAGTAGTGTTATTGAGTGGGGAGAAGAATAATTAAAAGGCGGAATAAAATAAGGAAAGAAGAGAAAGGGAAGTAAGTGTAAAGAGAGAGTTATTATTATAGATAGTGGGCATAATATATACTAAGATAGAGTGCAGGGGAGAGAGGGACATATCATCAAGAACAGTCACTTAAATATAGAGAATTGAAATTGGGAGGAAAGACATATAACTTAAGAGAACATGATCAAAATAAAAATACTTACAACGGATGAAGGACTAATAGTAATTAACAGTTATAAAATAAAAGAATTAAAGGCGATGAAAGATATGCAGTGCAGAATTGAGAAAGAACAACAGTGAAATAATAAATCCAAACATAAATTAATAAAGTGCACAAAGTGAACAAAAGTGAAATAACAAACCAAGCATAAATTTGTAAAGTGCACGAAGTAACAAAGTAGAGAGTAGTGTGCGTATCACAGGGCAATCTAGTAGGCGGTGGAGATAAAATCACAGATAAATAGGTGTAAAATATAGTGTGAACAACTAGTGGAGGGGGTATAGTAAAGTGAAAAATGGGGTGAGGAATGGTAAAGAGAGGATATAAGTGGGTTTAAGGGAGCGGGGCTACATTCAAAGATGTGCAGGGTTGTGGGATGAAAGTTTAGGTGTTAAAAAGTGATATGGGGCTAGTTTCAAGATGGCCGCCGAATTAGTGTAGGTGATGATAGTCCTTTCACAGTGTCTATGACTCAGATGGGCAGGGGAGAGCAACAAAATGGTGGTTCAGTTAAAAGTTGTTGTTGCCCGAGAGTAAACAAAAGACAAAATGGGTTCCATTAGTTAGTTCTCTCAAAGGAAAAGTCAAAATATCGAGAAATCAAGCCCTGTCCAAAGATTTCAGGGAAAGTAAGATGTATGATCTCAGGCTTACCTTCAGAGGCATCAAGTCCAGGATTTCAGCTCCTTTGGTAAGGATGGGAGCGAACTGTACGCTTCCTAGCGCTCCTGTTCGCTTCTTACCGTGCGATATCCCAAGGGCCTACCGATGCTCACGCATCTCGTGGTACGGGGCTGGTAGAGAGGAGTACGCGGCGTACGGTTTAGGCAGTTCGCAGCGTACAGCCTCAATCCAGCGTACTGGAAACAACAGGCGTACAAGCTCGTTGGGAGGGAAGCGCACCAGCAGAATATAACGCTCAGATTAAAATGCGCCTAGACTCAAAGGCGCTCAGCAGAGGCATGCGACGCATCTAGCGCTCTGTGCAAACACTCCTTCAGGGCTCTCTCACCATGTAGTGTATTTTGTAAAGCGCACAGCTGCCCCAACGGGGCGTCCCGGCACTGTATAACGCTGTGGAACCCTTCCTGGCTCTCCCTGTGAGAAGCCCCACCTGGGCACCCCCAAGGTGAAGCCAGGCATCCCAGTGTTGTAGGGGCCGTTGTTGAGATTAAGCAAGCTATTGCCCAGAGTTGCAGCGTAGGACCCATGATTACGCCGAGGCGAAAATTATCGAGTCCGCGGACATTGAGCTCAAGACCCTGCCGCGTCGGGACTTGAACCCTGGTCCCGGGCCTGATCTCTGCTTCAGAGTCTGCCGCTCTAACCAATGAGCCAAACTTCTCCACAACCATCCCGAGCCGCGGAGCGCTGGTTCCCTGCAAGTGGTAGAGGCAGGCCATATCAAGTTCCGGGCGACATTGAAGGAGCCAAAACTTAGGCTCAGTGCAAATTGCAGGTCTTCACGAATGTCTTAATTTATCAAAGAATAGAGTAATACATAAAATAAAAATCACTTGCTGCCAAATGCAATTTCATTTTACCTTCCGGTAACTTTTCAGTAAAGTCTTCCGATAAGGTTCCAAGTAGAATCGGAAGAATCGCGTAATGAAATTAATTTCAAGGCTCAAAATGGCAGCTGCGTTGGGTCACGTAGCGTGACCTGCGTTATGTCGTCAACTTACGTAAGGTACGGAAGCCAATGGAATGTCAAACTGACATTGTCTATTGTTGCTAGGGGAGGCAGGAATGGTGGCGCGAGCAGGTAGGCGGTTAAATTGCTAATATTTCCTTTTTGCTTCCTTGTACTCACACCATCCAAAAGCCTTCCGCGTCTTTAACGATGTCGAACTGATGCTATCCTTCTGTTGTAGCAAGGCAGGAATGGTTGCGCGAGCAACAGGCAGGTCAAAATCTTCGCCCTAGCTCAACCGCTACTCACGTTGCCCAAACCTTTCTTCTATAGAAAAATGGAAATCACAATGGTTGACGACTGCCGAGGATTATATATCAAAAAAATAATTTTATGAAGAGTCTTTAAGATTTTCCTTCCTAAGAATTCAATTCAATTCAAAATGAAAATAATGACACACAAAAAAATAATTCTGCGTGGGTGAGAAGCTCCTCAACACTGCGTCGCCAGTGCTAAGAAGGACACTGGATGAATAAATTCAAGTAATCCTTTAATAAATTGGAGAGCTGAAAAACATCTGGCAGCTTAATCTGCAAGCAATAAACTGTCCCATTTGAACATATACATTCCAAATGACCACACTGTATTCTACATGAGCTAGTCAGGCATTCTATATGACATAGTACAATTCCACACAGTGCAACCACATAAGAAAGTACTAAAAGATAAGAACACAACATTAACGCATGGCCCTTACATGACAAGGTAATCTGAAATCTGTTACTTGAGTAAAGTTTTTTAGTAGCCAGGCTGAAAATGGTACTGCAAAGCATGCAATGTTATCTTTGAGGACCGTTTTGCATGGCTAGACTTCAGAGCGGTGTAGTGAGAACTTACTGTGTCTCTTTGCATACCTTTTCAGCAATTCATGCCTCTTCTCATATTTATGTCTTCCTGGGGCAAATGACTCCATGCTGCTTCAGTGAATGCTTTGACATGTTTAGCAAATAAGGTGCTTGTTGGAAGCTGGTTTACCTGGTGAGGCAATTCACCCCCACTGTGCAAAACTAGCTCATAGGGTCAACCTATCACTCAGTTAAGCTCCCAAACCAATTCAGTACAATCAAAATATTAAATAATTAAATTAAGGCCAAAATAGCATAAACCGGATAAATCACTTGAAAGTTATGGCGTTTTTAAGTAACTATTACATGCCACCTGGCTTGTAATTCTCTATGGACATCAGACTAAAGTATGTGCACATTTTGCACAAGTGGGCACTGGAGGCTTCTTCCCACTCCGGTAGCACTGCACTACTCCCAGTACCAATATGCCTCTTTCCTTCAGTCAGGCCACAGAGGCTGGATAAGACTCAGTCACTTTCTACAGGCAAGTGCAGTTCACAGTTTCCAAACTTCACAAAGCTGTAGGTGATGTCTTTGGCTTACGTCTTCATGGAAGACAAACTCTCGTCTAGTCCTTCCAAGTTTGCATAGGCCCGGTAACTGGTACACCCTTTTCAGCTGCCAGTGCAGTCCTTGTTGATATCAAAATACTCTCATTCCTCTTCGTGTCAGGGAATCCCCACTGAGCTCTGCTCAGGTTGACTAATTAACAGTGGCTTCAGATCTGACTCTACAATGTCAAAGCAAGCAAATAAAGGTTTAAAGACCTTGTAGAACCTGTGGCAAGAAAAGGCTTAATTCAAAAGATCCGCACAAAGATTGCATTTACTGCCTCTACCTATCCTACAAAGTGATAGATTGTAAGACATGTTATACCTTTTGTTCTAAAACGCTAAAGGACAGAGTGTGGAGGTCACTGTTGTAGTTCCAAAAGCTCAAGTCTAAGAAGGACCCTATTTCAGAGGATATCAGTGTGGATTCTTCCTCATCCTCCAGGAAAGTTCATAAAATGAAAAGGGAGCGATCCGAAGGTCCTTCTCCTCATGCGCTTACCAGAAAATCTACTAAAAAGAACCACCATGGGTCACACAAGGAGTGAATTCCTTCAGAAACATTTCATAGGGAACGTAGTCCTTCAGAAAAACATTCCAAAACACATAAACGGCATATTTTCTCTTAAAAAAAAAACATAACTGATCAAGGTTTGAGCCTCCTAAACCTCCACCTCAGATTTCCCACATGTTAAAAAAGCCGTTGTTCGCACCGTCGACGGAGAGATCGCTGATGTGCCCATTGTTGTTGATGACAAAATTACGCCGGCGACGACAAAAATAACTATGGCGCAATCTACAATGCCGACCACGATGACAGTGATCAGATCACCGCATACCACGACCACGTCATCTACGATGCAGTCCACGACGCCCATCCCGTCTGTCAAACTAGCCTCTGCCTTGTTAACACCAACACCACCATCAGAGGCAAAATCTATCCCCTGGGCAGTGCCAGTAAAGCCACCATCAACGGCCTCAACAACAACATCGTCGATGAGGGAAATATTTCAGGAAAAGCCAAACAGATGGCAAAAACGACTTCCTTAACGCACCATACATCAGCCAGTAAGGTCTCCCCCTTACCACCCAGTCATCTACTAGATGAGGATGATTCATAGGATGATGGTCCGTTTGTGGTCGCATGCAGTCCTTCACAGCTGTAGGTAAAATACCGGTACAAAAGGGGGGGGGGGGTAAAATACCAACAGGAGATAATGATGAGGAAGAAGGCTACTATGGCCATGAATAGTATCCCCCTCAACAAGAGAGCTTACATCACCAGCAACACTATCAGGAGGACGTGTTATGTGTACCAAAGGCATTGGTTTCAGACTTACAACTAATGCTAGCGGACTACCACAAATGCTGCCTTCGACCTCTTCACCCAAAAGGCAAATTCCACCTCCTAAGACTCCTTCAATGCAACCTTCTACTCCACAAACCCCAGGAAATTGTCCATCAGCCACCCCCACAAGGCATACAGCACAGTTTACAACAGTGCCTATGCATGATACCCCATCTTGCGATGACGACAGGGGAGAGGGGGTACTTGGTGATGTTCACACTAGGAGGAATGATTACCTTCGTCCCCAACACCACCACACATGGATTAACCCCCTGAAGACATAGGAGGTTTCCATAATCTCATGGAGAGAGAGCCACAGAGGTTTGATATTCCCATGACAACAAAGCAAACTGACTGCTTCCTATTCGAGTTCAAGAAACCTTTCAGGAAGAGCGTCAGGGCTATACCCATCATTGACTGCATCTGGGAAGAGGGGATAAAAACCATGAAAAACCCAGCCACAGTGGCCGCAATATTGCCATTTTTAATATATAGCCCTGGAAGATTCTCCCGCCTGCCTCATCGGGCATCCAAAACCTAACTTTGTGATTACTCAAGTAGCCCAGCGCCATTCCAAAATTCCATCTGCACCAATCTCAACACCACCTGATAAAGAAGTAAGGCAGTGCTCGAAGATATAACCGCTAAATGTGGTCAGACATAACACCGTATCTTGACCTTCTCCCTTAAGATGTAAAGGCCAAAGCCAAAAAGATCTTACCGGAGGGAAAGTGCGCTTCCTTCGAAATCATCGACTGTTGCATGGATATTGCATCCACTAGTTTTTGACAACTGGCAGGCTCAGCAGTCCTACAAAGCTAGAGCTGGTTGAAGGCCACCTCCTTAAGACCAGAGATGCAAAGTAAGATCCTTGACCTCCCATATGACGGTGAAGCCCTCTTTGGGAAACATGTTGACGATGCCTTCTAATCAATAAAAACAGACACCAATACCGCCAAATCATTAGTTAAACTGCGGTTTCGTAAAATACCTTTCCGTGGTGCACTATGGAGAGGGCAATTCTCCTACAGAGGAGGCTACCAACAATGCAGGTACCTGTTACAATCCAGACAGTTGCTGGCCTGCTGAACACTGAGGTTTCCAATAAAGTGCCCAAACAAGCTGGTTTGGGTGCAGGCCAGATTTTCTGAGTAGGCAGGGTCAGAGCCAGTCCAGAAACTATTGCAGGCAGACCTACATGGGAGTCTTGCTTGAAACAAAAATGAGAAATTGTTGGTAGGTACATGTTAATGCCTGCCATTTGTCGGCAACCAGTGACAGTGTGCCACTGTTAAAAGACGCACTTCCTGAGCTCCGTGGCAGTGCTGCTAAATGGTTGTGTGTATTGGTGTTGATACCCAAAGTTTTACAGGCCCTACACTACACTTGTCAAGTGCAACATTAAAATCTTCACTGTACAATGGTGGATTAGGAAACAATTCATATCATCAATATATTGCAACAGAAGTTCCGCCTTGTTTGCTGAACTGACTATTACCAATAAAACAATTAAACATGGAGCAACAGGGAACATAAAAGTATGAACCACCCATTCTTTACGTTAATACTAATTTAACAAATAACTTTAGAAACTTTATGTACCAAAGCTATCTATTTACACCTTTGTCAAATAAATATATGTCATCTAAAAAAAACAAAAAACAATGCAGGTACCCATTGTACCAAGCAGAGTGTCAACAGTTTTGCCAGGCAGTACCAGCTGCGACAGCCCCCTCATGCAGCCTTTACTAGGCAAACCCAGAGAGGAAAGTTAGGTCAACATGGAAATGACACCGAACGTCGACAGGGACGGACTACACGCACCAGCTATACCCCAATCTGCCGCATGCCTTAGAGGCAAAATATCCAAACATCTACACAAAATAACAACAGACCAATAGGTGTTGATCTCATTCAATTCGGCCGCATGCTAAAATTCATTCAAAACCACCTCCAATCCCGTCCCAGAAGTCCCTGCAACAACATCTGATAATTCTCAGGTTAGAAGTCCAGACCATGCTCAGCAAAGGAGCCATGGAGCGAGTCCCTAGAAACCAGACGGGAAAAGGTTTCTACTCCATTTTCTTCTTAGTACTGAAGAAGTCAGGGGAAGGGAGACCTATCCTGGATTTGAGGAATCTGAACGAATTTCTCAGGAAGCAGACATTCCGCAAAGTCAAACTCAAGGATATCCTGCATCTTCTAAACCAGGAAGATTATATGACAAAATTAGATCTCCAGGATGCCCATTTTCAGGTCCAGATGCATCCTGCCATCAAAAATATTTAAGATTCACAGTAGCCGGCAGCCATTATCTTTTCAAAGTCCTCCCAATTGGCATCTGTCCCTCGCATGTTCACAAAGTGCCTGACCCCAATAGAGGCATCCTTAAGGCAAGAAAAGCACCAATGTCTTTCTGTACCTTGACGACTGGCTGGTCAAGGCACCTTCTGCCCGGTGGTCAGCCAAACCCTGCCTACGCCTTTTTCAGCAAATTGGCCTTACTCTGAATCCGCATATATCAACCCTTCAGCCATCCAAGCGGATAACAAGACATATCCCACACCAGAAAGATTGCCTCTACAAATTCCTCCTATGGAGGATGTCCTCTTGCATTTTTTAGGTTCTGTTCTGCTGCCTGCGAATACGACCATTGCAAGAGGAGCTGGACAGGCAGTGAATCCAAACACAAGGCTCTTTCAATGATACCATCTATGTCACTCCAGGAATGCACACAGCTCTATCTTGGCGGACTCAAGAGGTAAAACTCTCAGTGGGTCGGTCATTCATACCCAAAGCTTACAGGGTGAGCATCGCCACAGACGCTTCCTTAGAGAGCTGGGGAGCTTATCTGCAGGACCTCTAAGTCAGCGGCAAATGGAAACCACACAAGCTTTCTTGCCCAGGATAAGAAAATCTGGAGTGCTCATCCTCACAGACAACACCACCACAATGCATTACGCTGCCCCAGGAGCCGCCGAGAATGTGGGAGTGGTCAATACATCAACAGGTGAATCAGAAGGCTGAACATGAGCTGAAGAAGCAAATACTCTAAGCAGGATGAGAGATACTTGCCACGAATGGGAGATGAATCTAGATTTCCAAGAGGACATCTTCCATCAATGGCGGAGACCAAATCTGGACCTGTTTGCAACAGCCCAGAACCATAAATGCCTGTTTTACGCAAGCTGGCATCCACGACCGGGGCATGGGGGAATGTCTTTTTGATCGCATCATCCAGAATCTTTGCCTACGCTCACCCCGCCCCAACTCCTCTCCTCGCAAGGGTTCTCATGTGGATGAATGCAGAGCCTTGAGGGTCATTCTCATCGCCCAGAGGTAACTACAGCAACATTGATTCATGGACTTACTTCTATCAGAGAGACACCACATCTAACTGCAACCACTTCTGCCTCTACTGACTATGAGCCTGGGTGTACTTCACCAAGATCTGAAATCCTTACACTTGTCAGCCCAGCTCCTGAGTTCAGTGAATTTGTGCATTTGAACATCCAGGAGAATGCAGGGATATTGTAGCCAAGGATCTAGCAGATAGTCCAAACAAATCTGTCATCCCTAAATGGAAGCAGTTCTGCATATGGTGTCAGCAGTCCAATGTGTCTACAGTGAAAGAAATCCTTCCTTATTTACTACATCTAGCATGATCAGGTCGTGATCATGCTTCCATTAAAGTTCACCTGGTGGCCACATTCCGCTTCCAAAGATCAGCAGCATCACTTTTGTTGTGGTCTAGCAGACTCAAACAATTTCTTAAAGGTTTATTCAGGGTTTCCCCACCAGTGAGGCCTCCTCTCCCACTCCGGTGACTGAACACTGTGCTTTTTCAACCAACAAAAAGCCCATTCAAGTCTATCCACAACGCAAAAGTGACGCTCCTGTTGGCACTGACCTCAGAAAGACGGGTTGGTAAAATACAGGCTTTCACCATTCAGGAACCGTTCCTAAAATTCAGGCAGGACCGGGTGATTCTGCGAACAAATCCAAAGTTCATCCCAAAAGTCCCATCGGATTTCCACTTAAATGAACCAATCATTCTAAAGACTTTTTTCCATATCCCAGGACTGCAGCAGAAAGGGTATTGCATTCCATGGATGTCAAGAGATAGCTGGAATTTTACCTTGACAAAATGATACATTTCCGCAAATCCAAACAGGTATTAGTAGCAAACATTGCTCCTAGAAAAGATTAATCACTCTCAAAACAGAGCATTGCACATGAATATCCGATGCCATACAATTAGGTCATCAGAAGAACAATTGTTACTTACCGGTAAACAGGTGGTTCTCCAGTATTGGTGTCTTTCATAGACATGCTTGAATATTCCCCGTCGTCGGAGTGGGAGTCCCACGGTAAATAAAATAGCAATAACATACTAATAATATGTATATGTAACACATAACAGATGAAATACATATTAGAAAACAGGCAGTAAATGCCTAGACATAATTCCTCGTAGGAATACATGAACAGAGAAAAAACACTTGTAGCCTATTCCTGTCATTATGTTGGTCCAAACTGTAGCCAATCAGGCGCCAGCAGCCCTCCAGAACCTTCTCCTCAGAGCTCAGCACCTCAGATTTTCGTAGCACAAGAGTGACCACAGAGTCTATGAGGAGAAGAGAGCCTCTGAGGGGAGGAAGGGTGGGTCGCATGTAAATCTATGAAAGACACCAATACTGGAGAACCACCTGTTTACAGGTAAGTAACAATTGTTCTTCTCCAGTATTAGGGTGTCTTTCATAGATTCACATGCTTGAATATGTAATAGAAAGCAGTAATATACGAAGAAAACTTCACATAATGGAGGAGGGAAGACAGAGGCTCACCTCACCGAAGCACAGCCTGTCCCACTGCAGTGTCTGCTTCGTTGATGGCACCCAGGCAGTAGTGTTTCGTAAACGTGTGCCTGCTTTACCATGTGGCTGCTGTGAAGATCTGATGCAGCGGACACCGGCAAAGAGGGCAGTTGAAGACGACATCGCCCTGGTAAAATGGGCCCTCACTGAAGACTGTAGAGGCTTGCCTGTCTGCTGATGTCAGAAAACGATGGCCAAGGAAACCCAACGAGCAATTGTAGGTTCGGGAACTGGACGCCCGTTGTGGAAACGTCCATAAGCTATGAAGATGGCAAAAGTCAGCAGCTGCAGAGATCCATCTAACCATGGTTTGTTTAGACACTGCTTGTCCTTGCCGTATCTTTCCATAGGCAATAAACAGTTGATCGGATATGAGAATGACAGAGGTCCTTTGCAAATGGAATTTTAAACATCTTCTGATGTCAAGGGTATGTAATGCCCTCTCCGCAGTGGATTGCGGATTAGGAAAAAACGTCTTTAAGATGACTGGTTTATTCAGGTGAAAATACGAAGGCACCTTAGGCATAAACCTTGGGTTTGTAGGTAGCACCACAGAATTGGACGTGAATTGTAAGAAAGGTAAATTGATGTTGAAAGCCTGAACATCACTAACTCTTCTAGATGAAGTTAATGCTAGCAGAAGAGAAACGCTCTATGTTAAGAATTTGAAATACACCCTAAAATTGGCTCAAATAGGTGGCGCATGAGCTGCGCTAATACTACATGAAAAAATGCCATGATGGAGGCGGACGACGTACAGGAGGAAGCATTCTGAATAGTCCCTAAAGAACTGTTGTATTCTTGAAGAATAAAGAGAGATGGACCCATCCTGACGTTACCTTGAAATGGCTGCCAAAAAGACCTTCAACGTTGCATGAGATAAGCCTGATCTTGCCAAGTGCAAGAAAAAAGGTAATATATATCGGTCCGGAGGTTGCATGAAATGGGTGAACCCCAGCAGATTAACACCAAATGCAGATTCTTTTCCATTACAGTCTGTACGTCTTTATTTTAGTAGGTGCTCTCGCGGAAGCCAGTACCTCCTACAATCCGCCGAGATAGCCCGATGAGCTAATTCAAGGTGCTCAGACGCCAAGCTGCTAATTTAGAGAAGCCGGATCCGGATGGCAAATTTGACCATTCTGAAAGGAGAGGAGATTTGATATTGGTCGAGACTGTATTGGATCGTACTCTGAGAGGAGAAGAAGTTTGGTGAACCAGTATTGGTGAGGCAACCTGGGGGCGAAGAGAATCAAGCGACACGGCTCTTTCTTCATCTTACGGAGAACTCCCGGAACCAACGGTATCGGAGGAAAAGCATAAGGATATATTTGAGACCAGTTTATCGAAAAATGCCTTCCCCTGCGAGTCCCCGTGGGGATGCCAGCTTGCAAAGAAAACAGGCATTTGCTGTTCTTTTCTGTCGCCAAGAAGACCAGATCGGGATGACCCCACTGCTGGAAGATTTGATCCGCCGTTGGCTGATGCAGTTCCTATTCGTGGTTGGACACCGTGGACCTGCCAAAGGGTGTCCACCAGCACATTTGTAACTCACGGCACATGAACAGCCAAGAGATTGATCCTGTGTCGTATCGCCCATGCCCATGTCTCTTGGGCTTCCTGAGATAGAAGAACCAACCTCGTTCTTCCCTGTTTGTTTAAGTAATGCATACTTGAGGTATTGTCTGTGCGAACCAATACTGTGGCCCCTTGAAGGATTGCAGAAGAGGATTTGAGGGCTAAGAAGATGGCACCTAGCTCAAGCAGATTGATGTACCAAGCCTTTTGTTGAGGGTTCCATCTCTCACTGACCTTCAGTCCTTGAAGATATGCTCCCCAACCCTCGAGGGATGCGTCTGTGGTGATTGTGTAATTTGGCGCTTCTTGAAGGAAACGCACACCCCTTCTACAAATTTCTTTCTTGGACCCACCAAACACAACGGCCTCTTGCATCCGAGGAGTGATTTGAATGAGATCTTCGATTGAACTGGAAACCTGCAACCACTGCTTGTCTAGCTCCTCTAGCAATTATTTCATGTGCAATCTGTAGTTGGGAACAAACGGGATGCAGGTGGAGGTTGAGGCCAGGAATGACTGAGGATCTACTGAAACAGACTTTTTCGTACGTAGAAGAAACCACCAAGTGGAAGCTGCAGGCGCATCGTTCGTGTGAGACAAACACCTTTGCTAGGTTTGTATTGATTGATGCTCCGAGAAACTTTCATATCGGAGCTAGTATTAGTTGGGACTTGTCATGATTTATTGAAAACCAGGTTTAAAAACAGTGACTGACAATTCTGGGTGTTCTGGACTGCCTGTAAATAAGAGCGAGCCCTTATTATACAGTTGTCTCAGTAATGATAATTTGTATGCCCTGCAGACGTAAATAGGCTGCCACTGGCACCAGGATCTACGTAAAGACACGTGAAGCAGACCTAAGTCCAAAAGGTAGGACTTTAATTGAAAATGTTTTGTACCTATTGTAAAGCGTAGCCACTTCCTGTGCTTAGGAAGGATTGGCACATGAAAATAGACATCCTGGAGGTTGAGCGTAGTTACAAAGTCGTTCTGGCATAAGAACTTTAGGACTTTCTTGAGGTACAACATTTGTAAAGTTTGCGCAAAGATCTAAAATCATGTGCTACTTTCCTGATTTGCTTGTTGATGAGGAACTGAGAGTAAACCCTAACGCTGTTGGATATTCGGAACCACTCCGACGGTCCCTGTTTGTATCCATATAGACACTTGTGCAAACGACTCCCGTAGATGAGAAGGGGGAGGTCCCTTTGGAGGTGTAGAAAGAGGGAAATTTGAGAAATTCTAGTGTGCCCTTGGGCATGACGTGTAAAAACTCCAACGGTCCTCTGTCACCTTTGACCAATTGGAATAAAAGGGAGATATTAGACCTCCGACGTTTTTGGAGGGAATAAAGGTGGGTTCAAGGTAGTCCATTGTTTCTTAGAAGAGTTGCCTCAGCTGTACGATGATTTTCTATGTAGGACCTGTTGGTACTTTGCCCATGTGACTGCGTTTTGATTTGAGTAACGCAGTTGGTTCTGATTGTAGGAGCCAATACTGGATGGTACACCCTTGAAAAAAGGACGTGGATCTACATCCTCGGCACCACGAAAAGGCTGCAATTCTATATCCAGAGGGTGCAGGCAGTATCTGTGTTCTTTACGATGGTCTGCAGTGCCTCATCAACATGCTGGCCAGAAGGGATCCTCAATCAAAAGGCAAGTGAAGTATGGAAGTTTGAACCTCCTTGCGAAAGACGTAGCATTGAAGCAAAAATGCCTCTGCCAGACTGCTCCTATTGCGAGCTGTCGAAAACCTGTACACGCAATGTCCGCTGCACAGTGTATTATTTCTGATGCACTTCTCTCTCTCTTTCCCCCTCCTGCAAGATCTTCAAAGCGTGAGGCTTGGAGGATTCTGGAATAAGTTCTACTAGCGCCAACATGTCAAGAGCACATCTGGCGGCATACCTGCCCAACTGGCTTGCAAGATAATCGCTGTGCCGCCTGAGTAATGACTGAGTCAGGGTAGGCTGAGAGACTAGAAAAACAGGTGAATAGTGGGGAGCTTCACATTTCTTGTCGAGGCGTGGAAAAAACGCCGGCACAGAGTTTTACCTCCGCATGAGTTTAACACCTTCTTTCTAAATAAAGTGTATGATAGGGACTGAACGAACTTGTTTCTGTGGTTTCCCCAGGACGATGGGAAAGGGGAAAACGATTTGTCGCTCTCTTCATAAGGAGGGGAAAAACCTCCAATATACACCGAAGGTGAATGCAATAGAACTCCAGTTGCAAGAGAAGACGTATTCCCACCCTGGTACAGAAATACATAATTCTGATCTGAAGAAAAAAACATGCTCATACGGCTATGTGCTGTCCAAGAAGAAGAATGGCGGAAGTAAAAAGCCTTCACACCCCCACGTGGATGTAGAGGAAAGCTGCCGTCGACAAAATAAATCGTCTACAAAAGCACTGTGCATAAAAGTCAACAGTGTGTGAAAGCAACTGTCAACGGGCTCAACCGCCGATGAATCCAACAGTTGACAGGGTCATCCGTCAACGAAGTCAACGGACGTCGAAGCTGAATGTTGACGAAGCTTTCCGTCTACGGAGCTCACTGTCTACAGAGCTCACTGTCTACAGAGCTCACTGTCTACAGAGCTCACTGTCTACAGAGCTCACTGTCTACAGAGCTCACTGTCTACAGAGCTCACTGTCTACAGAGCTCACTGTCTACAGAGCTCACTGTCTACAGAGCTCACTGTCTACGGAGCTCACTGTCTACGGAGCTCACTGTCTACGGAGCTCACCGTCTACGGAGCTCACCGTCTACGGAGATCACCGTCTACGGAGATCACCGTCTACGGAGATCACCGTCTACGGAGATCACCGTCTACGGAGATCACCGTCTACGGAGATCACGTCTACGGAGCTCACCGTCTACGGAGCTCACCGTCTACGGAGCTCACCGTCTACGGAGCTCACCGTCTACGGAGCTCACCGTCTACGGAGCTCACCGTCTACGGAGCTCACCGTCTACCGAGCTCACCGTCTACCGAGCTCACCGTCGACGAGGCCACCGTCGACGAGGCCACCGTCGACGAGGCCACCGTCGACGAGGCCACCGTCGACGAGGCCACCGTCAAAGAAATTTTCCATCGACGAAAACTCAGTGGTCGACGAGCCTTCAGTCGACAAGAGGGCACTGTCCTCACTGTCGTCGACGAATGCCTGGAGGCATTGTCGTTGCAGAGCACCAGTGACGGCAGAGATTGACGTCAGAGAGTACATCGACCGTATCGTCGACAAGCTGGCACATGTTCACGTAGAAAAGTGCGCAGAGTGAGTCTAGACGCCTGAGAGTAAATCTCGTGGGGGTAAATGTGGGAGGCACAGACTCAAAGAAGGCCAGAGACCCCTTAATTGTGATGTTACTTCAGCTGGTGAAGTAGAGGAGAAGCATCACTTAAAACCTTAATGCAGGACAAACAAAAAATCCTCCCACATCAGAAGGGGGGTATAGTCTAAGCACAAGAACAACCCCTTCTCTACCTACCATATCAGAGACAGGCAGAGTGCTGCTCCATATACTCTTCATGAGGGTTCACAGGAAAAGGACTCAGCTTCCCACAAGTGACGCAGGGTCTGAAGGTAAACTTCATGTAAGAAGACATTACAAAACTGTGATATTATGAAGGGAAAAGTGAAGAAAAATGAAGAAAATTGAAGAACACTGAGCAGAGCTCAGGGAGACTCCCTTCACACGACGTGCGGTAGAAAATCTGAGGTGCTGAGCTCTGAGGAGAAGGTGCTGGAGGGCTGCTGGCAATTGATTGGCTACAGTTTGGACCAACATAATGACAGGAATAGGCTACAAGTGTTTTTTTCTCTGTTCATGTATTCCTATGAGGAATTATGTCTAGGCATTTACTGCCTGTTTTCTAATATGTATTTCATCTGTTATGTGTTACATATACATATTATTAGTATGTTATTGCTATGCTATTTACCGTGGGACTCCCACTCCGACGACGGGGAATATTCAAGCATGTGAATCTATGAAAGACACCCTAATACTGGAGAAAGCTGACATGCCTCTGCAAACAAAGGTGCAAGCTCATTCAACCAGAAGTGCTTCGACTTCAATTGAGCTGTTTTCCAGTGTGTCTATTCAAGATATCCGCAGAGCAGCAACCTACAAGAATAGAAACAATTTTATGCAGCACTACTGCTTTGATTCCGCACCACAGAGATGCTGCCTGGCGGTGTTTCTTCATCTTTTCCAGTAACAGTGAACCACTGCAGTGATACACATCTTCCTCTGTGTTACGCACATTTTACATTGTTTCTTTTATATCTCTATACTCAGATGTATAGGTATACGAACAAATTTATTCTGATGTTCATGCAAAAAAAAATGTATTGAACTGCTATTCAATCTGATTCAACCATGTGAATCTATGAAAGATCCAATACTGGAGTAAGAAAATAAGTTACTTACCTGAAACTGCAGTTCTCCAGTATTGGTATCTTTCATAGATTCACATGCAACCCATCCTCCTCCACTGAGAAACAAACCTTCTCTTTAACATTGTACATATTCACACTTGTGCTCTGAAAATCTGAAAGACAGACACCCCTGGGAGGAGTGTTCTAGAGGGTGATACAACCTATTGGTTGCACCTTAAAGTTTAGTCTCTTTTTTTTTAAATGACAAAGATGTATTACAAAAATGAAGGTTTTATGTCCTTTACCGGCTATCTTTAACTTTACACTGCTTTCTGATGGTACCTTCGGACTCTCACTTCAACGATGGGGAATGATTCAAGCCTGTGAACGTATGAAAGATCCAATATTGGAGTAACACTGAAGTTAAGATGCTTTAGGAAATCTTTCTTGCACTCACTTGATCCTACTAATGGCCTTAATATTGGTATTGTGCACTTAAGGACAGTGCTTTAGAATTATTGGCTCATTGGGAACAATACCTAGTGAAACAAGCATTTGCAATGCAATAGGTCTCGCATTATGAAAGTTTGAGCTATTGGTCTTGTAAATGACAATTTTTTTATTTATGTGTTGCTTTTGAAAATAGCAAAATTAATAGCTTTGTCATTTACAATGCCAATAGTTATAACTTTCGCAAATGTGACACCTATAGCATTTGTAATGCAACATGTTTTGTATTTACGTGACTTAGATGTATTGATATTACAAATAACAACGGCTTTTAATTTTTTTAAATAATTAATACTTACATAAAAGTGATTGTAATTTATAATGGCAATAGCTTAAACTTTTGTAAATTACTTTTGTGAAGATTATGTTCAGTGTATTTTATTGTGATGAAAATCCAAGAACAGAAGTGAAGGAATATGCTACTTACCAGTATGCATCTGTTCTTGGCATGTAGGGCTGCTGACATTCATATCTGTGCATAGATCGCCGCCTAGTGTTGGGTCCGGATGATTGCACATTGTTGTCCTGGAAGAGTCTTCGAAGTATCACGAGATAGGTGGCTCCTCCCTTGGACTACAGTGCGCATGGGCATCCTCTCCATCCTCAGATTGTTATTCGCCATTGTGGCAGAGATGGAGTATAGTACAGTAAGAGATGTCCATGCAAAGAGTGAATGCTGCAGCTGCGACAGGCACCGGGGAAGTGGGTGGGCGATATGAATGTCAGCAGCCCTACATGCCAAGAACAGATGCATACTGGTAAGTAGCATATTCCGTTCGAGGCATGTGGGCTGCTGAATTCATATCTGTGCATAGAATGTATAGCAGTATCTCCCTTAGCGGTGGCTACCTGTGTCAGCTGCAGCAGTCTGGAAAAGAGTTTTGAGAACAGCCTGTCCAACAGCAGCTTGCTGTTTTGAATGTACATCTACACAATAGTGTTTTGTAAATGTATGTGTGGTTGACCATGTGGCTGCTCTACAAATTTCGTGTAAAGGAATATTTCCCAGGAAAGCCATGGATGCCCCTAGCTTACGTGTGGAGTGCGCTCTAGGGGGGACTGTTAAGGTGCGTTTTGCCTTCAAATAACATATTTGGCTGCACTTAACTATCCATCTGGCTATACCTGATTTTGAAATAGGGTTACCCTTGTGTTGTGGTGAGAAGGCAACAAACAATTGTTTTGTTTTCCGAAATGTTTTAGTTCTGTCTATGTAATATAGCAGAGCTCTTTTGACATCAAGGGTATGCAAGGCCCTTTCAGGTACTGTTTGTGGGTTCTGAAAGATCACTGGCAGTTCTATAGTATGATTTACATGGAAATGGGATATCACCTTTGGCATGAATTTAGGGTTTGTTCTAAGAACTACTCTATTTGCATGTACTTGAATGAATGGCGCTTGAATAGTTAGGGCTTGCAGCTCACTAACTCTTCGAAGCGAAGTAATGGCAATAAGGAAAGCCACTTTCCAAGTAAGAAATTGTAGTTCGCATGAGTGCAGTGGTTCAAAGGGTGGTCCCATTAGTCTGGTTAAGACAACGTTTAGATTCCAGACTGGTGAAGGTGGGTGTCTTGCAGGGATTACGCGTTTAAGTCCTTCCATAAACACTTTAATTGCTGGCACCTTAAATGGTGAAAGGTGTTGCCTGTTTTGCAGATATGCTGCTAACGCAGCTAGGTGTATTCTGATGGAAGAAAATGCTAAATTGCACCGTTGGAGGTGCAATAGGTAGCAAATGTTGTTTCGAGTGGAAGCATCAAGTGGGTTAATGTCATTGTTATTACAGTAAATGACGAAACGTTTCCACTTTGCTGCATAGCATGCTCTGGTAGTGGGTTTCCTTGCCTCTTTGATAATATTCATGCAGTCTGGAGGCACGTTGAGATATCCAAATTCTAGGATTTCAGGAGCCAGATCGCTAGGTTCAGCTGTTGGGGATCTGGGTGTTGGATTTCGCCATGGTTCTGCGTTAGAAGACTGGGTGTTAGTCGCAGTCTTTGATGAGGCACTACTGACAGTTCTAGGAACGTTGTGTACCATGGCTGCCTCGCCCACGGGGGAGCAACTAGAATTAGCGTCAGAGAATGTTGGTGCATTTTGCGTGCCACCAGCGGTATTAATGGAGCTGGGGGAAAAGCGTACGCAAATTTGCCTGACCAGTTCATCCATATCGCATTGCCCTGCGACTGCGGATGTGGGAACCTGGCAGCAAAGTACTGGCATTTTGCGTTTTCACTTGTGGCAAACAGATCTATTTCCGGGTGTTCCCACTCCGGAAGAATGGTCGGAGCACTTTGGGGTGAATTTCCCATTCGTGCAACTGTTGGCTGTGCCTGCTTAGCAGCTCGGCAACCTGGTTGTCCTTGCCTGGGAGGTGTTCTGCCATGAGAAAAATGTTCCTCTGAATGGCCCATTTCCACATTGCTTGAGCTAGGTGCGACAGCTGTGGCGAGTGTGTTCCTCCCTGTTTTTGAATGTAATACATAGCTGTCATGTTGTCCGTCCGGATCAACACAGCTTTGTTGCGTAAGTGTGTCGCGAAAGCTTTTATGACCATCAACTCCAGAAGGTTGATATGCATTTTCTTTTGCTGTACAGTCCAGAGTCCCTGTACTGTGTAGTGTAGGACATGGGCTCCCCATCCTAGTAGGGATGCGTCCGCTGTTAACACTATTTGTGGGACAGGCTCTTGGAACAGTCGTCCCTTGCAAAGGTTTTGTGGATTCCACCAATGCAGAGAGGTGTATGCCCGACTGGTGACCAACACTAGGTCTTTTAATTGCCCGCGAGCCTGGTTCCACTGCCTTGCTAGGCATTCTTGTAGCGGACGCATATGTAGTCTGGCGTGAGGGACTATGACGATGCACGAGGCCATCATGCCCATTAGCTGCATAAACACTCGAGCTGGTAGTGAGTGTTGGGGTCTGAACTTTTGTATTAGTGTTTGCATTCCCTGGACCCGTGCTGTGTTGGGATATGCTTTTGCTGCCAGTGTATCTATTGTTGCTCCCAGGTACTGTTGGACGTGGGAGGGTTGTAGATGTGACTTTGGGTAGTTTAGTGAGAATCCCAAACTGTGCAGTAGGTGTATGGTCTTTGACATGTGGTCGGCACATTGCTGGGCTGTTGGCGCGTTTTTTAGCCAGTCGTCCAGATAAGGGTACACATGGATGTGTTGCCTTCTGAGATGTGCTGTCACTGTAGCTAGACATTTGGTGAACACTCTTGGAGCTGTTGTCACCCCAAATGGTAGGACCTTAAACAGGTAGTGTTGTCCTTGAATGGTGAACCTCAAATACTTTCTGTGAGCAGGGTGTATTGATATATGAAAGTATGCATCTTTGAGTTCTAAGGTTGCTAGGAAGTCTCCCTGGCGAAGCAATGGTCGGACTTGCTGGAGAGTGAGCATGTGAAAATGTTCTGACAAAATGTACAGGTTGAGGGGCCTGAGGTCCAATATTGGTCTGAGAGACCCGTCCTTCTTTGGAATTAGGAAGTATAGGGAGTTTACTCCTGTTCCCTGATGTTGCAGTGGGACTGGTTCTATGGCCCCCTTTTGCAGCATACTGATGACCTTCTGCTGAAGTAGCGTTATATGTTCCTGTGACATAGGACGGTGCACGGGTGGTATGTTGGGTGGAGTTGAGGTGAGCTCTAGGCAATAGCCATGTTGGATAATTTGCCTGACCCACTTGTCTGTGGTGATATTTAACCAGACTGGCAGAAATTGTTGTATTCTTCCCCCGACTGGTGTTATGTGGTCTGGGGTAGTGCCAAGAAGTCACTGCTTTGTGGAGGATCTATTTGCGTTGCCTCCACGACCTCTTCCCTTGGTATTGTTTCCTCTATAACCACCCCTGATGGTGTTCTTGTTATATGTGGATTGTGTGTTACTCTTGTAGTTGGAGGATTGCTGTGATGCTCCTCGTGCTCCTCCTCTATAATTGGAGCAACAAAAGGAGCCCCGGTGTTGTTGGGACTGAAGAGCTCCCATAGACTTTGCAGTTTCTGCATCCTTTTTCATTTTGTCCAGAATTGAATAAACTGCTGGACCAAATAAAAAGTATGGGTTGATTGGCTGATTAAGAATTGTAGATTGGACTTCATTCTTAAAGCCTGATATACGAAGCCATGCGTGGCGCCTTCGCAGCACGCTTGTATTAATGGATCTGGCAGCTGTGTCTGCCGCGTCTAGGGCACATTTAATGGATGCATTGGTGATGAGCTTTCCCTCTTGTATAAGTTCATCTGCCTGCTGTTTGTAGGGATCAGGTAAGTGTAGGAGAATTTCTTCCAAACTGTCGTAGTGCGCTCTATCATTTCTAGCTAGCAAGGCCTGTGTATTGGCTATTCTCCAGGAGTTTGCTGCCTGAGCCGCCACTCTTTTGCCTGATGGCTCAAAGATTTTAGACTCCTTGTCTGGAAGTGCCGTCTCACCAGTAGTCTGTGAGTTTGCACGCTTACGTGCGTTGGATACCACTAAGAAATCTAGGGGTAGCTGTCCTTTGATGTATGTAGGATCTATAGGTGCAGCCCTGTATTTTTTCTCAATTCTAGGGTTTATGACCCATGCTCTAGCAGTGTCCTTAAAAATGTCACTTGCATGTTTTAATACCCCTTTTAACATTGGGAGTGTTTTAACGTGTCTCTCAGATGTTGTCAGTGTATCAAAGAGGAAGTCTTCCTCAATAGCATCAGAGTGCATCTCTACATTGTGGTAGGTTGCTGCTCTATCTAGTAGTGAATTAAATGCTACTGTATCCTCTGTGGGTGATGGCTTAGTAGGGTATACTGCAGGGTCTGTAATGGGCAGAATCCCTTCAGTGTCTGGTTCCCCTCCTCCTCCCCATGGCTGTGTGTTTGGCTCTGTAAGTGGGTTTTGTGGATAAGCAAAACCTACATCTGCGTCCTGATCTTCATCAGGGTTGTAGTCAGAGCGTGCCGGTGAGGTTGGGGCATAAGGAGTAGTAGGCATAGCAGGAGTGATAGGTTCAAAGAATATAGGAGAGGTAGCGCAGTCTCTCTTTTTCTTTAGGGGAATCCTGGAAAGGTCTTCAGTTGGTAGAGGTCTTTTCTTTTTGGTATAAACAGTCACTTTACCAGTTTTTGGGTCAATGTAGAGTTTTGACTGGTCCTCTGTGGAGGGATCTGGGTGAATACGTTCCTCTTCCACAGTCCTTGGTTTTGGTGCTGTAACCTTTGGTTTTTGCCTCTTCGGGTCGACGCTTTCTGTGGCTTCGGCCGTTTTAGGTGGTTGGATCAGTTTTGGGTGTTTTTCAACAGGTTTTGTTGGTTGACTGTCCTTGGCTGGCTTCACAACCTGTTTCAGACCGAGCGGTTTTGTCGGTTCGACAGTGTCTTTATGTTGTTTTGGAGCCTGCTGTTTTGGCTCGACGCCCTTTTTCGGTTCGATGGGCTTCGGCTCGACCGATTTCCTTTCGTCCACCTTCGGTTTCAGTTCGACGGTAGTTTTGGGCGTAGGCCTTGTTCTGTCGTCAACCGTTTTTTTCCCTTTGCCGATACCTGAGGCTGATTTGCTGGATTCGACGTGCTTTTTGGGGGTCGATTCGACGTGCTTTTGTGTCGAATCGACGTGTTTTGGCTTAGAGGTTGACTTGACGGCCTTCGACTTCGAGCTCGACTCGACTGCTTTGCTCTTCGATGTTGACTCGACGGTCTTTGGTTTCGAAGGTTGCAGTGGTACTGTGGCCTTCGGTTCAACGCCTTGCGACTTAGATACCTTTGGTTCAACGTAATTCGGTCCAAAGACTGTATCGTCGATTAGTTTCGGTTTCGATGGAACCGATGTTGTGTAATGTGTCTCAGAGGGCTCTTTAGATATGTTCGTAGCCGGGCGGTATGGCGGGGCTGTAGAACGAGGATGTTGATCTCGGCTAAGGCCTGCTGGCGATGCCTCGACCTGAGTCTCTGATAGAGGTGTAGTGTCTATATGGGGCGGTGTACTCACGGTTCGCCCCTCGCCGTCATCGGAGTCGTCTTCAACTGCTACGATGTCCTGATCATAGTCCTCGAGATCGACGATTAGTTCTCCCTCTTCGGGGTAATATTCGGAGTCGGGCTCCAAGTATTGTCTGTCGTCTTGATCTGATTTTTCAGCGCTCGCTAGATCTTCTTCATCATCGAAGATGTTATCTGGCTCTGGCGCCGATCGTTGCATTTCTTGCCTCGCCGCCCGTCGATTCCGAATAGTCTTTTTTGATCGGAACTGGGCACAGGCTAGGCAACTATCTTCATTGTGATCTGGAGATAGGCATTTATTGCACACTGGATGCTTGTCTGTGTGCGGAAACTTCGAGTTGCACTGAGGGCAGTACTTGAATGGACTTCGTTCCATCGACGGTCGGTCCACGTGGTGTCGCGAAGGCCTCACGGCCCGATTCGACGACTGGAGTGCAACAAAGTTGTAAAAGTGTATTGGCACAGAGCGCTGAACAATACCGGCGGATCCGAAGGCCTTTTGGCCTTTTGAAGAGTTTTTCTTGATTCCGAACTTGGAGAGTAGGAAAGTACATCCGAACCCAATGGCGGAGAAAAACAATCTGAGGATGGAGAGGATGCCCATGCGCACTGTAGTCCAAGGGAGGAGCCACCTATCTCGTGATACTTCAAAGACTCTTCCAGGACAACAATGTGCAATCATCCGGATCCAACACTAGGCAGCGATCAATGCACAGATATGAATTCAGCAGCCCACATGCCTCGAACATATTAACATCTTTTTGTGACATTTGTAATAAAGTTTGAAACACTGAGAAAACATATTTGAACCAGTTGTTGTTGAATGGTTGCACAGATTGATGCTGTGATGGCGCGGAGTGATGTTGTGGTGGCGCTGAGTGATGCTGTGGTGGTGCTGAGTGATGCTGGGGTTACGCTGAGTGATGCTGGGGTTGCGCTGAGTGATGCTGGGGTTGCGCTGAGTGATGCTGGGGTTGCGCTGAGTGATGCTGGGGTTGCGCTGAGTGATGCTTTGGTGGTGCTGAGTGATGCTGTGGTGGTGCTGAGTGATGCTGGGGTTGCGCTGAGTGATGCTGTGATGGTGCTGAATGATGCTGTGGTGGTGCTGAGTGGTGCTGTGGTGATGCTGAGTGATGCTGTGGTGGTGCTGAGTGATGCTGTGGTGGTGCTGAGTGATGCTGCGGTGGTGCTGAGTGATGCTGTGGTGGTGCTGAGTGATGCTGTGTGGTGCTGAGTGATGCTGTGGTGGTGCTGTTGTGGTGCTGAGTGATAATGTGGTGGTGCTGAGTGATAATGTGGTGTGGTGGTGCTGAGTGGTGCTGTGGTGGTGCTGAGTGGTGCTGTGGTGGTGCTGAGTGATGCTGTGGTGGTGCTGAGTGATGCTGTGGTTGTGCTGTTGTGGTGCTGAGTGATGCTGTGGTGGTGCTGAGTGATGCTGTGGTGCTGAGTGATGCTGTGGTGATGCTGAGTGATGCTGTGGTGGTGCTGAGTGATGCTGTGGTGGTGCTGAGTGATGCTGTGGTGGTGCTGTTGTGGTGCTGAGTGATAATGTGGTGGTGCTGAGTGATAATGTGGTGAGTGGTGTGGTGGTGCTGAGTGGTGCTGTGGTGGTGCTGAGTGATGCTGTGGTGGTGCTGAGTGATGCTGTGGTGATGCTGAGTGATGCTGTGGTGGTGCCGAGTGGTGCTGCGGTGGTGCCGAGTGATAATGTGGTGGTGCTGAGTGATAATGTGGTGGTGCTGATTGATAATGTGGTGGTGCTGAGTGATGCTGGGGTAGCGCTGAGTGATGATGTGGTGATGCTGAGTGGTGCTGAGTGGTGCTGGGGTGGCGCTGAGTGATGCTGAGGTGGCGCTGAGTGATGCTGGGGTGGCGCTGAGTGATGCTGGGGTGGCGCTGAGTGATGCTGTGGTGGCGCTGAGTGGTGCTGTGGTGGCGCTGAGTGGTGCTGTGGTGGTGCTGAGTGGTGCTGTGGTGGTGCTGAGTGGTGCTGTGGTGGTGCTGAGTGGTGCTGTGGTGCTGCTGAGTGATGCTGTGGTGGTGCTGAGTGATGCTGTGGTGGTGCTGAGTGATGCTGTGGTGGTGCTGAGTGATGCTGTGGTGGTGCTGAGTGATGCTGTGGTGGCGCTGAGTGATGCTGTGGTGGCGCTGAGTGATGCTGTGGTGGCGCTGAGTGATGCTGTGGTGGCGCTGAGTGATGCTGTGGTGGCGCTGAGTGATGCTGTGGTGGCGCCGAGTGATGCTGTGGTGGCGATGAGTGATGCTTGAGTGGTGCTGTGGTGGTGCTTGAGTGGTGCTGTGGTGGTGCTGAGTGGTGCTGTGGTGGTGCTGAGTGGTGGTGCTGAGTGGTGCTGTGGTGGTGCTGAGTGGTGCTGTGGTAGTGCTGAGTGGTACTGAGTGATAATGTGGTGGTGCTGAGTGATAATGTGGTGGTGCTGAGTGGTAATGTGGTGGTGCTGAGTGGTGCTGTGATGGTGCTGAGTGATGCTGTGGTGGTGCTGAGTGATGCTGCTGAGTGATGCTGTGGTGGTGTTGAGTGGTGCTGTGGTGGTGCTGAGTGATGTGGTGGTGCTGAGTGATAATGTGGTGGTGCTGAGTGGTGCTGTGGTGCTGCTGAGTGGTGCTGAGTGGTGCTGTGGTGGTGCTGAGTGGTGCTGTGGTGGTGCTGAGTGATAATGTGGTGCTGTGGTGGTGCTGAGTGGTGCTGTGGTGGTGCTATGGTGGTGCTGAGTGGTGCTGTGGTGGTGCTGAGTGGTGCTGTGGTGGTGCTGAGTGGTGGTGCTGAGTGATGCTGTGGTGTTGCTGAGTGATAATGTGGTGGTGCTGAATGGTGCTGTGGTGGTGCTGAGTGGTGCTGAGTGGTGCTTCTTCAAATACAAACAGTGCTTGTTACAGGAAGTTCAGGCACACACAGGATCCGGTTTCGTTGATAGCCCATGGCGGCCTCTTCCCCCAGCTACCTCCCCTCTGCACAGGAAATGTTTGTGTCTGAAAGATCAGGAGCGCAGATCCCCTGCCCAGGGTGCGATACCACTCAGTGCACCCAAAACAATCCACTCGGTTGCCTAACTGTATCACTTGACATCAGGGACCGGAAATATTTATGTGGCAGATTCAAGGAGCTACATGAAAGAAGCTATGTTACAGTGCTAGATCACAGATCTTTCGGAAAGGCTGTCAACAGACAAATGCGCCCCAACCCAGTGAATGCGGTAACCAGAGGGTCGAAACAAAATGGAACCAGGCCACAAGATATAGATACTTCAAAATTAAGCCTCAGGACCCCATGGCGCATTGACAGGGCATGGGGAATGACTAGCACGTCTGTGGGTCGTTTAGTTGTCTTTCTCCTCGTATTTAAATGCCCTTTCACTCTATGCCCATGTGCAACATCTAATGAGGTATCAAATGGAGCAGTATCTAGGGGCCACCTACAGTCAGTCCAGTTTTTTTACCCGACAACTCTGCGTCGCAGGCACGCACAATTGAAAGGAAAGTTACACAATTAATACAACAGTTAGACAAAAAAAAAAAGACTTGCAGAAGGTGTTTAGAATGTCATTGTTATCCACAACTCTGCACTGGTTGTAAATGTCGCTGCAGAAAAGGGCGGCTTGTTCAAACGAGTTTAGTAAGCATTTCCTTCTGTAGCTCCTGATTATTTTTAGTGACCCCGTTGAGTACTTGGAATACCTACTAGGAGGCGCTGTTTGCTTTTCTTGTCCCTTGATGGTTAATTCAATAAAGCAAACTTGCAGCTTCTCTTAAATGTGTATTTGCATGTAGGATGGCAACTGCTGCGAGTTTAAATTGAAGAGAAATCGGCCTGTCGCTGATCAAGCAGAAATGAATGGACGTCCGAAGATGTTTTTTCTTTGTGGTTCCTAAAATGCCCCATGGATGATAGGGCCGTACAAGTCAATGGGTCTCAATTAAAATGCATCTGTTTCACCACTCTTTTGCTGAGGTACTGGAAAGGCGGGCAGGGATGTTAAGCATTGTGGTCGTGTGGGGTTGAGGGGGCGGGGGCTGCAACCCGACCCTTGTCTAAACTGCGATTGCAGGGGGAGGAAAGAGGGGAATGGACGGGGGAAAAGGCAGGTAAAAAGATAGATGATGGATGCGGACGCAAAACTGGTGGGAGAAGAGATCAAATATATTGGGGCAAAGACTGGGGAAAGCACCAGACACGTGAGATTTAATCATCGGCCGATCCCCGGTGTAATAAAAAGTTCACAGACCTCTTTGGGTGACTCTATTAACCAGGGGAGCCCAGGTACAAAAAGCGGCCGCGAAATTAAATGAAAAGTGGCCTGGAAACGCATTCCTTTGAAGTGTGAAAGGCGGGAGCACATTGGCGGGGGAGCAGCAGCCTTTGGGGGAGCGAGTGGGAGGGAACACCATATGGGTGTGTGATTGAGAAGTGAGCTCAAGCGCGCGCTGGGGAAGCGTCGCGCTTGAGTAACTCACATGCATTGGGGACAATACTCTCTGGTTTCAAGAGCTGTTTTGCCTACTATACTCTCGCAGAACAATGCATGCGCGTTGGTTCAGCGTGACCTAAAAAGATAAGGAAGTCATAGAACTCTTGAGAGACAAAGGGTAGCATCCTCTTTGATTTACTTAAGCACGACTATTCCTGAATTTTGGCGCTTCCTAAATAAAGCATGGATTCTTATAACTCCCTTTTTAAAACCTGGATTTTTTTTCCTTCTCTCAAGTGTTTGGTTTGCCATCTTTTGGATTATTTTCCAATAAATACCTTAGATTTGGTGATGGTTGTCATTCTTGTTTGTTAAGACTGTAAGAAATCAAGAGCTCTTCATTTATGTAGAGGCAATATAAACCTTTTGTTACTAATCTAAAACTGGTGTAAGTTAAACAAATAAAATATAATTATGTAAAGATATTTTTCGACAGAGGTTACTAGGTGAAATTTGCTATAACTGTAAGTACTTATCTCTATAATATGATTACATACACATACACACTCACACACATTTGTATCTTCTACTGTAGGAAATACTCTACCGTCAGCGTAAATCAAAGACAGAGTTACAAGTACTGAGGGTGTGATTAGATCCAGGAAGGAGAAAAACACAGTTTGTTTGGAGTCAATTTCAGTGCTGATTTGCTCAATAATTCTCATTACGTTATTGCCTTGGTTCAGGAAATGTTGTAAGGCTGAACAATTAATTTCTCCTGATAAACCGAAGATCCTCACAAGTATTTATTTCTCTTACAATTCTCCTTTCCCCCTGAGAGTTTGATTAGTGGTCTCAAGGAGTTTCAGGAACTCTAGGATCCTCTAGTGAGGAAGTTGACAGCGAAACAATGTGTGGCATTCTTGCCGAATGGTAAATCTTTGTGACAATAACCCACAGTTTAGCAGTCTATCAGCCAAGTCTGCACCAGGTATATTGGTGGTTTTGTTGGTATTCCATACATGTTCAGACTTACAGTTGTGTTTTGTCTCTTGGTAGCCCCACCAGGTTGGGCTCCAGCGCCTAACAGATAAAAAACACAATCTCCCACTTCTTTCTTCTTGTCACATGGGGGTATGTGACCCTACAGGCAGCATCATTGTGTTTTCAATCCTGATTTCAATCTGCAACACCATCAGATATAGCACCTAGCAGAGGTGGGGGGGTAACACCCTTACTCTGAACCCCCTCCCCACCTCCAGTCTCTGTCTGTATTACTCTGATAAGTGAGTGGTCAGTTCAAAAGGTTACACTAGTGTTGTTCAAAACTGTGCTGCCCTAGTGTACCCATTACAGCGATTCCTTTCCATGGAAAAGCAAAACTCATCTCACCTAAACTGGGTTATTGGCCACTGATCCGTCGAAAATTGGAGCAAACCCCGTCAAAGACCAATGGTGGAGGAAAACAATCTAAAAATGTGCATTGCCATAGAGAGGAGGAGTCACAATGTATTGTGACTCAAAAGACTTCTTTGAATAAGTTGCAACCGTATGAGCTCAATACTAGATGGCAGGAGTATGCACCTGTATCTAGAGCTACACGTGCAACAACTACGTATTTCTCTCCTCCTTCTTTGACGTTTCATTGCAGGAGTGGGCCTACCCCTTTGCTTCCCTTATACATTTCTCTGTTATCTCCTCTTCATACCTATTAGGAAGGTGTTGTCACCCTCCCCTCCAGCACAAGTCTGGAGACCCCTGTAAAAGGATTCAGCCCTTCTGAAGTATCCTATGGAAGCAGCAGGAAGGCTGCTTGCTGCAACTGAGAAACTAAATGCAATGAATGTAAATGCACTTATCAGTACCCATATAATGAGTTTTACAGTTTTCCTGCACATTGTAATGGAAACCTGGGCACTGAGAAACTAGTTAGTGGTTTCTCAAAGCATAGAGTCAAAGCACCATCTGTATTAAGCAGGGAAAAAGTAGGGGAGCAAGCGAAAAGCATATTCTCTCCAGTGTCGTTGCATGGGAATAAGTTATACACAGAGCTCAATGGTCATTTGCAGATTTCTTCCTTTTCCAGGAATGGCCATTCACAAAGAACACCGGACATTCTTAACAGCAGTAGACTTTTAAATAAAAGCTCAAAAACGGTTGAAATTCAGTGAGAGTGTTTAATTTAAATTAAAAAAGGGAAACAGAAAAAATAATGAATGCTCCTGTCAAAAGGCTGGGGCAGCTAAGCTCCAGGAGGACCTTGCTTCACAAGCCAAAAGTACAGCATGCAAATGAGTTGCTGAATCTGTGACTTCAAAAAGATGGCTATATTTTTCTCTAATGCATTTATGTTTTTCTTTCAAAAGGATCACTCTTGGATGGATAATTTGAATCACATGCCAAGTTAGTTTTAATTTGTAATTAATGTGTTCATTTAAAAGAAAAAGAAACAAGTATTACTCAATTTAAGATGTTGATCCCCAACGTGAGTAGGATAAATCAATCTGTGTTAATGACTATAAATAGAAATTTCATTTCTCTGCAATTCCTTTTTAAGTACCATCCTTCTAAATGATAAAACTTTGGCGCAGCGTTAGTGAAATATTGCCCAAGACAGACTGGTGACAGGTGTAAGCAACTTGAATTCTACTTTTCTGTTAAATACATGAAGACCACCTTCCGTATTCATTTACCTCGTAGATCTGGCTGTGTACGGACCCCTCCCATGGTCTGCCGGGGCATACGAAGGGAAGTCCGCAGTGGAGTGTGTCTCTGCTCATCTAGGTAAGCGAGGTCCTCCAGGTGGGCAGAACTGGTGGCTGAAAAGAAGAGCGGGAAGTGCCATAAGTATTAGAAAACAACACGAGTCTCACAATTTACTTTCACACATTTTTCGTGCATAAAGGACTTATCCGCAGCACTTTCGTATACTACAATGAAGCGGCATACTCTAATTCTCAGTCTGATTAATTAAGGGGGTTGGACGCCCACAAAAGAACGACTGCTCCTGAGATACACTTATGTAATAAAAACACATTTGGAAAATAGGTGACAGCAAACTGATTTCCTGAAAATGAATGCTGATATCATTGGCTATCCTGCATACTTTCTAGGTATGTACTCATCTGTAATCTGATTTTGGCCAAGGTTTGCATGGCATAAGGAGTCAGCCTGACCCCAAATACAGATAGTGCAGCAGATTTCTGACACTTTCTCCAGTGGGAACCTGCGTTCTTGGGATTTATATGTGGGTTTTTCATATGGAAGGGGATGTTAGGAATAAGCCGAGTATAGGAAACTCAAGGAACGCTTTCTCCAGTACCTACGGTTGGCAGCCTGTG
This sequence comes from Lissotriton helveticus, assembly GCF_964261635.1. NCBI lineage: Eukaryota > Metazoa > Chordata > Amphibia > Caudata > Salamandridae > Lissotriton > Lissotriton helveticus. Next base: position 1,783,601,040 of record NC_136065.1, read on the forward strand.
GAAGGCACGTCCACGGGAACATTCCAACGCTTCAAATATCTTTAGCAATGAAATGTGGGCTAAAAATATTGGAACATACATTATAACATCCTGCACCTAACCGTATATTTATTTTCATTGTTGGTAAGATGCAGGCATTCGCTGAAGCACCTTGAAGACTCGCCATGAATAATAAGAACACATTTGAATTCATCCCTCTTAACTTCTGAAAGATCTCCAGCTGCGGTGGGCTCTGGGACTAGTCTGATCATACCACCAATCTGATTGCTTGCTTCGAAATCATGTACATACCTGAACTGAGCACCATACTGTAGTGAAGTACATCCTTGCAGGAAAGGACAACCTAAAGGGGACCAAGTTGGGGAGTCCTTATATCCCACCATGGAAGGGACCCTTATGACCCAACCCATTCAACCTAGCTGGGACAGCGGGTGTCTCTTCCTTGGCAAGGGAGTGCAGAGTTACACTGGCACTCGCATTCACCTCGTCGGTGGCTGGGAGCACTATATAAACGCAGTTGCATTTCATCTTTACTCCAACACCCTTGAAAAAGTCCAAACATGGGTGTTGAATCATCATCTAAAAGTCAACCCCTCGTAAACTGAGTTTCTTTTAATCTCACCTAAGAAAATCCACATATCTGCAATGCTTAAAATTGGCACGTACTGTCCCGTGGTGAGTGCCTGCACCTCTTGATTTGAAATGGAGGGTACCTGCACTTCTCAGAAGTAAAAAGGTACTCTAGATAGAGAGTACCTACAATGTTCTATATACATTTAAAGCGCTGCCTATCTGTCCAAACACGGATAAAATACTGTTAGTTATTTTATTTATTGTTTCGGCTGACAGCCTTATAATATATTTTAAAAAAAACATGCCATATAGGGACAATTCAATAAAAACCTGTGCACATCAATATATCAATAAAGTCGTTAAAAAACATACAGAAGACAGAAACGTGATTTTTCTTCGAGGGCGTACGTCCTGAGAATAAGAGCATGTTTGAATTCTTCCACCACAGTACAGTGCAAGTGCAATGGGATAGGTACATATTATCGTCAGAGGCTACCTCCTAAATATAAACTTATACATCACTGTTGGTTAAAAACAAAGAAAGTTAAGAATTTACTTTTTTCCAGTTGTAGGCAGTTTTCCCCACACCTAAGATGTAAAAGTACAGTGCAGAGAAATGGTGCAAAATTATTCGACCTATACATAAAATTAGGATATGTTCCATGAATTCTTTGGGCACGGAACATATCATGTCATGGTGCAAGTGCGTTGGGGAAGGAACATATTACAGTCAAAGGTTACCTCCTAAATATAAACACTATCTACACAACACTATTAGCTATGGAAACATAGGGAGTTGAGTATTGTCTTTTTTCCAGTTGTAAACAGCTTGTCCATCCACCTAGGAAGTAAGAGTGTTGTACATTAAAGTAGTGCAAAGTAAATCTACTGATCCATACAATTATGTGTTCCGTGGAAGAAACAATCAATTTCATAAAGGTTACCTACTTAAGCATACTTCTAGAGTGGAGGGCAACTCTTTCAAGCAGGGCCACATAACCCATAAATATGACGCTACAGAGGTAACCACATTCACATCACCTGATTTGATACATACAGCCATTGCTGGTTTCACACATCTGACGCCATAGTGTTTGAAAAGGGGAAGAAGCCATCTCGGCCGGGCGGCTACATATTTATTGCAAAGCAGCATAAAATGGGTTAGGTTATCCAGACCACCAACAGTAGACTCACAACAATCAAATCGGCCATCAAACATTTGTATACGTATCAAGAAATCCCTAGTTGGAAGGATCAAATACTGGACTCTCCTGAACTGTAAACTGTCTTGTTTAATTCATTATAAAGCAGGTCTAGAAGTCCGATAATACAAAGGAAGAAAAAAAAGGATTGGAGCAGCAAATTACACATGGGCCTGTGAAACTTTGCGGCTATACGTGGGTATAAATTAAAAAAAAAAACATATGTATGATCTCCACAATGCAAGAATACACCAAGCCAAAGATGATTTTAGTACATCTATAGTCGGACGGTTTGATAAGAAATGGCGAAAGGGATGCAAGAGACAGAAGTAAGTCTTTCAACGCCAGTTCTCTCCAAACAAAGGAGAATGATTCTGGTCAGCGCTTAGTGTTGGTTGAAGTATGGCGCTTTCTTGCCATTTTCGCAACCCAAACACGCTTTAGGAATAAAAATACAGGTACAGACTCCGAAACACAGCACTGAGAATTTGTCGTCAGTGATATGTCCCTTCTTTATCAAAATTGTCTCCGGCGACCCTCCAAACAGGTTAGATCTTGTACTTACCGTCTCTCTTTCTGTAGTCCCCGAATGATGTTTATTAGATTGAACAAAAAATTATTTATCAGTCTTGATTTTTTTCTCCAAAAGTCCCTTTTCCTAGTTTTAAAATGTTTTCATGCATGTCCTAGTATCACCGAAAGGGCAAGAAAGTGACTCAAAAGAAATGCGTTACTTACCTGTAACAGCAGTTATCCAGTATTGGTGTCTTTCATAGATTCACATGCCTGAATCATTCCCCGTCGTCGAGATGGGTGTCCCCGGTACATAGAAAAGTAATGTCCTATAGACATACATAGAGAAAGTAGGCCTAAGGGCCTTGCCTTAGTAGCCTATCTATGTCCTTTTGTAAAAAGGACCAAATTCCAGTAGGTAGCCAATCAGCTACCACCTCCCTCTAGAACCTTCCTGTCAGCAGCCTCAGTCTCTCAGATTTTCGTACGCACTAAGCTAGGTAGGCGTAATACATGTTAGAGAGAGAGAGGTGAGCCCTTCCAGGGGAGGCGGGAGGGTTGCATGTGAATCTATGAAAGACACCAATACTGAATAACTACTGTTACAGGTAAGTAACGCATTTCTTATCCAGTATTATGGGTGTCTTTCATAGATTCACATGCCTGAATCAGAGTACCAAGCAATACATTATGCACATTTCTGATGGAACATCATAAGCAGTCTGAGATAATACATATCATGCGACTAAGAACCATCAATAAATAACAAGAAGTAAGTAAATAAATGTGCATACCAGTGAAGGATGGTGGGAAGGAGGAAGGCTCACCTCACTGGAATAGGTGGCGAAGCACAGCCTGGCCCACGGCTGCATCCTGCATCAGTTCCGTATGCAGGCAGTAATGCCTGGTGAAGGTATGCGGCGATTTCCAGGTCGCCGCCCTGCAAATGTCCAGTATCGGCACTCCAGCGAATAGCGCCGTTGATGTGGACACAGCTCTTGTAGAGTGAACTCTAACCTTGGAATGTAATGGCCGTCCGGCCTTGTCGTGGCAAAAGGCAATTGCCGAAGATATCCATCGTGAGATACTTTGTTTGGAAAGTGGCATGCCTTTTCTAGGCCTGCTGAAGGCGATGAAAAGCTGATTAGTTTTTCTGAAGTTCTTTGTTTTGTCCAGGTAAAACTTGAGACACCTCTTCAGATCCAGAGAGTGCAGGGATTTTTCCGCTGCAGTGCTGGGATTTGGGAAAAATGAACGGAGGACCAGAGGTTCATTAAGGTGGAAGTCCGACGGGACTTTAGGAATAAATCGAGGATTAGTTCTTAAAATCACTCTATTTTCCTTGAATTGCATTTAAAAATACATTTGAAGACACCGTGCACGTGCACATCTCCTGTCCGGGCAGGCACGACGAGCAGGAGACAGGGAGGGAACAAAACATGTCTCCCTTCCTATGAAAAGCACGCATTTTGGACCTGCGCCAATTAGAAGCATGGGTGGAGCTTCCACCCCGGCTTCGGAAGAGAAATTGCAACAATAGATCTCGCAAAGCGAGCAGCGCAAATCGCAGTGTCGCTAGGCAAGGCCTAAAAACGAAGTTACAATGCTCCTGTTCCATATAAATGTCTCGCTGTCAGCCTTTTAGGCCTCCATAGATCAGTTTTGGTTAGTTATTACTAACCGACTTTATTCACTGTGACTTTTGTTCTTTGTCTTTATGTGATTCATTCAATGGATTTGTTCAACATTCATTGCTACTTACTCAGGCTCTGTTTTAAAGCAATCTAATGTCCTACAGCCAAGTCTGCAATATAGAAAACTGCATAATTTATAAATGAATGTCACCCTTTCAGCATGGCGTCCAGAAACATAATTCGCTCGAGCCAGCTCACTTGAAGAGCTACGTGGACACAGTTGTGAACTATACTGTGTGTTTGCCCACTGGTTCCCGACTTCTATTACGGAGTCTACTATCGTCTTTTGGGCACCCCCCAAGTCTATCGTACATCCTGAAATTAAAAGATACACATTTGTTAGACGAATATACTTCTCTGAAGGTGCCGTTTTGTTCAAGACGATCTAACCAGGGAAGCAAGAGGAAAGCTACAGTGCGAGACACATACATCCTGTGTACTCACAAAAATAATTAAGAAACAGATACAGGTCCTACATTTTTGGATCACCAGTACAGCGTAACTATATCACTGTCTCAGCCCCATAAAGATATGGTCGTGGCCCTCCTGATGAAGGCACACTAAATGCTGAAACGCACGTTGAGAAGATCCATCTTATAGCCACCACTTTTTCATTAGGTGTTCATTAACTATTTGATGTTTTTTTATTCTATTCTAGATATTGTTATATTAGTATGTGATTGTTTTTATGTAAACTATGTCCAGTCATAATTATGTTGTCCTTCATCAATGTACTGTCTGAGCTGTTTTTTCAAAAGTTTCTAATACAAGTAAAATAAAATTGATAAATGTTTTAATATAGTCTAATTGGGTTCACACTGAGTTCTTTAGATCGTGATCCTGTTTCAGAAATGAGTTGTTAATTTGTCTGAACCGATTAATTGCCTAGGGATTTGCTCTCAAATGTATCACTTCCTATGAAAAGAACGCATTTTTGAACTGTGCCAATTAGAAGCATGGGTGAAGCCTCCACCCCCCCACTTCAGAAGAGAAATCGACAATAGATCTCGCACAGCGAGCAGCGAATGCCCTACGTCGCAAGGCGAGACCTAAAAACAAAGTAAAAATGCTCCTGTTCCATATAAAGGTCTCTCTGTGAGCCTTTTAGGCCTCCATAGATCAATTTTGGTTAGTTATTACTAACAGACTTTATTCACTGTGACGTTTGTTCTTTGTCCTTATGTGATTCATTTAATGGATTTGTTCAACATTCTTTGCTACTTACTCAGGCTCTGTTTTAAAGCAATCTAATGTCTTAGGGCCAAGTCTGCGCTAGAGAAAACTGCATAATTAATAAATAAATGTCACCCTGTGTGAAAATAGCAGGTCTGAGGTTAAAACCCTCCCTGGCTGCTGGAATTCTGAGAATTTAGTCTTGCGCCAAGTTTGGGAACTCAGAACATATTAACGTAGGTCTGGAAGCAGAGTCATGATTTCTCTGAGGAAGACGTTCTGTGGTACGGTAATTAAAGACATGGACATAGAGGAAACATACTCCAAGGGCCAAGTCAATTACTCCATTGGGGGTGGAATACATAGAGCTGGTCGGGACAGAGACACACGCAGAAATACATAAATATATTTAAACACTTCAAGCATTGCATTGCACTTGAACTCGCTGTTGCAAATTGCCTAACGGCAATTGGTCACTCCTAAGGTATCAAATGGCCACTTTCTAAACTCCGTTGGAAAGTTGTGTATAAAGTGTTGATGCGTCTCAATCCTTTCTGTCAATGCCATGGAGCCATTGGCACACCGACTTCGGGTAAAAGGACTCTGCTGGGGCACTACCCATTAAGTGTTGGTGTATGCTGATAACTTTCTGCTGTAACTCCGGATGCTGCAGCAGACATTGAGTCGATATCCACGATTTTCTGGGATTTCAAGGAGGCAGTGAGCCTACGCGTAAGTTGGGGGAAGTCAGCTGTCTTCCCACTGAAATGGGACACGGCCCCGGGCTGTACACTTGGGCTGTGTGCCGCTGAAATGGACTACAGCAGCAGTCCGTTACCTAGGCATCACACTGTACCACTCACAATAGGAATTATTTGAAGGCAATTTCTATCCCGCTTTTGAAGGCAATTTGAAGCGGGCCTTTACGTCCCTCAAATCTCAAACGCGATTCTGGTAGCGACTACCCCTCTCCCACAGTGGCAAAATCGTTCTGTCAAAAATTATCGTTCTTCCACACCTATTATATTATTTTGTGAATGTGCCGGTATATCCCCACAGGCAAATTTTCAGAGAACTGGTTCTGATGCTGGGAGACCTATTCTGGGACAGGAAAAGGCAGCTGGTAGCACTCAACAAGCTCCAGTGGCCGGTAGGCCAGGACGAACAAGGTGCTCCATCCTGTGAGTCCTATTACCTTGCGGTACTGCATCAGTAGTATTCAGACGGTTAGCAGGAAAGAATTTATACAAGACTAATATCGGGAACGGCCCCTCCCCCTTTATATTCTTCACCAACTATTAGACCCAAGAGCTAAAATACATTGCTTCTGGTCCTTACCCGTCTGGGTGGCCAAGAAGTGCCTCGCCAAGATCTTTCAACTGACAAAACACATGAAACCCTTTTACTCTACCATTCCTCTTCAAGGGCTACTTTGACCCCCCTGTACTCTTCACATGGCGTGAGTTGTCCACATGGCATGAGTGAGTGCTCCCAGAAGACAGCAGGCTGCCTCTTCCAAAGCGAAAGCATGCTTACATTTGACCAACTGCGTCAACACCATGGCATCCGTCTAGCCCAGTTTCTCCTACATGGGCGACTACTTGCAACGATCCGGAGTCTGTTGCACATGCCTCCACTCATGCCATTATACATGCTCTGCACACCATGGGGACAGCGCGCCACCAGGTAACATGGCTCTAAAAGCCATCAGAGAATACACCGGAACCTCCCTGACACACGCACTTCTGACACATTTTGGAGGAGGATCTGACGCGCACCCTACTCAACACTGAAAGGACTATGACCCTAGAATCACCCAAAACATTTCCCCAATACGCGATTCAAAAACATAAGGTGCTTCAACTGTGCATATCTCACACCCTCACGGTTAAACTGTACCTTCCACAAAGGCCACCTAAAGTGCCCCAAATGTCAGGCCCAAAAAGCTGACCTCCAGCACGTGTTATAGTCACACCCTAATATCGACAACTATTGTCACACTACACACGACACCCTAGTCACCATTACAAAGCTTACATTGCTGAATTCATGGGAAGCAACAGTCCAGGGAATCTTTAAAAAGAGGAAGAATCATAAAGTACGGGCACGCTTTGCCAATCTCGCTTTATTGCTTGCTAAGCGTCTTCTCACCACTCACTGGAGAGCCAAACAACCCCCAGAGATTCCCCAATGGCACAGGGCACTCCTCGTTTGAGGAGAAGTAGAAAGCACTGCTCTACACTGAGAGGTAGCCAGACGCCTCCGTAAGCGACCCATAGCAGCAGCCGGGGACACTATGATTACCCAATTCTGGGAACTGATTCCCCCTATGACTCCCCCATTCCCCCCACTTGAGCTACCTCTAACAATCTATTGTGGCAGTTACCGTCTACAAATATCACCAACCCTGCAGCCCTTTTTCACCACCTTGCCATAGGTCACGCGCCTTCTCCCCCAGGAAACTATCAGGAGGAAACCTGGTAGCCTATGCAGGTACCGCTCTAAGTACTACCACCCCTTGGCACTCTCCAGCCACACTCACTACTCCTGTACTTTCCATTTGCAACCTCGCTTGTGCCATCCCCTTTGCTACTCCCCTCCATATGCAACCCCTACCCAGTTTCCCCATCTCCTCGTCTGACAAACGAGGTTTTACACATTGTACCAATTACCATAGATTAACCGGGACCAATACACTCTAATCCTCACACTGTAATGTTCATGCGCTTGTAACATATGTATTCAAATGCTCAAAATATAATATTGTATCACCTGAACTTAGTGTCTCTATGAATAGCTCCAATATTGCTCGAACCGATTGTCATAATTGTTTATCCTCCCTTGTTTCTTAATACTGTAACAGTTGAAAGAGCCTAGGAAGTGGGCACCAATATTACGGAGGATAAATGGGTGTCTTATTTTGCCACCATTTTTAAAAGCACATCCACCCTGTCGCATATGCCAGCTAAGACGCCAAATGAGGATGTAGTTGTGTTCTCTGCAAGAGAAGTGGAGGAGGGCATTATTAACCCTCACAAAGAAGAAGGCTCCAATCCTGGTTGCGGTGGGTAACGCCGCGGCTAAAGAAGGATGCCCAACATCTTGAGGAGTTTCCACAATCGTGCCAGTGTTCAAAAAGGGAGACCGTAGTTGCACTATGAATTATAGGCCAATCTCCCTAATTGACTCAGTTGTAAAGGTTATAGGGGGAGTCATATTAAAGAGACTGACAGCTTGGGCGGAAGAGAATAAGATCATCTCGGATATCCAGTATGGGTTCCGCCCAGACCACTCGACCATGGCACAATGCCTTAATCTCTATTTGATTCTTGCAAAGTACACCATCGCCCGCCTAGGGTCAATCTATATGGCCTTCATGGATCTTTTATCCGCTTTTGACTGTGTCAATCGGGGAAAGTTGTGGCAATCCATGAGGGCCATGGGAGTGGAGTCAAATCTGGTGGACTTTCTGATGGAACTACATAGAGACACAAGGGTAAACATTAGATACGCCTTAGACCTTAAGGTAACCAGGAATTTTAATACCGAAAGGGGGTGCGACAGGGGTGTATTTTGGCACCTTTCTTTTTCAATCTCTACATTAATGATTTAGAAGGAGCACTGCTGGAAACAGGGGCTGACTACCCGTATGTGGGACGGCGGGGCCTGCCCGTCTTGCTATATGCAGACAACGCAGTCCTCTTGGCCCGTACCCCTAAAGGGTTACAAACCCTACTTGATGCTTTCCATGGGTTTATGGACGATAGAGATCTGCCATAAACAATTCTAAATCCTACGTGATGCAGGTAGGGTTGCCCCCAAAAAGACAGTACCCCTTCAAGGTGAATAGTGATAGAGTGCCAATATGCACGACCTTTTCCTATTTGGGCGTCCTACTAGATGATCGCCTGAATTGGGCCGCACTGTTAAACAAGAAAAGGGGAGAGGTTACCAGGTTTAACGCTGCGCTATTTGGCTTTGCAGCTAAAATGGGCAACCGCTCGATGGCGGCAATGTTAAAGATCTACCGAGCTAAGAGCGTATCTATAGCTAGTTACAGGAGCGATTTATGGACTTGAGGGCTTACAGGTGACGGAAAACCACTTTTTAAAACGGTTGTTGTGTGTTCCAAAAGGGACTGCGAACTTAACAGTACATGAAGAAACTGGCACCCCATACATCTGCGACATTTTGGCTATGCGTCCCCTAACCTTTTGGCTCAAATGTTGGCTTAATAAACATCTCGATCTCACGCCTAAACTCCTAAAAGAGATCTTGAGCCTGGATTACATGACCCACATTCCGTGGATAAAATATTTACATAAGTGTTTTAGAGAGCTGGGACGCCCGGACCTGTTTTTAACACCCGATTGCATTGCCAGGGAAGATGTGGCTCTTGTAAAACACTCCTTCACTTTACGTAAAAAAAATGGAAAGAGAGGAGAAAGAATTGTTAAAGATTAGTGTTTGTAAACACACGATGCTTAAGACATGCCTAGATCTGGAGCCATATCTACAGTGGCCATTACCCGCTTATGAGCGATTTCTGCTAATCAGGTTTAGAATGAACTATTTCCATCTTTTACTAGCTGTTCCTGGGGATGTCATAAAGGGAAAGTGCTAGCACCCTGTGGCTGCGACAATATGTCTCCACAGGATCTGCTGCACTACATGTTTTTTTGCAGATTTTATGAAATGCCCAGGAGCTTTTATTTAAAAACCCTTTTAAAAAAGTTAAATTTTAAGCAGGCACGCCCCGCTCTCTACTACTTACAACTGTTAAAACCCGAATGTGTCCCTTTCGTGGCTGGCTTTCTGAAATGTTCACTGAAATACAGAAAATGTTTGGAACTCTAAATGAATTGGATAAAGTATCTTATGTTTTAACTATTTTTAAACATTTAATGGATCTCTGTGATGCCCCCCTTACACTATAAATTACTGAACACATACTATAATCATTGCTTTATAAGCTTGGGAATGTATATTTATAGTAAATATATACTGTGTATTTTAAATTGTGATTGTAATGTAGTCTGTAATTTGTAACTTTTATGGTTTCCTACTGTGTAAACCGAATAAAGTTTATTGAAACTACTGTTAACAGTGTTGACGTGTTGTTCCCTTCGTCGGACACAGATGTGAGCCCTGTGTATGAGTGAAGTGTGCATGTATGGACATGAGGAGCTACAGATAAACTCTGCTATGCCAGCAACTGTGAATGTAGCCAACAGAAACTGTGCAGTGATAGCTGGCTTGTTGTGGAAGCTTCTGCTTGGCTTAGGAAGGACACCCAGTTTTCACAGCAGGTAGTGAAACTATTCAGATGTTATAATTAGACAATACGAGGGGATTCCATACGCAATATTTTGAATACCGAAGCATTTGTGTAAAGTGTTACCATGTTCATTCTTAAGAGTCTGGTTACATTAGAAACCATCCACTCTTGAACAAAGCCATGTCGTCATGGTCCTCTCTCAGTCTTTCCTGCTTGCTGTATGGATTTCAATCTGATTCAAATACGGACTTGTTTAAGACATCCTTGGGAGATGGGGGTTGCAGAAAAAAATTGGGGGTGGTTCATGCTTACAGCATCCAACATATCAGATCATATGTCTTTCAGATTTGACACAATTTCATTTCAATCTTTTCCAAAACTTTATACAATTGCTTCAAGACTCGAGAGACAAACAGTTCCATAGGCTAATGCCTTAGGAAATGTCCCACAATAAAGCTTGATTTTTAACAGGAGATAGGAATGGACAACCTTAAATAGCTAGCAAAGACACCAGGATCTTGAAGAGACCCGTGGGCGCAAATGGGCAGCATTGAAAACTTCATCAATGTTCATACAATTGACAACGGTAAACAATGGATGTCACCTTCATGACTGCACATTTCGCTCTTTATATCTTCGGAACTCGTACGCACTGGTTTTATGTCTTTACCACACCAGTGGCTCAGGAGTGCTCTTGGATGGCTGTTTAATCTAACCTACTCAGCATGACCCCAGTACAGACTACAACCCTGGGGCCTTTTCATACAAGTGCTCTGGAGACGAAACAGGTGTTTGCGCCCACTTTGTGTGCCCCTGGGGCACTTTAGTATTACAGAAGGGGCCGCATGCGCCTGTGCGACCCCTTCTGTAATACCGATAGCAATAGCGCACATAAAGCACCAACACTATCTTCAGAGAGCGTTCCCTCATTTGCATGGGGGGGGGGACCAATAATTGACAGCTATCTAGCCTCGCGTCCACTGAGGAACGCGAAGGGACCAGAAAAAAAAGTACAGACCATGGTGACATATGCAGATGGTGAGGAGAGTCTGAACCTATAATCCAGAGGCATTTATGTAAAGGCTTAAAATAAATACACCTGGAATACTCTACATCAAAACCTGAGTGGTGCATATTGTTCTTCTGAAATTTATTTATCTGATGTTTTGTATAGTGGAAAAAGATCTCAAAGGGTGCAGAACACTTCACACACGTCACAGAGTCAGTGCTGACCTGGGAAAAAGAAAATCACCAAACTACCAAGTTACGTGAAATAACCTAGAAGGGTCATAAGTACGGGCCTGTTGTAGTAACATGTACCTTTGCACAAGTGTCTTAGGGCCATATGTATCAAGGTACTAATTAGCGATTCTGTAATAGCGATTTTTAAGAAATAGTTACTTCAGAATCGCTAATTGGTATGTATCAAGAAAATTGCTATTTTTTGATATTCCTTAATTGCGAATTCGCAATTAAGGAATACTTTCCCATTCATTTCCATGGGCCAGGAGGCCCATAGGAATGAATGAGAAGTTATTCTCAATTTGCGATTCGCAATTTGCTAATCGCAAATTGAGAATAATTTCAAGGGTGCAGGGGTGTCTAAAGGACACCCTGTTGCACCCCTGAAATATGCATGGGTGCACATGTGGCGCACATACATGCCCTAGGGGCATGTATGTGCGTCACATGGCACTTTGAAAAGTGCAAAAATTTCCATTTTTCAAGGAATTCGCAACTTACCACCAACTAGAAGTTGGTGGTAATTTGTGATTCCTTAAGGCCATTTAGCAAATTTTTTTGGCTTCTTACATTGCATTTAAGGAATCGCAAAATTTGCGATTCCTTAAATGGAATCGCAAAATAAGGAATCGCAAATTTTGCGATTCCTTAATTTGCATTCAGATTTGGGTGATACATATCATTTTGCGAAAATGCGTTCGCAAACGCAGAAATTCTGCGAATTTCGGCGTTTGCGAACGCATTTGGGCATGATACATATGGCCCTACATAATCTACTACCCAAGTATATTGGAGCTGCCCTGGCACCAAGACATGAGGTTGCTTACCAATCCAATCCAATCCAAAAATTCTTTATTTCGGCCATTTGAGACCATAAAAGATACATTAAAAAACAAATAAAACACATGGAAACATACAGCGTAAAAACATGGCAAGGAGCGAAGGACTAATTAATTCAGTGCCTATTAAAGTCTGAGAAACTGGGGACCCAGTTAGCTACAGTTCATTACAATCCATTACACTTTTAGTAAAAGGTTATCCTTTCAGTACTTTTCCCCTTATCTGCCACATGGCCATTAAATACTTGGCTACCGCAAAAACAAAATAGTGCAGGGTACTTGTCTTCAGGATTCTGTATGACTGTAAATAGTTTCTAATGCCCAGATTCCTACACAGTGGCGCTAGCCAGTACTTTCTCGGTCTATTGTAAGCAGTGCAGAAAAACAGCATGTGTAGTTCGTCCTCCTCATTTGTACTGCACCCAGGACAGTTTTTATCAACCAACGTTGTCCATTTGCTTGTGAATGTTTTGAGGGGCAGTGTACCAAACCTCCACTGAATAAAAAGTTTCCTTGCAGTGATAGAAAATATAATATCCATATAACCTTCAAAATAAAAAGAACTTTTGGTGGCCAAAAATTGTTCGGTGAGGGTGCCGACGTTTGGTACACACACAAGCGAAATTAGGCTTTTGTCCTTAAAAATCTTGGTGAGCATTTTGCGGGACACCCCTAGACAACCTCTTTCGGGATCATCCCACAGCTCAGCCAATCCCAGTCGATAGAATTCTCGTTTAACATATGCCACCCATGGAATTCTGTCGCAATGGTTAAGGTTCAGGACGTGCTTGAGATCTTGCCTGTAATGAGAAAGTTCACCAGTGGACCAAAGCTTGTGCCAGAACCTCAGTGGTTTTAGAGCCAATTCATCCCCTATTGAAGGGAGCCCCAAATCCAGTCTCAGTGGTAACAAGGGTGTAGCCGGGCTGATGAGAGGTGTTACCTCGAAACCGGGCCGGTCCTCAGATGCTTGTTTCCGTTCTGGGAAGGACATGGCTTTTGTAGTTCGGACTGGACTGTTCCCATGGGGCACTGGGTCAGCGCTGATTTGCATATCGCCATTGTCTAACCCAGGGTGGTGTGGAGTGGAAAAACGATGGATTTGGGCCCAGATCTTTGGACTGGGGTGAATGTGTGACATTGATCCACATTCTGTCCATCATTGTTGTGTTTGCAATTACCGCTCTAAGTGTACTGGGGATGCTCAGACGTGAGTCCCAGGCCCTCCACACCACTGGAATCAAGCTAGCCGGGCTGATGAGAGGTGTTACCTCGAAACCGGGCCGGTCCTCGGATGCTTGTTTCCGTTCTGGGAAGGACATGGCTTTTGTAGTTCGGACTGGACTGTTCCCATGGGGCACAGGGTCAGCGCTGATTTGCATATCGCCATTGTCTAACCCAGGGTGGTGTGGAGTGGAAAAACGATGGATTTGGGCCCAGATCTTTGGACTGGGGTGAATGTGTGACATTGATCCACATTCTGTCCATCATTGTTGTGTTTGCAATTACCGCTCTAAGTGTACTGGGGATGCTCAGACGTGAGTCCCAGGCACTCCACACCACTGGAATCAAGCTAGCCGGACTGATGAGAGGTGTTACCTCGAAACCGGGCCGATCCTCGGATGCTTGTTTCCGTTCTGGGAAGGACATGGCTTTTGTAGTTCGGACTGGACTGTTCCCATGGGGCACAGGGTCAGCGCTGATTTGCATATCGCCATTGTCTAACCCAGGGTGGTGTGGAGTGGAAAAACGATGGATTTGGGCCCAGATCTTTGGACTGGGGTGAATGTGTGACATTGATCCACATTCTGTCCATCATTGTTGTGTTTGCAATTACCGCTCTAAGTGTACTGGGGATGCTCAGACGTGAGTCCCAGGCACTCCACACCACTGGAATCAAGCTAGCCGGGCTGATGAGAGGTGTTACCTCGAAACCGGGCCGGTCCTCGGATGCTTGTTTCCGTTCTGGGAAGGACATGGCTTTTGTAGTACGGACTGGACTGTTCCCATGGGGCACAGGGTCAGCGCTGATTTGCATATCGCCATTGTCTAACCCAGGGTGGTGTGGAGTGGAAAAACGATGGATTTGGGCCCAGATCTTTGGACTGGGGTGAATGTGTGACATTGATCCACATTCTGTCCATCATTGTTGTGTTTGCAATTACCACTCTAAGTGTACTGGGGATGCTCAGACGTGAGTCCCAGGCACTCCACACCACTGGAATCAAGCTAGCCGGGCTGATGAGAGGTGTTACCTCGAAAGCGGGCCGGTCCTCGGATGCTTGTTTCCGTTCTGGGAAGGACATGGCTTTTGTAGTTCGGACTGGACTGTTCCCATGGGGCACAGGGTCAGCGCTGATTTGCATATCGCCATTGTCTAACCCAGGGTGGTGTGGAGTGGAAAAACGATGGATTTGGGCCCAGATCTTTGGACTGGGGTGAATGTGTGACATTGATCCACATTCTGTCCATCATTGTTGTGTTTGCAATTACCGCTCTAAGTGTACTGGGGATGCTCAGACGTGAGTCCCAGGCACTCCACACCACTGGAATCAAGCTAGCCGGGCTGATGAGAGGTGTTACCTCGAAACCGGGCCGGTCCTCGGATGCTTGTTTCCGTTCTGGGAAGGACATGGATTTTGTAGTTCGGACTGGACTGTTCCCATGGGGCACAGGGTCAGCGCTGATTTGCATATCGCCATTGTCTAACCCAGGGTGGTGTGGAGTGGAAAAACGATGGATTTGGGCCCAGATCTTTGGACTGGGGTGAATGTGTGACATTGATCCACATTCTGTCCATCATTGTTGTGTTTGCAATTACCGCTCTAAGTGTACTGGGGATGCTCAGACGTGAGTCCCAGGCACTCCACACCACTGGAATCAAGCTAGCCGGGCTGATGAGAGGTGTTACCTCGAAAGCGGGCCGGTCCTCGGATGCTTGTTTCCGTTCTGGGAAGGACATGGCTTTTGTAGTTCGGACTGGACTGTTCCCATGGGGCACAGGGTCAGCGCTGATTTGCATATCGCCATTGTCTAACCCAGGGTGGTGTGGAGTGGAAAAACGATGGATTTGGGCCCAGATCTTTGGACTGGGGTGAATGTGTGACATTGATCCACATTCTGTCCATCATTGTTGTGTTTGCAATTACCGCTCTAAGTGTACTGGGGATGCTCAGACGTGAGTCCCAGGCACTCCACACCACTGGAATCAAGCTAGCCGGGCTGATGAGAGGTGTTACCTCGAAACCGGGCCGGTCCTCGGATGCTTGTTTCCGTTCTGGGAAGGACATGGCTTTTGTAGTTCGGACTGGACTGTTCCCATGGGGCACAGGGTCAGCGCTGATTTGCATATCGCCATTGTCTAACCCAGGGTGGTGTGGAGTGGAAAAACGATGGATTTGGGCCCAGATCTTTGGACTGGGGTGAATGTGTGACATTGATCCACATTCTGTCCATCATTGTTGTGTTTGCAATTACCGTTAACAAAGAGGCAAAACAGGGTCGGCGCGAGAACGGAGCCCTGTCTTACCCCCCTGAGAACTGGAAATCTAGATGACAACGCCCCATCCCTCCCGCACCTAACCTGGGCAAAATTACCATCGTGGAGCCTAATTATTGCCTGTAGCAGCTGTGGAGGAACACCTAACTCCCTGAGCACCGCCCATAATTTCTTGTGAGGTACTAAATCAAATGCGGACTTCAGGTCCACAAACACCATGTACAGACTCCCCCCCTCGATCCCCACTGTTTTCCAGTAAAGAAGGAGGCGGAAAATCTGGTCCAGGGTGGACGTGTTTTTACTGAAGCCCACCTGTAGCGGACTAAGGATCGCATTGTCCTCCATCCAGTCAAGGAGATGGTCCAACAAAAGACGGGCAAAAAGTTTTTGGGGTACATCAATAAGGCTGATCGGCCTGTAGTTGGCCGGGAGCAGAGGAGAGCCCTTTTTAAAAATCGGTACTATCTCTGCCCCCAGCCAAGTACAGGGGATCTCCATCCCTCCCAAAATAGAATTGAAAATAATTAGGAAATAGGGACCCCAGATCTCTGGTTGGTGTCTAAACAAATCTCCAGGAAGTTTGTCGAGACCTGGAGCCTTCCCCAGCGCTAATCTCTCCATAGCATTTAATACCTCACCCAGCGTCAATTCTAGTTTTTCTTCGGGCTCAGGGGGGCTGTCAAGAACTGCCTCTGTGGGAATTACAGAAGTATCTTGATACAATTTACTAAAATGTGATTCCCATACTGAGGCAGCGATATTTGGCTCCACCGCTGATTTCGGCTCGCCTGTACCTGTATGGATTAGAGACCAGAATTTTCTTGAATCCCTGGTTTCCAGTGCCAAAGATAGGTCATGCCATCTATCCCAATCCCATTCTGACTTTGCATGGGCGATGGCTTCCCTATATTTCCGTCTCAACTCAGATACTTTGTTCTTGTCGGTGCCAGACTTGATCATAAGGATCAGCTCGGTTTTTATCTTTTTACATGTGGAATTGTACCAAGCTGAGGTTGGTGTCCTCTTCTTCCTACTCACTGCCTCAGAGTAGAAAACCTCTCCTAAGCTTCCCACTAGGTCTGCATGGATTTGGGCGAGTTTCTCATTAAAATCAATAGCTCTGGGTTTATTAATCAGTTCATCCATTTCAACTAACTTTGGGAGTGCCAAGTCATAAATTTTCGTGATGCACTCTGTTGAACTTACTAATTTCCCCCATCTTACCCTGCGTCTTCATTTGTGTCAGTCGGTGGCGTCCCTTCTTCGGGCACTGGGTGCACCATATCTAAGCAGAGAGCATTATGGTCGCTATCTGCTCTTTCAATTACCCTAAAGTCCAGAACCTTGGAACACATGCTTGTGTCTACAAAAATGTAGTCCAAATGCGACTCGTGGTCCTTCCTATTGAAAGTACACATTGAAGGGGTATCAGATGGAGTACGCCCGTTACAGGCCCTCAGGGCGTAGTTCAAGGTTAGGGACGTAATCTGCACCGCTAAGGGGGACCATGATTTCGGGTTTGGGGATTGGCAGGGGGGAATCCCCCAGTAATCATCCTCAGCTGTTAGGGCACCCTCCTTTAAACCTTTCAGTGGTTCAAAGTGGCAGTTGAAGTCTCCACCCATCAGTATCTTGCAATCAACGGGTAGTTGTCCCAAGAATGAGGATAGATCATCCAAAGTGGATGATTCCATGGACAGACTAACTGGGCGCGAGTACACATTGACAATCGCCAGATTGAAGGCGTGTGGCCATTTAAGAAGAACACATTTGTATGTCCTCCGAATGGGTTGGTATTATCTCCGCTGTACAGCCAATGTGACTAGCCACCCAGATAGCGAGTCCACCGGAAGGCCTCCCTTTGCCGCCCCACCTAGCATGAACATAGAAGGTTGCATAACCCGCCCTGGAATAGAGTTCCCTAGCCCAAGTCTCCTGAAAGAGGCAGATATCATTACTATCTACTAGGGAGCCCCAGTCGTTAGAATCTAATTTATTGGCGATGCCTGCAACGTTCCATGAAAGGACCTTCATCCTTTCCGGACCTGACTTAGGTACCATTCCCCTCTCTCTCTCAGCAGCATTGTCTGTGCATGGCGGTGGGGACCTATCCGAGAATAACCGCCCCTCTTGGACCCCCAGAAAAGTTGCATCTTGAGATATTAGGTTATGGTGAGGTGATCTTAGCAATTAATTAGTAGGGAAGCCCAGGGTACTGATGGTAGTTGACCTCTCTGGTGAAGAGGGGACAGGGCTGCAGTTTAAAATGTCAGTGACATCTGTCCCTGTCCCAAACAAAACAGTATGGGGGGACCACCCCTTCACTATCCCCAATGCATACAGCCATCGAGAGTCAGTCAACCTGGTCAAGGCAGCTGTATCTGTTAGCATGAACATAAATACTATATGTAAATGTGTCATGACGTGGAGGCCTATACCTTGACCCATCGATAGCAAATCCCACCCTAGTCCAGCCGTCGTTTGCCCCTAGATGCGAGTCATCGCCTCTTGGGTAAAAAAAACGACAGCGGGACCAGTTCAATGGATGTATTCCCTGTGCTCCCGAGCCAATTACATATGTGGGGGACAATCTGGGAATTCCTAAAGCTTACAAGGATACAATCACCCCCTATTTTCTTTACAGTGTGCCCAACCCATGGAACCCTCTTAACCATCAGTATTTCCCCTCTCAGATTTGGTGGTAAAGGCCTATGAACGTTCAACCAGCTAATAACTTTGTTGCGTAAGGAGTCAAAAGATTCCACCGCAAGGCTAGAGAGCTCAGGTACCCCAGTCAGGATTACAGTGTGGGCCGCCGCCTCTGGAGGCAAATTAACTACTTTTGGCCGGATTAGGCTATTGCCAGTCCGGTTAGGGTGGTCAGCCATTACGTTGAGCAACTTTTCCTGCCTCATTGTGGTAGTCGGAATAGGCAACTTTGACTTCCTAACAAGAGGCACAGGAGGGAGTTGCCTTGGAATAGGTAATGAGTTGGGTTGAGGTGGGGTAACTGTGGGAACATTCACCGTGGCAGTAGAAGTGAGCTGAGTTGGAATCACAGCACCAGGAACACTAGGTGGAGGGGAGATCGCACTATTAATCCCATTTACTCCTTGAGTGCTTGTTCGCAATCCTTGCTGGACAGCCCTACCCCTGCTTGCTTTTTCTATGGCTAGAAGTCTAGCATCTATACAATCAAGTTTAACCAGCAGGGGGTCTAGCAGTTTTTTAAGGATGTTAGTGAAAGAGTGGATGGTGTGGTCCATGCTGCTAGAGGATCCCTCTCCAAAGATAAACGGGCCAGGTTGCAGTGACGAGTGAGTGTGGGCAGGGTGGATTGGGCTCACCATTTCATTGGCAATCACGGCAGCAGAGGTTTCCGTGACATCGGTGATGTTAACAGTGGTGTTTGGGATGTGATCCAATTTTGCCCTCTTAGCACCCTTTGACTGCCTAGGTCTTTTTCTTTTCGAGACTGCACCCTCCCGGAGACCCCGTGAATGTGCTGAGTTAGAGTCACTCCCCTCTTCCCGCGTCAGAACTGAATCGGATATTGGGGGAGATGTCGACTCTTGGATGATAAGGAGTGAGTCTCGATCTCTTTGTGAATTGGATGGTGTCCTCAACTGCTGTAACACTGATTCAATTGTTTGGTCGATGCTATCCAGAAGGGATAAATGGGTAAAATCCAGCAGTTCTGTGGATCTAGCATTCGTGATTGAGCCCGGGGAAACTCGCTGTGAACTTTCAATCCCCTCTGCTATCTGTTTTTCTAGGGCTGTGAACCGTTATTTACCACAGTATTTGCTTTGATGAGAAAACTATCCAGAGTACCTGTTACCAGTGTGGCCGCTTTGCTCCTCGTCTCCCTCGTTGCCATATTAATCAATTCCTGCTGCACAAGACCAGATCAGATTATAAAAATAAGTAAGGTTCAAGCAAACCAAAGGCAGCTGGACACGGACTTAGAAGGGTGGCCCGGTCCGGTCTCTCCCGGGCTCGAACGCCCGGCGCCGTCCCGCGGACGTTCCGCGATGCGCGTGCCGGGGCGTGAACTTATAGCCAATGGGCGGGTAGAGCACCCAGGAGGGAGGCGGGGTCGATCAGGGAAGAGTCTCCAGGTGCGGCTGGTAGGCACGCCGCAAACACTCCTGGGACTCGCAGTCCCGCTGTGGCTTCTTCCGCCCACGATGATCCTACTACTGCCTGGGGCACAGGTAGGGAACAGAACTCCAATTGTCACTGTCTGCTCCTTCTGGCAACTGGGGATGTGGTGGCGTGGTAACCGTAGTAGACTCTGCGGATGGATGGCAAAGTTTATGGCACAGTTTATGGCAGAATGGGATGGAGCAAGACCAGGTACTGCTCTTTTCTTTCTGCTCAGCAGGTACTTGGATTAAGTGCTTGCCGTGATATTACCAGTTCACACTGTACGCACTATACGCACTGCCCACGCTAACTGAGGGACTGTTCAGGGACTATATCAGATATTTATCATTCAAGTACTGACTCCAATGTCCTAAAATAAAAAAATATGACCGAGCACGGCATGAGTCCACACAAGTTCCCGGGCCAGGGCCCCCAAGCTGATTAAAGTCCCAACACTGGAGACCACGGGGGAACCACGGAGAATGTTCCTGAGGTCCCTGAGGTCCAAGCAAGTTGCACGGCACAGACGTACGGCGGCAGGCGAGGGGCGAATGAGGGGTGAGGGATGAATGTGAACAGCTCCTGACCGCCTTGCTCACCTTGCTCTCTCGCCTCCAGACGCTGTCGCCCCACCGCCGCCGCTGCCGCCGCCTCTCACTTCTTCTGCCACTTGACTGCCTGAAGCCACACGTGCGCCCCGTTTCAGACACGGGCACCGGACTTCGGCTCCGACCCTCAGGCTCCTTGTCTCCTCGCCTCCTAACATCGCCTCACTGGCCTCACTGGTGGCCTGCGGGCTTGTAGGTTCACGGGCTTGTGGGCTCGCTTTCGAGCCGTCCGTTACAGACACTGGGCTCCGTCCCGAGCCGCTGTCAAGGTGGGATACAGGCGGGATGCGGGTAACGGGTTACGGGATACGGGAAATCCAGGCGAAACTTGCAGTGAAGACGCCACACACACGCGATGCTCGAACCACTAGCTCCGCCTCCGGAAAGAAATGAGGTTGCTTACGCCTATCTCGGTGGGAAAGTAAAAACCCTCCATGCATAGGCGCTATAGGGCCATGTCTGTGCCTATTGCATAGACACATAGGGAGGATTCCTGGTGCCCTGCTGTGTCAGAGCCTATGTACCAGTTATGTTTACATAATACACACCCTTTTTGTTACATAATACAATAAATCCAAATCCATTCACCATACAGTTACCACTTGCGCAAGAGCACCACATGTCGACCAGTGCCACCTGAGAAGACAAGTCCATCTGAGTCGATTTACCAAGGAAGAAAAGGTTATAAAGCCAGGGCAAACCATTACTTGTATTCACATTTTAGCTTTCCTCTACTCAGAAAATACAGTAGCAAGTGCCACCCCGTGAATATTCTGAAAGGTAGGCAAAAGCCTGTTCCTCCAGGACCAGGGCTGAATTGCCCTCGCTCATAAGTGTAACAGGTTCAGTTTCTTTCTGGGCAGATAAGGTTTAAATGGGTATGGGCATATTTCTGACAATAAACAACATAACTGAGATTGAGCTGAAACATTTGAAACGTAATATGGAGGGCAACGGCCACAATCGGTCTGTAATAAGATCCACACATAAGATTACGCAATAATAACTCTGCTCTTCTAAAACAAACTACCAAATTGCAGCTTCGGTAAGAACAGGAGCTCGCAGTATCATTAAAAAAGGTTTGTTATGCGTCTGCGAGACTTCATGGTGCATAGGGTTTAGGAGAAAACATCACCGATTAAGAAATACATCTTCTGAAGTACAGCACTTCCAAACTGCCTGAGGAAATACAGAACTGGAACAACTCAAGACTGTGCTTGCCTGATGACTCATACAAGAGGGAGCAGCAACAAGGCTCGGCGCCCTAACGATCTTGAATGCATCTTTATTTATCCCTCCAGCTATTACCCACTTATTCCCGACAACTTCAGGCTGTGGCAATTAACGTGCCCTCTTCTCGCATCAGTCATTTAAGGGCACCAGGGGACTGACTACACTGAATCCCACACAAAAGCTAGGGGCTGCAAACAAATAGAGCACTAACACAGGTCAGTAGTTAAAGAGAAAAAATGAAAAAGCAGGCTGGGTGCTTGCTGACAGAATCCAACAATTACAGGGATTGTAATGAGACAATCACAAAGAGGCCCCAATGCCTGGGGAGAGTCATTAAAAAGAGAGATCTGTGCACACAGAAAAGCACAAGGATGCTTGGCCCATGACACGGTATATACAAGGAGATGTTGTATTCACAGAAGTGTGTTGTTCTCGCTACCTGCCTCGAATGTACGCAGAGATGAAGAAAATAAGGTGGTGAGGATGGGTGATTCCATCCTCTGTACCAGTAGCTTCCTCTGCTCAGTAACCTATGGCAGTACTCGGGGAGTGTGGGCTGGTGTGTGGGCACACATCCATCCACATAAAGGACCAAGCGTTAAAAGGAAGGCCAAGGGAGACTTAACGCACACCAGCATCCTCAATGGTATTGTTATTTAAGAGACACTGGCGTGTATTCCTTTATTCCGAGCTTTCGACCTTCAATGACAGACTGTGGCATTCGAACGCAGCTGCTAAACCGTGATTCAAGAAGTCTGGTCAGGAGACTTCATGGCTTTGCACTGTTGAGATATAAAGAAGGCTAGCGTGGTCACTGTTGAGGCTGACGGCATATATGTTATGTCAAAGCCCAAATTCATTTTCTACAAAGCACACAGTTACTTTCATCTACTGATTTTTCATTTACAAAGTATATTGACGCAAGGAGGTTCATTGGGCGTTAGGTAAATTCACGGTGTTCAGTGCATCTAAGCTACCAATGAAATGAAAAATACAACACAGCATTTTTCTCAATCCAATGGTCAACAGTCAAATCTTTATTCTCTTTGAGGCAATCGTCACTTTTAGTTCTTTTCCTAGTGCTGCAACTTATTACACCTACTAATGCTGCCACTATAACTTCCCCAACATTTACAACCGTACTACAGTGCATATGCAACTATTACTGCCTGGTAGCACTACTGCTAATGAAAGCACTATTGCCGGCACTGCCAAGAGGCGACTGAAATGGCAACTATAGAGCGATACCAAACTCACAGCTCAATAATATATTTCTACTATCCGAACACTACTCCTCGGCCTAGTACTATTAATATTGCATAAAATATTAGTCAAATTGCTAATGGAATATGAGCGTTTCTTATGCTGTTATTACTATTGCTAATACTACAGTTGCATAAAGTAATGAAATTGATGTACTATTAAAGAAACTTTCACTGTAACAACTACAGACTGTACAATGGGTTCCACATCTATCACTACCTTTTAAAAAGGAGGCGGGTTATATGTTATTAGTAACTGGACATTTACTTACTGCTATGTCCCTTCACAAGTAGTCACTTGGCATCATACCTAATTATGTCTTCCTATACACTTGTTTTCATGTAAATCAGTGAGTTCTGAATAAGTAACTCCATTAAAGGGGTAGGCTATGTAACTCGCTTGATGGAAAGTCTAGTTAATTTTTTTGAACTTCTTATGTTAATTAATTTGGAAAGCGCACACTAACGCAGCGGTTCTAAGCGCACAACAACCAAAAAGGGATAAGGTCTATTTTACAAACATACAGGATTTGATGGTTTTTCCACATCTTGATTAGTGAGGGGTGGGAACGAATAGAAGTGGGGAGAGGATTCCATGGTTTGCTGCGGGGTAAGGAAAGGCTCTGTCTCCAAGGGGGGACTGTTCTGAAGCGAGGAACCAACGGCAGACACGGATTTGCCGAGTTTAGGATTTTGATAGGCTTATAACGCTGGAATTTGGGGGATCGGAAATTGTGTACTGTGGAAGGAAAATACTTTGCGAACAACAAAGAACTCGGTGAACATCTACGGATCGCCGAACATCTTTTTAACTTTGACAAAGAGTAAAGCTTCCCATTAGTATTCGAAAGGCATTGCAAAGGTTAAACGCAAGATTATTTCTTGGTTGATGTGGAAGGTAGTTTTTTTGTGAATAAATAGGTGATGCGATTTGCAGAGTTACTCATGTAAAACGTGAAGACAAGCAGATATTGGGGACATTGGTAAAAAGAAAACAGCATGATAGGAAGTCGGTGAAAGGGTACTGTTCTAGTAATGATGACTACATATCAGTTAAGCGTAGGTATATCAAGGCGTGCAGGAATGGACTGTATAAATTAGCAGACCAGCAGCTAGTTTACTAAGATTTTCAATCCACCTCATTTCACTGTCGTCCCCTCAGCACCACTTACGACAAACAACAAAAAGAAGGAAAAAAAGAACTCCAAGTACAGCATTATGACTGATGGTGTCTGAGGAAGGGTTCAGGGGGAACCCCCTCGCAAAAAAAAAGTCACAGCATGAAGAGGGTGAAAGCGATATAGGGCAGCGTGTCCCACCAAAAAAACGACTCTGAAAAAGACACATGGGCCAGGTGAAATGGAACCGTGCCGCATAATGGAGGCAGACCATGGAATCAATTCTGGTTTTGGCTCCGGGTCACAGGCTTCCTTTATCACTGTGCTGCCTACTTCTGATTTCCAGATAATGATTGACACACCTGCTCAAAAACAAATGGTGGTAGCGTCCCTACGGAGGCGTCTCCCGAGCACCGCTGAAGACCCCCAGCCAGCTGGGTGAGGTAGCTAAAATGTTGATCTGTTTCATGTAACAAGTGAAGGCACGTCTTCTGTGAATTTACATCATAGTAAATATTTATTCTTATGTCGATATTTCGTCTTTCATATCGGATGCAGATAAATCAAAATGGATTCATTGAATCTTTCATGGTTTCAAACGGGTCTCCTGATGCATTTCGGGCATCAAAATTGCCCTTCGTCAGGGGAGAATGTCTGTAAAATGAACATAGCACATATGACATGAGAATACCACTCCAGGGATGCTGAGGCCGTCACTGTTAGAAATTGTACAACTTGATGTGACTAAAAAAAAATTCGATCAATGCGAGTAAATAGATCTGTAAGAGCGCTAGACGCTGACTGCGAAAAAACTGTGCGTGAGTGAGATTAATATATAGACATAAAGGAAAGCATTAAAAGCCGTGGTGGTGCTCCTGAGTGATGGGGTGGTGTTCCCGAGTGATGTGGTGGTGTTCCCGAGTGATGTGGTGGTGTTCCCGAGTGATGTGGTGGTGTTCACCCGAGTGATGTGGTGGTGTTCACCCGAGTGATGTGGTGGAGATAGTAAAGTATTAGAAAATTTCAAGTGGGTCACCTCGATCTAATTGTGAAATGCGGTAGCCGGTTAACAGCCAATGTTTCACGCTGCCACTTTGTATTACTGAAACTTATGATTACAGGTGAAACCGTTCGTTCTCAAAACCCAACAGTACACAGGTTGCTGAAAATAGTATATCGATGTGTATACAGGCGCATGCTAGCAATCTGAGCCCGGTCGTGAAACTGGGAGGTCTGAACAAAATAATGCCAAAGGGTGTAAGTGTGCACCAAAGCGAGAACATGCAATAACAAGCATTTGCAATGCAACAGGTCTCTCATTAGGAAAGTGTGAGCTATTGGTATTGTAAATGACACATTTTTAGGTCTCGCGACCTATCAATGCGCGCAAGCGCATTGAGGGAGCGAGAATTCAAGTGCTCAAAAAACTCGTGAAACCAAGGGTTTCGTTCGTGCGGTTTTCATTAAGTTCACGTAAATCACGTGAGCAAACAAGCACGCGCATTCACGGCTGCACAGCACATCAAAGGGCTTCGCCCAGCGTGCGCTCTGCAGCTTCTCCTCCCCTAACACGCTATCTCAGCTCTCCTGCCCCCATCCGGCTTCCCTCCGGCCATTTGCCACACTCCTTGTTTCTGTTTTCAGCTGTACTCGTGATAAGGTCACGTCGCTTCAGTCTGCCAGTCGGTCTTACACCCTCTGAGTAATTCCTTGCAATTCGACAACATTTTCTGCCTCCGACCTCAGCACTTCGTGTGACCTGCCTTCTAACACTTTGAGCCTCGCAGGCAGGCCGAAATCTGATTTAATATGCCCAATAGCGAGCATGCATTGCAGATACCCAAACATTCGTGAGCTTGTACCAGCAGGAATTTTGACACAAATTCGTGCATAACTTGCACATAGGATTAGGCAATCTTTCACAGATTATTTCCTTTTTTAATTTTTAACCCCCCAGATTGAATGCAGGCTTTTTTCTGTTTTCAGCTCTACTCGTGATAAGGTCACGTCGCTTCAGTCTGCCAGTCGGTATTATCAGTCTGCCAGTCGGTATTACACCCTCTGAGTAATTCCTTGCAATTCGAAAACATTTTCTGCCTCCGACCTCAGCACTTCGTGTAGTGAGTAATTCCTTGGAGTGTTTCACAGGGCGAGATAAAGGACATGGCGTACTGAACTCCGGCCGTGAGCCAGCAGCTGAGCCAGGGAGAAAAAAAACCTCCAGCACCCGCACACTTACATTTCCACGTTTCTGCTGAATAAGACGAGATGTCTGGCCTTTAGCTAAGGACCCCGTCGCCCCGTATTTTGTTTAAATCCTCCAGTGTTGACCCCGTCTGCCCTCAGCCCCAGCACTTCTGGGCTCGTCCAGGCAGCGAGGGAATGGAATAAAAAAAACATCTGAATGCGCATATTGTAAAATCCTGTTGAACTGTAAGCAGGCATGTGCTGGTCGGAGAATTAGGTTACCAGAGGGGATGACTGATTGCAAAACTATGTAAGTAACGTAAATACGACACATATTGCATAACAAATGCTATAGGTGTCACATTTGCAAAAGTTAAAACTATTGGCATTGTAAATGACAAAGCTATTAATTTTGCTATTTTCAAAACCAACACATAAATACAAAATTTGTCATTTACAATACCAATAGGTTAAACTTTCCTAATGCGAGACCTATTGGCAACGCCAGTGCTTGTTTTAATATGTGTTGGCTTTGCAAATATATAAAGGAATAGCATCGTTATTCACAAAGCCAATAGCTTACACTTTCCTAATGCGAGTCCTATTGGCTATGGCAATGCTTGTTGGTACAGTGCTGAGTGATGATGTGGTTGGGTGGAGTGATGTGGTGGTGTATTAGAGTGATGTGGTGATGTATTAGAGTGATGTGGTGGTGTATTAGAGTAATGTGGTGTCCCAGAGTGACGTGGTGGTGTCCCAGAGTGATGTGGTGGTGCCCCTGAGTGATGTGGTGGTGTCCCCGAGTGATGTGGTGGTGTTCCCGAGTGATGTGGTGGTGTTTCCTAGTGATGTGGTGGTGTTCCTGAGTAATGTGGTGGTGTCCCCGTGTGATTGGTGGTGTCCCCGTGTGATGTGGTGGTGTCCCCGTGTGATGTGGTGGTGTCCCAGTGTGATGTGGTGGTGTCCCCGTGTGATGTGGTGGTGTCCCCGTGTGATGTGGTGGTGTCCCCTAGTGATGTGGTGGTGTCCCCTAGTGATGTGGTGGTGTCCCCGAGTGATGTGGTGGTGTTCCCGAGTGATGTGGTGGTGTTCCCGAGTGATGTGGTGGTGTTCCCGAGTGATGTGGTGGTGTTCCCGAGTGATGTGGTGGTGTTTACCCGAGTGACGTGGTGGTGTTCACCCGAGTGATGTGGTGGTGTTCACCCGAGTGATGTGGGGTGTTCACCCGAGTGATGTGGGGTGTTCACCCGAGTGATGTGGTGGTGTCCCCGAGTGATGTGGTGGTGTCCCCGAGTGATGTGGTGGTGTCCCCGAGTGATGTGGTGGTGTCCCCGAGTGATGTGGTGGTGTCCCCGAGTGAAGTGGTGGTGTCCCCGAGTGAAGTGGTGGTGTCCCCGAGTGAAGTGGTGGTGTCCCCGAGTGATGTGGTGGTGTCCCCGAGTGATGTGGTGGTGTCCCCGAGTGATGTGGTGGCGTCCCCGAGTGATGTGGTGGCGTCCCCGAGTGATGTGGTGGCGTCCCCGAGTGATGTGGTGGCGTCCGCGAGTGAAGTGGTGGCGTCCGCGAGTGAAGTGGTGGTGTCCGCGAGTGAAGTGGTGGTGTCCGCGAGTGAAGTGGTGGTGTCCGCGAGTGAAGTGGTGGTGTCCGCGAGTGAAGTGGTGGTGTCCGCGAGTGAAGTGGTGGTGTCCGCGAGTGAAGTGGTGGTGTCCGCGAGTGATGTGGTGGTGCCCCCCCCCCCCCGCGTGATGTGGTGGTGTTCACCCGAGTGATGTGGTGGTGTTCACCCGAGTGATGTGG
The DNA here is from genome assembly GCF_964261635.1 of Lissotriton helveticus. NCBI lineage: Eukaryota > Metazoa > Chordata > Amphibia > Caudata > Salamandridae > Lissotriton > Lissotriton helveticus. The sequence goes on from NC_136065.1 coordinate 1,783,629,407, forward strand.
TGGTGTTCACCCGAGTGATGTGGTGGTGTTCACCCGAGTGATGTGGTGGTGCACCCGAGTGATGTGGTGGTGCCCCTGAGTGATGTGGTGGTGCCACTGAGTGGTGCCCCTGAGTGATGTGGTGGTGCCCCCGAGTGATGTGGTGGTGTCCCCGAGTGATGTGGTGGTGTCCCCGAGTGATGTGGTGGTGTCCCCGAGTGATGTGGTGGTGTCCCCGAGTGATGTGGTGGTGTCCCCGAGTGATGTGGTGGTGTCCCCGAGTGATGTGGTGGTGTCCCCGAGTGATGTGGTGGTGTCCCCGAGTGATGTGGTGGTGTCCCCGAGTGATGTGGTGGTGTCCCCGAGTGATGTGGTGGTGTCCCCGAGTGATGTGGTGGTGTCCCCGAGTGATGTGGTGGTGTCCCCGAGTGATGTGGTGGTGTCTCTGTGTGATGTGGTGGTGTCTCTGTGTGATGTGGTGGTGTCCTCGTGTGATGTGGTGGTGTCCCCGTGTGATGTGGTGGTGTCCCCGTGTGATGTGGTGGTGTTCCCGTGTGATGTGGTGGTGTCCCCGTGTGATGTGGTGGTGTCCCCGTGTGATGTGGTGGTGTTCCCGAGTGATGTGGTGGTGCTCCCGAGTGATGTGGTGGTGTTCCCCAGTGATCTGGTGGTGTTCCTGAGTGATGGCAGGTGGAGTTGGAGGGTGGAGGTGGTGTTGGAGGGTGGAGTTGGAGGGTGGAGTTGGAGTTGGAGGGTGGAGAGTTGGAGGGTGGAGAGTTGGAGGGTGGAGTTGGAGGGTGGAGTTGGAGGGTGGAGTTGGAGGGTGGAGTTGGAGGGTGGAGTTGGAGGGAGGAATTGGAGTTGGAGGGTGGAGTTGGAGAGTGGAGTTGGAGAGTGGAGTTGGAGAGGGGAGTTGGAGAGGGGAGTTGGAGAGGGGAGTTGGAGGGTGGAGTTGGAGGCTGGAGTTGGAGTTGGAGGGTGGCGGGTGGAGGTGGAGTTGGAGGGTGGAGTTGGAGGGTGGAATTGGAGGGTGGAATTGGAGGGTGGAGTTGGAGGGTGGAGTTGGAGGGTGGAGTTGGAGGGTGGAGTTGGAGGGTGGAGTTGGAGGGTGGAGTTGGAGGGTGGAGTTGGAGGGTGGAGTTGGAGGGAGAGCAAGGAGTAACAGAAAGAGCGCGGGTGCGAGAGCAAGAAAGAGACAGAGAGAGGGGTAGGAGGAGAAAAAAAAAGAACACACGAGTGGTGCGCACGTAGAAAGTGAAATAAATTGAGTTAAAAACACCTGGCGACTGCTTATATTTTTCAATTTTCAGGATTGAAAGGGAAAGTAGGTTAGCGAGAGGGATGTTACGGGGAGAGTGAGGGAGAGCGCGAGAATGATAGAGAACTACAGGGGAAGAATGGAGATACAGAGAGCAAGGAGCAACAGAAAGAGCGTGGGTGCGAGAGCGAGAAAGAGATGTGAGGAGAGGAGCTTTTAGTGAGGGGCAAAAGGCCCACTGGTGAGCTTTAGCTAATGCATGGCGAGTGTAGGGCTAAAAGAACAAGATAGTGGGGAGTGCATTCCTTTCAAGTCTAATGCGGGGGGGGGGGAGCGGCAGCCTTTGAAGTCTGATGCGGGGGGTGGGGCAGGGGATCAAATGGTGAGGCACATGCACTGGCCATAATCCGCATTCCAAAGCCCTCTGGCATCAAAGGAAGGGTGGAAGGGAACAAGCATATGGGGTGTGAGCGATAACGAAAGTAAGAGGGGGAGCAGGAAGCGAGGCCGAGCGCATGCTGGCGAAAGCAGTCCAGATGCCAGCTTCGCGCTTGAATGCCTCACATGCACTGGCCATAATCCTCATTCCAAAGCCCTCTTGTTAGGCTTTCCTGGAGCCCCTACATAATTTCTCACAGAAGCAATGCCCAAGCGCATTGGCTACAGCGAGACCTAAAAAATTGCAGAGCCCGGCGTATGTTCCAGGTAAGAAAGCTTGCAGAATTCAGTGCAAGTTATCAGCATTTATTTACTTCTACCGGCGTGTGTAAGCGTCTAATGGCGCTGTTGACACAAGTGCCCCAACGCGAAGTGTGGCGTGTTAAAAGCTCGTATAAAGTAAACAGTGAGAAGGGGACTACCGTTAGACAGAAAAGTGCGGTGGGGCGATGGGCGCCATTTTGAAATGAATAATAAAGTATAGAAAGAAGTTCTACAGTTAAAGCAAATGAGCGTAAAGTAAGTGAAAAATGAAGGGCTGCAATTGGAGGTTCCTGTGACAATAAACAGGAAGAAATGAAGGTCAGAGTAGATAAATCACGAAACAAAAGAATGTGTACAGATCTGAAAAAGGTTACACAGACGGCTGGTCATGAGTAAAGTAAAAAAAAAAGCAACACAAATAATCACTTGGAAGAGAAAGCGGAAATGTAAAGGAGAAGTAAGAACTAAGGCAGCTGAAAGGTAGATAACGAAGAGAGAATAAGCACATATACATGTTACGAGGCACAGAGTGACAGGACGTGTCAGTCATAGAATTACAGATAATACGAAAATTCCATTCGGTCATTGAGACTGTGTGGTTTCAATGAGTTTAATCCAATGGTTCTCTCTTTGTAAGAGATGCTTTTTTTTGTCCCTTCCTTCTGTTTTCTTGATAGTTTCCAGAATGAGGAATTGCAGTTGGCTGATGTTGTGATGACTGTCCATGAAAAGAGGTGCAACGACTGATTTTGAGTTCCTGGTCCGGATGGTGCTCTTATGTTCATGTATTCTAGTTTGGATCTTTCTTTCAGTCTTGCCTAAGTAAACCAAGCAGCAGGGGCATTTTAACATATATACGACGTTAGCAGTATCACAATTCCCATTAACTCCAAGTCTGATGTTAGTACCCCTCATCGGATGGGTGATAATGGCTCCCTTGATGACGTTATTGCAACCACTGCAGTTGTGGCAAGGTACAGTTCCTTTAAAATTGATTTGCGTGTTGTCTCTGGGTCTTGGTGTTATGAGTTCTTTCAAGTTCCTACCCCTGGTGTACGCGAAGAGGGGTGTATCTTTAAAAATGCCTTTGAAATCAGGTTCTGAGGCATGAATAGACCAGTGGCTTATGATGGATTTCTTTTATCCTTGACTTATGGTGGAAACTTTGGACACAACAACTGTCGGTTTTTCTTCTGGTCTCTTTGAACTGATAAACAGATCGGTACGGGATATTTTTGAGCAACAATTTTTGGCCTGTTCCCAAATGTTGTCGGGATAGCCTCTTAGACTGAAGCGATCAAGCATGTCTTTAGCTTGTTGTTCATAGTTGACCGGATTGGATACAATTCTTTTCATTCTCAAGAGTTGAGAGTAAGGAAGATGATTGGAGTCCAGGTTGGAGAGGAGTAATACTTCCTCTATGGCTTCGATGCCGAGGTTGTGAGGGATGGAAGTGTAGAGTGAGTTGACATCGGCTGCTCAAAAATAACACAAGGACTAAGGAAAGGATGGCAGAAAAGGCAAAGAGGTATATGCTCCGGCCCCCATGCTGCACAGCCCGCTGTGCCTAGGAGTCAGCTTGTGGAAGGGCTCGTAAAGTGACAGGAGGTACAAGGACGACTCCTTGGCCTGGACTAGTCCCATAAAATGGCAGCAGCAGGCTGCGTTGGATCTCTCGGACGGCTGCCGCATCACAGCCCTATCGGGTCGAGTTGGACATGTGCAGGGAGGCAGCACTACCTTCGGGGCCTGAACTCACAACCCAAGGGCCCCTGCCAGCCTGTCTAGGAGATCATGGGAAAGCGGCCACAGACCACCTTGGACACCACAAAGAGCAGCAGCATTGAGGATCCACATAGGGCCAGAAGTCCTATATCCATCCTGAACCAGCCCACCCAAAGCACCCAGTGGGCTTTACAGGGATGCAATGGCACCCAGGGCCTAGTGGAGACGGGAGGCCTCTCTCTCCACTCCTCTGAACTTGACACCATGGCTGTGGAGATGATGTGGCTATTGGATCCTGGTCCACATGATTTACCCTGTTCATCGTGCCGCCCTTCAGTGGATCCCTGTTGATCCCTTTGAGTACTGCAGCATGGGAAGACCGTATGCAAGTCATGCTGGCACCGGCATTTGGCTTACCTCTCCTTTTCTCAACACCTTGTGGCTGCCTCTGGCTACTACATGTTTTGGGCGTTTAGACGCTGGTCTGTGCCAGTAATGTAGTCCAATGAGCCTTCCTGCCTAAGGTGCCCCGACTAGTCGGGGCCGACTCTATTGTGAGCCTCGCAGACACCCGGGCCGGCTACGTGAGGTCCTCCACCAGGGTCCCGCTCCCCTTACCCCAAGGTTGGACATCCAGAGCCCAGTCATCACCCATACGCTTATTCACACAGAGCATGGTCAGCTACTAGTGCAGCTAGCGGTCATAGAGAAACTAGCAATGCACGCAAGCCATCCCTCATTCAGTGTAGTGCGCTGGCAGTGGTGCTGCTGCAATGGCCATGGGAAACGACCACCCTGCGTCCTTGCAGGTGCAAATAAAGATGGACAGGTTCACCTCGTCGTCTACTGATGTCTCTAGGCAAAACAATGTCCCTTCCTCGCCTCTAGGCCCCCAGGATGCAACCAGTACCGACTCCATCCTACAAGCCATACAGGCGTCCTGAACAGCCCTTAAGATCAGGGAGTTGAGGGTGGATGTTGCTCTCCTGTGCAACGTTGTGATACGAGTTCCCAATGCTGAGGGTCCATTGCGAAACTTAAGGACGCTGTCACGGAGCTTAAATCCATGGTTCTGCACCTCTCACTATCTGCTAAACTCCTAGAAGACTGCGCAGAAGATGCAGAGAACCAAGCACGAAAAATTAACTTCAGATTTATTGGATTTCTAGAAAAGGGTCGAGATTTCCCCCACCAAAGAAAGACTTAGAAAACTGGATTACAACCTGGCTTCATGCAGACCAACTCTTAGCCTGTTCCATCTTCGAACAGGCTCATGGAGTCTTGGCACAACTGCCTCTAATGGGAGTCTACCCAGGCCTCTCATTGTCAAGGTCCCCAAGTATAAGAACTGGGACACAATCCTCAAGGGGCAAAAGCACAGAGGCCTCCTCTCTTCTAATCCACACATACCCTCATCTTCCTAGACTACGTTCGTTGGGTTCAGAAGTAGAGGAGAGTCTTCGAGACATGAAACAAAAGCTGGGCCCTCTTGATGTCTGGAGAACATGGCATTCACATACAACCAAATATACACACCTGCTCACTGCACACAAAAGTATGTCCAGAATCAACAATTTCTTAATGACGGCAACAGATGTGCCAGGCACTGTGTCTGCAAATATTCTATCCAGGAGCATTTACGATCACTTCCCGGTGGCACTGCACATGGAGAATTCTACTGGGGCCAGTAACCAATACGGCAACTCAACGCCTGGTGCTTGGTCAACGCGGATTGTTCCGAGCACTTACTCCATAAACTGAAAGCCTATTTCGAGCTGAAATAGGGCTCTGTAGCAATTAAGGTGACATTGTGGATGGATGGGAAAGCAGTCCTACGAGAGAGAGAGGGCTAAGGCATTTCTTACTGGGTAAAATAAGATCATACTCCAGCGGATCTATTAGCTACAATCACAAACTCTTTCTCTTGAACGCAAGTATCAGTGGGCAAGAGATGAATACTCTCTGCAGCAGCTGACGGTGTGTAGGTACTCCCTTTGTCAACTGCACATAGATGAATCTAAACAATGCTGATTTGCCTTTACCAGATGAGTCTTTGAGGTGACAAATAATGGAAGCTGCTTTATTGGCTAGAGACTTGGGACACGGTCTCCAGACCGAACCCCGTTATCCAGAATATGTAAGGACAGCCAATGTGCACCTCACAAGAAATTGCAGTTCCCTTTGACTCCTGCTATAGCAATCACTATGCTCAGAGACACCAGCCAGCTCAAAAGGATGATCATCAGTTTATCACAGACCTTACCCCGGCCACCCTAAGTGAAACAGGCAGGGCTTCCCTTGACCAGACGTTTTTCCGTGAAGGAGATTCTAGAAGCTCTCAGCAGTATGAAGTCGAGCAAAACCCTTGGTCAGACAGCTTCCCGACTGAGTACTGAATTACTTTCAAGTGAAACCATGACCCTGACCTTTTAAACCTCTACCACAAAGCCATTGAGGTTAGTCATTTTCCCCAACTAGACCTGGCCACCACTGTAGTCCTCGAAAAGCCAGGGCGACGTCCTGAACACTGCTCGTCCAATTACTTAAATTTGCTGACGAACACAGAAATTTAGATTTTTGCCAAGATCTTAGCTAATTGCCTCCTGAAGTACTTGGACACCTGCACCAGTGTGGCTTTATGCCCCACAAAGCACCCGCCACTATATTCACAAAGTGCACATGGTCCTAGCCCACTGTCTTCTATTTAAAGACCTAGCCGCGCTCAAGTTTTATTTTGAAAAAGCATTTGACTCCCTCAACTGGTCGTTGTTGTTCCAGGTTATTGCCTGAATAGGATTTGAACCCAGTTTCCTTTCATATGTCAAGGTGCTCTGTGCCAGGCCACCGAGCACAGGTTAGAGTAAACGGTATAATCTTGCAGCTGTTCCGGATTGGCAGGGGCACCAGATAGGAGTGTCCCATGTTGCTGCTGCTCTTTGCGCTGGTAATCAAGTAGCTGTGGTCTGGGTATGTTATGATGCTCAGGTCTGGAGCTTTTAATAAAGGGAAAGCTTGGAGGACGCTCTATGCCAATTACATACTGCTTTTATTGTGCAGGCTGTATATCACTGGCCGGTATCTTTCAAATAATTCACTTGTAGATAGCTAGACATGCAGATGGGACTGCCCTTCATAAATACTGCACCTAGGGCTGCTCTATGCAAATGTTTTTAATAAATCATTAATAAATAAGAATTGGTAGATTGTGTGGCCGCAGTATTCCACAGAAATATAGAATAACCACATAATCAGCAATCTGCTTCATATCAGATTTAAACAATAACAATTTTGCCTCTGGCTCAGATTATCAGATGTTAACACTAATGATGCACACGGAGTGTAACACAATTCATGACACATTTTTAAAGATAAATGGTCACCTTTCATCTGTTGATTATGGTAGGTGTGAAATTCACACAGAAGGTGTTATTATCCCTAATGTCCTTTATTCATTTGCCCACAAAAAGGGTTTACAAATCATTAATTCTTTCCCATGAAAATGATTTCTTTCACTATTGAGGCCAATTAATGTTTACGCGACAACGTTCTTCAAATAATTGCTGCTTTGAAAAGGCCCTCATAATTTATATGAATCACAAACATTTCACCTCTACTTAAGGTCTGATTGCCTTCAATGCTGAAGGAATACATAGTCAGAAACATGCCGGTTTGTGTTTTGCTCAGCGTGACAACGTATGTTTTATAAACCTTTTTTTTTCGAGAACCAAGGCAAGATCTCATTTATACAACTGTGTCCCTCTGCTTCTTTGCAAACAAAATAAAATCATCAACTTGTCAGTGAAAATCGTTCTGAATAGTATCTGCGAAACGTGTTCATTTTTCATTTTGTAGGTCGAAGTCTACCAGACAGCGCAGCTGCCTCATTGTGAAAAGACTTCTTGGGAAGATTCTGAAAAGCTCCCTTTAGAATGCATTTCGTCCCTTGCTCACCATTGGTTTTGTAACTCACATTACCTCCTCGTTAGTCTTCCTCGCCACAGGACTAACGAAGTGAGCTTCAGCTCCACACCAGAACCCTCCAAAGCAAAAGTTGGCCTCCCATCCCTTCCCAATGTGGCCGACACATACACCCCAGGACCAAAGCCTGTTTTTTAGTTCTGCGCAAGTCTCTCCAGATGCGTCAGGTAAGTGGTGCCTTCTTTAGCAGGTACATGGGTTTCGGGTGGCGGTCCTGGTCTAGCGGACCCTAGGACCTTGGAATCTGTTTTTCCCCCCCATTTTCCCCCGGTGTATTCTGTCTTGAGCCGGTCAGGCTCTGCTCTAGCGGGCTGAGGGTTTCCAGTGGGGGTGGCTGGGGTACTGTATGGGATTGCCTTCTCTATTTTTCAGTGTCTCTGTTTCTTCAGAGGGTCTGCTAGGTTTTCAGACTTTTGGCTTTTTCCCTATGCCCTGTGCCCGGTTTCTCCGCCCGCCTGCCTTTCACGGCGCTGCGGCAGCTTTACATGCCTGCACTTTGTTCTCGCCGCCCGCCTGCCCCTCGTGGCACTGTGGCGGGCGGCGGCTCAGTCTCTTTTTTTTTTTTTCCCCCCTTTACATGCAGGCTGGGGGATTGGCGCCCGCACATTGTTTTGGAAATACTGGCTCGCCGCCCATCCTCCCTGCGTGCTTGGGCGGGCGGCGGCCGTTGTGCTGGTTTTTTTATGTTCCCTGCTGACGCCGCCTGCCCTTGAAGTGCTTCGGCAGGCGGCGGCAGTGTGTGTCCTACCTCTGCTGGGTTCCCCGCTCGGACTCCCGCATCCCACCGGCTCTTCGGACGCTGCGGCGGGGCTGCGCGGCTCATGCTGTCTTCGCAGTCTTCGCTGTATGGGGCTCTCTCTTTACGTCCTGTCTTTCGCGGGAGTGTGGCTCGTCCTCCTGGGGGCGGGGTCGGGTGGTGCTTGTTCCAGCATAGGTGTTGCCCGTCAGTTTCTTACGGCTGGCCCGCCTTTTCCTGCCTGCTTTTAAGGGCCACTGTTTTCGTCTCTTGCTGTGGTCTCCAGTGGGCTGTTGCTGTGTTTTGTGGTAGCACCTACACGTTTTGCTGTCCGGCTCATGGAGCATGTGGATGCCCCTGTGGGGGAGGGCTCAGCCTCCCAGGTTCCTGCTGAGTCTGTCTCCCTTCAGTCCATTCAGGACGTGATTCAGGCGGCGGTGGCGGCTGCCTTTGCGCAGGGCGCTGGTGGTCAGGGTCCTTCTTCTCCTAAGCGTCCTCGCTTGGACCCCGCTCCGGTTTCTGATACTGAGGGGGAGGAGGAGGATCTCCGGGGGCGCTATATCCAGGGTCAGGAGTTGCGGGATGTGCTCCTGCACATCAAACAGAACTTGGCTTTTCCGGCTCCAGCTGCTGAAGAGCTCTCGGAGTACTTCTTCTTACAATACCAGCGTAAGGAACCAGAGTCTCTGCCTCTTCATTCCTCCATTAAGAAGGTGTTGGAGGGGGAGTGGATGGAGGTTGATAAGCAGGCCTTCCCTAGGTACCTGGCGAAGCACTACTGCATCCAGGACTTAGCCAAGGATTTCCCTCCCTCTGTGAAAGCGGACTCTCTGATGGTGGGGCTTTCCTCGCAGGGTTCCATTATTTCTGAGGATGCCTCTCCCTCGGAACCTGTTGACAGGCGGGTGGAGGCCGCGGCCAAGCGGGCTTACTCAGCGGCCAATTTTTCCATTCGTGCCTCTGCCCACCTGTCTTACACGGTGCAGTCCTTATTGAAGGATTTCCAGTCCTTGGCGGAGCTGTTGGACCGAGGGGTGGATGTGGTTCCTACCCTGGCGCTAATGGAGCAGCAGACTCGGCTCCTGTCAGACATCTCCTTAGACACCTTGGGTGCTTCGGCCTCAGCTGGTGGCGCTGCTCTTCAGGCCCGGCGGCAGATCCGGTTGCGCAACTGGAAGGCGGAGGCTGCCCAGAAGGCTTTACTAATGAAGATCCCCTTTTCTGGGCCGAAGCTCTTTGGGTCTTCTCTTGAGGACATGGTCAAGAAATCGGCTGCGGCCTGGAAGCTGCTGGCTCCCCTCAGGTCTTTCAAGGCCCGCTTTCCGGGTCACATGTGGGCGTTTTCCACCTCATCCACGCCCAGGGGTGGAGCGCCCTTTCGAGGTAGGGGTCACGGCCGCTGCGTCCCCTGCTTCTCCAAATCCCGGTCTCAGCATGCTGCCTCCACCTCTGCCCCCAAGTCCTGACTATCTCCTCGCCCCGTCCCGCCGGGTGGGTTCCCGGTGGACGGCCGGCTCCACCACTTCCTTCCGGCGTGGGAGTCCTCGGTCTCGGACCTTTGGGCTCTTTGGATCATAAGAGAGGGTCTCTCCATCTCCTTCAGTTACCCTCCTCCAGCCGCCTTCCGCGCTACCCCACTGCCTTCCTCTCCGGTTAAGCGGGAGGCCTTGCTCGCCGGCATCCAGGACCTGCTCGTGAAGGGGGCCATCCGTCCGGTTCCTCCATCTCAGAGGGGTTCTGGAGTCTATTCCATCCTGTTCCTGGTAGGGAAGGTGTCTGGGGATTTTTGGCCTGTCTTGGACTTAAAGCAGGTGAATTCTTTCATTCCTCACACTAAGTTCAAGATGCTTTCCCTGCAGGAGAATCTGCCGCTGCTGGTCCAGGGGGAGGTGGTGGCTTTTCTGGACCTGTTGGATGCCTACCTTCATGTGCCGGTCCACCTGTCTCCTCAGCCTTTTCTCCGGTTCTGCGTGGGGGACTGCCACTACCAGTTCCAGGTACTTCCTTTTGGTTTATCGTCTGCCCCGAGGGTGTTCACCAAGATTCTGGCGCCCTTGGTTGGCATTCTTCATCGGGAGGGGATCAAGGTTTTTCCATACCTGAATGACTGGTTAATTTCTGCTTCTTCTTTTTCAAAGGGGAGGCTGCACGTCCAGAGGGTCTGCGAGGTCCTTTCTGCCCACGGTTTCCTGATCAACCTGTGAAAGTCCCACTTAGATCCCACCCAGGACTTGGTCTTCATTGGGGGCCGTTTGGACATGCTCCTGGGGAAGATATTCTTACCTCTGGAACGCCGCAACGTCTTGTGGTGGGATCTGAGGGCTCTTCTGGGGAGGGACTCTGCTCCTGTGAGTCTGTGGTTGAGAGGTCATGGGTTAATGTCTGCTACCATCAATGTTCTCCCCTGGGCTCGCCTGCACCTGTACCCCTTGGTCAATCACCTGCTGTCTCTATGGGACACCTGCTCCAAGAACTACAATATTCCGGTTCTGATGTAGAAGTGTGGCTCACTGGTTAGAGGAGGCAGACCCTGAAGCAGAGGTCAGACCCGGGACCAGGGTTCAATTCCCGACGCAGCAGGGTCTTGAGCCCAAATATCCACGGACTCGATAATTCTCGTTTCGGTGCCTACTCGAATCACAGGTTCACACTCTGCAGCTCTGGGCATTAGCCTGCTTAATCTCCACTACGGCCCCCCCGCGGCGGGATGCCTGGCTTTCACCTTGGGGATGCCCATTACGGGTATCTCACAGAAAAAAAAAAAAAGCCAGGACGGGTTCCCAAGGCAAGCGCCGAGATGCCTGCGGGTAATCGAGCGCTATATAAGAACGCATAATAATAATAATAATAATAATAATGTCTCCCCAGATCCGGTCCGACCTGGGCTGGTGGCTTGTGGCATCCCATCTTTCGGAGGGTCTTCCCTTTCTGGTCTCCCCGTCCCGGGTGGTCACGACCGATGCCAGTCACCTCGGCTAGGGGGCGACCTTGGGGTCCTGGTCAGTTCAGGGTCAATGGGGTCCTCTTCTGACCCACTGTTACTCCAACTTCCGCGAGATGAAGGCGGTCCTGCTAGCTTGCCGGGAATTTACTCCCTCTCTCCGGGGTCATCATGTCTTGGTTCAGATAGACAACCAGGTGGTGGGGTGTTACATCAACCACCAGGGAGGTTGCTAGGTGCGCTCCCTGTGGTTGCTGTCCCAGGAACTGTTGTCCTGGGCGGAGGTGGCGGTCTTGTCTCTTAGGGCTTTCCATCTCCCAGGGTCGAAGAACGTGGTGGCGGACCATCTCAGTCGGGTGTTCCCTCCCTTGAGTGCCCTCTCCCTGACGCCTTTGGTCTTTCGGAGTCTGGTGTCCCGGGTTGGCCTTCCTCAGGTGGACCTGTTCGCGGATTTGGGCAATGCCCTCCTGCCTTCTGTGCTCTCCATCCGTGTCGGGGGGTTGGAGGGTGGATGCTCTGTCTTTCCCTTGGCCCCGGGGTCTCCTATATGCATTCCCCCCTTGCCCTTGATTCCTCCGGATCACCAGTTTCCCTTGCGGAGGCCTACTCTCCTGGGGGCGGTGTTGTGCCGGCTCCATCTGCAGGCTTGGGTGTTGAGCGGGTGACCTTGTTTGCCATGGGGTGTTCCCCGGGGGTGGTTGCTTTGTTGCACGGTTCCCGGAGGTCTTCGACCTTGATGTCCTATTCCCGTCACTGGTCCTCCTTTTCCCGTTGGTGCGGCCTGCTGGGTTCTGATCCGGTGTCTGTGGACCCCATGAGGGTTCTGGATTTACTGGCGGAGGGTTTTTCTCTGGGGTTGGCTACATCCACTCAGAGGGCTCAGTGGGATCGGCTGGATTCCTTGGTGCCTCGCTTGCTGCGGACGGAGGTGTTCTCTGCGGCGGCCTCGGACTGTGTGCCTGGCTCCTCCTTGGGTTCCTTCCCTTGGTCCAGCGGGCTCTGCAGGGTCCTCCCTTTGAGACACTTCAGTTGGTGGATCCGAAATTCCTCACCTTCAAGGTGGTTTTCTTGGTCGCTATTGTCTCGGCTGCCGTATAGGCGAGCTTGGGTCCTTCCTTCAGTCTCCTCCCTTCTTGAGGGTATTGCCGGACCTGCTGGTCCTGCACCATGTTCCCGGATTTCTGCCTAAGATTCCCTCCCTGGCTAACCGCTCTCGTGAATTGACCTTGCCTTCCTTCTCCCTGGCGATGGATGTCTCCCTCTCTGGCTGGATGCCCGTTGTGCAGTGGAGATTTACTTGGCCCGCACTTCCTCTTTTTGTCAGTGGGACTGTTTGTTTGTGACCTTTGGTCCGGTGCGTTCGGGTCACAAGCCTGCTGTGTCTACTGTGAGTCGCTGGCTGAAGCAGGCTATCCTGCTGGCGTACGATTCCCAGGGTTCTGATCTCCATGGGGTGGTCCAGGGTCGTTCCACCCAGAGAGTCTCTGTGTCTTGGGCCTCTTTTAAGGGTGTGTCCACTGAGGATATCTGCCAGGCTGCGACGTGGTCGTCTCCCCACATGTTTATGGAACACTATCGGGTGGTCCTGGGGGACTCCCCTCCTGGGGATTTTGCGGGCGCTGTTCTGAGTGCTGGTTCTGCCGTCCCTTGATTTGTACCTTGTTTGGACCGTGTTGTTCTTCTGTTGTTTCTTTACACAATGGATTAAAAGTTGTTTTGGTTAACTGTTTCGCCTTGGTGGTGGTTTCTTGTGGACCATGAAGCCTTCCTGGCTTGGGTATGTGCTCACTTCGTTAGTCATGTGGCGAGGAAGACTAACGAGGAGGTAATGCCCCGGTTACTTACCAGTAATCTTCATTACTCCGAGTTAGTCTTCCTCGCCACATGAGTTCCCATCCCTCCCTTCATGTTGTGGCTTGGTAGTTTCAGGCTTTGGGGTGGGCCGGCCAGCTTCTTATTGTGGTCCTGGGGTGTACGGGTCGGTCATATTGGGAAGGGATGGGAGGCTTACTTTTGCTTTGGAGGGTTCTGGTGTGGAACTGAAGCTCACTTTGTTAGTCATGTGGCGAGGAAGACTAACTCGGAGTAATGAAGATTACCGGTAAGTAACTGGGGCATTTGCTTGCTCTCTGTTTGTTGAATTTATTTGTTATAGGCTGTCCAGCTTGACTTAGCTCATTCGGCTGAGAGGGGTCCGGACATTCATTAACGGTCCTGGTGGTGCCTGAGAGGGATAGCCTGTGGACAAGGCAGCTGGACTCCCTGTAGGTGACCCCAACTATTAGCAGCCATGACGAGCGGTGGAGGGGCCACGAAACACGGGCCCATTGAAAAGTTCAAAGGACCAGGTGGAAGTGCAGGGGCTGCAGGTGGTAGCCAAGACTCTGGGCCGGACAACGTGGCGTTGGTGGAGGCCATAACCCAATCCCGGGATATGTTGGATGCAAAAATAGGCGCAGTGGGGGCAGACGTCACCCCATTGCGTCAAGATCTGCTAAACGCTGTGTCCCGCATCACGGAGGCGGAAACCAGAATCTCGGGGGTGGAGGACGATGTCGCGGCCCTGAAGGTGACCAGCATGGAGAGTATTCAGAAGGGCCTAGCGCTCCAAGTAGAGGATGCGGAAGGGCGGGCCAGGCGGAACAACCTGCGCTTCGTTGGGCTTCTGGAGGGCTGCGAGAAAGGTAATATGGAGAGCTTCTTGACATGGTGGCTGGAAAGCTGGCTTCCTCCTGACTCCCTACCAAGATGTTTCGTGATAGAGCGGGCGCACAGGGCTCTCATGCAAAAAGCCACCGGTGGGGGCCCGTCCCCGGCCTGTGATAGCCAAACTGTTGAACTATCATGATCGTGACACTATCCTACAGCAGGCCAGGGCGAAGGAACCCCTCCTCTATGAAAACCAGCGATCCAGATTTTTCTGGACTACACGCGCTTGGTGCAACAACAGCGGCAATCGTTTACAGCAGCCAAGGCACGCCTTCGAGACCTTAAGCTCCCCTATGCCTTGCTCTACCCAGCCCACCTGCGGGTGGTCTTCCAGTCTCGCACACACTTCTTCGATACCCCTGAGGAAGTCTTTAAATGGACAGATGAGACGGTGAAGGTGAGGGTGCATACTCCGCCAGGCATAGACTCGGATCCCTCATTGAGCGGAGCGCAGTCGCAGTCCTCCAGGGGGTCACGGAGCAAGGGGAACTGGCGGTCCAGATCCAGGTGGCGCTCTACATCAGGCGGGGCCTCGGAGGGGAGGAAGGAGGCTCCTGAACTTCAAACAGCAGATCCCTGATCATCCGGCCAGCGGGCAGATGGGACCTTGGCTTTATTGTGACTTTACAATGATTCATATGAATGTGCGCCATTGAAGTATTGATATGTGGATGAGAGGGAGCTGATGAGTTGATCAGTATACGGCAAGGTGTAACTATGAGTAGCGGCGGGGTGGGGGGAGATGTATAGTGGGCGGACCTTTCCCCCTTGCTTAGGGCTTGTTGGGGGTGGGGTGTTGGGTGTATGGGCTGTTTGATGGGGATCCATTGGGGTAGACGGCCTCAGGCCCTGCGTTGGGGGCCGAGAGTCATCTATACCGCGACAGGTACTTCAATGTTCTTGAGGTATGGGGGTGGGAGTTGGGGGTGGGGGAGTTGTTTGATCTAGGGGTGGGGTTTGTTCTGGTTGGGCATTAGTCGCACGGTTGCTGCGGGTCTCGATGGTTGTTGTGTGTGCACCTACAGTGCCCGGCATTTGGGCGTTTACTCTGCTTGTTCCCAGATGGCGACTCCCGTGGTTAGGGCTCTAGGGCCTAGAGGATCTCTCAGTGTCCTTAGTTGGAATGTGCGAGGAGTGTTGGACCAGGTTAAGAGGGGGGCAGTGTTACGGCAGGCGTAAAAGGGCGGGAGCTGATGTCTTGATGTTACAGGAAACCCACCTATTCGGTACTAAGGCACCATGTTTACAGCGCTATGGCTACCAGCAGGTTTTCCATGCGGGATCTCGGGACCTCAGCTCAATGGGTTGATCTACAGGGGTGATACATATTTGTAAAAGGTATCGTTGGGGAGGAGTCCCTGGTGCTGGGGAGTGTGTATGCCCCACATCCCCTGCAGTGGTCGATGGTAGAGAAGTTATTTGCAGTGTGGGCTGATATCCCTGAGGCATTAGCGGTGGTAGGAGGAGACTGGAACGACACCATGGATAGTCTCAGAGATCGGTATCGGCCTGGGGGTGGTCAAGTGGCGGGAAATTCCACCAAACTGGGGGACATGGTTAGGGGTCTGGACTGGGTAGATACATGGCGGTATTTGCAAGGTAATAGGCGGGAATACACATTTCTGTCAGCGGTCCATAAATCCTTTTCTAGGTTGGATTACATTTTTGTTCCCCGAGCAGTAATTGGTAGGGTAGAGTCGGCGGATATATTCCCGCGTGGGTTCTCGGATCTTTCCCCCGTCACCATTGATCTTTGTCTGGATAGGGAGCAGCAGCCATTTCAATGGCGCCTCTCCACATGGCACCTTCAGCTAGAACATTACCAGAAACATATGGGCGAGGCCATAGCTCACTTCTCGGTTGAGAATGTCGGGTCGGTTACAGATGCTGGGACAGTGTGGGAGGCCCTAAAGCCTACTCTGCGGGGAGTGGATATCGCCTGGTGTGCGGCTGCCCGGAAAAGGCGCAAGGCGTTATTGGTACAGGCCGCAGCTGAAATTGAGGCGCTGGAGAGCCGGAGCAGTGTAGACGGAGAGGGCCAGGTGGTGGGGCAACTACTCTTGGCACAGCAGTCCTATGCATCCCTGCTGTTAGACGAGGCGCGGCAGGTATGGATTGCGACGCGCAGCAGGATATACCAGTGGGGGAATAAATCGGGAACGATGCTGCACCGGCTAGGCCAGGGCACATTCCAAGTACAGACCTTACCAGGGATCCTGGATGATGCGGGGGTCCCGGTCACGGACCAAAAGGAGTTAGCAGAAAGCTTTGCGACATTCTATGCAGATCAGTATGCCCCGAATGAGTGTCTTCTTGCAGAAATGGTGGGCAAATTTATCACAGATTTACCGCCACGTGCGGTGTTGGATGAGGTGCGAGAGCGCCTGGACCTCCTGCTGACGGAGGAGGAGCTGGGTTTGGCCTTATGTGAACTTAATACAGGAAAAGCTCCAGGACCCAATGGGTTCCCGAGTGAATTTTACAAGAAATACCACTAACAGCTGGGTGCGCACTATAAAGCGGCCTTGGAAGAGGCCAGGGAACGAGGCAGCCTCCCTTCTGATTGGAGGCACGCGGAAGTGGTGTTATTTCACAAGCTGGGCCGGCCTCCGAACCAACATGCATCACACCGTCCAATTTCCCTCCTCAATGTGGAGGCTAAGATTTTGGCCAAAGCGTTGGCTAACCGACTTTTGCCCCATATTGCGGGGCTTGTCCACCCTGATCAGGCTGGGTTCATGCCCCAAAGGGCGACTAGACACAATATTCGACGAGCACATGTGGCAGTGGCTGCCGTTCGGGACACGGGGGAGCAGGCGGCGCTCCTTTTAGCGGACATGGACAGGGCCTTCGACTCACTGAGCTGGGTTTACCTGTTTGCACTCCTGCCTTTGCTTAATTTAGGGCCCGCTTCCTGTCGTATCTGCGACTGTTATATACAGACTTGACAGCCTCGGTTCGAGTAGCAGGGGCCGTGTCCTCCAGATTCACCATCGGGCGTGGCACCACGCAGGGTTGCCCGCTCTCGCCGTATCTGTTCGCCCTTGCTATTGAGCCGCTGGTGGCGTGGGTGCGCATTGATGCGCAGCTGCGAGAATTCGAATGGGAGCATGGTCCGTCTGAGAGGATTGCGCTTTACGCAGATGATGTCCTGTTTTTTCTCACGAATCTTAATAGGTCGGGCCGCGCCTGCTGCAGATCATGCAAATATTTGGAGAAACCTCTGGGTTGTACATGAACCCTCGCAAGTCGACCCTTTGGGTGTTGGGGGAGCGTTCGGGGGTGGGGGACTGGGCATCAACACTTCAAGTAGCGGTTGGGGGCCTTAAATATTTGGGAGTGTTTTTATCTGAGGTTCCCACAGTCTCCTGGGAGCGGAACCCGGCACCGGTTTGGGATCGGGTTCGGACAGAGATTAAGACGTGGTCCTGCATGCCCCTCACCATTTATGGTAGGTCGGCCATTTTTAAAATGGTGGCCCTCCCTCGGCTGTTATAGCAACTACAGAACCACCCTTATCCTATCGCACCCCACTGGTTCCGACAAGTAGACTCCGCGCTGGGACAATTCCTTTGGGCGGGAGGCGCGGTGCGGGTAGCGCTGCACACTTGCTTTTTGTCAACATACTGTGGCAGCTTAGCGACTTTCGATACCCTTTCTTTTTTTTTCTTTTTTTAAAACCTTTATTGTGCATAAATTGCTCACAAATACGGGCCTACAACCCATCGGGCCGGCCACCACCATTATAGAAGCACAACGGTCAGGACAGAAGCTCCCAAAGGCGAAAAGCCACAGAGCAACCACCACGAGCAGGATGAGAGAAGGTTGATTTTATAATAGAAGAAGGGGTATAGCAGAATGATGGCAATCATTAAGGTCCAGAGGGCCGTGGCGGGCCGCGAGCAAGCAGTAATACAGAACACAGGAAAATTCAAAAAGAACAGTTACATTTTAACAAAGGCAGAACGTGAGTCCCACATTAATAAGCAATTGCAACCGCTGCCCAGCGCCCACCCACCACTACGAGAACACACAATGATACAGAGAACGGAAAATAGGCTTACAAAACAAAGAGCCCTCTGCTACAACAACCCAGGGGAGGGAAGAAAAAAAGGTGGGGAAGGGAAAAAGGAAAAGGACATAGGGAAAAAGGGGAGAAGAAAGAACGCGGCATCACGCATGCGCCCCATGGCTAACAAAGCACTCAAAAATAAACCGGCACAGGGAACCAGTGGTAACAGGAGTAATAGATGCGTAGTAAACCGTGACGGCAGGAAGACCAGAAGGCCCATGCTAGCAAAAAACACCCCAGGGGGCCCACATGCAGACATCGCGTCCCGAAAAAAGGGATACATAAGAGCCATAGAACCAAAAAAGGAAAAGAGGGGAAAAAAAAACAAAATTACAGACCCCCCCCCCACCCCGCCCTGCACCCCTGCAGAAGGCTATGGCCTACCCCCCAGCAGCGTGCCTGTCGCCCTAACTAGAAACCCGAAATATAGAAGAGTTAAAAGTAAAGAAAGAACCACAAAGACAAAAAGAAGAAGGGGAAATAGGGAGACAACGACGGGAGAGGAGCCACATAATCAAACCCATCAGCTCCCACCCCCCCGTCCGAACACACTCAGTGCCCACGGGAAGATAATAATTACGAGGATAAACTTCCAGGAACATGAAGGAGAATCGAACATAATCATACAGTCACAAACGGATCA
This sequence comes from Lissotriton helveticus, assembly GCF_964261635.1. NCBI lineage: Eukaryota > Metazoa > Chordata > Amphibia > Caudata > Salamandridae > Lissotriton > Lissotriton helveticus. The sequence goes on from NC_136065.1 coordinate 1,783,648,150, forward strand.
TCCGACCATACCGCAAAATAATAGTCCACCGAGGCAAGTTCATCTCAACCCTGTCCTTGTCTATCCAAAGCCGTAGGCATCCAACGCACCAGGAACCAGATCATGAGGAACCAGAGGCGAATAGCAGGGAGTCCAATCGTCAATCCACACAAGTCATATCGATTTCGACCCAGATGAACAGGAAAAGACGGTGACCACCGCAGGTAATGCAGGCACAGTTCCGCCGACAATAGGAGGAAAGCCGTTTCGGCGGAGCAACCACAGGATCTTCGTTCGGCCATTCGAGGCAAAAAAGGAATGGGAGATCCAACGAGACCGGTCCGGACGGGACCCGGCCGGCGGACCCCCAGCACAGGAGAAATCACATGATGATTGAGAGCAGCGGGTATCCGTACACCCAAACAAGCGGCAGCCGCCGGGTCCACGACCTCCAGGCAAGTCCCAGCAGCACACAGCAGCGATGAAGCCGCACACATCGGGGGGGGCCCAGCAGGCCGGCAAAATGATCATCATCCAGTCCAGCGATAGGTGCGGTCACGGAAGCACTCCAGGAGCGCAAGGCGGCGAGAATGTCGCCAAGCGTAGGCTCACCTTTACGGTATTCAGCAAACGAGCCATGCGGCGGACCAGCGTCGCCAGTCTCGGCCAGGCTGAGAGACAGGGAGCCGGCCGCCATCTTGAAAGCCCGGCGGGGCCGCGGCAATCTCCGACCCCCGTCCGGCCACAAGCAGGGTCACACAGGATACAGCCGACCACAAGCAGAGGCACCCCCAGGGCAGGAAGGCGGGCCACCAGGATAAGGAGGGTCGCCGGCTCCCCCACGCCACCGGCTCCGTTCTCCGAGTCCGGGCGGAGGGACTCAAGATGGCCGGACAGGAGAACAAAGGGGAGACGAGCACATACACGGTCAACCCCCGTCCATGGAAGGCAGCGCCTCAACACCAGGCAGCAGGATCGCCGGTCCAGGCCCGGAGAGCCGTCACCGGTCTAATTGCACATCGGCCTCTCCGACTGAGCCCACACCTCCACCAAGGGCCGGCTACAGCGCTCCGCCCCGCCCGGGCGCCGCCGAGGAGTTTCAGGCCCGCCCGCTCCGGAGGCCCCGAAGCAAACAAGGGCGCAGCTCAGGATCCGCGGCACCTAGGAACAGACGGATCAAACGGTAAGTGCCAGCGAAATGTCTTAGTTCCATCGTCTACCAAAGAATACTTCCCGGGGCAGGATAAGACACAGGATAGACGTTCCAGGCAGGAAAGCGAACGGAGCCGAGCTAAAACGCGGCCATCGCGGACGCGAGCTTGGCTCCTCCCCCTCGATATCCTTTCTTATTAACAAGTCTCCCATCTTCTAGTCTTAAATGAGTGGTGGTATGGAGACAGGGGGGACCCGACATACGCCCTGGAGCGATACCTTATGGGGTCCAGCACTCTACACACAATTTTATATTCGGCGCAGTTGCGGAAGATGTTGCCACCGGCCTCTCAGGTAGTGTTTCAAATTTGGAGGCAGGCCCTGCGCTGCATGGGATGGTGGAACACTTTGACTAAGGAGACCCTCCTGTGGCATAATGGACGTTTACCTGGACTGGAGACTCTCCAGGGTTTCCAGGGATGGCACAACATTGGAATCGCGACGCTAGGAAACGTGATGTCGGGAGTGACACTTAGGTCTTTTCAGGATCTGAGCGAGGAATATGGCATGCCTCAGTCTCAATTCTTTAGATACCTTCAGTTCCGCCATGCCCTTTCACCAAGTTTGGAGAGCCTTGACTCTCTCCCGGAGTTTAGCCCACTGGAGGCGAAGGTGTTCATGGGAGACCTGGGGGACAAAAAATATCTCGCATATACCAGACTTTAACTACACACTGTTCCTCGACACTGCAGAAATTACGGGAGTCTTGGGAACAGGACGTAGGGGCATTGGAGGAGGAAGATTGGCGGGAGGCGTTGGCGGCCCCCAGGGGTGCTGCAATAGCGATGCACCTGCGGCTCATCCAATTCAAGTACCTGCATAGGGTCTACTTTACATGGGAGAGATTGTGGCGGGCGGGCCTGAATGCATCCCCAGACTGTCTCCGATGTGGCCAGGAAGTGGGGACACTGTTACACACAGTATGGAGTTGTAGCTCTTTGGTTAGGTTCTGGAAAGGGGTGTGGGATTGTATGTCCGAGGTCCTGGGGTGGGTACTCCCTCATACACCGCAGCTGGGTCTACTACATGTGATGGAAGGGGTGGGGGGTAACATTTATAAGAGACACTTACTGTTGCTGGGTCGTACATTAGCCAAAAGAGATGTGGCCAAAGCATGGAAGGATCCCCGGGCCCCCTCAGTGCTGGTGTGGAAGAGAGGGCTAGATTTTTGTATGGGACTGGAGCAGCCGATCTTTGTTGCCCGAGGATGCCCGCGAAAGCATTACAAAATTTGGAAACGCTGGGCTGACTTTCGGGGCCTGTGGTTGGAGCCTCCGGTGGAACGGGAGGATTATCCTCAGGTGCTATGAAGGGGCCAGGATAGAAGGTGTGTGCATGCTGTCAGTTCAGAGTACCGTCCATAAGAGACATGTGACGAAATCGTGCGACTGGGATGGGTGGGAGGGGGAGTTTGGGGGCGGGGAGGGTTAAGGGGTGGGGGGGTATAGAATTGTTAGATTTGATGCTTCCTTATAACTCAAAAGAAAAGTAGATTGCCAATCATTTGATGTTGTATATTTAACCTGCAGTTATCTCCGGAGCACGGAGCACTGCGACGTATGTGCAATCTGTCAATAAAATTTGTTTAAAAAAGATGCAAAAGGTGGCACAATTAAACATAACATGTTATGGGAACAGGTAGCGGAATTGAAATCCGAGCTACCGAGGACTCACATGATCCTTAAACTAAGTCATCAACGTGATGGTGTTCACGTTGCAGGGAATTCATTGCCTGATGAAGCCGCAAAGGGGGCTGTTCGCACGGCTTCCGTAGCTGCGCTGACTCGTTCAAAAACGAGGATAGACGGAAATATAATGGTAGCTGTCACCACATCACGCAAAAGAAGCAAAGCAGCACCTAAAAAAATTCCACTCAAATACTCCTATAAGTTAGATGTACAAAACATTCCTTATGCTCAGATTTCTGGAGTGGGGGATAGAGTAACACCAAATATGGATCGTAGGCAAGGTCTTATACTAGCTGCACACAAGGTTTTGGGCTCTGCGCACACAGAGGTAACAGCGACTATTTCTTTACTGAAACAGCGCTATTGGTGGCCAGGGTTATCTAAACAAACTAAAGATTATGGGCCAGATGTAGGTAGGCGAATACCGGTCGGTAACGGCCGGAATTCGGTAAAATCGGCCGTTACCGACCGGTCTTTTGAAAATGAGATGTAGGAGCCAATAATTTACCGAATCGGAAAATATGAGTCTGTAAAATACCGAATCTGTATTTACCGACTTCTAATTTTCTGAATCGGTATTTAACGATTTCTAATTTACCGACTTTATTTTTCGAATCGGTAAATACCGATTCGGAAAATTCCGATTCGGTATATTCCGATTCGGTAACTCCCATTCATTCCTATGGGCCAGGAGGCCCATAGGAATGCATGGGTTTTACCGATTCGGATTTTACCGAATCGGTATTAACAGACTCGGTATTTACCGATTTGTGATACCGAGTCATTCCGAATCGGTAAGTTTTACCGAATTGTTTCCTACATACCATTTTCCGATTCTGAAATACCGATTTGGTATGAGTCGGTATTTTAGAATTGGTAAATGGAAATTACCTACATCTGGCCCTATGTCTTGAAATGCGACATCTGCCAGCAGAAAAGTATCCACCGTTACACGCCTGGGACAGACACCATTACTGAAGTCAGACAAACCTCACATGTGTGTACTTGGACCACAGCGGCCCCTTACAAATGGACGGGGCTTACAGATATATCATGGGTGCAGTGAATTCATGGTCAAGATTCCTATGGGTATGGCCTCAGTATTCTGCTAACGCTCGAACTGTTATAAAAAACTTGCAAGTCTGTCGGTACATACGCAATTAGCACGTTACACTCTGACTGCGTCCCTGCATTTAGCTCTCGGGCTTACAAATAGGTCATGGAAGGAATGGGCGTAGCATTGAGGTTCTCATCTCCGTACCATCCAGAGGGAAATTCGGTTGTATAGAGAAAAAAAATGGGACTTAAAGCAATCTTTAACAGCTTGGGTATTAGGCAAAGGCCGTAGTTGGGTCACACACCTTTATGAGGTCCAGCAGGCATTAAACAACCAGCCAAGAAACTCACTAGGAGGTGTCACTCAATACGAGGTCCTCTTTGGGACACGAATGTGGGTACCTGATCTTGATTGTGAAGGCGCAGTGGTGGATGAATAACCATTTGATATCCATGATCGTTTGGCTGTTTTACAGGATCTAAATTAATCAAGGACAAAACAAAGCAATGTCCATCTAAAGCAGACCGCCACTGAAGTAGTAGTCACGGCAATTCATGTCTGGATCCCAAAAGTTGGGGATCCAGTCAGATAGAAAATTGAGGACAAAAAGGAATTTGGACCCTCTTACAGAGAACCTGAATCCTTGCAGTACACGGAACAAGAACTGTGCTGCTCCCGCCTCTTGCCAGAAAAAAAATAGAAAAGATTAGTCTCAATCGACTTAATCAAACCACACTATGTGGCCGATACTAAACAGTAGGCCTAGTGGGCTCCAATGTAGCAGACGTCGTCCTCTTGCTACAATCCAAGAAGTTCAAACAGAAAGACGCATCACTTTTGAAGAGCCACCTGTAAGAAATGAAGGACTAAGCAACAATGCTATGGAACTTGTTCCACTTGAACCAAACATTCAAATTCAAAATGAAAATTAGAATAATTCACAAGTTGTAATTAGATCAAATACAGACGTCTACATCAACTTGCCTCAACAAGAGGAAAGTAACATTTCAACTAATCCTGATGCAATTCCAACAATTCATCGAACTACTTCTGGCTATTTCATTAACTTTGATACGTTTTCTCTGTATCCAAGCAAACCGGAAACAACACCAGCAAAAACACCGTTCAAGCAACAAACAAAGTACTTTGTTCTCTTTCTTCAAAATACATACCTGGTATCACCTTGGATTGAACTCTGGAAACATTTCTGAGATGTTGTTTTTATTTTCTGGCTAGGCTTAATATCGACTTTTAGTATGCTTATAAATGGACACTATCTTCAACGAAGTTCCACAGCACAAAAGGTCAACATCCTACTGAAGCCACATCCATCATCACATCATGAACAAAGAGACTTGTCATCTGTGAACATTACAGCTGTTACTATACCCAATGGTATAGTATGGGATAAGGTTGATTTTAACATATTTGGACAGACCAAACTTAAAAAAATTATACATGTATTTAAAGTATCATTGAGTGCTATCATTACCTCCAGTATATTTTCTGATGATTGGTACACAGACAGTAAATAACATTTTGTAGGACTTAGAGAAAACTGCTGCATTTTCTAATAATGAAATGTTAGAGGGTTCTTCAGACTATGACAAATTGTACTGTTATCAACATTTTTGTCATAATTTTCTGAACAAATCCATTTGAGTACCATCAATGGGAACATTGCCCAACATCACCAAAAACGAGTTCACATGCGTTTGCCCAGAAATTTGCATACTTTTCAGGATTTAATACAACGGATTCAGCCTCATTTTACTATAACGATTCAAAAAGGGGGTGGTGATGGACAGAGTATCTGAATTAAGCAGAACACTCCTACCCAGTCAAAAGATCAGGGCTTGATCCATCACCGTTTTTTAGCTCACTGCACCATCCCAGCTCAGAACCTGGCTACATGCGAATTAGTCTGACCCTGGCCCAGTGCATCATGGGAACAGGGCAGACCAAACTACCAAGCCACTTCTTTACTGGAAAGGAAACAAGCTTCCGGGGACCGGTTTCTGGCATTACAGTCGTCTTCGGCCCGGCTTGCTTGAATCCTGATGGTGCAGTGAGCAAGGGACTCATGTCTGAGCATACCCTTCCACACTTGTGGTGGCCAAAACGATTCAAAAAGGGGGTGGTGATGGATAGAGTATCTGAATTAAGCAGAACACTCCTACCCAGTCAAAAGATCAGGGCTTGATCCATCACCGTTTTTTAGCTCACTGCACCATCCCAGTTCAGAACCTGGCTACATGCAAATTAGTCTGACCCTGGCCCAGTGCATCATGGGAACAGGGCAGACCAAACTGCAAAGCCAATTCTTTACTGGAAAGGAAACAAGCTTCCGAGGACCGGTATCTGGCATTACAGCCGTCTTCGGCCCGGCTTGCTTGAATCCTGATGGTGCAGTGAGCAAGGGACTCATGTCTGAGCATACCCTTCCACACTTGTGGTGGCCAAAACGATTCAAAAAGGGGGTGGTGGTGGACAGAGTATCTGAATTAAGCAGAACACTCCTACCCAGTCAAAAGATCAGGGCTTGATCCGTCACCGTTTTTTAGCTCACTGCACCATCCAGTTCAGAACCTGGCTACATGCAAATTAGTCTGACCCTGGCCCAGTGCATCATGGGAACAGGGCAGACCAAACTACCAAGCCAATTCTTTACTGGAAAGGAAACAAGCTTCCGGGGACCGGTTTCTGGCATTACAGCCGTCTTCGGCCCGGCTTGCTTGAATCCTGATGGTGCAGTGAGCAAGGGACTCATGTCTGAGCATACCCTTCCACACTTGTGGTGGCCAAAACGATTCAAAAAGGGGGTGGTGATGGACAGAGCATTTTACTATAAGACTGCACCAACATCAGCACTAAAATTTATGTTGACAAACACTGAACAGATTCCTTTTTGGCCCAATTGTCTGAACAGGGTTTCAACCTATGGAAAGACGAAATTGACTCAAAAACATTTTGGGGTTCAAGGGACTGGCAAGTACAGGGTACAGAGGCACTATTTAGAGCATGCCTCATTCCACAGCAGATGATCTTTTTAAATGATACTGTGCAACATACATCCTGTCTTGGAATAGCCAAGATAAAGGACCTGAACACTCCAACACAGGGGTGACAGAATTTCTCTATAAAGGAAGGGGCAACAGTTGATGACATACTAAAGTACAATAGATAAGACCCAAATTGGAAGGAGTGGGTGGTTTGGCCATTAGACACAAACACATGTCATAGACAGTTGCTGTACATCACAGAGGGACTATGTATGCATAGGTCAGACCCACGTTATGTACAGAGAACATTCGGGGGTAGTGACATTCTATAGTGTTGGGAAGTTGTGCCTAGATTGGCAAGAAATCTCAACACTTGCAGAGGTAAAACAACACTTAGCTTTATTCTCACAAGACATGGATCTTAGGGACTTTTTACTAGGACTTATGAGACAACGCTGCAAATTGAAAAACTGCCCAGGTTACCATTCACAGTAGCTGAATTATCATCAACAGAATGGCTACTTCATGGCCAAATCACTCTCCCGGTCACGGCCATTCAGCTTCACTATTGCCTTGAGCAAAGGCAGATAGGCAGATATGCAGATATGAAAAATTGGGTAAAGAATACCTTACGAAAGCTTGGGATTTACCATATAAATTGTAATGCCAGAGTGGGGATCGAGAAGTGTTTCTTAGTGGTACTAACTGCAAAAATGCTTTAAGCGGTTCTCTCATGTGCCAAGGTATTATTCTGCACGGAGTTTGTAATGGTACATGAAAGGGACTCCAGCTGCCATGATCACACCAGCTTTTGGGCTTCTTTCGAATTGGAGTTACTTGATGCTGAGCGATCAAGGTTGTTGTGGGATGCTCTCTGACATCGCATATCTGGTCACAGTGAACACCGGGGTTACTTGCTGTATGTTAGTATTGTTTCCTCCGACAAATACAGTCAGGGAGGCGCCGTTATGGCCTTCACTGAATATTTCTTTTATGCAGTTTGATGCTTTGAGCAGAATGAAAGCCATGCTTTTACAGCAAACCGTGCTGTTAACCTCCGCTCAAGAAACCTTTGAACTCCAAGTTGCAAGGACCTCGACAGAGATGCAAGCACTAATTTGGACAAACTGCCCCTTACATTTTGTAGGAATGGTGGGACGTATCTTTAACATGTCAGATACGAGTGGCATTGTACACCTATTTAAGACCATAGGGTCAGGATTCCTTAACATCTTCCAGACAATCCTCGGAGTTATTCCTAACTTTATACACTCCGTATTTGGAAGCATTTTCGGGAGTCTACCTCTGATCCTGCTCGCTGTAGCTGGAATCCTAATTATCATCTACCTGCTGCACAATGGACGGACCATCCAACAGCGAGATTGCAAAGGCTCTCCTGGAGAGATATTACCATGAGCTCATGGTACAACATCTGGGTGCACCTCTCCTACGAAAACTAAGCACTTCTTTGTTCTTATCCTTCAGACCAGTCATGTTTCCAATGCCTGTTCTGCGGAGGAGAATGCGAGTTAGACATTTGTCTAACATCTGACACGGAGACGCCAGTGGATTTTGACTCCACACTGGAACCCTTGTGGCCCCATGCACGACTCTGTCCCCAGCGTATTCCCATCTTGACGCATGCCTTTCTGGAGGAACCGCAGGTGCCTTTCAAGCCTGAATTGAATTTCAGCTCCAGCATCGGCACTGATGTATGGAATTCAGCACCATCTACCTCCACAACAGCTGTTGTCAGCAAAGAGTTTCATCTATGCACACTTGACGTGCTATGCGAGGTATTGCAGTGTTTGTCCCCTGCTGTAGTATGCAGCGATAATGTAAGGTCTCCCAGCCAGGACTTCTAATCTAAATATGGCTCACCATGTGCTAGGAACGAATTCCGTAATTTTCTTTCCCCTTCTTCAAAATAACTTTTCAAATTGACACTTTCTATAAGCATGGCCTTCTCAGTATGCTTACAGTAGTTCAACTAGTGTGATCGAACTCATTTAGAACTGTGATTTGTGGAACTTTACAACAAAGTCGTACTTTAACAAAGATTTATTTCCTCATCATTAAACTGTTTTAAGTGATTTTTTAAACATTTTTAAAATGACTTTTTGACAATGTTTATGCACTGACACCGTTATAAATGTGTATCTCAAAATATGTATTATTATTGTTAAGTATAAGGTGGAGTGGGTGTTATATTTCATATCGGTACCACAACACAGGTTTAGAGAACATCGTACTCTTTCCCTACATCATATCCCCTTAATTTCATATGAACGAGCCTTAAAAGGACATAACTCCAAATAAGGACAGAATGCCTTATAGGAACTGAACACCTTATAAGAACTGACGCCTTTTAAGGCCTAAACTTTTCACCTAGTTCATGACGAGGCTGGGTTCTGCCCGATCGATATTACTAAGACGTCATCCTTCGCACATATGAATAATTTAGGAGTACACTCTCCAGGGGGCATACTTCACCTCTCCTATCTACGCACAAAGGTTTAATCCCCAACCTCATCCTCACACTAAACAATGGGAAACACACGTACATAGACTGTATAAATACAGCACCTCTTGCTATCAGGAGGGAACTGAGACTTCAAGGCCGGCACACTGACCAGAGACGCTGCTGCTCCGGCATGCCATCGGTCCAGCTGTCAGTGGTCTAACCATCCCTTGCGGGGTGTCCAACTCAAATCCAGGACGAAGTCCCACACTCTCACTCAGGCATGGGGATTCGACTAAATCCTAGTGGGATTCTTGGCTCTTAGATTCTAGACTAGTAGACTATAAGGCTCTTAGGCTTATTAGCTCTTAGCATCTACTCACATGCTAAGTACACTCAGTTACATCTAGACAGGCATCTTAGGAGTACGCACTTTATTTTATAAATGCATTTTATATTCATGTATAGGTTGATGACTATTGAAAAATGGTAGAGAGCTGTACTATTCCTTTTTATTCACTGTACTGTGGATACTATATCTCTGCTACTGTGTTACAGTTATAGCAGCGTACTTATTTTACATGAGAAAAACAACGGTACAATAAATTCTTATTGTAAACACGCTAGACTGTTTCTTCTGTGTATCTCTCTGAGAGCAAAAAAAGCAAGCACGAGTGACTGGGTGAACAGTAGTATATTGTTTCCACGCATCTGAGGTTATTATGTTCTGAAAGTTGCACACACTAACTTCTCTAATAACAGGAGGGTTTAGTAGCACTGCGAGCTACCTAATGCAAAAACATATGCTGACATATTCGGTGGGGGTGTTCAGAGTCAGTTTGCCACCAAGCCCACAGTATATGTTATCTGTAAACAGCGTAGGTCCTGCATGAAAGGGTACTATTGGAACTACACTACAGGAGCTATTGCTGACCAGCCCCTATACTATTTTGGAATGACTCACCAAATATGTTGTGTCCACCCTTGCCTCTTTCTCCACTTGTACCACCACTCAGGGGTACTCATGGGTATATTGTCACCACTTGTCACTTTTTCTAACCATTCATGCCGTGTTGAGGACCACCAAGTTTTTGTCAATGGAGGCTGCACATAGAAGATCCTTTCACCCATTAATCAAAAGTCGTGACACAGGAATTAAGGTCAATCCTTGTTTTGCTCTCCTCTAACTTGGTCCTGCACATCTCCGGCATCAAATCCGATGGCGGAAACATGCTAAAGTGTCCCACAAGTATTACCATACTCCTCTACTTGAGCTATGGCTTGATAAGCCTGAATATCCGGTTATCACACACTCCACTGTAACCTTAGCTAATTCTATATGAATGGAACACTAGGAGCTCTGGAGAAATTTAGAACTGAACAGTAGGAAGTGGGTGGCATTATTTGAAATACAAGTTTGCGTATATTCATTTTCCTAACTTAATATTCTCAAGCTCAGTATTTCATTAAAAATAATATTGCTTTCTACCGATCAGTTGGGGATCATTGGCATTCTCTTCAGTTGACCATTATATGGCATATCTTATTTGGAAATTTCCAAGCCAGTGTAAGACCAATAAATGCTGCCAGGGACACACACACTGCAATACTACCAGAATTCCTAAACCCATTAAACTAATACCATCTGTTTTTTCAAACAAGAATTTGCTTGAATTGAGTAGTGATTTATTTCCTACATTGACAGTGTGGTCTGGCCTGTACAATACAATAATGGATCCTTGGTGCCGGGCAGTAAACAAATTACACTAGTTAAGACTCTTCATTTATTCTTTAATGTACAATGGGATCTAAAGCCCATTTCCTAGAAAATAAGAATGATTGAGGTTCGAAGACAAGAAATAAACACATTCTGTCACTTTGTTTTTTTCCTGGAATGTGGTGCGGGCTAAGAGGAGCGAGCACACAGTTCGGATAAACTTAAGATAGCAAGTTAAATTTATGTCGGGTGAACTGCATTACTCAACCACTCAAATGCAGCCAAAACACTAGAAAACAGTGTAGAAATGAATACCAGTTTCAAAGGCTGCACTGTGAAAGGGATCAGATTTCATGTTCCTATGCCAAGAAGATCTAATTTTCAATTGCCATGTACCTCTCAAGGTCATAAATATTCTTCCTTTTCAAACTATGTCAGAACTCTCTTAGGAGAATGCTTGATATAAGATGATTCAGTCAACTGAATCTCTGCTGTGCTGACCGTCTGCCATGCAGGAAAAAACGTAAATTCCTTTTCAACTGTATGTCCTAGTAAAGGGGTCTTCGACCATTTCTGTAGTGAGAGCTACTCTTGCTCCAGGAAAGTCGCCCGAGTTACCAGCAGTTTTTTTGACTTTGTCAGCATATCAGTTCAAATACCATTTTCCATTTTGGGCAAACACAGTCAATTAAAAATATATATATTTTCTCCCAAAAAAAAAAATTTGATTTCAAAATATCAGTTTTCATCTTCAGGAAATACAAACAGTCCCCAAACATCAGCCTGCCATTTTCATAAAGTACATACATGTAAAAAAGCCGCACTCACATCGAAATATTCTGCTTTGAATGCCAAGGTATTACAATCATAGGCCATAGCTTCCCACCATACCACCAAAGATGCCTACATTATGCCAATAATGCCTACCATTATACCACTATAGGTGTGGCAGGGTATACTCAGACATGAGTCCCTTGCTCACTGCTCCATCAGGATTCAAGCAAGCCGGGCCGACGAGGCTGAAATGCCAGAAACCGGTCCCCGGTAGCTTGTATCCTTTCTGGTGAAGAATTGGCTTGGTAGTTTGGTCTGCCCTGTTCCCATGATGCACTAGGCCAGGGACAGACTAATTTGCATATAGCCAGGTTCTGAGCTGGGATGGGGCAGTGAGCTAAATAATGGTGATGGATCAAGCCCTGATCTTTGGACTGGGTAAGAGTGGTCTGCTTAATTCAGACACTCTGTTCATCACCACCCACTTTTCTGAATTGTTTTTGGCCACTATAGGTGTGGCAGGGTATACTCAGACATGAGTCCCTTGCTCACTGCTCCATCAGGATTCAAGCAAGCCGGGCCGACGAGGCTGAAATGCCAGAAACCGGTCCCCGGTAGCTTGTATCCTTTCTGGTGAAGAATTGGCTTGGTAGTTTGGTCTGCCCTGTTCCCATGATGCACTGGGCCAGGGACAGACTAATTTGCATATAGCCAGGTTCTGAGCTGGGATGGGGCAGTGAGCTAAATAACGGTGATGGATCAAGCCCTGATCTTTGGACTGGGTAAGAGTGGTCTGCTTAATTCAGACACTCTGTTCATCACCACCCCCTTTTCTGAATTGTTTTTGGCCACTATAGGTGTGGCAGGGTATACTCAGACATGAGTCCCTTGCTCACTGCTCCATCAGGATTCAAGCAAGCCGGGCCGACGAGGCTGAAATGCCAGAAACCGGTCCCGGTAGCTTGTATCCTTTCTGGTGAAGAATTGGCTTGGTAGTTTGGTCTGCCCTGTTCCCATGATGCACTGGGCCAGGGACAGACTAATTTGCATATAGCCAGGTTCTGAGCTGGGATGGGGCAGTGAGCTAAATAACGGTGATGGATCAAGCCCTGATCTTTGGACTGGGTAAGAGTGGTCAGCTTAATTCAGACACTCTGTTCATCACCACCCCCTTTTCTGAATTGTTTTTGGCCACTATAGGTGTGGCAGGGTATACTCAGACATGAGTCCCTTGCTCACTGCTCCATCAGGATTCAAGCAAGCCGGGCCGACGAGGCTGAAATGCCAGAAACCGGTCCCCGGTAGCTTGTATCCTTTCTGGTGAAGAATTGGCTTGGTAGTTTGGTCTGCCCTGTTCCCATGATGCACTGGGCCAGGGACAGACTAATTTGCATATAGCCAGGTTCTGAGCTGGGATGGGGCAGTGAGCTAAATAACGGTGATGGATCAAGCCCTGATCTTTGGACTGGGTAAGAGTGGTCTGCTTAATTCAGACACTCTGTTCATCACCACCCCCTTTTCTGAATTGTTTTTGGCCACTATAGGTGTGGCAGGGTATACTCAGACATGAGTCCCTTGCTCACTGCTCCATCAGGATTCAAGCAAGCCGGGCCGACGAGGCTGAAATGCCAGAAACCGGTCCCCGGTAGCTTGTATCCTTTCTGGTGAAGAATTGGCTTGGTAGTTTGGTCTGCCCTGTTCCCATGATGCACTGGGCCAGGGACAGACTAATTTGCATATAGCCAGGTTCTGAGCTGGGATGGGGCAGTGAGCTAAATAACGGTGATGGATCAAGCCCTGATCTTTGGACTGGGTAAGAGTGGTCTGCTTAATTCAGACACTCTGTTCATCACCACCCCCTTTTCTGAATTGTTTTTGGCCACTATAGGTGTGGCAGGGTATACTCAGACATGAGTCCCTTGCTCACTGCTCCATCAGGATTCAAGCAAGCCGGGCCGACGAGGCTCAAATGCCAGAAACCGGTCCCCGGTAGCTTGTATCCTTTCTGGTGAAGAATTGGCTTGGTAGTTTGGTCTGCCCTGTTCCCATGATGCACTGGGCCAGGGACAGACTAATTTGCATATAGCCAGGTTCTGAGCTGGGATGGGGCAGTGAGCTAAATAACGGTGATGGATCAAGCCCTGATCTTTGGACTGGGTAAGAGTGGTCTGCTTAATTCAGACACTCTGTTCATCACCACCCCCTTTTCTGAATTACCATTATACCAAGGCCTCCAGTGTGCCAAGGTTGGACACCATTACCAGTCCAGCTCCACAACTGTTCCATAGACTAATGGGTTCCCTAACTTTTATACTGGGAACCTGCCCCAAGGACTCCTAAAGTATTCGCTTGCAGCACCCTTAGTTCTCGTTCTTGGGGTTGCTTTGTGCCCCAAAATCCTTTGGATTGCTGTGCGACAGTGCCAATCCTCAGGCGGCAGCAATCGCCAAAACGAAGGCTGCCCCCCTTACCTGTCTTGATGTATGTTCTGTAATATACTGCGATAAACTGGATCAAAAAAGATATTCACCATCTTAAATATCATTTCCACTACATAGTGGTGCTCACTATCTGGAATAACCATCAACGTCACAAGCTAATTTGGGAGGTTAGCAGCTTTTACATCTGCCAGCACACTATAGCAGTTCCCAAACATTGCAACTTGTTCTTATAAGTAATTATTGCCCATGTCAGAAGAGCATTTCATACTGAACAACAATCCCAGCCAAACTATATATTTATTTTTTCCTGGCAGTACAGGCAAAAGGATCTTCCTGTTGCTAGACAGATGATAGATAACTCCTCCAGCAAACTACGCATATGGAAGGAAAATGTCCCAGCACCCTTACATACTCGTCTTTTTTACACGAAGATCATCATTCTAGTTCCACGATAGCTCACTTAAGATCTGATGTTTATCAAGGTGTTCACCCTCTTTGCATCACTGCCAGTCGTATCCTCCCTTATTGGCAAGAATAATAGCAACACACAACAAAAGCATGGATACAGTCAATAGGTCTAGCGTTGGCCACCAGCCTTTTGGCTTTGTCAATGCTTGTGTTATCATGGATTTTGCAAAATATTATTGCTGGGAAAGCTGTTGAGCCCTATACAACCTAAAAAAAATAGAAAAGCTACATTTCTTTTGGTTCTTAAAAAGCACATGTTGCCCTACTAGTAGCCCCTGGATTTGAGGGAACTACTTTGTGTGTGGATGTGCTGCTTGTGAAAGTGCAGTAAGGCATCCCACACTTAATTAAGTAGACAGACCTATTACCAAATGCTGTACGCTTTGTAGGCAGAAGGAAAATATGATTCACACAATAACTGCCCGATGGATGAAGCACTCTAGCTGAAAACCCCTATAAGTAAGAATATTGTACATGCAATTTTAGTGACATCAAAAGGTGTTGGCTAACACCAGACCTAAAAAGGGGGTGTCTTGGGGGCTCCAGGTTTAAATATCCCTCCCGGGGCTTCACAACACTCCAAAAGTGATGCTGATACGAAGAGGGTGGGGTGAACAACCAGACCCCATAAGCCTTTCATGAGGTTCCCTCCCCACCCAATACGGAATGAGGAAGGGCTGTTGTACCGTGGCAAGCGCTAGGGTGCTGACTGCAACTATGTCATCCTGCGTGTGATGCAGTCAACTTAATTTTGTCAAAAAAATCCTTACAAGGAAAAAAGCCATATTTAAAAGCTAATCAAAGGCAGGCCCCTCACGGACAAAGAGAAGCAAGACATCTATTTCAGAGCCCATCATATGGCTCACGACATCCCGGGTACGGAAGAAGAGTTGCTTCATACTGGTACTTAACACCGGCCCTAATGAACCACTGCAATAAACACTGCTCAGCCTATTGCTGGCGTGGTTGCGGACAGACAGGCTCATTAGTGCATTTACTCTGGCACTGCCCCAAACTGGTAAGATAATCAATCAATCAATCATAGCATTTGTATAGCGCGCTACTCACCCGGAGGGGTCTCAAGGCGCTGGGGGAGGGGGTGGGGGGTGTCTGTTACTGCTCGAAGAGCCAGGTCTTGAGTTGCTTCCTGAAGGATAGGTGGTCCTGGGTCAGCCGGAGGTGGATGGGGAGGGAGTTCCATGCCTTCGCTGCCAGGTAGGAGAAGGATCTTCCTCCGGTGGTGGTTCTGCGGATGCGTGGAACGGTGGCGAGGGCGAGGCTGGTAGATCGCAGCTGGCGGGTGGGAGTGTAGAAGGTCAGGCGGTTGTTGAGGTACCTGGGGCCCAGGTCGTGGAGAACCTTGTGTGCGTGGGTGAGGAGTCTGAACGTGATCCTCTTGCTGACGGGGAGCCAGTGCAGGTCTCCCAGGTGTCCGGAGATGTGGCTGTGTCGGGGGATGTCCAGGATGAAACGGGCGGAGGCGTTCTGGATGCGTTGGGAGTATTTTCTGAAGTTTGGCTGTGGTTCCGGCGTAGAGGGTGTTTCCGTAGTCCAGTCGGCTGGTAACGAGTGCCTGGGTGACCGTCTTCCTGGTTTCAGTGGGGATCCATCGGAAGATCTTTCGGAGCATACGCAGGGTTTTGAAGCACGGCGATGAGACGGCGTTGACTTGTCTGTTTATCGAAAGGGAGGAGTCCAGGATGAAGCCCAGGTTACGTGCGTGGTCCGTTGGCTTGGGAGCGGTGCCCAGGGCAGGGGGCCACCAGGAGTCGTCCCAGGCGGAGGGCGATGATCCCAGGATGAGGACTTCCATCTTGTCCGAGTTCAGTTTCAGGTGGCTGTTCTTCATCCATTCGGCGACGTCTTTCATCCCTTCGTGTAGGCTGGTTCTGGCGGTGGCGGGGTCGTTGGTGAGGGAGAGGATCAGCTGGGTGTCGTCGGCGTAGGAGATGATGTTGAGGTTGTGTTGGCGTGCGATGGCTGCGAGGGGGCTCATGTAGACGTTGAAGAGGGTGGGGCTGAGTGATGATCCTTGTGGTACGCCGCAGATGACTTCGGTGGCCTCGGATCTGAACGGGGGGAGGCGGACCCTCTGGGTTCTTCCGGTGAGGAACGAGATGATTCAATCCAGTGCCTTCTCTTGGATTCCGATGTTGTTGAGGCGCTGCACTAGGGTGCGGTGGCAGACCGTATCGAATGCTGCGGAGAGGTCCAGGAGGATGAGGTCCGCTGTTTCCCTGTTGTCGAGCAGGGATCTGATGTCGTCTGTGGCTGCGATGAGGGCGGTCTCGGTGCTGTGGTTGGCTCGGAAGCCGGACTGCGAGTGGTCGAGGGATCCGTTCATCTCGAGGAAGGCGGCAAGCTGTCTGTTGACGGTCTTCTCGATGACCTTGGCAGGAAAAGGGAGGAGCGAGAAGGGACGGTAGTTCTCGAGGTCGGAGGGGTCTGCTGTTGGTTTCTTCAGGAGGGCGCTGAGTTCGGCGTGCTTCCAGCTCACCGGGAAGGTGGGGGTGTTGAAGGAGGTGTTGATGATGTCCCAGAGTTGGGGTGCGATGATGGAGTCGGCTTTGTTCAAGACGTGGTGGGGGCAGGGGTCGGTTGGTGATCCGGAGTGGATGGTATTCATCGAGTGGATGGTGTTCATCACGCGGGTGGTGTCTTCGGTGCTGATCGGTGTCCAGGCGCGGAGAGTGGTGGTGGGGGGCGTTGGCTCGGTGGTTGGGTGCGTGGTCTGTGCGCCGAAGCTGTAGTGTATGTCGGCGATCTTGCTGTGAAAGAACGAGGCGAGTGAGTCGCAGAGGTCTTGCGAGGGAGCGATGTCGTTGTTCCCGGCGCTGCGGTTGGAGAGCTCTTTGACGATGCTGAAGAGTCCCTTGCTGTTGTGGGCGTTGTTGTCCAGTCGTTCCTTGAATGCTGTCTTCTTGGTGGTGCGGATCAGCTAGTGGTGTTTGCGGGTGGCGTGTTTGAGGGCAGTCATGTTGTCTGTGGTCTGGTTGTTGCTCCAGGCTTTCTCAAGGGTACTGCAGGTCTTGTTAGAGTTCTTGAGTTCGTCGGTGAACCAGGAGGCTTTCTTGCTGCCGGGTCTGTGGGGAGGGGTCTTCAGTGGTGCGAGGTTGTCTGCGCAGTTGGTGATCCACTGTGTGAGGTTACTGGCTGCTTTGTTGGGGTCCGTTGTGTTGGCGGGAGAGTTCTGGCTGAGGGAGGTGGTGAGCTGGTCGGTGGTGATCTTGCCCCAGCTCCTGCGAGGGGCCTGTTGCGGGTGGTGGTGGGTCGTGGTTCTTCTGAATCTGAAGTGGACGCAGCTGTGGTCCGTCCAATGAAGTCCGGTGGAGTGGCTGAAGGAGATACTGGGACATGATACTCCAAAACATAAACGAAGTATTCAATACGGATATTCCGCGTTTTCCTCCCTATACCCTATTGGGTCTCCCTAACCCCTTGACATTCCCCTTGCGCTCTCTAAAAGGGAGGCAGACAGCCTTAGCCCCTAACACCGCAAAATTAGAGTTACTTGCCCATTGGGGTACCGAGGTGGTCCCAGACCACACAAAATGAAAAAAATGAAAAAATTACATTTGTGAAGTAGGCCTCGCAGCGCTTTTGACTGAAATCCAAGGCAGCCAGCTAGGATGATTAACAGGCATTACTGAACAGGTGGGTCTTTAAAAGCCTCCTAAATGCCATCCGGTTATTGTTTTCTCTGAGGATAAGCGGAAGAGAATTCCATATTCTCACAGCATGGTTAAACGGATGTGGTCTGTACTGGGAATGGAAAGCCTATCTATGAAGGCAGACAACAAAGCTGAAGCATACATGGAACTGTGGGCTCCATTTATCACAATTGTAAGCAAGGAATTTAGGGAGATAACCTGCCCCAAGCTCCTACAAATCCTGCGTCTCACTTCTACCACTCAAAATACTGATACCCCAAAGAGCTGACATGGAACACACTATAGACAACCAGATACAAAATGGGGGCAATCCTGGGTGTGGAGGAGATGGGTTAAGAGGGAGGGGAGAGTTAGTTTTCCTCTGAGCCATGGGCCTTTGTTTTCATATATGAGCACATTTTGATGTTGTTTATTATTCCCTCTACGTTTCACAGGGAATGGCGTAACAGTCTGCTTTACATATGCACATAATTTGATATGTGGACTTTTGCCATTCAGTATTTTTGCAACCGGCCTCCGGTTTGTAGGCGCATCGCTGTGTCTTTACATATGCATCTGAAATTCGTTGCTGGCCATTGGTTGTAGCCATGTAAGATGTCATGTTGATGTGAAAACTAATAAAAAAGATTTATTCCATAAAAGATAATCAAAAGTGTAAAGCCAAATGTAAAAATTGTTCAGCAAAAATGTGTGAAGTTATATAGTGCCTGTTTCATATGGGACAATTCAGGAGTGGAGAATATATACATATATATATATATATATATATATATATTCACAGAAAAAACCATAGGTTATAGACCATATATAGTTAGGAATTAGCATTTACAAAACCTTGAAAATTCACTGAAAAAAACATAGGTTATAGACCATATATAGTTAGGAATTAGCATTTAGAAAACCTTATTTTACTCACACAAAACCATTGAAATTCCATATATAGTTAGTTGCACTAACTATATATCGCGCACCCGCAATCCACTGCTGATGATGTCACATATTACATCATTCATGACATGGTCAGTGACATCACTGATGACATCACTGATGACATCTCAAATGACATCACTGATGACAACATCCAGTGACTGTATGTTTCTGTAAAGTTAAAATATGTCTTAGATATTGAAGAATGAGTGGATGTATAAGTGTCTGGATGAAGGATTTAGTAGGTGCGTGACTGACTGTATGAGTGAGTGATTAAATGTGTCTCACTGAATGCATGGGTTAGTGACTAAACTGTCTTAATTTGTGCATCATTATGTCTGTTGTGATGTAAACTGCTGCATGTGTTGATCATTAGCTATACGAGAGGCTATATGTGTTATTAATTGGTTGCCCAAGTATTTCTATGGGAGATTGAGTTTGTGTGGGGGTGGCTGGAAGGTGTGTGACTCTGTGCATAGATGTGTGAGCAGTTTATTCACTAGGTGTATGAGTTCAAGAGTGCATGTGGAAACAGCTACATGGGCAGTTGACTGTGTGCATGAGTGTATTGATGAGTGAATGGATATCTCAATGCTACATGTCATAGTAAGTACATATGTAAAACACAGTACATGTGAGAGTTGGCATATATAAATAACTGTGCATGAGAGCCACTGAGTGAGTGGTTGTATCGATCATTGTGAACTTGTATCAGGGATTGTATAAGAGAGTAAATATGTGTTAGTATATGTTTCAATAAGTAAGGTGTGTATAACTGTATAGTTGAAGAAATGGAGGTGAGATTGTTTCTTTGCATGACTGACTGGGTGTGTGAGTAACTCCATGGATGAGTGGCAGTGTGTGAGTGTCTGTATACACTGAGTGTATCTAAGGTTATATTAGAGTCTGAAGAGGTTTATCGTATTAGCACAAGAATGATGCCAAATGAGACGTCATCAGTGATGTCATCAGTGATGTCATTTGAGATGTCATCAGTGATGTCATCAGTGATGTCACTGACCATGTCATGAATGATGTAATATGTGACATCATCAGCAATGGATTGCGGGTGCGCGATATATAGTTAGTGCAACTAACTATATATGGAATTTCAATGGTTTTGTGTGAGTAAAATAAGGTTTTCTAAATGCTAATTCCTAACTATATATGGTCTATAACCTATGGTTTTTTCAGTGAATTTTCAAGGTTTTGTAAATGCTAATTCCTAACTATATATGGTCTATAACCTATGGTTTTTTCTGTGAATTTCATTGGTTTTTTAACAGCTAATATCTGTAGCTGTAAAATGTATTCTTCTTTAAATCCAAAAATATATTTTATATGTTTATGAATAATTTTTTTTTTAAATATTTTTTTTTCTTCGTTCCCGCTTCGCGAATCGGGAAGCTTCCCGTTAGCTGACCTTGATGCCGCGAAATAGACCGCGAGCCGGTAAACGTTTCTTTACCGCAAGTGCCGCGTTAGAAAACAACATCGTGACGCCTCCCGTCCGCATGACGTTTCACGTTGTCGCGTGATACGTCATATGACGTGCTACGTTAGCGAACTGGTACGCGAAGCGAGTCGCAAAGCGCAGGTTTCTGGAAGCAAACCGGGAGGCCCTGCAAAGCGCTTAACGTAAACACAGCAAGTCATGTGACTTGGTAATAACACTTTTCATTGGTTCATTTCACTTTTGGTTTCCTAATGATGTAAGACTAGGTCATATAATCTAAAATGAACACTTTTGATTGGTTGAGAACTCTTGTTTTTCCCAAATGATGAAAATCCCTCCTTCTTTCCTCACTCTGACTTTCATCATTGTGAGAGAAAGACCCTTTGTGATCACTGAGCAATGGCTTCTTTAGTAGCTTCAGCTGGTGCTTCCCCACCACCTCCACCACATCCAAGGAAGAGTGGACCACCTGCTCAAGTTGTAATTCAACAAGAAGAAGAAGAAGAGGAACAGGAGGACGAGCACGAAGAGAGGCAGTTTTTGCCTGAGCAGCCCAGGACGTCTCACCGGAAAGAAAACTTCATTTGGCAATTTTTTTAAATTCCCAAAGGTCAGAAAAAAGTAAATGCAAGATACGTAACTTGCCTTATATGTCAAGATAGACTGTCCAGAGGGACCGACAAAAAATACAGTTTCGGAAACTACACAATGCATCGCCATATGACTAGGTGGCATCCTAACAACTACAGTGCTGCACAGTTTCGGAACGACCTAGATAATCTCCCTATTATGGCCAGAAGATCTGTTGTACCGGAAGTAACGGGACCAGAGGGCAGGGAGATGGTGCCAAATATACAAATGAGATTTGGTGATGTAAAACACATCTGCGCATTTTGCGATGGATTCATTTCCTACGGAGAAAAAAGCATCACTCTGATCAACAGAGCTATTGACTATCATATGCAAGTTTGTCCGAAACGCCCAAAATAATAAATACTTCTTTTTTTTGTTTTGTTGCTCCTGTTGAGCCCTTTACAATGAATCGTTTTCATTGCCCCCTCCAAGAAAAACCCAAAAAAATATAAAACTGTTCCGAAAAATTCAAAAACAGTAAAAAAAGTTCAGAAAAATAAAAAAAAAAGTTCTTTTCAGAACTACCTCCCCGTTATTAAAAAATTGGTACAATATTTGGAACTGTGCCAACCTCTATTTCTCTTAGTTCGCTTCCTAGTTCGCTCGCTGGTACGCGAACCGGAAGCGAACCAAAAACAGTAAGTATAAGGGAAGGAAACAGACACTTATGTTAAAAGAAACACAGCTATAAGGGAGTAAACTAGAGATACCATTACCCGTAATCCACTGCTGATGATGTCACATATTACATCATTCATGACATGCTCAGTGACATCATCAGCAGAGGATTGCGGGTTTTTTGGCAACATGCCTTATCCACGGTTTAATAACGCTGCCTTTTGCTTTATATAAGTTTTCAAATTGTATGAAATATATACCAATAGGTCGTTATGAACCTTTAGGTAGTGCTTTTCTTCATGAGGTCTGGTCGCTTCCATACACATACAGATGTTTCAAAGATGATCAAGAAGTTTATCTGAATGGAGAGGAATGCACTGAGACGCCAGATCATTCACTAATGTGTAGGCACATACAGTTACACGGTTCATGCAACAAACACCGACCAAATATGGCTTGCGTGTTGCAAGGCACGCCACTTCCTGCTATCATCCCCACGTTCAAGTTGTTGGAAAATGGTAGTTATTTGATGCTCAATAATGAAGATTGTTCTGAGTTAATTAAAAGTATTCCTTTTATCGTAACAGTAAGTGAACGGGTTATTTGCTGCAGAAATGTTCTATTTCCTCCCACACATGAACATAGGGAGTTTTCAATCTGGCCACAAATACCAACCTTGGGACACGTTTCAACGGCATGGCAAGAATAAGAGCTCTTTTGTCTCAGAGAGAGGTGGCCTTGAGTTCGGCCCGTGAAACTTTCATACTTCACATAGCGAACACCCATACAGAGGTGCACACCCTTTTCAATTAAGATTTGCCTTTCAATTTCAGCAACATGTTTCCGACTATCTTTAACGCATCCTCCACAAAGTCCCTGGCACACTTTTTTAAAGTTGTTACCAGTGGTCTCGTGACTTCATTTGAGAAAATCTTTGGAGTCATCCCTGCTTCCTTTCATTGTATTTTCTGCACTCTGGTTCGTAGATTGGCATTTTTACTTGCATTACCAGCGGACGCTCTTGTGCTTTTTTACATTTTTAAATATGGATGTCCCTCCTATGCAACCTCCGACCCTGCAGCTGCTGACACTGTTCCGCAATCGCATGCTAGAATATTATGGCACAATGCCGTTGGCGATATTAAGCACGGCATATGGATTATCTTTTCGGTTCTCCTACTTCACCTGTGTCCAGCCTGTATTTCACTGCCTGACCTGTGATTTCGATTGGGCCATTGATTTGTGTCTCTGCGGACCGGTTTCTCCTGACGTCGACTTTAATCAGCTGATGACTCCTATCATTACTCACGAGTTGGTTTGTCCTGGCGAAAGGATTATGGCTGTGGCATTGATGCATGGACTACTTGGTCCCTGGAATTTACTGGCGGCAGCACAGTCTTTCTTGGAACAGAGCTTTCTTGAAAACCCACCGAGCTGTCCTCTGATGGTGATAGAGGATCCGGTGCTGGGAGAGCACGTATGTTCTTTTCCGCTTTTAAATTGGATGGCTGAACTGTTTTCGGATGAAGACGGTGACTTCCTATTGGAGGCTGTTGCAGCTTATTTTGCATACACAGTTATGTCATAGACCTTTTTCATGTTTGATATGCTGAGTACTAGCATTTCATTGACAATTCATTGACTTATTTGTCAAGTTTTTATTATTTACCTTGCCTATTGGCTTAAGACTCGATGAAGTACTTGGCTGTTTTATTTTTCTTTAGCATTAAATTTTCCTAGTTTTTAATGCTTTACCTTGCGGACCGTCCACATATAAACTTGCAATCTGCTCTCATGAGATGGCACTTCTATTATCTTATTCAGTTCGTTTCCGGATCATGAGGAGGTGTCATCTAGGTCCTGGATATCTTTACACCGTGTTAAGTTAGCATGGGCTCATTACCGGTTTAAACGCCATTTTTCCTTTTTTGCAACTTCTGCACACGACACTTAGTTGTTGCTTTAGCTTTCCACCTAGTAGTTCATCGTGGTTTACATGAGAATAATATGTTATTGGTCTACTATCTGCTTTACTTGTTAAACTATATCTGTACAGCGAGTGCTAAAGTTTCAAGAACAACACGATACAGAATTGTTATGAGGTCTGATCTCCACGACTTCATACTCATAACATAAGTGCAACTTCTGCCAATTCTGGGCATGAGGAGGGTTTTATATTGCTTTGCCGAACACACATACACAACAGTTGATGCGGTTCACATGAAGAGAGAGCTGGTGTATGCTGATGTGATTCCTTCAAATCTAAGACACTAAAGTATGGGCACGCCCTAAACCAACACAAAGAGACCTTCTTAGCAAATAATATAATATGTGTATTAGGGAGGGTGAGATATAAGCAGCCGCGGGCCGTGGAGGGAGTTACGATGGGGCAGGGAGGCGGGGAGGGGGAGAAGCAGGGTGGAGCCCTCTCTACCTTGCCCCTCCCCCTCCCCGCCCCACCGTAACTCCCTCCACGGCCCGCGGCTGCTTATAAGTGTTGCTAACTCTTATTCATTTACAGCATGTTAACATACTGTCACCATTCGCTTTTTATGTACTAGTAACTATGCTGGTAATTTTGCTACTGATAATATGTGTACTTGTATTCTCCACCCTGCTTCTCCCCCTCCCCGCCTCCCTGCCTCACCGTAACTCCCTCCACGGCCCGCGGCTGCTTATAAGTGTTGCTAACTCTTATTCATTTACAGCATGTTAACATACTATCACCATTCACTTTTTATGTACTAGTAACTATGCTGGTAATTTTGCTACTGATAATATGTGTACTTTTATTATCTAAGGTACTACGCCTGAGAAGACGGCATTAGTAAATAAACATTTCAAATACACATCTGTTCTTCTTAACTCCATGTTCTGGTTTCTAAGAAATCTATAACGACCGACTGTTCATGAGTTCCACGTATCCTGAGGTACTATAAGTTCATATTCTGGATTGTCTAAACATTGAGAGTTTGTTATATCCAATGTGACACTGTACCTAGCTTGCTAAGGAGTTTTTGATTACTAACGTGAGTTTTGGGACACCCTAATTCGCCGAGGTTCCAATCCTCTGTCCACAGTTCTGTGTGAGAACAGAAACCCTGCGACAGGGGCACCCCCGACCCTTGCTGGAGCTTCATCACACTTGCGATACAACTCCAGCAATGCGCCACCTTTACGGCACAGATACATCACGCATCTGTGCTGTTTTTGCCCCATGATGCGCCGCATTGTAAATGCAGCACACCATAGGTGACGGAACAGCGGCACAAAATGACTAACACATCCCTGGTGATGCGCCAGTCATCATAAATGTATCCCTATGCTTCTTATCTTGTTAGAGATGAACCGCCATATGTATCATCAAAGTTATTTGCATTTCCTAAATAGCGAACTTTAAGGAATAAATAGCGATTCTTTACCATTCCTAGTTTGCGATGAGCTATTTGCTAATTAGCCGAATGTAGCCCAATGAAGCCCAATGTAGCCCAATGTAGCCCAATGTAGCCCAAAGATGGCCGCCAGACACACAAAAAAACAAATGTAGCCCAAATATCAGCCAGATGTAGCCCAACTATAGCCCAGTGACAGAATGACCAATCACCTTCGCAAACCTCCGTTACGCGAAGCGGAGCGCTGTTACAGATATATATCTTTTTTTGAACGTTAATTTCTCAAAATCCACTGGAGCACATATATTGAGACCTAGCAAAGGCACATCGGGCTACCAGTCCCTAATATTTTGCCAAGTTTCGTGCAAATCCATTCAGCCGTTCAATTATTATTATTATTATTTTTTTTTGCCCCGCGGGGCCCTTTTAAAACCTCCACATAAAACCTAGGGGGTCAGCGAGGATCTACTATGCCCCCTTATAGTTATTTCCCCCTTTGTTTTGACCTCCTCTTGTCTCTCGATCCTACCGAGAGACAAGATGGCGGCCGCTACGGACTGTTTGGAATGTTGACAGACGCCGGAGAACCAATCAGCTTCGCTTCACAAAGCTCCGTTGCGCGAAAAGTCCGCGAACCAGTGCGCTGCCCGGTCCGCTGTTACAGATATATATCTTTTTTTAAACGTTAATTTCTCAAAATCCACTGGAGCACATATATTGAGACCTACAAAAGGCACATCGGGCTACCAGTCCCTACAATTTTGCCAAGTTTCGTGCAAATCCATTCAGCCGTTCGGGCTAAAAGTGAGGCCAACCGCCCTATGGAAAACTCAATGTTAAAAACACGTTTTGGGACCCCCCTTTTTTCTCGGCCCCCACTGGACGAACCCCCCCCAAATTTTCAAGGGCTGCTCAGAAACAAAATGTGCCATTTTCCTGAAAATTTCAGCCAATTCCGTCCACAAACGCCAAAGTTATTAGACATAGAATTTTCAAAAAACCCATAGAGAAAAAATCCTAACTATATATACCTACTGGCGACCGCCAGTAGGTAATATATATATATATATATATATATATATATATATATATATATATAAAAATGTATTTCTTTTTTATTTGCCATTTCTTTGAGTTTGTTTCCGAATTCAGCCTTTATACCCAGGTTGTGGCTTCATAATATTTTAAATATATGATGGATATCATTGTTTTAACTTAATGTTGGGACATAACTGCCCCCGATGATACAGTAAAACAATGAATGTCATAATCTGTGCTAAGCAACAGATTCTTCCCAGCACTCAGCAAATTATGGCCCTGATATCAAGGATGCGGTGCTCACACAAATCTGAATTGAATGGCTACATAGCAACTATGAAATGTGTATAATCAAAAGACAAAAAAGACATTTTTGTTTGCTTTGGAAAATATAGCTTGATGTTACAGCAACAGTCTTAATTGTTTGCAGGAATACAATTGCATAATTGAAACTCTGATTATTTCAACAAGCAATCTGGCCAAGAGCCATTTTCTTTTGTATTCACATTTTTTAAGTTTCCAAAATGATCATTGTGTTCACAATGGGGATGACATCAAAAACAAGGCTCAGATAGTGATGTGACAGACTAAATAAGGGCTGGCATGAAGGCTCTCTGTAATACAGGCCCAACCCGGTGACATCCTGGTCCTTCTATAAACAGCAGCATTGTGCAATTAGGCATGCCAGTCTGCCGTAATTCTTCTTATTGTAATTCTGCAATTGGCTGATACCTCTTAGATCACAACCACTTCCTTTTAAAATCCTACCCTTGTAATGTAAGATTACCCAATCTCTGCCCATCATTCACCTAAACACCCCCCCCCACTCCCCTACTTCTCACACCTAACTGCTATTAATATAATCTATCACTAAGTAACTGGAGTAAATGTATACAATATTTTCTTGAGAGCACACGACTAATCGCAATACGTCCTAAATGACCTGCTAATCTTAGGGTCCACAGAAGCGTGTTACTCGCCGTAAAAAGCATCAGCATCTCGTCAGGGGCTGCACGCGTTATATAAACGGAATTACAATAAATGGGGTATAGTTCATATAGCAGTACCCTATAGGGAATACAGGACTTGTATGACGAGTAAATGAATGAATTACAGCATTTAGACTGCTAACACTAACGAGGCAGCGATATGGGGCAAGGTACATTTGGAAGGGATGGTTCAATAGTACTGGTGTGCACTCAGATTGCAGGAAGGGAGCTGCATGATTCATAGACCAATTCATTCTAGGCTGTAAAGGTCAAATCTGATGACTGCACAGTAGAGTTGTAAGGAATATGCTACTTACCAGTATGCATCTGTTCTTGGCATGTAGGGCTGCTGACATTCATATCTTGTGTGTTGTCCTGGAAGAGTCTTCGAAGTATCACGAGATAGGTGACTTCGAAGTATCACGAGATAGGTGACTTCTCCCCTGGACTACAGTGCGCATGGGAATCTTCTCGATCCTCAGATTGTTTTTCGCCATTGTGGCAAAGATGGAGTATAGTAAGTAAAAGATGGCCCTGCCAAAGGTGAATCCTGCAGCTGCAACAGGCACCGGGGAGGAGGGTGGGCGATATGAATGTCAGCAGCCCTACATACCAAGAACAGATGCATACTGGTAAGTAGCATATTCCGTTCGAGGCATGTGGGCGGCTGAATTCATATCTTCTGCATAGACTGTATAGCAGTATCTCCTCTAGCGGTGGTCACCTGTACCAGCTGCAGCAGTCTGAAAAAGAGTTTTAAGGACAGCCTGGCCTACTGCATCTTGCTGCTTTGATTGCACAGCTACACAATAGTGTTTAGTGAAAGTGTGCATGGTAGACCATGTAGCTGCCCTACATATGTCTTCAAGGGGAATATTCCCTAGGAAAGCCATGGATGCCCCCATTTTACGTGTAGAGTGTGCTTTTGGGGGAACTGTTAGAGTGCATTTAGCTTTTTGATAACATATTTGGATGCATTTAACTATCCACCTGGCTAATCCTGATTTTGAGATGGGATTACCTTTATGTTGTGGGGGAAAAGCAACAAACAGTTGCTTTGTTTTTCTAAATGATTTAGTTCTGTCCACATAATATAGCAGAGCTCTCCTTACATCTAGTGTGTGTAGGGCTCTTTCAGCCACTGACTGTGGGTTTTGAAAGAAAACTGGCAATTCTATGGATTGGTTGATATGGAAAGTGGATATGACGTTTGGCATGAACTTAGGGTTAGTCCGAAGTACTACCTTATTTGCATGAAAGGTTCTTGGATTGTTAGTGCCTGTAGCTCACTTACTCGCCTGAGGGAGGTAATGGCAATTAAAAATGCCACCTTCCATGTTAGAAATTGTAATTCACATGAGTTGAGTGGTTCGAAAGGAGGACCCATGAGTCTGGTAGGTACTATATTTAAGTTCCAGACTGCTGAAGGTGGGTGCTTTGGAGGGATTATTCTTTTAAGACCTTCCATAAAAGCTTTGATTGGTGGTACTCTAAACAGGGACAGGTGTTGTCTGTTCTGGAGATATCCTGCTATAGCAGCAAGATGTAGCCTTATAGAAGAGTATGTTAGATTGCATCTTTGAAGGTTCGACGGCCTTTTTGGGCTCGACGAACTTCGGTTCGACAACCCTTTAGGGTTCGACGACCTTCTTGGGGGGAATGTTACTTGGTCCTGGGTTCTCGGAAGGCTTTGTTTTGGTCTTCCGAGCCGAGCCGGAAGGCGGGGCTTCTGAAGAGGTTTTTCGATCTTGGCTAAGGCCTTTAGGCGATGCTTCGACCGGAGCCTTCGGTTTCGGGATAAGTGGCGTTGGGGGCTGTGTACTCACGATTTGCCCCGGTGGGATCTCGTCGTCCGAGTCCGACTGGTCCTCGACGGTGACTATCTCTACGTCCGAGTCCGCCGCTTCTGGGAGGTCGCGTTCATCATCGTAGATGCTCACCGGTTCAGGTGCCGACCGCTGCATCTCTTGACTAGCGGCCCGTCGAATCCGGATGGTTTTCTTCGAACAGAATTGGGCACACGCTGGGCAATTTTCTTCGTTGTGCTCTGGTGATAAGCACTTGTTGCATACTGTGTGCTTGTCAGTATGCGGGAATTTGGAGTGGCATTGTGGGCACCTTTTGAACAGGCTCCTTTCCATCGACAGCAGACCCACGTGGCATCGAAAGGCCCAACGGCCCGCGTCGACGACCGGATCAAGATGGAAAGGTTGGTCGAGTCAAGAAGTCCCGAACGAGATCAAAGTCTAAGGCCTTTTGGCCTTTAAAGTAGTTTAGTTTCGGTTTCCGAAGTTGGAGTAAAGGAATAACATCCGAACCCAATGGCGGAAAAAAACAATCAGAGGATGGGGAAGATGCCCATTCGCACTGTAGTCCAGGGGAGGAGTCACCTACCTCGTGATACTTCGAAGACTCTTCCAGGACAACAAAGTGCAATCCTCCGTACCCAACACTAGACGGCGATCTATGCACAAGATATAAATTCAGCAGCCCACATGCCTCGAACAGACTGTTTCGACAGCAGTGCTCTGCAACTAGTTTGCACTGATGATGGTTCATACATACAGTATAGGGCTGGCTTGATAAGTTGTGTAAATTGTTTTGACTTCGAGCTGTGCATCTAGTCCGCATCAATGGGAGTGTGTGGTTCATACGGTGAATTAGTGTAAGCTGTACCACACAAAAGTAATGGCATTAATGCTGGGTGTAAGGAATGTGTGGATGTCTCATATAATAGTTGAATTTGCGATATAGACTATTGACTTCATGGCAGAGTTGTGGGAGTCAATTAAATAGCGGCGTTGTTAGCCTAATTTGTAGGAATGAGGTGGGTTTCATATAATGCTTAGGTACTGGTTAAATATATATATTTTATATCGATAAAGTGTATTATCATTTACAGCATAAAATCAAAACACATCATATCAGTAAAACAGTTAGAATTACAGTACAATACATCATTTTTAAAATAGAATTGATTTAAAGCATCCCGTAACATAGATAGCAGCATTATAGGTTTTTTAAAAACAGTTAATATGCTGCCATATTGAAAACATTTCATAGGACAATTCAAAAAAAATCATTTGTTAAGGTTGCAAGTTGATCACGGATGCATTTTTGATTAGTTTGGATCTTTTCCACCAAGCAAACAATAAGTATCTTGAAATTGCAAAGACCAACCAACTAGTGGTATCAGACACAAAAATTCTTAGTGCATCCTTTGGGCGTGTGAAGCTTAAGGAACGGCATACAGGCAAAATCAATTTTTTATGATGATCAAGGTAAGACGGGCAAAAGAATAGAAAATGTATAAGGGTCTCAGGGGAATCTTGACAGGTGGGACATACTGGCAACATGGATGTGTTTTCCCAGGTACTTCTTGAATTTAGAGGCAATGAACCATACCTAAATTGGATGCATAAGGCTCTTGCCTGGGGTGGTTCAATGACATCCATAAACGGCTCAAAACCAGCACATCCTTTAAAATCAAGAAAACTAGAAGTTAAAGTGCCATGCATGTGACTTTCTAAACTTTGACAGTCTGTGAGCTTCCAAAACTATTTTTTAAGTAGAGGAACCATTGATTTTCTAATGGACCCCGGGTCCTCCCATAGGGGCCCTAATCCTAGCCTTAAAAAACAATCCTTAATCCTATCAAGCCATTTAATGCGACCTGTTTGTCTTTGCAGAGCAATTAATTCTGCCAGGGCCTTCCTGAGCGGGACCTGAGTGTCGCTAGTCCAAATCCTAACCCAGAACAGAAGTGCCC
The DNA here is from genome assembly GCF_964261635.1 of Lissotriton helveticus. Taxonomy (NCBI): domain Eukaryota; kingdom Metazoa; phylum Chordata; class Amphibia; order Caudata; family Salamandridae; genus Lissotriton; species Lissotriton helveticus. The sequence continues at coordinate 1,783,679,442 of NC_136065.1, forward strand.
TCAGAATAGCAAAATGGCTGATAGGTCTAAAGCCAAGGTTGAGTCGAAGTGGCAGGAGGGAAGTGTTTACTGGCAGGTTCAGTGTTGCCCAAAAAATTTATTTTCGGCAAGGACCATATCTTTCAGATTTTCCAGCCCCCATAACTTCACCCCATAAAGGGCTGCACCTAAGCCTTTTGCCCTATGGAATTCTAGAATGGGGGAGAGTGGCTGGAATGGAGAAGCTCTAGCCATTCGCACTATAGCACAATCGGCACTTTGGAGGGCCAAGGTGCTTTTTTCAATTTGTGTTGCCCAAGCCAGCTTATCACTGATACGTACACCTAGGTAGTTGTGAGAGGGCGGACCAGCCTGTTGAAGAAGGGAAGAACGTGCGGGAATGGTGGGCTGCCACAGACAACTTACCCCCTCTTATCCCATTCCAGCAGGAACCCTGGAGAACACAAACCAAACTTTATTAGGCGCTGAGGAAGAACAAAGTGCGGGCGCCTTTAACTGGAGCTTCACATATGACGAGACTCCTTCCACAACTGACGTCAGATGGTACAGCCCATCACAAGAGGAGGATTCCCGGAAGGAAGCGGGCGGCGTGTATCCCGAGGAAGAAGAAGTCGCGAACTGGAGAACGAGCGGGAGAAACCGGAGACTGGAAGAAGGAGGAGACGGCGAGGAGACGAGGTCGGGACCTGGTACCAGCGCGGAAACGCCAGGAGGCCAACGACCCCACGAGTCGCCCTGCCAAGTTCCCAGGGGAGGAGCGTGGCTTGAACAGGTACGGGGCAAGGTGGCGGGCTGGGTTGGACGAAAGGAACGCCCGACTGTGTAAACCTGTGCTCCTCTCCCTATCTACGAGCTCATTGTATATACTTAACTTTGTATATACTCGCTGTTATTCTTTACAACTCCACGTATGTATGTATGTATGTATGTATTTATTTCCTATATAGTGCAAACCTTTCACCCTACGGGTATCTTGGCGCTCAGATTGTCGCACAAAGCCCCCATTACAGTAACATGGTCAGAGAGAAAGAAAGGAACTGGACTTAGCTGCCTCTAGGAAACAGCCAGGTTTTTAAGCTTTTCCTAAACGAGGTCAACGTGTTAGACTGTCTAATCTGGAGTGGTAGCTCGTTCCAGAGTCGAGCTGCTGACACACTAAAAGCCCGGCCTCCCATCCTTGATCGCTTAAATCTGGACATCGCCGCTAGGTTTAGCGAAGAGGAGCGAAGCGTCCTCTTAGGCTGGTACCCGTTAAACATGTTAAAAAGCGGCCTTGGGCCTGAATTGTGTAGTCCATTAAACACTATACACATAGATTTAAAGCGAATTCTTTCACAAATTGGTAGCCAGTGTAGCTCTTTCAGAGCCAACGAAGTAGAAGAGCGACGCTCCCAGTTGAGGGCTAATTTAGCCGCTGTAGACTGGACTCTTTGTAAACTCTGAATGATATACTGCGGGGCTCCCAAATACAGAGCATTACAATAGTCCAGTCTACTAAGTGTCAGACTTCTGACCACCAGGGGGCGAGTCTCACTCGGGAGAAAAGGTAGCACCTGTCGCAACATTCGTAGGAGGACCATACAGACATTGATTGTCTTGTTGGCTTGGGCCTCCATCTGAAGGTTATCCTCCACCATAACCCCTAAGTTCCGTACCACCTTAACCGGAGTCAGGGGTTCTTCTTCCGATGTAAGTCTGAACTCCAGTGGTAGGTGGCAAGGTAGGGTGTTACCCCGGCAGAACATTACCTCAGTTTTACCACCATTAAATTGAAGGCAGTTTTTCCTAAGCCAAACGGAGGTATGACGCATACAGTCCTGAAGGGTACTCAGCGACACCGCTTGCTCCCCCTCCAGGGAAAACACCAATTGGGTGTCGTCGGCATAGTTAACCAACTCAACCCCAAAATATCTAATCAGGGGGAGTAGGGGACGCAGATAAATATTGAAAAGGATAGGGCTAATGGACGAGCCCTGAGGCACTCCGGGGGGACTGGTGACTTATTTGATGTAAATGGTGTTAAGGATACTGTCTGTTGTCTGCCCGACAGATAAGACTGTAACCATTGAAAAGCCATCCCGTTCACCCCGGTCTCTGTTAGCCTCTCCAACAAGATACAGTGGTTCACCGTATCAAAAGCGGCTGACATATATAATAATATCAATACAGTGGGCTCTCCATTGTCCGCACGCCTTCGAAGACTGTCCATGACCGTTAATAATGCTGACTCCGTGCCATGTTTTGCACGGAAGCCAAACTGGTCCACATCCCACAGGTAATTTTTCTCCAAGAAGTTTGAAAGATCCCTGCTTACTAATTTTTCCAAGACCTTTACTGGGAAGGGTAAAAGAGATATAGGTCTAAAATTAGCAGGGGCACTAGGGTCCAGCGAGGGCTTTTTGAGCAGGGGGGTGACCATTGCATGTTTCCAAGCATCCGGCACCACCCCTGCCTCCAATGATTGGCTGCATAACTGATGTAGCCAGGGTAAGGTTGCTTGTCCCACTTCCTTCCATAACCTCAGGGGAAAGGGGTCAAGGGGGGAGCCAGAAGAAACCTTACATACTAGACTGCGAAACACTTCCTCCGTCAATTCGGTAAATTGGCTAAGGGAAGGTTTCAACCCCGGCTCTTCCTTATGCTCCAGTGGCACAGTCTCCACATTAACAGTAGTTGACTTTTGGAGGTTACCTATGATTGTAGCAATTTTCTCTTAAAAAAAATGCCGCTATCTCATCGCAGAGCTTATGCGAGGCAGTCACCTTATTACTCAAGCATTTCGGATTAGAAAGTTTCTTAACAATGTCAAAGAGGGCCTTGGTGCAGTTAGAAGATTGTAGAATGGAGGCGGCATAAAACTCAGCTTTAGCCTTAGCCATACCTCTTTTATATTCCGCCTGTAGTAGTTTTGTCTGTGTCGGAATAGAATTTCCTCCAGATCCGTTCCGCCCTCCTACATTTTAAATGAAGCGATCTCAAATCCTCACTGTACCATGGAGCCGACGGCCTCTTCTTCACTTTGCGTTGTTTTACTGGTGCTAATGTCTCGGTTACTAGATCATAGTATTGTTGGTAATTACTCTCTACCGAGGTGGAGGGATCGAAAATATTTACCCTAGAAAATATCTGGGTTATCTTATCTTGTTTTAATTTAGACCAGTCTCTATCTTTCCGGCAAGTTGACTCCTGCCTCCCGATCATGCTAGATCTGGACACCACTGTGTGAAAAAGTATGAGTGAGTGGTCTGTCCAGTATTGTGGCAAAACATCTATCACTTTTGTTGCAGCCTGATTAGCATATAGGAGGTCAAGAATGAGACCCCCTCATGAGTAGGGGATTGCACTAATTGTCTCAAATTGAGACTGTCACATAGCTGGGTAAGGTCTCTCAGATGGCCGGCCAGGCAACCATTGTCCCAGAGAATAAAATCTCCCAGGATCAGTACTCTAGAGTGGGAAAGGGTCAAATTTGTAATGGTATTTAACAACTCATGGTACTGAGTGTCTGAGCCTGGGGGTCTATAACATAATAGGCCTGAAAAAAGAGTGCCTCTAGGCTCGTAAGCTGAGAAACCCAACAATTCAATTCCTGCCACATCAGCGACCTGACCTACAGGTGGCGCAAATTCCAGTTATCTTTGTATATTACCCCAAGCCCCCCTCCTCGTCCATTATTCCTGGGCTTCTGTATTATTTTGTACCCTTCTGGACATGCGAGGCCTATATATGCGGTGGAATGTGCACTTGACCATGTCTCGGTCACAAAGAGAAAATCCAATTTCATATCATCCACCAAATTGACCACCTCTTGGTAATGCTTTACCATAGATCTACTGTTAATGAGACCACACTTTGCATCCTCAGTTACAGAGTTTTTTGTATAAAGAGTCTGCCCCGGAGTAGGGCAATGAACTGCATTCATGCCCTTACCGATCCTCCCACAGTTGTTCCCTCGAGAAGACGCGTCTATTAGCCTCTGGGATTGAAACAGCAGCATGGCTGGCGCTGAGCGCGGCCGGTGCGCTGACGGGCGCAGACGGGCTTTCCTCTGGCGATTCCCCGGCGTGCCACCGGCGCGCCCGCTGCGCGCGAGCGCTGCGCGCTTGCATAGCGCGATTTAAATAGGCAGTGCTGTCTGGCCACTAGAGCGTCCCTGAAGATGGCGCCCAATAGTGTCCCAACCTACCCCCAATATGGCGAACAAGAAGCAGATTGGCTCGTCCTAGTGCCTGCAAAGCCGCAGGGTGGAAAACGATTAAAGTGCGGGTAAGAGGACCACTACATACAATTTTTAAAACAAGTTTGACACTTCACCTAATTTTTCCTAAAAACACAGTTAAAACAAATGTCAGCATGTGCAAATGCGCAACAATAGCAGCAGAGTTCTGGATTGCTTCCAATCTGTCTAAACGCATGCCGGGTGTGGTGACAATATGCTAAATCTTTATTGTCCGCGCGCTTGCATACCGCGATTTAAATAGGCAGTGCAGTCTGGCCACTAGAGCGTCCCTGAAGATGGCGCCCAATAGTGTCCCAACCTACCCCCAATATGGCTAACAAGGAGCAGATTGGCTCGCCCTAGTGCCTGCAAAGCCGCAGGGTGGAAAACGAATAAAGTGCGGGTAAGAGGACCACTACATACAATTTTTAAAACAAGTTTGACACTTCACCTAATTTTTCCTAAAAACACCGTTAAAACAAATGTCAGCATGTGCAAATAAGCAACAATAGCAGCAGAGTTCTGGATTGCTTCCAATCTGTCTAAACGCATGCAGTGCGTGGTGACAATATGCTAAATCTTTATTGCACTGCCATTCACGTTCGTTGAGAGTTTTGCACAGTGCACTCTGGGAGATATAGTTTTCCTCACTCCCCTGGTCCCTGATTTAGGTTTAAGACTGTAGGACGGTTGTCCTGATTCTTCTTTCTTTATTTGTTTTGTTTTGGGTTCCGGCCATACTGATACGGAGACCTCGAGACTGGGAAGAAAAGATTTGCCAGGTCCAGGAGAAGTTCAGTATACCCTTCCCCGTGTCTACAACCAGGGAGAACAAGACGGATCCTGCAGCCTTTGATAGAGAAAGACAATCTAGTAGACGTAAAAAAGTGTTGGGAAAAATAAAACCCTTGATGAAACGATTTGGTCTACCTTCTGATTTGGTCTACCTTCTGATTTTGCCACCCCGCCACAGTAGTCGAATGCCCTGACCTGCTCCAGGGCCTGACCATTTAGCATTATTTTACGTTTGTGTGAATTGTATGGATTATATGTCATATATGTGGTCTTTGAGCAATTTATGACTAACTCTCTGTCATTGCAGGCTTTGTCAAATTTGTTCAGGAGGTTCTGAATCCCAATAGGTGTCCTGGCAATAAGTAGGTATCATCCGCAAAAAGCAGACAGGGTAAAACATGCCTGCTAATTTCGGAGGATCGCCACCACAATTAAACAACTCCCCTATCAACCCATTAATAAAAAGAGTGAACAGTTTTGGTGCCAGAATACAGCCTTGTCGAACACCTTTATTTATCCTTATATCCTTGGAGAGACTTCCATCCAGATTCCACCTAAACTTTGCAAAGGTATTGTGATGCAGTCAGATCAGAATGTTAAGTAGGTACGGTGGGAGCCCAATATCTTTCAGAGTGGACCACAGATGGGTGCGATCGATCGAATCGAAAGCTGTTTTTAAATCCACGAACACAACGTACAGATGACCTCTGCCCACAGTCACTTCCTTCCATATGAGCATAAGAAATCTGAAGACTTGATCAATTGTGCTGGTGGATGCCCTACAGCCTGCCGCCTGTAGATCTGACAGGACATTGTTGTCCTCAATCCAATTTTGGATCCTATTCAGGACGATTTAACAGAAAAGCTTTTGGGAGACATCAATAAGGCTGATTGGCCTGTAGTTTTCAGGAGAACATTTGTCCCTTTTTTGTAAATGGGAATGATTTTGGCCCCTCACCAGGACGCCGGTGTCTCTCCTCCACTCATAATGGTATTAAAAACCACTTGTAGTAGGGGTCCCCATATTACCGGCTCAGCCCTATACAGGTCTCCCGGAAGCTTGTCCAGTCCCAGGGCTTTCCCTTGCTGTAGTGACTTTATTGCTGTTATCGTTTCCTCTAGAGTAATGGCAGTCTCCTCCATTGATGACGAGTTTACCAATCTATGTTGTAGACCCAGATCAGAGGCCTCACCCTGTCCTGAATATAAGTGTTCGAAGTACTCTTCCCACACATGGGTCTGTATGTGGAAATCGTTTGTTGCTTCTAATCTCGTTGACCCCTTTGACAGAAGATGTCAGAACAGTTAGCTGCTCTTTTGTCTTAATGCCTCCACAAGCATTCTCCCATTTTCAGATTCTCATTCTCTTTTGGCCTTGTTTTGGGCAATTTTATAGAGCTTCCTACAATCACGAATGTCTGAATGAAGTCTTAACTTCACTGCTGTGAAAAGATCATCCCTTGCTGCTTTACAAGCCTCGTTAAACCATGGTGCGGTTTTATGAGCTGGTTGGGCTTTACTACACTGTCTATAAAAGAAGGGTCTAAGTGTGGCATTTAGTTGTAAGAATATGACCAGAATGTCATCTTTACTATTACCACTGTTACTCAAGCTAGGGAAGACCTGCTCTACTTCGGAGTATATTTTTGGCAGAGTGGTTTGATCGGCGAGTATCACTGGCCATTTGACCCTTTTATCATTATTACTGGTAATAACTGGGGTGCCCTTGTACTGTGGCTGGCCTTGGAGTAGTGATAAGCCAGACAGTGTAAGTGCCAAAGCGTTATGGTCACTGTCTTCCCCGTTTAAAATGACCATGTCATTGACGTTTGCCCATAATTGGAGATCAACAAGGATATAATCGTTTCTGCTTTTTCTGTCACCCCTCTTAAAGGTGTGATATGCTTCTTTATCAGAGCGTGTCCTGCCATTGCAGTCACGTACCCCATAGCCAATAGTAAATGAAAGAATCTGTTCTCCAACCCTAGTACGCTTCTTGACTGGCAATATCTGGAGCTTAGCAATCCCTCTAGCATCATCTCCTTCTGCTAGTAAGTCCTGTATATAATCAACAGGTTTGTATGTTGTATTAAAGTCACCTGTCACTATCAGTCGATGGCTCCCCTTGAGGGTGTCAAGGTAATTAGTGAGTGAGGTTATAGTCCCGGAAAGCTTATGTGCACTACTAAAGCAGTTATATATATATTAAATAACCTGCTTTGAGTGTTCCCTTTCATCGAGCACAGTTCAAGCCCAAGTATTTCATCTGAACAGATATTTAACATCTTAATTTTACATGCCAGTGCGTTTTTTACCCATATCAGAAGACTGCCAGAAGGGCGACCAACTGTTGACTGCTTAGCTTGGATACTATATCTGGTAAACCCCACTAAGTGCACTTGCACTACAGCCCAAGTCTCCTTCAGAAGGCATATGTGGAAATCATCTACTAAATTGCACCGGTCAGGATCAATTAACTTTGTTTTTATACCTGCCACATTCCATGATAGGATTTTCATATCTTGGGGATTAAAAGAGTGCCTGTACGTGAACCCTGTAAATTTGTTCCATGGAATCAGTTTGTTGCTGTTGAGGTCTATTCTTTCTATTTGGGTCCCTTGGTGGAGCAGCATTATTACTAGAATAGACTGCGGTTGCCTCTAACTGCTTGGCATGTGGCTCCTCAGGAGTTAATGGTGATGTAAACAATGCTACTATTATGTTATGTTATGTTATGTTATTTATTCTTTTGTATAGCGCAACGGTTACTCAAAAAGAGTGTCCCGGCGCTTTAGGTAAGGAGAACTACATCACCATAACATAACACAGTAAAATGAGAAAACAAGAACAAACACAGTAAAAGGGGGACTGAGAGGCCTACTGGGTGAACAGCCAAGTTTTAAGACCTCTCCTAAAAGCAAGAAGACTAGTGGCTCCCCGAAGTGAGAGCGGAAGCGAATTCCACATCTGTGGTGCCAGCAAACCGAAGGAGCGGCCACCCAGACGCGCTTTCTTCACTCGCGGAACAGCCGCCAGGAATAAAGATTCTGACCTCAACGAGCGAGCCGGATGGTAAAAGGCAAGTCTCTTTTGGAGGTACTTGGCTCCCACCGCATGAAGAGCCTTATAGGCCAAAGTCATTGCCTTAAAGGCAATCCGTTTGCGGATGGGTAGCCAGTGCAACGTCAACAGTAGACCCGGAGCGCTGGCTCGTCTATTTAGACCAAAGATGGCCCTGGCTGCCGCATTCTGCGCGACTTGAAGCCGCTGCAGCAAGTACTCTGGTAGGCCCAGGTAAAGAACGTTAGAATAATCTAACCTAGAGCCGATCAGAGCCTGCACGGTCAGCTTCCTGTGTTCCTCAGACAGCAGAGGTAAAAACCTCAGCAGCATCTTTAATAGGCCAAAACAGGTGCCGGTCACCCCGAAGATCTGGGCCTTCATCGTTAGCCCCTTGTCCATCTTAACCCCCAAGTTCTTAGCCATTGGGGAGGAACAGGACGGGGGAAACATATCGTAGGGCCACCAGGCCTGCCAGATTGGCTCCGTATCACACCCAAAGAAGAGTACCTCGGACTTATCGGAATTGCACTTGAGGCTGTTCAGTTGGAACCATTGAAAAACAGCCCCAAGGCAATCCCGGATACTCTCCCCATCAAAGTCTCCACCTCTCTTGCAGGAGAAGAGGAGCTGGGTGTCGTCGGCATAAGATACGATCCGGGCCCCAAACGACTCCGCCAACGCCGCCAGAGGGGTCATGAAGATGTTAAAGAGGGTCAGGCTCAATATAGAGCCCTGAGGGACCCCAACACCCAGAGGCGGCATCACGGCGGTGTCTGGAGAGGCCCAGACCGTTTGCCGGCGGCCAGCTAGAAAGGAAGAAAACCAGCTGAGCACGGTCCCCCGAAGGCCAATCTCATAGAGTCTTGCGAGAAGGCGATCATGGGGGACGGTGTCAAAAGCCGCCGACAGGTCCAACAACACCAGCATGACTTTGCCCCCAGAATCCAGCACCCCTTTAATGGTTTCAGAAACCTCGAGGAGCGCGGTCTCGGTGCTGAGATTTGAACGGAAACCAGACTGGTTGGCATGCAGGATCTCGTGAGTCTCCAAAAAGTTAGAGAGCACCATCTGAACATGCTTCTCCAAAGTTTTTGCGAGAGCCGGCAGCAAAGAAATAGGCCTGTAGTACACTGGGGCCTTCGGATCTAGACCAGGCTTTTTAAGCAGCGGGATGACCATTGCCTGCTTCCAGGCCTGCGGAACCACTCCCTGACTCAACGAGAAATTCAGAAGAGGGTTCGCCAATGGATTGATCACTTCCGCGATCTTTGCCAAAAATTTGGCTGGGCAAGGGTCCAATGGCGACCCAGATTTAAGATTGCCCATAAGCACTAAGGAGGCAGGGGCTGACAAAGGTGGAAATACAGCCAGCGTAGCGCCATGCGAGGCCGGCGGGAACATGTCAACCGCAGGTTTAAACGGCCCTGCAGGTGCTCCAGGTGGAAAGGAGTCCTGTATGAGCTTGATCTTGTCTGTAAAAAAACGGGCAAGATCCGCAGCCCAGGATTCTGAGGGCCCCTCTTCAGATGTAATGGACCGAGGGGAGATGAATTCTCTCACAATAGTAAAGATCTCCTTGCAGGAGTTGGAGGCCGCTTCTATCCTCCCTGCAAGGTAGGCTTTTTTCCCAAGGCGAATGTCCCGGTGATAGGCCTTAACCGCCGCTTTGTAGGTCAGCCTGTCCACACTATCATAGTGTGCCCGCCATGCCCTTTCGGCTACCTTACACTGCTGCCGCGTAGCCCATAGTGCAGAGGTAAACCAGGGGGCCGAGACCCGTTTCGATGTCGAGCGGGGGGGCAGCACCGGGGCTAGATCATTAAGCCTATCGGAAAGCCATGCTTGCAGGGACTCCAGATCTCTCTCCAGATCGCCTGAGAGAGGACAGGGATGATCCATGGCGGCCTGAGCCAACATCTCAGGAGTCACTCTATTGAACGCTCTAGACACTCGACCCCGCTGCCGTGGCACAGAGATGGACAACCTGGCTGTGCCTCTGATCACAAATTTGGCAAGCCGGTGATCAGACCACAGCACCGGGAGAATCTCTTTCACCACAAGAGCAGATGTGGAGAAGACCTGATCAAGAGTGTGCCCCTTAACATGCGTCGGCCCCTGCAGATAAGGAATAAGGCCCAGCGGGGTCATATCCTCAGATAGTTTAATAGCAGCCGGGTCTGACGGATCGTCCATCCGAAAGTTGAAGTCCCCAGCCACTATGCAATGTTCTGCTTTCAGGGCCAAACCCAGCAAAACCGAATCGAGGTCTTCAAAAAACGTACCAGGCGGGCCAGGAGGTCGATATACTAATAATCCCTTACCTGCTTGATGTGGAGCTAGAGTGATCGAAAAGGCGAGGGACAATGACTAATGGTCAATCTTGGGAATCTAGATCAGACAATTCTTGGTATCTATTGCTAAGTTCCAAAAAGGGGGCCTCCCTATGTGTGGCAGTCATCTGTGTGGTGGGCCTGCTAGCTAGGATACCCACTCCTCTATGATCAAGATGTCTGTAAAAGAAACAAAGAGGTAGAATTTTAATTCCCAGGCCCTGCCTCTGGCTTGCTGATTGTGTCCCCCTACCAACCAGATGTGCTGCCATAGATGGGGATCTGCAGTTTATAACAATACAGTCTCCATCAAGAGACTTTGCTAATGGTCCAACCCAGCCTATGCGCCTTAACCCCTTAATTGCTGCCGTCGGCCAACGGTCGTCACGGCCACTACCTCCCCAGTGCTGCGCACGACCGTTGGACGTCCATTCAGCACTAGTTCCAATGGACAGCGCAGCACTGGGGAGGGATTTACAACGCTTTAAAGGGGTTAAGAACAGAATATCCCGATAATGGATGTTAGAAAAATTTGTATTCTGTGTTAGCCAATAGCAAACTTTGTTTTTCAGCTCAGTGTGTGATTCCTTCTGACCATCTTGTAGCGGGGGAACATTGGTGAGGATTGCCACATAAGGGCAACACTCCGGAGGAAGATGCAATGTCATCCTAACATCTCAGCTAGGTAAATTATTTTTGGGCCTCAAGTTTGATTGTGTTATAGCGGGTGTTGTAGTGTTGCAATCTACCAACCCCCCCCCCCCCCCACAGAGGTTACATGAGATGTTCTTGGCCTTGTAAATCCAGAGGGCAGATTTAGATTCCCTGCGTAATTTGTTTGGTTTATATGCATAGGCCCTGCTTATATCTGTTTCTCTGCTCTAGTGGCTTTCGCAGCACCACTTTGTTGTCCTATGCCTACTGCACGAGTAGATTGGACGGCACCCGATGTCGAGGACCCCGTATTCAGGCCTCCCTGGGGGACCCTACCTCCAACTACCCCCTCGCGTGTGTCACCACCCCTCACCCCTGTCCCTACGGGATTGTCCGAGACTAGGTTGCAAAGTAATGTCACTGTTGACTCAAATTTCTCAAGTCTGGTGAGTATAGGAAGAAAGTTTTTAACTATAATTTCTTCTAAACAGGCAGTCATGTTCACACCAAACTCAGTGGGAAATACAACACTATCTTGATTTACAGTTAAATTTGGGCCACTTGTGCCTGTAGTGGGGGAATGACTTCCTGATACAGCAGTGGTAACTTCTGTGGTTATATCCTGGGCCTTTTTATTAGATCTAGTCCGTGCACAGCGCATAGGGTCTTTTTCCTTTTAGCAGCTACTTCACACACTGAGGGAACTGGTGATATTAAACAGGGGTTGTGGGATGATATGTATAATGTCCGGGGTTCTTAACACGGGGGATTTGTTGCATTCAGTGTCACTCACTTGAGTTCAAGCCACAGTCAATGGATCAGTAGTAATACTAGCCAGCACACCTCCCACCGACAGGCGACGCTCCATGACCTGTATCTCTTTGTCTATTGCTTTGGCAGCTCGAAGAAGGAAGCAGTCAAGTGTCGAGTTTGCTAGGATTTTTGGAGTGGCCATCTTCCCATCCCCTGATTTCAAGGTAGCCGCCATCCCAAAAGGTTTACTTAAGACCTGATGAAAGCTTACTTGAACACTGCAAGGTCACAGATGAGGATCTTGATGTCCCGTTGTATTCCAGAGGGCGAGACAGTATGGGCACCCAAAGAACCAGGACCGAAGAGACCTGGCCCTGCCCTGCCGTTGCCGCCCGCTAACGGGCGCAGACGGGCCTGCCCTTGGCTTTGCCCGGGCATGGCCTGGGCACGGCTGCGCGCGTCCCGCACTGCAGGAGTTTGCGCCCTGTTATGTATGTGGTGCCAGCAAGAGGGGCAGGCTGGTTGATGTGGTCCTTCCTGGACCCTGAAGTGCTGCAGTGGCTGTTACCCGCGCTGCGGGGATTCGCGCCCTGTTATAAAGCGCCTTCAAGCGCTACGGCGTGACACTGTATGTGGCGCCAGCAAGAGGGGCAGGCTGGTTGATGTGGTCCTTCCTGGACCCTGAAGTGCTGCAGTGGCTGTTACCTGCGCTGCGGGAGTTTTCGCCCTGTTATAAAGCGCCTCCAGATGCTATGGCGTTACACTGTATGTGGCGCCAGCAAGAGGGGCAGGCTGGTTGATGTGGTCCTTCCTGGACCCTGAAGTGCTGCAGTGGCTGTACTGGTTAAATAGTGACAGTCCTGACTTAATAGTAGAGTTTGAGGGGCTTGTTCAACAGCAAGGATGTAAAACTGAGCTACGCCCAAAACGGAGCAGCACTTGCATGTCAGCCAGCTAAGTTCTAAAGACTTTTCAAGAGTTCAGCATCTGCAACAGAAAAGAGTGTTCTGCAGCACATGTAAGAGTAATCCATTCACAAGAGCAAAATGACTTGCCAGCTGTGATGAACCAAAATGAAGTTACAACATAATCTCGAAAGAAATCGTGAGTTTCCTCGCTGGTACACTGGAGAGTGCATGACGGGTGTGGTGTTATGAACATAAAATTTGGAACACACGCAACTTTGCAGAAAGCATGGCCACTGGCCTTATTTCATTGATGTGGCGTTACACATCTATCACAGACACAACCTTTGGTGCCAGTGGGATTCCAGAAGTCACAACATATATTGTTCAACAGGGATTGAATCCATGCGTGTTAGGAAGCTGGCTTTTGATGAAGTGATGCAACTGTAAGGGCACACCATGCAAAAAGTCCAGACGGCTCTTATATGGTTTACAGGGATCACTTTAATAATCCCAAGTGCTTTATTTGTGGTAGTGTGGTCGATCAGCTTAGGTTTATCAGAGAGGTGTGTTAAGTCAATAAATGGTTCACACACACAATAAGAAATCTGGGACACATTTATTAAAAATAAAGCAGATTTTATAAGAATTTAGATACAAAGATCTTTAGAATAACTTTAGTACCAGCTAAGGTATTGATTTAGGAAGAAAACAGAAAAACAGCTCATATACGTTTTTTGAGGCATGGGCCTTGAATGCTACAATGTTATCCTATGTGAGGAAAAACACACATAGAAAACAGGTACTTGCAAGCGGAGTTCAGCGGTGCCCTTTAGGACTTATGGTGATAGGGGGCCAAGTTCCAAAGTACCATCAGCAGTTTCACTTTACCTGCCCTGGTGTGTCCGGGTGCAGAGGGGCTGGTTGGTGATGGTAGCCTTGAATGCTACATTGTAAAAGTCTGTAGGACCTGAAACTAAGGCAGAAAGGGAGGACCTAAGGGCACGTCCGGGTGAACCCAAAAGAGGGGCTCAGGTCGTGTGGACACCTAGGCCAAGGTGACACAGTCAGAAGTCATGGACCCCGGCTGTGGAACTCAGGTGCAGAGGTGATTGGCTGGCTGGCCACTTGAGTTAGAGGCTCTTACCATTGTCAGTGTACCTGCAGAGGGAGGGAATAACAGGACAGCAGGGGCACTCAGTTTATGGGTCTTGCCTGTCCTGATGTCCCTCAACATGCAGGAGGGCTTCTGAGGCAGTGGTATCCTGGCTGTACAGGAAACAAGCCTTGGTTAGTGCAATTACCCCCGGTACTGAAGTTATTGGTGCTGGGGGGCTCCTGGAGGGCCTAGCATCTCGAAACTCGGCTGAGAGACGGGCTAAAGTTCTAGAGCCACGATCACCTTCTCCTGAAGTGGCCATGGCCAGAAAACACAGTGAACCAGACAGATACAGTCAGTGCCTGCACATGCAGGGGAATGGCTTCTTCAACCCAAGGGAGATGATAGCTGGTTGTCTAAGTACTGGACAGTGCTCCATGTGTTGGGAAAGATGCACAGCTGCAGGACGAGTCCAGTCTCTGTAACTGTTAAGGAGCAAGCAGCAAGGCAGGGTTTGGTGCCAGGTTCTGTGTAGGTCCTTAGTTCTTGCGGTGTTGTCTCTACTTTGTCGTTCTGCAGTTCCCAAGTCAAATCTGCTGACCTGGTGTCGGGGGAGGAGCCTAAATACCCAATTTAGGAGCATTTAGGGGGTACGAGGTAGTAGGTAATGGGCTACCTACCCCTAGGGTGACTATACCCCCTACATGACCACTTCCTGTGAGGAGTGGGTATAATCCTGACCCATAGGTCCCTATTTCACCAAAAAGAAGATGGTAAAACTGGCTGTTCACTTTAGGAAGCTCGCCTTAGGGGTGTGGCTGGCCCGTGGGGGAAACACGCCTCCTCAATAACTAGTTTCCTTCCTGCTCTGCTTACGAATGGGCCCCAGGGCATAAGGTGGCATTCCCCAGATATGGGTGGGAACCATGGTTGCATTTCAAAGGCAGCAGAGGCTTTGAAGCCTCTGTTCTTGATATGTTAAATTGTTAGCCATCCTGCTGGAGGAAGTAAGAACAGGCATTGTTCCTGGCCTCTGGGAGCCCTGGCTCTCCTTTGCAGGGGGGGGGGGTCAGAAATCTGCCTGTGGTGCAGGCTGGAAGATACCAGTCAGCCAACACACTAAGAAACTAGTAGGGCTACAGGGGGCACCACGAAGCGTTCCCTCTGGGTGCATGTCCTAATATATCTGATACTAGCATCAGTACAGATTTATTAAGATAAGGTGTTTGATACCAGATACCAGTACTTTCAGTGAAGTCATCATGTAGCTGGGTAACTCGTATCGACATGTCCTCTAAATGGCTTCCTGAACACTTACAATGACTAGCAATGGAGCGTGCCTTCACAGGGACTTATCTGCTCATGCAGATACGGCCTCTCATGTAATATCGTGCACCCTACTTTAGGGCTATCACGGCCTGCTGTAGTGGGGTCTTACATACAGCAAATGCAGTGTATGTGGGCACTGCATAGAGGGAGTGGGCAATGTCGTGTTTTTGAAGTGGCTTGCACGATTTCACGCATGCTGCAATGGCAGTCTGCCTGCAGTTTTAGCGTGGGTCCCATTGGGTGTCACACTACATGCTGCAGTCCCTAGGGAGCCTCTCTTGTACCCATGTCCTGGGTACCATTTAACAGGTTCTCACATGGGTGCTAAAGTCCTTGCAAACTGGGTTACAATTAATATTTGTGAAGTTTTTAGGAAATGAACACTGGTATTGGGACCTGGTTAACAAGAACCCTGTGCAATTCCAATCAAAAGCATAAGTACCAATTGGCAAAAGTGGGGGTGACCGTGTTTAAAAGAGGCACTTTCCTACATCACCCTAATGAAATCTGGAGATGTAAATATACAAAAAAACTGTAGTATGTGAAAAGCTCATCAATAACCTTTAGATACCACAAAATGAAAAAAAGACCAGGAAAAGAATCCCATTGGGGATCACAAAGGTAGAAGCTGCAACCCTGGCCACACCGATACGAGGTGCCTACCACCAGTGGATTGTCCCAGAATATCTGGCCCACAGTAAAGGGATTTTTGCTACCAAGCCTAAATACTGCGCCCGACTTCCAAGCACACTTCAATGTCCAAGAGCACATCTGCACTGATACAGGGTCAGCAATTTTGCCCTACCTTTTAGTGAGATATATAGCCATTCGAATAAGAATCTCAGTCTACTGAACAATGGATTGTGCCATTCCAGAATGTTGAACAAAGAGACCAACACGGCAAAGGACAGTGCACATGAGGCACATCTAATGCAGTCTCCTTGTCCCTCACCACGCACAGAGGGGCAACAGTCTGAGAAGGTGAACTATTAACCCTCCTCAATCTTAGCTTAAATTCACTGGGGAGACAAAGACAGACACAAAGGGTAGATATTTGCCTGGATTTACAGCGTGCCTGTTTGTGATTTTTGCAACACTTTTATTATGAGGGACTATTCATTGGAGAGAAGCCAGGGGCATTAAAGAATCGTAGAGCTGCCAGGGCTTTGAATTGTTTAATTGTTACCCTTGCAGGTGCATTTTGCTAATTAATTATTGACATAAGTGACATATGGGAATTGATGCTTGCAAGCAGGGAGTGATTAACTCCTACTTGGAAAATGTGCAAAGCGTGCATACTTACATAAAAAAGAGATTGTGTTACACAATCCCTCCAATAACATTATATCAGCCAACGCACAATTCCGGTCCGTCTGCTTGCTAATCACGCTCCTTCTTCCACTGCATCACACCAACATTCAGCTTTTATGAGAACCAAGGTCTGCAGGATGCAAGTTCCAATCAAGTGGTGAGCGAAACTGTGCATTTTTATCTGCAGAATTTTGTGAAATTCGGTGGGAAAGAAAAAAAAAAAATCGCTAGATTATACTTTCACATCTAAATATAGTTTGCCTATATCTTGCGTGACTTGTTGCAGCGAGAGGGTTCCACGTGTTAACGCTTCACTGGATAAGCCAGGAAACCTGATTTGAGCTAAACTCTTGGCAAGTTCCATTCTGTAAGAACTAGTCCATCATTTGTCTCTCATAAAACTTTTTTATCGGGAGGTGCGCATTCGTTCGCTTTACAAAGTTATATTCAATTGTGTACTATAAAATATCGAACAGTTTCACAAACTGTGCTTGACGCACAAGTTACTACTTGTGTAACGATATCTCTGTAAGAGACATTAGTTAGTGATAGATTCCTTACCTTAGAATATCCCTAGCCGTCAGACTGGATCCGGAAATTTTTTGCGTAGCAGTACCCATGCGCGTCGGTAGGCGTCGTCCGCGGCTCCGCGCCCGTCGTCGGCGCCGTGATGATATCGTCGGAGTACTTAGACGCCACCTCCGCGTGCTGATGTCAGTTCTTATACACAGCTTTTCTGTGCCAGAAACGCAGAGCCATGATAGAACCAACACTGGTGCCATGAAACTAGGGCCATGAAACTAGGGCCCTGAAAGGGGATGACCTTAACCCTAGATATCGGTTCGCAGAACGGGGAGAATGGGTGGGTCGGTAAGGAATCTATCACTAATGTCTCTTACAGATATATCGTTACACAAGTAGTAACTTGTGCATCTGAAAGAGACACGTTAGGGATAGATTCCTTACCTTAGAATAGATACTCCAGAAATACCAACCCCGGTGGTGGGTCTGCGAACCAATAATTACACCAGAAAGTCCTGGAGGATGGAACGGCCAAAGAAGCCATCCCTCCGGACTTGGCTGTCCAGGCAGTAGTGTCTTGCGAACGTATGCAGCGAGGCCCACGTAGCTGCCTGACAAATGTCCTGCAAGGGGACTCCCCGGCCCAGGGCAGTAGTAGTCGCCGTGGCCCGAGTGGAATGGGCCCTCAGCCCAACAGGAGGTTCCTTTTTAGCCAAGGAGTAGCAAGCCTGGATGCACAACACGATCCACCGAGAGATGGTCAGTTTGTGCACCGCCCGTCCCTTCTTAGCACCCACGTAACCAACAAAGAGTTGGTCATCCACCCGGAACTGGCGTGTGCAATCCAGATAGAATGAGAGCGCACATTTTGGGTCCAGACGGTGGAGTCTCTCTTCCTCTTTCGAGGGATGCGGAGGCGGAAAGAAGGTGGGCAAGGTGATAGACTGCCCGATGTGGAAGGGTGTGACTACCTTGGGCAGGAAAGAGGGTCTTGTCCGCAACACAACCTTTCCCGATGGAAAGAAAGGAAAGGTGGTTTTGAAGAAAGAGCCTGGAGCTCACTCACCCTCCTGGCAGAGGTGATGGCAACCAGGAAAGCAGTCTTAAGGGTAAGAAGACGGAGAGGACAGTTATGAAGTGGCTCGAAGGGAGCGCACATCAGATAAGTGAGCACAAGGTTCAAGTCCCACTGGGGCATCACGAATGGAACAGGAGGAAACATGTGTGTGATGCCCATATCCATCTCGAAGATTCTGATTGTACATCTAGTAAACAGCTTATTTCTACTCTTGAAGTTTTCAATATTCAGCTACTGAATTCTGCCCCTACACACCATGCGGGTCATTTATTAGATCCCATCATGTCAAATCTACAGTTGGACTGCTCCCAAAAAGCACGCCCAATAGAGTGGTCCGATCACTATGCTGTTCCTTTTTCACTAGATATTACTAGGACAGCATCAAGGATCGCAAAGGGAATAGATAAACGGACACGCAGTTGGGGAAAAATTAACATGCTAGAACTTAATAAACAATTATTGAGGTCACTCCCTAACACTGACCTACCCATCTCCGCACTAGATTGTGCAGTCAGTCAGTGGCTAAATAATGCTGTTGATTCCACGCTCCATCTGACACCTAAGAAATCTATGCCTCATCACCCCCCTGCACCATGGTTTTCCGACAAGCTTAAGTGCCTTCGCACTCAATGTAAGACTCTAGAAAGAAAGTGGAGGCACAACTATTCCCCTACTCGCAAAGTAGCATATAGAGAAGCTCTGAAGGGCTATCATAAAAGCTGCAAAACAGCTAGAGCAGACTTTACTAAAAAAGTAGTTTCAGAAGCACAAAATTGCCCTAAGATGCTTTTTTCAGTTGTAAAAAAATTAACAGGTGCAGACTCTATTCCTACGCCTCCCGCGCTTGACACGGTACAATGCCAATCCTTAGCTGATTTTTTTATCAAGAAAATCGACATGATTTATGATCTTTTTACCCCGTCACCGGTGGTGACATCTTCTGCATCTGGCTCTAATCAGTCATCTGCTAGTGTCGATGTTGCCGCCAAACTTTCTGTATGGCAACCACTAGACAATGTTTCTTTTTCTTCTTGTCTAAACAGTGTGCGCTCTGGTTCTCCGTGCGATGCACTTCCGGTTAAAATATTGAAACGACTAGATTCCTCCACCCATCAGATCTTTGTTAAATTGCTGAATGCCTCACTTACTGAGGCACACATTCCCCAGCCATGGAAACACGCTATGGTAGTGCCCTTGTTAAAAAAGACTGGTGCTGATATTTTAAATCCCGCGAATTTTCGTCCTATATCTCTACTGCCCATCTTTTCTAAACTGTTAGAGAGACACATTAACACCCAGCTTACTGAACTGGTGGAAAGGTCTGGTTTTCTACATTCATCTCAGTCGGGTTTTCGGACCCGCTACTCGACCGAGACAGCCCTCCTCGGGGTGACAGAGAGTCTCCGACACGGTGACGATCAGGGTGAAACTATGGCGCTCATCCTGTTGGATTTGAGCGCAGCTTTCGACACCGTGTCACATTCCATCCTCCTTGACTCTCTGCGGTCCCTTGGTGTGACTGGTATGGCCTTAGCCTGGGTGGCCTCCTTTCTTGGGGAGCGAACCTTTCAAGTGTTCTCCGCTAAGGCGGCATCAGCGGTCTGTCCATCAGCGCGGGGTGTTCCCCAGGGGTCAATACTCAGCCCCCTATTGTTCAATCTTTATGTAAAACCCTTGGCTAACATCGTTGAGCAGGCGGGGCTGACTCTGTTCTCTTACGCAGATGACACCCAGATTGTCTTCTCCCTATCAGGGCGAGACGAGAAAAACCCCTCTGCACTTAAATCTGGCCTCACTCTTGTGGCTGATTGGATGCAGAGGAACTGTCTCAAACTGAATGGGGAGAAGACAGAGGTGGTCATTCTGGGGAAAAATAAGGACCTCTGGGGCCCTCAGCACTGGCCAAATGAGATAGGTTCACTTCCTGTGCCCACACATGCTGTACGTAATTTGGGCGTCCAAATTGACGACAAGTTAACAATGAAGCAGCAGGCCACTAAGGTCGCAGCAACCTGTTTTTCTACTCTTAGGTGGCTACAAAAGATCCTATGGATGCTTCCCATTCCCTCCCGTAGAACTGTCGTCCAGGCATTGATAATATCCCGCCTGGACTACGGGAACATACTATATTTGGGCGCTGATGTAGCCACTGTTAAAGTACTGCAGGTGGTACAAAATGCTGCCGCGCGACTTTTGAAGAATGTTCCTAGAAGAACTTCGGCATTATCTGCCTTGCATGATCTCCACTGGCTTAAGGTCTCTAGTCGCATAAAGTTCAAGACACTGTGCTATATGTTTAGAATCAAGGAAGGCGCTGCACCTACATACCTACAAAAGCTGGTGCAACCTTACAGGCCCAAACGTACTTTACGATCTTCGGAAACTTGGAATTTCATTGTACCAAGATTTAAGCTGGTAAGGATGGGGGGCGCTCCTTTTCCTATCTTGGTCCTAAATATTGGAATGCCCTTCCTACAGCCCTTAAATTAGAGACCAGTCTTCTTCGTTTTCGCAGAGCACTGAAAACGCTGCTGTTCATATAAGTAGTTGGTACCTGTATGCTGGCTTATCTGACATCTTCTTCTCCAGTCTATCCCTAGCGCCGGGAAACCCACTGTGGGTAGCTGTGCGCGGTAAAAGTTCAAATAAATAAATAAATAAATAAATGCCCTTCAAAAACCTATTTATAATTGGGGACTTAAACAAAGATGGCTGATCAGGTAGCCTCAAGAAGGCAGAAAGAGCAGAAAGGTAGCCCTTGATAGTGCCCAGAGCAGAGCCCTGCTGGGCAAAAGAAAGAAGGAAGAGGAGAACCTCAGAAAGGGGGGCAGAGAGGGGATCCACAGCCTTTGCTGTGCACCATGCCACAAATCTGTTCCACCTGCAGGCGTATACCGACTTTGTGGAGGGACGCCTGGCTGCCAGAATGACATTACAGACTTCAGGAAGCAAGTCAAATGGCCTCAACTGTCGCTGCTCAATCTTCAAGCTTGGAGGTAGAGACTGGACAGGTTCGGGTGGAGGACATTCCCCTGCTGCTGCGACAGAAAGTCCTCCTGAAGAGGCAGACGAATCGGGGGATCGACAGACAAGCTGAGTAGCTCTGGATACCAATATCTTCATGCCCAGTCCGGAACCACAAGGATAACCTGGGCCCAGTCGCACCTGATCCTCTTCAGCACTCTGGGCAGAAGTGGTATAGGCGGAAAGGCGTACAACAGACCGCAACTCCACTCGCGGCGAAAAGCGTTGCCGAGCGAGTGCCGCCTTGGAAATTCCAACACACAGAACTGATGACATTGCGCGTTCTCTTCTGTGGCAAATAGATCTAACCAAGGCTCTCCCCACTGCTGAAAGAGGCCTTGTGCCACATCCGAGTTCAGACGCCATTCGTGAACCCTCATGCACCGATGGCTGAGTTTGTCAGCCCTGGCGTTCAGAGAACCTGCCAGGTGTTGAACCACCAGAGTCACGCCCTGATGTTCTAGCCACTGCCACAGGCGCAGAGCCTCCTGGCATAGAGTCCATGACTTCACCCCGCACTGTTTGTTGCAGTACCACATGGCGGTGGTGTTGTCCGTGAATACCTGCACTACACTCCCCCGGACAGAGGGGAGGAATGCCTTCAGTGAAAGCCGGATCGCCCGCAGCTCCAACAGGTTGATGTGGAGCTGGGACTCTGCCTGAGACCAGAGGCCTCTGATCTCCGCCTCTCCCATGTGGCCCCCCCAGCCCTGGAGGGACACGTCCGTTACAACAACGTGCTCCAGTTGGGGTAGGGAGAGGGATCTGCCGCTGACCCAATCGCGGTCCGTGAGCCACTACTGCAACTGTCTTGCAGTGCCCTCCGAGATCAAGACATGGTCGGGCAAGTTGCCCTGATGCTGGGCCCACTGAAACTTCAGGTCCCACTGCAGAGCCCGCATCCGCCACCGGGTGTGATGCACCAGAAGGATGCAGGAGGCCATCAGCCCCAGAAGCCGCAGTGCCAACCTGACCGAGACCCGGGATAAAGGCTGAAAGATCGGAATCAGAGCCTGAATATCCTGAACCCGCTGTTCGGGAGGATAAACCCGAAACTGCGCCGAGTCCAGAACCGCTCGGATGAAGAGGACCTTTTGAGAGGGACACAGGTGTGACTTCGGCACATTGATGGAAAACCCCAGCAGGTGCAGGAGGTCGGCCGTAGTCTGGAGGTGGCTGACGACTGTCTGGGGCGAGCCCGCCTTCAACAACCAGTCTTCGAGGTAGGGTAAGACTGAAACCCCTAGCCTGCGCAGATGAGCTGCGACCACCGCCATCACTTTCATGAACACCCGTGGGGCGCTGGTAAGGCCGAAGGGGAGCACGGTAAACTGAAAATGCTTGTGGCCTACCGTGAACCGCAGGCAACGCCGGTGAGCCGGCAGGATGGGGATGTGAAAATAAGCGTTCTGCAAGTCCAACGCTACCATCCAGTCTCCACGGTCTAGGGCAGCTAAAACCTGAGCCAACGTCAGCATCTTGAACTTCTCCTTCCGGAGGAAGCCGTTGACGTTCCGTAGGTCCAAGATAGGGCGTAGGCCCCCTTTGCCCTTCTTGGGTACCAGAAAGTAGTGGGAGTAACAACCACCCCCTACTTCTGGCCCAGGAACACACTCGATGGCCCCCTTGGCCAAGAGGGCCGTAACTTCCTCTTGCAGAAGTTGCAAGTGATCCCCCGACACGCGGTGGTACTGCAGTGGCATGGCTGGAGGGGTCACCTCGAAGGGGAGGGAGTAGCCCCTTCGGACGATTTGCAGCACCCACCTGTCCGATGTGAGAGCGCGCCAGTGGAGGTGGTGATGGCGAACCCTGCCCCCCCCCACTGGCGTCACATGGGCCTGAAAGCAAGGACTAGGAGGGTTTTGAGGAGGATGCTGCAGGGGCAGGTGTGGACTGGCCTCGCCGTTGTCCCCGACCGCCGCCACGGCGGTTTCCACATCCGCCACCTCGCTGGATGGTAGTCTGCGGCACGTGGCTGGCAGAACGTGTGGGGGCGCCCCTTCCTTGGCCACGAAAGGCAGCCGTTTGCTGCCGCGGGGCCGAGAGGCCCAAGGATTTGGCCGTAGCCCTGGAGTCCTTAAAGCGCTCATGCGCATGGTCTGCCTTGTCGCCAAAGAGGCGACGGCCATCGAATGGCATGTCCATAAGTGTGTTTTGGACATCGGCCGAGAAATTGGCGGACCTCAACCAGGCGTGACGACGAATCGCCACCGTCGTTTCCATCGCTCTGCCTAGAGAGTCGGTAGTGTCCAGCCCACACCGGATGGAATACCGTGCCGCATCTCGGCCTTCCACAAGAGCCTGGCCGAGTTTAGCCCGTACCTCCATCGGGCATTCTGGCAGCACGGCCACGACTGTGTCCCACAGAGAGTGGGTGTAGCGGCCCAAGAGGCACGCGGTATTGACTGACCGCAATCCCAAACTCAGGGAGGAGAATACCTTTTTCCCATACGTCTCGTACCTCTTGGGATTCCCAGTCGGGGGGAGCCGACGGGAATGCGATCTGGGAATTGGAGGCCTGGATAACCAGGCTCTCAGGGGTGGGGTGGGTAGACAGAAAGCAAGGGTCACCCGGAGCCGAGCGGTGGCATCTGGCCACGTTCCTATCCACAGGCTGCCCTGTGGCGGGCCTGGACCAAGTGCAAAAGAACTTCTGACAAGGCCTCATTAAATGGCAGCAGAGGCTCGGCCGAGCTTGACTGCGGTTTAGGGACCTCAGTGAGGAGGTTAGTCCTCACGGCCGTGACAGGGAGCTCAAGGCCCAAGGCCTTGGCCGCCCTCATCAGCACCACGCTATAAGCAGTCCCCTCCTCAGTAGCCACGCTAGGAGGGGAGACAAAACCAGTGTCGGGCGAAGTGTCCAGACCACTGGCCTCCCCAAGCTCCCCTGTCCAGTCCGCAGAAGACTGACAACCACGTGCCAGAGGGTCCTCAGACCCCTCCCAATCCTCCTCCTCACCCACCGCCAGGTACTCATGCTCAAAAGATGGGGTTGGGTCAAGAAATAAAAATCTCCCATCGGCGTCGAGAGCGGCGCCGCTCCGGCGCCAGACCCGAATCGAGGGCAGGACCAGGGACGACGTCGTCCTACGACGGCGCCGACGCCGGCAAGGACCGGAACCGGACCCAGAGGGGCCATGCGGCGTCGGGACCGAAGTCGCCGACGGCGCCGGGGCCGAAGCACCGGACGGCGCCGAGGCCGGAGCGCCCGGCCCGCGTGGGGACCCAGTCGGAGCCGCTTGGCCCGAAGGTGCTGCGGAACCCGACAGAGGAGCGAGCGACCTCATGGCCATGAGGAAGTCTGCAATCTCCCCCAGCGTCGCGTCCTGCCCAGGGACCGGCGGGTGTGGAGCGGGCCGCGACACCTGCGGCTCCAGTGGAGCCGCGTGGACGGTGTCGCCCGAACCCCGGCTGCGTCGCGGGGAGTCAGAAGAGCGATGATGCCTTTTCGACTTCTTGTGGCTCTTACCTGAGGACTTTGAGCCCGAAGACCGATGACGACTCCCGGAACTGTGGTGGCTACGGCCCCGCGACCGGTCCCTCAACCTCCTTTCGGACCAGGACCTCGAGCGGCGCGGGGCAGACTGCCGAAGCTCGACGGCGGTGCCCCCCCATTGCTGGGCAAATATTCCTCTTGGGTAGCATTAGTCCATATTCGTTCAGCAATTGGAGAGGTGTACAATATGTTTATCTGTTTTGTAGTCCTTTTCGCTAGACCCATCTATCTAAATCACTGTGTAGTGCTTTGTATCATTTGGCAGAATTATTTAGAGAGTTTAATCTTGTGTCAGGGAACTGTCCTATTAAGCATTGGCTATTAAATATTGTTTCTATGAATTAGGTTATCATATGCAGGTTGTGGCTTGTGTAATTGTAAATGCAGTTGTCTTTTTCGTAACAGTTTTTGATTGAGTATTTCATAGAGGTGGTTGATGCTGTGGTCTATTGTCACTATCCTGTTGCTTGATGATGACCGGGGTTTCAGGCTCAACCCACATGTTCAGTTTTTACCTTGTTTGCTTCAAGGGTAAAGGGGGATTCCGTTTTCCAGCACTTTGTTATTAAATCTTTTGTAAAATAGGAACGGAAAGTCGATCAACTTTTCCTCATATTTTTTTGCTCTTATCAAGGAACAGGCCCATTACACACATTTTTGGGTTATTTTATCTCTTCACTTTGGCCACTCTCCTTTTTTCAGTACTATCTGCTCCCATAAAAGAATTTTGGTATAAGACCAAAACATGAGTATTTGGTCAGAGTTGTATACAGAATGTCGGAGCCACACAAACCAAGTACGTTTTGGTACATTCTATGTAGATGATTGAGAGTTAAATATTCACAATGTAAAATGTTATGTTTAATTAATTTAAACCTGGCATTTCATTATTATACTTTTGACATACACAATGAATTGCTTCCAATCTTGATCGGTCATATCATATGCAAATCTATTGACCATTTTGTTTGTAGGGATTTGTAATCTCATTTGCTGTAATTTCGAGTTAAGTCTAGTGACTCTTTTTTGATATGCCTTATTCCAACACTGAGTCTGGTACTGTGTGTGGCAGGGCCTTCCTGGTTGGGCCATTTGTCCAACAGGGTTGGGCCATTTGGTCTTGTTGGCTTTGATCAGGGAGTTGAATGTTATAAATTGCCCTTTTGGGATTGGATAATCTTGTTGAAGGCTTCAGAATGCATGTATATTCTCCATTAGGAAGATAGCCTATTGTTGTGATACCATCAAGGGACTAGATGTACAATTGCAGTTTGAGCAAATGATCGGAACTCCAGCAGGCACCACCAGGGAAGTGTTGAGGCAAACAGTGGTGCTTCTTTCATAATATATGTTGCCATATTCCAGTAATGGCTGGCCACATCTATTCAATCTTTGTTTTGCTAGAATGTGTCAGAGGCTAGAGGACACAATACCAGAGATATCCCTCTCAAGTGTTCTTGCAGCTATATTGCTTCTGATAAGGGTGGTGATTCTTCCTGTGGTATAAGGACTAGCCTGATACAGTCCAGTTATCTCGGAAACTGTCACCAAGGACATAAGAGTTCTAGAATGCGGAGACTCTTCCTTAAAAGAAGTGGTGGTCATTGTAAAGAAGGAGGGGGGGCTTTATAAAAGGTGTGCTGTGTCTGCAAAGTGTTCTGCTAGTAGTACGGATATTGTTTGAAAAAGTCACTTCGGGTCAGGGAAAAAAAAAAGAATACATGTATGAACAAACTTCAGAGTGATGAAAAATTTGAAGGTAAAGTTAAGGCACATGCTTGCTTCCGATGGAGAAATAAGGTCAAAAATGTCCAGCAGTTAAGGTCAAATGTTCTTTTTTTTCGGGAGTAATTGACCACTTTGCCAAAGTTTGTAGGAGGGAGAACAAGAAAAACAAACAAGCTGTAAAACATGTATCAGAAGAAACAATCGGAACATTCAGAAAACAGTGATTTGTGTGACAATGAAGGTGTGTTATCAGTTAAAGGTCTTGTTCAGAATTTTGATAATACATCTGAGAACAAACCCAAGTGTGACATGGTAATTGGTGGGATAGAGATATCAATTGTAGTGGACTCAGGATCCCCATTTACTATACTGAACACAAATGTAGGAAGTGATACATTTGTGACTAAATGATGTAATGATTTAGTGGAGTCTGACATTCAACCGGTGATATTAACTGGTCACATAATTCCTATGTTGGGATACAAAGTTTTTGAATTTGAGTTCAGGAAGCATGCCATATGGGGAAAGTTATATGTGCATGAAGTAGGACCCTCAGTGTTGGGTTGGAGGGACCAAAAAGCACTGCGGATGATTTTAGATCCCAATAGGTAAGATCAAGTCTTATTACTGGGTATACAGAAACAGGAGAAAAAGGAGGCTTGGAGAAAGGAATTTCTCAAAGTCTTTTTAGGTTATATTGGTAAATTAAAGGAGCTCGTACACAAAATTGTTCTCAAAGATCGTGCCACTCCAGTGTGCCACAAAGTAAGGAGCATTCCTTCGAGAGTAAGGGATGAAGAGATTAGTCAGCTTAACAAATTTGAGCAAAAAGGTATAATTGTGCAAACTGATTCTGCAGAATGACGGTCTCAACTGGTTGTTGAAAGGAAGGCCCATGGATCGATAAGATTATGTGTAGAATTACGAGTCCTACACAAAAATAATGTTGTAGATAAGTTCCCACTTCCAAAAATGAATGAATTATTGGTTGAGACAAAAGTTTTAAGATGGTTTTATACCACAGATTTGTCTCCGTCTACCATCAAGTTGCTCTTCATCATGCTAGCAGGAAAGTTAGGATAAGTTACTTACCTGTAATCCTAGTTCTCTTCCAGGGGTATCCTCATCAAAGTCCTCATCAAAGTCATAAACACTGAATATTCCTGTCCACGTGCGGGGACCCCGGAAATAATATAAAAATTATATATGGAAATCACATATATACAGCTCTACATATATCATTTTTTATCATACCAATGCAGCTCACAATAAGAGGCTAAACAATGGAATTACACCATATAAAAATTATTTGCGAACATATAAAAAACACATGAGGGCAAGTAACACTTGAACTCTGTTTTTT
Source organism: Lissotriton helveticus (assembly GCF_964261635.1). NCBI lineage: Eukaryota > Metazoa > Chordata > Amphibia > Caudata > Salamandridae > Lissotriton > Lissotriton helveticus. The sequence goes on from NC_136065.1 coordinate 1,783,707,111, forward strand.
AATGAGCTAAACACTTATGTATCATAAAAATTGAAAATAAAGTTGACATTGTTAGCCTACAGGCTGTATTGTAAACCAAAAGCATAGAAAATGAAAGCATTTTCAACAAAACTGGCACCCTCCTTTTAAGGCAGCCATGACCCTGGGCTTCCCATCATGCCTCAGGGGTGACAGTTAGGTCAGTTGTTCTTTGCATAACCCTGAAAGTCAGGGCTCAACATTATACATTAACACTTTCACAGTGTCTCATTCACCTGGGGAGGCGGGTGGGTTGCTTATGACTTTGATGAGGATACCCCTGGAAGAGAACTAGGATTACAGGTAAGTAACTTATCTTTCTGTTCCAGGGGATCCTCATCAATAGTCATAAGCACTGAATAGAATAGCAAGCCCATCAACCACCTGCAGGTAAATGAGAAAAAACATGACCCAACAAAATGCCACAGCCGAAATCAGCTGTTGAACAGATTCCGCAAGGATGCCTGGCCTACTTGGGTGTCTGCTCTGGTGTCTGACTCCAGACAGTAGTGCCTGGTAAACGTATGGATGGACCTCCAGGTTGCCGCCTTACATATTTCAGACATGGGCACATTATGAAGAAAAGATGTAGTAGCTGTTTTCCCTCTGGTGGAATGTGCGTTGGGTGAAACACCCAGGGGTTTTTGCGCCAATTGGTAAGCAAGTTTCATACATGAAACTATCCATCGGGAAATGGAACATTTTGAAGCTGCAAAACCAGATCTGATCGATCCATAGTTGACAAACAGTTGATCAGATTTTCTTATAGATTTGGACCAATCTAGATAGAATTTTAAAACCCTTTTCAGGTCCAGAGAATGCAAAGCCCTCTCAGCTGGAGTAGAGGGATTGGGAAAAAAGGTGGGTAGAGAGATGGTCTGGTTCACATAGAAATCTGACACCATCTTAGGAAGAAAAGAAGAATGCGTCCTCAACACCACCCTATTTAGATGGAAAACTGTATAGGGCTCTTTGGAACAGAGTGCCTGTATCTTGCTCACTCTGCGAGCTGACGTGATTGCTACCAAAAAAGCAGCCTTCCAAGAAATATGTTGCGAGGTTGCTTTGTGTATGGGCTCGAAAGGCGGATCCATCAATTTCGATAGCACCAGGTTTAGCTCCGAGGGTGGCGACGGAGGTCGCACCGAAGGGCAGACTTTTTTCAAACCCTGCAAAAAATCCTTAACAGCTTGCAATTGGAAAAAAGAGGGTTGATAAGGTGTGCGCCGATAAGCCGTTATAGCTGCCAAATGCACCTTAATGGAATTAAACCTCAACCCTGCTTTCGTCAGATAAAGTAGGTAAGGGAGGACGACTTCTTCCTGACCCTTGATAAGATTACAATTGTTCTGTATACACCACAAATAAAAATGCTTCTACTTGCATGTATAAGAGTGCTTAGTGGAAGGTCTCCTTGCCCCTTTTTTGCAAATGGACATGCAGTCCGGCGGCAGTCCTAGGTGGCCGTATTGAAGGACCTCAGGAGCCATGCTGCCAAGTTCAGTGAGGGAAGGTTGGGATGATGAATCCTCCCATTCATCTTGGATAGTAGGTCCAGTCTGCACGGCAGATTCCTGTGAGGACACTCAGAGATGTAAGAGGTCCGGATACCGCCATTGTCTCAGCCAGTCCGGGGCAATGAGTATCATGCTCGTGGACGAATGAGCTAGCTTGTTCACCACCTTCGGGATCAGCGGAAGTGGTGGAAAGGCGTACACAAATGCCCCTGACCAGTCTATCAAAAGGGCATTCCCTTTCGACCCTGGTCGGTAGAACTGTGAGGCGAAGACTCGGCATTTGGTATTTTTGTCGTCCGCAAATAGATCTATGTTGGGACGACCCCATGACTGGAAGATATCTTTGACGACCTCGTCGTTGAGAACCCAGTCCTCTCTGTCTTCGAAATGATGGCTGAAAGCGTCCGCTCTCACGTTCTGCTCTCCTGGCAGATGGACTGCTGTGACTGACAGATTCCGAGCCAGGAGCCAATGCCATAGATTTTGTGCCTCCAGGGAAAGGGTATGTGAGCGTGTACCCCCCTGTTTGTTCAGATAGTACATAGTGATGGTGTTGTCCGTTTGTACTAACACTGATGTCCCCTGAATCGAGGGTAGGAAGGCTTTGAGAACTAGATGGACTGCTCTCAGCTCCAACATGTTGATGTGGTAGGAGCGCTCTTTTGGAGACCACAGTCCTTGAGTCTGGAGGTGTCCCATGTGGGCTCCCCAACCTTGCAGCGAGGCATCTGTGATCAGTGTCTGGGCAAGAGGAGGTTGGTGGAACGGAATACCGACTTGCATATTCGACTTTTCATCCACCAAGGTATGGACTCTCGAGCCGCATTTGACAAAGTTATTTTGTCGTCCCAGCGAGTTGACTGCTGGTCCCACTTGTCCTCCAGATCCTGCTCGAGAGGACGCATCCGTAGTCTGGCATTGGGGACCAGGAAGATGCAGGATGCCATCAACCCTAGCAGGGATGCAATACGACGCACCGGCAACTTCTTGCTGTGCAGAACCAGTTGGCATTTCTGAATGATGGAACACTGTCTCTCCTCCGAAGGAAACACTTTTCCTACCTAGGAGTCAATATGAATGTCAGCAGCCCTACATGCCAAGAACAGATGCATACTGGTAAGTAGCTTATATTCCGTTTGAGGCATGTGGGCTGCTGAATTCATATCTGTGCATAGACTGTACAGCAGTATCTCCTCTAGCGGTGGTTACCTGTGCCAGCTGCAGCAGTTTGAAAGAGAGATTTGAGGACAGCCTGGCCTACAGCAGCTTGCTGCTTTGCTTGCACGTCTACACAGTAGTGTTTTGTGAAAGTGTGTATGGTAGTCCATGTGGCTGCTCTACATATGTCTGCAAGAGGAATATTTCCTAGGAAAGCCATGGATGCCCCCATTTTTCGAGTAGAGTGTGCTCTTGGGGGTACAGTTAAAGTGCGTTTAGCCTTTTGATAACATATCTGAATGCAGTTAACTATCCATCTGGCTATTCCTGACTTTGATATGGGTTTCCCTTTATGTTGTGGTGAAAAAGCAACAAATAATTCCTTTGTTTTTCTAAATGATTTCGTTCTGTCCACATAATAAAGCAGAGCTCTCTTTACATCCAGTGTGTGTGGGGCTCTTTCCGCTACTGACTGTGGATTTTGGAAGAACACTGGCAGTTCTATTGATTGATTAATATGGAAAGTGGATACGACCTTTGGAATAAACTTAGGGTTTGTTTTAAGAACTACCCTGTTAGCATGTATTTGCATGAAGGGTTCCTGAATTATTAGTGTTTGTAGCTCGCTAACTCGCCTGAGTGAGGTAATGTCAATGAAGAATGCCACCTTCCATGTGAGAAATTGCAATTCACAGGAGTGTAGAGGTTCGAAAGGAGGTCCCATAAGTCTGGTAACTACTATGTTTAGGTTCCAGACTGGGGAAGGTGGGTGCCTTGGAGGAAACACCCTTTTAAGACCCTCCATAAAAGCCTTGATTGCCTCGAACATGTATTTTCTGTGTTGGTTGTGAAGTTGACTTGTTGAAATTCACATGTAGACCCAGCCGGTGACATAGGTCGATGCATCTCAGGAAATGGCTTCTTACACTGTCCGGAGAAGGACCCTTCAACAGCCAGTCATCCAAGTACGGGCACACGAAGACCCCCCTGCGGCACAGAGCGGCTGCCACCACGGCTATGCACTTCGTGAACACTCGGGGGCTGACTTCAACCCGAACAGTAGGACTTTGAACTGATAATGAGCAGATCCTACCCGGAACCGCAGGAATGGTCTGTGACGCTGAGTGATTGGGACATGGAAGTATGCATCTTGCAGATCCAACGAACACATCCAATCCCCCTGCCTGAGATGTGGATATATTTGATGAAGCGCCAACATGTGAAACTTCTCCTTCTTGATGTACAGGTTGAGTGCCTGTAAGTCCAGAACTGTACTCTGCTTTTTGGCCCTTTTTCTTGTCCAGGAAGTATCTTGAGTAAACTCCTTTCCCTCTTTGAGACACTGGTACCCTCTCGATGGCTCACTTTTTGAGAAGGGTGGCCACTTCGTTTTGCAGGAGTTTTAACTGGTGACCTGATGTTGGCATTGGAGGGATTGAAGGAGGGAGATGTTGAAAACGAAGAGAGTATCCATTCTGAAGCGTAGCTAACGCCCACTGATCTTTTGTGATCGCTCGTTACTCTTCGATATGATTTGTGATGCTTCCCCTTACTGGAGTGGTAAATGGCGCTGGGGAAGGGAGAACTCATTGTTTGGAATGCGTCTTGTTGGAGTTGTTGCCTTGACGTTGATTTCCTCCACCTCTTGAGGAGCGCATGCCTCTGTATTGTGATCGCCGATTGTAAGGGCAGAATCTCTTATGGAACTCTTTTTTCTTTTCCAGGCCAACAGCCTTTAGTGTGTCCAGTTCCATTTTCATACATTGCATTTCCTCGTCAGTGTGTGAACCAAACAAGGTTGACCCAGAGAAAGGCAGGTTGAGGATACGTGACTGCGCTTCTGGCTTGAGCGATGTGAGTCGCAGCCAAGATGATCTCCGTGCGCATACCCCATGAGCATATCCATGCGCCAATAGGGTAGCTCCGTCACCTGCAGCGCTAATGATTTGATTGGAAACCTGGCTGCCCTCTGTAAGGATTTCTTCAAAATCCCTGCGATACTCCTGAGGAAGCTTCTCAGTGAAGCGCTGTAGAGAATCCCACAGGGATCTATAAGTAGCGGCCCAGGAGTGCCTCTGCGTTGGATACTTTTAGCAAGGAGGCCGAAGTGCCACACACCCTCCGTCCCCAGAAATCTTGTGTCTTGCTCTCCTTGTCAGGTGGTACAGTGGAGGAAGATGCAACGGAATGGGTCTTTCTCGCTGCCGTAATTATTACTGAATCCAGGGGAGGGTTGGCTCTGAGGAAGAGTGGATCATCCTCTGGCGAACAATATTTTTTAAGAATCCTCGCAGGAGCAGATTTAACCGTCGCTGGCGTGATAAAGACTTCCATGACCGGTTCTATGATGCCCGGAACCAAGGGAAGCAGAGGTTTAGCTGCTGACTTGTGATGCAGGGTTTCAAAGATCACGGAAGACTTGCTTTGGCGAGCTGGCATAGGAATACCCAGCTTAAGTGCCCCTCTGCCCAGAATGTCCTGAAATGTGTAGATGTCATCCACTGGAGAGATTCTCGATGGTGGACTGTCCGTCAGAGTTGGTGAATAGTCTCTATGTGAAGTGTGAGTAGAAGACGAGGAAGGAGTAGGAGATCTGTGTACTCTCCTCCTGCTCCTTGATCTGGACCTCCATCTGCGTGTACGCACCGGGGTGCGGGTCCGCTCTCTGGCTCTTGAAGGGGATCGATCCCGATCCGCTGCCTGGATCAAACGAGCCAATGGAGACCTGTGTTGGGGACTGGAGTACTCCCGCACTACTGTGTCCTTTCAGTAGCCCAGTGATGCAATGGTCTGTACCATCTAGGTGACAACCTGATGGAAGGCGACTTCTGCCCTTCTCTCCTCTCAGGAGGTTGTGCCGGAGGAGATGGGTTGACCTTTTCATACAATGACCTTGCTGGTGAATGTCTTCACACTGGGCTGTCAGAAGACGAGACCGCCACCTCCGGGGATCTGGATGTTGACCCTCGGTGTGAATCATGAGAGCATGAAGGCGATGACGATAGGCTCACTGGAAGAGAGGCCTCTCCGGAAGGGCACTTAGACGGAGATCTGGAGCGTCTATGTGCTGCCTGGGATCCTGATGGAGACATCTGCCTCGATGAGGACCTCCTCTTCTTAGAAGGGGGGTTTGAACATTTCGTAGAACATCCCCTGGACTTCGAACACCTCTCCGATGCCGTCTCCTTTCTCAATGTTCTTTCAGCAGATTTCTTTCTCGACGTCGACCAGTGATGGACCGATGACGGAGTTCTCAATCTTGACGTCGTTCTCGTAGGCGTCTTCTGCCTCAACGTCGAGGTATGTTGGATCGACGCCGAGGAACCATGCTGCTGCTGCCTCAACGCCGGAGGAGGTGTCTTGTGCCTCGACGCTGAAGACTGTTGAATTGATCTCGGCGGAAACCTGTGACTCGCCGTCGAACGCCGGTGAGACGACGACGGAGTAACCTGCTTCGACGTCGAACACCGGGGCGACGACGGAGTGATCTGTCTTGATGTCGTATGCCCACCTGGCGGCGACGGAGATCTGCCTCTCGACGTTGAACGCCGCCTGGTTGACATTAACGGAGGAACCGATACCTTCGACGACGAAGACTTCGCCGTCGAGCGATGATACGCCGTCATCAAAGTCTTTAACGTTGTTTTCGTCATTGTAGGCAGCTTCGACGCCGATCCCGATGCCGACGGAGAACAGGTCGGGACTTCTCGACGTTGACCGGGTTCTCTTCTACTGCTGCCTTTTAGGAGACCTACCTCTTTCAGAGAGGCCATAAATACGAATTCTCTCTCTGTCCTTAAAAGTTCTCCTTGACAAGTTATTGCAATGATGACAGCTGTCTGAAGAATGTGTCTCAGGAAGACAGAGGATACACACAGGGTGTGTATCAGTTCTGGCCTTCTTCTTGCCACAGGAAGGGCAAGGGTTGAAAAGGGAAGGCATTTTTGACAAAAATAAACCTTTTCTGTAACACAAAAAGGCAGCACCTGCACTCTAAAGTCAAAAGACGTCGAGTGAGAGTGATAAATCTGAAGATTATCAAGATATTTATGACAGAAAGTCAAAAAAGGTAGGAGCTGAAAATCCAGGGTCCTGACTGAAGGAGCTGGAAAGAACAACTGACCTAACTGTAACCCCTGAGGCATGATGGGAAGTCCAGGGTCATGCTGCCTTAAAGTCATGGTGCCAGTTTTGTTATAAATGCTTTCATTTTCTATGCTTTTCGTTTACAATGCAACCTGTAGGCTAACAATGTCTACTTTATTTGCAGTTTTCATGATATATGAGTGTTTAGCTCATTAAAAAATAGAGTTCAAGTGTTACTTGCCCTCATTTGTTTTTTATATGTTTGCAAATAATTTTTATATGGGTAATTCCATTGTTTAGCCTCTTATTGTGAGCTGCATTGGTATGAGAAAAAATGATATATGTACATACATATATGTAGAGCTGTATATATGTGATTTCCATATATCATTTTTATATTATTTCCGGGGTCCCCACATGTGGGCGGGAATATTCAGTGCTTATGACTATTGATGAGGATTCCCTGGACGAGAACAGTGTTTATCACACCCTTTGGTTGCTCTTAGGTTTTTGAGTATGCCGTTTGGGCTGGCCTCAGCAGCTGCAGATTTCCAGAAACTGATGCACAGTCTGTTTAGGGGCCAAAGAGGTGATAACTACTTTTAGGATGACATGTTACTGATAGGAATGAGTAGGGAGGAGCATCATAGTAGGGTGAGGTATGTCTTAGCAACTTTAAAGAATAGTTTAGGTGAGAAATGGAACATATATAAATTCTACATGAAGTCTGTATATGGGTTCTGCAGTTAGTGAAGATGGAAATTTCCTGAAGAAATAAATTAAGGAAGCCATTGGTAATGCACCTGCGCCAACCTGTAGCGATGAAGCTAGGTCTTTTTTAGGCCTTTTTTAATTGTATTCTAAATTTGTGAATAACTTTGCAGAAAAGGCTTTTGGATTGAGGCAACTGCCTCAAGAACATCGGACCTTTGAATGGAATGAATAAGTGAATAAGGAATTTCTTAGCATACCATTCTCACCACGGATGCTAGCGGTAAGGGCTTAGGAGCAGTATTTAGCCAGGTGTTAACCACAGATGGGAAGAGAGTGGAGGAAACAGTTGCATTTTCTTCGCTTTCCCTATTTCCTAAGGAGGTAAAATACTCTGCCATTGAAAAGGAGATGTTGGCCTGGATCTTCACAATGGGGAAGTTTAGACAGTATTTGTGAGGTTTCAAGTTCATGGTGCATACGGTCCACAAACCCTTGGTGAAAGTATTGACAACAGAAGGGTCTGCAGGTGCCACTCCAAGCTTGGCAAGGATGACACTCAAGTTAATGGATAACACGTAAAGTGGAGTACATTCCAGGTCGGAAAAATAAGGTGGCAGATTTTTTTTAGCAGGTCGCCTGTGTGTAGCCAAGTTCCATTGCAGGATGAGTGGGACTAATACAATGTGGCTGTACTAGTGATGAGGGTATGGCCATACTGGAAAATTAGTGGATGGGAAAGTACAGCGTGGATAAGGTCATGGAGGAAGTTAAGAAATGTGTGTTGGAAGGGTGGCCTGCTAAAAACACACTAAATGAGGAAGCTAAGAAATGTTGGAAACTAAGAGTTTCTGATATATGATTTTTATAGCGAAGGCATAAAGTGATTCCTTCCAATGATTTGAGGGAAAGGATTCTGGATTGAACGCATGAAGGACATTTTGGGATTGTAAATTAAAGATTTCCTACTGGTGGCCAGGGTTAGATTCAGAAATGGAAAGATTTGTGAGACAATGCAGTAGTTGTGCTAATGCTGACAAGTTCCATAAGACGTTGGGACCTCTTTTGGGAAGAACAGAATTACCAGCAAGCTTAAGTGGAGGATATTTTGGGTCCATTCTGGACAAAGAAGGGGTGTCGAAGTTTGGCATTGTACTCATGGATTCGTATTCCAAATGGCCGGAAGTACGAGTCTATTCCAAAGTGGATGCAGAGGTTTCATTCTCAGAACAAGCCCTTCTGAGGGAAGTCATTCCTAAGAAATTGTTAAGTGACAATGATCCAGAGTTCAAGGCGGTCAAATTAAAAACTTTCGTCTCCAAGAATGGAGTTTGTGCAGTGCACATGGCAGTATACAATCCACAAGGGTATGGTTGTGTGGAGAGATTCAAACATGTTATTATGGGAAGTGTGCAAGCTGCAGTGAGTGCTGGAAGGAATTGGGAAAAGGAATTGGACAAATTAATCTAGGAGTATGATTACTCCAACAGTGCCTAGTATAGTCTGGTCAAAGTGTTGAGAGGACGTGAACCATATAGTAAGGATAATAAAGCTTGGCATTCTGTCGAATTGGAATAGAAATGATCTCCTCCTGTGGATATGGAGAACCTAAAATTGGTGCAAAGAGCAAACAAAGATTACTATTATAAAAAGAAAAGTGTTAAAAAGGTAAAGTTGGAGAAGGGTGAAAGGGTGCCTATTAAGATTGATCACAAATTCAAGAAAGGCAGTCACACGTTTTCTTGGCCTCTTTAAGTGTTAGAGGTATGTGCTTGCTCTGTCAAATTGTTGGATTGCAAAAAGTGCAACTTTAGCGAACTAGAAAGATGTAACAAAGCGTCAGAAGAAGATATAAGAGTGAAGAAGGGTACCAGTGTACATTTGAAAAAGAATTTGTTCTAGCAGGTTATGGATGTAAATATAACACGTTATCCCATGTTGGTGGAGACTAGTAGTGGAAATATGAGGAGTGGAGAGGGTACTACAGAGAATGAGCGGAGCTGTGGAGGGGAGGAGATTGTCAGAGCTAGTAGAATGTGTGAGGAAATAGGTAAGAGTATTACTATTGAGAAGGAAGTTTTCAAGACTACTCGCAAGGGAAAGATTATCTCTTGTCCTAAGAAGTTTAAGGATTTAATTGTGGGTTAATTATTTTACAATGTGATGTTGAAAATGTATGTGGGTTATACCATATTGCTATCAATTGGATAATGTAATGCTACGTAGTTATGTAGTATTGTTTAGAGTTATTTGCTAGTAATTGGTTCATGTGTGTAATTCTTGCTTTTAGGAATAGCATTTGAAAATTATTATTATTATTATGTTTATTATGTTATATGTTTTGTTATATTTGTTAAAGGGGAAGGATGTGTGGTATTAGGACTAGCCTGATACAGCGCAGTCATCTTGGTACTGGTCGCCTAGGACATAAGGGTTCTGGAATTTGGGGACTGCCAGAAGGGAGAGACCTGATGTAGTCCTGATGTGAAGCAAATGCTGCTACCTGCTCTTCTACAATAAATACTAACAACTTACCTGAGCCTCCTATCGTTGTTTGAGGAAACACTACACTGCCCAGCTTGGTACCCATTGTAACTTCACTACTTAGAAGTAATTCTTGGAATTTGGTACAGCTAGGCCTCATTTTGTTAGCGAAATTAGTAGTTTAGACAGTGCCAACCTGTCTCTACAGTCATCCCATATCAAGTCTTCAAAACCAATTCAGCTTCTACGCAGAAGTGTCTTAGAGGGATCACCTTTATTGTGGAGAAAACGTAAAACAATTGAGGGAGGCATCATGATTTGCATTAGTTGATTAAATTACCTTCCATTAGATCAGACTTTTGTCATCTTGTTGACACTAATCTATTTCCTAGCTCTGCCGATAGAACCGTTCAATTAATTGGATGATAGGTGTGTGGAGTGCAACCCTGCAAGGAGTACTGTTGCATAGGTTTTACTCAGATCAAAAGTTGGAGTGCCACTGTTTGGTGAAATTGTTTAATACTACAAAGCATTTTAATAGGTTTAAATAGTATTGATATCTTCAGCAAAATAAATACGAGTGGTTCACCCATCATCCGACACCAACATTCAGGCAAGACTTTAGTGTGTTTAGGATTACAGATATGTAGCAGAGTCGTCATTTGTTTCCTGCTGTGCATATGAAGCTCACAGAGGTGGAACACGTTTGACCTTTCTCGATAGCATATGTTGATTTTAAAAGAGATTCTAAGTTTTCAGAGCTCCTTGATTCTAATTCTTGGTGTCCACATATACTGGATGCAGAATTGCTAAAATCATAATCATCTCATGTCTTGTTTGTAAAGCCTCGTTTTAAAAAAGTAAAAGAAAACCATTTCAAAATACTGGATAAAAAGTAAAAATGTACACTGAATCTAATATTTTCAGCCTCTATAAATGGCCTACTTTATTTTTCAAACGAGTTTCTCTTAGAAAACTGAAATGTAACTTGAAAAATAGAATTATCCGGAAATGCTTGTCAAAGCCTAATTTACTATCCACAAGACTCCGAAATGAATCATGCTTCAGATATTTGAGCAGCAGCCTGAAAAGCATATTTATGGGCCTCTCGCAGGAGAGATAGCGCTTTTTCAGTCAAATGAAGTGTAACAACTGTATGAAACCCAGCTGAGTGTAGCCGCTAGTCCCTTCCCCAGCATCATAAAAGCCTTTATGCACCAAGGCATGTTACATTTACGCAATATGTGGAATGCCGGAGACACACCAAAAACATCTCTTAAAGTCTGCTCTTGAGTCATACCCTAGCAAAAATATATCTGTTGCTGTGTTTTTACAGAAAAGTTGGCCGGGAAGAGTAGCAACATACTGAGAGCGGCTTTAGGGAAGGTATTTGTGGGCGAGCAGCACATGAGGGACAGTACCCGAATCACATGCACTGAGAGCTGAATGAAACCGAAAAAACTGTTTCCTGACTGTGAACAGTGGAATGATACAAGCCATCATGTTATAAAGTCAAAATCCTCAGGAGGGACATAGACAAAAGAGGAAGAAAAGCCACTGAATAAGTGGTAGGCAAATAAGAGTGACAAGAAAACCAATGGTAAGCAAAAAGAGCCATTCGCCTACAGACAGCTAGTAGCTGTCTGGTAGTAAAGATTTAACAAGTGCACTCACTGTGCTATCTAATTAGAAAAGGACTTCCAATACTAACTAGTAGCTACAAACATTTTTTATCCCAAGGTTAAATGAGTTAAGAGACCTATAGCTAGAATTCTCACATGTTGCACGGTAGAGTCCTTTTTTTGTTGTCGTTTTTTTTATTGTTTTGATAATCAAATTTATTAGCATTTGGGTAAAAACAAAATTTCACACATACAGCAAAATCATGCACAATGTAGCTCCTTTTTGTAATACACATTTACATTTTTGTTCTTTATTAGCCTACAATACATTTTTGTACAGCTCGCCATTCAAACAGATTGTTTACTAGCATTTTTCACTTGGGAACCCCAAGTATTAACATGTTTAATTCTTAAGTAAGCATGCTAATGCCCATATATCACGAACATACACTGTTCTCTATATTATTTTCCCCCACTTTATCAGGATCTAATCCTTAACTTCTTAAGACATTTAACATGCAGATATGCTTGTTTACATTTTCTATCCCACGCTTCATCTCTCTAGGTATTCCTTTTTTGCTGTCTTTTGGATTACATGTCTCACAGAATGTTTTCTCAGACATATCTCTGTATACCTGCTAAGTTATTTTTAGGTTTTATGCTCTCACGACTGCAGAAAATGCATTATTTTTCTACAATTGCCTGAACATTTTCTCCAATGGAAGACCAGTGGCATTTTACTACTTTTGCAGGACACTGAGGAACTTTCATTTTAATATTCTTTTACAACAGGTCTAATATATTTTTTCCTGTATTTATAATGTATCTTTGGCAAGTCCTACTTTAAGCTGCAGGATTTTTACAAATGTTTACATTTTTAAAAAATTCCTACAGCTTAAAGTAGGGCTTGTCAAAAAAAAAAAAAGATCTCTTGGGTGCCAGTCCTTCTATCACTACCCTCCTGAACCACCTATCCAAGGTAGGACACCTGGTCTCTAGTATATACAAAATTCTCTTGCCAAACCAAAACAAAACTTTATATCGTAATCAATGGAAATGGGAAGCTGACTCTATCAAGATAGATATTGCTTTTAATTGGGTCGCCATCAACAAATCCCCCTTTTCAAATAAAATCTCACCTATCCTTTTGCAAACTAAATATATGTTAATAAATAGGACATATTGGACTCCCACAAGACTCTTCAAGGTCAGCCTTACAAAAGATCCTAACTGTTGGTGCTGTGAAATGAAATGAAATTGGGTTTATAAAGCGCATGGCTGCCGGGTTCCGACCCCCCCCGCCTGCCTACCCCGCAAGACACAACTGACACATTGATTCAGACTTCCACTTCCTCGACGCTATGGCAAACTCTACACATATCTTCCCCTACCTGCCTACTGTATAACTCATGTCCCTGTTTTGTAGTTAGTTGTTGATTTGGTTTCATCTTCCCTTAGACCATGTCCATCCACATTCAACTTCATGCTCTACATCATTTTACAACATGAGACACCCTCGGGTGTGACGACCGACGCTTGGGCACCTCGCCTGGACACTGTGGTGCGGAACAAATCTTTCCATCAGAATGGATACACAAGGAAGTTACACGCCCCAAACGCGCGCAGTCGCCGAACGCTCTCAACACCCCTTCATATGGCGCCGAGCCCGTCTGAATGTCAGCCTGCACAAAAGCACTCACTAATGACACACATTAGACACGACAGGCACGGTTGCCACCGACGCCACTGATGAGGGTAGAATCGGCACATCCAATTTGATCCACTGACTTTCTACAAGAAAAACCTACAGGCCACACACTTACTAGACGCTGAATGTATGCATGCTATGATGCAATGTGGAATACTGACATACGCTGCCGGACCCCAGGGTGGCCGGATTCGAAGCTGTGTTCACTTACCTTATGTTTTACAAGGTCCTATATCTGCTGCTGGCCCGGCTGGGTTGTAAGCTATGATGCTGTGTACACTATGTGTTGGACAATAAAGGTCTTTTAAAAAATAAATAAATAAATAAATAAATAAATAAAGCGCATGGCTGCCCTGAATCGTCCCAGCGCTGGATAACTAATAACAGAAAACTCAAAAGAGGGAGGGATTTAGGAAATCTAAGGGAAAAGAAAAGTTTTAAGGGCTTTTCTGAATTTCAGGTAGGAGGAATCCATCCAGAGATCCCTGGGAAGAGAGTTCCAATTTTTTGCCGCATTCAAAGAAAACCGGCGGCCTCCGGTGCGGGCTTTCCTCACTCTAGGTATGGTGGCCAGATTTTCTCCGTCGGACCAAAGGGCCCGAGGCGATTTGTAAGGGCGAATCATACTTCTCAAGGCCGGTGGGCCTTTACCTTGCAGTGCTTTGTGAGCGATGCAGAGTGACTTAAAGGCAATTCGCTCCTGAATAGGGAGCCAGTGAAGGGCTCTCAGCAATGGTTTGGCTGAGGCCCGTCTAGGTGCCCCCATAAGCAGCCTGGCCGCAGCGTTCTGTACTCGCTGCAGGATGTTGATAGTGGCCTGAGGCGCGGCCAGGAGGAGAGCGTTGCCATAATCCAGTGTGGACAAAATTAGGCCCTGGATTAGTAGCTTCCTCGATTGAAAAGGCAAGAGGGGGAGAACCTTCCGTACTGCCCGCAACAAGCCAAAGCAACCTCCTGCAACTTTCTGCGCATGGGTCTTGAATGTTAATTGGGTTTCAAACCAGACCCCGAGACTTTTAATTTTCTCCTTAGGTGGGGGTAGTTCACCCATGCAAGGAGGCCAATACTCAGAAGGCAGGGATGTAAATTGGTGACCCAGGACCATAATCTCGGTCTTAGCTCCGTTCAGTTTGAGCTTTGAGTCAGTCATCCAAGAGGAAATTGCGGTTAGGCATCTCGAGAGGTCGTCTGAGCGTCCCCCTTGTTGCGACAGCGAGACGACAAGTTGTGTGTCGTCTGCGTAGCTGATGGATTTGATCCCGAAAGGGGCTACTACCGCCTCCAGCGGGGCAATATAAACATTAAACAATGTGGGGCTCAGGGATGAGCCCTGAGGGACCCCACACTGAAGGGGGGTAGATTTGGACATAGACCCATTTTCCCAGATCCTGAAGGATCGATTATCCAGGAAGGATTCCAGCCATCTAAGGGCTGACCCTACGATGCCTAGTTTGGTAAGACGGTGGGCCAAGGTTGCATGGTCAACGGTGTCGAATGCAGCGCTTAGATCCAGGAGGATCAGGGCCTCTGATCCCCCTGAATCCAAGATGCATCTTGCCTCTTCCGTCACCGCTATGAGGGCAGTGTCCATGCCCTGACCCGGGCGGAAACCCGTTTGGGAGTCGCTCAGTAGGCCATTACTCTCCAAGAACTCTGAGAGCTGCCTATTCACCACCTTTTCGGCCACTTTGCCCAGTCCCGGTAGCAAAGAGATTGGGCGAAAGTTGGCCAAATCAGTGGTGTCTAGTCCCGGTTTCTTTAGAAGCGTTTTAATTTTGGCCTGTTTCCAGCTCGGGGGAACTGTGCCCGTGGGTAAATGAGGTGTTTAACAAATCTGTGGCCATCGGGGCGATAGTGCTCACAATTTGTTTAAGGATGTGCATAGGGGCTGGGTCAGAGGGAGAGCCACTTTTTATGTTAGATAGAGTGTTGCAAAAGTCTTCCCTGGTAATGCATCTAAACGCCTCGAGCTGGGGGCTAGTAGATACGGGGAGGGGGGCTTCAGTGACTAGTGTTGTAGGCGCTTGAGGAAGGCTATCAAGAATTTTCTGTATTTTTCCGTCGAAGAACTCTGCTAGCTGGTCGCATCTTAATTCGGAATCCTTATGTAAAGTTGTTGGGGCTGGGATTTTAAGAAGCTGATTGACGATTTTGAACGTTTCCTTAGAGGAGTTAGCTGAGAGTCTAATTTTCTCCTCAAAGAAGGATGCCTTGGTTTTCTGCCGTGCAGCTTTATAGAGTCTCAGGGCAGCCTGGTAGAAGGTTTTGCTATTGAGTGCCCAGTCTTTCCTCCACGTACGCTCCGATTTTTTGCAGGCTTTTCTGAGATCTCTTAATTCGGTCGTAAACCAGGGGGATTTAAAAGTACTGCTCTTTTTAGTAATCATTTTAAGAGGCAGAACCGTGTTCAAGGAATTATTAAGCCAATTATGGAAGTTTATGTCTGCTTGCAAGACATCGGATTCTGCATCGGGAACCGATTGTTCGAGGGCAGTTTCAGGTTTACCACCGATAGCCTAGGCCAGGCTCTTTGTAGTATGCGGGGACGAGAGGCCCAGATCTTTTCAGGATGAGTTTCCCAGGAAAAAGGCACTACAAAGTGGTCCGACCATGGTAGGGGCAGAGGGGGTTTGACTACGAGCTGGGAGTTGTTTGAAAAGATAGGGTCCAACAGATGTCCTTTGTTATGAGTAGCTTCCTTGTTTAAAAGATCGAGTTCAAAGGTTTTAAGATTTGAAATGAGATCAGCAGCTACTTTGTCATTAAGATCGTCAAAATGCAGGTTCAGGTCTCCAAGAACCAGAAAGTTGGAGGCCCGAGCTGCTGCTGCTAAGGTAGCTTCTAATAGGGAGTCTGAAAAATGTTTTAGACTGCCCGGCGGGTGGTAGATGAGGAATCCTGAGAGGGAATAAGTAGGTGTTAGCTGGATGCTAAAACAGGCACTTTCTGAGTCTAAGATGCCGCCTTCCTCAAGTCTACAAGTCAGGGAATCTTTGTAGATTATAGCGAGACCCCCTCATTTCCCTTCATCTCTATTCTGATTCTGGATATAAAAACCGCTTGGAAGGGCAGAGATAATGTCAAAATCTGCGTTGGAAGATAGCCATGTCTCCGTAAGGAAGAGCAGGTCGAGATTACATTCTTCAATCAACAGATTGATCTCTACCGCATGCTTTGGTAGAGATCTGCAGTTGAGTAACGCCATCCTCAGTACTCTGCCAGCCTTCTTGCCGTTAGTCCCCACAGGGATAGGGTCGGGGCAGAATTGGCAGCGACAGAGTGGGGCGTCAGTCCAATCCCGCTGATGGCACCACTGACCCCCATAATGCCGTAGCGCCGAAAGTTCCTCCCTCAAAAATCTCGTAGGTCCCGAAGGAGCCACGGGCATAGTGACTGGCCCTAGGCCCGGACGGGGCAAGACGGGCTTGCCTCTGGCGCGCCCGCTGCGCCCTCCCGCTGCGCGGACGGGAAATGGCCCTCATTTTATAGCGACCGGGCCGTAATTCGCCCGACCGCTAGAGCGCTAACCGTGCTTTTCCCCAAAGATGGCGGCCAAAGTCGTCGCCCTCCGGGAAGCCTATCTGAGTCCGAGTGTGGCCCTAACTCGGCCCTCGGTATGCCCGACGCGGGTACAATTACGCGCCCCAACTGTCCCAGGCAAAGTAAGTGACACAGTGCAATTAACACAACACAACAGCAATTTTTAAAAACAGGTTTTGTGCAAAGTAAGCAAATATAAAATAGGGATCAGATGAATAGCTCCCGGCTTTCCGCCTCAGGAGTGTTCTGTTACTAATGGGAAAAGTATAGCGATGCTCCTAGCGCTTGCCAATTTCTTTTATAGCGACCGGGCCGTAATTCGCCCGACCGCTAGAGCGCTAACCGTGTTTTTCCCCAAAGAAGGCGGCCAAAGTCGTCGCCCTCCGGGAAGCCTATCTGAGTCCGAGTGTGGCCCTATGTCGGCCCTCGGTATGCCTGACGCGGGTACAATTGCGCGCCCCAACTGTCCCAGGCAAAGTAAGTGACACAGTGCAATTAACACAACCCAACAGCAATTTTTAAAAACAGGTTTTGTGCAAAGTAAGCAAATATAAAATAGGGATCAGATGCCTAGCTCCCGGCTTTCCGCCTCAGGAGTGTTCTGTTACTAATGGGAAAAGTATAGCGATGCTCCTAGCGCTTGCCAATTTCTTTTATAGCGACCGGGCCGTAATTCGCCCGACCGCTAGAGCGCTAACCGTGCTTTTCCCCAAAGAAGGCGCCCAAAGTCGTCGCCCTCCGGGAAGCCTATCTGAGTCCGAGTGTGGCCCTAACTCGGCCCTCGGTATGCCTGACGCGGGTTCAATTGCGCGCCCCAACTGTCCCAGGCAAAGTAAGTGACACAGTGCAAATAACACAACACAACAGCAATTTTTAAAAACAGGTTTTGTGCAAAGTAAGCAAATATAAAATAGGGATCAGATGCCTAGCTCCCGGCTTTCCGTCTCAGGAGTGTTCTGTTACTAATGGGAAAAGTATATCGATGCTCCTAGCGCTTGCCAATTTCTTTAATAGCGACCGGGCCGTAATTCGCCCGACCGCTAGAGCGCTAACCGTGCTTTTCCCCAAAGAAGGCGGCCTAAGTCGTCGCCCTCTGGGAAGCCTATCTGAGTCCGAGTGTGGCCCTAACTCGGCCCTCGGTATGCCTGACGCGGGTACAATTGCGCGCCCCAACTGTCCCAGGCAAAGTAAGTGACACAGTGCAATTAACACAACAGCAATTTTTAAAAACAGGTTTTGTGCAAAGTAAGCAAATATAAAATAGGGATCAGATGCCTAGCTCCCGGCTTTCCGCCTCAGGAGTGTTCTGTTCTGTTACTAATGTTTGCTGTGGCAAACAAGAGGGCTCACATGCTACTCGAGTGTCCCCTCCTCCAAGACTTTTGGAATAAAGTTTTTGACTGCATTACACATACTCTAAATATTCTTCCCACAATAGATTTCCCATACATTATTTTGGGTCCTTTGGAACCCCAATTCTAGAAGACAACAATTGTTTCCTAATGGACTTAATGCTCACTCTAGTTTGCAAACTAGTTCTAAACAACTGGTAGAATTTCAAAGCGGTCTCTTTTTCAAGTGGCGTGGCAAGAGTGGTTATCTTGCCTCAGAGGAGCCGATAACTTTGCTATTGCTATCCAATTCTCCCTGTGGAGATCTTCGCGCTGCTCAATTTGGAATGAGCTAGACACTAGTGCCTTTATTTATAAACCGCAAAAACAACAGTTGATGGACAGAATGCAAAACAATGTCATATATTCACCCCAGTATGTTTTGCCATTGTGCAACATTCCATCCATCATCTTGTGTGTTTTGCTGTTCACCCTATGTGGGAAGGGTATGCCCAGACGTGGGTCCCGTGCTCACTACGCCACTGGAGTCAAGCTATCCTGGCTGAAGACGGCTGGTAGCCAGAAACCAGTCCTAGGATGCTTGATTCCGGTCTAGGGAACACATGGCTTGGCAGTTCGGTCTGGACTGTTCCCATGAGGCACAGGGTCAATACTGATTTGCATATGGCCATGTCTATACTGGGGTGGCTTGGTGAGCAAAATAACGATGGATTAAACCCAGATCTGTGACTGGGGGTGAATGTTTTGCCATTGTGCAACATTCCGTCCATCATCTTGTGTGTTTTATTTATAAACCACCATGATCTCTCCCACAGGTAAACTTACCTCCCCTTCAAATTTCGCCTTTCACACCGGATATAACTCGTCAATGCCACTTCTTCTACACCAAGCCCTATAGCTACTCGTGTCACCTTCTTCTCTCAAACATGAGACAAAATCTTTTTATTCACACCTGTGCACACCAATGTGTCATAGATGTCAATGTATATCATTCAATTTGTATCTAACCCTCAAGGTCATCTAAAAGTGTTTGTATAACATGTATGAACTTTATTGCAATCTCAACTACTCGAATTGTAATGATCTTCTATAACTCCACTGTGATATTTCATGCCTACCTATGTATCAACTCATATGCAAAGTACTGATCATCTACCATCGACGATTGTTTACTGTATCATCTTATGCACAGCCTCTATCCCTCCCCCTTGTTGTATCCTGCCTTTCTCACTGTATATTTATTTCGTTGACCACTGTCTATCTCTGGTTGTCAAATCTAATAAAGTACTTTGAACTTAAAAAAATGCATCTTTGGTAGACTACAATTCCCTTTCTTTTTTAAATGACAGCATTTTTCATTTGTAACCTTTCACCTTATGGAAGCAGCGATCCAGGGATACGAACGGCACTTGCAAAAACAGATTGTCATTGCGCTGCACACTTATTGCTTTGAAACGCCTATTGCATTTTACACCTGCGCACTCCGGTGAGAACTGTGATGAGACGGTGTATACAAACTACAATCCTTAAATAAAGATACATGAAGAGATGCACAAATCCTGCAAGGCTGCTGATTATCACGAAGCCTAGCTAATCTGCAGCATGACAAAGCCCTTAGCAACAACTCTTTCTTCAGCCTTGATCTTTCTTACTTTTAAACTTCGATTACTCCTTTATCTAGAGCTCTCAAAACATTTTTTAAAAGGTTTCTCCTTCTTGCGCATATAAGCAGAGAGAGGAGGGAGGCAGCCCACCACAGATCACAACAGGCTTCGCTCACAAAGCCAGGATTAAGTTGTTGAAACGGCTCACAAAAATGCGAGTTGCAGTATAACATGAATGTTTGTATGTATCTGAACATGCATATATGATTTGTAGGTCAACAAAAGAGTTAAAACATAAAATGTGTTTACACAGGGAAGATTAAAGCATCTGCTTGACAACTGTAGCTGCTTACCTGCCACTGAATTTGGCCGTGGCATCAGGTATAGTGGGATGGACTGCACAGACTGCGAGAGGACGGAGTCCAGGTTCCTCTCAGGGATCTTATTGAGACTGTATGTAGAGGCAGTCATGTTTTCGTCCACTCTGTACAAGCAGGAATCCATGCTGGACTTCTGAGACTGCCAGGGCTTCAGGTTTCCTCTGGAACCTAGGTCTTTGCTGCCCTCCCCTCCATACTTTGACCGCTCCACATTTTCCGAGTAACTGGTGAGGGTAGCTGCAGATGAACAATTAGAAGAAAAACATTCAGTTATTCAATAATGGACCTTGAATGTCTAAAGAAAGGAAAACAAGTTCCAATTCGTCAGACGTCTCAATATACATATCCACATACAAACAAGCATTGGAAATGCAATAGGTCTCGCATTAGGAAAGTTTGAGCGATTGGTATTGTAAATGACACTTTTTTTATTTATGTGTTGGTTTTGAAAATAGCAAAATTAATAGCTTTGTCAGTTACAATGTCAATAGTTTTAACTTTCGCAAATGTGACACCTATAGCATTTGTTATGCAATGTGTGTTGTATTTACGTGACTTAGATGTATTGATATTACAAATAACAATGGCTTTTAATTTTGTAAATAATTAATACTTAAATAAAATGTATTGTAATTTATAATGGCAATAGCTTAAACGTTTGTAAATAACTTTTGTGAAGATTATGTTCAGTGTATTTTATTGTGATGAAAATCCAAGAACATTGCATTTGCACCTACACAAACACAGAGCCACACACACACACACACATATAGATGTGGTGGTGGTGGATCTGGGGGATATGGTGGTGGTGGATGTGGTGGTGGATGTGGTGGTGGTGGATGTGGATGTGGTGGTGGTGGTGGATGTGGTGGTGGTGGTGGATGTGGTGGTGATGGTGGTGGATGTGGGGGTGGATGTGGTGGTGGATGTGGTGGTGGATGTGGTGGTGGATGTGGTGGTGGTAGTGGATGTGGTGGTGGTGGAGGTGGTGGTGGTGGAGGTGGTGGTGGATGTGGTGGAGGTGGTGGATGTGGAGGTGGTGGATGTGGTGGAGGTGGTGGTGGTGGTGGATGTGGTGGATGTGGTGAAAGTGGATGTGGTGGTAGAAGTGATGGTGGGTGTGGTGGATGTGGTGGTGGATGTGGTGGTGGATGTGGTGGTGGTGGATGTGGATGTGGTGGTGGATGTGGTGGTGGTGGATGTGGATGTGGTGGTGGTGGATGTGGTGGTGGTGGATGCGGTGGTGGTGGTGGATGCGGTGTTGGTGGTGCATGCGGTGGTGGTGGAAGTGGTGGTGGATGTGTTGGATGTGGTGGTGGATGTGGTGGTGGTGGATGCGGTGGATGTGGTGGTGGTGGGTGTGGTGGATGTGGTGGTGGATGCGGTGGTGGTGCATGTGGTGGATGCGGTGGTGGTGGATGTGGTGGTGGATGTGGCGGTGGATGTCATGGTGGATGTGGAGGTGATGGTGGATGTGGTGGTGGATGTGGAGGTGATGGTGGATGTGGTGGTGGATGCGGTGGATGTGGTGGTGGTGGATGCGGTGGATGTGGTGGTGGTGGATGCGGTGGTGGTGGATGCGGTGGTGGTGGATGCGGTGGTGGTGGATGTGGTGGTGGATGTGGTGGATGTGGTGGTGGATGTGGTGGTGGTGGATGCGTTGGATGTGGTGGTGGATGCGGTGGTGGTGCATGTGGTGGATGCGGTGGTGGTGCATGTGGTGGATGTGGTGGTGGTGGATGTGGTGGTGGATGTCATGGTGGATGTGGAGGTGATGGTGGATGTGGTGGTGGATGCGGTTGATGTGGTGGTGGTGGATGCGGTGGATGTGGTGGCGGTGGATGCGGTGGTGGCGGAAGTGGTGGTGGATGTGGTGGATGTCATGGTGGATGTGGTGGTGGATGTGGTGGTGGATGAGGTGGTGGATGCGGTGGATGTGATGGTGGTGGATGCGGTGGTGGTGGTGGATGCGGTGGTGGTGGTGGAAGTGGTGGTGGATGTGGTGGGTGTGGTGGTGGATGTGGTGGTGGTGGATGCAGTGGATGTGGTGGTGGTGGATGTGGTGGTGGATGCGGTGGTGCATGTGGTGGATGTGGTGGTGGTGGATGTGGATGTCATGGTGGATGTGGATGTGGTGGTGGATGTGGTGGTGGTGGTGGATGTGGTGGTGGATGTGGTGGTGGTGGATGTGGTGGTGGTGGATGCGGTGGTGGATGGGGTGGTGGTGGTGGTGGATGGGGTGGTGGATGTAGTGGTGGTGGGTGTGGTGGATGTGGTGGTGGTGTGGCGGTGGATGTGGCAGTGGATGTGATGGTGGATGTGATGGTGGATGTGGTGGTGGATGTGGTGGTGGATGTGGTGGTGGATGTGGTGGTGGATGTGGAGGTGATGGTGGATGTGGTGTTGGTGGATGCGGTGGATGTGGTGGTGGTGGATGCGGTGGATGTGGTGGTGGTGGACGTAGTGGTGGTGGACGTAGTGGTGGTGGATGTGGTGGTGGTGGTGGATGTGGTGGTGGTGGTGGATGTGGTGGTGGTGGTGGATGTGGTGGTGGTGGTGGACACGGTGGTGGTTGTCGTGGACTTGTTGGTGGTGGATGTGGTGGCTACCTACTCTGTCAATAGCCTTCCCTTTGACCTGGTACAAAATATATGATTGTACTATGGTCTTGAGTATGTGCAGTTTTCTATCATATTACAAAGAAAAAAATAATGGCGTTACTCTATATTTTGCACCAGTGCAATTATTTCTAATATGGCAATAGGCGCATACGTTATAAAACTACACGCTGCCAAAGTAATCGGGTGAATTTGATTGTAGAAGAAGCAAATCGGATTTATGACGAGCAAAAATCTTGTAGAAAACATGTACGATTAAAACACGTGGAGCATCAACTTGACCACCAGATGGCGCTACATCGTGCCCGGTTTTAAGAAACATTCGAGTCAAACAAACTAGTAGAAGAAACAAGCATTCCTCGGTGGCGGTGTGGTTGCAAAGCAAGCCCTGCAGATTGCAGGGATCTGAACAGACTAATAATGTCTATGTAAATAAACAAAAAAAATACAAGACTATGCATGCAATTTATACCTGACCACAAGTTCATGCTCCCGTTGTAATGTATGGACCGTGCAACTACATGAGACATACTTGCATAACATACCTACACTCACTTTCCAAACTCTACCTCTGTAGAATGTAAGGAATGCATGCCAAGCTTATATGTGGCTGAATGTGCCTTCCTGTAACGTAACTGATGCTTATGTAAAGCGCCCACCTCTGTATCGAGTTTATGCTAGATAAAACAGCAAAGGGAAACAAGACGGAGGGCATTGCTGTGGGGAGGGGGAGGAGAAATGCGACACGGGGCGGAGCAGGGAGAGCGGCGAGTGTGAAGCAGCAGGGGCCTTTGAAGTGAAGCTAAGCTTCACTTCAAAGGAGTGGGAGGAGTGCTGCTGGGGAACAGATGGCGATTTGATGATGTGCACGCGCATTGACCTAAAAGCGCACGGGCACAGCATCAAATCGCCAATCTTGGTAAACCTTTTTAAGCCCCTATAGTCTCGCTCAATGCGCATGCGCATTGAGAGGCGAGACCTGAAAATGCCTGTTTGCATCAATTCTCCTCACAGCATTGTTAGAGAGATCTCTGGACAGACAACACTGCACCACGCAGACATGCCATGTAACGGCACTTCCATCTTCAAATGCCCCTTATCACCTTAAAAACTAAAACGCAATAGGGTTGAGCCCATATACTCCTCTTGAGCCTAGGCTACAAACAAAAGTCATACAAACTGGAAATAGCTGTAGTAGGATAAGGTCAAAAGCCTAAATCAGTCGATGTTAATACTTCAATTGTTATCAGCAGGATTATTATAATCCTACTAAAATACTTTTCAGCAATTTGTTATATATAACCTGGATATCGTTTTTTGTGTTCTGTTTTTCATATAAGACACCACACACATTGATGCAAAAAAAGTTACTTTTACCTTCAATCAAAAATAGAAAACGTGTGCGAAAATCATACATTTCTTAATTGAAATATTGTTTCTGTTTGTACAAGTAAGTTAACATTGGGTGTCTTATGCTTTTGAATTTCTCCTGCTAATACTATATATACCAGCACTAAAAAAGATCTCTGAAAATGCTCCAACACAGCCAGAATATGTAAATAACTGGATATAAGGCACCCAATAGCTACTTATCCAAAATATTTATTTGCCAAACAATGGGCAGCTACACCAACTGAGGAAATAGGGACGGCCAAATGGTGGTCGCTCACTTTTAACCTCCCAATCTAGCCCAGGCTGATTCTTGAAGTTGTCGGTGAGCTACTCTCATCAGGACCGGTGCATGAGGAAACCTTGGGAGCGAGGGAGCAACGGAGGCCCACGGAGACCGGCCGGCAAGACGACGCTTCAAGGCTAGAGGGGCCATTCAACCACAGGGAAGGGTGCAGGTGGACGACTCCGTGCTGCAGTACAGCCTTTGTTGTCGTGGCCTGGTCCATAAGACCGGGGGAGCGGCAAGGAGAGCCGGCAGCCTTCCCCATGGAGCACGCCCATCTCCGTCCTGGCTCGCCTGTGGAGGGGCCATCAGAACCATTGGGCCTAAGGAAACGGCGCTACACCAAGGCATCTGCCCAGGACTGACCAACAGGCCACTTAAAGCCCCACACTGGCCAGGCGAGTAGAGCCTCACTCCCTGGCACAACCTATGGCGGGGCCCGGCCGGGATGGCGTGGCGGTCTCAGCTGCGCAGTGAACCCTCCCTCAACCAGGAAGGAGGAGAGACGGGGGTACAAACTGTGTTGTGGATGCTGTGACTCAGTAGTCTGGCCAGGGTCCCAACCAACAGAACAAGAGGTACTCGCCGGGGTCCCATTTTCGACCACTGGGGGGTCCAGACGGTAGGATAGCCCGTGAGAGTGTGGAGAGGTGTTAATTCGCCCTAGCCTGCACCACAGAATCTGCTCCTGTGGGCCCGGCTGCTCGTGCTGTGCCTGCCGCAGAGCTAGTGGGATGGTGGGTGGGCCTCCCACGCATTACAAGGGGCACCTGAAATCAAACTGTCTGACACTTCGGGACCCCAGGTGCCAACATGGGATGAGACAAGGCCCCGGTGACAGACACCCAATAGAAAATTGACAAATTTACGGCCTTCACAGGTGGACACAAGACTACGAGTGGAGGAAAGGCCCAGTCTGCCTAGAAGCAGGGTGGGAATATACTACTGTCATCCTACAGCCAATCCTTGAATCCAAGATAGGAGAGGCTCGGATGGATGTGGCCCTCTTATGCCAAGATCTTCGCAATACCACAGCAAGAGTTTCCAAGGCACAGGGGTTCATTTTGGAACTGGAGGATGCTGTCTGCGAGCTCAAAACAGAGGTGATATGTCGAACTATGGAGTCTGTGGCCCTTCCCGCCACAGTGGAAACACTGAAAATAGAAGCCAAAGGAGAAAACTTCACTTTATTGAATTCCTCGAGGGGTCGGAGGGTGCTGCCCAGGGGGCCTTCCTAGAATAAGGGCTCATATCCTGGATCGACCCTGGCCATCTGTCAAAACGCTTTTTAGTCAAATGAGCTCATAGGTCCCTCGCCCAAAGTCTCCTCCGGGCCTCCACCCCCATGCGACCCAAGATTGCCAAGATTTTGAATTTTTGCAATAGAGACACAATCTTGCGAAGCAACTTACTTACCAATCCAGCCAAATGATGACTTCCCTGACTACACCTAACAGGTTCGGTTCCACTGCAAGTCTTACGATCAAGTCAAACCCATTCTCCGGTCCACAACCCGCCAATACATGCTCCTCTTTTTGGGGTGCCTGCGGTCGTCTTCTTCATGGGCAGATCCCACTTTTTCGACTCTCCGGAGGATGCCTGAAAATGGTAAACAGAACAATGCCCTTTGCTCCTGGGCCCGCCGCAGCTGAGGACATTTGGAGGAGCGTGGGCGGTACCGGCGGAGGAAACATTCTTGCGGAGGCTGTTGCTACGACACCTCGGCTCTGTCAGACATGGACGAGGAGGGGGCGTCCGCCCCACCTGCTACAGACAACGTTCACGCTGAGCTGTCCTCATTCCCAGCTAAGGATGCTCCCTGGCACATGTCCCCTCCAACCCCACGGAGGCCTACACCCAAGAGGAAGGTGGAAGTGTGGGTTCACTATATGCGAGATACAGCCTTGTTCTACCTCAACCTCAGCAAACACTGCCTGTTTCTGACCCGCCATGACGGCGCTCATGGCATTGACATGGAATGTCAATGGAACTGTTAGTTGGCATTAAGCTGGGAGTTGTCCTGCAGTTCTTCTGCAGAAATTGTCCCTCAGAGGTATTGCTTCAGGAGACCCAACTGCTCTTATCTGGCCAAACATGGGTGTGAAAAAGGTTTATCACTCAGGATTTTATCGAGGCTCTGGGGGCAATTTTTCTCTACATATTCGATGCCACTGGCAGTATCTAGTGTGATCCATGACATCTCAGGCAGATTTGAGTTGGTGGAGGGATCACTAGAAGGCTCCTTTTATCACCTCTTGAGTGTGTATGTCCCCCCGCAGTTTTCTACTTCAACGCTGACATCGCTCAGGGACCTGATCTTGTCCCCTCCCACTGGTAGGCTCATCTTGGAGGGTGACATTTTCGGTCTCCTTGACTCCCTAAGGTCTCCAGAGGTGGAACCCAGGGCAGGGAGGGGCCTGCCTGGCTGGGCTT
Source organism: Lissotriton helveticus (assembly GCF_964261635.1). Lineage (NCBI taxonomy): Eukaryota > Metazoa > Chordata > Amphibia > Caudata > Salamandridae > Lissotriton > Lissotriton helveticus. The sequence continues at coordinate 1,783,734,017 of NC_136065.1, forward strand.
CGGATCTCGGACTCTACAATGCCTGGTGAGCCAGGAATCCTACGACCCATGAATATAAACATGCTTCGGCGGTGCATGGCTACCTCTTGGTAAATATCATTTACAACTTAACTGGAACACCTCATGCCATTACAACGTGGTCGTTAACAATGTACGCCTTTACTACGCAAAGTCGGAACAGCGGCTTGATCTCGGGGCAATAGGTAATGGATTTAATATCAAGGTGCTCAATTAGAACCTGCCTTAGAGAATTACACACCAGCAGAACCCTTTACCATCCAAGAGGTATATCTGGCTATTAAGAACATAGCCCCGGGCAAGGCCGCAGGTCCGGATGGCTTGCCGGGCGATTTATTCCTATACGACCCTACACTGTGGGCCAATTTCATTGCCCTTCTAATGAATTTGATTGTACAGGGTCATTCTGTCCCTGAGTCGTGGAAGGGAGCTGAAGTTGTAACCATATTCAAGAAAGGTGCAAGGGAGGACCCTGCCAACTACAGGCCGATTAGTTTAATCGATGCGGTCCAGAAGGTAGCGGGCAGGGTCATTGTCTCCAGAATAGGGTCCTGGCTTGATGAAGGGAATATTTTGACTCATTTTCAGGCGGGTTTCAGGCAAAAGGTGGGCACGATGGACCAGGTTTTCAGATTCTTTGCGGTATACTGGAAATCTGTGTCCATCGCGATAGGCAGTTTATACCTGGCCTTTATAGATTTGAAAACCACATTCGACCTGGTGCCCCGCGCTAACCTTTGGCAGGTGTTACAGGACATGGGCTTTCCACGATATCTCCTCGAGTTTATTAAGAAACTTCATGAGGGCAATTATGCTAAAATCAGATGGAGGAGTCAGGGACAACTGACAGGGAGGGTACCTGTGAATAGGGGGGTCCGCCAGGGCTGTGTGATGGCCCCGACTTTGTTCTCTCTCTTGAGCAATGGGGTGGTAGACGATTTGAGAGAGGAACCAGCCGATGCCCCGGTCCTTGCGGGGGAGAAAACACCTACCCTCCTCTTTGCAGATGATACCCTCCTGATTTCCAAAACCCCCTCGGGTCTTCAGAAACTGCTAGACAGATTTAGCTTATTCTGTGAAGAACGGGGTCTGATTATCAATACCTCCAAAACAAAGCTGATGGTATTGTCATTATCAAAAAAAGCAAGGAGGATTAACATTACCCTTAATGGGTCTCCGTTAGAGGTGGTGGAGGCATTTGACTACCTGGGAGTCAGGGTTAACAACAGAATGAAATGGGACTCCCATGTAGCCAAAATGCTTCTAAACAACAAAAGAGTGTCTGGAGCAATCTTGAGAAACCAGCGAACCTCTATCAGCAGACCAATAGCCCCGGCTCTTGTGGTATATGAAGGGAAGGCACTAGCCTCTGCAGTTTATGGTTCAGAATTGTGGGGGTTTGAGAATACCACAGATTTGGTCAGAGCCGAGAACACGTTTTTGTGGGATTTAGTCTCCCTCCCTCTTTCAACCCCCTTAAAGCCCCTCTTCCATGACATGAGTAAACGTTCAATCAAAGACATAGTTCGCCTTCGTCCATTAAAGTTCTGGGTGCGCCTGAGAAGGACACCCGAATTGGCAAACTATGCATTAGTGTTGGACGAACTCATCAATTTGAACAGCTCACAGAAGATCGTGTGGCTGAACAAATTGAGACAGTTGGTCATAAACCTGGGAATGGGCGAATTTTGGATGTCTCAATCCCCCCCACCCAAACAAACTGTCAAGAAAATCTACTGGGAGTGGGTGCAGGCTGAGGAATTTCGCAGCCCTAAGTGGGGGGCTTTAACTAACCAATTTCTAGAGCATAAACCTACTAGGAAGCTTGAACGTTTTTTAGATTTTATTCCAATTCCGAGAGATAGATCTCTCTTTTTGAAAATGAGATATGGGACACTCCCACTAAATGAATTTACTGAGAGTTGGAAAAAGCAACGGTCTCATCAAGCTAACTGTCCAGGTTGTTCATGCCCTAGTGAGTCCTCACAGCACTTTTTGTTTGCCTGCAAAGCATATAAGGGGGCTAGAAGAAGATGGCTGAAACCAGTATGTAAAGAGTTGGGAGTTAGACAATACAGGATGGGCCTTCGCATCCTCACAACAGATACAACATCTTTGACCATTGTATGTGGGGTTGCAAAGTACCTGGGAAGGGCCTGGCTGATTTGTACTAAGCTGTTAAAGAGTAAAACGAGCTAGACAATTGTAGTTCAGTCAGATTACATGTATATGACTATTACGCCTCAGAATTTTAGTACTCGTTTCTTCTTTTTATTGTAAATAAGTCTTTTTATCATTTTAACTGGCTGTAAATTGGATATATGAATTTTATAGTTTTATGACTGGAAATGTATTTACTTTTATGATAAAATGTATCGAATAAAGTATTACAACAACAAATTTCCAACACCTTCCCTACTGTACCACAGACTGGAGTTGGAATAGTAAATTATACTATTCCAACATCCAGCGCCCCTCCTAGGGCAAGTTGTTGTTCCAACTTGCGGAGTAATGGCATGTGTTGCTGCAACGTTGTCGGTGTAATGACATGCGTTAAAAAAAGCATGCGGGAAAAGGAGGCATTTTCCTTACTCTCCCGCAAAGACCATTTTTTGATACCCGTCACAGATGTCCTTCACAAGCAAGGGGGGGGAGTGAAGGAAACACAAGTCTGGCACCTCAATGTCTGCCTTCTCATGAGCAAACCGTCTAAGCCCGGGAACAAACCTGGAGGTCTTCCTGGACACTAGCCAGGAGACGGCTGATTCATCCCGAGTGACTGCAAGGCTGTCATGCACAGGAATGACCGCTCACCCTCGCATTCGGGGCCTTGCCTGTGAAATTTAGACTCATTTCCCAACTGGAGACTTCGATGCTCCAGCTCGAATCTAGGAATGTGGGCAATTTGACAGAACTCCTAGGCTGCCATCTGGCAATGGATAGGGGGTACCTGTGAACTTTTGTGTTACATCCTGCTTTTCCTCCCTCTCTGTCCTTCTTTAGTGTGTGTTCTAAGCTGCTCAGCCTGTATCTATGATGTCACCTAGAGTTCTTTTTGTGTATGCTTGATCATATTGTCAGTTATATCTGAGGCTGAGCAGCAGGGCAGCTGCTCCCGGTGGGGATTCATTTGAGACTTTATTGAATTACATCCTTGCTTGTATCCTGTACATCAATTCCTGATTACTAAGAATAAACAACGTCTGGATGCAGCAACACAAGGACTCATCTTTTTATTTGTTAAATATTACACTTATGTCTGGGGAAGGCCCGCAAGGTCTGGGAAGCCACAGCCAGCAGATACGAATGCCGCAAATTTGCAAATCTATACTGCAATATCCTGAGGGGTCTGAATAGAGAGGGAAGGAGACTAGTCAGGTTGAGAAAACTGACTCCCCACTTCGGAACTGGATGCTGCTTTCACATCCAGACCGGTCCAGGCATTAGTGCTTGGTGAACATGTGTCTACTCTTCTACGTGGCTGCACCGCCTATGTCTTGTAGAGACACCCCAATGTAGAGTGCAGCAGTAGTTGCCAGGCTTGTGGTGAATTCTCCTCGCTCTGCCCTGAAGTTGACGCTTCACCTTGTTGTTGCAGAAGGCCGACATCTAAAGTGCTTTACTCTGCGTGGACTGGGGACTGTTTCCTTCGGGATTGTCAAAGGGCATGAACAGTTGGTCATAAGTACGTTAAGTCTTCTATCTTGTTCATGTAAAATCGAATGCACCTTTGTACATCTAGCAAGTGCAATATTTCTATGCAGAATCATAGGTATATTTGGTGACCTGGTCATCTAAGAAATGTAGCACCAGGCGCTAGGCCAAGTTTACTTATTATGATTCGGGACTCCGAAAAGTTCCATATAAGGTGAAGAAGTCACCTCCAAAAATCAACATAACACTCCATTAAAAGAGGATTTTTTTTTAATATATACGGTACTAAATCATCATTCCATATAAAAACATAGAAAGAGCATATACACAGAAACCATTCCAGGAAATGAATTGAACCATATCAAATCAGGTTACCATCGTTGAATACTTAATGGACTTTTACGAAGATTACAATCTAATACTACTATGAAACTTAAGAATTAAGAACATATAGTAAAAAGCGGGGATTTGTCAATTCAAAATACAGTACGGAATGATCAGCAGCATTGAATATTTAAGAAGTTTTTCAGAAAAAACAGAGTAATAAAATTCAGGGGGAAATATGCAATAATTAACAATGTAAGAAAAACATAAAAATTAAAAAGCTCATAGCAAAAACGAAGATATACAATTTCAGCATACAGTATGTTGTAAACTGTATACTTAACTTATCGGCGTTGGGTCCTAAACTGCTGCGCTCCTAATAAACTCACCTATCTACATTAAATGGTGTGTGAGTCTACTTACAACACAGTACTCAATAACTAGCAGCAAAAAGGGTAGAAAAAGTGCAAATGCCCTGAAACATGCATAATGAACCAATACTGTTTAAGAAAGCTAAAAAATCCTGAGCCCCGGCGTTGCTTATTAAACATATGGGAACCAAACGACCTAACACGGACAGAGTTGGGTCACACTGGGCAAGATGGTAGCCAAACGAAATATAGCGCAAAGATGGGGTGGAGTGGAAAAACCCACACTAGCAGCATGGTGTGCAGACATGGATGCAGCCATAATAGCGGAGAGGGCGGTGTTTAAGAATAGGGGTTGCCCCAAAAAATGGCAGAAAATTTGGGGGCTGTGGAACGACTATAGGGGGAACATTTGTGAACCGCCATCAGACTGTGATGATAGTAGTTCAGATTCTGAGTAGTGCTACAGAACCACGGATAACTGTGATGTGTTTGCTTTTCGAAGTTCTACAAAGGAATCATGGTGACTGTATATTAATTGGAAATGTTTATGGTGATAAGATGATGTGCCTACGTACATGTTTATGTTCCAGATGGTTTTACTGTCCAAACAGAAGAAAAACGAATAAAAGTATTTTTACAAAAAAATAATAATAAAAAAGCAAAAAAATGTAAAACAAACTAATTCAGATGGAGGTGCCAGCAGACAGTTACAGGCCTATTCGGCTGTGGTGATATTGTCTTTTAGAAATCAATTCCTTAGGTATCTGCGACGTAAACATTGTAATGTGGGGCAAACGAATATGACATGAATTAAGTCTTGTACACAGGAGTTACATAAGTGACAGTCTTTCCTGTCTGGCAATGGCCTCTCAAGCTCCTGTTAAGATTCTTAAAGGGAGTAGATTCAGCCTTAGCAACAAATTAACTCGAAGTACTCCATGTTTAAGATTTGATAAAACATACGGTTGTTTTTTTTTGTAGATATTACTCCCCGCAATACAATCATTACTACTATTACCTGCGCACAATAAAATATCTCTTTCGCAAGATACCCCGTAGATTGCTTTTTTAATTCTAATTTTCAAAGCATGTTTACAAAGTGCCGCCACACTATTCATATCTAGGCCAAACAGTTTCATTGCTTTTTGATGATTCCTAAAAAGAACGCTTTTTTCTTTCATGCCGACAAATATTTCCTCACGTAGTGCTACCCGCAAGGCGCTCTCAGAGCTGTTTGCATGCGTTGCACCATCTTAAGCACGCAGACATAGAAAGCACATAAGGAGAGTAAACCAAATTCTAGCCGAATCGCTGCGATAGGAGCAGCGCGTTTCAGATTACAAATTTGACGCAAAATCCGTCCCTCTACTTTCTCAAATTTATCCCACTCTTGCGCACCTACTGTTTCACAGGCATAGCTCAGTGCTGGTGGTATCTTTATTTTATAACCTGATAAAATATGTGCGAAGTGTCTTTTCCCACAGTGTGTAAAAATCGATCAATTGCAAAGGCCTGTGAGATTGCCTTGCCTTTACATTGATCCAAATGATTGCTACTGTAACACCTGTTTGTAAAGATTTTTCCTAAATATGGGTACAAATTTACTACATCCAGTTTCTCATTTCCCAGGACCAATGCAAGTTCTTTCTGACTCTACATCCCCAATAGCTAAAAACCATAACTTTGCTCTTTAAAATATTTATTTTTAAGTAGTATTCTTCCGAATATCTAATCAACTCAGTAAGGCGTCTTTGAAGTCCAATTGGAGTTAGAGCCATTAATATGGCATTGTCTACATATAGCAGGCAGCTCAACTTTAAGTTTCCTAGTTTAGGGGAATCCCCTTTACTAAGCCCCACTCTACTTGGCAAATCATTAACGTAAATGGAAAAAAGAGGAGGGGCCAAAAGACACCCTTGTTTGAACCCATTATTAGTTTCTATTTTACCTTGAAAGGCCCTGTGTCCCCCCCCCCCCCCCAATAAAACCTGCGTCCAAGTAGAGGAATGCAGTGCAATAATCATTCGTAATAGATTCCCTGGTATCCCCAAAGTGACCAATTTTCTCCACAACATCCCTCAATCTACCCGGTCAAAGGCCGTAGGGAAATCAATAGAAGCCGCATATAACGCCATTCCCCACTCACTGGATATTTTTAAGTTAGAGTTTGCAAGGTGGTAATGTTATCCAGGGTACCACTGTTTTTGTGAAATCCTGTTTCCTCTATGGGGTTGAGACCATTTCCGAAAGCCCAGTCTTGCAGATGGGTAAGAATATTCTTCGCAAATAATTTACCCATCGCGCCCCGGAGAGAAATGTCTAAAACTGGCAGGGGAATTTTTTGGACCCTTTTTGTATAATGGAACAATTATACTTCCCTTCTAGGATTGTGGAATGTCCCCATGGGTATAACAATGGGCAAACAATGGGGCCAAACAATGGATGCAAAAATTCTGCCCATGCTTCGCCATCCTTTTTGATTATGGCTATGGGTACATCGTCTGGGCCCATCACACCAGAGAATTTTGCCCCTTTAATGTAACTCTTTATTTCAATGCACGAAGGGGCTCCATAATCGTTCCCAGAGAGGAGGCAGAGTCAACATTGTGATTCCATCCGACTGTAGTATTTAAAGCGTACAGCTGGGAAATATACACATCTGAAATCAATATGGGCCTTGCCTTATCCCTCCCTTCACACAATTTTGCTTTCAGCGCCCAATATCTCCTAGTGTCACCGGTTTGAGCGACCTCTCCCAAGTTTAACCCAGCTTGAGTCTTCGACCCTTCTGTGTTCTGATACCATTTTCCTTTTCCGTACCTGTTTTAGTCTATTGATTTCCCTTTGCCTTGGTATTGAAGACAGCCTAAATTGTTCTCTGATTAAGGCATTAATTTCCCAATTTAGTTTTTTGAATTCCCATGATTTAGCCAGTGGCGATGCAGAACTGGCAACTTGCTTTTTACTTCCGTAGGATCTAATTACAGCCAGGATTCTCTCAAACCTGGCAATAGGGGTTTCTTGAGTGTAATGAAATGCGACATTTTCAAAAACTCTCTTAAAACTTGGGAGCAAATTATTTGACCAAAATGTGCACCCATTACTGCGATTATATGAAACCTCTTCGTCCCTATGATTCCAGAGTTCAGGCTTCACAATTTCCTACGTCAACATTAACAGCCAAAATTCTATGATCACTCAGGCTTGTTGGAAGAACCTTAAATTATGTACATACACCAAAATGTTGGTAAGATACCACCATGTAATCAATTAATGAATGACCACATGGGCCCAGGTAAGTATAGGAGGCTTGGGAATCCTCAGTGAATCAGCCATTTAGCATTACTACGTCAAACATTCTCAGATTATGGAAAAATAACAGGCCTCATTTATCTGATCCTAAATGATTGGGCAGTAAAGAATCCGGAATAGACCGTACTTCCTCCAACTCAAGATCTGAGAAAGACATGACAGAACCATTGGAAATATTTGCATTAAAATCACCCACCATCATAATCCATGAGCATTCTTCAGTGCTACTTATCCTATGCACATAGGTAAAGATGGAATCAACCAGTGAGTTGGATGCTCTCCCTGGGGGAATGTACACGTTTACCAGAAAAAGGGAAACAGCTTGCCCTGATTTATCTTCACCGATCCCCAACATCACTCCCATACAACACTTTGAGGGATGAATGTAAATCAAAGGATCCCATCGTATAGTACAGCTAAGTAAAATAGCTGAACCATCGCTAGCATGCCCTTTTACAGAAAATGTCTCTGATTCCTCGGTTTCTCCCTACTAATATTTTAATGTCTTTAGGATTTATAGGGTTTATAACGCCCTTAGGAGTAGGGAACCCGCTACCTGGCACCTGATGGGTTTCCCCTTAAGATTCAAATGGGACAAGCCAAGGATTTACACAAGGGAGCACGTCTATTCCTCTTTTCCTAAAGGAATCTACATTGGCCAGTACTAGAATTGAAATTACCCGTAAATGTGACTATTGTTTGGTGGGTCACTCCTCAGGTCTAAATAAACCAACACAAGGTCTTTGCTTTTTACCAGTCGCCAACTCCTCTATTTCTGATAACAACTGAAAAAGGGCCCTTCTATTCAGTAACATTTAGTCAGTATCGAACAGGGAGACAAAAAGCAAGGTTTTGTACGCCTGCCCAATACCCGGCCCTGAGTGCCCTATGTGCCTCTTACCAATTGGCCCCAAGAGGTATCCCCTCTCTGACCTAACCTTATTACTATTGCAAACTGTGATTAAGTCCCCTTCCTCAACTCTACGCGGCCAAGAGGAGAAAGAGGGGCACCTCCGCTAATCAAACCCTGTTCTAACAGAGGCATATGAATTTGTCAGTACATTTCCTGATGTAGGGTCCCTATTAGTACCTTGCTGAGCCAAAATAGTGTTGCAGGGGAAACTCTGAATCTCTATGTCACCCAAGCTGACTTTGGGAGACCCTCTTTCTTCTTGGGGCTCTTGGCTCCGTGGCTTATTCGACACGGGGTCCAAGGAGGTAGGCTGATTACCATTAACTAGCCCTGCGTTATGACCAACATTCAATATAGATTGCCCTAAAGGCCCTGGGACATTTCTATTTGATGGTGATTTAATACTATTTGGCGCCTCAGTTTTTTCTGTTTCCGTTTAGGGATACGTCAAATCCTGTTCTTCTTCTTCTCCCTCCAACTTTGTCGGATGTTACTTTCTCTCGGTGGGGGAACCTCCCCAAGGGACTCAGTGACTAAAGTATTAGCAACCTCTTCGATAAACTGTGGGTTAATCGAGGGACCTGCCATGCGCAAGGTGTTTAAGTTACATTTTCTACTAATAGGGTATACCAGCAATGGGGACGTAACTGGAGTTACGTTTAAATTCAGATTTCTCCCAAGACTAGTAGGCTGGGTACTCTCTCTATGTAGTTTAACTGGAGCTAAGCTTACCAGGGCAACCTCTAGGTAGTACAACTATACAGGCCTCCTTAACTTTCTGCTCCTCTAACTCAATTCCCTTTATAGACACTCCATTACATGTCTGGCATGGGCTACCATCTAAATCAGGGACCTTTGCTAACTTATTTGTTACTTGATTAAACGAGTTAAGTTCTTGAATCCCCATTAAAATAGGAGAAAGAACCTCAAATATATGATCAGAATTTACCGTCGTTTTCTCCAACAAAGATAAAATTGATGAGAGAATTCTCTCCAATGCATAAAAAATCTCTACGGTACCCCCCGTACATTCTCGACTGAGTTCAAGATGTCATATGCCCCTTTATCCAGAAATGTGTCTGATGCCCCCCTCTTTAGACAATTCTAGTGAATGAAAATGAGAAAAAGTAGTGGGGGTACTACTGTACAGGGCGGGCATTTGAGGCCAACCAGCTGATAGAACCAAATTTTCAAATTTGTTTTTATTTGTTTGATTAATTAAAATCTTACAAAGCAGCTAAAACTTTTACAAATATAAAATACTAAAACAATCCATATATTCAAATAATTTTCGACAGTCTAATATAATATTCAATCCTTTAAAATTATTTTTAGATTAATTCGGTAGGTTCGTCTTGACACAACTTATAATTTAATCAAACACAGGCTTCCAACTTTTTTTGAACCATTTGAAGGAATTTCACAAAAGCTGAATTAATTGGTAGGTCTTCTGGATTTAAGCTTGCCATTAATGCCTGCCTACAAGTCCTTACACCACGTTCATTAAACAGTTTCTTAAGTGTACTTTTTCTTTCCACTTCAAGATTCGGGCAAAGGCACAATAAGTGTAAAATGGCTTCTTGTCCTGATTTACATAGCCTACACAGGCAGTTATCTTCTGTTCTTTTCCATGGTGCCAAATGGCATAAGCCTGGAAAATTGCCAAACCTAGCATTCATACAAATTTGTTTGTTTTTTTCGAACAAGAGGTTTCCAGGTAGGTTTGAATCTTTTTTTTCTTAAAACCATTCACGATTGACCACGCATGCTGTCTTTTAACGAAATTTTCTTTGTCCTTTATCAAGGAGATATAATCAGTAAGTAGTTTACTGTTTTTTTTAAACTCTCCTGCACAACCGTGGTGTTCCAAATAGGTGATATACCAAACTCATCAATTGCTAGATTTAAATAGCAGCTGGCATATAGGTTCCTGTTATTTTTAATTTCTTGCCACAGTAGACTAGACATTTCGTTGTACTGATCGTTTTTTATTCTGTGCCACACTTTCAATGTGTGCCCTTTTCTTGTATAAGATTGGTCGTTTAGCCCGAATTCCAATCTCACTTGGGCTTGTGAGGCGTTCTTTGGGAGAGAAAATAAAGTTCTATAGGTTATAGCAACCGAGGTGTTGATGATCTCTGCGTCTTTCCTGTTGAGCACCTCACTGCCATATGTTATAGTAGGCAATAATTTTGCTGCAATTGTTTTTAATAGGGGACGATAAGACAAATCTCCAATGGATTTCTGGATTGATATAAATGCACCGACAAGGGAGTTCGCTTTCCTTGTAATATCTTGTTTATGAGTCACGAACCGGGGCCAGTCTCAATCCCGGATCCACAGTGATTGTTTTTTTCAAGTGCACCCTAAAGTCTTTGTTTTTTTCCAGTGGTATAGCGATGTCCTCTATTTTCACCAGTACTGTCTGTAAGCTCTAGACTGTGGCACCTGTGATGCCTGCTCACTCGAATTCGATGGGAAAGGACCAGCGTTACACTCAGTGAATCTTCTGGGGGTGGTTTTGGGTTTATCGAACAATGATACCAACGCTGCCAATGGTGACAGTGAAGACAGTTCCTTTCCGTCCGAGCTCTCAAGTGGTAAGACTTCTGCTCTGCCCTCAGTTAGATCCTTTTCCATCTCGCTGTCTTCCACTCCTGCTTGTAAAGCATTTCCACCAGGAAGCTGTGTAAATGAGAACGACTGAGGTTTTTCACCTCTGTTCTGATGGTTAATAATCAGGGTGGGAAAAGGATGTGCTTTAAACTCTGGGTGAATGGACTGAATGCCCTACTCATTCTCCGGTTTTACATAGGTGTTCATCACTTGGACAACCTGGACCTCCTTTGCCCCTTCCTTACCCATCGTGAGCATTGACATCACCGATGGACTGGTTTTCAAATGTGAAAGGTGCTCCCTAGTTCTCCTTCGCCTGATAGTTTTTTTGAGTTTTAGGGGACTATGGTGGTCCGTGGAGCGACTTGCTTAGCTTGCAGGTGGCCCTGACAATCCAGTGGCTGCATCTATTGGTGCGTTTGAGCACAAGCACCTGGATGGCACTAAAAACTATTTTATTTTAATCCTTGTAAGTTTTTTTTGGGACCAGAGGGAACCAGAGAGAAGGCAGGTAGCAAGAAAGGGAATGAGGCAGCGGTGGAGCAAGCAGGGCTCTCGAGGCCAGATAGCAGGCTGCATCTGATCTAATCAGGCCGCCTTCGTGATACCGCCTTGGGCCGCTCTCACTGCGGCCGCCAAACTAAGGGCAGCTGCGCTTGCCAAAGCCCTTTCCACTCGGGTACCTGCAATGACCCTCTTTGTCCAGACACGTCCAATAATGCGCCGGTAGTCAGGACTGTCGGGGTGGTCAAGCAGATCGATTTCAGGAGCCATTGCTGTTGCTGGGGGATTGATATGGGGCCATTACTGGCGTGGGCACCCCCTCACCTTATGCACACGCTTCGACCCCGGCTCCTCAGCTCTTGGCTCGTTCTCTCCACCACCGTGCTCCCTATGGCACACCTGCTACACTAGCAGACCTGAAAATCCCGCCAGAACGAATTCCAAGAGCCCGCAAGCGACAAGCTGCAAGGGCCACAGGCAGCCTCAGCGGGGCTCAATGGAGCTCATCACTCAGCCGTGGAGGGCTTGGCAGGGTGAAAAACAGGATGAAACAGCGAGGAGCTGCATGGCGTCTTCCACCTCCTCTTGCTTGCTCTCACTTGCTCAGAGTGCAGCGTCTGGCGGCAGCAACCGCGAAAACTGTTATGCGCTAGGCACTTTTGAAAATGTAAGGTACAGACTTAAAACGAAAGAATAATGCTTTGAACTGATAGTGATGCCCTGCCACTAAACTATGGAGGTATTTCCCGTAGTTTTGTTGTATGCAGATGTGAAAATGTACATCCTGAAGATCCAGGAAGCTAAGGTAGCCTCATTTCTGAAGAATTTCCTGTAGTAGCTACCTTAAATGGAGATGTTGTTCCGTTTTGTTTGGGAAAACGGAAGGTTTAGGTATGAATCTAGAGTGTGTCCTGAATGTACAATCTGTAGCAGTCATCACTCCGATGTTAAGAACTCCCTCGCAGGGACAGAACAGGTCATTATTTTCCCCACTGGATGCCTTTGGGATAGGGGGTGTAGCTGTGAAGAGTTAAGCTCTTTTTTCTTGCTTATCTTATCCTGGGCGCACAACTGGGTAGCGCTCTTTTTTCTGCAAGAGAAACTGCCAGATCCTTATCTATGGCTTTTGCTTGATGTATGACTCTTGTCGTAGCCACCCTATCTGTGAGGTGGGGGTGGGCGGGCGGAAGAAATATACGGTCGACCTTGACCTCCATAATGAGGGAGATCTTCCCTGAATGCTGGTGATCTTCTTAAGCCACAAACAGTTGTTGAGCCATAATATTTAAGCTGATAAGCCCCAAGGGATTTTGCAGTGCTCGTTTTCATATGTTACAGGACACCATTGTTCTGTTTGCCAAACAAGGTCAATATGTCAAAAGGTTAGAAGGCTGTGACACATAACTATCCAGGCCTCCTCAGCATGGGCACTCCCCAGCCGCCAAAAAAAGAAAAACCACACTAGAAACATCCATTGCCACATCACAGATGGCTACAGATGTATTTGCTCCATTTTGCCTTGGCTTTTTCTCTCTACCTCCAGAATGTGGTCGTCAGTGGTGAGATGTCATGCCATATCCGACGGTCACATCAGACTAGGATTGCAAAGGTATTTATGGCTTTGACTGAAGTCACAGCCATACAGCTAACTCTACCGCCCCCTTGGGACTTTCCTCTCCTGGAATGGTCTTGGTATTACTAGTGCTATTGTTTGAGCCTACAATAATATCAACACAGCACTGTACATGATGAAGAGAACAAGACAAAACTAACGGCATGGGAGGGGTCCAGGTCATTTTGTCAATTCTGGATATGATGTTCCTTGAAGAGATGGGTTTCAGCTCCTATTTTGTGAGCAGTGATGTGGGATATTACTACAGGTCTAAGAAATGCATAAGACGTGAAAGCTAGCACCAGCCAGGTACCTCCCTGGTTGCATACAATTTTTCTCTAATGGATCCTCTTACCTTTCCCTTGTTGAATCTCGCTTGTATTCATATTGCTTAACTGACAACATCGGTACAAAAGGGGGTGGTGATGGACGGAGCATCTGAACCAATCAAACACTCACACCCAGTCAAAAGATCTGGGTTTGATCCATCACCGTTCTTTAGCCCACTCTGCCACCCCAGTTCAGACATGGCCATATGCAAATCAGTCTGACCCTGTGCCTCATGGGAACAGTCCAGCCCGAACTGCCAAGCCATGCCTTCCCTGGACCGGAAACAAGCTTCCGAGGACCAGTTTCTGGCATTCCAGCCGTCTTCATCCCGGCTTGCTTGAATCCAGTGGCAAAGTGAGCAAGGGACTCACGTCTGAGCAAACCCTGCCACACTGATGGCGGCCAAAGCGGTACAAAAGGGGGTGGTGATAACTGACAACATCAACATGGTTTTTCCTTCCCCACTCTTCTTCTTTCAGTAGCTGTTGGCTTAACTGCCTGCTCTCCAGGGCCTTTTCCTTACAGGTCGCTAGACTGCCCTACGTTTCAGTTCAAATGTATTTCTGTTAATCCTATCTATACCAACCATGCTCATTGCTATATCTTGTCTGTTCTCTCCCAAACAAAACTGCCTCTGTCTTCTACCTCTCATTCTAGCATCAGTCAGACCACAACCTTTTCAGTTACAAACTTTTCTCTTTTACACTAATTGTACTGCCAGCTCCCTCATGCTTGCTCCTCCTATTTCTTATCCCCAACCAAGACATAACCCTGCTTAATGTGTCTGCCTTACCACTACCTCCCCTCTTTTCACTCTTCGCACTTAAGTGCCAGCTTCCTCATTGCCTGCATATACTGACTGCAGACTGTGAATAACACATTATATCTTATTTATTTTCTGTATTATAGCTGGTTCGTGCTCTGTTTCCTATATAGTATATTACCTGCCCGAGATGAACTGCATTAGTGACTGTAAACATGTATTTGGCTGACTGCAGTGCCTATCTTTAGTAATACTATATCACTTGTTAAGTTCTCCTACTCAAAAGTCTTATGCCCTTGTGGGTCTGGCACACACCTTTAGCAAGTACATAAAATAGAATCCATAAACAGACACATAGATGTCAAAGATACGTTTAGATAAACATCCTATTGAAACCAAAAACTTGAAAGAAAGAGCATTACTTCCTCTGATTCTAAGATTCTGAAATGGAACAAATGTATTGTGGAATTTAATCAAGTAGTCTTTCAGAGGAGAAATGGATCAAAGTAAGAGCAAGAAGGAATGCATCAAAGTAACATTATCACTTAAACCTGTTAAGAGAGAAACAGTGTACAACTAAAACATCGTGGGTCTGAAAATGTTAAAATATGTGATACAAAAGATCAAGAGCTAGTTTTCCAATGAAAGATATGTGGAAAGCTTCAACTACAGTTAGACCATATATTTTAAAGGGGTATTGGAATTGTACATATTACCATGGTCATGATAAAGTAGACTAGAACAAATGGGATAGGTCTAGGAAAATGTGTAGGCATATATTTAAAGTTTTCTAAAAACTGGATTTGCTAAGTTAGGTGAGAAAATCACTGCAGGTTGGAATAGTTCAACTGTGGATCTGGCTTGTGCTAAGAAGTAGTGTTAAAGAAATAAATGTTTTGAAAACAGGAGTTGACTGAAAGGAAGGGAGGTGCAGAGGCTATATGGATGCACTGTGAGTAAGTAGTCAATGGAAAGGACTAATAATTGAATAAAGTTATCCGAGAGCTGAGAAGTCTTATAACATCAATATCAATCTGCTCAGAAATGCAGATAAAGTAGAGTGGAAGTGGCGCCAGAAGTAGCAGCCTCTGAAGTAGGCCGAACTGATGGGAACAGCAATTTATGTTTTGAAAATGTTTAAATAAATTGATTTTCCAAGCAAATGCTTATAGATGTTTAAAAAAAAGAAAAAGGGGGTCAAGGATAAATGTGCAGAAGCCAATTGTAAAATTATGTGTAATCAAATCTCAATTTGGGGAATAATTCTAGGAGGCAAGATGGCGGCCGCTTAGGAGGCCGACAGTGGTGCTAGCTGGCTGTGGCAGAGTATTAGTATCAACGGCAGGATCTGAGGTTTATCTAATCCTGACAGTCCACGCTTTGTGATACCCCACCCGGACCCCCCCTCACGCCCTCCTCCCGATGCATCACCTCCGCAGTGCAAATTGGCTAAAACGAGCCAGGCTGCAGCTGATCAGGCGCGTCATCGAATAGTACCTGTTACGGCTTCTGCAACCGTTGGTGAGAGGTCGCTTGCCGATGGCTCCGAAAATAGCGTTGAATGCCGCTAAGGCGGCGGCAGCAGCACGAAGAGCCCGCGTGAAGAATACTGTGAACTCGGCGGCGCGGGAGGGCTCTCCCGGCTGCACGCAGCAGATCCTTTCCCCGGACCCGCCAGCGCTCAGGAGAGGAAGGGGCGGAGCAATGAGCAAAATTCACCCAGCAGGTCCTTCAGTAGCAGACCTGCTCATACGGACGAAGGACACGCAACCAGGAATAGAGGCGGCAGCGCCGGTGTCAATTACCGATACCAGCAGCAATGCATCAGAGGGGGGTCCTCCTACTTTGGATACAATACATCAAGCCATACTGGGGCATAGAGAAGAGACACGCCAAGACAGCAAGAAAACCCAGGCGGGGATGAGGAAGATGCAGGGGGTTATTAGGAAATTGTCTAAAGTTTGTGCAAGTATTGGAGATAGAGTGACAAATCTCGAACAAAAATCATGGCGACAGAACTAGATGCAACAAACGCCATAGCCCAGGCAGAGTCACAAGGGTCGCAAATAAAGGATATTAAATGGAAACTTGAAGAGTTCGAAAATCGACAGAGAAGAAACAACCTTAGGGTATTGGGAATCCAGGAGGGGGTGGAGGGGTCTGACACCAGGATGTATATAATCTATCTCTTTAAGGACGATTTTCTGGAACTGACTGGGTGGAATTGGGCAACAGAGATACAGAGGGCCCACAGTATTCCATTTAAATTACGAATTCCAGCAAAAGAAGGCGACAGACCACAGGCTATATTACTGTTTTTTGGGAATTTCATCTTACGCCAAACAATTTCTGATTAAGCAAGGCTGGACTCTAAAAGTACCAGCAGAGGGGTCTCATTATTTGTATGGCTCGATTACTGCCACTCCACTGTGGAAAGGCGTTGGAAATTGAGGCAACTTATTAAGCCCTTTCAAGAAAAAGGTGTTCAAGCATATCTTATCAACCCAGCTCAGATCAAGATTATCAATCGGGGAAAACGCTCTACTTTGCGTCAGAGATAAAAGCAAAAGAGTATTTGGACTCTCTTGATAAATAAAGGTGGAAGGGCTAATGAAAATGTTGAAAATTGTGGTTCTGATAGAAGCTGGGGGAGGGGGGTGGTGTTATAGTATATTTCATTTGGGTGTTAGGATAGTTATATGGAGATGTTGAAATCGTTTGTATATGTTGTATTTAATGTTTGAAAATGATGCCCAGCCCCTAGCAGAGCGCACATCACATGCTAAGATCTGAGCGCCTCAATGGGGTTTTTGGGGAGTGGAGGGTGGGGGTGGGGGGGGGGTGCACGTCACCTGGAAGGGGGAAAAAAGGGGAAAAAACTAAATTACCTGGTACTATACTGTGTGCATATCGATTCAAAGACTATTTTGGAGGTATCTGAACTGGCGGAAATTAAGGACAGGAGATAAATTACAAAGAAATAATGGGGAAGCTTAAGGTTTGTTCTATTAATATTGGGGGCCTGAATGATTGGGGTAAAAGACAGAAGATGGGCCTTTTTGTTAGATCAAATCAAATTGACGTGGTCTGTCTGCAGGAGACTCATCTACCCTGGGCGAAAAAACACTTGCTTACGACATGCTGGCCTGCTCCACGCAGACATCTAATATCAGAGGAGTGGCTATATTGGCTAAGTCTAGTTAAGGGGGCGCCAGACGTCATCTGGCAGATGTATATGGTCGATGGGTACTTGTTGAATTGGAGTTGGGTTTTAAACTCTGTACTATATATGGCTCCAACCAGAATGAACCTAAAGTTTTTGATAATTTGGAAGTAGAACTATTGAATTGGCCAACCCCCCTCGTAGTCTGCGGGGATTTTAACATCGCAGCGGATCTTACAGATGGTGGTTTGAAAACCCTTTATATGTGCCGCAAGCCTAGGGTATTTCAAACCCTGAGCTCGTTTATTAAATCCCATGGCCTGCTGGATATGTGGAGGGAAAAAGAGCCTAATAATCCGGGGTTCACGTATTTCTCATGCCCCTTTAAGAAATATTCCAAGTTGGACTATTTTCTTATCTCGGCTACGGAGGCAAGCAGAGTAGAAATTAAAAAGTTACCGAAAGTCATCTCCGATCACAACCCACTAATTTTACAATATGATATTTATACTATAATTAGGCCCCCTTTAAGGTGGACTTTTGAGAGGAGACTGTTAGCAGATACTAAATTTAGGGAACATTTAAAGATCTGGGCTCAAAATTTCTTTGATATCAATCGATCTAGTGCATCCCGAAATGTGGTATGGGACTCATTCAAAGCAGCCTTGAAAGGGGAGACGATCAGCTACTCTGCCAAGCTGAGAAAAGAAGCTAGGGCTCAGAATGAGAACCTTTTGACTCAATTGGCAGAGGCAGAAGAATTGCATGTGAGGGATATAGCCGGGGGCATGAGGCCGTTGGAAGCCAGCAGAAGATCCTTGTCATTAAAGCTGAATTACATAAACAGGTAGCCCAAAGAGCAGCTGATGAGCATCAAATGCATAGGGGTTTGATGTGTGACACTGGGGAACAGGCGGGAAAACTTCTGACTTTAAGAATAAAGTAGGAGCATAGCAGGAATGTTATAAAAAGCATTCGTGAGGGAGACAAGAAGTATTCAGATCCAGATGGGATTCGTAATGTTTTCAAGAACTTCTATCAAACTCTATACAAAGAGGAGCCCAGAACAGATTTCTCTAGTTTTATGTTTGATGATTTAGGTCCTAAACTGACTGATCAGCATAAAGAAGATGTTTCACTGGAGGAAGTAGTCGAAGCACTGCAGGGTCTAGCGTCAGGGAAGGCTGTAGGACCAGATGGTATTTCACTGGAACTATATAAGTGTTTACAGGATGTTATAGCTCCTACGCTGTTGGATCTATTTAACGGCATAATCTGTACTAGGGGTATTCCAGACTCTTGGAAAGAGACCAACATAATTGTCTTTCATAAAAAAGGTAAGCCCAAGGAGGACCCCGGTGCGAATCGTCCAATATCCCTCATAAATACTGATACTAAGATCTATGCCAAGGTCTTGGCCAAAAGGCTAGGTGAGGTCATTGACGGTCTGGTCTCTCCGTGGCAGCATGGGTTTATCCCAGGTCGAGGAACAACAGATCATGTCAGGCGGGCCACCAAGCATTTTCACGTGTATGCTGCTGCAGGGGGGCGGATGGCAATGATCCTTCTGCATGCCGAAAAGGCCTTTGATCGTGTAATGTGGAAAGGCAGGATGGGAGATATGCCGACTCTGCAACCTATTTAGGGGTTAGGATAAGTCTGTAATTAATAGAATTATTGAAGAGAACTTTGCCTCGTTGGTCGCGTCAATCGCGCAAGAGTTAAAAAGAATAGATACCATCCATCTATCTATTATAGATCGAGCCAATGTACTCAAGATGACTATGCTCCCTAAAATTCTATATCTTTTCCGCTCAATCCCTCTTGTGGTAGGTGATCATTGGATAAGATCCATAGTCAGTATTTATGAACTTTCTGTGGCAATATGGTAAAGTTAGAAGATCTATGAGGTTTCTATCCCTACCACAAGAAAGGGGAGGGCTAGCAGCCATCAATATTAGATGTTACCACTGGGCCTGTTTACTGAGTCAGATGGCGATACTATTTGACCCTGCTGTTAATCCAGTCGATTCTCCCTGTGGCAATGGTAATCCCCCGTCCATTTTTTAATTGCTCCTAGGTAGAGAAGCTTATGGTCCTTTGCTATGTAGGACAGAGAAACATTATTATAGTAAAACTCGATATATGGTATTGAATGGAAATTGGAGAGTCTGAAAAGCTGTTCAGAAAATATTGGCAATTCCGAAAATTTATTACTACACGCCTCTCTGGAATTCTAGCATTTTCCCGCAATTTAGTAATGAATGGATGGGAAGTATATGGGAGCAACGAGGAGCCAGAAGAGTAGGGGATATTTTTTCAGACACAGATCACATGATGAGTTTTGATGGTATCCAACGTAAATTCGAAGTCCCTCCAAATCATGGTTTTAAATATCTCCAAATCTATCAAATGCTTATGGGTATTAGACCTCGTATCCACCCAAGGGGTAGAATAAATATGATTGATTACTTACTAGGAGGTGGAACCAGAATTAAAATGATTTATAGGTCGCTAATCGAATCGACACAAGATGATATGGATAAATGCGAGACCTCGTGGATGGGGAAATTAGGGGATCCGGATGTCGATTTAGACAAGGTATTACAACTAGCAGGCAAATTGTTTCGCTCCACGAATTTAAGAGCACAGCATTTTAAAACTCTCTTTAACTTGTATTTTACACCTGCCAAGCTGTTTCAATGGTGTAAAAATGAGGATGACAAGTGCCCAAGGTGTCAGGAAGGGCCGGCTAACTTGGTACATATGTTCTTTGATTGTGAAAAATTGAAGGGAATATGTGCTGAGATTGAGACATTTTGGGAGGGGCTGCTAGGTATTAAGATCAACCTATCCCCTACCCTTATGATAACTGGCTTTGACAGTAATTTGACCCTTGACAGCGAGAAGGAGGCCTTTGTGTTTATATGTGTGGCAGTTCAACGTATTCTGTTGGCGGCAGGATGGAAGGACAGTTTAGCACCTACTTTCCAGATGTGGTTAGCCAGGCTTATGGGAATTCATAACATCGAGTCCTCTCTGTATATTCGGAGAGGTAGGAGGATGAGGGAGATGGGTTTACGCATATGGGCCCCCCTTAAGGTCTGGAGGGAGTCCTTCTTTTAGCTTACCGTATTGTATATATATGAATTTGCCCCCTGTTTTTTAGTATACTAACCAGATATTTATATAATATATATCTCTATGGCTTTTGCAATGTTTCAATATGTCTATAACTATGTATTGAGTATATGAAGTTTTATTGCATTGATTGCGTATTGTATTGTACCCGGTATTAATAAAAAACTAAGAAAAATCAAAAAAAATCTTAATTTGGTTTAAATTATACTCTACTCATTGTTCCTTAGATGATTTAAGTACTTGCCTCATGAGAGCCTGAAATCAGGTTACGATCACAGAAATAGTAGGAATGGGTGCACTCTCCAAAGAGACACATTTCACTGGTTAAACCCTTTGATCTTAATTCACTGGGCACGCTCGTAAAAGCAAACTAATGTAAAGCACATCTGAACTAGTAGACACTGCTTGGCGCTTTAACTGATCGACTGAATTTAACAGAGACATATGTCCACTAAACGTGCATTTAATGAAGCATTCAATGATACGATAAGGTGCCATTTACATATTGACTAGGGAATAATCACAATTCTAAGCAATTGACTGTGCAATCAATATATATTGACTCTAAGGAAACAATAACGTTGTTAAATAATGTCATTAACTCTCCTATGTTTCTTCTAGATAAATTATAAGGAATCCGCTAAAATGTAAACTCTTTAGAAATATGTTCTCAATCAATATTCCCAGTGATTGAAATAATCTGCATTAAAACCAGGCACGCTAGTCTGGATTAGCTTTGAATATCAATTATAAAGCTGGCTGGAATGTGCTTTAACAGCAGTTACTCTCTAACATGTAAGAGATGTAAGCTGAGTTAACATGTATAAGCTGGGAGGTTTGTCACGATATTGAGAGATACTGAAAGGTTGGAGTGAATGAGGAGCTGGCGTGAAACAATGAAGCAATTGGAGCGGGGCAAAAAACAAAAAAAAGACATTTATGTTTTGTGTTAAAAATCTACTTATAGGGGGCATGGTAATGGCGCCAATCAAGATGGCCACCTAGGGATTTTGCTCCTCGCATCGGGACAGATTTAGAGCCTGCCGGTGCGTTTCCCATCGCACCTTTCACTGGGAATTGGCCGCATTGACTCTCGGAATATGCAGTGACCTTGGTGAGGTGTTTTTTGTCTTTAAGCGCGATGCGCTTCAACTAGTTCCTGCTGCCGCTCTCTCCTCCTCACGGTGCCCGCCATTTTAGGTGCGCGCCTGCCGAGTTTACCGGACAACTCCACAATTGAGCACTTTGCCGTAAATGCCCCTCAATAACAGATACTGCGGTCTTCATGCTGCTTATGTTTTAACCTTCTCCCATTAGCTCTGTCTATGGATACCTATAGCTATTTATAGCTGTTTATGACTGACTGGCTCATCATTTTCGGTGACATGCACTTTGCCTCGGCTGAATTGGGATATTTTCTTTCTCAAGAACCGTGGCAACTTACTTACTACCAGGATTTTGTGAGTGTAAGGCATTTGCAGTATTTTCATGGTTTACGCCTCATCTAACGTCACTGCTGCAGCCTTTTCTTCACAACGTTCGCCATTTTAGGTGTATGCCCTGTCAACAAATGGCTTTTATGTGCTAATAATGAACTGCTCCATGCACCTAACAGATATCCAGCATTTCTTCCTTGGTTTGTTCATTCCATAAAATACACGTTCTCTATCAAACAAGAATACTAATGGTTCTTGCTATGTATCATTTGTTTCTAAGCTCTGCTCATTATGGTGCTGAGGTAATTTGTCGCTGTTATGACTAGTTCAACTCATGATTTTCCATAGGAACATGGAATCTTACTTCACCTGGAACATTCATTGTTTTTGTCAAATCATCATTTATATTAATACTTCCTGCTATGTGGCTACCATTTAATTACCCGGCTTCATCTTTTTGATACATCAAGAGCCTTTCTGTCTCTTTTCTCCTCAGGTCTCTGTTGTTCATATGCAGAATTACATTTCTTGATGACTGTCTCATTCTGTTGCTAACTATAAATTTGTGCATCAGTCATTTTAAGCATTGTACGTCAACGAGTTATGGGAAGGTTGCTCAAATCGAACTTTGTTTTTGTCCCATCAAAAAATTCTTCCTTGGCAACTTCTTCATCAAAATCAGAATCGATCTCTTCTCCAATTTCAGATCAAATGGCTGGAGTAACCTCAAATCGTGCCTCGTCAAAGCAATCTACGGCAAGCAAATCTTCTCCACCTATTTCCTCAACTAAACGTCTAAAACATGACCCTCCATCTCCTGACAAAGCACCTTCTACCATATCTATGGGCTTACTTTTAGAAGGAATACGCGCTTTGCTGCCGTTTGTCAAGGAAACCAACAACAAGACGCAATTTCTCGAAGAAAAATGGTCTACAATAGATAACAGAATGACTTCATTGGAACAACAAACCTCAAAAATACAGGTTAATTCCCAACGGATCTCAGCTTTAGAAAAAAAGGTTCTCAGCCTCCAACAACACACTGAGGATTTAGAAAATAGAAATAGGAGGAATAACCTACGTATATATGGCCTGCCAGAATCTTTGGAGAGTGACGATCCTGTGTCATTCTTCTCCTCTTTCTTCCCGAAACTCCTAGAGATGCCATCGACTACTTCTCTCTGCATTCAAAGAGCTCATAGGCTGGGTCCTCAGCTTTCTTCTTCAACTGCTCCAGCTAAACCTCGAGGTGTGATTATTCTTTTTTTGAAGTTCACAGATCTTCTTTCGGTCCTTTCTGCAGCTAGATCAAAGCGTCAAATTTCATGGTTGGGTCAGAGAGTGTTCCCGTCTCAATAGTTCCTGAATTTTCGTGCTCCTCTTTGATCTCTTGGCGCCGGATATAGTCTATTCCATCCATGTACTTTCAATGTGACTTACCAAAATAAAACATGGACCTTTCAAGATCCTGCGGTACTCAAGAACTTTATCCTTATTCATACCACCAACGACATGGACACTAGTAGTTCTTCTAATGGTTGATTCTCTAACCTTTCTTTTTTCCGTGCAGGTTGCTTGGTGATATTTTACATTCTTTTCTCTTTATCTGTTTTATGTTCGATGTTCTTTATTGATTGTTGTATTATTGTTCTTTTTATATTTCTGGGTTATTTATTTTAATAAGTGCTCGTTTAAAACATTACTACGTTTCTCAGATTTATCACAGTTTCTGATTCATATTATTTAGTCATCCTTTTTTCTTTCGTGCGACTATCCTTATCTTATCCTTTTGGCTTTTCATATAGATTTGTTTGTGTCCCCTCAACTCATATGGTATCGCTTCTCTTATTTCCTGCCAGTCCTGATGCAGTCTGGAGTCCCAGTTTTGGTTGGTTCGTCTTGTCGTGTGTCACCACTGCCCCGTTGTCCTTTTTCAGGTATGGTAATCTCTGACGTCCTTTCCTGATATTTACTGTCTCTTCTCTTATTTTTCCTCTATCTTCCTTTTCCTCTTACTCTTCTCATTTTCTCTCCCTTCTTCTTTCATCACTATCTTCTTAATCCTATTTTGTTTGCATTCATCTCACATATATTTCCCCAGGACTTCTTCTGGACATGTACTACCTTTCCTTATATTTGTTCTTTCTTTTCAATCTTTCCTTATCTCTTTTTTAACTCTTTTCAGCATTTCTGCATTGGGTTTTCCTCTTTCCCTACATGTTGCCGCATGCTTGGTTCTGTATAAGTCTTTTCAATTTTTAATGTTTTTACATTCAAGAGTTATTTCCTGGAATGTAAAGGGTTTTATTAATCCAATTAAGAGACAGAGAATCCTTTCCCACCTAGCTTTGTATAATCCAGATATAGTTTTCTTACAGGAAACGCATTTGACAGAAACTGAATCACTTAAGTTAAAAAGAAGCTGGGTGTGTACGGTTTTATTCTCCCCATCTACTAATAAAAAGAATGGTGTTGTCGTCCTATGTATCAAAAAGTTGAAATGTAAAATCATATCACAAGAGAATGACTCGGATGGTAGATGGGTTCTAGCAAAGCTATCAATCAATTCTGTTACTCTAACTGTTTTCAATGTTTACGGTCCTACACAACCTGATGGTGCTTTTTGGCCTTTGATCACGCAAAAATGTATTCAATTTAGAGAGGATTTATTCATTCTAAATGGTGACTGCAACCAAATTGTTGATTAATTTCTTGATCGCAAATCCACAGTCCGCTTTATTCCTCATAAGTCTCACAAACAATTTCTAGATACCATTTCTCAGACAAATCTCATAGATTCTTGGAGGCTTTCTCACCCTGACACTCTTGATTACTCTTTTTTCTCTCCTCCTCATGCTTCTCTTTCTCGCCTAAACTATATCTTTCTTTCTCAATCCTTCTGTCAAAATTTACTGTCTTCCTCTATCAAACCCTTTGTGGTCTCTGATCATGCCCCAATTGTTACAGGAATTGATTTACTTCCTCCCTGCCCAAAATCTTCTTGCTGGCGTTTTAATAATTCCCTACTAAGCGACCCTCTTTTTTCCTCCTCTTTTCGCTCTTTTACTAATTAATTTTTTTAACTCAATTCCGACTCTGATTCCTCTCAGCTTATCATATGGGATTCCTTTAAGGCTACGGATAGGGGATTCATCATAGATTTTGTCTCTAAAAAAAAGATATGTTTCCTTCAAAAAACAGAAATCTACTTTAGCGCACATTAAGCATTTGGAACATGTCCTTTATACTTCCTCAAGATCCTCTTTTTCACCTGAATTGTTACGAGCTAAAATGGAATTCAACAAATCTACCACTGACAATGCATCTTCAATGCTCCTCCGCAGTAGCGCTCGTTACTATGGTGGTCGTAATAAGGCAGGTAAACTCTTAGCAAACTACCTTAAATCCTGTCAAGAGCGCACCCTTATTGATTTTATTTATTCCTCTGATAATTCCCTCCTGTATAAAGAGCAGGAAATTCTTGACGAATTTAAACTGTTTTATCAGAATCTTTATACACCAGAATCTCCTCCTTCCTCTACTCTCATTCAATCCTACCTAGACAAACTTCCCTCTCCTTCTACCTCACATCTCAATCTCCTTGATCTTGAAAAAGATTTTTCACCTAAAGAGATTTCCACCGCCTTAAGCACCCTCACCAAAGGGAAATCGCCTGGCCCTGATGGATTCTCTGTTGAATTTTATTCACATTTTTCTGACTAATGGCTCTCTAAACTCTTAACGCTCTTTTACTCATTTTTTCAAATGGCAAAACAGAAGGCACTTTTCAGGAAGCCACTATTTGCCTCATTCCCAAAGATGGTCGCAATCCTCAATTCTGTAAAAATTACCGCCCAATTTCCCTTGTAAATGTGGACAACAAATTATTTGCATTACGTTTAGACCCCTTCATGCCCCACCTTATTGGTAAAGAGCAATGATGTTTTTTTAAAGGAAGGCTTACTTCCGACAACTCTCGTCTTTTTCTTAATGCTTTAAATAAATCTCCCTCTCTTTCCTCTTCTTTGGCCGCTATTTCAGTGGACACAGAAAAAGCTTTCGATAGGGTTGATTGGTCTTTTTTATTTGCATCACTACACAGACATGGTTTTGGTCCTAGATTCATATCGCTTATCTCATTACTTTATTCTGCCCCGAAAGCCTCGGTCTTAGTCAATGGTCGCATTTCTTCCTATTTTCCTATTCAACGTGGTGTTCGACAAGGTTGCCCTTTATCCTCTCTTTTTTTCGTCTTAGCCCTTGAACCTTTTAAAACTTTTATTCGTAACAATGAGTCCATTTCCGGTTTCCCCTATGGTGAGCAACAACTGAAACTCTCTGCGTATACGGTTGGTATTCTTTTATTTATTTCCTCCCCTGAAACTTCTATTCCCTCCTAAATGTATGAATTTGAATCCTTTTCACTGGTTTCTGGTTATAAAATTAACTCAGATAAGACTGAGATCTTTCCTCTTACAAAATGTTGTCTTCTTCACTCTTTCTATGCCACTGGATTTGCGTGGAATAGTACAAAAATTAAATACCTAGGCATTTGGTTTTCCAATTCCATCACCTCGCCATCAAGTTAAATATGTCTGCAGCCTGATCTTGTACTGACAAACTAACATCCTCTTGGAACCCTCTTTTTCTTTCTTGGTGGGGTAGTTTAGACTCAGTTAAAACGATGATTGCTCCAATTTTCATCTATATCCTCTCTATGCTTCCTGTTCACATTCCTGCTCTCTATTTCAAACGTATTGACTCATGCCTTCCTAATTTTCTTAGGAACAATAAAAAAATCGAGAATTGCTTTATCCTCTCTTCGTAAACCAAAGTCTAACGATGGCGTTAACTTTCTGAATTTTTGTCTTTATCATAAATCCTTTTCCCTTCGTCAAGCCTCAAACTGGCTTGTGTCGGACAAACCTCTCAAATCTCTATTCCCTTTTTTTAGACATACCTGTTCCTTATTGAAACCTCTGGTCCGGCCTATTGCTATTTCTCGTGACTCTTTCTTACAATCCCCTCTTTGGCACAACACGCTTATTCTCTTAAACAACAGGCTCATTTTCTGGAAGTCATGGAGATTAAAAGGTATTATATGGGTTAATCATCTTTTTGACAGTCTCTCCCCTTGCTCCATTCCCCCACTTTCAATCACTATTCCATTGTCCTCGCTCTTTTCTTCGACAATTTACTACTCTTATGGAAATCATCACTGACATTTACTATTCTCTCCCTTCCTCTGTTGCATCTCACCTGCAAGGAAGGAAAATAACACTGCCAAGACGCGCTACTGCACGAACGCCCTAACAAAACTACATTTCCCATGAGCCTCGGCGGTTCCAACGTCGGTGACGTCAGCACGCGCCTGAGGAGATTCCTCAAAGAAGCTCGCTGGCATCGGAAAGACGCCGATTACCTTAACGGAGGAGCATCATTGAAGATAGAGTGAGGTAAGGGTGCGTCCAGCACCGCAAACCTTCCAAATCTTTCAGGGTCTTAGCGGGGAGCTCCTTTCCTAGAGGTGCGTCCAAGGGGGCATTTCTGCTGTTTCCGTAGTTCCGGAACCGGAGGTCAAGTTCCTTGCGGAGCAACCTAGCAGCCAAACCCCCTCCTTCCAAGCTTTTATATACTTTGTTCATTTGGCATTTGTGGGGGTAGAACCCTCCTGGCACATTTGCTGCATTTCTGCTATAAGGGATTCTGGGCAAACGAGTTCAGAAATGTTTTCCACGCTGGCGAACCATTCGGTTCATGCGGGGAAAACGAACCTTTCCTTAACTCAAAAGGGGCGACTTTGTCAGCGGTACTCACTACGCTTAGTAGCCTTGATTCACTGCCCGGAGCTGTGGGCTTGTAATATCGGTTTCCTGTGGTGTTACAAGAGTGATGTTAACTCTTCCACAGAAGAGGACAAGCAACAGAGAGTGAGTGAGTGAGAGACAGTGTGATGCGCTCATTGAGAATTAACAATTGTGACTCAGATCTCTGTTAAAGATTTATTGAAACCGAGGAAGGATTATTTGAGTCCTGATTTCTTTGGGGTGTTTCAAACTATGGTCAATTAGTCATGTCTGTTTCTTTATGTATCCCGAAGCAGGGGTACTGAGAGTGAGCAGGAGGACGGCTCTTCCACACCCCTGTCTCTGCACAAGGAATTGACTAATTGGTATGTTGCATTATCCTCTGGGAACGCTTTGTTCTTGATGTTTCTTATGTTATTTGATAATAATGCCGACTGTTATGTTAAGATCTAGCTGAAATCAATTTATGTCCTATGCGAATTACTGAGTAGAAGAAGTTTTTTCTTTCTTTACAGGTATTGCTATTCAGTACTCTAGCTACTGTATTGTAGAGTGAGGGCAGGAAAGGAAGACGCTATAGGTTGCATTATTAGTTAAACCTGTCTTGTTCCTTTTTTCAGGTCTCCCTCCCTGCTGTCCCCTTCCTTCCCTTCCCCCGCTTAACCACTCCATGGAGTCTGTGTACTTATAATTCAGACCATGGTGGTGTTGAGAGGTGGACCATTTTAAGCAAAGTACGATCCTGAGGAGTTTCGGCCACAACATCCTCACCTGACACCCCAAACTCTCTCCTTAAAATACTCCGCACTCTACCCAAAGCTTCTCTTATATACAAATTCTTTGTAGCCCCCAATCCAAATCGTGACAAAACTAAATTGGAAATCGCTTGGGAATTAGATCTTGGTTGTGAATGGTCTTTTGTCTTTTGGGACAAACTTTGGATCAGGTCCTTACAAATTTCTCGCTCTGCCTCTCTTACGCAGTCTATGTTTTTTCTTTACCACAGACTTTATCTTTCCCCTATTCTTTGGCTCGTTTCTCTTCTTCCACTGATTCTAACTGCTGGACCTGTGGCTCCCCCAATGCTGACCTCCTTCATCTCCTTTTCCTCTGCCCTTCGGTTTCTGACTTTTGGGAGAAAGTCTGGTCATGCATTTCCTGTATCCTCACTATCTCCATTCCCTATTCGATCCCACTACTCTTTGCGGGTAGTCTTTCTGACTCAATAGAGCTTTCCCCACATACTCCTGGTCTTTTTGATCTCAGGCTTGCTCTGACTTTTCAGCACATTTCCTTCAATTGGAAAACACTCACAAAATTGTCCATACAACATTGGTGGAACACTCTCTGTCAGTTCCACAGACTGGATGTGGCTTTTGCCTCTTCATGTACGCCAGTATTTAATAGAGATATGGTCTGGTTGCCTATCACCTCCCACTTGGAACGAATTGTACTGAAGAAAGTTTCGCACTTAACCTCTGAGAATTTTAAGCCTCCTTGAATGATATTACCTATGTTTCTTCTTATATTTTATATCTTACCCTTCTATATTGTTACACATTCAGATTTACTTGACAAACTATTTTTTAACTTATGTAGAATATGTAATCTAGTATGCATTCTTTATGCTTTTTTTAATATTCTAAAATATTAGTATCCCTTACCTCATTGCTCCCCTTCCCCTCATTTTCTTCCTTCCCTCCTAAGTAAAAACCCGAAAAATGCTTTTATTCTTTCTTTTTTACAGATATCAGCTTATTCATTTATCTTACCTAAAATTTTCTTCTATGCATTGCTGGTATGTTGGTATTCTATTAAATATTATTAAAGCTTTTCAAACAAAAAAAAATCTACTTCTAGTTTAAGGTGATGTGTTGCTTTAATTCTCTTTTTGGTCTCTGATATCATGAGTGTTCTTTCTGTCTTAAAAAACTAAAAAATAAATACATTCAGGTAGAAAGTGCAAATAACTAAATAGTAAAATTCTGCTAATACAGTTGTCTTAAATAACATTCTAGCGTGGATGAGTAGATTCACAAATCATTGAGAAAAAATATCTGGCATGGATCTATAGCAGGGTCCTGCACTGAGAACTGTGTATGGCAATATGCGCTGCAGTATGACTAATGGAACGCTAGAGGCTGTGGCTTGGTGAGCACAGTGAGAAGTGATACTTTGTTTTCCTAATAGAGTATTTTGAGGCCTTCCGGATCATTCAGTAATTTGTATTTGGGGAATCTTTGTTTATATAGACCCAGGCAAGAGGATTAAAAGTCAGAGAGATTAAGTTCCAAAGCTTCATTCTCCTCATCAGTATGGCTCTGACATTGTGGACTTCTTAGAATGGGGAGGCCTAACCTAGGAAGGTTTAATGAGCTGACAAGAGTTTCCGCTACCACTGGTCATTTCTCCGGCAGGACGCGAAGAGGGCTGAGTTCTTTACTATAAAGATTGACTCAAGAGGAAATAGCAATAGGCAATTTGAGTAAAAGGAATCGTTATTCTGCCATGTGGCAGAAACAGCTTTAACTAAGTACTTACATTTTTTGTGCAAAAAACCTGCCAAACAACCAGGCCTTCATATGTTGTGTTTAAAACATTCAGCATCTAATTTAAAAGCACCTAAGCCGATTTAATGTAGTCTGGACACCGTGCTCTTGTCCCAAGCTTCAATAAACCAGCTTTTTTGCTCCCTAACCTTTAAGAGGTCCCTTACTTCTTAGTTGATCCACCTCTCCACCAGCTTACCCATTTTATTTTTAGGTTTCACCAGAACAGCATGCATGCCTGGTCAGCGAAATCCACTGTTTCAAAAAATAGCTTTAAAACATTAGAGCCAACCCATTACTTTGCATTACTTACCACTGGGTGGTTTATAGGTCACTTGTTTCCTTGCCACTGATTAGTCAACGCCTTATGCTCATTCCTGCTTCCTCCCGGGACTTCCAGTGTACGTCCCAGCCGAGGAGCATGGATCTAACACAACTTCCTGTCTGCAGCTAGTGTCAACTGACCGCATGCTCCTGCACAGTACTTTTTTTTTTGGACACGCACTATCGAAGAGTGCATGTCTGCAGTCTGTCTCCCGCTTCTCCCTCGTGTTGCCTGTCCCCTGCACCAGCCTCCCCCCGTCCCTATTGATGCTGCTACCACCTCCCCTGCACCTCCCATGTGTCACTTTTGTTTTGTTGGGTTCTTTTGTTTGCAGTTTCATATAGCGCAAACTAAACCCGAAGCTATTGGAGCGCTTTACATGAGCACCAGTTACATTACACAAGGACACATTCGTTTTTTAGACAAAAGGAGATTAAATAAGGTTTACCCCCCCCCTCTCTTCGTTGATAC
Organism: Lissotriton helveticus; assembly: GCF_964261635.1. Classification (NCBI taxonomy): domain Eukaryota; kingdom Metazoa; phylum Chordata; class Amphibia; order Caudata; family Salamandridae; genus Lissotriton; species Lissotriton helveticus. Next base: position 1,783,765,326 of record NC_136065.1, read on the forward strand.
TCCCACCCTCCTCCCCCGTATCTTCCTCATGTTGCTAACACTGCCTCCCGCCGTTAGTTGCTGCTTCCTCCATCTGCCCCGCACCTCCCTCCTGTAGCTTGCCCCTCCTGTGCTTGGGTTTAAACAGAAAATAAACGCTACAACGCAGTCAACGTTGGCTGCGTATAGCCTTGTTTCCTTTCTTTACTTAAAGCCATGTAGCACAGCAAACTTTAAGTTGTACAGCAGCTCAGACTGCTGTGCAAAATGTCTAAACCAATGACATTGACAAAGCCAATAGATCAAGCATAGTTTTGCCAGTGCTTGTCCTTCTTACAGTAGTGTTTGACCCAAGGTAATTGCTTCTGAATTCAAGCTCACACTGTTGCAAATACACTGAGATGTTGTAAAGCAGGAAATTGGAATAAGAAAAAAGCTTTGGCAAAGCCAATACATCTCACCCTTTGGCTGTAGAACGCAGACATATTAGCTTTTAGCTGATGTTGAGCAGCATAATAAAAAACAAGCATTGGAACTGCAATAGGTCTCGCCTTTTATTAAGTTAAAGCCATTTGCTTTGCTATCCAATACCATTAGCTTGTTCTCTTTCATCTTTTTCTTTCCTCATAAATTATGCCGGTCTTACTTCTTGTTTTTTTATAGCTCCACTCTATCTCCTTCCTTATTTTCAATTCTCCCGTCTTGCTTTCCTCCTTTTCCCTTTTTTTTTCTTCCTTTCTCTCTCCCACTCTTCCCTTGCCCGTCCGCTGCCTTGTCTTAGTTTTCTTTTCTCGAAGCTGTGCGCGTATTAGCCCAAGTAGCGTGGTATCCCCACCCTCCCACATGCAGCTGAGGGCAGCTCCCTAGGACAGGATCTGCAGCATGATGTAATCTTCTCGGCAGAGAAGGAGCTACCAGACCCCCCTTATACCCTCATCCCCTGTGTGGCTGTGGAGCTGGGACAGGGTCCCTCAGCAGAGTGCTTCACGGCAGTGGAGGTTGTCTTTGAGGGGGGAGGGAAGAGGGACACCACAGTAGGAGCAATCAAGGGCTGGTGAGCATCTAAGCATCCCCCACCCTCTGGCCGCTAAAAGGCGCAGACGAAATAGGCTCCTGGGTGTCGGAGGTGGTGACTGTAACGCAAGGGGTGTAATATCTGGGGTCTTTTTGTCGGCTTTGCAACCCATTGCCTGGGAGACGAATATCACCCCAGTGTGGGCACGAGTGAAAGAGGAATTGAGGACATGGTCGCACATGTCCCAGGCTATATATGGGAGATCAGCCATATTTAAAATGATCTCCCTACCTCGATTGCTTTATCAGTTCCAAAATCATCCTTACCTGGTCCCACAAACATTCAGACAGGTGAATGCAGCATTGGGACAATTTAAATGGGAGGGGGGTCCGGTTCAGGTGGCCCTGCGGATTTGCTACCAATCAACGTATTGCGGGGGACTGGCCACCGCGGACATTCAATCCTACTATATAGCGTCACACCTTCTGGTACTCAACGGTGATATGGGGACAGGGGGGACCCGGAATACGCAGTGGAGCGGTGGCTGATGGGGGATTTGACCCTGCACACTATTCTGTACTCCTGTCCAAAGCTCTGAACTCTGCCGCCCGCATCCCAATTGGTATTTAGGTTGTGGAAACCTCTCCGTAGTATCGGATGGTGCGGCAGGCTAACTGGGTAGACCCCGCTATGGCACAATGGGAGACTGCCACTGTTGACTTAACTGGTGGGATTTCGGGGCTGGGATAACATAGGAATTTCGACTCTGGGGGATGTCATGAGACGTTCAACACCGAAATCATTTCAGGACCTCCTAAAAGAATTTGACGTGCCTAGAACCCAGTTCTTCAGGTACTTCCAATGTAGACATGCTATCTCCCCCAGTAGCGCCGAGGTAGACACCCTCCCTGAATACAGTCCAACTGAAGCGAAGGCGTTTATGGGGACACACAACAGTCAAAATGTATCCGTCTCTGGTGATGTACAGCCCCACCACGCTAGAAACATTAAGATGGGCGCTGGACCTGGATCAGCTAGATGGAGACAATTGGATGGAGGCATTAGCTTCCCCGCGTGGGGCGCGATAGCACAGGATACAGTTCAAGTACCTCCACCGCGTCTATTATACAAGGCAGAGACTTTGGAAGGCGGGACTGGTGGCGGCACCGGAGTGCCTGCGATGTGGACGCGCGGAGGGCTCCTTTATGCACACAATATGGCATTGTCTAGTAATCACTGCTTTTTGGGAGGGGGTCAGGGCGTGCTTAGCGGAGGTGCTGGGCTGGGATATCCCTGTATCACCAAAATTAAGTATACTACACATTATGGAGGGAATTGGGGAAAACCTGTATAAACGCCACCTTTTATTGTTAGGGCTTACCTTAGCCAAGAGGGACATTGCAAAAATATGGAAGGCAACGGCCGCACCGAAACTATCTACTTGGAAAAAGGGGCTGGACTTTTATATGGGTATGGAGCAACCAGTGTTTAAGGCTAGGGGGTGCCCGCAGAAACATGCGAAAATTTGGAAGAAATGGGCTGAATACCGGTGTCTATGGGTGGAGCCAAGGGGGAAATGATGCTTTGACATGGATATCGGAGGATGCGGTACAGGGGGCTGTGTGAAGAGTCATTACGTGGCTTCTATGGGGTGGTGGGTAGCCTTAGAGATTGGGGGCATGAGTCGGTTGCAGCACAATGGGGGGTGGGGGAGTTTACAATGGGAAGTTTATTGCTGTACACTTGTTTTATATACAAATATGGCAAACAGGATGTCAATTTCAATATACTGTGGTCTGATGAATGTCGACAGCTTCCTGAGATAGGGAGCGCCGAATGTTATGAAACAATTGACACAATAAAATATGTTTTAAAAAAAAAAAAGGGCAGAGTGAAGCTCACCAAACGCCCCACATTTTTTCAAATTGAATCAGGAGACATGATACAGCGTTCAGAACACTAGAAAGTGTTTCCCAATAGAAAGCAAAGCCATTTGGATTGGCAAGTGTATCTGCTGTCATTCAAAAGGTTATGACTAGGGTGTTAAAAGGGTGTGCAACGATGACATCATAGTATTTTGGAAGGACATAGCGTAGCATGACGAACAGTTGAGTAACTTTGTGGCAGCATCGGGAAGATGGGTTTAATAGTCAGCCACACAAAATACAAGTTTAGTAGACATTAGGGGGAGTATTTGGGACATTTCCAAGCAGAGAGCTTCGCCCAGACCCTCCCTTCGATCTTTCTGCCAAGGACCTATCACTCCTTGATCGTCTTCTCACAATCACTATTAAAGTTATACTACTTGATTAGAAATCCTCCAATAATATATCCCATCATACCCGATGGGCCTGGGTAACCTATCTACGTAGTACACATATCAACCAATCTCATACAAGAGGTTGCACGACCCCCTCTCAGGGTATTTGGAATACGTCTGACCTTTTTATTCGCAACTCTTCCGCCCAAAGGATGACCTCGCAATCACCAACTGACCACTACTTCTTGCTCTTATCATATCTGACTCACAGAGCATCCATGCACATAGTATCACATGACTCCTTCTCTCTTTCCTGTTCTACTTCTCCTCCCACACCCCTCTCTTTCCTTCTTTCTCTATTTTTCATTTACTGCATCATTGGTGCATTCGTGGAAGGTAAAAGTCTGACTGTTCTACCTGGTTCATTTCACTCAGTCCTATTTGTGCTACAAAACCAGGTACCTACTGCTTCTGTTCCTTCTTATGTCCTGAATTCATGTCTAATGTTATTTAATGCTTTCATCATTTGCATCTATAAATGCCACATTATTGTAAACCTTGGGCAGATGTCAGAGATTGAATCTTTTTCTTCCCCTCATCACTTTCTCTGTACTGCTTTTCATTATAAAAATAATAATATTGATTGACCATAGAAAAGAATTAGCTTTAAAATGCGGGAGAGGCACAAACACCTTGGTATGGCTGCTGATACACCGACAAAACCACAAGAACACGTTTGGAAGTGCCTTACTTTAACCTTCAACGGAGCACCAAGGTAAGCAACTCTTGCCTCATGAGGGATGGGGAACAATAAGAAAAGCTCAAGTGATTGCTTAACGTACATGTACCATTATACTTTTTTAATTTGGTTAAGCTTCAATTTATCCCTTTCCATATCTTGGTTTGTATGATCACTTGAGGTATGAACAACATATTAGAAGTGAGGCACTTATTATTAATAAACTCAATGTTATTCTTTTCATCCACTTTGGAAGGATAAATGAAGTCAGCTGCTCTAGAAGACAAACTCATGAACCTGCAGGTTAAGCTTATCCCATTAGCAAACGATTCAAATCCTTAAACTATTTTATCAGAAAGAGAGACTTGCTGGAACTCCTCATTGGAATATGTTACACAAAATTCATTTTATAAGTGCTGCAAGAATCCAATTAGTGCCATTTCAGAATCAAATCTAAGTTAGCACATAGGTGCTTTGTGAGACTTTGGTTTACGTCCCAGTACGGGGATAGCAGGGCATAACGGAAAGTGCAACAGACGTGGGGGCCTTAGCACTGAAAAACGTCACAACAAATTGTGAGCTGTGGATAATGCTGTGTTGAGTTTAAATGGAGGGGTTACCACTATGTGATCTGATAACCAGCAGCTTATGTATGAGCTCCATGAAAGATTGTGGTTCAAAAAGATTCTGAAGGACTTATGTGAGAAAGACATTATTAAGCCCATTGAAAGCTCAGATTGGTTTTCGCCAGAGGTAACATCCTTAAAATGCACAAATTATTTAAAATGTGGACAGACTTGAGATGTCTGAACTATGCAATCTGGATAACTAATTTCCTGCTTCCTGAAAGAATGCGCACTTGTGTGTCAAGAGCAGGAATATTGTCTACAATTGATTTCACCATTGCTTACAATCAAATTGAATTGGGAGACATCGTACAGCGTCCAGAACACTAGAAAGTATCTCCCAATAGAAAGCAAAGCCATTTGGATTGGCAAGTGTATCTGCTGTCATTCAAAAGGTTATGACTAGGTTGTTGAAGGGTGTGCAACAATGGCATCATAGTATTTTTGAAGGACATAGGGTAGCATGACGAACATTTGAGTAACGTTGTGCCAGCATCCGGAAGATGGGTTTAATAGTCAGCCACACGAAATACAAGTTTAGTACACATTAGGGGGAGTATTTGGGACATTTCCAAGCAGAGAGCGTGGCCCAAGAATGATAATTTTGATGCAAATCTCAAGGCGCCACAACCAGACTTGAAAAAACTGGTACTGTCATTTTTGGGTCTCACTGAGTTTTACACCAGACTAACAGAGAACTAAGGACAAGATGTACTAAGACTGGATTTGGTAAATGTGGTCACAAATTGCGCACAGACTTTTACGGAATCCATTCTGTTTTTGTGAACAGACCTGTAGTAGTGTAGTAATAGGTCTGTTCACAAAAACCCAATTTGTAGCAGTTCACAATTCAACCGACCTCATGAATAATAATAAGGCAAGTCGCAAATTGCGACTCACTAAGATTCGCAGTCATCATAGGTATGTTGGCCTGGTGAGGTCAGTAGATCACCTTGTCTTTAACTACTTTTAAAAAAAGCAACATACTTTCCTCATAGGAAAAAAGGAGGTGTTAAAACAAAACAGAAAAAAAGTTTAAGTAATATTTTTAAGTGGTCCCTGGGACCACTGCCTATCCTTAAAAATGTTTTAGTCAACATTCACAAAGGGAGAGGGGTTCCATTGAGACCTCTTCCCGTTTGCAAATAGGTTGCCGTTACAATTTGGTAGTCAGTTTAATATTAATGTTTTGCAACTGGATTTGAGTCGTAAAAAAATATTAATGCATCCCATTCCAAATCGGTATTTGTAAAGGGCGCTCTGCACATGCCAGTTCTAAATATCAATTTGGTCGAACACACAAATTACGATCAGTAATGTATTATGGGATTACAAATTGGGCTTCACACATAACAAAAAGCCTTTCTGCAGTCGTAACTAGCCCGATTCTCGGCATCTGACCTTTTGCAAATACAAAAACTCTTTGTACATCTGGCTCTATGACAGACCTTTACGAAAGTTGATAAAAAATGTGTGTCATTTGTTTGGAATCAAGAGGAAAAGGATTTCTTTAAATTAATCATAAAGAGAAATTGTACTGGCATCACATTTAAAACCATTTGTGATGGGGGAGGCGTGTTTAACAGTTGCTGATCTGAGTGGTTATGGTTTGGGTGCAGTTGTGCTACAGAGGAAGTAAAGTGTGGCACAGGTAGTGTTTGTTAGTTGCACAAGTTAGGGGCATTGTGCCTAACTGAAAGAAATTATCCCATAACTTTACACGAATTGATGGTGTGCACTTGGGCATCAATGCATTGTGGGTTGTGTGGGGCACGAAATGTGTAGTAAGGACAGATCAAAAAGCAACAATCTAAGCTAGCTCCTGATGGAGATAGGAATTGAACTCCATGGCTCGTGAAACCACAAACACAACCACACCCACACACACCCACTTTATTATTGTGTTGCTAAGCATGTTATGGGAAAGATGAATGGACAGGAGAATGGGTTGCCCAGGTTCTCTTTGAGTGCTGATGCAGTAGAAAATGATGGGTGAGATGAGGCGTCGGAAGTTGATATTACTTATTTTGGTGTATTGGAAAGATTAGACTAATTGGGGGCTGGTGCTTAACAGGGAGCAGGTGGATGATGAAACGGGAAAAGATGTAGAGTTAAAGACAACTGAGGAATATCTAGTAACACAGTGGCCTGTGGAGAATTTAATAGGTGACTGAGCAGTAATCTATAATATGAAAGATGAGCTGAGGATAAAAGATGGGGTTATCATGAGGGGCGATAAGTTTGCACCTATAGTTGCTGGAACGGCTGTGGCATAAAATTGCAATTGAGTTAATGGAACTTTTTCAGGTCTGCTTGTAAAAAAACTGTTTGCATTTTTTTGATAGATTACTACTTCAAGAGGCCGGAGGTGTGTATGTTTGGAAGTGTCACACACAGAGTTTGTTACTGGGTTCCTAGAAGAGTTTTGTTTTGTAGGGCATGAATATTGCAAGAGTTTGTTTCAGATAATGAGGTGCAATTTGTGGAATTAAGCACTGTGCAGCTTTATAGCAGTCTGAGGACAATGATCTGGTTAAGCGTTTTAACAAGGTGCTGTGACTGAGAAAACCCAATCTGAATTGTTGAAAGGGTGCGAGCTTGCTACTAGGTTTGCTCCTTTGTGGTTAATCAATAGGCAGTTGAGGAAGGAATAACTAGATGATGATGTGAAAATGAAAGGATGAGTAGGAGACTAGCATAAGTAGATTAGTCAATGCATTAGCCAAGGAAGAAGTCAATTGGAAAATATGTTAGGAATAAGAAACTTGGATTTGTTGAAAAGTGGCTGTCCTGTTGATGACATCTACAGAGGGTGATGGAAGTTATGAGGCACGCTGTCAGGTTAGAAGATAGTAGTGTTTGGAATCAACGTAGATTGCCTTAATGTCAACATAAATCTGGAAATGTAAGATATGCTGATAAGGAAGAGAAGTGTCGTGTTTTTTAATGTGATGGGATACGTTTCCAATGGTATATCTACTGGCTCATCTTTCAGCAGTGATAGCACTCTATTTTGGTTTGGTACAAGCTGGTTCACAGAATTTTGTGTCTGAGTTAGCTAGTTCGGTGCGATCGGGGTTCCAGAGTTCTGAGCAGGCTCTAGATAGGATAGGCAGGTCGTGGATGATGTTGAACCTTGCTGTGTGCTACCCTTTATCTTAAAAAATTGGTACCTTGATTCCAGAAATCCCTTGAAGGCACCTTTACCTATTACTAGTTGATTCCAGAACGGCATCAGTGACAAGTTTAGGAAAACAGCATTGTAACAATAGTGTTTGCTAATGCTGGAAAGAACTTGTAAAGAGTAGGACCAACTGCTTATGTTTTGCCAGTGAAATAAAGGGGAGGATTGAGCCGAAAAATGCTGCAATGTATCTGGGTCAGAGAGGATGAACTCCGTTCATTGTAATTAAAGAAGAGTATCCTTATTGATGAGACAAAGTAACACTGATTGGTCAGAAAATTAGAAGGCAATTGAGAGATGGGATGCTGAGAGTACGTATAGACCAGTTCAGAATGTTAGGAATTGAGATATGGGGCTATTATACCTGTAAACCATAACATACTATTACCTAAACGTACTTAAGACATCTGAGGTTGCCCAGACGACTACCTGAAATATGCTCTATGTATATGGGGATTTGTCTCAAGATAGTAGAGAATATTGGAAAATTAATGCCTTTTACTTTCTGTCTACAAGTCCAGAATGTGTTTTAGATATCAAAAGGATGAATATTGAATTGGTTTTCCAGTATTAAAATGGGTACAGGTGCTTTTTATTTAAGCTGCTAACACATCCAATTGAAATACGCAAAAAACACTTTTATTCCTGCTGTAGAATTTCAAATATTTGGAACAGAAGCGAGAGAAAACTGCAGAAATAGCGAGAGTAACCACATTTTGAGTCTATATATGACCTATCTTATACCTCAACCATCCCGATTATTCAATGTCATGAAGGTCGTGCTGGCGACCATGAGGGTTGTTTGGAATTTAGATTTTTTGCACTTTCTTTCAGTGCACAGTCGAGATTTCTGGTAGCAATCCTAATGGTAGTTGCAAACGGTGATATTAATCAGATATGCTGAGAGATCACTTTCACAAGAACTTTTTTGTGAATAATATAATGTACCTATTCAAAGATGACTCTACTCTTATTTAAAGAGATGGAGCTTAGCATACATGCCTTTATAAAGGGCCACTAGGATGATCATTCAATATTGTTAACCTTGGCTGTCTTATGACACAGCATACAATATCAGTGATAACTGTTCCCATTACGGAAGCTTATTGTCGTGGCATGTACTCAATGGAGGATAATGGGATTGCAAGTGTCTTATTCATTCTTTTTTCTTTTTATAGTCCAGAATGTTAGGGCAGTGTTACAGAACTGTACTCATAATTAGTTTTGCAGTACTTTCATGCCTGTTTTATGTGAATGTATAAATAACCCTGCGATGCTAAGGACAGAACATTTTCCTGAAATGAAGATGCCCATTCCAGAGCGTTTCGGGGTGAAGTGAGAGGGAAGGCTGATCTTCATGTTGGCTCACTTCTAGGTTTACACCTATTATTCACCAGGGTGGGCAAAACATTGTCGTTAACCGCTGGTTTTGAGACCTGCCCACAAAAGGAAACCTGTTTTTGAGCAAGCACAGATAATTATTTATGGTCACGAAGGTGTGCGATTGAGTGAGTGGTTGAATTACTGCACTTGTATTCTGCAATGTATAAATACAAAACTCTGTTCGGGCAAGAATACACTTTATGCATTTATCTACTTTACATGTAAAAGCAGATTTGGGGTTTTACAGCCAGTTTTACAGTACAAACACACTAAAAAACAAGTGGAAAGTTGGCAGTATTGGAATAAATGGGTTTAAGGAAAGTTGTGGCAGTATTGGAATACATGGGTTTAATAGTCAGCCACACTAAACACACGTTTGGGAGACATAAAGGTAAGTATCTGAGGCATAGACATTTCAATAGGGGAGTATGGCCCATAGATCCAAAAGCTCACGGCGCCACATCCAGACTTGAAAAAACAGGTATTGCCATTTTTGGGTCTCACGGAGTTTTAGTCAAGGCTCAAAGATAACTTAGGGCCAGATGTACTGAGAATGAATTTGGTCAAAGTGGTGCAAATTGAGCACCGACTTTGCCGAATCCATTTTGTTTTAGTGAACTGACCTATGTACTTATAGGTTAGTTTGCAAAAATCCGATTCATAGCAGGACACAATGCGACTTACCTCATGAATATTAATAAGGTAAGTCACAAACTGCGACCCACTGGGAAGAACAGCCATTATTGGAATGGTGGCTTGCATGGGTTAGCCGACCACCATGTCTCTAATTGCTTTTAAATAAAGCATTTGTTTATTATGCAACCTTTTTTCTTTAAAGGAAAAGGATTACCTTTTTGCACAATTTCAAAATATAAGGCAAGTCGGTAACCCATCGGAGTATCTCACACTCCCTAGGATATCCTGTCATAAAGAATAACTACTTGTGGTGACTCACTTGTGTAGCCTTTAAGGGACTATTAAGGCGTTGAACCACAACTTCTTCAGCAACAAGCCACATCCCGCCCCCCCCACCCCCCAAAAGAAACCTAAAGGACACCATTCTGAAGACCATTCACATCTGTCATGTGAAAGGGAGTTAGTAATGTATGACTTTTTAACAAGATTCATACCTGTGCTACATTTGAATCTGTATTTATTTCCTCCTTTTTTCTTCCTCTTCCCTTAGACCTTCTCTCACATTTCATTTGTTCTATCTTTCTCTCCCTCTTTGGCTTATTTCTCTCATTTCTGGTATTTCCCAGTCACCCTTTACTTTCTCCCCCTGCCTCTCCATCTGTCTAAACAAAACAGTCTTCTTCCATTAAAGTCACGAATCTCCCAACCCTATCTCACTTCTTCTGCTCCTTCCGTTCCTTTGCCAACTATCAGGATATCCAGCCTAATCTTTCAAGTAAAGAACCACAGGTCAAGAGCATCTGTCTATTAGTTTGCCCTCGCCCTCTCTGAACACCTTCCCCTCTTGATCCTGGGTAAACACTACGCTATTCCTTAAGTGATTTAACAATGCCTCCAATGGGTAGCTTCACTGTTGTTCTTGGGCTAACTCTTTATGATACTCTTTGGTAGCTTAACAATGCCTCCAACACGTTGCTCGTGGGTTGAATCCATATAGTAATCCTTGTGGTTTAAATTACGCCAAATGGAAAGCTCCTCTGCTGCTCTTTGGCTGATTCTTATAATACTCCCTGGTGGTTTAACAATGCCTCAAATTGTTGCTCCTGGGTAAACCCCATATTATATTCCTTGGTAGTTTAACGATGCCTCCCACAGTTCCTCTGATGCTACTAGCTGAGCTTCATATAGCATACTGGATCCGACTGATGCACATTAACGGTGGTTTCCCACGTTATACTGCCTACGCCAAAAGAAGTGCAGGAATGGTTGTATCTGTTCTCACACTTTCTGCAACGCCCGAGCTTCTGCGCAGTAACGATGTGTGCTCACATCACAAAACCATGCACACCTTATCAACACTTTCCATATAGACCAAATCATAAACAATACCCTTTCGACAATGCACTGAGAAGGATGCTCAGAAACCAGATGCATATCAGAGCACTTCACGACCTCGCCAGTGGTATGAAGTACTATGTATATGCAACTGGACCACCAAGGAAAGTGCTCTAGGTCTCACAAGACGTATAAAAAGCACAAATACGGCTGAACTCAGTCGTAAATTGGGTGCGTTACCTACCCACTGTTCATTGTATGTACGGGCAGGGCAGAGGTAGGGATGTACTTCAGAATTAGGCAGAGAAATAGTTATTTTGGTCTCCTTCTACCTTAAGCTAATGCAATATCTGCGGTGTTGCGAGCAACTAATTGTATTAACTTAGTCAAAGACAGTCAGGGGGCGATGTTACTTCTTATTTTCCGTTTGCAAACTCTGTGTTTAATCAATCTCACTTCTCGAGCTACACAAATAGATATTTAGTTGCTTCCACAGTCACAAAACATCAGTCTGCAAGGAGGAGAGAAAACAATTGATTTTCAACCTGGGCCTCATCCCTGCACCAGCTCCAATCACCTTTTCGTACACTAATAAATGTGCAAATGTGTTTGTGGGTGCTACAGTGAGTCTACAAGATCTAAGTGATTTCTGAATAATGTGCCTTCGCTCATTTAGTCAGTAGCAATAGTATGTGTTAACCTGTGCATTGAATTAACCGGTCAGCAAGAGTAGGCCAGTATGAAATCTTAGTGAGTTTCTAAGCTTTAGCTTACTTAAATGAGTATGTGTACTAAACTTGGCATGGATGACTTAGGCTTTCGTCTCTCCAATCTCGTTAAAATGAGAACTACAGTGCTGTGTCACAGCAGCACCTTTTACAAGTATTATTAAAGTAGCAAAAAAGCAGTATAAAATCTGGAAAACCCAACAAAGGTAGGTACATCAGGGCAGGCAGACAGGAGGAATCCAGCTGAGAGGACAAAGAGGGCTACTGTTGTAAAGTAGTTCCCCCATACAGGTCAGTGCAAGCACTCTAATGGAGACAGAAGAACATACCAAAAAGACAAAAGCACTAAATGAGAGAAGAAACTCTAATAGGATGAGCTGAGACATTATTAAGTCTCAAGCTAAAGGCTGAAAGAGGATGGTCTAAGAAAGCCAATGGTTGACAGGGCACAAAGAAAAGTCAACACTGAGAAGGGTTGTCTGGTAATCAATCATGTGTTAGGTGGTTTGCACGCATTAGTTGTATAATATGCAGTAGCCTGTGTTAAGTCAAGAGTGAGTTGTCCTCTGTTAAACACAGAACCAGATATGCTGTGGAAAAAGGTCCCACATCAAAAAATAATACTGATAATAATGATATTACCATAGTGCGCACTAGAGAATTAAGTGGATCATAGTGCCAGAATAAAAACTAGAACTATGCATACGGAAACGCACAAATTATGCAGCAGGTTTACCTAAATTATGAGGCAAGAAAAGGCAAATTACGAGACATAATGTGGCACATTTTAGGACAGTATTACTTTATTATTTTGTCATTTTTCTCATAGTAACACTATCTGTGAAAAAATTAACCCCATTAGTACCTGTTTAACAAACAAATGCAGCAATAAGCAACTGAAATATGACAAGTCATCCTTTGAGCAGGGCCTTCCACTGTGTAGGGACATGTGTCACCACATTCTAAATAAGTTTTGATCGGCTTAAGTTAGAAACAATCTTTTTGTTAAAATCTGCAGAATATGCAGCAGTTGATGGGTTATGTGGCAAATCTATAATTAAGAGGAAAACTCGGCAGGCGCAGAATCGCATAATTCTAGTCACCCTAATTAGAACCTACCTCAATAGTACTCATTTGATCAACCTCAAAAAGATGAGCCCTAGTTGACTTGAGTCACAATGAGCTGTTTTAACAGCTAACTAAGATTAATACGAGAGGTGGTTTCTTTTTGGTGCAATTACACACATTAGAGCAAGAACTGTCAAAGCATGAAGTGGCCTGCTGGACTTTTACCAGAGCTTATTTTGCTTGTGAATGGTTTTTAGGTCTTGCTGAGTCAGCACGCATGCGCTGCAGGGAGAGACTTTAGTAGGTGAGCTTTCAAAGTGCTGCTGCCTGGTGATAAGCTTACGTACACGCGAGCCTGCACGCGCGAACCGCAAGCCTTCAGCGCCATCCGTCTTTCCTCATGCTTGCGCCCTGCCTCCGCCCATTCCCCGCCTTGCGCTTACAAGGGTTCAGGATTCTCCCACACACAGCCACACACACACAACCACAAACACACACACAAACACAACCACACAACCACACACACCCACAACCACGCACACCCATAACCACGCACACTCACAACAACGCACATGCACACAACCACACACACACACACACACACACACCACACCCACACACCACACATACCCGCACAAACCACACACACAAACTACACACACCCATCCACAACCACACACACAAACACAACACACACAACCACACACACACACCCAACCACCCACAACCACACCCACACTCAACCACATCCACAACCACACACAACCACACACACAACCACAACCATGCACACACACACACACAACCACACCCAACCACACACACACAACCACACCCAACCACAAACACACAACACACAACCACGCACACCCACAACCACGCACACACCCACAACCACACATACAACCACACACAAACACACACACAACCACACCCACACACAACCACATACAACCACACACACACACAACCACAATCACACACACAAGCACACACACAACACCACACACACCACACACAACCATGCACACAATCACAACCACGCACACAACCATGCACACACACAACCATGCACACAACCACAACCACGCACACACACAACCATGCACACACCCACAACGACACATACACACAACCACGCACACACCCACAACCACACATACAACCACACACAAACCCACAACCACACATACAACCACACACAAACCCACAACAACACAACACCACATACACACACCCACCCACACAACCCCACACATACACAACCAAACACACACAACCACTCACACAACCACACACACAACCACACACACAACCACTCAAACACACAACCACACCCACAACCACACACACAACCACGCACAACAGCATGCACACAACCACACACCCAACCACACACCCAACCACAACCACACACAACCACACACACACAACCACACACACACAACACACCCAACCACACACATACACAAACCACGCACACACACACAACCACACACACACAACCACACACACACACAACCACACACACACACACAATCACACACAATTACAAACACAACACACAACCACACACACACAACCACGCACACACACACAACCACACACACACAACCACACACCCAACAACCACACCCAACCACACACAACTACAACTACACACACAACCACGCACACACAACCACGCATACACACACACAATCACAACCACAATACACACCCCCACAAGCACACACACACAACCACACACAACCAGACACAAAACCACACACAAACACGACGCACCCACCCACAACCACGCACACGCACACACCCACAACCACACACACACCCACATAACCACACACAACCACACACAACCACACACACACAACCAACCACAACCACACACATAACCACAAACACACACACAACCACAACCAAACACACACAACCACACACACACACCACAACCAGACACAACCACACCCGACCACACACAATCACAAGCACACACACCCAACCACATACACAACCACAAACAACCATGCACACACACAACCACGCACCACGCACACACCCTCAACCACAACCATACACACCCACCCACACAACCACACACACACCCAACCACACACACACAACCACACAAACACAACAGCAAACACACAACCACACAAACACAACCACACACACAACCGAAAACACACACCCAACCACAACCACACCCACCACACATACAACCGCACACACACACAAACCACACCCACACACAACTACACACACAACCACAGACACACACCACACGCAACCACGCACACAACCACACATACACACAACCACAGACACACACAACCACAACCAGACACACACAACCAGACACACAACCACACCCACACACAACCACGCATACACACAACCACAACCACACACACACAACCACACCCACACAACCATACACACACAACCACAACCACACACAACCACACACAACCACGCACACATAACCACGCTGTTAGAAATGGGATCCCTGGCTGGCCAGGGCTTGCGCCAAAGTCAGTCAGAGACCACCACTTCCACGTCAGGGCAAGGGAGTAACACACCAAGATAACCTCTGCTCACCCCCTTGGTAACGTGACTCGAGCAGTAAGGCTAAACTCGGAGGCAATGTGAGTTAAGCGTTTGCGCGTGCACCCAGCAACAGCACCCAAGGCCCACCACAAAGGAAACTCCACACAAGGTTATGTATAAAAATAGCCTTTGTATTACCAAAACATATTAGATAAAAACACACATATTACAATGTGCCAACAGGCACGGACAGAATTTACAGGGGATATGTACAAGACAGGGACACGTGCACCACTGTCAGGAATATGCACTTTTAGACTCAGTACTTGGTAGAATTAACACTTGTAGGAATAGTAATTAGCACATAGCACACTTGTAGAACAAAATAGAAAATGTAGCACAAAATATAACCAAGCACACAACCAGTAACCACTGGTAACCGGTAAGTACCACCTACGCAACCCTAACCACCTTAGGAGAATATTACGCAGGGGACCAGGACCTCACTAGCAACACCTGTACTAGGAGAAAACAACCACCTAAGTATCACCATATATTTAGGGGTATAGGCATGGGAACAAAACACATGATGCATAAACATACATTCAGCGGTGTAGGAACAAGCACATGATGCATCAAAACACATTCAGAGGTGCAGCACAGGAGAACACATGATGCATAAACAATACATTCAGAGGTGTAAGAACAAGGCACATGACGCATCAAAACACATTCAGAGGTGCAGCACAGGAGAACACATGATGCATAAACAACACATTCAGAGGTGTAGGGAAGGAAAACACATGAGGCAGAAATATACCTTCAGCGGTGCAGCAAGGAACAATTGCGCAGAACTTACATAAGCCACCACCTGTGGCAGTCCCTAGGCCAACTGGCTTTGTTGGGGCTAGGACGCCCTGTGTCCCAAAGTCAGGGGGGCCTAAACGTAGCAGCTGCCCACTAAGTGCTGGGCAGCTGTGGAGACACTGATGGGGCCAACGTGGGAGCCTTGTGGGATCAAGACCACGGACTGCCCCCTTTGGAGCCTCGCTGGGCTCTGGAACTAAGAAATGCCCCTGAGCCTTTCTGGGCTCTAAGCAAAAGGGATGCCCCTAGAGCCCTCGTGGCCCTAAGCAAGTGGGGGGGCAAGGTGGGAGCGGCCCGCTGCCTTCCGGGGCCGCTCTACCATTGAAGAAGAGGCCCCCTGGATTGAGCCTCTCAGGGCTCAAGAACAAAGTAATGCCCCCAGAGCCTCTCTAGGCTCTAAAACAAAGAAAATGTGCCGGTCGTTGGAGTCCCCCTTCCGAACTCAAGTGAGGCCCCAGGGGCCTACCAACACTGCGGGCCTTGCACTAGAGGGGAGGGCGGGCACCGGCAATGTGCTCCGACGCCCCCCTCCCTTCACTGGCACTCACCGGGTCTCGCGGCGGCTGATCTCCACTCTGGCTGCCAGGACTCTCTGGCGGGGAAGTTCCTTTGCGTCGGATCCCGGTGGGGCTCCCCCTTCACTCAGGGAGCCTCGCTACTCTGTCGGGCGGTTTGCTGCGGGGCTCATGCTCCGCTCGGGAGCCCCGGGCGGAAAGCGGACTCCCGATCGACGTGCAGGAGCGCGTGGTGGGCTCCCAGCCGCTTCCTGCTACCTCCTGTCCTGCGGCCCCGCCCACATGCTGCCTGACTTCCTGTTGGGGCGGCCAATGGTGGGGCGGCCAATGGCAGCGCGGACCCTGGACGAGCCTCCAGGCTCCAGGGTGCGCTGCTGAGGTCAGCGTGAATTTCTTGCAATTCTTTTCTCCGCAATACGGGGTGGGCTCCCGTGATGCCGACATCTAGCGGGGCAATGCTGGGTGGGCACCGGCTGTGAACAATAAAGCGCTCCCAAGCGCTAGCAGAAAATAAAAGCGCTCCCAGCGCTATAAGTAAAATACAGCGCTCTCAAGCGCTATAAGGGAAATAAAGCGCTCTCAACGCTAGGCAGGGGATCACAGCGCTCCCCAGCGCTGAAGGACAAAATAAAGCGCTCCCAGGCGCTATAAGCGAGTAGAGCTTCAGCAAAGTTCTTCTAGGCCGGCAGGGGGGCAAGGCTGGGCCCAGAGCCAGCTCATTGGGCCTCCAGGCAGGGAGGCAGTCCAAGTGGCGGTCCTCCTGGCGCCCAGCAGGAGCAGCCCCCCTCAGCAAAAGGGATCCTGGAAGAGAACAGATTGTAAGGGGACACAGCCCCTTTTTATACATTAAAATCATTTGTCCGGCTTCAGGGTGAGGGGAAAAACCAGTCACAGCTCGTTTGTGAGCACTCTTGATGTGCTCAGCCCCTCACTCTATTCACTGGCAGGGCTAGGGTCGTTAGATGCACCACAGGGGGCGGAGCCAGCATTGTGTGGGGAAAGCCCAGCCCTATTCAGGACCCAGGTGTACCACTCCCTCACATCAGCATGCTAATCTCAGCACTCACCACCGGGCAGACCCATCAAGACTCATGGAGCCTGGCACCCCAGCCAGCTCCAGCCAATTACACGCCAGCATATTCACTGCACAGACAGGCACACTTCTAGAAGTGGCACTTCCATACTAGACACATACACGTCGCATGCATCATTGTGCAGCATTCAATCACACGAGTCCGCACATAACAGACTCGAGCCTGCACACCCCACGCATCAGGAACTACCAGGGACACATACATTCCCCAAGCATTCCTATGGGAGGGCAGGCCTATCTCACCACATGCACTCAGAGTGCGCACTCACTTTCCACTGGGACACAGTGAAAGTGCGCAGAAACCAAAAATCAATACTACTGGGTCACCATTAAAAGCAAAAAGTTTAGGGGTGAACCTGCCAGAAGGGCCAAGTCCAACACACACCCATACACACAACCACACACACACACACAACCAACACCCACAACCACAAACACACACACAACTGCACCCACCACACACACACAACCACACCCACACAACCACACCCACACACAACCAAACACAACAGCACACACACAACCACAAGCACACACACACACAATCACACGCAAAACCGCACACACCCAACCACAACCCCACAACCACAAACACACACAACCACACACACAACCGCACCCACCACACCCACACAACCTCACCCACACACACACACACAACCAAACACAACAGCACCCACACAACCACACAAACACAAGCACACACACAACCACAAGCACACACAATCACACGCAAAACCGCACACACCCAACCACAACCACACACACACAGAACCACACACACACCACACATAACCACACACAACCACACACAACCACACACACACACAACCACACCCAAACACACACACACAACCACGCACACAAACAACCACACACACCCACACACATAACCACAACCACACACATAACCACACCCAACCCCACACACAACCATGCAACAACCACACCCAACCAAACACAACCACACCCAACCACACACACACACACACACACACACAACCACAGGCACAAACACCCACAACCACATGAACAAACACACTTAAGCACACACACACAACCACAAACACACAACCACAAGCACACACACAACCACAACCACACAACCACAACACACAACCACACACACAACCACACACACCCCCACACTCACACCCACATAACCACACACAACCACACACACAACTAACCACAACCATACACACAACCACAAACACAGCCACACACACACAACCACAAACACACAACCACGCGCACACACACACACCCACAACCAGGCACACACACCCACACAACCACACACACAGCCATAACCACACACACACAATCACACACACAACCACACCCACCACACCAACAACCACACACACACACACACACACAACCACACACAACTACACACACACAACCACACACACACAACTACAAGCACAACACACACAACCACGTACACACAACCACACCCACAACCACACAACCACACACACACCCAACCACACCCAACCACACACAACCACAAACACTACACACAACCACAAACACAACCACACACACACACACTACCACACATACAACCAGACACACACAACCACACACACACAACCACACACAACCACTACCACACACACACACACCACACACCACACACAACCTACCACACACACAAAACCACACATACACCCACACAACCACAAACACAACACACACACCACACACCCAACCACAAATAAAACCACACACACAATTACACACAAAACCATACACACAACCACACAAACAACCACTCTCACACAAAACCCCACACCACACACACACAACCAACCACACACACAAGCCCCCATAGGACATCAGCTGAGATCAGACCCTCAAAGTTATAAGCATTTGGGTTGCTTTCATCGAGAGGATACTCATACAATAGTATGGAGGTTATATGAGGACAAAATAAAAAAAATCCAAAAGGTATATCATATGACACCAAGGAAGGTATTCAGGGGTAAAACATGGTAATGTTCAGAAGGAATGACAAGGTGAGGACATAAAGAACCTGTTATATCCACTTTAAGGCTTACATTCACTGTTCTTAAACAAAATGCAATGCAGTGTGTAATTGTCATATTCTGAGTTGTTATAACCTCAAACGAGTGTTATTTAGTGCCGGAAAAGAAAAAAATGCAAGAGAATAATGAGCTACTCTGGATCAATGAATACACTTGATCTAGCTCTGTGAACAGGGCAGGATTAAGAAGGAGGGGCTGCTCCTTAAAATTCCACACATGCTGACGCAGGGAGCATAAGTGGAGTGTATTAGCAGCAAACAGTTATACAAATATGGATGCAATTAGACAGTATGTAAACATGGAAGACTGTAATTACATCAAACTGCTTTTTAGGTTTTGCTTGGCAATGCGTACGAAGTACGCATGCGCTAGCAAAATCTTATGTCTTACAGTGGGGAACAGGGACTCGCCCCCTACTCCCATTGGCTAGCTCCATAAATGGAGGCTAGCCATTGGGAGCCGGATCTGTCCGTCAAGGCCGGACCAGATTCGGGGGCGATCCCGAGAATTTTTCCCTTTTGGCCACGTCATGCGGCGGTGGGCGGGGCTTTTTTTTGGGCTCGTCGAGGTTTGTTTATGCCATTTGGCGGCCGACCGCCGGCCGAGGAAGAGGTTTTGCCCTAAAACCGTGTAAGAATGCCGTTTTAATTACCCCATCTACCGTCTTGCCGCCATCGAAGAGTGCCCAGCAGAGGAAAGCCGGCCCCTGCCGGGGCAGGGAAAGTCGGAACATGTCGGACGGAGGCCGAGGTTGAGAGAGGCAGGCATGACCCCCAGCTCCCCAGCCAGCATGTGAAGGAGAAGGCCACCGGCAGCCGGCGCCGAACGCAGCGATAAGGTACGGTCTCCAAGAGCGAGATGGGGCGGCGTGGCATGCCACTTTCTCCTAGAACTGTGTGGGAGAGTGAGGTTATGGTGCGGAAATAGTTACAGCTATTCCTTAATAGCTAGAGGCTACTTAAATGTCGCTGCCGCCATTGGTATTCTAAGAGGACCCCTGAAAGGCCTCTGTACACAAGTAGGTTCGAGGCAATTCGGAATTATTGTGGCCAGGAAGATCTGTGATGAGATTTGATCCTAAGCGTGTCTGTAAGCAGCAGAGTTCACCGGGCCCGCCACGGCACTCCTCCCCCCAGCCTCCAATGATCTGCCTTTATGTTCTTGGCAGGGCTCCAGCGTTTGCAAATATTGATAGCCAGCTTGAAGTTTTAATTTAATTGCTTCCCTGGTGCAGGACAGAATATCCCTGGTGTTTTAAGAATGTCTTATTTTCCGGGATCGTGTCACTCTGACGCTACTGAATGCAACAGATAACGGACTAGGAAAGCATGAAATAGAATAATGCTTGTAAATATGTTCTGTTAATTCGCGACACTGGTGTATAAAACACGGAGATTTAATTTCTCGGAAGCTCGTGCTCTTTCATTTAAGTGTCGCTTATTTCTCTTACGGTGACTCAGATTTCCTGTTCTAGTTGGGAGATATCTCACAGACTTACTTTAGTGAGCGCATAAGGTGGTTATGTGAGGCAAATTTTCAAGAAGTGCTTGAATTGTAAACGAGTGCCTCGGCGTTATCAAATCTGTGTGACAACATCTTCCTCTAGCCAGCTGACCTGGCATTCAAGTAAACATCAAAAGAGGGACCAAGCCAGGCAGATAAACATTTAACAAAGAAAATTCTTTAATTTTCCCCCTTCTCATTGAGGCCATTAAATTCCTGTCGGGAACAAGAAAAGCGAAGTTAATGGTAACTGTGTCACACAGCGGTCTTGTGCGCAGATTCCAACTGCCCCACTCATGTCATTGCATGCAAATATCCTTCATTGTCCCTTTCGTCCCTCGCAAAGGCCAGATGAGGTTGGTTTCTCTCTTGGCCTCTTTCCCGTAGTTGTGCAAGCAGCAAGTGTTGCACTGCACCACAGTTGTTCCCTCTGAATAAACTATTCACAGCCTCGCATGCCTAAGAACCCCACTGCAGTGCAGGTGGCTAAGGCGGAAGAATGTGTGCTTAGGCATTCACTGAAACGGCACCTTGCAAAGCCATAAACGACAACAGAGCATGCAAAGAATCAACTAGCTTGGTTTTGGTCGTCAGGGAGTGCACGTGATGAAAGGTAGAAATAGATTGTTTCTACACGTGATGAAAGGTGACCAAGGGGTAGAAGTTATAGCCTTGCGTGCAGCGCTCCGAGCTTTAGAAACGCAAGGCCAATGCTTGACTCTCGGCTCCAGGGGCAGAGTCGGCGCAACATCCGGTGATTCTGAGTGCATCGCAATCTCTCCCTGCCTACAAAAGATTAAAGTGCCCTGTGGAAAAAAGGTGGTTTTAGTGCGCTGCCTGATATAAATAAGCCTTTCATCTGACCTAAATAGAGCATGCTCAGAGACGGAAATTAACGCATTTCCGTTCGTTGGTTTCTATTGTATTACTTCTATGATGATACTTTGTGAATGTTTGTGCCTTGAATGACAGTTTGGGGTTTCCTATAGCTTAAGCGGGAATAGGAGGGGCACGAGGACAGAAGGCAGAATTTTAAAAACCGCTATAGCGTGAAAGATGTGCGATTCGGAAGCAGATGAGGAGGCAGTTGTTAGTACCCGTTTCCCACTATAGAGCGCAGACAAAGGGAAAAAATGCACAGATGCCACCGACACCCTAAAGAAAAAATATGGTCAAATCACTATCCCCAGTGCCTAACGTAGAAGGCCCCCAGCATGCAACACAACCGGGGCTCATGTAAAGCGCTACGGAATCTTGAGGCCTAGTAAATAACGAAAGTGACATTCCCATCAGTTGAGACCGAACACGCCCTGGCTTCACGCATGCTGCTGCTCAGCTCAGGGCCGGCTCTGGGGGGGACCGACCGCACCGGGTACTGATCTGTCATGGGGGTGCCTGTTCTGCCACTATATATGGGAACAAAAGGCCCTGCTGCCACTTCCATATCCAGAAATTTGTGGGGAACAATGTTCAGGGAACAGTGATTAACATTACGCCTGTCTAGAGCAGAGGCTTGTCTAATAAAGACTTTGACTCTGGAAGTTTCTATTCGTGGTATGCAGCACTGAGGGTTAAGATGCCTGCTGCAAAGAACAGGTAACATGCAGACAGATCCGTCTTCATGTTAGTAGCGATTAACAAGCAACGAACTGCGTGCCCCCTCGCATTACACTTTGGATTCAGAGTTTGGGGCTCCGCCAGAACAAGCACCCTTACTAGGGCAGCTTTAAATGATGGGGGAGCAACTCAATGTATTGACAAGGGCCTGACAATGCCATTTATTTATGTTAAAAAACATAAATAAAAATAATGTCGAGCTATGCCAATAGCTCTAACTTTAACAAAGGCAAAACCATTGCATTGTAAATGCTTGTTTGCTTTTATTCTTAGGCAACCGTCTGCCCTATTGCTCAGAGCTTCAGCTCATTAGGGAGCACTGAAATGGGAGTACTGCAAAAACAGCTCTAGGGAATTTGTGGAAAAAGATAAAGTAATCATGTACTGTGCCCTGGGGACTTAAACAAATAGAATATTTTCTTACCTGTCGGTGAAGTTTGGAAGCTTGGAGACTTTCTGGATTCACTATGCTGTGCATTATTCCGCCATCTAGTGGTTGGATCCGGAATTGTAGTCTTTTTTTTCCGTGGCCCAGGTGGGCATTGACATCCCACCATTTGGTGTCCTTCGTGACGTCGACATGCTTCCTGTGGAAGCTCCCACCTTTGGTCGCCATCTTCGAATCCTTTTTTCTTTTCTTTGTGTTATTTTTTCTTTTCTCTTACTTTTTAAGCCTTCCTCCTTTCTCATCTTTCTGGCGGAGGTGGGTGGGTTCGCTAGTGAATCCAGAAAGTCTTCAAGCTGCAAAACTACAACAACAGGTAAGAAACTATACGTTTTGCAGCATGAATCTTTCTGGATTCACTATGCTGTGCATAGACTTTGCAGCGGTGTGTCCTTATTGTGGCGGTTGGGTGGAAAATGAGCACTGGTTACTGAAAATGTGTTGTAAGAACCTCTGTCCCACTTGCGCTTCTCTTTGTTTATTTGGATATCCACACAGTAGTGTGTCGTGGATATAAAATGATGGATAGTCATGTAGGTTTCTC
Organism: Lissotriton helveticus; assembly: GCF_964261635.1. Classification (NCBI taxonomy): domain Eukaryota; kingdom Metazoa; phylum Chordata; class Amphibia; order Caudata; family Salamandridae; genus Lissotriton; species Lissotriton helveticus. The sequence goes on from NC_136065.1 coordinate 1,783,789,470, forward strand.
GATGTTCCTTTATTCATATAAGTTGGTAATAAGATGTAATGAAGATAACCCCACCAGGAACAGGATGGTCACTGCTCAGCCCACTCTCTTCAACTGTCAATCCACATACACACCAGGCACACTAACATTCTACTCACTCTGTCATCCAGCATTCAACATTCTACACAGACATCACATTCATACTGACTGAGCAGCTACAAGGAGATAATCCAATGTACAACATAGTGCTTAGTGAACGCGTGCACTGAAGACCATGTTGCAGCATGGCAAATGTCTTGAATTGGTGTGTTAGCTAGAAACACAATTGTAGCTTCTTTCTTCCTTGTTGAGTGAGCATGAGCTGCTCCATGTGACTGTTGCCCAGCTTGTTTGTGGCATAGTTGAATGGTTTGTTCAATCCATCGTGCAATGGTATTCTTGGTGACAGGTCCTCCCAAAAAACTGCTTGAGAAGGAAACAAAGAGTTGATTTGACTTTCTGCACTCCTTTGGCCTTTCTATGTAGTGCATCACCGCCCTTCTGGCGTCCAGTGTGTGCAGCGCTCTCTCTGTGCTTGTGGTTGGCTTTTGTAGAAAACTAGGTATTTGGTTGTTTGGTTGATGTGGAACAGAGACACCACCTTTGGCATGAAGTGTGGGTCTGTTCTCATAACAATCCTGTCATTGTGAATCTGTAGGTTCGGCCTCTTGTAGTGTTAGCGCCTGCAACTCACTTACTCTACGTAGTGATGTGATAGCTACTAAGAAGGCCGTCTTTAGTGTGAGCATGTGCAGTGTAATTTTGTGCATGGGCTCGAATGGTGCCTTCATTAATTGGGTCAGCATTACGCTGAGGTTCCATGCTGGTGCTGGCATTCTGTTTGGAGGTGCGATTCACTTCGCCGCTTCTAGGAATCTTTTTACGACTTGGGAGGAGAAGAAGCTTTTTCCCATCTCTCCTCTAGTGTAAGCCACAATCGTTGCTAAGTGTACCCTTAGGGACGTGTAGCTTAGTTTGCTTTGCAGTAGATGTGTTAAGTATTTTAGCACTGTTGACTCCCTTGTGATCTTTGTTTGCAGTTTCTCTTTAATGCACCATTCTGAGAATCTCTTGCACTTTGCTAAGTAGCATTTCCTTGTGGTAGGCCTTCTTGCCTCCATGCGCACTGCCATTGTGCTCGCCGGTAGCTTGAGATGTGCAAACTCCAGGGCTTTAGGAGCCATGCCGCCAGGCTGAGGCTCTCTGGCTCTGGGTGTAGCACCCTTCTGTTCTGCATTAACAGGTCCCTTCTCTTTGGGAATTTGTGTGCTGGTGCTTGCGCCATCCCCACAATTTGCGAGAACCATGACTGTCTGGCCCACTGAGGTGCTATTAGTATCAGTGACATGTTGCTGATCCTGCATTTGCTTAGTACCCTGTGTATCAGTGGGATCGGGGGAAATGCGTATGCAAATGTCTTTAACCAACTTATCCATAGCGCATGCCCTTGTGACCGGTTGTCTGGATGTGAAGTGTTGGCATTTTGCATTTTGGTGTGTTGCAAATAGGTCTATTTGCGGTGTACCCCACTTCCGGAATACCTTCTGTAATTCCTGTTGGTTGATCTCCCATTCTTGTGATGCTGACGACTGCCTGCTGAGTTTGTCTGCCTCCATGTTGTCTTTCCCTGGGAGATGTATTGCTAGTAGGTCTATCTTTAGTGGGATGGCCCATGTCCATATTTCAGTTGCTAGCATCAATAGCGCTACAGACTGTGTTCCTCCCTGCTTGTTGATGTAGAACATGGTTGTGGTGTTGTCTGTCTGGATTAACACTCTGTTTCCGTACAGCTGCTTCTGAAAAGCTTTCAGGGCTAGGAACACTGTTTTTAGTTCCAGGTAATTGATGTGCTTGACCGCATCATGTTGCGACCACAGCCATCTCACCTTGAGCTTGTGCATTTGCGCGCCCCAACCCTGCTGGGATGCGTCCGTTGTGATGGTCACCGTTGGATTGGTTGTGTGAATGGTTTCTCCCGTGATACGTTTTGTTTGTTCCACCACTCTATTTCCTGATGCACTGCGTGTGTGACAACCACTAGATCTTTCCAACTCCTGGTTGTCTGTGACCATTGCTGTTGTATCCATTCCTGGAATGGCCTCATGTGAAGTCGAATATTTTGGACTAGGTGAATGCAAGACGCCATCCTTCACATTAGCCAGCTCACCGTCCTCACTGTCAGAACTTGCCCCTTGCGGTAATGACATGTTTTCTTCAGTATCGCCAACGTTCTCTTCCTGCTGAGGAACACTTTGGTCTGTATACTGTTAATCTCTGCCCCATAGAATATCTTGATTTGCTCTGGCTCTGTTGACGATTTCTCACAATGAATCGAGAAACTCAGCCACTTCAGTGTTAGTATGGCCCGCTGGATGTGTAGTTTGCATTCATCGTACGTACTTGCCTTTACGAGCCAGTCGTCTAGGTAGGGGTATACGTGTATCCCTTGCCTTCGTAGGTGTGCTGCGACAGCTGCTAGGCATTTTGTAAACACCCTTGGTGCGGATTTCAGGCCGAATGCCAGTACTGTGAACTGGTAGTGGCTTTGGTTGATCACAAACCTTAGTAGTAGCTTGTGTTTGTGGTTGATGGGGATGCGCAAGTATGCGTCCTTTAAATCTATGGTAGCCATGAAGTTTCCTTGCAGTATTTGTGGTATTACCGCCTGTAGTGAGGCCATCTTGAATCTTTGAGTCCTTATGAATTTGTTTAGGAACCTTAGATCTAGGATAGGTCTTAGTGTTCCATCCACTTTTGGAACCAGGAAGTAGGTTGAGTAAACCTCCTTGTTCCTTTGGTTTTGCGGTACCACTTCTATTGCCTCCTTCCTGAGCAATTCTTGCGCCTCTAACTGCAAGAGCGAGAGCTCCTTTGCTGAGTGTGCCTTACTTCTTGGTTTTCTGTTTGGAGGATGTCTTTCCAACTCTATACAGTATCCATATTGTATGGTGTTTAGTATCCATTTGTCCGATGTGACCTTCCTCTATTCCTGGATAAAGTCTCTTATTCTTCCCCCTACTGGTGTTAAATGTTTGAGGTACTGTTTGTCGTTGAATGTTTGGCTGCATTTTTTCTTTTTGTCTTTCCGCCCCCTCCCCCGAGGTGTTGCTAGGGTGGGGGCCTGATGCATAGCGGAGTCACTTGGTTGAGGGCTGTTGTCCTACCCTTCGTGTTTGTTCTCGTCCGTTTCCGCATCCTCGAAAGGACTGTCCCCGGGGTTGGTACTGCCCGTTTTGCTGCTGCTGCTGGCCTTGGTTGTTCCCTTGTTGGAACGTTTGGTGCGATGTGGTCGGCACGTTGCCTCCACTTCTATACCCTGGCCTCCTTGTGGGAGTACCTCTTCTCATCCCCCTGAACTGCAGTGCGCCCATGGACCTTGCCGTTTCGTTGTCCTTCTTGAGCTGTGTCAACCTGTTGTACACTGGTGAGCCGAACAGTTGCTCTCCATTAAATGCTGTATTTAAGATGTTACTTTGTACCTCTGGTTTGAATCCCGAAATCCTCAGCCATGCGTGTCTTCTCTCGGTCACCCCTATCATCATTAGCCTGCTTTATGTTTCTGCAGCATCCAGAGCCGATTTTAGGCATGTGTTCGCCAAGTTCTTTCCTTCTTCTACCAGGTGAGCAACTCTTTGTTGGTAATGATCTGGTAGATGCTTCAGGAGCTGCCCCACTTCATCCCAGTGTTGGTATGCCTGCCTGTTGAGCAGGGCACTGGAATTTGCAATGCGCCACTGTATTGCCGCATTTCTCTCCACCTTTCTCCCTGTGAGATCCATCTTTCTGCTCTCCTTGTCTGGAGGTGGTCCGGCATTTGTGGGGACATTAGCCCTTTTCCTAGCCGTTGCTGCAATTTTGGGGTCGGCTGGCACTGACCCCTAGATGTATGCAGGGTCCTTTGAAGAATGTTTGTACTTCTTCTCGGTTCTAGGTGTCACAGCCTTGCATGCTGCTGGATCCTGAAAGGCCTCTCTTCCCTGGTCCACCACAAAAGGGAGCATGGGCAGGAATTGGCTCCTGGTCTGATGAGGCAGTAATTTCCAGGAGGAAACATGCCTTGTGCTTCTCCTCCTCCATTTTCACTCCATACGTCTGTGCAGCCTTCTGCACGACTATGTTGCAGACCCCTATGTCTTCTGGCGATTCGGCTTAGAGATCTTGCCATTCCACGTCTTGTGCCTCCGAGGATTGCAAATCTTCGTCGCCTTCTCTCTCGAAATAGTAATCCTCTTCGCCCAGTTCCTCGACTGGTTGGCGTTTTCGGCAGGTCCGGGTCTACGTCGTCCCTTTCAACCTCGACCAAGGGTTTCGGCGGGATGCTGTATTGACTCACCTTCTCGTCGAAGTCCTTCTTCTGCTGTAGGATGCTCGCGATTTCGGCCTCAAGCCTCCTCCTCTTCCTCTCCATCTCGGTGGCATGTTCGGCATTGAGGGTTGGAGCGCTTCCCTTCGAGGACGTCGACCCATTCCTCGACGCCGAGGTGTCCTTCTCGAGGGCAACCTTTGACGTCCTTTCAAGGGTTTTCGCCGATTGAGAGTCCTTTTCGAAGGATCCGCTCTGCTGGCTGTCCCTGGAGACTGTTGCTTTCGTCTAATGTTTCAGCGGGAGAGCTCCCTTCAAGGACTTAGCTTCACTTCTACGAGTGTCGCTTGGGGCTTTTGCTTCACTCTTTCGAGTGTCGCTTGGATGTTTAGGGGTTGGCGACTCCCTTACCTCCTTCGACGTCCTCCTATGGACCTCGACAACCGTGCAGTCCTCCGGTCCTTCTGCGATGTTGTCCTCTTCTCCAATGGAGAGCCCCAAGTCTCGTAGCGATGGAGGTGGCCCCTGCATGTTGTGGTTCGCCCTACCCTGCCTCTCCCTTACTCTGAGGGTCTTGGATGTAAAAGCCAAGCACGCGTTGGTCTTCGCTGCTGTGGTCGAGCAACAGGCAGAGGTTGCAGACTGGGTGCTGATCCTTCTGGGCGTACTTGTGGTGGCAATTGGTGCAAAACTTTAACAGTGTTTTGTCCATGCCCGCGCTCAAGGAGCCTCCAGCGAGCGCATTCTCCATCGAACGTCGATGTTTTGTTCTTTAAACGTCTCCCTCGTCGCTCAGGGTACCTGATCTGTAGTCCGGTGTAGTTGAAAACTTGATTCTTCATCAAATATCTTCGATTTTGCTTGAATTCCTCTTCCAAAACTCTGGAACTCCTCTGTAATGATCCAGACCCAACGGCGGAAAAAACAATCTGAAGACGGAGAAAAAAGGTGGGAGCTTCCGCAAGAAGCGGGTCGACGTCACGAAGGACACCAAATAGTGGGATGTCGGAGCCCACCAGGGCCACAAAAAAAAAAAAATACTACAATTCCAGACCCAACCACTAGATGGCGGAATAACACACAGCATACTAACTCCAGAAAGATTCACGCTGCAAAAATTAATATACCTAGTGTCCGCAGTGTATTGGCATACTAAGAAAGTGTAGGTCTACACACCAACCAGAGTATAAGGCTGGAAGGGGAAAACCAAGGGCAAAACAGAGGGAGGACCACACTTAAAGAAACTATGCTTTCTGTGTTACTGTAACTGATGGGCTAAGTAACACAAAAACAGAATCCCTTATCCTATCAATGTAAATGTCAAATATCAATGAATTATGGGTTCTTCTACACACACTTTACAACTAAGCAGCCCACAGACAAGCATGATCCATGTTAGAGGGGTCACTGTCAGCGGCTTATTTATGAAAAGGCCGTCTGAACAACAAGATCCTATAACTGTGTCTAAAGCAACTTTTGAATGTCCCACCACAAGCATCAAAGCAGAAGTGGACCTTCTTTTTCTCCTCTTACAGTGAAAGAAGTGAAATACCTTATCACAACACCATTTAAATATATTTTTTACTATAGACCCAGCAGGATAAGCTCTATGGGCTTTTATGTACAGAGCTATTTTATGGCTGAAAAGGCTCCTATACGCAAAATCAGAATCTATGCGACTGTGAACACCCAAATTGTGATTTGGTAACATTACTTCTTCCTCTTGGTAAATGTTGAGAAAAACATTTTTAGGAGTAAGCAATGGTCCCCTAAAAAAAAGTTTGTGAAAATTTTAATTTTCAAAACAATACATCCCATGTTCCTTTAAGCAAAAAGGGCTCAATTTTGAGAAAAAATGATTAATTTACAGGCCACCATTTCTGTGATTCCTTTAAAAAAAAAAAAAAAAACAGTGTGTCACAATTAGTGTGATCTACTGCATTAATATTCACGAGGCAGGTCAAATTGCAACCCACTATGATTCAGTATTTTGTGCAAACTATACTATAGTAATGATATGTATTAGTACACAGGTTGGTTTACAAAGTACCAATGCATTTGGTAAAGGTGGGTGCACAAATTGTGAACACGTATACTGAATGCATTTGTTGTATGAAAGGCACTATTTTGGAACGTGAAATGGGAGACCAGGAGGATGTGGACTGGGAGCCAATGTTAATGCCCCCCTGCACGGGAGATGGCCAATAGGGCTTGCTTCCGCTTAGTACAGTTATAGAACCTGCACAGAGTTTACATAGCACAAGACAGGTTACAGAAGATCAGTAAGATACCACTGTCTATGCCGCAAAGTGTGCATTGGGTCATTTTACCACATACTATGGGAATATTTGAATATTCAGAAATACTGGTCAATTACACTGAAGTTAAGAGACATATTAGAGAAGGAGATTCTGCTTAACCCCCCAATTTGTTCTTTTGGGAGTGCTGGAGGATGTAAATGAGTAACTTACCTGTAACTTCAGTTATGCAGTACTGGTATCTTTCATAGATTCAGATGCTTGAATCATCCCTGCCGTCGAGGTGTGAGTCTCACGGTAATTTTTTATAATAGCAGTAAGTCATTTTACCAAAGCCTATCATGCATTGAGCAGTCACGTATCCTTTTGTAAAAAGAACCAAAGTTAAAACAAAACCAATCAGACATCAGAACCCTTTAGAACACTCCACAGAGAGGAAAGCCCCTCAGATTTTCGAGCACAAGTCACAAGAGTATTAGTAATAATTAAGGGAAGCCTCTCCGGGGAGGAGGGTGGAAGGCATGTGAATCTATGAAAGATACCAATACTGGATAACTGAAGTTACAGGTAAGTAACTTGCTTTCTTATCCAGTATTGGATCTTTTATAGATTCACATGCTTGAATCAGAATAGCAAACTTTGAGGATGGTGGCCACTCATTTAGAGTATATATGCCTGTACCAAATTTATCAAATAAATATGCAAAGCACAGCAATAACATGTGAACATAATGCAACTGAAATAAAATGAAGCCAACACCTCCAAAATAGAAGCTTACCTTATTGACAAAGGTTGCAAACACTTGCTTATCCTACCGCTGCACCCGTATGTGTAGCCAAATCTATGCAGTAATGTCGCGCAAATGTATGCACACTCCTCCATTTTGATGCGCCGCATATTTATTCCATTGGCACTCCTGCAAACAAAGATGCTGAGGATGATACTGTCCTCATGGAATGATCTTTATGCTTGATAGTAAGTGGCTTGACAGCTTTAGTATGGTAGAATTGAATGGTGACCAAAATTCACCTGGCAATAGTTGCTTTGGTCGCTGATGCACCGGATCTTTGGAAACTATGGGAGACGAAAAGCTGATCAGATTTTCGGATTTGCTTAGTAGGTTGCAAATAAAACTTGAGACATCAATTGATATCTAAAGTACGAGAGCTGTTTCAGCCGGAGAAGTTGGGTTTGAAATAATATTTCTAAGAATAACCGGTTCATTCAGGTGGAAAGTAGAAGGCATCTCAGGAATAAATGCTGGGTTTGTTCTAAGCAGGACATAGTCATTAGTGAAATGAAGATAGGGTTCCTTAATCGTAAACGCTTGTATTTTGCTGACCCTCCTGGCGGATGTAAGAGCCAATAGTAATGCTACTTTCCAAGAAATAAACTTGAGCTCAGCCCTGTGTATAGGCGCAAAAGTTGACTTCATATGTTGTACAAGAACAATATTAAGGCTTCAATCAGGAGAAGGAGCTCGAATAGAAGGAAAACCCCTAAACAGTCCTTTCATTAATTGTTTCACCAGTTGCAATGAACAAAGAGAAGGACCGCTGGAGAAAGGTCTTCCCCTGGAGGAAGGTCTGTAACTGGAAATGGCAGCAAGATGTACCTTAATAGAGGTATACATGAGTCCCGATTTAGCCAGGGAAAGAAGGTAGGGCAACATTTTCTCAGGAGGAGAATCAAACAGATGTATATTATTATGAAGGCACCATGAACTGTAGCGTTTCTATTTTAACCTGTAGGTGTTAATAGCAGACACTGCTCTTGCTCTATACAGAATGTCCTTACAATCCTGTGGCAGATCTAGATCATTGAAATCATTGAACTCAGAAGCCATGCATGCAGTTGGAGGGATGCAGGATAAGGATGAATAATCTGACCTTTGCTCATTATCAGCAGCGATGATGTTATTGGAAGGCGATAAGGTCTGCATTCTGGGAGCAGGAGAACCAATGCTGGCGCGGCAGAGCGGGCAATGAGAATCAGACGGCATGGCTCTTTTCATTTTCATTAGGAGCCTCGCTATTAGAGAGTATGGTGGAAAACCGTACGCGAAGATACCATCTTATTAGAAACGCATTTCCCCATGCCCCTCTTTCTGGTTCCAGAGGGCAAAGAACCAGCATTTACGGTTAATTCTGAAGGCGAAGAAATCCAAGTTGGGTTTGCCCCACTTCTGGAAGATGAAGTCGAGAATCGCCTGGTTCAGTTCCCACTCATGGCAGTAGTTAGAGGTCCTGTTTCGAATATCTGCTAGACTGTTGCTCACACCTGGGAAATGTTCCCCTTTGATGGAGAAGTAGTGCGAAGGAATCCATTTCCAAATTTCCTGCACTTCTAGACATAGAATGTGGGAACGTGTACCTCCCTGTTTGTTGAGGTAATGCATGCATGTAGTATTGTTCGTTCGTATAAGAACTGAAGAGCCCTGTATCCTTGGGAGAAAAGCCTGTAGGGCTAGGAAAGTGGCCCAAAACTCCAGAAAGTTGATGAGCATCTTGGCAAGCAATTTGGACCACTTGCCTCTTATCCTTGGGAGAAAAGCCCGTAGGGCTAGGAAAGTGGCCCAAAACTCCAGAAAGTTGATGAGCATCTTGGCAAGCAATTTGGACCACTTGCCTCTTATTCGAAGATCCAGAAGATGGGCCTCCAGCCCTCTAGAGAGGACTCTGTGGTAAGGATGAAATCTGATAGCAAGGAATGGAAAGTTAGCACAGTCGAGAGATTCTTGGAGGATTGCCACTAAAGAATTGCTTTTTTTCATGTTTGGAGTTATCTGAATTCGGCCATCAAACGATCCGGTTACTTGGAGCCATTGCCTGAAGAGTGACCATGCGGAATTAATTTTTCTGCAGATACTTATTTAGATTTCTGAGATCCAGAAGGGGTCTGCATTCCCCTGACTTTTTCTTTATTAGAAAGAAGCAGGAATAAAAACCCTTTGCCCTCTGAGAACGAAGAACTTTATCTATGGACCCTTTTTGAAGCCGAATGCATGCTTCCTTCCTTAGCAAATGGAGATGAGATGGAAGCCATCTTAGAGGTGGATGAGAAGGTTGAACTATCACAAACTCTAGAGTATGGCCATATTTTATAATGTCTAGGACCCATTTGTCCTTGTAATTTGACTCCACTGATCGAAATGTAAAGAAACACGCGCTGGACTGATTTTTGTCATGGATGGAGTCATAGCAGGTGCCAGGGTGTTGTCTCTGTTTCCTAGTATTTTCTCTAGATCGGGTAGCTTGTTTTCTCCTGGGCTGTTGTCTGTAATATGCAGCAGACAGTGGTCCTCAATATAACTGTTGCTGCTGGTACCTGTAGCGGTAAGGTTGACATGATTGTGGTTGGTATGTGTAGTAAATTTCACTGAAAGAAGTAGGATCTTCTCACGTGCGCTCTGCGAAAGGGTGTTTTTCTGTATTGGAACGTCCCTAAAGATTTAGCGGTATCAGTAACCGCTTTACTAGCCTGTAAGGCCTCATCAATGTGCTTCCCAAAAGGTGCATTGTCATCAAACAGCATGGCCAGACTCTTGCTCTGCACCTCAGGGCGGAATGTGGTAGATTTTAGCCTCTTGCTTTTTATCGCCTGGTAAATATTCACGATATGATCCCACATTTGACCACATCTGATGGTCATATCGTCCTAAAATTGATAGGAATTGGCAGTGTGCACCGAAGCACCTGCAATAGTGGTAAACCTCTTCACAATATTATCCAGGCATCGCCCATCTTTACCAAAAGAAACAGTAATTGACACTGAAGACTTTTGGGACATACGTTGTGCAGCATGAGCAATTATTGAATCCGGCCACGGATGTCCCACTAAGCAGGCTGGCGCATCATCAAGAGCAGTATATTTTTTTTATCAACCCTGTGAAGGACTGCTGGAACTGAATATGGTGCTTTCATAATTTTAATGCCCTCCTCCCAAATGTGATCAGGAATAGGAATTGCACTGTTGGACCCGGCCTCGTGGCGTGGTCCCCCTCCTCTCGCATGGCGGGCCCTGGACGACATCGACCCCTGTCCTCCCCAATGAAGCTACCCTCTCCAGCCTTCAACGAGAGCTGCCACTCCTGGCGACCCCCGGCTCTCCCCCTCAGGAACACGGCGACTCCTACTCGCCCCACTCTGCTGGTCCGGCCCTACCCCGGGCCGCCATCTCAGGCCCCGACTCCATCTTGGGCCCTCCACGTCCGGACCACGTGGCCTCGGCCCGACCTCGGCCGCGGCCCCAGCGAAGCCCCGACATCGAGGCACCAAGATCCGACCAGGTGGTAAAGCGGCCACTTGACGGATCAAGGAGGAGGGGAGTTTCGATGGCCCTCCAGCCGTCCCCGGACGCCTGGTTTCGATCGCCCTCCGGCCTCCCTGGGTGCTGGCTCCACCCCCCTGCTGGGTGTCTGGACACTCTCATCCCGGCCCCTCCGACCCCAAGGCGCGAGGGTCCGGACATCAAAGGACTCCAGACCTATATCTGGGGCAGCTCTGGAATGGGTCAGGAGTTGTATCCTGGAGTCGAGAGCCCTGCTGATCGAATCGCGACTGACCCCGAGAAGACCTCGTTACTCTGAACTCTGAAACCATCTTCGGAGTCCTGCTGGCGCTGCCGCTGCCCAACCTCGCTGAAACCATCTTCGGAGCCCTGCTGGCGCTGCCGCGGCCCGACCTCGCTGAAACCATCTTCGGAGCCCTGCTGGCGCTGCCGCGGCCCGACCTCGCTGAAACCATCTTCGGAGCCCTGTTGTTGCTGCCGCGGCCCGACCTCGCTAAAACCATCTTCGGAGCCCTGTTGGCGCTGCCGCGGCCCGACCTCGCTGAAATCATCTTCGGAGCCCTGCTGGCGCTGCCGCGGCCCGACCTCGCTGAAACCATCTTCGAAGCCCTGCTGACGACGTCGCGGCTCGACCTTTTGGAACCCCCCAGCTCGAGGATTGAGAGCTGCGCGTAGGGTATTCCGGTGCCAGGTTGGTACTAAGACTGTCCCGCTACCCTATTCCCCCAATTACCGAGACATTAAGGATCCCTCGATCCGTTTGTATATATATTGCTGAGAGAACCTGCCTTGATTGCTAATAAAGTCTTTAAGTGTCCATCCTCTGGTGTGGTGTCCATTTGTAGTGGTGGGATTGCTCGGCTGTACGATTCTAGGAGAGGAGCCTCACCCAGGAGGCCTCTCGACGGCGCTCGGCCTACTCCAGAAGGAGAGGTGGGTCTCGGGGTGGTCAGTCAGACATCTTCTGCCTCCCCTGGGATCGCCTTTCTAACATGCACGTACTGTTTTCCTGGACTGATCTTTAAAATCATATAAAAAACAGTCAGACTGTTTTACAGGCATAGGCAGATGAAAACCATTTGCTGCTCTTTTCATCAAGGCATGGAAGAAGCCACCAATATCCCCATGTATAGTGTCAAAGGGACTGGAGGAGAAGGTGTAGAAATAAAAACATCTTCCCTTTCATCAATAACTGGTGGAGCATTTTGAATTTCACCTTCTTCTACCTCATCATCCGGAGGGACTGGTTCTTGTTGCTCAGGTATAGAAGCCTGTGATATCGGAGGAGGCATTACCAATGGTTGATAAACCGTAGCCAAAGGTGGAGATTTAGTTACTTGCGCTGATCCCGTTGCTATAGGGAAACGGGTATGATAGTCATGCAACATAGCTATCAAATCTTGTACCAATGCAAGAGGCATCTCTATCATTGGTTCTTGGCGTGCCATCATAAATTGTGATTTTTCCATAGATTAGTGTTATTGGGGCACATAATATTCGTCCTCCTCCTCCTGAAACTTGACATGGAGTTGTGAAGTACTGTGAGCAAGACTTAACAGCCCCTCATCATCAGATTCTTCTACAAGCTGACTAGGAGACAAAGGTGAAATATGAGAGGGATCATGAAAAAATACCTCGACAATGGTATAGTTGACAATAAAACAGGTGTTATTTGCAAGTTCTCTTTAATTGAGGCATCGACAAAGCCTTCGCCGATGGTGATGCAGGTACCGTCGACTTAGAGAAGACGGTGGTCAGCAACTATGTTTTAAGAGTCAGTGAAGTGGACGGAGCTGTCACCGTCGATGAAGTAGTCGTCGGAGTAGTCATTGTCGGAGGAGTCGTCAATGGTGGAGGCTTCGTCGACGGAGGATGTGTCAACAATGGCAGTGTAGTCGACTGTGTAGGCTCCGAAGAAGAGATTAGCACCGAAGATGTTTTACTTGGCAATGATGACGAAAAAACATCAGTTGGCTTATTCTTAGTCGACGAAGCCTTCGCCGACAATAGAATCGTCGTCGACGACTGATGAGAAACGAATTCCAACAGCGCTTTGAACATCAACGAGTTTTTTTTCGACATATTGAAAGCTAAATATCCTGAAAAATCCGACATATTGAAAGCTAAATATCCAAGATGAAGAGAAAAAACTGAGGAAAGCTAGGGGAGACTCCCTGTCACTACAACGTGCAGTAGAAAAACTGAGGGACTTGTCTCTCTGTGGAGTGTTCTAGAGGGTACTGATGTCTGATTGGTTGTGTTTTAACTTTGGTTCTTTTTACAAAAGGAAATGGATGGGCCAATACAGTGACTGCTCAATGCATGATAGCCTATGGTAAAAGTACTTACTGCTAATATAAAAATTATCGTGAGACTCTGACCTAGACGACGGGGATGATTCAAGCATGTGAATCTGTGAAAGATTCAATACTGGATAAATAGACCTGCTGCATAAGAAACTGCTGTTCTGTTCACTGGTTGTGGTTGTGGCGACCAGGGACATAGTGAAGATAAGGGGTGTTCAGGAGGTCCCAACTAAGGAACAGTGCACTGCAGGAATAGACACATGCATGACGGCTGAAAGGGTGGTATCTGCTGCTAGGGGAGGCCCCAGGAAACATGAGAAAATATGGTCCGATGGAAGGAATTCTATGGTCTAGAAGTAGAAGGTTCCCAGCTGTCACAAGAATGAACAACAAGCACTGTCCACTTAACTGTGGTAAGGAGAGCTTGAGGTTGATGATGGTGCTCCATTTCCGTCTCCCTCACCCCACTGCAATCACCTCCTGTAAACTGGAGGATAGTACTGTGCAAATATCTCTCTCCAATGTACCATGGCCTGAAAATATTATCTTTGTGCTTATATTGGTGTGATATGTGTATGCCTCTATTATTTGTTCATGCATAAAATGCTAATAAAAAAGAGTTGACAAAAAAACCCTATTTTGTGAACAGTGGGTTTTCACGAGATACTGACCATTCAACTCATGTCACCAAAGTAAAACTGGTTCACTGTGCACTTATATTGCAGAAAAAGGGTTCTATGACTTTATGTGGTTGAAAGTAAAACTTCCATGATGCCTACTCAATGAGGAGAATTATCAGCATTGGTTGGTTGCAATGCTTGTGCTCTCTTGGTAGTTTGAAACAAAAGTTGTTTATATTAATGTTATGTTAAATTACTCTTATAGCGCAGGGACCCAAAGGTGATAAGTACTAAAAATTACTTTTGCAGAAAAAAAGTAAAAGACCTTCTAATACTCAGACAACCTTTTGGCTGATCTACTTTTCAAGTGGAAACATAATTTTTTAATGCAAGTTAGAAAAGTAATTGCAGAGCCAATGAATGCATACAGTTTATACTAAAACGTTCCCCAGACGTTTTCTGAAGAATAAGTGTCTCCACCAGTAGCAAATAGATTTGGAGAAGGGCAAGAAAGGCAGGTCTGTGACATGGAATGTTTATAAGCAAAGGGCATTTGACTTTGGACTTTATGCAGATTGGCAACCACAACAATGCTCCTTGCGATAATCAGTGATGGAAGGTATGAGAAACATTTACTACCATCATCTGAAGAGGACAAGCCAAGTAGGGCTCCATGGAGGAGTCAGACATAATGACTTAAAATCACAACAAGTTTAACAGGAGTAGCATACAGTAAATGTCCAGTAATCCGTTGACAAGTTTTCCACTGGTTAAAGTCTTAGAGAAATATAGTTTGAACAGACTACAGATCTTCCACTCCACAAGGACTAGCACGTATTGTATGAATGGCCAAGCCAAATCATTAAAATTGCTTGCAATTAAGGTGTAGCAAGTGACCAATGTCTTCAATGTATAAGTACAATGCCAACTTGCAGAGTTTCTGACCAGTTATGCCAGGTGTATCACGAAGAATGTAAAAAAAACTATTGATGAGTTGCATCCTTGCTGACTCTGCATGTCAGTTCTCTCTGGGGCAACTGAAATGAGGGAAGCACCACAAACTGGCTACATTTCTCTGGATAAGGTTGAATACAACATCAGCCACTCCACATGATGTTGACGGATTCAGACTATTTAGCAGCAATAGTGTTGAAAGCCATAGATAAGACCAATGATTTTAGGGTTCCCGCACCCTATTCAGCCACAATCCACCTCATGTTGTCCAGTACGGTCATAACCAAAACAAGGCAGATAGGGATCAGGGATATTCTGCACTTCAATTACGTTTTGTTGTTGTATAATCACTGCTTATTATAAGACCTTAACAGGGAAGTGGAGCTCCAAATTAATTAATCTGGAGAGCGTTCTGTTGAATTGCTTTCATTATTAAAATATAACCAGTCTTTAAATCCCTTGGCATAATCTCTGTTTTATAAGGTGGTAAACACCAAAGAATTTTGGTTGTATATGTATTGTTTCATGTAATTTGAATGGGGGTAATAATTCAACAAAATTAAGAGCAATACTTCAATTGTTAATGGTAAACCAACCTCATGTGATTCTTCTTCAAGAGACGCATTTTAAAAGAGGTATGCCTCTACCTAAATGTCCAAAATGTATAAAACCAGCCTTTTTGTCCTTAGCAGATGCCTCCTTTAGGGGGTTACAATTCTTATCACCTGTCACTATCAAGGGGAAGCCCTTGAGATTATGAGTGATCCCCCAGCTAGATGGGTGATGGGGAATCTGAAATTGGGGGAGCAAACTATCCACCTAATCAGCTATTATGGCCCCATACATGATGAAACTCGAGCACAGGAAAAATGGTTGAATTTGTAATCTCTCTACAAAGAGCCATAATCATCGGAGGGGATTTCAATCTATTCAGAATCTAGATTTGAACTCCTCCAGAAAGAATAAATCCCAAAATAAACCGTTAACTGCCAGATACTTGAATACTATGATGAAGGACTTCGAGCTAGTTGATCCATGGCGATCTCTGCACCCCGCCAGTTAGGAATTCACTTGTTTTTCAAAAACATTTAACACAGCATCCAGAATTGATCTCTTTATAATTTTACATCAAGTGTGAAAAAGGGGAGTCTTGGATTATTCCTAATCCCTTTTCTGACCACTGGGTCCCAGTAGTTAAGATGAAGGCAAAAATCGGTCCAAGGGAGCGACCCAGATGGACATTAGACAAAACCCAACTAACAGGCTAGAGCTGGATTAAAAAATGCAGTCACTAGTTGAGGAGTTTGCCATTAGATATGTGGGATCGGCCTCACCTTTTGCGGTAGGATTCCTGTAAGGCTGATATCAGAGTGGAGGCAATTTCACATAAAAGCCAGAATCATTAAAGAGAAAAACGAACAAGCTAGACATCTGCAATATAATTTTGATGAGGCAAGTAATTCAATTTTTCTTTCTATTCCGAAACAGTTTACCAAGTAAAAGGCTTTTTCTGCGTCAATCATGATGATTGCAGCTTTCTTGTTCTTATATGAGAAAAAAATCGATAGCCTGAGTTAAGAAGTTTGTATTGTTGGTGAGCGATCTTTCTGGTAAAAAGCCACATTAGTCCTCTTGAACCAGACTTTGGGCGCCTAAAGTAATTCTTGTTGGCATTATTTTCATGAGAAATTTGTAGTTGTTATTTAAGAGACTAATGGGCCAATAAGATCCGAGTATATCTAGTGGCTTCCTCTTCTTTAAAAAGCGACCAGTGCCGGGGCAAAAGTCTTGGGGATATTGCAACCTGTCAAGATTGCATTGTATAAAGAAAGCAATAAATTATTTAACTGTGGCAACAAGATTTCATAGAATTCGATGGGTATTCCATCAATGCCACAGGCTTTGCCGCTAGGTGTACTTTTTATGACTGCACCAATCTCTATTTCAGAAATTGGTGCTACCAGTTGGGCTTTCTGAAAGGAAGTAAAATATAGTTAGAGTGATTCTATTAAAAAAATTATCAATTTCTTCTAGAGGTTTAGGTCTCGGAGCTGTATATAGTCTTTCATAATGTGGTAGAAAGACCTTATTGATCTCGTCGGCCTGGTGGACACTTTGACCTTTCTCAGCATCAAAGATGGATTTCACCGTGGCATTGTTTCAAGTTTTTTTTAGGGACTATGATAGAAATTTGCCAGCATGTTCACTTTCCTCATACCAATTTTGGAGGCAAGTTTTTTTAACTATTTCCTGATGTTCATAAAAGTTTCTTATATTTAATCTGGTCTGCTTTAGTTTCTAGCCAACTCGGGAGATGCGTTTCGGGGAGCAAAGGAATTGTTAGACACATTCAAAAGGATTGCGGGGCTCCGCATAAACTGGACCAAATCGTGCCTGTTCCCTGCCAGCCCTGGGAGAGTCGGTATGCAGTGTGTGGAAGGGGTTCCATGGGAGATCAGCTGCTTGCCGTATCTGGGGACACGGATCTACCACGACCCCGTGGATCTCCTGGAGGGTAATATAGGGCGGGAGGTGCGCAGCGTTAAGAGCTGCTTCGAATTCTGGGGAACACTCCCACTGTCTGTGGCAGGTAGGGTGGCACTTGTGAAGATGGTTACCTTACCCAAGATTCTTTATTTCTTCGGGACGCTCCCCATTTGGATCCCGCGTAAGATCTTTGTGCAGCTCAACGCCTTGATCAGTGGGTTTTTATGGGGCAACGGGAGGCGGAGAGTGGCACTTATCATTATGCAGCGGCCCAGGGCGAAGGGGGATTTTGCTCTACCGGACCTTGAGGCCTACTATCATGCAGCACAGCTTCAATGGTTTAAGACATGGGCGGCGAGGCGAATCGGGAATGCTGAGGATTTGTGTGGCCAGCACCCAAGTTTGACCCAGCTTTCTCGGGTGCTGCTACGGTTGCCTTTGAGGGATAGAACGATTCCCCCTGCTTTGCGAACAGTGAGACAGTGTTGGAAAAGCCTGTCTATACGGGCGCGGATACGAATCCAATACGCGCCTGAGATTCCGCTACAGATGTGTGAAGCACTGCCCTATGGGGGCGATTGGAGCAAGTTGCGCCACTGGGAAGACGCAGGGGTCATTACTATATTGGAGACTTGTTTGAGGATGGTAACCTCCTCCCCTTCGATGACCTCTTGGAGCGCCATGATCTCCCACGGGGGGGGGGACTTTCTCTTTCATGCTGCTTTGACAGCAGCCATTAGAATGCACTGGCGATAGGGGTTGGTGGAACCAAAGACGTTCCTGGCATGTCAGTATGTAGTGATAGCAGTGGGGACTATTAAGGCGGTTACATGTCTCTATAGGCGGATCTAGCATGACTTGCGACAGCCTCTGATAGCTTTACGCCTTAAATGGGAGGCAGACTTGGGGGAGGCCATCGAGGAGAAACCATGGGGAGAGATTCTAGAATGGGCTTGGAAGGGCACTAGGAACACGAGCTTTCAATTAATTCACTTCTATGTACTGCATAGGGCATACCTCACACCGGGAAAATTAACGAGTACTTTGAGGTATCGTCCGCTTGCCCAAGATGTAACCTGGAGGGAGAAGGGTTCCTTCACATGTTTTGGGAGAACCCACACTTGGGAGAATACTGGAGAGGGGTGACAGCTGGATTGGCAACAGTGACGGAGAGAGAGGTAGCATTGACGCCTGGCTGTTGCTTGTTGCATTGGTTCCCGCATACTGCTAAGACAAAGATTACTAGTAAATCCATCGACTTTGGGCTGGTATTGGCAAAGCGGGAGCTTACTATTCACTGGAAGTCAAAGAATGCCCCCAACCTGCTTAGATAGAATCGGGAACTAGTGAAATGGGCGGAGACTGAGGGGACCTGCTGTCTGCGAATGGCTACGCGTACTGGGAACGAAAAGTCAATGGAAATGGCGCAGGCATGGGTGGCACTGGTGGACTTGGTGAAGCACCCACTTGAGGACGCAGAAGACATACTGGGGTATATGGGTGCAGCACCAGGTGACTGAATCCAAAGGTTCCTTGCAAGCTCGGGCATAACGTGGGACCTGGGTGAGACTATTTGAGGGCTTCCCTCGACTCTCTCCACGATATTGACCCATGAGGTTCGGGATGTAGGGAACATGGACTACGCTGGATGCTTTAGGTGTGTCTGAACGGACATTTTAATGAGACAGTGGCATGCCTGAGGGGCTGGATGGGGGGGTGGGAGTTTCTTGGGGAGGAGGGATGAAGGTTGGCATTTGCATAAGGAGTCCTGCTGGGATGTCCATTATGAGGAGGTGCACTGTGATATTTACATAAGGCTAGGCATGGGGTGGGGAGCTGGAATGGCGGGGGGGAGCTCTTTTTGTCTACCTGATGGGAGGAATTGATACTGGATGGGGAAGGCGGACTTTCCGACAGTGAGCGGGGGGTATAACTACACTGGACTTTAATTGCACCATTTGATCATCTATCGCACCCTCCGGCTGTTTTTTCTATGATATCACCTTGAAAAACCAATAACAATCTATTAAAAAAGATCCTTAATAGCTGGCATTATATATCTTTATCTTTAATTGGAGGGGCTGCATTGATAAAAATTATGGTACTTCCATTATTTACTTTTGTTTTTTCAAATGTTCTTATCAAGATTCCATACACTTATCTTATTTCACAGAAACAGATCAATTAGTTCTGAAGTTTATTTTGGGAAGGAAGAAACCACGGACCAAGTTAACAACATTGCAATTATGACTGGAAGACGGTAGTCTAGGGCTTCCTCATATTCAAAAATATTTCAAAGCCGCCCTCTTGGATCGGTGTGGACATGCATTATCAGCACAGGATTATGGCCCCACTTTCTACCTACATCAAATGCTATTGGAAAAAAATATCGATCAAAATCTTTTATTAAAATCTCTAAGCTACCCAAACGTTACCTATAAAAGACACACAGCATAATCCATGATAGACTCAATCGATTAAAAGAGGAGTATCAATTTACAACTTTACACCAAGAAACTAAACTGCTACACTGTAAGGAACTAGGAGTTGAAATTGATGCAGAGACATTGAAGAGCTGGGAATCTATCAAGTAAAAGATTTTGTAATACAAGGAGAGGTAAAATCTTAGAACAAATTAGACAAGATAAAATAGAAGAAGGCTCAACCCTAATATATTCCTATCTTCAAGTTTCGAGCCTAATTAAAAAATTACGACTCCCGGAGGGTCCACTTCCTGAAGCGGTCACCTATGCATTGTATATAAAACAAATGGCAGGAATCGGGAACTAGTACCACATCTTGTAGCAACCTATGATCTCGTATGTCCTGAGCGCCTTACGAAAAATACAGAAGACCATGGGCTGTCGCATAGAGGCAAACCAATGGCAGGACTATAATAGATGGTCCACCAAGGCCATTCATGGTGTGAACTACAAACGAATGGCATTCTTCTCAAAATGGCAATTATACTATAGCCCCACTAAACTGCACAAATTGTTCCCAGAAACATCATCGGATTGTCCGAGATGTAATCATTCAAGAGCGAACTGGTTCCATATGTGTTTCTCCTGCCCAAAATTGACCGTCTACTGGACTAGAGTCTTTCAGTATGTTAGTCAACAACTCGAATGTAGCATAGACCCCCATCCAATGGTCATTTTATTTGAGATCTCTAACACTACTTTAACAATCAGACAAAAAATATTTGTTTTTAATGCCTCACTAAAAGCTAGATCTTTGATTTTACAACATTGGAAATCATGGGATCCACCAAAACATGCACAATGGCTTATCAAAATGAAAGTAATGATGGGTGGATCTGCACACCGGGCTACTGAGTGATAGTAATGGGGTTTAATGTGAAAATGTAGGTTAGGTAACTGAATTTTAGCGTGCCTACATGTGGTGAGGGAATGTGCCTATGTCCCTTTAAGTTACGAATAGTAAAGAAAGAGTCTAGGGTCAACCATAGACTTCATGTAGCACAGCTGGAGGCTAAAAAAGCCTTCAGAGTGTAATCATGTTTACCATTTCCTCATTGAAATATTCTACTCATTTGAAACAGAAACAGAAAACACGCTTCAACTTTCTTTTATCAAAGTTTTCATTCATAAGAAATCAAAAAATCACTGTGAAAACATTATTTAAACATAAGTCTGAAAGTCTGCGGTGAGACAAAGTTCCCAAAAGTTCAAAAATAAATGATAATATTATAATCACATCAAATACATGTAACTCAATATATTATACAAAAACTAAAAAACTCCCAATGCATTTCGGGTTCACCTTGAACCCTTCTTCAGGGGATGTGTGATTTAAGAAAATTACATTCAGACAGAAGCAATAGAAATATTCTTCAAGGTCTTTCAATCCGAATCTACAACACAGAACAATATCAATGTCAAAAGTTTGAAAAGCATGGGGGGGGCGTGGCTACGAGCCGACAATGGTGGACGCATAGCCCTTGAGCTCCGTCCATAGCTCGAAACACTAGCTGATTATCCTGCACCCCGTGTATGCCACTCACCTAGACTTGCCATCCGGAACATCGAAGAGGCAGAGGGAAGCGGCGACGAGACCTTGCCGCCCACCGGAGCGTCCCGGGACCCGGGGGGAGAGGCGACTCCTGCGGCGGCCTGCAGCCTCGTGTAAAGCCGCGGCCTGGATTTGGCGGGCGCCCCGGGGGACTCTCTACTGGCGGCAAGGCTGCGGGAACACTACAGGTACGGGGGACCTCGGAGCGCGACTGCTCCCGCACCGTCCGCCCTGCCGGTGCGGTCTGGTAGGCGGCCCCGCCGGACCGCGCTGTGAACCCCCCCCCCAGCCGCGACCAGGAGCGGATACCAGCACAGGGGGGCGCCGCGCTCGGGGCCCCGCCACTGCGGACTGTGGAGGTCAGCTCCTCTCTACGACATACGCCTCCCGGGGCGCCTGAACACTGAGCACGACCGTGGACCTGGACTGCAACGGGGTCGCGCGGCAGACCGCCTTCACAGGCGAGCACCAAGCGAGAGCGGGACGCGGTGGCAGGCCGCTGCGGCATCGCCGACGGACGCCATCTTGCCTCCTTCCGGGACCCCGGGCCGGGCCGCGATCGCGACACGGTGGTTCCTACCCACCGGGGCCCTGCGTTCGGCCGGGACTGGTAAGCACGGGGGAAGCATCGAGACCAGGCTGTGGACCCACTTGCCTTCCTGCGTGGGACGAAACCGGCGCTCCTGTGGACGGACCCGAGCACAGAGGCACCACTCCTACGGCCTCTCCTTCCACGGGCCGGATAGCGGTGTTCCCGACCCGCGGTTTCACTACTACTAGGCTCTTCCAGCCATCGCTACCACTCCCTGAACATTGCTCGTACCACATCAGTGTCTGGCGCAGGCATTGTGAGAGACACGGGATCGACTACATCCCAATTACAGGTTCATATCGCTGTTCGCCTGTGCACAAGATACCAAGAGTCATCACGAAGTGGAGCCTGCACTAAGGACTCGCGATCTACGTAGCGTCGCCCTGCACACCAGATCCATGGGGAGAAATCGGGGCAGACCGCAGGACCAGGGCGCACCGACGGACATGCAGTCTACTGGATCTGAAGACCCTCTGGCCTCCTCCAACGCGGAAATCATCCCGCCAACCGGAAAGGGGTCCCAGGACGCCAAACTGGACCTCATCCTGAATATAATTAGGGCGACCAGGGAGGCACTCGAAACACGTATGGACACAATGGCAACAGGCCTCTCGCTACTCAGAGCGGACCACAATAAGCTGGCTGAGAGGGTGTCGGAACAGAAAATTGCGCTCAATGATCTGATCCCCCAACAGACGGAACACTCCACAAAACTGGAAGGTATGGAAAAACAACTCCGCCAACTGTGGGACAGGGTGGACGAAGCGAAAGGGCGGGCCCGCCGCAACAACGTCCGGATTTTGGGCATTCCGGAGCGAAGTGAAGGGAAGAACCCCACCCAATTCGTGGAAGATTGGCTCAAGCAGTTGGTGGGACCGGGAGATCTTACTGCCCTATACAGTGTGGAACGAGCACACAGGATGCCCTCGAAGCCGCCTCCACCAGGAGCGCCGCCGCACCCTCTGATCGCACGTCTCCTACACTATAAAGACTGTGACACGGTGCTGCGCGCGGCCAGGGAGAAGGCGCCTATCCGGTATGAAGACAAGACCATATCGGTGTACCCGGACTTTACACCAGCAGTACAGAGAGCCAGGTCCACCTTCCTGGGTGTCAAACGCAAACTGCGCGACCGGGAACTGAAGTACGCACTCCTCTTCCCAGCCCGCCTCAAGATCCTACATGGCAACAGGTCACACTTCTTTGACTCCCCGGAGGAAGCAGAGGAGTGGATGGAAGTCACTCTCGCCCCGCCGGCGTCACAGGACCCGCTCGCCACCAACGGTCGCCGAAACCAACTTAAACGCAGCCGCGCTCCATCTGACACTGGCCAAGGCCCCTCGTCACGTGCTCCACCGAAAGGTCCAGAGGCGCCGGATCCCTCAATGAAGGGTCCGAAAGTGACACAGCTGACGGAGGCCGCACTGGCCGCCCACGACATGGGCACGGCGAGGGATCTGGCCGACACCTCCGACACACGCACAGAGGTATCCGGGTCTGCGGATAGTTTGCAGCTCTTCCCCAAAATCACGGCACAAATGGCTGCTGACTTTTGACTACGTCGCCTTGCTCGATGCACGATTGGTAATGTATGACCAGCACGCTTAGCTAAATGCAGGTGGGTGGCACAGGGACTATATGTGCTAGGGCTTGCTGGATCACCGGGACCAGCACATACCGGGATCGGATGGCCTGCACCCCCCATCGAATGGACAAGTTTATGTTAGACTGTCACCCACGTTGGGTATCATGGTTTGGACCCCGAGACTGTTTCCTTGGGGACCTTAGAGTTCAGGGGTTGTTTTCTCCATTGGCATTCTTCCACCGATACAGACCTTTTTCGGCATGCTCGCCTGCTGGCACAACGCTTTCTTATGCAGCGCACAGATATGGGGTCACTTAATTTATATAACGTATGCACTTGGAATGTGAGAGGCATGGGCTCGATCCACAAACGACACAGAGTGCTAGCCCAACTTAACCGCAGAGGGATAGTGATAGCCTGCTTGCAAGAGACGCATTTGAATGGTGCAGAGAATTTGAAACTGTCCAAAAAATGGAGGGGTCAACTCTTTGCCACGTCCTACTCTGCTTTTTCCAAAGGTGCGGCTATATGGGTTCGTAATTCTGTGCCCTTCAGACCCATTGAACAGAGGATTGACAAAGAGGGGCGATATGTATTTGTACGGGGCGAACTGGATGGTAAACCTGTTGTACTTGGCTGTGTATATGCCCCAAATTCGGGCCAATCAATCTTTTTAACTGTACTTAATGGTGTGCTGGCGGACTGGGCGGACTATCAATGGCTTATTGGAGGGGATTTTAATGCTGTACTTGATGTTATGTTAGACAGGTCACACCCACCTTTGCACGCCACCGACAGCAGGAAACAGGCGGCCGCGCTAACGCAATGGGCGGACGGGTGGGATTTAGCGGATGCCTGGCGCTGCAAACACTTGCTAGACAAGGAGTACACCTTTTTCTCCCCACCTCACCAACTGCACACTAGAATAGACAGAGTGTTCTGCTCACGCTCTCTACTAGGAGCGATCCTCACAGCGCAACACATGGGTAAGACATTTTCAGATCATAACCCTGTGGAACTAGCGATACAATGGGGCAGACTACTGTCGCCTATACCAACGTGGAGGCTGCCCACGGACCTGTTAGAGGACATGGCTTTCAAGTCGACCATGGTGGACACTATTGAGGCTTTCTTTACCACAAATATTGGTACCGCTAGCTCAAGACAAATGGAATGGGACACATTCAAAGTTTGCATCAGGGGGGAGGCAATGGCAACACGGGTGGGCATGAAAAGAATGGTAATGGACAGCCTTAAAGAAGTGGAAGGTAAGCTGGCATCACTAGAAAAAGAAGCAGCAGGCACACACCTCCATTTTACACCATTACAGGAGGCACACATAAGGCATGCTGAGCTCCTAGAAGAATACACCGCCAGACAACATACCCAAGCCGACCGGTCAGGCCCGCTCCTAGCCCGCATAATACGGGACGCACCGGCACACCTCCCGATTCTTGCAGTTACGGACCAAAACGGCTCTATAGCCTCGACTCAATTAGGAGTCAACAAGGCCTTTACAGACTATTACACCACATTGTATGGCCCGCACCAACCCCTCTCGCACCCGACACTGGAGGCTTTCATGGAAGGCCTGGAACTGCCACGGCTTACAGATAGGCAGCGGGATGACCTGAAGCGTACAATCACTACAGCAGAGATCAAACAGGCAATACACGCCTTACCGAGGAATAAAACTCCAGGTACGGACGGCCTGCCAGTAGAGTTCTACGAGACGTTTATTGACCTTCTAGCCCCACGTTTACAAACCATTTATCAAGAGGCACTACGGACTGGATCTCTACCGCCGTCCTCCCTACAGGCCCTGATAACCTCCCTGTTGAAACCGGGCAGGGATGGCATGCACCTAGCTAACTACAGGCCCCTGTCCCTTCTTAATACTGATTACAAAATATTGAGCAAAGTACTGGCGACCAGGCTGACACAATACATTCCCCAACTGATTCACCCCGACCAATGCGGGTTTGTCCCTGGTAGAAGCACGGCCTTGAACCTCCATAGACTAGCCCAACTGATGTTGCCAATTCGGCCGACCGGGACTGCCGAGGGCAATTCGGCCGACCGGGACTGCCGAGGGCTGTGTTACACTGGATCTCAAGCAGGCCTTCGACTCCCTCCGTTGGGATTTCATGTTTGCCGCCTTCGAGAAGTTCGGGTTGCCTCCAGAATATGTTGCATGGGTCAGACTGCTTTACTCAGCCTACGGCACGGGTTCGAACGTCCAGATGCATCTCTGAACCCTTCGCCATTGCGAAGGGTACCAGACAGGGATGCCCACTTTCTCCACTCTTATTTATTCTAGCACTAGAACCGTTATTATGTAAGCTCCGTAAAGAGGCCCCCCACTTGGGCATCCATAGGAGCGGGAGGACGCGTGTGGTATCTGCCTATGCCGACGACATTGTCCTGTACCTCCGTGACCTACGTGGAGATCTACGCCCCATCCCCGCCCTCTTTGAGACCTACAGATTATTATCGGGTCTTGAGATCAGTGACTCCAAATCCTTTGGTTACTGCTTTACCGACACTGATCCGCCAGCGCCACTACCGTTCCCACCGTACGCCTTACAAATAGCGACTACCACTTTCCGTTACCTCGGGATCCAAATATACAGGGGGGAGGAGGCGATGCTACATGGCAACCTGGACAGGGCAATACGATCGCTCAAATCACAGGTGCAGTTCTGGCAGTCGCTACCACTGTCTGTGGCGGGCAGAGTGGCGATCTCGAAAATGGTAGTGCTCCCCCGACTCCTTTATTACTTTACTAACTTGCCATTCCTAATCCCAGCCTCCACCTTCAAGACGCTAGACACATTACTGACGGAGCTAATATGGGGATCAGGGCGGAGGCGTATTAGCCTGACTAAAATGCAACTCTCCACTGGAGCCGGAGGCATGGGAGTGCCAGACTTTAGGGCGTACAACTACGCATGCCAGCTGCAGTGGCTAGCTTACTGGCTGGCGGGTAGAAACCTACACGAGATTGACATGACGGAGGAAGACCGATCCAAGGGGAAAATTCACACCTTACTTTTGCCCCACTCGGAACTACCCAGATGTGCCCCACCCCTCCTCCGCCTTGCCATTCGCTATTGGCGAAAGGCGGTGAAGTACACATCCCCCACGACTTCCTACGCCCCTACAACCCCACTGCTCGGTATTCCGCTGGAGTCCGGCCTGCTCACGGTCCACAAACTAGCTTCATGGCGTGACGCAGGGGTCGAGCACATCGGAGATCTTTTCGCAGATGGACGCTTACTATCCTTTGAGGACTTTAGGGCCACACATAACGTGCCCGAAGGCTCGTTCCTCTTACACGCTAGTATACGGCATTATGTATCAGAAACATGGGCGGGAGACAACACGGAGCCACCCATAAACCCACTACTGTCCATGCAATACCTCATGGGAACGGGTAGTCACCTCACTAGATGGCTCACTGCAGGTGTTAGAACTGGAAGGGCGATCCCCTTAACACCCCTTAGGATCAAATGGGAGGGCGACATAGGACGGCCACTAGAGGAGAAAGAATGGGAACGGATTCTACAATTTCCCAAAAGGGTGGCCAGAAGCCCGAAATGTAAGTTCATCCAACTGATGATATCGCATCGGGCTTATCTCACGCCACATCGCATACATGTTATGTTCCCTAACACTACTAGCGCCTGCCCCAGATGCCAGGCTGATGACGCCACACTACTACACATGCTATGGGACTGCCCTAAATTGGGCTACTACTGGTCGAACGTCCATGACTCCCTCGCCAAAGCAGGGTCCTCCCTCTTACCCCGAACGTTAGAACACACAATATTAGGACTAGGGCCGGGCGCGCGCAAACGAAGTGTGTCTACACACTTTACTGATATGGCCTTACTGCTAGCAAAACGCGCGATAACAATGCGGTGGAAATCGCCCAAACCGCCAGACTCAGACACATAGAAAGCTGAAGTTATACGCTGGGGTAAGGCAGAGGGTGAGGCACTGCAGCGCGAAGAGCGCAGGGGCCACAGAAAGAAGCCGATTTCGCTGGACTGGTTCACCATACTGGGTGCCTTTGAAATGGATGGGGAGGAGGGTTCTGATGTATCGCTATTTACTATCTGAAGTGTCATACACCCTTGCTAGGATATACCCTGCCTAAACTGACACCGGGTGCGTCTTGATACGTGATAACCGAATTACCTGTAATGTGTGTTGTTTATGCCTTTAACTACCTCTATGGGAGGAAAATGTCAGAAGAGTACTATGTAAGGGAGAAGCCGAATATCACAAGTCAACTGTTTATTTCACTTCCGGATATGAATGCCTTGGTTGGGTATAATTGGGGTGGTGGGAGGGGGGTTCTCTGGGAGTTCTATTGAACTGTTTATACCACGACGAACTATTGAAAATTCTATTACGACTGTTGTTATAACGTAGCGCAGAGCATGCCCTCCTTTCTGCATTCTTATTATGTACAGCATGTACCATGTTAATGCTCTACTTGAATATGCGAAAAAACAAATTTTCAACAAAAAAAAAGTTTGAAAAGCATGATTTTAACTGCATCATGTTAAATTACGCACAATGTATGCTAGAGATTTGCACTATAGGTATTAAAAGAAAAGATATCTTGAATCTTGATCACCAGAGACATTGAGAAATATGACATTTGCAGAAGATGCTTAACCACAAACTAAATGGGGAGGCCATACATGCATGGATGGCCTTGCAGAGCCTCATCTATCAATAGAGGGATAATGCGTGTGCCCTTCTACACAGACGCTGTCACTCCCTTACGCCACATACCCCCTACTGCCAAAGATTGAGAGATTTTTGAGGGAAGGTCTCTCGGAAGAGGAGCGATCTTCCCTGGACGGGCAACTTACAGATAACAACTGTTGACAGCGTTGGGTCGTTTGAAGTCAGAAAAGTAACAGGCCAAAATAACTTCCTGCCAGAATTTTTCAGGTGCTAGACAAGAAATTTAGTAGAACCGTTGGGACAGGTTACAGCGAAGCAATGGAATGTGGGCTACTAACGCCAGCTCTACGGAGAGCTGAAATAGTAGTACTACCAAAACCAGGCAGACCACCAGAGGGGTATTATTCATACCGCCATATATCGATACTGAACGAGGAACGAATAGTTTCTTACCTGTCGGTGTAGTTTTGCAGCTTGAAGAACTTTCTGGATTCACTATGCTGTGCATATTCCGCAATCTGGTGGTTGGGTCCGGAATCGTAGTCTTATTTCTCTTTTTTTTTCTCGTAGCCCAGGTGGGCGTCGACGTCCCACCATATGGTGTACCTTCGATGACGTCGGCGTGCTTCCGGCAGAAGCTACTATCCTCGGCGCCATCTTCGGATTCTTTTTTCTGTCTCTTTTTTCTTTTCTGTGTTTGTAGTGAATCCATGGCTATGTTTGTTAATCGTTTTTTCAACGTAATTCTTTTCACGTATCTTTTTCATGTATCTTGTAAGCTTCAACTTGCTTTCTTTTCTATGTGTTTCCACCTTCTTCTCCAGCGTCATCTTTCTGGCGGAGGCGGGTGGGTTCGCTGGTGAATCCAGAAAGATCTTCGAGCTGCAAAACTACACCGACAGGTAAGAAACTATTCGTTTTGCAGCGTGAATCTTTCTGGATTCACTATGCTGTGCATATATTTTGTAGCGGTTTTCGTTACTTTTGTGGTGGTTGGGTGGAAGATGAGCGTTGGTTGTTGAATATATGTTGAAACACCTTTTGTCCTACTTGTGCTTCTTTGTTCATTTGTACATCCACGCAATAGTGCTTCGTGAACGTGTGCACTGAAGCCCATGTTGCCGCCAGGCATATGTCCTGAATTGGTGTGTTGGCCAGAAAGGCAATTGTTGCTCCTTTCTTCCTGGTGGAGTGGGCCTGTGCCCCTCCTGTTAGCTCCTGGCCTGCGTGTTTGTGGCAGAATTGTATTGTCTGTGCGATCCATCGAGCTATGGTGCTTTTAGTCACTGGTTTGCCCATGTAACTGTTTGCGAAGGATACGAAGAACTATTTTGTTTTCCTGTGTCCCTTCGTCCTTTCAATGTAGTGCATCACAGCCCTTCTTGCGTCTAGAGTGTGGAGCGACCTCTCAGCGCTTGTAGTGGGGTTTTGGAAGAAGCTAGGGATCTGAATACTCTGATTCATGTGGAACCTTGACACCACCTTTGGCATGAAGTGTGGGTCTGTTCTCATCACAACCCTGTCACTGTGAATCTGGATGTAGGGTTCCTGCAGTGTGAGTGCCTGCAGTTCGCTCACCCTTCTTAGCGAGGTGATTGCTGCCAGAAAGGCCGTTTTCATTGTTAGCATTTGCAGTGATGCTTTGTGGATGGGTTCGAAAGGTGCTTTCATGAGCTCCGTCAGTACCACATTTAGGTTCCAGGCCGGTGGCGGCATTCTCTTTGGTGGCGCTATTCTTTTAGCCCCTTCCAGGAATCTTTTAACGACTTGGGATGTAAAGAAGCTTCTCCCTGTTTCTCCTCTTGTGTATGCCACAATCGCTGCCAGGTGCACCCTCAGCGAGGATGAGCTTAGCTTAGCTTTAATTAGGTGCGTGAGGTACCTTGGCACCGTAGATTCCCTGGTCAGTTTTCTATGGAGTTTTTTCTTGCAACACCATTGAGTGAATCTTTCCCATTTTTTCCCATAGCACTTGCGTGTGCTGGGCCTTCTTGCCTCTCGCAGCACCCGCAGGGTGCTCTCTGGTAGTTTTAGATGTGCGAACTTCAAGTCCTCAGGAGCCAGGCTGAGAGGTTGAGGCTCTCCGGCTCTGGGTGTAGAACTTCTCAGTTTTCCATGGAGAGTAGGTCTCTTCTTTTTGAGAACTTGTGGGGGGGGCCCTGCGCCATCTCCATTATCTGAGAGTACCAGGTCTGTCTGGCCCATTGTGGTACCACCAGGATGAGCGTCATGTTGCTCGTCATGTATTTGTTGAGAACCCTGGGGATCAGTGGTATCGGGGGAAAAGCGTAGGCAAATGTTTTTGACCAGCTTATCCATAGGGCATTCCCCTGTGATAGTGCTTCTGGTTGCCTGGATGCAAAGTATTGGCATTTTGCATTCCGGCGTGTTGCAAACAGGTCTATTGTTGGTGTGCCCCATCTCCTGAATAGTCTCTCTGTTTCCTGAATATTGAGTTCCCACTCGTGGGACGCGGAAGTCTGCCTGCTGAGCCAATCCGCTTCCACATTGTCCTTCCCTGGCAGGTGTATGGCTAGCAGGTCTATTTTTAGTGGCATAGCCCATCTCC
This sequence comes from Lissotriton helveticus, assembly GCF_964261635.1. Classification (NCBI taxonomy): domain Eukaryota; kingdom Metazoa; phylum Chordata; class Amphibia; order Caudata; family Salamandridae; genus Lissotriton; species Lissotriton helveticus. The sequence goes on from NC_136065.1 coordinate 1,783,820,191, forward strand.
AGATTTCCTTTGCCAAGCTTGACAGAGGGAATGATTGAGTTCCCCCCTGTTTTTTTATGTAAAACATCGTTGTGGTGTTGTCTGTTTGTATTAGCACCTTCTGGTTGTACAGGTGTTTCTGAAAGGTCTTGAGGGCTAGCAACACTGTTTTCAATTCCAGGTAATTGATGTATCTGACTGCATCTGTAGGGCTCCACAGACCCCTCACTTTGAGCCTGTTCATGTGTGCGCCCCATCCCTTCTGGGATGCGTCTGTGGTGATGGTCACTGTTGGGTCCGGTGGTGTTAGAGGTTTCCCTACTGTTATTCTTTCCTTGGTCCACCACCTTATTTCTTCCTGCACCCTGTGCGTTACAACCACTAGATCCTCCCAACTTCCTGTAGCTTGTGACCATTGTTGTTGCAGCCACTCTTGGAGTGGTCTCATTTGTAGGCGTACATTGGGGACCAGGTGTATGCATGACGCCATCATCCCCAAGATCTTGCTCACAGTTCTCACTGTCAGAGCTCGCCCCTTCTGGTAGTGACGTTTCTCCCTCAGTAGGCTGAGTGTTCTCTTTTCGCTGGGTAACACCCTGCATTGGACGGTGTCGATTTGAGCTCCCAGGAAGATTTTCACTTGCTCTGGTTCCATCGAGCATTTTCCCCAGTGTATGGAGAATCCCAGGCTTGCTAGCGTTCTTGTGACCTGTTATGCATGATCTTTGCATGTCCTGTAAGAGCTTGCCTTTACGAGCCAGTCGTCGAGGTAGGGGTACACGTGTATCCCCTTTCTTCTTAGATGTGCGGCCACTGCCGCAAGGCATTTGGTGAACACCCTTGGTGCGGACTTTAGGCCGAATGCCAGGGTCGTGAATTGGTAGTGATCCTTGTTCACTGTGAATCTTAGCATGTGCTTGTGCTGCCTGTTCATGGGGATGTGCAGGTACGCATCTTTGAGGTCTATGGTGGACAAGAAGTCCCCGGCCTTTATCTGCGGGATGACCTCTTGTAGGGACGTCATCTTGAATTTTTGAGTCTTTACGTATTTGTTTAGGAACCGTAGGTCCAGGATGGGTCTTAGACTTTCGTCCACTTTTGGCACCAGGAAGTAGTTTGAGTACACTCCCTTGTCCCGTTCTTTGAATGGGACCCGTTCGATGGCCGCTTTGAGGAGGGGTTCTTGAGCTTCTTCTTGGAGTAATCGCAGCTCTCTTCCCGAGTGCTCTCTTTTCTTTGGCTTTCTGTTTGGTGGTCTCTTTTCCAACTCTATGCAGTATCCGAACTGCATAATGTTGAGTATCCACTTGTCTGTTGTTATTTTTCTCCACTCCTGGACAAAAAATCTCAATCTTCTTCCTACTGGCGTCACATGTTCCTTTGTGTCTTGTCCGTGTAGCCCTCTCCTCTTTGTTTTCCCGTGCTCCTCCCCCGGAGAGTTCGAGTGGGAGAGCACCTTTTTCCGTGTGAAGTCACTTAGAGGGGGGGTTGTTCACCACCTCTCCTTCTCTGGCCCCGTCCATTTCCTCTTGATCGAAAGGACTGGCCCCTGCTCTGGTAGTTCCAGTTTTGACTCTGCTGGCCCTGGTGACTTTGGTTGTCACTCTGGTGTCCCTGGTGGAATGCCTGGAGTGATAGCCCTTGCTGGTTTCCACCCCTGCCGTTCGGCCTCCGTGTAGGAGTGCCCCTTCTCATCCCACTGAATTGCAGGGCCCCCATGGACCTTGCCGTCTCGTTGTCCTTCTTCAGTTGGGTGAGCTTCTCATCAACTGGGGCTCCGAACAGTGTTTCACCGTTGAAGGGTGTGTTCAGGATGTTGTTCTGAACCTCAGCCTTGAAGCCTGAGATCCTGAGCCAGGCTTGCCTTCTCTCTGTGATGCCTATAGCCATCAGTCTGCTGGATGTTTCTGCCCCATCCAAGGCTGTCTTCAGGCACGAGTTAGCGATGCTTTTCTCCTCTTCCACAAGGTGTGATGCCCTCTCACGGTATTGTTCCGGGAGGTGCTTGAGCAATTGGCCCATCTCATCCCAATGCTGGTATTGATGTCGATTCAGGAGGGCGTTGGAGTTCGCCATCCGCCAGTGCGTTGCAGCGTTCCAGCGTTCCTCTCTATTTTCCTGCCAGTTGGATCCATCCTCCTGCTTTCCTTGTCAGGTGGAGGTCCAGATGTTGTTGGGACGTTTGCCCTTTTTCTGGCCGTTGCAGCGATTATTGAGTCTGCTGTGACGGATCAATTGATGTAAGCTGGGTCCTGCGAGGAGAATTTGTATTTCTTCTCAGTCCTCGGCGTTACTGATCTGCATGTAGCCGGGTCCTTGAAGGCTTCCTTCCCCTGGTCTGTGATACTCTTTAGCATGGGCAAGAACTGGCTTCTTGTCTGCGTGGGGAGCAATGTCTCCAGCAGGAAATCTGCTTTTGGCTTCTCCTCTTCCAGCTTAACTCCATAAGCTGCTGCCGCCTTCCTGACCACCTCATTGTATGCCCCAATGTCATCCGGTGGCGAAGGCCTCGAGGGGTATGTCTCCACAGCCTCCTCCGGGTTTTCGGCCTCGATGTTCTGCCATTCCAGGTCTTGGGCCGTCGAGGAAACTGAGCCGTAGCTTGACTGCTGCTCCCCGTAATCCCCTTCTGTGTAGTAGAGGTCTTCTTCCTCCTCGTGCTCCGAGCGGTCCGGAGTTATCGGCGTCAGGGGATCCTGTAACTTCTCATCTTTTCATCGAAGTCCTTCTTTCTCTGAAGGATGTTCTCCATTTCGGCCTCGAGCCTTCTTTTCTTTCTCTGCATCTCTGCGGCCTGCTCGTCGTCGAGCATTTCAGCTGCTCTTTTCGGCGGCGGCGTCGACGTCGAAACTTTCTTCGGCTCCTTTTCCTTCGAAGTCGAAGACCCTTTTTCGGGGGCTTGCTTCGATGACCTTTGGCCTCCGGGAGTCCTTCTCGAAGGATCCGCTGGGCTCTTTTTCGGAGGATGCAGCTTCGGACGTCGAAGTTTTCGGCGCCGGTGCGCCTTTCGAGGCTCTGGCCTCTGACTTTCGAGAGTCTGCCTCTGGCTTTCGGGACCCTGTGGGTGTTTTCGGGGTCGTAGACTCTCCTACCTTGTCAGGCGTTTTCTTATCGGCCTCTGCGACTGTGAAGTCATCTGGACCTTCGGCGATGTTGTCCTCGTCGGTGGAGAGGCCCAGTTCGTAAAGCGTCGGGGCCTGGCCCTTGCCGTGCATCGTGTGGTGAGCTGTCCTCTGTCTCTCTGGAACTCGGAGTGTCTTCGGCTTGAAGACGGAGCAGGCGTTGCAGTCTCTGCTCTCGTGGTCGATTGGCAGGCAGAGGTTGCAGACCGGGTGCTGGTCCTTCTGCGCGAACTTGTGGTGGCAGTTTTTGCAGAATTTAAAGGGTGTCTTGTACATCCCTGCGCTCAGGGGGCCCCCTGTGTGCGCATTCCTCCAAGGACGTCGAAGATCTAGAAGTCCTTTCCATTCTTCGTCGTCTCTTCTCTGATGGTCCTCTTCTCCCGATCTTCTCAGGACTTTACCGTCGAAGAGTTGCTGTATTTCCTCCTTTTCTCCTCCAAAACATCTGGAGCTTCACGCGACGATCCAGACCCAACGGCGGAAAAAAGAATCTGAAGATGGCGCCCGAGGGTGGTAGCTTCCGCCGGAAGCACGCCGACGTCACCGAAGGTACACCAAATGGTGGGACGCCGACGCCCACCTGGGCTACGACAAAATAAAAAAAATAAAAAGAGAAAAAAAGACTACGATTCCGGACCCAACCACCAGATTGCGGAATATGCACAGCATAGTGAATTCAGAAAGATTCACGCTGCAAAAGTCAAGATTACTGTGTAAGCCTTTGCGGATAGGCTGGTTAAAGAAATAGATTACTTGGTCCAGCAGGATCAGTCCAGATTCATGTCCAAAAGAGCAACGAGCCATAATATAAGGAGGCTCCATAACGCTCTGGCCCTGACTAATAGGCTAAGACAATCAGCACTGATTTTTTATTTTTATTTTGAAGGTTTTATATAGGGCGAACAAGACTCTTACGAGTATCAGAGCGCTTTACAGACAAGTGTAGGAAAGAAACCAAAGATGTAATAAAAACAAGGGATAGGTGCAATCATGGTACAAAACTTAAGCATGTAAAGTCAGTTATCTTGACAGAGCAAATGAGAGCTAGTTGAGGATAAATACATAGATAGGAACAATAAAACAAAGGGTAGTAGAACGGACAGGATCACGTAAATTGAGCCAAGAGGGTCGCTTTCGCGTCTTTTTTTAAGGCGGCAGGAGACGGGTTCGTTCTGGTTTCCGTGGGCAACACGTTCAAGATCCTAGGAGCCATACCTGAGAATGAGCGAGAGTATGTTTTTTTCTTGGCAAATCGTTGTGGTTTTAGAAGAAGTGTCTTGGCACTCCTTGAGGATCTGCTGCCAGCAGAGAGCTTCAGATTCTGAGCTAGATAAAGCGGGGAATTGTGGTAAAGGGCTTTGTGAGTCATACAAACGATTTTAAGATGAATTCTGGCTTTAAATGGTAGCGAGATGAGGGCTCTACGGTCAGGTGATATGTGTGAGTTTCTCTTTGAGACAGTGATGCACAAGTTACATACCTTCAGTATCATTATATCTGTAAGAAACAGTAGTTTGCTTTAGATTCCTTACCTTAGAATATCCCCAGGCATCAGACTGGTTCCGGAAAGTTTTGCGTTGCAGTACCCCCGCGCGCCGGTAGGCGCCGTCTGCGCCTCCGCCGTCCTTAGTGCCGGGATGACGTTGGAGTACTTAGACACCGCCCTCGCGCCTGACGTCAGTTCTTATACACAGCTTTTCCGCGCCAGAAACGCTGAGCCATGATAAAAACCGACACTGGTGCCATGAAACTAGTGCCCTCAAAGGGAAGAACCTTAACCCTAGATATCGGTTCGCAGAACGGGAAGGATGGGTGGGGCGGTAAGGAATCTAATACTAGCTACTATTTCTTACAGATATATCATTACCGAAGGTAAGTAACTTGTGCATCTGAAAGAAACAGGTTAGTGTTAGATTCCTTACCTTAGAATAGATAACCCAGCAATACCAACCCCGGTGGTGGGTCTGCGAACCAATGATCAAATCAGAAAGTCCTGGAGAACAGAACGGCCGAAAAAGCCATCTCTCCGGACTTGGCTGTCCAGGCAGTAGAGTCTAGCGAATGTGTGCAGCGAGACCCACGTAGCTGCCTGACAGATATCCTTCAAGGGGACTCCCCGACCCAGGGCAGTAGTAGCTGCCGTGGCCCGAGTGGAATGGGCACGCAGCCCCACAGGAGGCTCCTTTTTAGCCAGTGAATAACAAGCCTTTATGCACAAAACGACCCATCGAGAAATGGTTAGTTTGTGCACCGCCCGTCCCTTCTTAGCGCCCACGTAACCAACAAAGAGCTGGTCATCCACCCGGAACTGGCATGTGCGGTCCAGATAGAATGAGAGCGCATGTTTTCGGTCCAGAGGGTGGAGTCTCTCTTCCTCTTTCAAGGGATGCGCAGGCGGACAGAAGGTGGGCTAGGTGATGGACTGCCCGATGTGAAAGGCTGTAACCACCTTGGGCAGGAAAGAAGGACGCGTTCTTAAAACAACTTTGTCCGGATGGCAGAGGTGATGGCAACCAGGAATGCAGTCTTAAGAGTAAGAAGACGAAGAGGGCAATTGTGTAGTGGCTCGAAGGGGGCGCACATCAAATAAGTCAGAACAAGGTTCAAGTCCCACAGAGGCATCACGAAAGGAACAGGAGGAAACATGTGAGTGATGCCCTTCAAGAATCTTTTTACAACAAGGGACTTGAAAAGAGAAGGCTGATCAGGAAGCCTTAAGAAGGCTGAAATGCAGAGAGGTAGCCTTTGATAGTGCCCAGAGCAGAGCCCTGCTGGGCAAGAGAAAGAAGAAAGAGGAAAGAGGAGAACCTCTGAAAGGTGGTCAGAAAGTGGATCCACAGCCTTTGCTGTGCACCATGCCACAAATTTGTTCCACCTGCGGGCGTACACCGATTTCGTGGAGGGACGCCTGGCTCCCAGAATGACATCACAGACTTCAGGAGGCAAGTCAAATGGCCTCAACTGCCGCCGCTCAATCTCCACACATGGAGGTGGAGACTGGACAGGTTCGGGTGGAGGACCGTCCCCTGCTGCTGCACAGAAGGTCCTCCTGAAGAGGCAGACGAATCGGGGGATCGACTGACATGTTGAGTAGCTCGGGATACCAGTATCTTTGTGCCCAGTCCAGAGCCACAAGGATGACTTGGGCCCGGTCGCGCCTGATCTTCTTCAGCATTCTAGGCAGAAGTGGTATAGGCGGAAAGGCGTACAACAGACAGCAGCTCCACTCACAACGAAAAGCGTCTCAGAGCGAGTGCCACCTTGGAAATTCCAATGCGCAGAACTGATGACATTGCGCATTCCCTTCTGTGGCGAATAGATCTAACCAAGGCTCGCCCCACTGCTAAAAGAGACCTTGCGCCACGTCCGAGTTCAGACGGCATTCCTGATTCATCATGCACTGACGGCTGAGTTCGTCCGCCCTGGCGTTCAGGGAACCTGCCAGGTGTTGAACCACCAGGGACACGCCCTGGTGTTCCAGCCATTGCCAGAGGCGCAGAGCCTCCTGACAAAGGGTCCACGACCCCACCCCGCCCTGTTTGTTGCAGTACCACATGGCGGTGGTATTGTCCGTGAACACCTGCACTACACATCCCCGGACAGAGAGAAGGAAGGCTTTCAGTGCAAGCTGGATCGCCCTCAGCTCCAGAAGGTTGATATGGAGCCGGGACTCCGCCGGAGAACAGAGGCCTCTGATCTCCCTCTCTCCCATGTGGTCCCCCATCCCGGGAGGGACGCATCCGTCACCACTACGTGCACCGGTTGGGGTAGGGAGAGAGATCTGCCACGGACCCAATCGCGGTCCGTGAGCCACCACTGAAACTGTCTCGCATTGCCCTCAGAGATTAGGACGTGGTCGGACAGTTTGCCCTGATGCTGGGCACACTGAAACTTCAGGTCCCACTGCAGTGCCCGCATCTGCCACCTGGCGTGATGCACCAGAAGGATGCAGGAGGCCATCAGCCCCAGAAGCTGCAGCGTCAACCTCACCGAGACTCGGGATAAAGGCTGAAAGATCGGAATCAGAGCCTGAATATCCCGAACCCGCTGTTCGGGAGGATAAACCCGAAACTGCGCCTAATCCAGAACCGCTCCGTTGAAGAGGAGCTTCTGAGAGGGACACAGGTGTAACTTCGGCACATTGATGGAGAACCCCAGCAGGAGCAGGAGGTCGGCCGTAGTCTGGAGGTGGTGAACTACTGTCTGGGGCGAGCCCGCCTTCAACAACCAGTGGTCGAGATAGGGGAAGACTGACACCCCTAATCTGCGCTGTTGAGCTGCGACCACCGCCATCACTTTCGTGTACACCCGAGTGGCGCTGGTAAGGCCGAAGGGGAGCACGGTAAACTGAAAGTGGTCGTGGTCTACCGTGAACCACAGGTAACGTCGGTGGGCTGGCAGGACAGGAATGTGAAAATATGCGTCCTGCAAGTCCAATGCTACCATCCAGTCTCCGGGGTCTAGGGCATCTAAGACCTGAGCCAAAGTCAGCATCTTGAACTCCTTCCGGAGGAAGCCGTTGACGTTCTGCAGGTCCAAGACAGGGCTTAGGCCCCCTTTGCCCTTCTTGGGAACCAGAAAGTAGTGGGAGTAACAACCACACCCTACTTCTGGCCCAGGAACGCGCTCGATGGCCCCCTTGGCCAAGAGGGCCGTAACTTCCTCTTGCAGAAGTTTAAGTGACCCCACAACAGGCGGTGGTACTGCGGTGGCATGGCTGGAGGGGTCGCCTCGAAGGGGAGGGAGTAGCCCCTTCGGACGATTTGCAGCACCCACCTGTCCAATGTGATGGTGCGCTAGTAGAGGTGGTGGTGGCGAACCCTGCCCCCCACTGACGTCAAATGGGCCTGAAAGCTCAGACTAGGAAGGCTTTGAAGCAGATGCTGCGGGGGTGAATGTGGACGTGCCTCACCCCTGTCCCCGCCACGGCGGTAACCACGTCCGCCACCGCGCTGGATGTTGGTCTGCGGCCCGTGGCTGGTAGGACATGAAGGGGCGCCCCTTCCTTGGCCACGAAAGGCAGAAGTTTGCTGGCGCTGGCCCGACAGGCCCAAGGACTTGGCCGTAGCCCTGGAGTCTTTGAAACGCTCAAGCGCGCTGTCTGCCTTGTCGCCAAAGAGGCGACGGCCATCATTCGGCATGTCTATGAGTGAGTTCTGGACATCAGACGAAAAGTTGGCATACCTCAGCCAGGCGTGGCAGCGAACCGCCACCGTCGTGGAGATCGCCCTGCCCAGCGAGTCCGTGGTATCCAGCCCACATCGAATAGAGTACCGTGCTGCATCTCGCCCTTCCGCAAGGGCTTGAGCGAGTTTTCCCAGGGCCTCCTCCGGGCAATTTGGCAGCACGCCCCGACCGTGTCCAACAGAGAGTGGGTATAATGGCCCAAAAGGCAAGCGGTGTTGACCGACCGCCCCCCCAAATTAACTGAGGATAACAGCTTCTTACTGAACTGCTCATACCTTTTGGATTCTCGATCAGGTGGAGCAGTCGGGAATGCGGTCTGGGAGTTAGAGGCCTAGATAACCAGGCTCTCTGGGGTGGGGTGGGTTGACAGGAAGCTAGGGTCACCCGGGGTCGGGTGGTGCGTCTGGTCACACTCCGATCTACAGGGGGTCTGTAGCGGGCCTGGACCAGGTGCCCAACAGAACGTCAGTAAGGGCCTCATTAAACGGCAGTAGAGGCTCCGAAGAGCCTGGCTGCGGTTTAAGGACCTCGGTGAGGAGGTTAGTCCTCACTGCCGCGACAGGGAGCTCAAGAGCCAAGGCCTTGGCCGCTCTCGTCAACACCACGCTGTAAGAAGCCCCCTCCTCTGTAGCCACGGTAGGAGGAGAGACAAATCCAGTGTCGGGCAAAGTGTCCAGACCACTGGCTTCCCCTAGCTCGACTGCCCAGTCCTGATACGACTGGCACTCCCGTGCCGGAGGGTCCTCAGACCCCTCCCAATCCTCCTCGCCTCCCATCTCCTGATAGTCAAGTGCAAAGGATGGGGCCGGCTGATAGAAATATTGCTCTTCTCTCGGCATCGAATGCGGCGTCGAGCGATGCCGGTCCGATGCCGGATCCGGACCGAGGGAGGGACCGGGGACGACGTCGTCCGGGGACGTCATCGAGGGTGACACTCTGGGGGTCGGTGCTGGTGGAGGGGTCGTAAGGTCGACCAGCGGCGACCCGAATCCGGACCCAGATCCAGCAGGGCCCTGCGGCATCGGGACCGAAGTCATCGACGGCGCCGGGGCAGAAGTCCCCGGCCTGCTTGGGCTCCCAGTTGGGGCCGCGGGGCCTGAAGGTGCCACAGCGGGACCCAACGGAGGAGAGAGCGACCTCATGGCTATGAGGAAGGCATTGAACTCCTCCGACGTCGCGTACAGCCCAGGGACCGGTGGTTACGGAGCTGGCCGCGGCACCTGCGGCTCCGGTGGAGCCACGTGGGCTGTGTCGCCTGAACCCCCGACCGCATGGCACGAGCGTCGGGGGGGAGTCGGAAGAGCGAAGTCGTCACTTAGACTTCTTGTGCCTCTTACCTGAAGACTTGGAGCCCGACGAATGGTGTCGACTCGCCGAGCTGCGATGACTGTGGGCCCGTGACCGGTCCTTCAACCTCCTCCTCGACCGGGACCGTGAACAGCACGGGCCGACTGCCGGAGCTCGAGGCGCTAACGAGACCGCTCCCGCCTAGCCTTCGACATCAAGGCCCGGCAGTTGGGGCACGACTTGTCGTCGTGGTGGGCCCCAAGGCAATACAGGCACAGACGGTGGGGTCGGTAACCGACATCAGGAGGTTACAATCTGCACAGGGTTTGAACCCGGTCATCCCTATCGGCACCAAGAGTCTACCAACTCGAAAAAGGGATGCAAAAAGGATCAAAAAAGTTAGTCAAAAAGTGACTTAGAAGTACTCCTTTTTCCAGATCTGCACTTGCTGGCGTGGAAAAAACAAGGACTGACGTCAGCGCGCGAGGGCGGTGTCTAAGTACTCCGACGACGTCATCCCTGCGCCAACGACGGACGCGGAGCCACAGACGACGCCTACCGAAGCGCAGGGGTACTGCTACGCAAAACTTTCCGGATCCAGACCGACGCCTGGGGATATTCTAAGGTAAGGAATCGAACACTAACCTGTTTCTTTCAGATGAGTCTTGCAGCAGAGTTGATAGTGGCTCTTAATGGGGCTGTCTATGTTCTTGGTAGGCCGCATGGGGTTACAGCACCGTATTCCACTCTAGGTATTACTAGGGCTTGAACAGCTTGTTTGAGATCAGAGGCTGGTAGAAAGGGTTTCAATTTTCGCAGGGTCTTCAAGTGGAAGTTGGCTTCTTTAGTGGAGGCACTGACGTGCTTCTGCATCTTTAGATTACTGTCAAGAATTATCCCAAGAGATTTAGCTGAGTCAACGATGAGTAGTTGACCTTTGAGAGCTATTAGGTGCTTCGGCCAGCCAAGGATAGTGGGAGTTTTGTTAGGTGGGGCGATTAGGAGGATTTCCGTTTTGAGTGAGTTTAGTTTCAGATGATTTTCGGCCAGCCAAGTTTGGGTTTTTTGTAAGGTGAAGTTGAGAGATTTGATGTCATCGAGTGAGTGGATCTTGATATAAATTTGGGTGTCGTCAGCATACATATGGAAATGGATCTTGGCGAAACTGAGAAGATCAGTAAGAGATCACTGACAGACATTGAGACGACTTTCGACTTGGTGGGGTGGGAATACATGTATGCCCTGGTTAGGTGGCTTTACTTTGGGCCGAAGTTCATGCGATACATTAAACTCCTTCACACAGACATCTCGACTACTATAAGGTAGTGTGGGGGGGGGCCTCTGATCCATTTCTCAATAGAGATGTACACGTCAGGGCTCCCCCGTCTCCTCTGCTGTTCGTCATTGCCATTGAGCAACAGGTGGAATGGCTCTAGATGGACGCTCAGGTGAGGGGATTTGAATGGATTCTGGGGGTTTCGGACTGAGTGGCCCTTTACGCCGATGATGTTCTTATTTTTATGACAGACCCGGCTTCCTCAGGCCCATGCATCCTCCTGATCCTGAAGCTTTTGGAAGAATGTCAGACTTGAAGCTCAACTACACCAAATCATCTCTATACCCAATCAACAAGATGCCTCGCAAACTGCACGGGCCGAGGACAATCAAATAGTCCCGGAGGCATCACAATACTTAGGGGTTTACATCACCCCAAATGCCAACATGGCCTGGGAGCTAAATATCAGGCCTCTGATGGATATAGAATGTCCTCAGACATTCAATACTGGGCACACCTGCCATCCTATTGAGGTCCACAATATTCAAAATGGTAACCCTACCATGCTTCTTATATCAGCTACAAAACTTCAACTTTCTTGGGCCCACATGGATAGCTCTTTTAAAGTGCTTTCAGTCCACTTACAACATCGGCATAGCACAAGCAGACATATTACAGAGCATCCCACCTGCACACCATAAATTAACAGCGATACGATGCACAGAGTGATCCTGCATATGCATATGAAAAATGGCCATTGAAGGGAGTTTCGATAACACACCTACTATAGGGAGGATGGGTAGACCCTACACTCCTCCAGGCCACTCGGCTAGTATTGAAGATCTGGAAAGAAACACTGAAAACACTGGAATGTGATGGCAGCTGATTGGGGAAATGCCTCTTTGGGAGAGGCATACATTAAGCGATGGAGCGATGTCACCAATCCTCATTTGCATTTTCATCCTGGAGGACGTAATGCAGGGGACAACACTGAAATCATATCAGTAACTGCAGGACGAATATAATTTACATTAGTCCCAATTCTTCTGTTATCTCCAGTTGTGCCACGCCCTCCTGCCCTACATAGGAAAGCTGGAAACTCTCTCTGAGTTCAGTCACCTAGAAGCCAAATTCCTTTTGGGTGAGCTGGGGGGACCACAACATTATGAAGATATATTGCACACTGATAAGTAATGCTGAAGATCCTCTAGAGACTTTACGTTCAGCATAGGAACATAATTTTAATCTCCTGGAGGAGGATGAATTGAGGGAAACCAGAGGGACAGCTATCGCAGCCAAGCACAGTTTAATCCTGTGGAAATGTTTCTACAGAGTATACTAAATGCGATATAGGTTTTGGAGGATGTGAACAGTGTCAAATCCGTCCTATCTCCAATGCGCCATGACAGTGGGAAACCTGTACATACTGTATGGGAATGCCCCAAAATTCAGGCATACTGGGATTCAGGCATACTGGGAAGCAGTATTTGGGTGCAGAGGTTTGGTCCTATGAATGACCTTCAGACCAGGCCCTGAACTGGTTCTTCTACACCGAACAGAAGAGCTAGACTCCAATAGGTGCAAAAGGCTCCTATTGGTCAGGACCATGTGAGAGATCAGGGGGAGGGGAGACCATGTATGAGTTAGAACATATTCATGATTATTGTACGGATCGCATTACAGGATGTGGGGTGGGGCAGTGGGAGGACGGGGAAGGGGGTTTGTGGAACAGTTGTTTATATCTGAACATTCATTAAACACTTCACTAAAATAGGTTATAAAAATAGCAACCACTCTCCCTCTCCTAGATATTGATTGTTCCCTTACTAACCTGTAGTGGTCAAGGACCAGCTCCCATAAGGGGGCAAAACAACATCTGTTAATGTTTCAGTCAGAAAAATGAGGTCTGATTTGTCATCAATAACCATGTAGCATGTGTCATTGCCGATTGCATATTTATATGTACGGATCACTGCAGGGACATTTGACACTGATAGCCTATGGGGTAAAGGGATAGCAGATGTCCATTTCGCTGGAGTTTCACAGGTAACATCACATCTTGCATCAAGTTATCTGTATAGCTGTCCACAAATCCATTACTGGACAGATAAAATGTGCTTTACCTGAATTTGAAATGGGCACAGCAGCATATTCAGGTTACCCTGGCTCAGATGGACACAGGAAGGCATGTCTTATTCAAGCTTTGCCACACTAGTGATAGGCCTGATGCATACCTTTGAGGTAAAAGAGTGGGAAACTGTTTTTAAGACATACGTGTTCCTGAACCCGGCATGAAATAAGTGTATGGGGTTCAGGTCTGCACAAAAGATAGCATCAACAGGCTATTTTGTCTTGTGGTCCTGGCTGCAAGTGCCAATGAGTTAAGCACAATGACACATGGTTTCCCTTCATAAGTATAGGTCATGCCAAGTCGTGAGTTTTTAAATATATACAGGGGATATATAACTCAAACATAACAGACATTACCCTAATATACATTTGAGCAAGTGTTGGAGTATATATATATTAGCCTTGAGAGTCTATTCTTACTTACACTTATGGTCATTATGGCAAGTCCTAAACATTACTTTCCTTTGTACAGAAGACGGGCCAGTGTGTGACATTAACAACCTACATGGTCCCTGTGGCTTCAATCTCTTTGAAGCTTGCACTGATTATGAGAAGTCCAGGACACAGCACTTCTGTGGTCCTTTTTTGTAATTACCTTAAGGTGTCTCCTCAATATTCCAAAGTTTAGAACCAAGTCCTGTCTTCTTTGTGGGTGTGTTTTTTCTCTCAATCATTTTTAACTGCCAATAGCAAGGTTTTATTGTATAAGATTTGGGAGAACCCTTTTTCTAATAGTCTCCATATCCTTTATAAAATTAGGCATTTACTTGGGATTTTGGTAACTGGAACTTTGTATTGCATGCATTCTGTGGGTGAAGAGTGCCACTATTTCAATATCCCTCTTCATTCCGTTTCCTCTACTTTTGAAGGAGGCAATATATCCTTTGCCTACACAGACCCACAGTGGCTCCCAGATTCAGTCTGCATTGTATTTTGAACATTTTACATTGTGTTAAAAAGTTTCCATCAAATTGCTTAGAATTATGTATCCAACAATATTCGTTCAGAGGGCGCACAGTTGTTACGTGCACAATACCACTCTGACTCTCCTTACAGCCCCTTAATACAATCTCAGTTCCCCGGAAGGCCACTTATTTTCAGGACAAGCTCCGTTGTTGTTGAATTCATTCCCTAAAGACATTAAGCTCTCAACCACAATTCTATGCTCCAGGAACAGGATGGAATCTCCTTTTTTTTAACTGGGCAGTGTTTTGGACCAACAGACTCCACTGATATGGTGAGTAGTATACAAGTGCTGACAGTCAACTAAATGCAGATGACAATTACATTAAAAATGTAGCAAACTGCCTCACTTTGGCCCATATAATGTGTAAGGGACATAAGGACATATGCGAAAAGAAGTGAGAAATGTGTCAATCATGTTCAGACATGCAACAACTATAAGCTTTGAGAGATTAGATATACTAATAACTTATGCTTTGCCTGAGGTTTCTGCGCTATGCAGGGCTCATAAGGGCCCAGAAACCTCTAATATCAACACGCTGAAACAGTCTTGGTGGTTAAGAAGTGATCCACTGTATTATCTGTTGGACGAAAGAATGGCTGTTAAAACTTATGGCAGTGGATAGATTTTCACCAGGTTGGAAGCCAGAATTGTCCCTAAGGAATGAATTCTTCTTGATGGCATTACGGATTCCAAGACTGTGTGGGTAATAAGGGTCGGGATAAGATAAGATAGTGCTTGCTCTCTTGATGTTGCTACCACAATCCATTGTCTAGGCAGGGATGACAGTGGCCTGCTGACATAGATAAAAGGCCAACGGCGTTTGGATCATGGTAAAGACACAAGGGGCAGTAGTACTAGAGAATGGCAAGTCCTGTAGTGTTAGTGTGATTTCTAACCATGAAGTATAGGTACTTTTTGTGTTATTTAAGGACAGGTATATATATGAAAGTAGATGTCCTTAAGGCCCCCTGAACAAAGCCAGTTGCAGTTTTGAACAGATGCCTTCACCTGAACCAAAGTCAACTTCTTGAAATTCTTCAGGAAGAGGTTTACATCATAGATGGCAAAAAATAGGACACAGACCTAATAACTTTTTCAGTGAAAGGAACTAGTAGAGTTAATACTCCTGTCTACTTTCTACAGTGGGACATGCTCCAAAGCTCCGAAAAAAAGTAGCCCCTATCTCCTACAGTAGTTCCAGAGATGCTGACTGGGGGAAAGTGGCCTGCATCGTGGTGGTAGTGTAGCTTTTGAACATAGTCATTTTCATCACTGCGAGGGACCCGGCATTGGTTGTTATCAGAGTCCAGTGGCACTGTTAAGGAGAGGGATGGAAGGCTCAGAAGTGATTATACATTGCTGTACAAAAAAATTACTAAAAGCATTCTGTGCAAAATAATGATGGGCTGGGATGCAGCCCGGGTAATTACCAGTAGCAGACTGAGATTCATTCAAGTATTACTGTTATCACTTTTTGTATACTAAGGGGTATGTCTAGATGTGGGACCCGTGCACACTGGGACCTAATCGAATATAGCTTCACACTATTAATACATATCGAACCCTTGATCTAACAGAGTCAAGACTGATTTGCATATAGCTGAGGTGGCACTGTGTGCAAAACAAAGAAGGACTGATATGCTGCCCCGACTATTTACCAGTGACTGAGATGGATTCAAGCATTCCATCTATCACTTTTTGTATACTTTAATGGAACCCCAAAAAGGAGCTCTTCTGCGAGGAGACTGTCTTAGAGTAAGACAGGGACCAGTAGCAGAATCTGAACCAGAAGGGCTAGCTGGAACAGGGGGGTCGCGGGACCATACACCTCAGAAGCAGCACCAGGGTTTTTGACAGTTGCACTATGGAGAGAAGGAAAAGTAATTAGATTTGGGGCTGAAGTAGAGGGGCAGAATTGTTGAACTTTATTTTACACTCAGCACAACCAAGTAACAGAACCAATAATGAAAGGCAGTATGGAGGCAAAGCGTGCATTTGAATAGGAAAGGAGCTAGGAGGGGTTAAGCAATTATGGTTTAGCTGCTTCTGGTCTAATGGGTCACACAAGGGGGTGGGAGGAGCAAAAAGATGCAGGAAGCTGGAGAGTATCCGATGGAGATTGACTTCTGAGGAGATGGACCATCAGTATTTTAAGATCAATATGAGAGGCATGTGGCTGCATTGGGGAGACTACTGCTAATACGTGCTGCTTGGTGTAGTGTTTCCACGTTAAGGTTATCTCCCAACAGGACTGCTGCAGTAGAGCATCAAGTGAGACTGGCTCATCAGCAAATGTCTTTTGGCACTTTCACTTTTTCTGTGTCCCATGTGGTTCAAGGAGGAAATCAATGGTGAACTTGAACCCCTGATGAAGACTGGCCTCTTGCGCATCTTCCTACACGGTTTTCCACTACCTTATTGGGTGGTACTCTCCTTCCTAAATTAAAAAATCCACTGCAATGAAGCAGATCTAAACTACATGGAAAGAGGTGTCGTCCAGGGATTTGCTTTTCTGCTCAGGGCCGGACTGCTACAGAGACCATCAAAAGGAGGACTTGTGTTCAATTTCTCAGTGCCAAGTCTCTGGATCTAATTAATAATTGGTCCCCTAACAAATGCTCTTGGAGGGAGACTTGCTCAACAACTTGTTGCAACAGACCTTAAGCACCAGACTATGAAGAAATTACTTGCTCAAATCTTCATTGCGATTCAGAAAAGGGGGTGGTGATGGACAGCGCATCTGAATTAAGCAGAACACTCATACCCAGTCAAAAGATCAGGGCTTGATCCATCACCGTTTTTTAGCTCACTGCACCATCCCAGTTCAGAACCTGGCTACATGCAAGTTAGTCTGTCCCTGGCCCAGTGCATCATGGGAACAGGGCAGACCAAACTACCAAGCCAATTCTTTACTGGAAAGGAAACAAGCTTCCGGGGACCGGTTTCTGGCATTACAGCCGTCTTCGGCCCGGCTTGCTTGAATCCTGATGGTGCAGTGAGCAAGGGACTCACATCTGAGCATACCCTTCCACGCTTGTGGTGGCCAAAACGATTCAGAAAAGGGGGTGGTGATGGACAGCGCATCTGAATTAAGCAGAACACTCATACCCAGTCAAAAGATCAGGGCTTGATCCATCACCGTTTTTTAGCTCACTGCACCATCCCAGTTCAGAACCTGGCTACATGCAAGTTAGTCTGTCCCTGGCCCAGTGCATCATGGGAACAGGGCAGACCAAACTACCAAGCCAATTCTTTACTGGAAAGGAAACAAGCTTCCGGGGACCGGTTTCTGGCATTACAGCCGTCTTCGGCCCGGCTTGCTTGAATCCTGATGGTGCAGTGAGCAAGGGACTCACATCTGAGCATACCCTTCCACGCTTGTGGTGGCCAAAACGATTCAGAAAAGGGGGTGGTGATGGACAGAGCATCTGAATTAAGCAGAACACTCATACCCAGTCAAAAGATCAGGGCTTGATCCATCACCGTTTTTTAGCTCACTGCACCATCCCAGTTCAAAACCTGGCTACATTCAAGTTAGTCTGTCCCTGGCCCAGTGCATCATGGGAACAGGGCAGACCAAACTACCAAGCCAATTCTTTACTGGAAAGGAAACAAGCTTCCGGGGACCGGTTTCTGGCATTACAGCCGTCTTCGGCCCGGCTTGCTTGAATCCTGATGGTGCAGTGAGCAAGAGACTCACATCTGAGCATACCCTTCCACGCTTGTGGTGGCCAAAACGATTCAGAAAAGGGGGTGGTGATGGACAGAGCATCTGAATTAAGCAGAACACTCATACCCAGTCAAAAGACCAGGACTAATCAGGTCCCTGTAAGCAGCACGCGCTCCATCGCAGTCGACCTGAACTTGTGACTTTCCACTGGTCCAGCGCACCCAGAAAACCGCAAGTGGCACTTTGTGATATTTCCACCTAAAACTTTAAAAACTCACAAAGTTCTACTGATTGAAGTTTGATTGTTTCTGGTGTCATTTTAGCTTTTAAAATGTACACTATTTTCCTAAATTGGATTTTTCTTGTGTTGTATTTTCGTTTTCACTTCATAACTGTTTGACCTGCTGCATGAATACTGTAGGAAGGTGGTTACCCCCACTTTTTGCCTGGTGTTTTGCTGATTTTCGACTTAGTTGGACTGGGACTCTGCTATTTAGGGCCCCAGTATATCTGCTTTCTCCATAAAATGGACTCCATGTACTTTAGGGACATATCAGAATGATTACTGGGTCACCCTTGTGAGCCTCTGTATATGGTACCCAGGGCATAGGTGGACCCTAGGCCTACCAGGGGCTGCAGCATGTATTGTGCCACCCCTGGTTAGGCTTCCAAACTGACCCCACAGGTCTGTACTTACAGCCTGGGTAAGGTGGTGTAATCACCCCTTACTTAGATATTGTATATCTATTATTATTATTATTATGCGTTCTTATATAGCGCTAGATTACCCGTAGGCATCTCGGCGCTTGCCTTGGGAACCCGTCCTGGCTTCCCCAAGGTGAAAGCCAGGCATCCCGCCGCGGGGGGCCGTAGTGGAGATTAAGCAGGCTAATGCCTAGAGCTGCAGAGTGTGAACCCGTGATTCGAGTAGGCACCGAAACGAGAATTATCGAGTCCGTGGATATTTGGGCTCAAGACCCTGCCGCGTCGGGAATTGAACCCTGGTCCCGGGTCTGACCTCTGCTTCAGGGTCTGCCTCCTCTAACCAGTGAGCCACACTTCTATCTATATCTACCTTATATAGAGACACATAGTAACCTATAAGTCACTCCTATGGCATGCCTTGACAATCCTGGAGGCAGAGTGCTTGGTTTTGTGCGAGAGGGTGCCCTAGCATGAGCTGAGTCCCTCTGCAGCTTTCGGAACCATCTCCTTATAGCTGTTCTATGATATAGCCATACCATATACTCTTAAGTGCTTTATAATCCTCGCAATTAATGCTAACTTTGGTTTGGCTTTATCAAAACATGTTGTGTAAGATGTAAAACACTTTGGAATACTACCCCCGCCCGCCAATTCTGCCGGCGGGGGTAGCATTCCACCCTTCTAGAGGGAGAAGACATGTAGATACTGTTAAACCCGGTTAAAGTTAAACAAAGCCCTGGCATGCCAAAATGGATGCTGCTACCACAGACACAAGTCTGTCCTCCTGCTGCTGGACGAAACTCCGGCAGGGGAAGCCTGGACAATAGGTTTCCTGTCCAGGGAGGTGCTGGCACCTCCCCAGACAGGCTTTAGTGTAATGGGGCAGGGAGGGCTGCATTCAGTGGCTGCTTTTCAGACACTGGGGCGCTCAGCCCCAACTCTGGCGCGAAACTGGACAAAGGGGAAGGGGTGTAACCACCCCCTACCCAGGTCCACCCATAGGAGGCACCTTAGAGTTAGTCCAACCCCTAAACTTACTAGAAGTATAGAACCCCAGTCCCTAGGACTTTGGATTACCCTGGATGAAACTCCGCAACATATATCTTGGACCAAAGAACCACACACAGTAGTGGTGGATATAATGTCGCGCTTCAAAAAAATGTGTTGTCAGATATGGGCACAGTTTAAATTACACTTATTCACAATTCACCAATTCCAGTAGGTGCCACTCAGGGTAAGATACCCCACTACCCAGAGTATCGATGAGAACAAGACACAAAATGGCTTATTCAGAAATATACAAGAGACAGAACCCCGGCACTCTAAATGTATCATAAACACGTTTTAAATAAATATCTATAACACAGAAAGCACCCTAGGATCATGAGAGAGACATCATGTCACAGAGATTCAGTTTACAGAACAGATTTGCATTATTCAACAGTGATTTATTTGCCACAAATACATGAGATAGATTTCAGACAGTTTAAACATTAGCACAACTAAAATCTCCTCATTAGAGTTCCAGTTCCTTGACTGTGTGGCACAAAAACAACCAACGCATGTTTCGTCACCACCGTGACTTCCTCAAGGCTTGTGGTATAGTAACGGAATGAGCCTGGGACAATTTTCCAGTTTGTAGCGCTAAATTCTCGAGATACCGGAGATCCTTTGTCAAGACTAGTAGCAGACAGACTTATGAAGCAGTAGTATATAAGCCTAGGAAACGGTCCACACATGGAGCTCTCGAGTCTCAAAATATTGAGGATCCTTTATCGGAAGAAGTAGCAGATAGGCTATAGAGATTAATACAATAAGTGGTAAGGCCTCTCTTGTCTTGTATCAGTAAACACACCGTTTGAAAGGTTTGAATATGTATTGGGAGTGTAGAAAGGTTAACCTTTGAACATGTATTGGGAGTGTAGAAAGCTTAGCGCTTAACTGAACCTCTTGTCTGCGGTTAAAATTCGTCATTAACGCTGACAGCAGACTAGGGTTTAAACGATGACATTGTTTTAAGTATAAAATCTTGGATAAACATTTTATTAAAAACTGCTGTCATTTATATTACTACAGCACCAATGGATGCACTTAAAATTGTGAAAAAGTTATGAAATCTGGTCCCCGATTTGAATAGGGATACCGCTATAACATCGTGCATAAGGTTAGTATATTCAAAGGGATACAGAATAATACCGTAATTTACTGAGAGTGTGATATATAGTGAGAATTCTCATGTATCTCTTATTAGACTTCGGTGGCAACTAATACAAACTGATTAAGGGGAACAGCCAAATAGAAATCACAAGTTAAAAAAGACAAGACGCATTCGATTTATTGTTGAGGTAAGCAGTTTGGCAATACAAATATAAGATATCTTATATCTTAAGATATGGACAGACTAAAATGTATTTTCCAATGTCAACATAGGATGTACTGCCTATCCCATCAGTGAAGGTGATTTTCCACAGAAGTCATCGCCCTGCACTATTGCTAGGGTAAGACAATTTACCAACAAACATGTACTATCTTTAGAGCAGTGTGGCACTAAGAGCAAATTCTTTTAACCTTTTTGGTAATTAATGTAGTTTTTTTTTTTCATAAATTCGACCTGAGAATCTTTTTCAAGCTATTTTCCATACTTATCTTCTTTCTTTGCACTACATAAACAGAGAGTAACACCTCTGTTCACATCTGGTACAATATGTTATTGTTACTGTTAAGTTAGGTCGTTGTGGGTCCATGTCATAGACAAATAAATGATGAAATGAATGCATAAGAATAATAATTGATGTAAACAATTGGTAGTCCTTCAGAATTGATTTAGATAAAGATGTTTTGCTTATAGGAAAATACAATTGGTTGTTTCAAGTGTTGGTGGACACAGATACATTGCATTCTATTTGTAATTGCAGATATCCTTACAGAGTGCACAATTTGCTGTGAAGAACTTTGTTCTGTCAAAGGTCCTGAGGAAGGTGTTCCTAATCCACCGAAACGCGTCGACCTAGCGTGACAGTTCACATAAAGATCTGTGACTCCTTAGACACGGAATAAAGAGAATTTTGAATGAATGTTAGAGGATGTATGTTGAGTTTGTGAGAATGTTATTTGGTGTTTTCTGTAGGGTATCTCATGTATAATTTTTTTTAATTGTTTAGATGTATAAATGTAAATGATATTCATGTATCGATTTAAAATCTTGTTTGTAATATGAATTTAGAACAAAAAATATAAAAAATATATATAAAAGAATTTTTCTAAAAGTAAACGATGAATACTAAATAAAAAACACAAATGAAAGAAACCATTGTATTTGATATGCTTTGAAGGACTATGTTTGAAAGCAGGAACTACATGTCATAATTAAAATTAGTAAGGCCGTGAGGGAATCTCTTTTGTTGTGAGCTAGCAACCCTTACCATATAGTTTTTTTTTAAAAAATTGAACCTAACACGTTGGTTTATTTATTTCCCTTTGGGTTCTAGGTGCATTTATACACAAATTATAAGTGTTATTTAGACTCTGGATGGTGGAGGTAGGGCCATGCTGATCATGCTTGACCTATCGGCGGCCTTTGACACCGTCCCCCATGAGGTGCTCCTCGCCAGACTACATGACATCGGTGTGAGGGGGACGGTGCTCAACTGGTTTATATCATTTCTTGAGGGCCGCCGACAAACGGTCTGGGCCTCTCCGAGCTCCGCCGAAATGCCGCCATTGGGAGTCGGGGTTCCACAGGGTTCTGTGTTGAGCCCGACTCTATTTAACATCTTTATGACACCTTTGGCGGCACTGGTGGAGTCTTTTGGGGCCCGGATCGTGTCCTACGCGGACGACACGCAATTGCTTTTTGCGTGTGGGAAGGATCAGGCCTTCGATGGAGAGAACATCCGGGGTGCTTGGAGCTGGTTTTTAGCTGGCTTCAGCGGAACAGTCTTAAGGCCAACCCCAGTAAATCGGAGGTGCTGTTTTTCGGCTGCCCCCAAGACCCTGATTGGCGTGCGTGGTGGCCTGTGGATAGCTGTCCTCCTGCACAGGTATCGTTGGTGGCCAAAAACCTGGAAGTGAAGCTGGACAATGGCCTGTCGTTGGTTCCACATATTCGGGGTTTGACGGGGACTTGCTATGGGCTGCTCAAGATGCTCCGGAAGTTCCTACCTTTGCTCACAGAAGAGCATAGGAAGATTACCGTACAGGCCTTAGTGGGGTCTAGATTGGACTATGCCAACGTCCTCTATCTAGGACTCCCAGACTATCTTGTTCAGCGGCTGCAGGTTGTGCAGAATTCCGCGGCCCGTGCGATCTTTGGCCTTCATAGGCGAGCGAGAGTTTCCGCATTGGTGCAGGCGCTTCATTGGCTGCCCATCCGAAAGCGGGTCATGTTTAAGGCTCTGACCTTGGCGCATAAAGCGCTATTTGGCGCAGGAGCAAGGTATCTACAACGCAGGTTGACCTTCTATCGTCCGATTAGATCACTGCGATCAGAGTCTTTGTTTCTGGCCATAGTGCCACGAGTGAGGAAGGCACGCACTGGGGGTCGCTCCTTCAGTTTGAGGGCCCCTCAGTTGTGGAACACCCTGCCTTTGGCGCTACGTTCCTCCTCGAATTTGCTTCTGTTCAGGAAAGGCCTGAAGACTTGGCTTTTTAATCTTTAGGAGTCCCTTTTCTTTTCTTTTTGGCCGTTTCTCTGCATCGGTGTTATGTTGTTTTTATTCTGAGCCGCCTGATAAAGCGCCGGGACACTCCCCTGGAGTAGCCGTGCGCTATCAAAATAAACATATAACATAACATAACATAACTTGGTTTTGCTTGGCCTTTTTCTTACACACTATACACAGAGAGAGTGACCGATGAGGAGAAGTGGGTACACTGGTAATTGTTAACCAGGTACCCCCTCGGGAGTTACGACCGTGAGGCACTCTCTCTTCTTTCACACAAGTTTTTGTGTTTTTTTGGGGACCTGTGTCTGTTTGTCTATCTTTAATTTACATCTTTGACCCACGAGATTAGTGTTATCTAACACATCTGAAGGATCTAGATGGCATATCAGATCCCCTATGTTGGTCATATAGCTGAGATGTATTGTTAAATGTTAAATGTTGTATACTTGTAAAGCGCACAGCTGCCCCAGCAAAGGGGCTTCCCGGCGCTGTATACCGCTGGGGAACCCGTCCTGGCTTTCCCTGTGGGATGGTCCCTACTGGGAATCCCCAAGGTGGAGCCAGGCATCCCCGGCGTTGATGGGGCCGTTGTGGAGATTAGGCAAGCTAATGCCTAGAGTTGCCGAGTGGGACCCCAGGTTAGAGTAGGCACCGAGACGAGAATTGTCGAGTTCGCTGACCCTGGTCCACGACCCTGCCGCGTCGGGAATTGAACCCTGGTCCCGGGCCGACTTCTGCTCCCGGGTCTGCCGCCTCTAACCAGTGAGCCACACCACTGTTAAGTAGGTAGGGCCTCTTTTGTTTACACCAGTTTAACAACAACCTATTGATTTTAACATCCAGACAATATTTCGCCTGAATGCTTGATTTCCCTGGTCTGACAAGTGCACCCTACTGAGTACACCATTCTACCTGAAGACTCATTGGCTGAGTGGGACCTGTCACCCCCATTCACCACAGGGAATCAACTCCAAAATATATAGCAAATCCTAGATGGATACCCAAAATACATGTGCAGTTCTGATCTCATGGCACAGTGGGTCTCTGCCAAGTGGAGTTAGATAATTTCCTCACATGTGTATGACCAGTAAGTTGGGCACATTTTTGCCTGCCCTCAAAAGGTGTCTCAGAGTCAGTTTAGGTTGCAGCATTGGCCATGGCATGCCAGGGTTGCCAATCAAGCTCGCTTGTACATTCAGACTGTGGTTCCAGTTGCTCACCTCGCCGATTGCGCTGCCCTGGCAACGAAAGTGTGTTTGATAGTGCAGACTCTTGTGCCTGCAGATAAGGAGAAAGAAACACTTGAATGTCCAGCAGTACTTATCTTCCACATGTTTTATCTGGCATGGGATTACTTAACCATTGCTGGGCCTGCCCAAACACCTCACGGGTTATTTGTGTGATATGTGAAAATGCAGGTGAGCCACTGCTTAATTTGTAAAATAGTGAGTACCCGTACCCAAAGTGATGCTCCGGCAGTGCTATTAAAATCAGCGCACCTATCACCAAAGCTGCCTAGTCTCGAATTCACCTGAGGAATCATGAATACTCGGCCAGACACTGCTGTCCCTATACCTCAATCTTGCCGGTCCCTGCTTTCTAACTCTGTGCCCGTTTTTTCATCTTTCGCTTCCTCCTTCCACCCCGTTTGTGTATTTTTCTTTTTCAAGATTGAGGTTAATTTCTGACGAGGAGAAATAAGTGTTGTGGACTCCACCGGCTATAATTAAAAACTGAGTGGTTGTAACCTACACTCCCAGACTTACAATGCTATTGAACCTCAGCTGTGATTTGGTCACCTCCCAAATGAAAAAATATTACTTGTGGACAGGTTTTGTAGCCTTTAGCATCGTTTGCCCCTGATATGTACTGGGATGAGCTATCCCTATTTTTCTTGTCATGAACAATGCCATGTTGGAAAAGAGCTTACTCCAAAATACCCCACAATTCTAACGCTACAATAAAAAAAACATTATCTTAGGTTGTACTGATGCCAGTTGAGGTGAAGTCGAAGTCTGCTTGGCCTTCTTCTTCTTCTTGTGCCTCTTCCCAGAGTGTCCAGAAGACCTCGAATGGGAGGAAGAGAACTTAGGGATCCGTTAGCGGTCCTGCGACCTCCTGTTCGTCGATCGGAACGGTGCCCTCCTCGGAGTCTTCGCTTGACGGTGTTGACTGTCGGGCCGCAAGCAACTTCATTGCTCGCTCCCTCAAGGTTTTCTGGGCCATCACCCGACAGTCTGAACACGACTTCGAATCGCGGTCGCGTTCAAGACACCACAGACATACGTGGTGGAGATCGGTGACCGGCATCATGCGGGAACAGGTCCCGCATGGTTTGAAACCTGTCTTTTTGGAAGACATCCCTCGCACACGAAGTCGAATCCAAAAATATTGACAAAAGTCAAGCAAAAGGCAGCCATAAAGTAGCAGGGGGGTAGCTCTTCCCAAATCGGCGCAGAAAGAAAACTGATATTCGCACGCCTGGTTGGCCCCTATATTGGCACTGCAACGTCATTGCCGAAGCCGCCGTCACGTGGAGCTGAATGGAGCCACCCGATGTCGCGCGCAAGGGGTATTGCTCAGCAAAAGTTTCCGGATCCAGCCTGACGCCTGGGAAATTCAAAGGTAAGGAATCTGCAGCTAGAAGTCTCTACTGGAGACAGAAATTTTCTTTTGCTGTTAATTTAACACATAAATGTCTGACCACTTTTTGGGATCCACACAAAGTTTCACTAGATAGAATGCTCTATATACGGATTCATTTGATTTTCAAGATGACAAGATAGTAGGACTTTAGAGGTTGTCTAGTTACATTTCGGAATTGACGCAAAGGCAAGAAACTGTTTGACAAAGACAAATAGAAACATATGCAACATTGTTGACACACGCATTTTGATATGAGGTCCAGTACTTAGAAACCAGGGGCACACTTTTGGCCTCCATGTGATCATGTTCTGGTGACCATACAAGTAGAAATATATATATATAAAACACTGATCAAATGCATGGTTGAGTTTACTGACATGTGGACCAGCATTTAGAAACTCGATGGAAGTTGTGATGTTTTATGCATACGCATCCACAGAACACACACTTGGGTGTCGATTCCGATCCGGTAAAATGTGCTCCGAATGGTCGTACGGAGAGTTTTTTCCCCGTACGAATCGTATCCGTAGACGTCCCGTACGTACGATGAAGTACGATCCGTACTAGGTGCCGAACTCCGTACGAGTCGTACAGGACTCCGTACGACTCAAATCTCCATACGAATCTCACTCGGAACCCGCTGTACGCGACATCGCGGCACGTTTTTACGACCCAGCAAGTACGATTCGTGTCGGGTACGCGCCGTACGACCCTTTTCCTACGGGAGCCGAAAACAGTCGTAAACGCAGAGTTCGCGCCGAAACAGGTACGGAACGCCCCCCCCCCCGGGTACGGCACGTACCCCCCATGATCGCAGGGGTACGCGGCGTACCCCTCTGGTCATGCGGGGTACGTGCCGTACACCCAGCGTACATGGGGTACGCACCGTACCCCATGTACAGTGGGTGTACGGCACGTACCCCATGTACGCTGGGTGTACGGCACGTACCCCGCATGACCAGAGGGGTACGCCGCGTACCCCTGCGATCATGGGGGGTACGCGCCGTACGGTGTGTAGGTGATCGTGCGCTTTTCCGTACGAATCGACGTGTACCGTACGAATCGCGTACGGGTCGGCCGATCGGGATCGGAATCGTCCGGTCGTACGGCGTCTGTACGAGTCGTACGGAAACGGCTCCGGATACGATTCGTACGCCGGATTATTTTACCGGATCGGAATCGACCCCTTTGTGTGGGAGTGTATAAATGGTGTTCTAAGACGGCGCTGATTTTCGAGGCCACAGAACACGTGTAGGTGAAGGCTTTGGGAGATAAACACCATGGACTAGTGGAGTCGTCTTAATATATAGCACCATTTCTGTAAGAAATGTAAACTTTGTACAAAAAGGCTCTAACGGACTCACAGTTTCTGATTATTCATTTGCTTCTAATAGTCTGGTCGCCGGCCTGAAAGATGGAAGTGAATCTTTGGTCGGGAGTCTACACAATAGTGAGATTTATATTCTGTTATGATGTCTAGAACAAGTAATGTTAAACTATTATTATCATCTTTTTAATAAATTGCAAAACCGTGGGTGTTATTAGGTTTTCAGCAAAACATATAATAGTTTTAATATAAATGATCCAATATTGGAATTTAACTTAGAGTGTGTTAATTACGGCCTGGAGCTTGTTGTAGGGTTATGGCTTTATAAGAACAGATATAATTTAGCAAAACCGTTGGCTAAGATGAAATTGGCAATAGACTAACAGTTCTATCTCTTTTTCTAGATATTTTATATGTAGACACACTTTTGTCTAATTCTACAGATCATTACTGGGTGCTAACTCACATTCCCCATAAGCAATTCCACAATATCCACACAAATGCGATATTAATTTCGAAACGATGAGTATATATTGCATATCACAGCATGTGCACTAAGAGCTTTCTCTTTGCAATCAATAGGATTCTTCCTCTCTCCAGGCTCTCAACTGTGCACTACATCATAAAAAGAACATTCCCCCTGCCTAAACATCCCTCCCACTTTCCTCTGTCGTACCGTGGACCACTCCAGTGTTTATAAGTGATATATGAATCAGTATCTCTGTGTGAAGGGTGCTATATGAGTCAGTGTGCCATCCCGAACTTTAAAGAGGTCTGGTCTTTAAACACCTCTCGTGTGTGTTATCCGCATGGGGAGATCCAGTCCCCAGTGCAGCTGCATGGACCAGGGGGTGCTCGGCATCTTGTCTAGTGACAAAGGGACAGGGTGCTGTAATGCATCTACCAATGTCTCCCAAGCCATAGCTGTGTCCTGTGATCTATGCCCTCGCCTGGCTTCTCAGAGTTTCACTGCGCTCTCATAGCTCACCCGTCTTATCAGTTACTTTCTCCAAAAGTCCACCCTTGGTCCTCCTAGGGTCTTCCAGTTCCTGGTTAATTCCCTCTTCACTAGGATAAGCACCAGATCTTGGAACATACTTGTGGTCTTAGTTTTGGCAGTGTACGGGAACCAATGTACAAGACAGTAGCCAGGAGTGCACTAAACTTTCCTCTCGGTGACCTCAGCAAGCGTTCCGGTAATGGCCTCCCAATAAGCCTCTAATCCTGGGCAACCCCAAAACATGTGGAAAAATTCAGCCCGTTGCTCAGCATACCAAGGTAACTTCGCATTGTCTACCACAAAGTGTCTACTAATCCTCCCCAGTGTAAGACACGCTCTGTGTAACACATACAAACTGATAAGCTTAACCTGTGCGTTTCTAGACACTTTAGGTATGCTGTCCACAATGGTATTCCAGTCCTTCTCTGCAATGGGTCCTCCTCCCAGCAGGCTCTAAAGGTTTTAAGGGGTAACAACAAAGCTCTTTGTAGCCTTCTATACAGACAGGTGACATCCTTAAAGGTCTCCAACAAGGTGACCACGTATTGGCAGCCTCTGGCATGCAGAGGCTCACACAGGCCCATCTTCAAGTGCTGTCGTGACCGCCCCATGTAGGAGGAAGTGACCCCGGGGGAGATCATGCCTCTCGCAAAATTCTTCAAATGAAAGCAGCAGTTCAGCCTTGAAGGGTGCCATGATTGTCATCACGCCTGCAGCTACCCAGTCTGCTAGTTCCAGCCAATCTCCCTCATGTGGCAGTTTCGCCAGGGACTCCAGGGGGACATCTGGAGGGTACGGTAACTTCACCCGTGTCTTCTGCACGCTTTTAGTCCAGCATATACACAACACTTGAAATTCTGTAGTGTCCCCATCACTGAAACTATGAAGATGAAGTAGTACTCGAGATAGCCTGCAAAGAACAGGAACACAAGGGCTCATTTCCTCCCTTTGGGCATATCCAGCCATGGAAGCTGTGCCGTTAGATAGTAGGTCTCAAAATTGTGAACAGCCAACCCACGCTCCACCGCTGAAAAGTGGTCAATGCCACTCTCCTGGCTAAGAAATTACCTTTCATAGTCTTAGAACAATAAATGTACCAGGCATGAACTCAATATCTTGGCCTTTGAACTCTTATTTTTGTAGCGAATGGGTTGCCATCAATGTTATGCTGGTTACTGTGGAGGTGAAACTCTACTTACATAGGCAAAAGCACAACGCTACTTACATAGGCATAGGTAGTAGGATATATACCCTTTAAACAGTTATTTATGGCTGAATATGGAAATAATGGGGTTTTGATAAGTTATATGATCTAGATAAAGAAATAATAATAAAGTAACACATTAAGTCGAGTCCTTCTTAAGTGAGCACATGCTTGCATGTGTTTTAAATTAGATATGGCAAAATGTGATAGGAATGGGTTTCAGATGGCTGGGATAATTGGAACGCATGTATACTAACATCATACTAATAGGGGGAAGTTTTCCATAAGCAATTATAATACTAGGGATGTTACTCTAGTGTGGTCAGGCATAGTGCTTTGCATTCACATCCAGAAAAGAATAAATATTGTTTTAAATGGCTTTTTAATCACGTTGTTATTAAATCTATGTGTTTGTTATGCATTTATTTCAACCTTCAAGAAGTTCTTAAGAAAGGTGCAAAATTGGTTGACTAAGGCTATCCAATTTTGAATAAAGATTAGAAGAATCATCAAGTACTTTTGAGTTTTGTTATTCGTCCAAAATGAACGAAAGAAAATGATGAAAATTGTAGATTTGTTGTAACAATAAAACTATTTTGGAAAGCTTCATTATTATTTTACATTGTAAAGCGTTTTGACTAAGATCACACATTTCACTCAAGTGAGGAAGCCGGGATGTTAATCGAGATCTCGCCACCGGATTGAAAATTCTATCAGGTGTTAAACAGTACACTGTGTTACATAAGTAACACCCATCGCATACTAAATCAAT
Source organism: Lissotriton helveticus (assembly GCF_964261635.1). Taxonomy (NCBI): domain Eukaryota; kingdom Metazoa; phylum Chordata; class Amphibia; order Caudata; family Salamandridae; genus Lissotriton; species Lissotriton helveticus. The sequence goes on from NC_136065.1 coordinate 1,783,850,127, forward strand.
CTGACACACAGAAGTCTTTAACAAAAAACATACAAAGCTAAGTTTGGGAGAAGGCTTGACACTATCTGTATAGCTTCCTCTGACAGAACACAATAAAACGGTTTCACTCCAGAGACAGCTATTAGTAAAGGGATGCTGGAGATCTCAAAGAGATGACTGTCCAGTTACTACAATTCTTCAATGAAACATACATATGAGCTTTAACTGCAGAAAAAAAGCTTCAATTGGCATAAGATGCTTTACTGAATGTTTCTCGACATGATACACAAATTGGAAGTAAAAGCAAAGCTGCATGGTGTGATGAAACAACCTTTGCAGTTCTTAATGTACTGCAGCGTCGACATATATTTTTAAAATGTTAAAACAACGAATGCAACTTCCACAAATGCATGCTGTGCCAGTGATATATTTTAAGACAGGGTGACACGGCCTACAAACATGAGCAGTCCGCTTCAAATGTTGACACTTACTTCTCTGTAAGTTCTGCACAGCCGTGTCATGTGCCACATATTTGGCTGACATCATGGTGAAATCAAAAGTGTGCTCTAAAACCACTTTATTTTTTTCTTTAACTAATAAGTGTTTAATTGTAAAAGGCTTGTTTTATAATTCAATGTCAAAGTCTGCTATTACCCTTGCCCAATTTATCTGTAATTGTACACATTTATCACATAGTATATTTCAGAGAAAAACAGATAGCTTTTGGAATACTGCTTCTCCTTACAAGTGTTAATGAACTTATCACATCGAAATAACACTAACTTCTCTCGCAAATAGCATTTTTTCAAAGATTGAGTTAAAAAAAAGTGTAACGAATGAGTCACTTTTCTGTGACAAACTAATCTTTATTTCACAGGCAGTGGATTTACTACACGGAGAGGCTTTTGTGCTTGCACTCCCACTCGTTTCAGCATCTAACACAAGGAAGCAGATAGAATCAGTTTTTTTTCCAATACTTTAAAATTGCTAATGAAAGATTTAGCTTCATTAATTCATGCAGTGTTAGTTGTCAATGTGAGATTATTCAACTATATTCATTAAGCACTGCTTGGACGTAAGAAGTCTTATCAGATGGAAAGGGAGTTGCTTAAGAACTGCTGATGTTACCCAAGGCATATTGTTACAAGTGATTTTTCTTCGTCCATTATCAGTTCCTCCGATTTTACCTTAACTATGTCCTATGCGTTGATCGCTCTGCAGTCTCTGCTCCTGCCTATCTCTTCATGAAGTTCCCAGACTATCCATTTCCCAAGGTTATCAACTCACATGCTGACCTCAGCCCCTGCCCACATCTCTCGTAGGCCTTCGATGTCGAAGAATCGTTTTACAACTAAAAAAGAGAATCCTTTTAATAAAAGTCACAAGGAAGGACATACACTTAGGAGGAGGGAGAGAGAAGTAAAAGATAGCACCTCAGGATAGGAGGAAGAACTTTAGTATCCATGTTCTCTCACATTTAAAAGGCTCTTTCTGTTGACGTTCCCTTCTGTCAAGTCAAGTCAACTTGACCCTTCTCTCCTTGTTAGTGTGGTGAACAAGCAATGCAAACCGAGTCAAAGAGACACATGACAGGGACCAGAATGGGCACTCTAAGACCCGATATGCTGAAGCAAAGCAGGTCCCTGGCAAGAGGATAGAAGCAAATTAAGAAGATAGCAGCATGTTAGAGGAGATCTAGTATACAACAAAACTGGAAAGCTTATTGGAAAGCTCAGGCTGAGTCCATCAATCGCCGGTCAGGCACCTCGTTCCTCCACAGGCTGCTCAAACTATGGGAGGTGTTGCAAGAGCGGAAGTCTCTACGTTTCCCAACAGTCTCTTCTACCATTGTGCTAAGATATTTAGTGCTCGCAATTCCTACATTAATTTTTAATGAAGATCTCACCGGAGTAAATTGTGTCGGCAATCTGAGCAAAATCGTAAAGATTTAAACACGAGGGTGACACAATCGCCTAATCAACAGGGCAGTCGAGGGAATCTCAGGAGAGTTTCAGAGGTTTGCTACAATCTGAGACAGGTGCCTGGAGTTTCACTCCTGGGCTGTCTATTGTCAGTGGAACAAATAAAGTAGAGGGTTTTGGCAGCAAGCCTCATAGTTGGAATGTTTTTGTTTCACAATATGCTTTTTGCAATGAACAATCGCTTGGACTACCCCCTACCTGATTCTCAATGTCAAGACTGTCCAAGCAGTCAGGAGATTCCAAACCAGCATTCAGTGACAACGCAAACTGCCTTTCCCATGACCAGATCCCCATCATTCCGGGCTCTAAAACACCATCCTTTTAGTGGCTGGGCAACAGAAGTACTCTTGTCCCGAAAGTCTGTTGTGCATAAATGAAAGTACGAAGCATTCAAATTCCACAACCAGGTGTTCGGAAAAAATGGCTACTGATAAGGCCATTAATGGCTGCTACACTACTCGGCCTACAATATTGTGTGAGGTTGAATGAGCAGAATGAGAGGAAAGAGCAAATAACAGTCATCAGTAAAGGTCAGCACGCGATCAATATGGCGGTTAGCACTCGTCCAGCCAACCTCACTATCCTATCTAGACGCACGCACGCTATCTCTTCTGATGCATGTCCTTGCTCCACACTTTCAATCACAAACAAACCGTTTTTAATAGGAATGCTTTCATTGGCGGAGCGAAGCTCATCACTGGCTCGAGACTGATAACATAGGATTACAGACTTGCTTCAAAGTTTGGCGAGTGGGCCGTTCCGTACTCTGTCCCGGAGTTCACTGGCGGGCACAGCCTGAACGCTGCGCTCACAGTTCTAAACCCCGCGGCACCATACAGTGTTTTTGTGGTCGAAAGGCGACAACAGCATAAGAAAGCAGAAGATGAATGAAGAGGTACACACACAGGAGACTGCCCAGCAGGCAGACAGGCCGGAGGCTCACCTATGATGCCGCTGTCTCGGCTCTCCAGGGTGGAGGTGGGGCTGGTGACGGCTCCATAGCTGCAGTCCTTGCCGCTGGTGCTGGCGCTCACGGGCGGCAGGGTGGAGCAGGGGCTGTTGGCCGGCGGCGAGGCAGTGCTGCTGGTCAGGGTGGAGCAGGGACTCACCCGCTGTGTTACCGCTGAGCTCTGGAAACGGAAAGCAAGAGGGGTCAACACAGGAGACGAATCCGTTGTGCGCTTACACAGTCTGGAACGTCAACGTACATAATTCATCCAGACAAACAATCACACGGAAAAGGAGAAATGCTTTAGACGATTTCTGATTCCACTGCTCACCTCTGGTTACAACAACAAAAAACACCAAGTGCAATGTGTCCCCATTCCCACACAGGCATCCCCAGCGGAAATGGCACTTCTTCCGTAACGAATGCCCTTTCAGTGTGGACGGGGCCCGTGGCGGCCACGTTACCCCTCGGGCACGGAACCGGCAGATGCCAGCGCTGTCCAGCCAAGTGCATGACCTCACCTTGTGCGGCGGACGCTGGCAGGATACAGCGCGCGCAGGAAATCCCAGCCAGAACAGGATCTGCAGCGCAACTTCCATCCATTCACAGAGGCAGCTGTAGGGCCGGCGCCTCCCCCACCCGCACCACTGCCTGAAATGGACATTCACCCATCAGGTACTCACTCACCAGGAGTACCCGCTCTCTGCTAAGTGCAGGGGCTGCCTTTCAAATTTAAGACGTGCATGTACCATGCCCAAGGTCGGCCCTCAGGGCCATACTATCCATGCGAAGAGTTCCTCCACCGGAAAGGGAAGCGGGACACATGCCAGGCGGGGGTGCAACGGTAATGCGTTGAAGACGGCTCCCTCCGGGGAGGAGGAGCGACTTTCGACCACACAGTACACAAGGGTGTTGCCTACAACGCACTACCGCCGGCGAGTCGGTGTGGATGAGGGCCACTGTAAATCCCATTCTATTCTCCAAGCTCCGCCCCCTCCCAGAGCATCGACGTCACCTCAAACCACCAACACAACAAGCACATTTATTTCATCTCAATAACGTTGATGTGAGTATTGTTTACAACACTCAATTCCTTTACACAGAATTGAGTGTTGTAACTAATATAACAATAACAAGAAATTGAGTGTCCTAACAAATAGTCACAACATTAACAAAGAATTGAGTGTCATAACCAATACCTAAAACAACAACAAGGAATTGAGTGTCATAGCTAATACAACAACAACAAGGAATTTACTGTCGTAACTAAAACAACCACAATTAGCTGGAATTCAGTGTTGTAACTAATACAACAATAACAAGGAATTGAGTGCCATAACTAATACTCACAACAATAGAAAGCAATTGAGTGTCGTAACTAATACCCACAACAAAAATAAGGAATTGAGTGTCCAATAGTCACAACAATTACAAAGAGTAGAGTGTCATAACGAATACCCACAACAATAGCATGGAATTGAGTGTCATAACTAATACAGCAATAACAAGGAATTGAGTGTTGTAACGAAAACAACCACAATTAGAAGAAATTGAGTGTTGTAACTAATACAACAATAACAAGGAATTGGATGCCATATCTAATACTCACAACAATAGAAACCAATTGAGTGTCATAACTAATACCCACATCAAAAAGAAGGAATTGAGTGTCATAACTAATACTCACAACAATAAAAAGTAATTGAGTGTCATAATGAATACCCACAACAATAAGAACAAATTGAGTGTTGTAACTAAAACAACAATAACAAGGAATTGAGTGTTGTAAATAATACAACAATAACAAGGAATTGAGTTTTGTAACTAATACAATAACAAGGAATTGAGTGTCATAACTAATACTCACAACAATAACAAGGAACTGAGTGTTGTATCTAATACTCACAACAGTAACAAGGAATTGAGTGTTGTAACTAATACTCACAACAATAAGAAGGTAGTGAGTGTTGTAACATACTTAAATCAGTAACAAGAAATTGAGTGTTGTAACTAATATAACAAGGAATTGAGTGTTGTACCTAATAATCACAACAATAACAAGGAATAGAGTGTTGTAAATAATACTCAAAACAATAACAAGAAATTGTAGGTTTAAGATTTGTTTTACATCATTTGTAGTTTACTAGTCAGTTACATTTACGACAGTTGCGAACCACAAGCATTCAACATTGAATGTGAGCAGCCATTACATACAGAATGAAGACACATAAGAACACCTTTAAGCAATGACACACAGTAACGCCATCATACAAAGAAGGGTGGGGCAAAAAGAATATCTGGCTTTAGCTTTTCAACTAACTCAAAACACTGGTTTCCTCAGGCAGTTCTTATTTGTTTTTAAATTAGCTTAAGTTTTGAACGGGCAGGCAGCTAAAAAGGGGTGCAGGGAGTAGCATTCCCTTTTGTAACTACAAGCCCTACGGTCAGGAACCCACCTCAGACTACATTCCTCTGCACAACTACCACACTGTCTCACCACAGCCATTAAAAATGCACTGAGTGGTTTAGCAGGCCCTGTATTTTATCAAATAGTCTAGGCTTCCCACTAGATGGACCTTAAACAGTATTGAACACTTATATTCAGTGACACACAATGTTATGAGTGAAGTGTGAATTTTCTGTACAGTGCACATTCTAATGTCATACACCTTCAGGCATTTCGAGTGAGCGCAATGATACAGGGTGAAATATTAGCATCCAATAATGTTAACTTCTGGGCTAGGGTATAGAAGAGAGAAATGCCTTTCCACCTGGGATAACAGAAGAGCAAATTACTTATCTTCCTGGCAGATACTCTTTCTAACCGATTTCTCACCATGTGAATATCTCCAGGTGCCACACTGAATTCGGAGAATTACTTTTTAGCAATTCCCTCTTGTGTTGACAGGTGGCATCATGCGGCTTCATGTCTCATCCGTCCCACTCCATATATGACACCGAGACCTCTATATAGTCTCCACTTTAGCGAGCTGACCTTAACTTCTTTTTTATTTCTGTCTGCACAGTTGGACGTAGAGCCTTAGCTAATCAGACTTTACCAGCGTGCAAACCTCTAAATTGGAAACTAACTAGTATGAACTAGATCAGTCCATTCCACAGAAAGGGGACGTGCTTGTGTCACTGAGGCATCTGCGGTTAGAGCATAAATCAGAAAAAGAGTTACTAAAGTAAGTAACCTATTCATCTGAAGGATACTTCTATAACCGCAGATTCCTAACCTTGTTAATAGTCACCAAAGCATTACTGCACCTGGTGGTGGGAGTATCAAATGGCTCAGACCAAGAAATCCTGTGAGACAGAACGGTCAAACTGCTTCTCCCACCGGGCTTGGCTATCCATGCAGTAGGTCTTAGTTAAGATGTGGAGTGATACCCACATAGCAGTCTGGCAAATGTCAAAGGATGGCACACCGCGCACCAGTGCAGTGACATGAGCCATTGATCTGGTGGACTTGGAATGAGCTGTAGATGTTTTGGAGGCTGTTTCGTGGCCATACATAAAACAATCTAGCTGGAGATGGTTTGTTTCTGAACTGCTTTCACCTCTATCACCCAAGAGAACTGACAGTCTACCCAATGATGTTCTTTGGTGCAGTCAATGTAAATGCTTAGGGCTTTCTTTGGGTCAAAGCAATGAAATCTTTCTTTCTTTCAAAGCTGGGCAAAGAAGGTTGGCAGGGTGATAGAATGCCTGCTATGGAAAGGCATGATAACCCTCAAGGAGAAATGCCGCTTGGTCCTGGAGTCAAGCTTGGGTAGGAAGAAGGTGGTGTATGGTTTCTGAACAGATGGTGGCTGTAATTCACTCACATGATGAACTGACATGATTGCTATGAGAAATGTCGTCTCCAGCATAAGCATGTGCAGAGAACAGCGGTGCACTGGTTGAAATGGGGCACACGAGGAAAGTGAGAACCAAATTAAGGTTCCACTGAGGCATCACAAATGGTGTTGGCAGGAAAATATGGATCAACCCTTTAACAAAAAAAGCAATATAGAAGGTGATTTGAATGAAGGTGGTTGTTCTGATAAACGCATAAAGGGCTGGCAGATAGCATTAAACTGTCGTCAAAGCAGGACCTTGCTGGACCAGAAAAAGACAAAATAATAGTATGCCAGATAACTGTGTCTGCAGAGGCTGGCTACTTCAAGAGGAACATCAGGCAACAAACTTCTCCCAGCGTCCCGCAGAAACAGTTTAAGTGGAGGGACACCTGGCTGGCAAGATGACACCTACTTCAGGAGAAAAATGAAATGCCATCAACTGTTGCCGCTCAATTTCAACGCATAAAGGTTAAGATTGTGCCCACTCTGTCATAGGGCCCGGCCCTGCCCTGCTCTGCAAGCGGAAGGGGTAGAAGGATCAGAGGACAGATTCTTAAGGCCAGAGGTTCCAGTTATCATACTCTGTCGCCCAGTCTGGAGCCACTATGGTGCGTGGGGCCCAGTCTTTCCTGATCTTCTTCAGAACTTTGAGCAGGAGAGGTAGAGTCCTGTGCTCTAATCTAACAAAAGGCATCTATGAGTGAGCGCTACCTTGGGAACTCCAATGCACAGAAGCTTTGACACTTCAAATTCTCTGCATTGGTGAAAAGATAAGAGTCAGGATTGCTGGAAGACGTCATGATTCAGCTCCGAGTGCAGCCACCATTCGTGAACGACTAGGCAATGTCAGCTCAGTTCATCCGCCCTGGCGTTTAAGATCCTTCAGGTGCTGTATGATAAGGGAGAAGCCCTGATCATTCAGCCACTTCCAAAGATACAAAGCCTCCTGGCACAGGACCCACAACCCCACTCTGCTCTATTTGTTGCAGTATCAACCTGTGGTAGTGTTGTCCGGGAGAACCTGCACCTGTTCCCCCTTGATGGAAGGGAGGAACGCTTTCAGTGCCAAACATATCGCCCGTAACACCAACAAACTGATGTTGAGACGGGCTTCCTCCAGAGACCAGAGTCCTCTGATCTCCACCTTTCCCCAATGACTTCCCCATCCCAGCAATACCCTCATACAATATGCCAAATAGAGTGTAACTTGAGTCTTAAGAAGTCACAGAGACCCACTCTTAAAGCAAGAATTATAATAACACACTGTGTCTATGTGTTCTTATTGTATTTTGTTGACAGTTTTTTAGATTGATGTGTCTAACACATGGTGCAGTGGCAAACAAAACTTGCCCTGATGAATCTGCGTAAAGTCTCGAAGCAGAGAAACATGTTGGCATCCAACAGTGGCATGCATACATAGCAACCTATACTGTTTTTTACTTTGAGTGGGTTCACTGAGCGAAAGAATAAAGTTGTTGCGCATTGAGTGAATCCGTCCAATTTTAACTCATTTTTCCACACTGTGAGGTGTGATACATTCCTGCACTTCACTATTTGCACCTTCTTTATTGCTTTACTTCTTTCGTTGGACACTTCTTCTGTTAAGAGCGTAATGACTGCCAATGATGATAACAATGGACTCAACTGGTGAGTACCTATCAGTGGTCCACCTGGTGGTACGTTCGTGAGGTGTCATTACGCTTGTTTCACTTTTTTCACATTGAGGAGTGTATGATCGGGACTGCAACAGTTGAGAGTGCGTAGTCTATGATTTCATCATATACTAAAAAACTGTCAACAAAGTGTGAGAATAGGTTTTCAAGATATACATGAATACTACTAAATAGAGTACAAGGAGGGTTATGTAGAAGACTACAAACCTCTAAATAGGACTGCATTGTGGAGATATGCCAGATTAGGATCTCCGTAGCCTTAGGACCCTGGTCTTTTTGTGTATTACTAAATTGAGTGGAGGGCCACCAGGGTTCTTTTCCCTCTTTGCTCCATAGTGTATGTATAATTTATTGAAAACCAGGTTTTGAAACAGTGACTGACAAGTCTGGGTGTGCTGGACTGCTTGTAAATAAGAGCGAGCCCTTATTATACAGTTGTCTCAGTAATGATAAATTTGTATGCCTTGCAGACGTAGATAGGCTGCCACTGGTGCCAGGATCTAAGTAAAGACACGTGAAGCGGACCTCAGTCCAAAAGGTAGGACTTTAATTGAAAATGTTTTGTACCTATTGTAAAGCGTAGCCACTTCCTGTGCTTAGGAAGGATTGGCACATGAAAATAGACATCCTGGAGGTTGAGTGTAGTTATAAAGTCGTTCTGGCATCAGAACTTTAGGACTTTCTTGAGGTGCAACATTTGTAAAGTTTGTGCAAAGATCTAAAATCATGCGCTACTTTCCTGATTTGCTTGTTGATGAGGAACGGAGAGTAAACCCTAACGCTGTTGGAGATTTGGAACCACTCCGACGGTCCCTGTTTGTATCCATATAGACACTTGTGCAAACGACTCCCGTAGATGAGAAGGTGGAGGTCCCTTTGGAGGTGTAGAAAGAGGGAAATTTGACAAATTCTAGAGTATGCCCTTGGGCATGTCGTTTAAAAACCCAACGGTCCTCTGTCACCTTTGACCAATTGGAATAAAAGTGAGATATTAGACCTCCGACGTTTTTGGAGGGAATAAAGGTGGGTTCAAGGTAGTCCATTGTTTCTTAGAAGAGTTGCCTCGGCTGTACGATGATTTTCTATGTAGGACCTGTTGGTACTTTGCCTATGTGACTGCGTTTGATTTGAGTAAAGCAGTTGGTTCTGATTGTAGGAGCCAATACTGGATGGAACTCCCTTGAAAAAAGGACGTGGAGCTACGTCCTCGGCACCACGAAAAGGCTGCGTATCTATATCCCGAGGGTGCGGGCAGTATCTGTGTCCTTTAAGATGGTCTGCAGTGCCTCATCAACATGCTGGCCAGAAGGGATCCTCAATCAAAAGGCAAGTGAAGTATTGAAGTCTGAACCTCCTTGTGAAAGGCGTAGCATTGAAGCAAAATTGTCTTTGCCAGACTGCCCCTATTGCGAGCTGTCGAAAACCTGTACACGCATATCCGCTGCACAGTGTATTATTTCCGATGCACTTCTCTCTCTCTCTCCCTCCCTCTTGCAGGATCTTCAAAGCGTGAGGCTTGGAGGATTCTGGAATAGGTTCTACTAGCGCCAACATGAGCACATCTAGCGGCATACCTGCCCAACTGGCTTGCAAGATAATCGCTGTGCCGCCTGAGTAATGACTGAGTCAGGGTAGGCTGAGATACTAGAAACGCAGGTGAATAGTGGGGAGCTTCACTTTTCTTATGGAGGCATGGAAAAAAAACGCCGGCACAGAGTTTGGCCTCTGCATGAGTTTAACACCTTCTTGCTAAATAAAGTCTATGATAGGAACTGCACGAACTTGTTTCTGTGGTTTCCCCAGGACGAGGGGAAAGGGGAAAACGATTCGCCGCTCTCTTCATAAGGAGGGGAAAACCTCCAATATTCACCGGAGGTGAATGCAATAGAACTCCAGTTGTAAGAAAAGACGTAATCAAAATAAATCGTCTACAAAAGCACTATGCATAAAAGTCAACAGTGTGTGAAACCAACTGTCAACGGGCTCAACCGTCGACCGGGTCATCCGTCAACGAAGCCAACTGGCGTCGAAGCTGAATGTTGACGAAGCTCACCGTCTACGGAGCTCACCGTCTACAGAGCTCACCGTCTACAGAGCTCACCGTCTACAGAGTTCACCGTCTACAGAGCTCACCGTCTACAGAGTTCATCGTCTACAGAGCTCACCGTCTACAGAGCTCACCGTCTACAGAGCTCACCGTCTACAGTGCTCACCGTCTACAGAGCTCACCGTCTACAGAGTTCACCGTCTACAGAGCTCACCGTCTACAGAGTTCACCGTCTACAGAGTTCACCGTCTACAGAGCTCACCGTCTACAGAGCTCACCGTCTACAGAGCTCACCGTCTCTCACCGTCTACAGAGCTCACCGTCTACAGAGCTCACCGTCTACCGAGCTCACCGTCTACCGAGCTCACCGTCTACCGAGCTCACCCTCTACGGAGCTCACCCTCTACGGAGCTCACCCTCGACGGAGCTCACCCTCGACGGAGCTCACCCTCGACGGAGCTCACCCTCGACGGAGCTCACCCTCGACGGAGCTCACCCTCGACGGAGCTCACCCTCGACGGAGCTCACCCTCGACGGAGCTCACCCTCGACGGAGCTCACCCTCGACGGAGCTCACCCTCGACGGAGCTCACCCTCGACGGAGCTCACCCTCGACGGAGCTCACCCTCGACGGAGCTCACCCTCGACGGAGCTCACCCTCGACGGAGCTCACCGTCCACGGAGCTCACCGTCCACGGAGCTCACCGTCCACGGAGCTCACCGTCCACGGAGCTCACCGTCCACGGAGCTCACCGTCCACGGAGCTCACCGTTTACGGCGCTCACCGTTTACGGCGCTCACCGTCTACAGAGCTCACCGTCTACAGAGCTCACCGTCTACAGAGCTCACCGTCTACAGAGCTCACCGTCTACAGAGCTCACCGTCTACAGAGCTCACCGTCTACAGAGCTCACCGTCTACAGAGCTCACCGTCTACAGAGCTCACCGTCTACAGAGCTCACCGTCTACAGAGCTCCCCATCTACAAAGCTCACCGTCTACAGAGCTCACAATCCACGGAGTTCACCGTCTACGGAACTCACGGTCAACGAGCCTACCGTCTACAGAGCTCACCGTCGACGAGCCTACCATCAACGAGGCCACCGTCAACGAGGCCACCGTCAACGAGCCTACCGTCGACGAGCCTACCGTCGACGAGCCTACCGTCGACGAGCCTACCGTCGACGAGCCTACCGTCAACGAGCCTACCGTCAACGAGCCTACCGTCAACGAGGCCAACTGTCGAAGAAATTTACAATCGATGAAACTCCCAGTGGTCGACGAGCCTGCAGTCGACAAGAGGGCACTGTCCTCACTGTCGTCGACGAATGCCTGGAGGCGTTGTTGTTGCAGAGCACCAGTGACGGCAGAGATTGTCGTCAGAGAGTACATCGACCGTATCGTCGACAAGCTGGCACATTTTCACGTAAAAAAGTGCGCAGAGTGAGTCTAGATGCCGGAGAGTAAATCTCGTGGAGGTAGATGTGGGAGGCAGACTCAAAGAAGGCCAGAGACCCCGTAATTGTGACGTTACTTCAGATGGTGAAGTAGAGGAGAAGCATCACTTAAACCCTTAATGTGCAGGACAAACAAAAAAATCCTCCCACATCAGAAGGGGGTATAGTCTAAGCACAAGAACAACCCCTTCTCCTCCTACCATGTCAGAGACAGGCAGAGTGCTGGTCCATATACTCTTCATGAGGGTTCACAGGAAAAGGTCTCAGCTTCCCACAAGTGACGCAGGGTCTGAAGGTAGACTTCATGTAAGAAGACATTACAAAACTGTGATATTATGAAGAAAAAATTGAAGAAAAATGAAGAAAATTGAAGAAAACTGAGCAGAGCTCAGGGAGACTTCCTTCACACGACGTGCGGTAGAAAATCTGAGAGCCTGAGCCTCTGGGGAGAACATTCTGGTGGTTGCTGTCGCCTGATTGGCTGCAGTTTGGTCTATACAAAATGACTAGGATAGTCATGAGTGTGGAAGTTTTTACTCTTGTAGCTTGGGCTACTTCACTTCCTGGTTGGTTATTACCAAGTTTTTCTAAGGATATTATTGCATATTACTGCTTTTCATATACCGGAGGGACTCCCACTCCGACGACGGGGAATGATTCAGGAATGTGAATCTATGAAAGACACCCTAATACTGGAGAATTATATTTCCAAACTCCACATATGTGCTGTGACCATCTTAGTGCTCTTGTTGCACAATGTCGAATTTTTGTCTGGAGCCCAGATACGAGAGGCCACGTAGAGGTCCATAAATTACACGTTTGTGCAGGCGTGGTGCGTCCATTGGGGCGTAGCCCCGCTAAGCCTCGTGGCGTGGATGCACCGTCAAGCACTCCAGTCAGTATTAAGGACATTGCTGTTCCTCACGCCCGACTCAATATCGGAGTGCGCCAGGGGGTGGGGCTGGGCTGCTGCAGCTTGAGTAACAGTCCACACTCAGCTGTAGCAGTAGTGCGCATGTGTATTTTTGGGCTTTGATCAGCCCGCACATGTACTTACTTCTTCCCCTTAGAGAGGGACCCAAGGGGTACTGTTTCATACAGCACCCCAGGGCCGCAGCCCCCGGGGTTGAAAAGGGCAGATGGTAACTGTGACCCCCAAGCCAATCGCGCCAGGATTGGTTGGTGCACCGCGCAGCAATCCATTTTTGGGTTCCGCGCGTGGGTGGTGGCACACTGCCGCAGCCGTGGCCAATCACTGTGTGACTTCATGTGAAGCCATTCAGTGATTGGCCATTTCAGGACGCACGCTGTCTGTCTGGCTGCTCCCTCTGCTCTGGAACTGACACACCGGACAGTCTGCTGGTGCCTGCTGCTCGTTGACTCGTGACGGTGGACTTGGAGTTAGTTAGTCAGTGTAGACCAGGACTAGATAGAGATCCTGCGATTGCGGAAAAAATTAAAAGTAAGAGTCTACTCTACTCCAAAACATGTTAGTTACAGTAATAGTAGTGGCTCGGTCGCGGTAAAGTGACAGATCAAGTGAGTGATCTTTTCTAATTTATAGAAGTTTTCGATGCTGCACAGTAATTATTTTTTTCCTGAGCTTTGATGGCCTGAGGCAGGGATTGTGTATTTTTATATAAATTATTATGTAATTATCATCAAATGTGCAGAACACGACTCAGTGCGACCCTGCTCTGCGTGAGGCCTGCATGCGCAGCAGTGGACCCTATTTGTAAATCAGGTCTCATTTCCTCACAGCAGAGGCAGCAGCAATAGCTTTGTTTTCCCTGGCATCAGAGCTGGAAGCATTAGCTTTCGACGAGCCTCGCACATATTGCATCTATAGCGGTGCATGGACGCAGGCACGCCAACTGTCGGTGTCGGTAATACTGCTCCCTCGTGTACATCGGGAAAGTAGCACAATGCAGATATTATGTTAACTTGTGGCCCCCAATTCATCGTTCGAATGAAATCCACGTCTACCATAAATAGGAGGGGGATTTCATCTCAATTTTTGCAATGGTGTAAAAAAGGTGTACTAATAAAATATATTTGACCGGCAGTCGTATCAAACACTTGACTCCATCTCTGACTTTTTTTATACCAATTTAGCATCTGAGTTGTTTGCTGCATTTCAATAAGTTTTACTTCGTTCATTGTCTTTTTGGATTCTAAAATATATCGAATGAATACAGATTTTTTTAACAATTGATAATATGAAATGCTTCACAATATCACTGGCACCCTAATCTTAACTCAATATGAAATCACGATGTTCTTATTAACTAGGGCGAGGCAGTCTTTTTTTGTATATACATATCTTTGAGTCTATTTCAGTGAGCCGAGGCCGATGAACTGTGCGACACGACAGACATCGTCGCAGTGAAACGCAGGCCGGGCGGGAAGGTCCCAGAATCTAGATGCGACATTATTTTCCACATGGTTGGAAGCGCGACGTTGTTACTGTGCGCTAATAAATAACTGATGGTGCAATATGAGGGAAATTTCGTCGAGTTCAGAAATCAGTCGGGTTCTTGTTTCACAAAACATTCAGCATTTATAATGGGAACCAGAAACGCGCAGGGCACCAGGTGAGGGGATGTGTGTCAGGCCCGTGATTTGAATGTTTGAAATTCGGAGAGCTCTTTCTTGCATTTCCAAGCTTAAAAAAGTACAACGTGTTGTTTTTTAAACCCTGCAGAGCTGGCCATGTAACAACGCTGTTTCATAGTAATGTAAATAACAGGTGATAGAATTACCTAACCCAATGGTACTTGTTTTGTTTTATTTGGCACTGGGATGAGTCAGCCACTGAGCCACACCAAAATTGGAGCCTGGGAAATGGAGAATGTCGTCAAAGTCTACATGTGCATTGAACCACAGATCTGTCTTACCAGGTGTATTGGAGGCCATCCACTCAGTAATTTTGGGTGGGATGATTGTGTTCCAGAGAAAACGAGTCTGAGTATAGAAAAGGATTGCGCATTATAAAAGTATTTTGATAAATTACCAGGGAAGCATGTTTTGAGTATTGTGTTCTATTTAAATATACCTAGATACCCTTTCGAGTGAGAAGTTTCCAGCTCTACAAATCCACGTTACATTACAATATATCCCACAAAATTGAACCAACACAATTAAAATAATGTATATATCATATGCCTTACTGTTAATGGCGATAGAGGTTTTCATTAATGAAACAGCAAGAATGAGAGAGGGAACAAGAACAATGAAGCAAAATCAAAGCGTGAGAGTTATAGAGAGCGTACCAAGAGATAATCGTTTTTAAATAAATGATTTGCCTTATGGCGCTAACAGACTGGTTTGAAAAATTCTAATTTTGCCCACATATAAAAACTATTTATCAACTTAAGCCTTAGAGAACTTAGATAACGAAATGTGTAGGTCAGATATAACGAGATGAACTCTCTGAAAACAGAATATCCTGCCTTGATGGTATAGTGGGTGAACTTTATAAAAAATAATTAACACCCTGAATAATTAAAATACAAATTATTTCAAAGCAGGCCATTCTATTCTGAATAACTATACCCAGACGAGGCGTGGCAGAAGAGAGGCACAAGAAGAGGATGGATGCTCTTATAATTAGGGGTGTGTGAGATGGGTGTAATTTGCTTTTGTGTAAGTATGCAAACATTCTGAAAAATCAGAGAAATTATGAGTAATTATATATGAAATGCAAACAGGCATTTGGGGTTTTGTTTTAGTGTGAAGTGCTTCTAGTTTGTGTTTTGATCTAGTTTGTGTTTTGAAGTTTTCTAGTGTTTGATCTACTTGGGGACTAAACAGATTTTACTGATCAAATGGCATATTAAGTACATTCTGTAGCACCTAAACACTATAAACTGTGTGGAAAGACATGCGTGGTAAAGTCTCATGCAATGTAATGGAAACGTGGTAAAGGTAATGCGTGGTTCCCAATGCTTTGTAAAGGCTGTTTCCCAACTGCTGTGCAACTTCTGCTACTCTTAGAGCTGAGATTTTCATGAAAGTCTTATAGTCTGAATTCAGCAGCGTAATAGGACGGAATGTATGAAGCTCTGTGGTTATACTGAATAAGCAGCTACCTATGTTATGACATCTATTAATGTAATAACTGCACTTTCACAATTGCTTTATTAACCTTCCTGCTTTCTCAAATTTGCTTGAAAATGCACGATTTTTCTTCTCTTTTTTCAAAATTTTCTCGGCGGGAAGAACCCCCCCGAACCCCCCTTATGGTGGTTCGGGCTCGCTCGCAACGGTGCAGTATGCCAATCATTTTACGCCCCATCACTTTCAAATGTCACTAGCCGCCCCTGTGTTTGTGGCAGTCCTTGCACTGCCTAAAACCTATCATTTTTAGAAGGACACGTTCCTTGTACACTGCAAAATTTCTTGTGGAAAAAGTCTGTCAGGCCTGACTAAATTCAAGGGCAGATTCATGTCAGAAGATGTAAAAAGAAATAAAGCTGGCATCAGCATGCACAGGTGGCAGCTATGCAGGGCCCCAATGTCACATCCTGGCTGGTACAGACCTGATGAGTAGCCACACAACGCCACCTACTGACGCACAAGTGAACTGCTGAGAAAATTCTGCAGATTTGGTCTGGCATCTGGGGATATTCACATGGTGAGGAATCTGTGGTTAGAAATATCCATCAGAAAGCCATGTACTTTAGGATGTGATTTAGCACGATGAAGTGCTCTTGATTGAGTCTTTATGAATACAGACTCGTGGAGTGTGTGTGTGGGGGGAGGGGGGAGGAGTCTTAAAAATTGTTCCACTGCTGTGTCTCAAAACTGCCAGGGGCTTGCCTAATGCTGTTACCCATTTACAGTTGGACAGGACTAGGCTAGCAACCTCTTTCCGAGTGTTTTTCCTGGTATGCTTGGTTCAAACAGATATTTCTAATGTACCGGAGCAGGCCATCAAAAAGATATATACATTAGCATGGTGGTTTCGAACAAACCAACTGGATTGGAAACTGAATGGGAAACCAACAAAATGTACACAACTTAGAGGATCAGCATCAATGTTTCAGGACTATTGTCACTGCGGCAGCTGTATGCTTATGGTGGAATGGCAGAGTTACAATTGCAGCAGAACTTTCAGACATGATATGAGACAGAAGTTAAAGCCATCATTTCAGGGAGTACAATCACTCTAACAAGTAGGATTGCCTGTTAAGCCTTGGTGCACATTTTAATCACTGTCCAAGTGACTGAGCACGCCTCGAAGATGACTGGAGGGCACGTTTTTGGCCCTGCTAGCACGTGAGGTGTCACCTTGCCTAATGCATATCAACCAACCTTGTGTATGTTAACCATATAACTGCATATGCTAGGCCAGGACACCATAGCCAGCCTCACAACCCACAAGTGGCTTGTGTATGGCCTTGAGATGGGGGTCATATGCCATAGGAAAATAATTACCTGAAACATATCTCAATTGTACTAGTTCTAAAATAATACTCTCCTTTCTGTTATAAATAAACCTTGCTCTATTCTATAACTATTTCTTAACAATAAAACAATCCATCATTTTTTACTACCAACTTAAAAGCTTCCTTTTCAGATATGTAATTGAGAGGAATGGATAACTGTTTTAGTACCCTTGGGACACCATGGCCACAACGGATCCTATTGCTTTTCATATTGATGAAAACAACTGAACTAAAGTGAGAAAATAGACTCCATGCTGTGCAGTGCAGATGTCCACTATCCACCAATTGAAAATGTTTTCTCCAATGAACAACTAAAAGACAAGAATGTGTGCTTTGATAAAAGGTGACCTACATTAAATTACATTTTTGCGGCTGCCAATGTAATGACAAATAAAGTGGATTGTGGCCAATTTCAATGAGTGGTCTTTGATCAATTCAAGAAGCCTATATCATAAGTCTAAACCATTTTATAGTTTTGGAAAAAAAATGGGGAAAGTGGTGCCTATGTGGTAGGAAAAAGTCCATGTTGGAACATCAGTTACTCTGTATATAGACTTGATGCCTATCCCGCTCTGGTAGCGCCAGGACACACAGATAAACATCTATGCTGTAAAGTATGCTCCACTACTTTGACTATGAAGGTACATCCACTCCTTTATTTAACAATGTACTTATTCTAAAAAGGCCACTATCTTATCATACAGGCATGCCACACTATGCAAGCAAAGTGTATTCTGCAACACTGGTCAGAAAAAGTGTTTCTCTGCAAGCCAGTATCTCTGCAAAATTGGTAAGAATATCAGTCGATTTTCATAGAATATGGTGGCATAGCGCGGATATCCTATAGTCACATCAAACATCTTATAAGTGCATTCAATAGAGATACCTTACCAACAACAACAAATGAGACCCAACCAGGTTTAGAATGAAAGAAAATGTTGCTGCATGTTTATGAAAAAATTGTAATAAGATTAACTTAAGTGCGATCCAAGGGCAGTCAGCAATGATATGACCTAAGCTGATTGCTCACCTGATTAGCCAACAACCACCAGGAATAAATATCATCTGGTGTTGAAATATTTTGGGGCATAACCCAAGATTTGGACCTCTGGGAATGGGATGGTTGCTTTAATATAGGGATCCTTTGTAGTGGCCACGCAAAAGAGGAAGAGGCTTATAGGCGTTGCAGTCATCTTATCTTCCCCATCTCCACCGCAGGATTGGTGAAACTCCAAGGGTGTAGATGACCGTCCTATGGAAGCCTTTCTCAAATCTGTGCAGGAAGAAAAAAAGGTGAAAGTTTGTCTTACCTTGCAATGGGGAAGCAACGCTATGGGGCTGCCCGCAATTTAGTCCCCTGCGTGCGGATGCAGTCAGCGGCATTTCCCCGTAGGCCAGTGTGCCACCGAAGATTCCTAACTTTCACTACCCCACGGAAGTAACAAAACAAACATTTCTAATTAAATAACCAGGACCTGACTGAAAAGCAGAGCAATTTATAATGTTTATCAAGACTTAAGTTTTGTTAAATCAAATGTGTGGGTTCTGTGATGCCTTTTTTCTGAGCGCAACTGAAGTTTCACAATATCAAACTATTTTAATATCCGGACAAAGTACATACAGTAAAGTGTCTGCCCACATAATCCGTGACTGGGTCTCTTAAGTAGGCCATGTGAGAGATTCCTACGTCAAAATTAGTAGGCAGACTAGGTAATTTGTCTTCAGAATCCTCCCACAGCATGTGAACTGAACGTTGTACTCGGTTAAGTTGATGATACTCAGTTTCCTTGTGGAATGGGAGCATGCTGAAGCCATTTTAGGGTTGTAGGACAACCTTTCGAGCCTTGTATACCACATAGGTGAACAAAACATTGGGTCTACTATTCAAGCAGGGAAAGATACAGCAGGCCTATATGGCCCATCCCTGACTGCCCAAGAAGACTGCTCTTGCAGGAGGTTTAAAATAAAAAATGCAAAGACAAAAATATTTCTGCGACAAAAAGAGGTATCTGTTCCTAAATAAAACAAGCAAGGGTTGGTGGGTGATAGGGGGTTGTCGGGTTTTCTGCAGGCCAATCTGACACTGAATAGCAATTTGAACAAATATATTTTTACATTTTTGTTGCAAACTGTATACGATTAAATACCCACACCGCTTATGATAATTAGAAACAGCCCAGACAACTCCCTTTTTTCAATATGGTTTCACAAGAATGCCTTCTAGGCATTTAATACAAATGAAATTGCTTGATCATACAAATAATGAAAGTCACACTAGTCAGGTTGCTTAGCCTTGTATACCACATAGGTGAACAAAACATTGGGTCTACTATTTAAGCAGGGAAAGATACAGCAGGCCTATATGGCCCATCCCTGACTGCCCAAGAAGACTGCTCTTGCAGGAGGTTTAAAATAAAAAATGCAAAGACAAAAATATTTCTGCGACAAAAAGAGGTATCTGTTCCTAAATAAAACAAGCAAGGGTTGGTGGGTGATAGGGGGTTGTCGGGTTTTCTGCAGGCCAATCTGACACTGAATAGCAATTTGAACAAATATATTTTTTACATTTTTGTTGCTAACTGTATACGATTAAATACCCACACCGCTTATGATAATTAGAAACAGCCCAGACAACTCCCTTTTTCAATATGGTTTCACAAGAACGCCTTCTAGGCATTTACTACAAATGAAATTGCTTGATCATACAAATAATGAAAGTCACACTAGTCAGGTTGCTTTGATTAAAATGTCTATTCTCCCCTTGTTTCTTTTTCTTTTTTCGAATGCAATGATTAAAATCCCGAATTTTTCTTTGATGAATTTGATCGAATATTAAAACATTTTCTATGGCAGGGTAAAAACCTCCATACAAACGAAAATATACTACAACTAGATATGGAAGGAGGAGGGCTGGCACCTCCAAGAATCAAAATCTATTATCAGGTTTCTCTGCTTGATTGGATATCCTGAATGACTACCGCCAGAAAAAAATCCAGTTGTCTTTATCTCAACATCATGGTCTGAAAAGTTGGGGTTGAGGCTTCGACATTCTTAAAAATGCCAGGGCTGCTGAAGAGTACCAGGTACAAGAAACCCCATACCATAGCTATTATATATGACCAACTTTTGCAGGAATATAATGTACATTAGAGTAATCTATCTCTGCATCTAAAAAACTGCGGTCAGCTAGGTCTACCATTAGATAAATCCACTATATCCAACTGGGAAAGGGCCAGAAATCCCCTGCTGGCAAACTTTGAACAAGCAGAATCTGTAATATCTTGGGAACAGCTAGTAAATAATTATCTAGAGATATTTCCTAACTTACGGTTTAACTATAGATAAATTCTAAATTTGCTTCGTGAGAGCATGCAAGAACCTTCTCAATCAGCACTAAATATAAGTAACGAGTACATTGTATCTCATCTCAAAGGTATAGGAAATTGGTATCGCCTATTACATTCTAAACTGGCATAAGAGGCAATACCATCTTTGTTAAGTGCCATTACAGCTACAACCAGCTGTAAGACTGATCAAAATGGATGGACTTTTTATGATGAGATCTGCAGCAGCGCTATTCGTGCTGCAAACTTAAGAAGAATTGCCTTTTTTAGCAAATGGATGCTGTCCCGTATTCTGAATCTCATTCATAAGATTTACACCCTGCTATTTCAGCATGAGGTCTTAGATGTGCAAATGCCATGGGCGATTGGATGCGTATATGCTTCACTTGTCCCCTGTCTTTGCTACTTCTGGGAACAGGTGTTTCAGTTCTTAAATCAACAGCTTCAGACTACCCAACGTCCAGATCCCTACAGGGCTCTACTTGGAATGATTCCGCAATCCCCTGATATTACCGTAAGGCAACAACGGTTTGAATGTATTGCTTGCTGATTGCTAGATTACTACTATTGCAGAATTGGAAATCTAGGGATGTACTTAGGTCAATGAACTGTACATTTCGCTTTGTGTTTGCAATACGTCTTCTACTTAACAAAAAGAAAAAAGAAAGTCACACTAGTCCTTTGTCAATCCTCCAACGCACTCACTTAAATGTGTCAATATTGATTGCACTCCCAATATTTTTTCTTCGAATTCTAAAACAAAATACAAAAATTTAATCTAATAACAACTATACCTAGAGTTGGCACATTAACAAACGTTTATTAATGTAGGTGGACCCACAATCCATCCTTCCTGGGTGGTGGCCCATTTCCCAAACGCAGCAGCTCCAGACACTGCCACCTCACTCACACACTCACTTCCCTGTCCTCCTCTAGCTTAAACACAATAAACTCTTATTCACTCAACTTATTTAACAGTACTATGAACAACATTACCTCCCAAACCTCTCCCTCCCACTCCTACTTCTCCATCCCTCCTCTACGTGCCTGCCCCCTCTCACAGTCTTCCCTCTAACCTCGGGCTGAGATTTTTTTTTTTACCCCTACTCTTTGTCCCTTTTTTTCCCTCAAAAACATTTCCGCTCAATCTTCTCGTTCCTCTCCAAAGCGTCTCCACTGAAACATCAACGCTCGGTTCACAATGACTGATGATCAAACCTCTATCACTGAATAATCAGCTTTTTCATAACACCATTGTTCAGCCTCCATATACAGTAGGAGATCACTCTACTCCAACCCCCGCCAAATGCCACATTTGTGATAAAAGGACTGAAAATCTTTATTCGGTAGTTAATGAACACCATTCCAAATCAGCAATAAAAACCGTATTACAATCATTATAAATATAGTCAGACCTGCCACGTACTACGAATCGGGAGTTATACTGATGTATTTTAGTGTGGCGGCCCGCATCCTAACACTAAGAATGATTAGTCATGCATTTATAGCGCTTCCTGACCTCATTGGCGCTGAGACACAAACCGCTAATTGTACATGAAAGTGTGCCCTGCCCAAAGCTCCTGCTCAGATGTCCGAGGCCGGTGCAAAACATCTGCCTCGTTAATTCACTTCCAGACACTCCTTGCAGCTTTTGCTGACTGTTGCATGTCCCTGCTTTCTCCCTTTGTGAAGTTTGTTTTCCGTCTTTGTCTTCGTACGTCTTTCTGACGTGTGTTTTTCTCGATCTTGCTCTCGGGAAATATCTTATGGGGAAATATACGTGCCGGTCCCCAGCAATAAGTACAGGTGGCCCCCACTTGCTCAAATTAAGCACTGCCCATTAGTCTGACAATTTAATCACTCGCAAACCTAGCAAAACTGAGTACTGAAAACAATTGGGACCAGACGCCCCGCCGCCGCTGTCTCAAGCTGTATAAGGTGAGGCTCGTGTACCTTGTGAAGTTTGAAGTTTTTTATTAGTTTAGCACAGTTACTTAAAATCATTGATATAAAAGACAGCATTAGCACATATATAAAAAATCAGCGTTAACACATTTGTCATGTTTAAGATAAAAGGAAGAAAACAGAGACACAAAGCTGAGAAACAGCTCACAGAGCTTAATGTCCATTGTGCTTCTAAGAGAAACAGTTTTGTAATTGCCGATATAAACATTTTGCTACGCAAAACCAAAATAGAGATAATAAAAACGAAAAGTGCTAAAACACGGGGGAGAAAAAGTCGGTGATGAGTTTTTGAGGGGGAGGACGTAGGAGAGCGGGGGCCGAAGAAGGTAACAGAAGATTGTCCAAGAGTCTCACAAATTTTCCCGACCTTGCAAGCACTTGAGTGTCAGTAGACGCGAAACAAAAGGCCGAAGCCTCCCAGCATGTCCTAATGCCCCATCTTAAATACAAGGGTTTTAAGAGGGACTTTCTTGGGGCCGGGCAACAA
This sequence comes from Lissotriton helveticus, assembly GCF_964261635.1. NCBI lineage: Eukaryota > Metazoa > Chordata > Amphibia > Caudata > Salamandridae > Lissotriton > Lissotriton helveticus. Next base: position 1,783,873,302 of record NC_136065.1, read on the forward strand.
CACAGGAGGGAGATGCAGCCATGACTCAGAGTGGTAATTGCACAGTCTGCAGGCCCCCCCTCCCTTGTTGGAGCCCATCTGTTAAAAGCCGTTGAACGCAAGCCAAGAAGTCGCATGAACATAATATTCTTCCGTGCCACTGCATTTAAGTTTTCCTGGAAATAGGCTCGCGGTTTCCCGGGAAGATACGAAGAGTTCAGTGGGAACAAAATGGAAGATGTTTTTACGGAGTGCAGATCCATGCGATGGGAAATTAATTTGACCTGTCTGTTGATGGCATTTTTCCAGGCGGAGTATGGAATGGTATCTAAAAGAAGGGATGCGTTGTCCATCTCTAGCACTCTAATGGCCTTTGCAATCTGAGTCTTCAAAGGATTGCCAGGACTGGAAAAGGTTTCTTTTAGCTGGGATTTTAAAGTGTTGTCACCGGCTTTTAATAACCTTATGAAATATTTCAGGGTATCGGCCTCGCAGTAAATTGATTGTCTTTGTAGGCCCAGCTCCAGACGTAGTCTTGCTTGCTGAATGAAACTTGGGAGGTGGAATTTTTTTTTATATGTGGAGATTTGGGCGAGATCAAGACTAGCAGAGCATGCCCCGGGAAAGGCCTGATGCCCATAGGTTAAGGCAGGAAGAAGAGTAGCTTTGATCACCTTCAGAATGGCTTCTGCAGAGGGACAGGTTCAACCGAGTCAGGGAGTATGTGATTGCTCCCGCTCTCTTTTGCAAGGCAGCTAAATGAGCTGCAGGTCTAGACGTCTCGTTGAACCAGACTCCCAGATAATTATATGTTACGGTTGTGTTGATCCTGGCAGGCCCGATGTTCCACCTTAAGCTTTTCTTATTCTTACATCTGCCAAATATCAGTACCTTGGTCTTTGCCTGATTGATTTTCAAGGCATTAGCGATGTTGTATATATGGCGCGTACTTAACGCTCGTTGGAGACCCGATTTGGCTTGGTCCATTATTACAATGTCATCCGCGTATTGTAATATATGCAGAGACTTATTAACAGGGCGAGTTTTGGCGGGAGGAGATTGCTGTTCTCTAAAAATGTTCCAAGATCGGCTGTATGAAGATTGAATAAGAGAGGGGCAAGAACGCAGCCTTGCTTTAGCCCATCAGCGTCGCTAATTTTTGAAGAGACTGTCTTTGGGCCGGTTTTGATTTGCACCCATGTGTTCTTGTGCAGGGAGATGAGTGCTCCTAGGAGGCTCTGCGGGATCCACCACTTATTCAGTTTCCTCCACAAGGTGTTCCGAGACACTTTGTCGAAAGCCGCGCTGTAGTCAATAAAGCAGCAGGAAAGTGGAAGATGTTTTTTTTGGGCTGCTTGTTGACTCAGGATGGCTAGAGTGGTGATATTGTCTATTGTGGAGGCCGATGCCCGAAACCCCGTTTGGTAGTATGGTATTATGTTATTGTCAGCAACCTATTTTTCAAGCACCCTAAGAAGACATTGTGCATATGCCTTTGCCTCAAGATCTAACAGTGCGATGAGTCGGTAATTGGCCGGAAGCGTGGGGTCTCCTTTCTTGAATATGGGGCATAGAATCGAGCCTAACCATGAGTCTGGTAGCTGGCATGTCCTGAACACGTTGTTGTATAGAGGAGTCAAGAGGACCGCCCACTCTTCCAGGGCACATTTAAATACCCTAGCCGGAAGACCGTTGGGCTCTGGGGCACCGTCGTTTTTCATATTTCGCAGATGCATGGAGACCTCGGCTGCAGTGGTCAGCTCATGAGTTTCTGTTTGAGTGGATTCGACACGATCTCCTAGTCAAATCACCACTGGGTCCGAGGTATCACTGCGATATAGTTGGGACACGTGAAAGGCCCAATCTTCTTCACAAACCGCATTTCTTCTCATCTTGTTAGTGGAACGGAGTTTGTTCATGTAGGCCCAAAACTTGGACTGGCTATTGCCCTTAAGCAGGTTGAATATTTTTAGCCACTCAGAGTGTTCTTTTAGTCTCTTGGTTTCCCATAAGGATTTCTTAAAGGTCTTTCGCAGCGAAGCCACGTTATTGGCAGTATGTACAGTGCAGATCAGTGTGTGCCGGCGCACAGCCCTCCTGAGGGTCTTTCTTTGGGAGGCTAGTGCTGGATCATGAATTTGTTTCGGACGTGGCTCAGATGGTCTGGGCTGAACCACGCGGCCAACCAAGAGATCCTGTAATTTAACGATGGCATTATCCCACAGGTGATGTAACTCTGTGGGGGCCTCTAGTCTGAAGTTAGCTATTTCGGCCTTAAGCCAAATTCCCACCTTGACAGAGCCTAGTGAATCCCATTTAATTCTTCTAGCCAAGGTGTGGAGTTCGGCCCACGATGATTGCCCCCCTTCTGTTGTTTCCGCGGCAACTGGCGTTTGCAGATGCATTGTTACCGTTAGGGGGTTGTGGTCACTCTCCATACGATCGAGAATTTCCATCCTGGCCAGATTATTGCCCAAAAGCGGTGATAAGAAAATATAATCAATAGTTGAGATGTTTCTAAACGTGGGCAAAAAATGAACACCCGGGTGCTGTTCCAGTATAATTTGCTGAGCTGACCGGAGGTTGTAAGTTGTTAGAAAAATGGTCATCGCTTCCTGCTCTTTGGTTTTCCTTGCTAGGAGACCATTAAAGTCTCCTAATAACAACCATGGAGTGTTGACACAACGCCTAGCAGAGACAGGAGTCACAGGAGCGGCCCTGGAATGGCTGGCCTCTTTTCTGGAGGGGCGTACCTTCGAGGTTTGGGAAGGCAACGCAAAATCTCCTCCCCTTCCACTTCACTGTGGGGTGCCTCAGGGCTCATCCCTGAGCCCTACGTTATTTAACGTGTATATGGCACCCCTGGAGGGTGTGGTGTCTCCGTTTGGCTTTAAGACCATAAGCTATGCGGACGACACTCAGCTAGTGGTGGGTCTGACACAGCTGGAGAAACAGCCTGAAACGCTCCATTCATGCCTAAGAGAGGTGTTTGACTGGATGACCAGGTCATCGCTCAAATTGAATGGCTCAAAAACTGAGCTGATGATCTTGGGCCACTCAAGCTTTGCCCTCTCGCCGAGCAGCTGGCCCAACTGTATGGGCACTCCGCCTGACCCAAAGAAGGAGATTAAGAGCCTGGGGGTCTGGCTGGAGCCTGATCTGTCCTTTAGGACACACGCCAAGAAGATCGCTGGCGTGTGTTATGGACTGCTCCGTTCGGCCCGTAAGGTTCTCCCCCTCTTACCTGAACTCTCCCGGAAGCTGTTAGTCCAAGGTCTAATCATCTCACGCCTGGACTACAGTAATGCACTCTTTCTCGGAGCACCGGAATCAACGTTCAAAATCCTGCAACAAGTGCAGAACGCGGCAGCCAGGCTGCTGCGGAACGTTCCGGCCAGGCAATCAGCCAGGCCCGCTCTAAAGGCACTCCATTGGCTCCCGGTCAAAGAGAGAGTGACCTTCAAAGCCCTCTGTATTGCTCACAAGAGCATGCAGGGGAAAGGACCTGCTATTCTGAAGGACATGATTCAGCCATATAAGCCCACCAGAGCCTTACGCTCCAATAATAAACACCTCCTTCAGATAAAGAGAATTAGGAGAGCCCGTTCAGGTGGCAGGAGCTTTTCTATTCATACTGCACACGCCTGGAACTCCCTCCCACTCTCACTACGCTCTGAACCAAACCTGCTCAGGTTCAGGAAACATTTGAAAACTTATCTATTTCCAGAATAATTCTAAATCTGTTCTGTTTCACATAGGCAACTCTCTCTGATTCTCTATAAGCGCTGGGATGCCTCTGGGTAACCGTGCGCGGTACAAAATTCGTTAATAATAATAATAATAATAACAGTACCTCCGTAAGTGCAAATTCCAGTAGAAGATCTTCCAGATGTTTTACCAGTAGATCTGTTGCAGTTGATTTTGGGGTTTTCGCTATATTATGGTAACAATTGATTAGGAGAATTGGGAGGGCCCTACCTGACAGTGAGAGGCCGGTGATGAGTACTGTCTGCCCTGTTGTCAGGTTCCGAGGAATAGGTGTGACCGTTATCTTGCAGCTGTGCTTAATGTATATTGAGAGGCCCCCAGAGGGTCTTCCGTGGGGGTTGGCATGGACGGCTCGTTGAAAGAGTTCGTGATAGCCAAGCAAAGGCGAAGGAGATAGAGACCAAGTCTCCTGGAGACATATGATATCGCTTTTGTTCAGGAAATTCGCGGCTGATTTTGAGGCAAGAATTGACTTTAGCCCGGCCACATTCCAGGATGTGATGGTTAGTTTAGGGTTGAACCGACTGGCGCCCATGTTAGGAAGGGCGCTGCTGGACTAAGTTAGTAAGAGGCTCAAGGGCAGAATAGCCGTGGCGGATATCGTTTGCATAGAAGGCAGAGCAGTTATGTTTGCAGCTTATCAGATGTTGGTTGTTATGACATGCGATGTTTAAGAGATTGTCCACTTTCGACGCTTCCGGAAGCCAAGCATGGGTTGCGCCCCGGGACCCCTTCAGTACGCTAATATACTGCTTCACTGGGGCCTGGGGGAGGAGAACGTGGGGATATTTTTGATGGGTAGGAACCCACATTTCGATGCCCCAATTTTCAAATAAATTGGCTTCCCTAAGGATTGCATTCCTAATGGATTCCTGGGACCACGATGTGGTGGTGGCCTCTGAGCCCCCTTTTCCTGGTATTGTAAAAAACTTGACCGATATAAGGTCTGAGGAGGTAACCCCAGACAACGCTGGAACACAGTTGAATAGACGGATGAGATTGCCTCTATTGAGGACGTCGTATGAGCCCTTATGCTCGTAGTGAGGAAAAAAAGACTAGTTCTGCTCCCTTTTCCAGGTTCTGGTGATTCTGGGTCCTAGCTAGGTCATTTGAAGGTGCTGGCGCCGTCAGAAGTTGGAAGCAAGCTTTAGGTGAGTGATTATTCCCCCCCCGGGTGGCTTACCGTTTCTGATACTTGTGGCAATTGGGGCGGACAGGGCCTCTGCATGTGCACAGTGGAGAGCCAACCGGCTCTAGATGGGTCCTCAGGTAAATGATGAGCACAGCGGCTTGTTACATCGCCCTCTATTGCACTTTGCGGGTCCGCGTTCGATGATTTCGCCATTATCTGACATTTAAGTGGACTCTTCCGTGTTTCTGGTATTGCTGCAACAGACTGTACAGTGATGGTCTGATTCCTAGGTCTTTGATCATGGATAACTGATGCTGTGATTTTGTTAGACAATGGATCATTCACTGTTAGTGGGAAGTTTAATTCGATGGCTGTTGTGGCTCCAGGACCTCCCTGGGTTGATAGACCGGGCTGTTCACTGGTGACCTTTAAGCCCTCGGCAGTCATGCTTGTTTCAATAGTTTTTGTTTTGGATTTTGAAGACAAGTTGAAAATGGGGAAATAAGGGAGACCCCTTGATTTAATAGCTGGCAAACTGAGTGCTGCTGAGACTTCAAGCCCCGCTCTCCTTTTTGCTAAGCGTTGTTTTTTAGATTTTTTTTTAGTTTCTTTTTCTCCCTCCTTGACAATGAAGGTTTCAGTGAGGCATTAGGAAAGCTGTGGGCCATGTCCATATGGACAGTGTCGGAGCAGACAGATTGTGTAGTTAATAAATGCGTTGGTGTTCTACTAATGACTTCAGTGGGTTCAAAGCCCGCTTTGGGGGGGGCAGGGACTAGTCCCCGGTGTAAAGCGGGCTGGACTTGTAGTGACTGGACCGACACAAGGGGAAGTATTTTTTCTCTCTGGGGATGGACTAGGTACTATGGCAGAGCATAAGGGCTCTTCAACGGTGAATGAAAGATGAGACTCTCGTGTGGGCTCTAATGGTCCTTCTCCGTTGTTATGACACTTCACACTTTTCAAGATTGCACTTAAGATTTCGGGGAGAGACGAAAGTTTGTTGATTATTGGAGAGCAAGGGCAGGAATTTGGAGTGCCCATTAGCGCCGCCAAGCCTTCAAGAGAGGTTATCCTGGAGCCCAGGTCCGATAGTGCTGAGGCCAGAGTTTGCATTAAGTCGATCTGCAGCTCCATTTTCTGCGACTGTCATAACGTGGCTTTAGCTATTGCGTCTTGCTTTGCATGCAGAGATGTCAGTGAGACCAAGATAGAGTTTGTGGTGTCCAAGGAAATAAACACTGGAGATTCCCGTTCCTCCGTTAACGTTCTAAGAGAGTTTGAGAGCGGGCTAAGGCCCGGTGAGTGAGCAAGTGAATCTTCGATTCGGGCTTCTAAGGAGGCCAGAAATCGGTTGGATAGTTTGTTAGGTAAGGAAGAATCATCATAGTTAAAACTCTTGTTTGAAGATGAATGGTCATTATGTCCAATTAAGGGAGCCCCTGAACGTTAGCTTGGGCTGTGTTGAAGTTGGGGCTTCAAAGTTGGATTAGCCACGTTGCAGTTATCAAGGTGATCTGGTGGTGTCAACTGGACGCTGCCATAGACCTGGGCTTGGACTTGCAGCTTGGTCGCAGTGTTTAATACAGTAGTATTTAAGGACTCTGAGCTGAAAACAGGTGAGGATGAATTTCCCAGGGCTGCAGAGGAGGTGCTCAGTGAGGCAGAGAGACTGTCCTGGGTCGTAGAGGTGACCTCCTGAGAGAGCGTATGCAGCTGGTATGTCTCATGTAAGGCAGAGGATTTGGACGAGGACAGAGAGGGTTTCTCCAGAATTGAGTTTTTAATGTGAACGGGGCTAGGAGAGCAATAGTTTTCGCTCTGAGTGTCAGCGTTAAAATCCGCGTCAGGCCGTAGTGGATGAGTGGAAGGAGAGCCCTTTTGGAGAGGAGTTTTTCCGAAGAAGTCGCTGATCCGAGATTGAGATGGTAGGCCGCCTGAGTGTAACATTTTATCTTGTGGTGGTGGCGACTCCTGTTGAACCTCCCCGGGAGAGGCGGAGCGGAGAGTAGTGCCCTTTCTCCGTGGTAGTCTTCTAAGCGGCTTGATGTTTTCCATGGTGAGTTCACAAGGTGATTTTTGCGGGCTAGGCGGGGCCGAATCTTAGACACCTCCTGACCCCTCTCATAAGTGTTGAATGCCCAGAGGTAATGGACTGGGGCTGCGAGGCTCCAAAAACAGCAACAGCCCAGGGGCAGTCTTAGTAGCTGGCAACAGGCTCCGCAGCAAACGTCTCACCTCCAAGCGACGGAGGCAGTACCAGTCTCAGCCAACAACCTAATCAGCAGATTACACCCCCCGTGCCTTGCCGCCTTGGTGCTAACTCGTCGGCACGCAGATGCTCTTATCCCTCGCTCCTGGATTACCCTGGACTTTCTCAGTTCATCAGCGGTGAGGCTGGTAAGGGGGCCAGGCGCGATGAGGCAAAGCTGCTGCGGTGTTGTTATCACAGAGCTTAACTCAGCGCTCACACCCGCCAGCAGCTGCTGTTCCTCTCGCACATGGCCGGTCGGCTGTACTGCTGTGCTGCAACCAGAGCGGTGCGGGTTCGGCTCCTTCGACGGGCTGGTAGATTTTGGTAGGGGGACCAAGTGACCAGGTGTGGCGGGGCAAGGCTACAGCAGTGTTGTTGTTACAGCGCTTGACTCAGCGCTCACACCCGCCTGTAGTTGGAGCTCCTCGTAGGCGTGGCCAGTCCACGGCACCTCCGCAAAGCCGACAGCCAAGCCGAAAGCAGATGGGAGCAGGTGGGAGCCAGCGACCGGCCGGCGGATGGCCCGCTTTCTTTTCGGTTGTGGCAGTTAATCCGTTTACCGTTTGCCTTTTTCTGAGTCCCTCTGACTCCCTCTGCGGCAGCGACAGCGGTAGAGACGCCCGCGTCCGCCTCGAGGCAATGGCGTTCTGGCGTCCTGTCCTGTCGATTCACTGCTCACTGTTTGGTTGTGGTTATGATGTAATATTTATTTATTTAGGTTTAACTACTTAGTGGCTAATTGTCTTTTTTTCTTTTTCTGAAGCTTTCTCAGCCACTAAGTTAATGATCATATGCTTCCTGATCTAAAATACAAGAGGACATCGCAACTCCAGAGCAGGGACTCAGCTGATTTGCTGATTGAGACTCCCGCAGCAACACGCCAGAGAAACCGGGGCGCTCACAATACTAGTAGCAATCCCGGTTCAAGCAGTTCCTACAGTTCCTGCAGAGCACTCGTGTCAGCCACTTGTGTCAGCCACACACAGTTTTGGAAACAGTTTTTACAGGTTTTATCCCGCGGTGCTCAGTGCAGCCAGGATCGCTGCTTCCACTGCTTCTCCCCCAGCTTTTCCCTGCCGTACTTGGAGCCAGCGGTAACACAGCTTGTCAACTCCCCCCCGTAATGCCTCAGGGCCGCTTCTCACCTCTTCTTGTCTCCGGCACTGGCTCTACGGCTCCGGCTCTACGGGTCCAAAGCTCTCGGATCCGCCGTGAATCTACTGCCGACCGTCGTAGGTTTTCCTTTCCTTTCCTCTCCTCGCTACTCGCGGCTACTCGCGGCCCTTGGCGTGGCGGTTAGCTGGTCTCTGCTCTCTGCTGCACTCTACTGGATGTCTGTAGATTCCAGAATCCAGATAGCAAAAACTGTACCTTGTGACACGGCTGTGAAACTCGGACACCCTCAGGAGAGACCACTCCACGATCCGGCAGTGCGCCTGTCCCGAGTAATGATTGGGGCGAGGGGGGAGGAGTAGGGGCTTGTTGTAGTCCACCCTTGCATGGCACCGTAGGGGTACATTACGGGGACTGACTAGCCATACTTTATTTTTGTGCTGCGGCGCTCGCCTCAGAAAAAGAGTACGTGGGTCCTCTGGTCCCCGGCCTCCTTAGCGGCGCACCACCTTCGGTGCTAGCTAGAGCTCAGACAGGGTGCCGGCGTGCATGGCTGGCAGGCATCGGGGTGTTTTTCAAAAGCCTGCCAGCCCCCAGCAACATTTGCGGTACGATGAGAGCGACATTCTGACGCAGCACACAGGGGCTTTCAAGGCGCTCATTGGCGGTACTAACCAATAAATATATCAACGAGACATACATTGAGATTTTGTTTCAGGACCGCATTGGTTATGGTATAGACCGGTTACCACTTGTTCATATAAACTTGGAATCGTTGGAGAGCTTTAAGCAAGCTTATTTGGCCGATCTACTTTGGCAACAATGGGACAGCATTCTTTGCGTATTGACCGGTTCGGTTGGAAACATTTCTGTTATTCTTCTGTGTGGAGCAGTTGGATTCCTTTGACGACTTTAATGGATGACATACTTAACTTAGCCTCTGATTCTAAGGTGATGCGATAAAAAAACACCACTACCTTCTTCAGTTTTGTCAGCCCCCAGGAAGGCACAGCTGGAAAAAAGCCTGCCTGAAACGGACCGGTGACGGTCAACCGTTGACCGGTTACAGAGAGCGCTGAGGTCTCCAGATCAACTATGACTCCAGATCGTCACCCCAGGCACCGAGCAGCAGGGCACAAGCGACTGCACATTACAGAGCATCTGCCGTAGCTGTCTGCAGCCTGTGTGAGTCCACACACAAGACAGCAGCCACAGCGTCAGCCGAGCTGGTAAGTTGCAGGCGGGCAAACATTACATACAGCACAATGCAAATCGATAGAGTGCTCACTTATGCAACATGCCTTATTGGAAACACAGTGAATTTCATCTACATTCTCTTCTCTAGCAGAATGGCATCAAACACCATCCGTCACAGAAATGGAAAGGTAGCAATCTAGTTTTATATTTAAACCCAGGAAATTATTTATTTATTTATTTATTTATTTTATAGCATTTATAAGGCGCACAGCTACCCACAAAGGGTTTCCCGGCGCCGAAACAGCATAGACACAGAACACAACTAGAGAAAAACAGGTCCGAAAGCAAATTATTTATCAAACAGCCAGGTTTTCACACTTTTTCTGAAACTCCTATAGTTTTCTTCTTTGCGTATTGCAGTGGGCAGTGTGTTCCAAAGAGTTGGACCCAGAAATGAAAAGGATCTTCCGCCCATTCTAGCCCGTTTAATCCTTGGTACCGCAAAGTTCGCTGATGTAACTGAGCGAAGATTGCGGTTGGGTAGGTAAGGCTTGGCGAGATCTTGAATGTACTTGGGAGCAGTCCCTGCTTTGATTTTGAAAAGGTAGCTCAGGGTTTTAAAGCGAATCCGATTTTCGACCCTGAGCCAGTGCAGGTCCCTAAGATGTTTGGTGATCCTGGCATATCTCGGGATTCTACAAAGCAGTCTGGCCGCAGTATTTTGCACCAGTTGTAAGCGTCTTATTACTGCTTTGTTTGCACCCAGGTACAAGATGTTACCGTAGTCAAGCCGAGATGTCACTAAGGCATTGACTACGGTCTTCTGGGTGGTCGGTGGTAACATCCAGACAATCTTGCGTAACCATCTGAGAATAGTAAAACAAGTGCCAGCCACTTTATTTGCTCGTTGCGCCATGGATAAGTTGTCATCAATGATGACCCCGAGATTTCTGACCTGGGAAGCTGGGGTCGGGAGCTTGCCTAGTGAGGTCGGCCAATGGGAGTCGCTCCAGATATCTTTACTGTTCCCTAGGAGAAGGACCTCCGTTTTTTCCCCATTTAATTTAAGTTGGTTGGCCGACATCCAGCAGAAAATTTCATGGAGGCCTGTTTTAAGTGTAGAAGGAACAGACGGGTCAGATTTAGATAGTGAAAATAGAATCTGAGAATCGTCTGCATAGGTCATCAAAACCAGACCAGAGTTCTCTGCAAGGTAGGCTAATGGGCGGAGGTACAAATTAAACAAAAGGGGACTCAGAATAGATCCCTGTGGTACACCATGGGGAGAATAGAAAACATCCGAGCAGGCCTCAGAGGAGATGATCTGGAAGGTCCGTAGGGATAGAAAAGATTTGATCCATTCTAACGCCTTGCCCTCGACACCACTCTCCCCCAACCTGATAAGCAGTTTGGAGTGAGAGATGGTGTCGAAGGCCGCGCTTAGGTCCAATAGGACCAGGGCCACCGTTTGGCCATCATCTCTGAGCTCTCGGATTTTTTCCGTGATCCCAAGCAGGGCGGTTTCGGTGGAAAAGCCGCTCCTGAAACCGGACTGAGACGGGTGGAGTAATTCATTATTTTCCACAAATGTGGAGAGAACTTCATGAATATGCCTCTCCAACATTTTAGAAAAGGCTGGAAGCAACGCTATTGGTCGATAATTGGCCAATATCGTAGGATCGGCAGCTGGCTTTTTCAGCAAAGGGCTAACTATGGCATGTTTCCATAGAGCAGGAACAGAGGCCTGTTCCATAGATGCATTGAGTATCTCTATTATAAATTACGGACTTTAAGTCCCAGCTACTATCCTCCTAGAGTACAAGACATATAATAGCAATAATGCAATACATAACCTCAGAATCACAGATGTAACAGAACAAGGTGATGCTGGAAACGGGGGGCACTCATTCCTCATGAGAGAGAAAAAAAGCCTCCCAGAGGAGGAGGGGGTGGAGTAGAGCATATACAGTCCGCCATTGAATAATTTTGCAAGAGAAAGTGATCTGTCTGTCATTTCATTTCATTTCATGAAGCTTTATTTGGTCCATATCAAAAAATGATCATAAAATCACAGGTTAATATGGAAACATAAACAGGCACATACAGGGGTAATTAATTCAGTTGACACGCAAAATTTTAAAACATCATACGTTTCCTAGCATGAATTGATTTGTATAAAAAGGTAGCAGTAAAAAAGCATACATCCAGGTTATGCATATTAAAAAGCAAATTCATAACCTCGTTAACAGTACGGACTCCATATTTTACAAATATGGGTTGTAGATAAACAATGCGGTAGTTCCTATAAAGGTTACATAGCAAAAGAAAGTGCAGAGTGCATTGTTTAGATTAGCCGTCACAGCGACATGGGCCCTCCGGATGTTTTTTCGGAGACGAGAAGGCCACCAGATGATGTACTAACCCAAGCCTCAACCTCGTAAGAACAAATCTATGCGAGGGTCTTGTCACCTGACTTAAATATAATTGAAATCCCTCATTACCCACAAATTTATTATAAAACATACAGGTTGACTTTAAACCATTGCCGCTCACCCGCCTCTCTGCCTTGTAATTCATGAATATGCACTTCATCTCATGTTTTAACATTGCTACGGCAGCATATGGGCCGGCCAAGATATTTATATAAAAAATTTCCTGGAAACTATCTATTATATATTTTAACCAGGGGATCTTGGAATGGTTATCCAAAGATAGGCAGTCATTAATTACAGATCTGTTCACTGCTGTCTCCTCCTTTTGCCAGATCGGACGCCATAACATTAACGGTCTCAGGGATATCAAGTCTGACAAATAATTGATCCCTAATTCTCTATGGATTAAATCATTGAGGGCGGATTTTGGTAGACACAAGAGTTTCTTGAGGAAAACGTTTTCCTCAATTTGCAGGCAACCATTAGAACAATGTCCCCAGACCCCGGCCACGTATAAGGCAATTGATACACATTTTGAATGATAAATCTGCAACATATCCCTGATGCGTCTATCGCCTATCTTGGCCGCAAATCTAAAAACCCTATGGGCACTTTTGGCCATTTTGGCCCGTACATTGGTAAATTCATGTGCCCAAGTTCGGTCTCTAGCAAAGGTGATTCCCAAGTAACGAAATTTGTCAACTTGGAGCACTCTCTGTCCATCAATAAAAAAACATGGGATCTCCAGCGGCCACCCCATAGATCATAGTATAAGTTTTGGTTTTATTTATAAAGCAGTTTCCTATCCCTGATAAAAACGGAGAACCTGTCAATCAAACGTTGGAGGCCGAGGGGAGTTCTAGACAATAACACAGCATCCTCCGCATATAACAATACCGGCACGTCTAGGCCATTAACCTGTGGAGCATCGGCACTAACTGTTTTTAAGACTAAATCTACCTCACTAATAAAAAGTGTAAAAAGCAAGGGTGCAAGGACACAACCTTGTCTTATACCACTCCTGACCTTAAATTTAGGAGTGCATTCCCAATTTACGCCGTAACGGACACTAGTTTGAAGGTTATCGTATAGCTGAGCTAAAAAGAAAATAATACCTTCCGTGGCCCCAAGTTCAAGCAGCTTCGCCCAAAGAATGGAATGATCCACCAAGACGAAGGCGCTGCTTAAATCAACGAAGCAGAGGTAGAGAGAGCCCTGTTTAGCCTGGGTATACTTCCCAATAAGTAAATCTAAGTTTAAACACTGGTCTAGTGTTCCTCGCCCTTTCCTAAAGCCATACTGAGTGCTGGCCATAATCCCTTTCTCCTCAGCCCATTCTTCCAACCGTACCAGCAGTATCCTGCTCATGATTTTAACGGAGGAATCCAACAAGGAAATAGGGCGGTAATTTTTGGCATCCCCCCTGTCCCCCTTTTTATAGATCGGGATTATGATGGATTCCCCCCAAGTCGGTGGAACTCCATTGCTCACGGCAGCATTAAATACGATAGTTAACACGGGGCTCCACAACTTCGGGGCAGTTTTATACACGTCGATGGGAACCCCATCCGGCCCCTGGGCCTTCCCCCCTTTACTGGCATTGATGCCTTGTTGCACCTCGGCAATATTGAAATCCAGAGGGACTATAGGCCAGGAACTATCGTTGACATAGTGGGGGTTATCAGACATAAATATAGTAGAAAAATGAGCTACCCATGTCTCACTGGTAACATTGGATGTGAGTTCAGGAGCCATATCGTCTTTGAGAAAAGGGGAATTAACTGTTGCACAGAATAAGGAGCAATTCGAAGTTTCTGCGGCCTCAGTCAGTGTTTTCCAGGCCTCTTGTTGTAACTCTACCTTCCTACGCTTGAGGGCTACTTTATAATCAAATCTCAGTTGGCTTACCACTATCTTATCTCTCGGCCTGGCTGCTAAGGCCTGCTTTAATGCGGTATGCATTGCAGTACAGTGTGGTCCAACCACCCCTTATTATGTGTGGTTTTTCCCAAGCAGGTTTTGGTAACATAGTGTCAATAACTTTGTTAATAAACATAAAATTCCTTAGGATGCATACTGAGTCATAATCAGGGTTTAGGATGGCATTAATTTCCCCAATTCACCCTTTTACAATAGATTTTAAAACCTCCTTGGGTGTTTCTCCCTTCCATCTTATTCTCACACCGTTGGGCCTGTGGGGTTCGATGTATGTATGCATGTATGTATAGGTATTCTTATATAGCGCATGTCTGTCACCCGGCAGGCATCCTGGCGCTTAGACTGTCCTGACGCTTACACATACAATACATGGTTACAATACCCTGGGAAACAGGTGAGTTTTCAAAGTCTTTTTAAAAGAGATGAAGTTTTCCAAGCCTCTCAGACCTAGGGGAAGGGAGTTCCACAGTCTTGCAGCCGCGAATCTAAAAGACCGGCCACCCGTCCGGGACCTCAAAATCCTAGGCACAACCACCAGGTGGGAGGATGCTGACCGAAGAAGTCTAGACGGGGTGTACCAGGAGAAGAGGTCCCGCAAAGGGGGCAGACCCTGCCCATGTAGGGCCCTAAACACCAGGCATAGTGCCTTGAACTCAATGCGCTGGGAGACTGGCAACCAATGGAGGTCCCTTAGTGCCTTAGTAGAGGAGTCCGCACGGCGGCGTGAAAGGGCCAGTTTAGCGGCAAAATTCTGCACCCGCTGTAATTTTCCGACTAAATTGGCCGGTGCTCCCAGGAGTAGTGCATTGCAGTAGTCAATTCGACTTAAAATTATGCTCCGCACTACCTCTGGTCTTACCTGGGGCGGGAGTAGGGGCAAAATCTTACGCAGCGAACAGAGCAGTGCCATACAAGTGGACACTGTGCGATTCACTGAAGCATCAAGCTGCAGGTTAGTACTGAACACTACTCCCAAGTTGCGGACTGACTCTATGGGCGCAGCAGCGCCCTGGAAATCTAAAGGCCAGAAATCTGGCGGAAGAGGTCTGGGGATGCGGTCCAGGGAACAGTGCAACACCTCAGTTTTTGCACTGTTAAACTGCAGGGAGTTGTTATCCAGCCATTCGGCCGTGGTGTTCATGCAGCGATGAAATGCATCCAGAGACACTCCGTCCTTACCCTCAAGGGAAAAGATAAGCTGGGTGTCATCAGCGTAATTGGTGGCCGTGATGCCAAAAGATTTAATCAACTTGATCAGGGGACGGAGGTAGAGATTAAAAAGGATGGGACTTATGGCTGACCCTTGAGGTACGCCTTGGCCAACCCTTCTGATGTTCGATTTAAAGGGTGGGATGGCCACTTGCTGATGTCTATGATCGAGATATGACTTCAGCCATTCAAGGGCCAGACAAGATACTCCCACCTCCGCCAGTCTCCTGATCAATATTGTATGGCTGACCGTGTCGAACGCGGCAGACATGTCGAGCAGCACAAGAAAGGTCGCCCGACCCTGGTCGGCCCGCGTTCGCAGGTCGTCAAGAACGGTCACCAAAGCTGCCTCAGTCCCATGCGCTGGTCTGAAGCCAAACTGGGCCACATCCAAACAGTTGTTGACCTCAAGAAAGTTGGAGAGATGTTTGGTAGCCCACTTCTCAAGAATCTTAATAGGAAATGGCAACAGAGAGATCGGTCTGTAGTTGGCTGGGCAGGCAGGGTCCAAGTTATCCTTCTTGAGAAGTGGACAGACAACCGCCAATTTCCAGCTATCTGGAACTTGCGCCAAGCTGAGAGATTGGCAGCAGATGGAGTAGAGAGGTGGAAACAATTCTTCCCGGCACAGCTTCCAAAATTTTGGTGGCAACGGGTCAGACGGTGAGCCCGAGGATATGACATCGGCCAGTGCACAGAAGTCGTCATACGAAGGTAAGGGCAAGATATTCAATTCCGCTAACTTAGCGTCCTCCTCCACCTTCTTTGTGCAGTTGGAATCATACACAATCTGATCCTATGGCAAAGCAAGATTGTTTAGGATTGTATCAATCTTGTCCTCGAAGGCCTGTGCCAGCAAGTCGCAAAGAGCTTGAGAAGCAGGTATAGTGTTTTTTGTACAGGCTGGGTGGGCCAGATCTTTTACGATCTTAAATAAGGTCTGAGACTTATTAGCCGCAGCCAACAAAAGTTCTTCCAAATGTCTGGCCTTGGCCACCTTAATCTGGGCTTTATAGGTCGCCAGCGCTTGTTTAAAACGGGCTCTGCATGGTTCCAGATACTGTTTTCTCCAGGCACGCTCAGCCTGTCTACACTGAAGCTTGAGCTGCCGGAGTTCCTCTGAATACCATGGCATTGCCAGATTCGACTTAGCTCTAATTTTACGCATTGGCGCCAAAGAGTCCAGGGAGGCCAAGATCTGTTGGCAAAGTGTCTCATAGCTCCTGTCCACCGTCTCTCCCAATACAGAGCCCTCCAACAGCAGCCTAGGGGGTGCGGGCATCGCAAGAAGTCTAGACCATTGTCTACCCGTTCTGGCGCCCCCCACATTGCCCCTAGCCGCCCTAACAGCAGGACAGGAAAGGGAGAAAAGGACGAGGGTGTGGTCAGCCCAGCCTTGAGAAATAACACCCTGCAGAGCCACTTGGCCTGCATCAGCAAAGATCAGGTCAAGGGTATGACCCTTGGAATGGGTTGGCGAGAGTACCAACATGTTCGTCACAATACGCGAAATGGGAGATGGTCTGTTTTCCCAGAGGGTAATTTCTAAAATAATACAGTTATGGTCACTCAACAAGGTTTCTTCGATCTTTGGAACCTTACATAGCGAAGTGATATTAGATGATACACATACATGATCAATCACCGTATTTGCATTTCGACCTGTATATGTGGGGATTGTATCACCATGGGCATTCTTGGCATAAGCCAAAAGTTCTAAATCATAGTCCGCCATTATTTTATTTAGTGACTCACCATACGAGTTATGAGGGAAATGCGAGTCATCCTCCTCTAGATTGCTTTTTACCCCACACACCCCTAGGGTGGACAGTGGACAAGGAGGTATATTAAAATCACCCACCCAAATAAAATCAAAAATAACATTTTCCCCTGCAATCAATTCACCTAAAGCGGCCTCTAAATCCTTCACAACTTGGTGCCGCGTGTTATCAAAAACATTGTTATAAAAATTAATTAGAAGAACATTGCGGGCTTGTTTTTCTAACAGCCATAAAATCTGTGAGTGGGCCCCGACCTTCAAGTACCTCCTCACAATAATGGGAAGATTAACAGATACCAATGTCAAAAGGCCTCCTTTGGCTCTACCAGAAGCCGAGCTCACCGCTGGTAGATTATAGGAGACGTGGCCATCATAACTAACCAAATCCTGACACCAGGTTTCCTGGAAACAAATGATGTCATAAGAATTAATAAAATCTGACCAACCCAATGTATCCCCTTTTGAGGCTAGTCCAGCAATGTTCCAGCTACCTATAGAGCAATGGGAGAGATGTTTCTCTTTGTTCTGCAGGATGGCAATCTGGTCCGGGTCAGGGGCTCCCAACCGCTCACCCCCCTCCATTTGCATATTGATCAGGCTGACCCTATCCTGGGTTTCCGGACTAAATTCAGCCACATATATAGCCCCTGTCTCCCTTATATTACCTCTCTCCATTTCAGCACTTCTGGGCCTAACCACCTCAACCATAACAGTATGGTCCTGATTAAGTCAATCATTTACATCTAAGGTGCTTAGGGATTGATATCGATTAGATACAGGCACCTGAAACATACTGGGTATATCAGTGGGTGGGCGTAAATCTCTAATCGGTCCAACACTATTTTGATACATTAGGTGTCAGTAAAAATAACCAAGGGGGCGTAATGTGATACCTTGTTTGTTATGAGGTAATGATGATGCTCTAATCAAGGATGTTGTAGCAAAGTGAGGATTTTTTAAATTTATAATAACACAGTCTCCCTTAATATTTTTAGTCGACTTCCCAATCCAGTTGACCCTTCTCGTGGTTAGGATCTGGTTGGATAGAGCCACCGGAAAACCACATTGATTGTTAAGCCACGAGACAGTTTTGTTTTTAAGTGATTCATGGGTCTCCATCTGGTTTGGGAACAGATTTTCTTTCAATGATGGAACATTGGTTAAGACGGCCACATATGGGGCACAGTCAGGGGGAAGATTTATACTCTTACTACGCTTTGCATTTTGAGTCATTTCACCCCCCCCCCCCCTGGATTTTGGGACTGTATTACTCTTTTCAATACCAGGAATTTGCCTATTCAACTCTTCTATGGATGCATGAGCTCTCCCATTACTGTTTGGAACTTCAGGGTTAACCGTTCCTCCGCTTGCTATGCTAACCCGACAGTTCTCCAGGGCTTTCACTTGGGTTTTTAATAATTCATTTTGAAGAGAAATCTCAGCCCCAACCCTCTTAAACTCATTAGCTAAGTTATCCAGTCTATCAGATAGGGGTTTAATAGATCCTTCAATTTTGGCAACAAAGGTGTTCATAAGTCGCTCAATCTGTATATCATTTAATACCACTGAATTAGTATTACTCAAATAGTCATCTACAGAGGATGCAATCTCTACTGGCTTTTTTACACCCTTGCCCAAATTAATTGGGCCTCGCTTGGTTTGAGCTTTCCTACAACCCCTTCTGGTTCTTGGAGCGGGTGATCCATGTATACATGGATTAGGGGTAGCAGCAGACACAGTATGTATCTCAGCTAAGCTAATTTGTGATGAAGTGTCTATGCTGACATTCCCCCTACTTTTTTCAGGTGATACCAGGAGGGCTGCAGGTGATACTGTTGGACTTCCCAAATCAAGCGAGAGTCATCGCTCTGCTCTAACTATTTGGTCATTGATAACACTCACAGCTCTCAGGAGATAGTTATCAAGGGTATAGGTAGCATGCGCAGCTGGTGTTTTACATCCCTTACGCCGCGACATTATAAAAATAAGGTATTATACCTTCTAAAAGAAAAAGCCTATGAAAGGAACCATATACACAATACTATAAATGTTAGATAAAATTAAGAATGGGTGCTGTACATACACCCTTAACCAGTTCGGTCCAAACAAGTAGAGTTCTTTACCCGTCGGGCAGTCTTCAGTGTTCCTTCTTTTACATCAAAGTGAATAAAAGTTATGAACCAAGGGTCCTGGCCCCGCCCAGCCTCTTCAGTTTCGGACGGGCTCAGACGGTCCCGCCCTTGGCCCGGGCTTTGCCCGGCTCGTCACGCGACGCGGAGGGCTTGTGGGGGCCTTATGCGCCTCCTGGTGCTGCTGCCCTCGTCGTCAGAGCGCGC
Organism: Lissotriton helveticus; assembly: GCF_964261635.1. Taxonomy (NCBI): domain Eukaryota; kingdom Metazoa; phylum Chordata; class Amphibia; order Caudata; family Salamandridae; genus Lissotriton; species Lissotriton helveticus. The sequence continues at coordinate 1,783,892,440 of NC_136065.1, forward strand.
CGCGCCGCTGGGGCTGCCGGGTATTATAGTCCCGGGGCGGCGACGGCGCTGTTGGTGGCGTCTTTGACTCTCGGCGGAGGCGGCAAGCAAAAGGTGAGTCCCCCACTGCAATTCCGGTATTTGTATGACTCGTGGAGGTGTCGGCAGGGTGCTGCAGGTTCCCTCCTGCTGCTGGTACAGCCTCCCGCTCCACCGAGGGCCTGTGGGGGCTATATGCGCCTCCAGGCGCTGCTGCCCTCGTCGTCAGAGCGTGCCGCGCCGCTGGGGCTGCCGGGTATTGTAGTCCCGGGGCGGGTGGCGACGGCGCTGTTGGTGGCGCCTTTGACTCTCGGCGGTGGCGGCAAGCAAAAGGTGAGTCCCCCCACTGCAATTCCGGTATTTTTATGACTTGTGGCGGTGTCGGCAGGGCTCTGCAGGTTCCCTCCTGCTGTTGGTACAGGCTCCCGCTCCACAGAGGGCCTGTGGGGACTATATGCGCCTCCTGCCCTCGTCGTCAGAGCACGCCGCGCCGCTGGGGCTGCCTGGTATTGTAGTCCCGGGGCGGCGCTGTTGGTGGCGTCTTTGACTCTCGGCGGTGGCGGCAAGCAAAAGGTGAGTCCCCCACTGCAATTCCGGTATTTGTATGACTCATGGCGGTGTCGGCAGGGCGCTGCAGGTTCCCTCCTGCTGCTGGTACAGTCTGTCTCTGTACCTTTAGCCGATAGAGAGACAGACTGGGGCGCCATCCGAATGAAAGGGACCCTTTGATCCTGAACACAACGAGGCGGTTCAGAAAAGAAAGTACAAGCCATTGGAAACAGTTTGGTGACGGCCGGCTACAGCATAAATGTCGAATAACGAATACAACCTCCACTTCCAATAATAGTCTATAAGATTTTGTGGTGTGCCAAAACTGGAATTGGTGACTACGATTTGGGTATAGCCAATCCTTCACATGGAGTGATTTCATATTGTCCATTGATTCTACGAAATACGGCTTGTGTAATTAAGAAAAGCGTCATCTAAAAGCACCCATTTTCTCTAAAAATCTGATGAATGACAAAGCCCTGATGAGACTCCGGGAACTGGTTTCCTGGATTCGAAACGCGTCGGCGAATTTGCAGGAGTCAAATTTTGTCATCAATAATGTAAACTAGCAATTGCTTTCATTTAATGATTGTACTCCTTGCTTTTTGACTTTGTCTTTCATTTTTTGGAATAAGAAAACATACAGAATTAGATTGTTTTGTCTCGTGTAAAGGTTATTCTGTGATGTATGATGTATATTTTATTCATTTAGTGCATATATTAAAAATGTATTCATGTGTGTAAATTGTATTGTATATTAGTGTAAATAGATGTATGAACAGTAGTTCCATTTTTCTGCACAATTGAACAAAAAAAAGTTTTCAAAAAAATATAAAAGAATGGTATGAATAAAAATACCAGGTCAAACCAAAGAAATTGTCGTTTGACTTGTTTGAGTAAGACCAGGTATAAGTAAGGGTGGTGGAGGCAAAATTCTTGCGTTTCACTTCTCGTATATAGATTTTTTCAACCAGGCCTATCACTCTCACTCTCCCAAGGCCCAGATGCCGTCCGGCAGCTCGATCTTGCACTGATCCGCTCCTGGTGCCAAACGTTGGAACCGCTGCCACTGCGAACGAGACAAAGCATCCGCAATGTCATTATTCGCTTCAGGGACATGCTTGGCTCCAAAAACCACATTCAATTACAAGCAGTTCAACATGAAACTTCTCAGCAATCTCAGCACTCTCAGGTCCCTGGCCCTCTGACGGTTAACCAGCTAAACCACAGTCATATTGTCCACGTGGAACAGCACAGATCTGTTCTGAAACTCAGGACCTCACACTTCCAACGCCTCCAGCAAAGGAAAGAATTCCAGAAAAGCAATGCTCCTCCCCTGCTTCACCCAATGAGCCGGCCAGCTCTCTGCGCACCACCTGCCATCCCAGAAAATCCCAAAACCAGCTGCCCCGGCTGCATCAGAGTAAATTTGACATTGCCAAACCGCCCTCTCGTCATCAAAGTCCAGGGACAAGAACGTCAGCCATGTCCTCAAGTCCGCCCGAACCCCTATGGAGATCCGGACCCTGTGGTGTGGAAGCACTGCCCCCGACATGACCATGCAGAGCCGCCTGCAGAACGTCGGTTGCGCCCTGACCACCCTGCACGCGAAATTCAGGAAACCCAGCAGCTGCTGAACCGCCCTCAAAGCAATTCTCTTCTCTCTGATCGCCCACAACAGGAACGCCTGAATTTCCGTCACCTTCGCAGCACGGAGCCGAGCCATCCAGCGTATGGAATCCAGCTCAATCCCAAGGATTGTCAGGCTGCAGCTGGGCCCAGCTGTCTTTTCTGGGGCAAAGGGGACTCCAAAATGCCGCGACATATGTGCGACATTTCCTGGAAACGTGACAGGGCCCTGCCACAGTTCCCAGAGTGTGCCCTCCCCAAAAAGAGGAAATCGTCCATATAATGAGTGACGTCCCGATGCCCACTGAACTGTGTGAAGGTTCTTTGCAAAAAAGTGCTAAATAGTTCAAAAAGCGTGCAGGAAATAGCACATCCCATGGGCAAAACCTTGTCCACGTAGATGGCTCCCCCGAATTGCATCCCTAGGAGCGAGAAATCGGCAGGTTGTATAGGCAGAAGGCGGAACGCCGACTTGATATCACATTTTGCCAGTTTGGCCCCTGGCAAACACACCCTCACTAGGCGGATCGCATCGCCGACTTGATATCACATTTTGCCAGTTTGGCCCCTGGCAAACACACCCTCACTAGGCGGATCGCATCGTCCACTGACGCGTAAAGCACCCTTGAGTCCTCCTCAGCAACGAAATTGTTCAAAGATTGTCTTTAAGGCCACGAGAGATGGTGTATCATCCGAAACTCACCCTCCTCCTTCTTGGGCACTATCCCCAGCAGGGAGATGATTAAAGTCATCAGCCGGTCAGTCGCTAAACGGGCCAGCTATTCTTTCCTCCTCTACCTCTTTCTCCAATTTGGCAGCCACCACTCCTGGAAATTTCTTCGCTGACTTAAAATTTTCCGCCCATCTCCTCACCCTGGGACCCTGATAGCCAACCCGAAAGCCCTCTGTGAAACCCCACTGAATTTGCAATGCCGCCTCCTGATCCGGGTAAAACGAGAGCCACGGGGCCATCGCCTCCACCTTAACAGGTGTGGGGGCCTTCTGCCCAGCCTGTCCCCTTTCCTTCGCGTTCCGCCTCTGCTCCGAGGGGTTGACCAGGGAAAGACTATGTAGGTGCATGTTTCCCCCAGCATTTGGAGCACTCAGGCTTGAACTTACAAGGGTAGCGCGAGCAATAGCCTCGGTTGTAGCTTCAACAGGCTCCTGTGTTATAACTGCCTGGCATGGTGGTTTGACCTGTGGTAATGGCACCGGCGGCAGTCTCCCCGCCCCGCTGTGGGCGGGACGCCGCGGAAAGGACTGATAAGCCATCGGCAAACCGCTGGTAGTATGGGTAGGTGCCGATGTGTGTGCGTGGATACCATCCATGGCATCCACAATTCCTGGTCAACTTCACCCCAATGTTTTTCTGGATTAGAGCTAACCCTGGCCCTGAACTCCTCGTCGTAGCTCAGCCAAGCAAACCCACCGAACTGCATTTGGGCCTTCCTGATTATGTCCATATATTTCATTAACGCTACGGCCCTGTCCAGGTGCTTCTCACAGTAAATACTAGCGTAAATGAGAAATGCCGAAGTCCAATTCTCCATAGTCACAGGAACCCTGGGCCGCCTAGTCAACTTCCACTCCTCCTCCTTGGAACCCTCCTTCGCCTGCACCTCCCTGTGCAACAACTTAAACACGTCCACATACACGTGTTTCCGGATTCTACCCTTAATCTTGTCAGACAGGTGAGACCCCAGGGGCATAGCCAGCCCCATGTAGGGGAACTTTTTCTGATGTTTGTCATCCGACTTGTCCCCCTTGTAGTCAATCAATCATGGACATTTGTATAGCGCGCTACTCACCCGGAAGGGTCTCAAGGCGCTTGGGGGGAGGGGTCCGCTACTGCTCAAAGAGCCAGGTTTTGAGGAGCTTCCTGAAGGAGAGATGATCCTGGGTCCACCGGAGGTGGATCGGCAGGGAGTTCCATGTCTTGGCTGCCAGGTAGGAGAAGGATCTTCCTCCGGCAGTGGCTCGGCGGATGCGTGGTACGGCGGCGAGGGCGAGGCCGGTTGATCGTAGCTGGCGGGTTGGCGCTTAGAAGGTCAGGCGGTTGTTGAGGTACTTGGGGCCCCGGTCGTGGAGGGCCTTGTGTGCGTGGGTGAGGAGCCTGAACGTGATCCTCTTGCTGACGGGGAGCCAGTGCAGGTCTCTCAGGTGGCCGGAGATGTGGCTGTGTCGTGGGATGTCCAGGACAAGTCGCGCGGAGGCGTTCTGGATGCGCTGGAGTCTTTTCTGAAGTTTGGCTGTGGTTCCGGCGTAGAGGGTGTTTCCGTAGTGCAGTCGGCTGGTGACGAGTGCCTGGGTGATCGTCTTCCTGGTTTCAGTGGGGATCCATCTGAAGATCTTACGGAGCATGCGCAGGGTGTTGAAGCATGACGATGAGATGGCGTTGACTTGTCTGGCCATCGAGAGGGAGGAGTGCATGATGAAACCCAGGTTGCGTGCGTGGTCCGTTGGTTTGGGAGTGGTGCCCAGGGCAGGGGGCCACCAGGAGTCGTCCCAGGCGGAGGGTGATGATCCCAGGATGAGGATTTCCATCTTGTCTGAGTTCAGTTTCAGGCGGCTGTTCTTCATCCATTCGGCGACGTCTTTCATCCCTTCGTGTAGGCTGGTTCTGGCGGTGGTGGGGTCGTTGGTGAGAGAGAGGATTAGCTGGGTGTTGTCGGCGTAGGAGATGTTGTTGAGGTTGTGTTTGCGTGCGATGGCTGCGAGAGGGCTCATGTAGACGTTGAAAAGGGTTGGGCTGAGTGATGATCCTTGTGGTACGCCGCAGATGACTTCGGTGGCCTCGGATCTTCCACCTTGTCAGTCTGGACCCCAGCCGTAGAGACAGACTTACCCCCCACTTGCTTGTCAACCAGTGGCAGCCCACCCTTTGGCAGCCCTTCGAACTCCCGTACAGGACCGTCCCTCACGCCCACTGGCCTACACGCCTTCTTCCTACCCCCTTTAGGCCCACCGTCCCAAGCAGCCCACCAAGACCCCTCACCTGCTAGCGATGAGTTCAGCTCTCGGCGCCGTCCTCTGGAGGTAGAAACTGTTAGGAAGTAGGTTAGTCCTATCTTCTTTCCTTGACCATGTTTTGCTAGTCACATGACTTACCTGTGTCTTGTAGTCACTTAAAAGCAGGTTTGTGTCATCCAATCCTTGCTTGGTTTCTATCCTTGTCGGAGTTTCATCCTGGTTGCCTGTTGTTCCAGTGCGGGGTCTTGTGTAGTCCTCCGGTTCTCACGGGATCGTGAGCATCGTAGTCTCTTCTCCGGATTCCCCTTCCCTCTCGCTATTCTCGTGAGGAGATTTGGACTTTTCCCATGCGGTATTGTGAACCTCCCCCATGCCGCAACATTTGTTCCCTCTTCGCGTCTGATTCCCGTTGTGCTACACGTGGCTGCGTGTAGTCTTTGATAGCTACTTCCTGGATCTGGTCTATTCAGTCCACACGTGTGTGGATTCGGGCGTAATCACGAGCCCGGTTTGTTTGGTGGCGTTAGTTTGTTCTTTCGCCCCGAAGTGGCCACTTTCAGGAGCTTAGCTTATTTTGCCTATGCTGGGGGTTTATGTAATTAATAATGACTTTTTCCCCCTGATGTTTTGGTATCATACGGATTGGGATGGGATTTTTACGTTCCTATTATCCTATACTGATTTGGCACCGCAGTGGATGAAGTTTTGAAAGCTGAAGCACGCCATTCTGGATTACAAATATCTAAGGACCGGTAAGGAGGTCATTTGTGTGCTTTTTTGGGTGATACATGGTCATAGAAATGGGTTAGCTATATAAATTAGTGTGTCCCATGTTTTCCTTGTATTTAGTACTAATATTGTGCTCCTTTCATAGGCGCAGTTACTCCTGTGGTGTCCTATTATTCAAGGCGGACCAATCCTTCAAATCCATGGTGTCTTGTTTTTTCCTTTTCTCCCACCCTCTCCCTGTGCCCACGTGATTAACACATTGTGTACTTTCAGTGTGCGTTACTTGGGTGTGGGTAGGGGACTGGGCTCATCCTCGTTCCTGCAGTGTATTGGGCGCAGTGAGGTGGTGAAACCCGACAGAAACCTTGGTCGTCTCCGCCTTCTCCTTGCCTTTCAACGGCCTAGGAACCTGTAAAACATCAAGTCCACTGTTGTCCTGCACTCCCCCGTCCAGTCATTGTCATCCCTCACCTCCCCGTCCTCAAGCTCTGCATTCTCCTCATCATAGTCCAACTCCACTGCAGGCTCCACATCCACAGGCATCCACAACACCTCTCTCCCAGCCCTCTACACACCCTTACTCTTCAAGGCACTCGCTCACCGTCCCTCAGACACACCCGACGCTGTTGCCTGCACCCGCGCTGGAGGGATGGCTGCCGCGGAACGCCCTGCTGCTTCACGCCAATGTCCCGGGGCTTTTTTGCGCCCTGCTGGGCTCTGCCGACAGCTGCCACTCGGATCCCCCCTAACCTCCAGGTCGCTCCAACCTGAGTGGGTCCCAGCACCATCGGGCCTCAAAGCCGTCCTGGCCGTCCCTGACTGTGACTGCTGAGTCTTGCTGCGCACTGCGCCACCCTTCTTGCCCTTCGCTGCCCTGGCCGCCTCCTTCCTCTCTGCCCACCGTTCCTCCTCAGAAGTTGGAGTAGGGGGCCCCTCCACCTCATCGTCCCACACAGCGCCCACCCGGGCCACAGTCTGTTCTGCACATTGCGCCTCATTAAGCTGCACAAGTAAGCGATGCTCCCGGATCCTACCCTCCTACGTCAATGCCTCCCAACTCGGGAGGGGGCGGGCAGTAGCCCTGGAACCCCACTCCAGGCGGCAATAACCACTCGTGTGCCCCCCCCCGAGCGAGGGGACGCCCCCCCTACCAACCCCCACCTGGTCAGGAGTCAGAATAGCTCCCCCCACACCTCCCTGGGACTGGTGTGCCAACTCTAGATCCTCTGGAGAGGTTAATGGGAGCGTTCCCCATTGCCTCAAGTCAACCTCCCCATCCTCAGGGGCAGAATCCGGCACAATTTCGGGGAAGGATGGTTCCCACCCCCCCTGCCCCTCCCTCAACCACCTCGCACTCTGGTACAGAAAGCGCCTCTCTGCGCTGCAGGCCAGGCAGCCCACCCCCCTCCCTCCTCCCTCTCCCGCCCAGTCCTCACTCTCCGGTAGCTGCTTCCCAGTGGGAACCTGCAAATCAGCCGGCCCGCCCGTCACCTGGACCACGAAGTCCAGCTGGGGAAAGAACATGCGGAGGCAGGCTCTTCCGCCTGCCCCCGCGGGCGAGCTTCCTCCGAGCCCCGCCCCTCCCCCGCACCAGCGCCTGCATTTCAGGCGGCGGTGGGTCCTCCTGACATGCAAGGACTGCCGTCGCCGCCACCCCGCTGAGGCCACACGCGGGGCTCGTGAGAAGCCCACCCACGCCTCCCCAAGGACGCCAGGCCGGAGAAGATCCTCCCGCCCCGCGCGCCCCAACAATTGGAGGGCCGCCCTTACCTTGTCCACGGGCACGCCCACCATAGCTGAAAAACGCTGCCTTACACTGGGAAAGCTCCCTCGAACCATCGACCAGTGGCTCCCGAGAACACCGCAACACGGGGTCAGCGCTGGAAACAGCAACTCGCCCTCCTGACAGTAGTAACGGTAAACGCTGCACAACTAACCCAAATCCAATTAGAAAACCTGGCTAAACACTTACTACACTAACTGACCCTCACTTTCAAAAACTCCCCTCCCGATGATGCAGAGCGCAGGAAGCGGAAGTTCCCTTTCTCCTCTTCGCTCTTATACCCACCCCCTAACTCCACCCCTTACCCTTGCCTGGTCCTACCCTCGTGCGAATGACCCCGGGGGAAGACTCATCTGCGACTCTGCTTCCCCTGGGGCCCGGCAATGTGGGATGAAAAAACTGGGAGGGGGTCTCTCAAAGGGGCGTGGCCCATGTAGTTAACGCTACGGTTCAGCAGACCTGTCTCAATCATACGACTGGTAAGCTGGGTACCACCTCAATGGGCATTCAAGTGCCCATTGACGTGGTAGCTGGCTTTAATGACAAGGATGACACTGTCAACATTGTTCTAGTCGTGGTTGTGTCTGAAGCCATAGTTGTGACGGTCATCTGTGACTTAAAATAAAATACAAATTAAATTGGAGATGCAACCTTGGCATGCTTTTGGGTGGTTGGTTCATCGTTAACAGTGTTTTTTGAAAAGGACTTCTTGAAGGGAGGAGCTGGTTCAGATGTAGACTTTTCAGGTCGTTTTTGAGAGGAAAGAGAGACTGAACCTCTTTTCACGGATTTTTCAGCTTCTGCTGATTTTTTATGGTGATTAACCTTCTTAGAAGTTTTGCCATATGAGGTAACCTCCTCATGCCTGTGTTTTTTGGAGGGCGAAGATGGACTCTAGCCTTCATCACCAGATGTATGATCACCTGTGACTTTTTTCTTTGGAAGCCATGAAAGTAATCTTGCCTCTCTCTGTCTTTTGAGGTCTTTGCCAAAAATGCAATGATTACATTCCATTGGTTTATGAAGAGGGTATAAACGGTACTGTCTAACCTCTGAGGCGGAAGCCGGAGGTGTTTCTTGTTGCTACTTGCTCGTTTTTAAAACTGTTTGAAACTGTCACAATTGTGTTTTTAAAAGTTACTGCACCTACCCCAGCTATAGCTTCCACCGAGCAGGCACTCACACAGCGGATCACAGCGCTGTAGGAAGGGAAACTGTACAAAGGACGCCATCGCCGGTAACGCGAGGCCACGCCCCCCGCTAGGCCACGCCCACCTCCCAAGCCTATGTAAGCGCCGAGCTAGGGCGCGTTCGCTGGAACTGTCTAACCTCTGAGGCGGAAGCCGGAGGTGTTTCTTGTTGCTACTTGCTCGTTTTTAAAACTTTTTAAAACTGTTTGAAACTGTCACAATTGTGTTTTTAAAAGTTACTGCACCTACCCCAGCTATAGCTTCCACCGAGCAGGCACTCACACAGCGGATCACAGCGCTGTAGGAAGGGAAACTGTACAAAGGACGCCATCGCCGGTAACGCGAGGCCACGCCCCCCCGCTAGGCCACGCCCACCTCCCTTTCACCATAAATGTGTCTCCCACGCAAGCGCAGCGGACGAGCGCAGCGGGAGCGCCGTCTGCGTGCCGAAGGCGCGCCTAAGGCTAGCCCGTCTGGGCCCATCCGGGCCCAGACGGACCCAGGCCCAGACACTCTGCCGGTTTTTCCACTCAAGCGCCTAGTCTACACTAGTGATACGCTCCGGGCTCTACACCTGGAAAAAAAGCCGGATTGTCTCTACATACATGAAGAAGGCAAACCATTTACCAATTGCGCACGCTGCAACCCAAGCACCCATTCCCGGGCTAGGCCCGAGCTTCAGATGGGCCTACTTAACTGCCGCTCCCTCCCCAAGCATGCGCTGGAAACTAATCTGTTAATACAAGACCACGGCCTGGATGTACTGTTTCTAACAGAAACCTGGCTCTCGGCAACTTCTGACTCCGACATCGTCAAGACGCTCCCTCCGGGCTACCTGATTCAAACTCTGCATAGACCCAAAGGGAGAGGAGGGGGACTGGCAATAGTCCATAAAGAACACCTCATTTGCAGAACCAGCAATGCTAGCATCGACGACTGTGAAAGCTGTCACTTCAGTCTTCAAACTTCCCCTGCTCACTCCATAACAGGTCTGTTGATTTATCGACCCCCGGGCCCACCAGGAAAATTCACTAACGCCCTCACGGAGACGGTAGCACAACTAGCATCGTCCGCTCCCAACTTTCTCCTAGTGGGCGATCTTAACCTCCACTTTGGAGAGTCTACAGACCCCATAGCTCTCGATTTATTGCATGACCTGCGGTCATTTAATATTCGGTTGGTCAATCAGGGACCCACTCACGATAAGGGTCATCTTCTGGACCCTGTTCTGACCAACATTACGGACATTAACATTAGTCCCTCTCTTCCCTTCCCTTGGACAGACCACTTCCTCATCCCTTTTTCCCTCCCTATACACACAGCCCCCCCTCAGCCGTCCAAGACTCGAATCACTGATCGCCGCTGGCACAAACTTGTCCCAGAGGAATGGGCCACCATCCTAGCTAATTCTACACCGACTCTCTCTGATAACCCTATTACTGCTGACGATCAGTTCAATCTCTGGATCACATCCTCACTAGATCATCTTCTCCCGATGACATCCACTCTTAAACATCCCAAACGAGTCACTCCCGCTCCCTGGTACACTCAAGAGCTCAAAGCCCTTCGACAGGAATGCAAGAAAATGGAACGCTCCTGGAGAAAGGATAAGGCTAAGGACAAAAAGGACGCCTACCAAACCGTACTACATACGTATAAAACTTCCATCCGAAAAACCAAAATTCTATTCTTTCAAAAAAGAATAGAACAATCCGCTTGCTCTAGTAAGGAATCCTTCACCATTCTAAGAGGGCTCCTTAAAGTCCCCGACTCTGGTCCCAGAATTCCACCAGACCCTAAGGCTGATGAGGAAAAATGCTATAAACTAGCTAATTTCTTCACAGACAAGATCCAGAAAATCCTCGATTCAATCCCTACCACCAACATGTGGGAGGATAAAGAGACCGATAAAGAGACCGATAACTCTCCTATCGTTCCCTGTCTTACCGCATGGGGACAAGTAACCGTCGAGGAGGTTGAAAGCACGCTCAATAACATCAAAAGCGGCTCCCCCAGGGACCCTGCGCCGCTACGCTTCCTTAAAACAGTAGCACCCATAATCGTCCCCCCCCTCACTCAGCTCATCAACACTTCGCTGGAACAGGGAGTTGTTCCTCCCAATTGGAAAGCGGCAGTTGTCAAGGCGTTATTGAAGAAACCTTCCCTTGACCCCGACGATCTGGCCAACTATAGGCCAATCTCCCTCCTCCCGGGAACTAGCAAAATTGCGGAAAAGCTGATAAACAGAAAACTCTCTGAATTCCTGGAAACTAATGATCGATTAAAAAAATCGCAGACGGGATTCCGCCCAGGGCAGGGCACCGACATCGCCCTCCTGGTAGCGGTGGAAGAGGCCAGAGCACTGCTCGACGCGGGAGGATCAGTGGCAGTGATCCTCCTCGACCTCAGTGCGGCCTTCGACACCGTTAACCACCAACTCCTGATCCACCGTCTCAGGAGCGTTGGCGTGGAAGGTAAAGCACTCTCCTGGCTTTCGTCCTTTCTGGGCCATCGGTCCTTCCAAATCTGGGAGAATAACATCCGTTCCTCCGAAAAACCCCTCCAGTGTGGTGTACCTCAGGGCTCCTCCCTGAGCCCCACATTATTTAATATCTACATGTCCCCACTGGAGGAGGTCGTCATCCCATTCGGAGTGAGCATTGTCAGCTATGCTGACGATACACAATTAGTGGTCTCCCTATCGCACCCGAGTCAACAACCTGCGGACCTCTACACCTGTCTCACACAGATACAAGGATGGATGAACCGATCTCACCTCAAACTTAACGGTTCAAAAACCGACGTCCTTCTCCTTGGTCAGAAGGGGCCTTCCCTGTCATCTAACATCTGGTCACAGAAAATTTGGCCACCCTGTTTAGGCCCGCCCCCAGACCCTAAGCCCGAGATCAAGAGCTTAGGTGTCTGGCTCGAAAAGAACTTATCGTTTGCTACTCAGGCAAAAAAAGTAGCAGGGATATGCTTTGGGCTCCTAAAATCAATTCGAAAAATCCTGCCCCTTCTCCCCCCGACCGCAAAAAAATTACTGGTCCAAGATCTAATACTCTCCAGGATCGACTACAGCAATGCCATCTACCTGGGTGCTCCGGAGGCCACTTTGAACCGGCTACAGAGGATCCAAAATGCGGCTGCCCGCATTGCGACCAACACTCCCGCCAGAGCCTCAGCTAAACCCGCTCTGAGACTCCTCCACTGGCTCCCGGTCAGGGAACGAGTGCAGTTCAAAGCACTCTGCCTGGCCCACAAATCGCTGCAAAACAAAGGACCTCCGATCCTAGCTAAATTCATCACACCCTACAAAGCCTCAAGATCTCTCCGTTCCGATCAGGAACACTTCATCACCATCCCCAATGTCAAGAAGGCCCGGACGGGCGGAAGACGCTTCTCAGTACACACAGCACGTCTCTGGAACGCTCTACCCCGCGAGATCAGAACAGAGCCCAACTATCTACGTTTCAGAAAGAGGCTGAAAACCCTCCTATTCCCACAAAATCCCTAATTCACTTCCCGCCCCTCACTACCCTCAGGTTCACTGTTCCTAGCGCTGGGATACTCACGGGTGACTACGCGCTTTACAAAATGTATTAATAATAATAATAATAATAATATAGACATTCTTTACGTGGATTTTCTGAAAATAACCTTGGTATACATAAGATTTTTATGGCCTTAAAAACTTTTTCTTAGATCCCTCTGACATGATATTCAGTCAGAAAAATACAGCACAGTAGCTATCTACTATAGAAGAAATCTAAATCTCTAACAACAAAAGGTCAAAAGTTGACTGATGCAAAAAAAAAAAAAAAAAAAATTGACTGATGCACTAAAGAACTAAGCAGGGCTCAGGGAGACTCCCTCACACACGACGTGCAATTAGAAATCTGAGCAATGACGTCCCTGAGGGAAAGAGTGCTCAGGGAGCGGCGCTTGAATTGGCTGAGGTTTAGTTCTTACAATGTCACTTGATGTTACTATTGCTTTCAATGCTTCTCCATTCAATACTTCTAATGATTACAGTGGGACTCCTACCATGATGACGGGGAAGATTCAAGTATGTGAATCTATGAAAGATTCAACACGCAAGAAACCGTCTTTGTTTTGTAAAATAAATTAACAATGAAGGCATCCCATTCATACACAGAACCAGATCAGGTGGACATGCATTCAATTACATAGCTCTGAAAGCAGGGAATGACCTCCCACTCCACATCAGAGCGTTCTCCTCTTTTCTTGAACTCCATAAGTTGCTTAAGACCTGGCTTTCCTATTAACCAACCTAGCATAGGCGTGGCTATTTACTCACACCTACTCAGCACCCTGCGAATGATAGTGTGCACATGACAAGTAAATTATAAGAAAGTCAGGTCTACAGCACCTGGCTAAATATTTAAGTATTTAATTTCTTTAAAATGCAAAATGTTGTACTTTGTTATGTCCAAACCTGGCGTACAAACCAGAAGGAAGGAAACTTTATGCACCAGGGACATAAGTGCTAATGCCTTGCAGCATCATATCCCGGAATGTTTAGCACTGCAGCACAGGAGGAAACACTTCTATCTCTGGGATCATTAAGTGTTAGAGGTTTGGAATGTATAGCATTTTATTTCCTCACTACTGTGTTCTCTTAATTCAGCAAAAGATGGCTTCACTGGCTGAGTGAAATGATATACACTTTCTCACTATCCCAGCTCAAGAGCGATAAAAAATATTTTCAGAACCCCGAGCTTGATAATTGTAGAGTCCTTCCCAGTCTGGGTACTCGCCAATGACTAAGCCGCACACGGAGCTTAGCATTGCACGTCTTTATTTGTCTGCGTGCAACTGCGAATCCAAAATTCAAAACCAGCCTTCATTGCATTCTGCTCTAAAACTTACGTCACTGTTCTAAGGCATCCATCAAGAGCCATAATTTCTAACTTGCAAGACATTACATCTCAAGCTCTATTAATTAATGTAATTGTTATACAAAATATATATAGAGAGATATAAACAAATACGTCTCGTCAATCAATCTTTTTTGTTAGCTTGACCGGACCTTGTTTTTCGAAATTGGGAAATCTCATTACCAATGTCCAGGATCTGCATCAACGGTGTAGAGGCAACAGCAGTACAGATGCTTCATACCTAGTCTCTCCTTCTACATTTAGATTTGATGTGCCTAAAATAAGAAGAGTAAGGTTGCTCTGGCAATAAACTTCCCAAGGTGCTGGGTAGTCACCATGTGTCCCTTGGTAGACACCACTTCAAAAGGTTCTGCATCAAATGGAGAATCAGATTTTCTTCTTAGCATCAGTCATGAATGCACTTGATCTCCATTCTTAATGACGATGTTCTTCGCACATCGTCTTTGGTCAGCAGATGCTTTCATTTTTTATTTGTTCACCAAGTCCTTCTCATGAGTTGCTTTCTCATCTTTCTTTCTCCGATTGTTCCATTGAGGTAACTTGGTGTTTATTGGTCTCACGAACATTAACGTCACAGGACTTTCATCTGTGGTCGAGTGGGGTGTTGATCAATAAGTTCTCAAGATAGAATTCAACACCGTTTTCAAATCGAGTTTCTCAAGAGTAGCACACTGCACTGCTTTCTTTAGTGTAATCATAAAACGCTCAACAAGCCCGTTAGCCTGCGGCCACAAAGGTGTGCTCTTCTGATGCTTTATATTCAAATGCTTTAAGAAATCTTTAAATACTTGACTGTTGAAAGGCGGGCCATTACCAGACTTCAATATGGCTGGAACACCCCATGTCACAAAGATGCCATCTAGTCAGTCAATGACTCATTCTTTAGTAGTAGATGGAGGATCTTCAATCAAATGGCAACAATCACCTGCAGGTGATGTCCATTGTCGAGTGGAACGAAAAAGTCAACAGCTTTTCTCTCCCAAGCATGCTTTGGGATTTCTGACATGTTCAAGGTGTGGTGAGTACTTTTGGTAGAAAGACAGTTGCATAAATAACTGGCCTTTAATTCCTTTTCAACCATGTCCCCAAGATAAAGAATTGAGACTCGTCTTGGACAGCTCATATTGTGGCAACCATTCCACAATGTCCTTCATAGGCCACTTCAATTATCTTTTGTCACAGACTCTTCAGAATCAGAATTCTCGATCCTCGTTGTATAACTCCTTCCTGAGTTATGGACAGTTCATCCTTGACATTTTTGATATTCACCATCAATGGTGAACAGTCGAGGATGATGGTACCATGACTGATGTCCAATTATATCCTTCAATTTTAACAGGTTACTTTCATGGCTCGTGTGAGTGATAATCTGGGCTAATGAAATGGCAGTTGGTTGTATGACTTTACAATGAAGTTGATCTCCGCCTCAGCTGTCTTGGATGGAGTACCATGACCTTGTATAGGCTCTCTGGAACAGTAGCCAGCAGAGTTCTGAACCTTCCCTGGATGATGCACAATTGTATAATTATTCTCTTGTAACCATAGTCCCCATCGTTCAATGCGAGAAGACCTTTGGGGCTCTGGATTTCCAAATAAAGTCAGCTTGATGATCAGTTACCAGCGTAAAAGGTCTTACCGGAATACATGGAAATGTTCACAAGCCCATACCACAACTAAGCTTTCTTTTTCAAGTTGTGAGTAAGCACATTCTGTTTGGGACACACTTCTACTTGCAGATGCCAAACTATGCATTTGAGCATTCAGTTGTCTGCTATGCAAGGATAGTGCTTAACCAGACTGGGCTAGCATCAACAACAACCTCTGTATGAAGCTTTGGATTGATGTATGCCATTTCAGTAGCATTCTCAATGGCTTGTTGAGGTTATTAAAATATTTCTCGCAATCATGTGACCAATGAAATGAAACATTATTTATCGTCAAGTCTCTCAACGGCGCACTTATAGTGTCAAAGTCTTGTATGTATCCAGAAAATTAACTAGCCATGCCAAGAAACGAATGTAGCATAGAAGCATCTTGTGGGGTATCAGCATGGATCTGGTGTCGTATCCCTATCAGAAAAGATATTGCCAAAAAATGTTTGCTTTGTCTCATGGAACTCACACTTGTCTGCACTCCCAGTCAAACCTGCTTCAGCAAGTAAACAACATACTTGTGTGAGAGCTTTATCCTGTTGTTTTTGTGTTGCTCTGAAAACCAATATGTCATAGCTGTAATTGAACGCATTAATAACAGTCTGTACGATACATTGAATGATGTCTGGAAACAGTTCTGCAGCATATGACACACCAAAACTTCATCTTTTGTATCGAAACAGACCAGCATGTGTAGAAAAGGTTGTAGAGTACCTGCAATCTTCTTCAAGTTCTAACTGATGATAACCTTTATTTAAATCAAGGCGAGAGAAGACCTTTGCACTATTTAATTGCACTATCATGCCAGCAATGTGTGGACCTAGATGTCATTCTCATTGCCTTATTTGCCGGAGGTATGTCCACGCATATACGTACAGCTTCTTCACTGTCCTTTTTAGGCACTAGCACTATCGGAGAAACCCATCACACTGGACCAGTTGAACGCTCAATAATATAATGCTTAAGTAATGCTTCAAGTTCTTTTTCAATAGCTTCTTGCAAATGAAAAGCAATTTGTCTATGAGGATGTCCTCATTAATATGTACCTTTACTTTCATAGTCTTAAGCTTTCCCAAACTATGATATAATGAAGGGAAGTGATTAACTATTTTGTGGTGAGCATTCATGTTGTAATTAACAGAAATCAGCCCCATATCAGTGACTGTGATGGAACTGAGTACACAGACCCCCGTGCTGTGCCGTGAATCACATGGATGGGTGCTTGCACCTTCGCTTTCTTGCGTTTTTTTGTCGCTACAAATCAACCTTGACTTTTTAAGGGCGTCGATGCGGCCCATGCATAAACTTTGGTTTTCGATGGTGTAAGTTGCGGCAATGGAGATAGTTCATTGTACTTCTTCTCAGGCATAATGTTTTTTTAATGCACTACTGTCAATAATGAAATGTATCAAACAACTAATTATTTTCAGTGTTATATTTGGACAATGTTTGAATGACTTTGGTGCTTTGTCATGTCGATCTTTCTTTGACTGACATTTTTGTTCACAAGTGGCCAAACTGACATGGGCACGCTTTTCTGAGGTAAATATTGACATGGCACAATCATTTTCATCACTTTCACTTGATACTGATACAGAAGAACTGGGTCACATTAATTTAGATGACAATCAACTTCGTTCAGTGTCGATTTGTCTCACCTGATGTTGCCACTTGGACATGTGAGTGTGTGTTGAACATGCTTCTGGAACGTTTTGGTGGCCATGTGGTCTACGCACCTTGATACACTTGCTTTTCCTTTCGCTTTGCATACCGCCACAAAATGGTTCTCCTTTCCACAAGTGGGACATTTACCTTTGTGTGAGAATGAAAATCCACATCTAAAACACAACTTCTTTTTAAGGGTAGATATCACTTTGCCTCCTTCAATCTTTTGTTTTGGCTTACTTTTCACACTTATGACTGATTAATTCTGAGCAACTCCGGCCTCCAAGCCAGCGGCTTGTCTATCAGCACACTCTTCAGCTCTGTCAGCCATTAACATTCGCTCCTAACTAAGAGTTTCTCTCAGTATTCGTCTTCTGAATAAATCTGAAAAGTATAAGTCAATACCTTTCAGACGCGTAGGTTCTTCATCATTAAATTAATTGAACTTACAATGCCTGATGTGTGTCGAGTCTCTCCATAAATTCATCAATGTCTTCACCACCCTTTTGTACCGCTTTGTTTGCCCTTGCTCACTTTGCCACTGGATTCAAGCAAGCCTGGCTGAAGACGGCTGAAATGCCAGAAACCAGTCCTAGGAAGCTTGTTTCCGGTCCAGGGAAGGCATGGCTTGGCAGTCCGGGCTGGACTGTTCCCATGAGGCACAGGGTCAGACTGAATTGCATATGGCCATGTCTGAAATGGGGTGGCAGAGTGGGCTAAAGAACGGTGATGGATTAAACCCAGATCTGTTGACTGGGTGTGAGTATTCGATTGGTTCAGATGCTACGTCCATCACCACCCCCTTTTGTACCGCTTTGTTCGCCATAAGTTGTCAGGGTATGCTCAGACGTGAGTCCCTTGCTCACTTTGCCACTGGATTCAAGCAAGCCTGGCTGAAGACAGCTGAAATGTCAGAAAACGGTCCTAGGAAGATTGTTTCCGGTTCAGTGAAGGCATGGCTTGGCAGTTCGGGCTGGACTGTTCCCATGAGGCACAGGGTCAGACTGATTTGCATATGGCCATGTCTGAACTGGGGTGGCAGAGTGGGCTAAAGAACGGTGATGGATTAAACCCAGCTGTTCATTTTGAACCTGTTCGTGTGAGCAATCTCTAAGGCCTTGGGATGTGCTGGCCTCTGGATTATCCATGATGACTTTTGGAAAGATGGTCCTGGTCTTTGCCTCCATTGGAAAAGCAGAGTTTCACTATTCCAAAGATATCGGAGATTGTGGTGATTCTCATGCACCTGTCAAACACAACTTCTGTGCTTGTTCTGGGTTGAGGCGCCTGGCACAGAGGTTGTACCAACTCACTTTACTAATAGTAACATTATCTTGCAATTTGTGATTATCAATAGCTGCTCTTTCAAATCCTGGTTGTATCTGCCTTCAGTGTTAAGACTCTGGATAACGTATCACTATCTTGCATAGCAGATCAGTATCTTTATGTAAATTCTGACCAGCAGGTTCTTGGTCACCGATATGCAGATTTCTTTGCAATGCTTTTGTTGTTTTCAACTTCTCTACAGCAACTAGAGTTGTGCTTTCACTCCACACGTGTTAAGCGTTAGTTCTGTACTTCGACTGCAACACATATGGAACAAACGAGCAGTTTGCTTGGAACACAGCAAACTTTCTGGGAGAGCACTATCGATCTTCGAGTTACGTATCCCCTAATTCGTCGCCAGCTGTAGCGTTCTACCTAGCCTGGGTACCTGTCAAAGACTACATCGAGCTTATCACACGTCGTTATTAGTCTGTGTACAACTCCAACCCCAATATTCTAAACCAGCCTTCCACGAACTCTGCTGTAACACATCACAGTTCTACGGAGTCCATCAGGGGCCAAAGGGTTCCATCATGTTTAACTTGCAAGACAGTACAATAGTGACCCAAGTGACCCCTTTCTGCTCACCATATATGGCTCGCAGACTACCCCCAGCTGCCCTAAGATCATTCCTTTTGACTTCAGCAGATGCATCTTTAGACACAGGTGGGGGTGGCAATTTTTAGCTGTTTGATGTATGTTAGGCTAGATTCAAAGAAAGTACAATCTTTCTGCATTGGTAAAGTATCAGAGGGAAACCCTCCACCAGAAAATTGTTGAAGATGATATTGCTGATAATTTTGTGTTTGGTACAGGGGATGAGACTCCAAACACACATATCACACCACAAGAGACAGCACACAAATCCCATGGTTTGGCAGAGTGACTCTCAGTGTAGTAGCCACAGCAGTCAAGCTGGTCCTGGCCAACTGGAAAGAAAAAGCTAAAACATCATATAGGTGTTGGTTTAACTGGGTGACATACCTCAGAGGAGCAGATAGCACTGCCCTGCAAAACTCACCCTGGAAACCACCATCTAGGGGGATGTGGAAATCACTGGACATCTTCCTCGAACCATATGAACCACCCTGAATCCACCAGGGCTCCCTTCGGCGGAGCGGATCACCCAAACGCGGACTCCAACCCAGACTAGGCTCAGAGCGAAAAATCACTTCTTGCACACTATCTCTCTCTCCTATTTTCTTCCGACACTATTCTATCCCTATTCTACCCTCGACGGCCAATACAGAGGGCTCCAGATGGTTGAGCTTAAAAGAGCAATTTGCACTGTTCGTAACACCAAATAAGCTTTTATGTAATTATTGTTTTTTTCTTTTTTGTGACGACATGTAACGATCACTTGGAACTCTTAATTGCAAAACGAATGAACCCGTTTTGTAGAAAAATAATAAAAAATACCTCGAAATAAAAAAAAATCCAAAAACTTGTCTTACTTTGTGTGCGTGTGGCTATTTTATAGCAATTGAGTCCTTAGTATACAAGAGTCATTTTACTATGCTGTCTGAGTTTTCTTAAAGTTTTTGTCACACATAAATCCTTCACCATGAGGCTTCCAGCCTAATGGACACCTGCCATTTCCTCAGTAAGACCATCCCATCTTGCACCAAGTAGGTTGTGGTTATGTAAGTTGGATTGTCATGTGTGGTAGTATGAGTTGCCCTGAAGCTTCACCTGCACAGAAATGAACATGCAATATGGTAAGATGTCATGAGAGAATCTTGGGAAGACATATTTCAGAGATTCTGGGGGATGGAAGTTGGATATATGGAAATAAACCTTCGTCTTTGATGACTACTTCGTACTTTTTGTGGTCCTTTATTGCTGTACCTTTTAACACTGGCAACAAGGATGATTAAAGTGCTTTGCAGCTATGGAATAATGCTAATCCACATTTCTGAAGATAATTCAACATTCCACAGTTGGAAGAGTTTGGCATTTAAACTAGCAGCCACCTGATGATGTTTAAAGAGGATTATTATGTGTGAGCTAAGCTTCCGAAATCAAAATGATCCATTTACAAGACAGAGATAGTAATTTGGATTTTCCAACTGGAGGAGATGTATACAGGTATACCACTAAGTGATGCAAAACTTTGTAGTAGCCTTAATTTTTTACTTGCCATACAGACACGTAAAGAGTCATTGGCAGCCTCAGATTACTTTATGTGAAATATCACTATTGTATACTTTATCTTGATGTTTTGAAAGCGTATGAAGAACTGTGAATTTTAAATTAAAACTACTCATTGACAGTAACTGAGAGGAATTCAAGTGTATCTTTCGCTTTTGGCGGCTGTTTATGGTACCGAAGCAAGGGTCATGCCCGCCTGAATCGTGGCAAATGTTTGAAGCAAAATAGTAGTGCCTTTCAGGTGGAAAGTACCTTGGGTTGGCTGGAGAAGAGTGTTGCGCGAGGTAAGACGAGCATATATCTAGTGAAGAGTATCTTGGCCTGAATGAAGAAGTGTGATTGCGTCTCGTTGACATGCCCATACTTAATAGCATGAAAGCGAGTGGTCTTCAGTTGTTTCTCTAACATTAACTGTCTGCTTCTTTACCATAGGCTGTCTACATGCATGCTCCATATCTGTATTTCATAGCTGTAGAGAGAAAACGTCAGTTACTCAAACATTGGCTGCCTGCTCCTCCACCGCAGGCTGTATGCAGTCATGCAGCTCTGAGGCAAGATCTACTCTTTGAACCTTTATTAATTATTTAAACGTCTTGTGGCGTTTCTCTTCAAGGAGTCAGTGAACGTGTATACCGTTTTGAAATCTATATTTGGAGTAATGTAATAAGCAAGAAAGGTGACACTTGCCAACAAGGTTCTTGGGTGTCGAGTCGGATAACAGTGTAGAGGAAAATTACTAAATTAAATATTTCTACTCATCTTTAAATCTACTACAATTGCAACTTTGTTTGTACTACAGAACAGTTTTGAGATATGTGATACCAGGACTTTGTGGAATCTATATGTGTGATGTGAGTGGAAAAGCTTGCCCAGTGTGGAAAGGGTGCGTAATCACTTTTGATAGATAGGGAAAACAGAATAAAGTGAAGATGTGGCAACAATAGCTTTTAAAAACAAGGGTGTTAGACAGCTTAAAGGCCTTAGAGATAGCGTATTTTCATAAACCAAGGTCTCCATAAAACATCAGTACAGGAATTAAAACGCAATAAGTCTATTGTGAGTGTGTGTATGTATATATATATTCACTGAAAAAAATATAGGTTTCACACGTTATAGTTAGCTGGACATTTCACTCATACAAAACCATTGAAATTCCCCCATTATAGTTAGTTCAGCTAACTATAACTCGCGCGCCCGCATTCCACTGCTGATGATGTCACATATTACATCACTCATGACATGGTCAGTGACATCACTGATAACATCACTGATATCTCAAATGACATCACTGATGACATCATCCAGTGAATGTGTGTCTTTCTGAAAAATACATATTTTTTTATATATGTTTACCTATAGGTCCATGAAAGAATAAATGGGTAAATAAGTGTCTAAATGGATGGGTTTTTTGGTAAAAATTATTGTATAACTGTTGGAAAACGAGGCAGCATCTGTGAGGCCTGCAAAAATAACATGACACATTTGTCCTTCACTGGGAACCAAACATCAAGGGCAGCGCCTGACTCTCAGAGGGTAGCGTTGCAGAGCAGTCTGAGGCTTACTCAAGGGCGGTGGTGTGGGTTAGTAATCGCTATTTGCAGGTGCGCAAAAATAACACTCAATAATTGATTGTCCAGTCTGTACTTTGCTTTATAAAAGTAAGAGTACATTTATTAAACACACACACCACTCAATACTATACACCAATTTACAAATATACATAAGCTGATGGAATCACTTTGTGACATTGCATAACATCTCCAGCCCACCCGCTGGGGGGGTGGGGTCTAGTACCACCACTCCCATGTATGCATATCATCTTGCCCCTAATGCAGTGAATTGGTATCAACCTGGAGCGAGGGCCCTGCGCACTGGCACCATCCCAGTGGCGACCCCCCCCTCCACCCCCACCCCATTACCTCAAAAAGCATTAAACAGGCTACACCTGCCTTGGTGACACATGACCCTGACTGAGCATCTCCTACTGACCATACAGTATGCACCTCTACATCTTAAGAGCTAATAGTCTGGGGTCTTCACCTAAGCGCAGCAGCAAGAATACATGTTTACGCACACTTTAGAATGACAGTACTCCGCACATTTGGATATCATTAAAAATGCATTGCAATTACAGCCCCTAAAGGCATCACAGATGATCACAGGATTAAGTTGTAAATACTGTCAGACAACCTAGCAAGAGTGTCTAGCCACTTAGCTTATAACATCACCTTACACCAATACTTCACATTGAACATCAGTCCCTCTAAAAGACATAACCTTTAATAACTGCATTTCAGTGCAATTACGCCTCTTCACCTCCAGGGGATGCCCTTCTGCAGACACCCCAACTCAGCCCTTCACTCCTTGATGCAATTATCAAAACACCCTCAGCTGAAAACCAAAGTTCCAGCACATAAAGTGTTAACTGCAAGTTGAGCCCTGGAGGGGTTGATTCCTTTGAATCCCCAAGACACTTGGGGTGGGACTTTGCTCTTGTTGCTCGGGGGAGACTGCGCTTCTCCAGCAGCTCCCCAGCACCTTTGCATATGTAGGGTGGTGACCCCGTTCTTCTGGGGCCACCACAAACTGTGTTGCTCTTGCAGGCCGGTCCTGGCCTGCAAGGCATTATGGGTGTTGCCGCATATTAGATGAGCGGCTCTCCCGCTGCTCCGGGGAGAGCCGCGATGGCCCTTTGCCTCTTTCTGAAATGAAATGAAAATAAATTTATAACGCGCTGAACTCAGCCCAATGGGCATCAAGGCGCCTAACATAATATATTGAATAACCATGGGGCCTGGGTGGGGGGCCCGGTCCAACCCGGACCCCCAGGCGAGCACAGGCGGCTCGGGGAGCCCACCCCTGGCCGCTCATCCTCTTTTATGGTGCCCGGTACTACCCAGGCCCCTCGCAACGCTGCGTCTTCCCTGGGGGGCTCCGGGTGGGGGCAGCCTGGGAAACCCACTCTGCCAGCACTCTTCCGTGCTGCCGCGGGAGGCGGCCGATCACTTCTGGTCCGGCGGGCAGACGCGAGGACTCCCGCAGTCTTTGCGGGACCTCGGGGGAGTGCGGTGGCACTCCCCTGGCCTCCACCTCTTCGCTGGGGCCCGGGGATGGAGTCCCGGGCCCCCGGACATCTTTTGGGGGTGTGGGGGGCAGCGCTCACCCCCCCATCCTGCCACTTCGGGGCCTGGGGATGGGGTCCCGGGCCCCCATCTTCTTCACGGGGGGGGGGGGGCTTGACGGCACCTCCCGCTCCCTCACACGGGACCCGGATTTGGGCTCCCCCGGGCGCTCCTCCTCCCGCACCCCTTCACGGGAGCGCGCCGGCACTCACCGGCGAAGGTTTCAGCGGGGGCCAGGGTGGGCTCCTGGCACCCCGGCTTTACTTCTTTCGGGGCATCCCCTGGGACTTGACCAACCCCGGGGGCATCTCTGAGACTGGCGGCGTAGCCACACGCGCTTCTTAGGGGTCAAAGGTCGCCTACCTTCCGGGGGCCATATCTCAGCACCTGGGGGTCCGATCTGCCCCATTTTCGCGTCTTCTCGCTCCTGGTGACGTCCCCCAGCCATTGGGAGCACTCTCCTTCGCTTTCCACGTCTCAAAAAAGGTGAATTCTGCAGGGAGCGGTCTTCTCTGGCTCCCCGCGCCAGCCTTTCGCCTGGCTCTCCTCCTGTGCCTCTGGTGGGCAGTCAGGGGGTACCTCCTTCCAACTGCCCATTGCCAGGCTCCAGCACCTTTCGCCTCCGCAGACCACACCCCAGAGAGAGCTTCTCTTCCTGTGCAAGGGCCTGCAGGAAGTCTCTGTGTGTCCTATCAAACAGAGACACATCACTTCCCTGCCCCTGCTCCCTCCTCCTTGTCCAGCCCCAGGGTTTGTTCAAAATGGCGTCGTCCAGTGTCTCTGGCCACATGGCCTCTGAAACCCAACTCCTTCCCCCCCTCACTGACTTCACGTGGTGCAGCCTGGTGCCTGGCACCCAGCTACAGCAGTTGATGGATTGGCTTGTAGCTCCACCTATCTTTTCTCCTTGGAGGGAAGATCTTCGCTCTGGGAAGAAAGGTCATTAATCTAACCTGCCATGGCCAGACCCCAGCCAGGGACTCAGAGAAATATGACATTTCTGGACGACCCAAAAGCAGTACAAATATGACTTTGGACTCTGCGGAATACTCATTTTCACATTCGCTACACTGGACATTAGTGCGTGTCTGGAATCTGTAGGCTTTGTGGAAGTCATTTTAGCCATAGGCCCCACAACCCCTATGGGGAATAATGAAGTGAAAGCACAGTAAAACACACTGACTTTCCCTGGCATGTTCTTTCCCAGGGTATAAAGCCTATTCCATGTCACCACCCAATTCTGCATGAGTCCTGCCACACCATTCACTCTGTAGCTGATCCTGGACTGCGCACGCTAGGAATCTCCCCTGCGCAGCCCCTACACGTGTGCACACCCATGTACACCCGTGTCTGCATGTAACCAGCACGGTGTCCCATACTCCAGCTGCTGCGCAGCGGCCTTGTCAAGCCAGGGGTACACCAGTAAAATCTCCATGCAGCCTCCTTCATTATGAGTTCACTGTGGGTGAGTCCCAGATTATGAGGCTCCCCTATAGTAAAAGCTCAACAATTAGTTGCTCAAAAAGCGAAAAATCCAGGCTGCCCATAGTGTCAGAACCACCTTCTAACAATAACTGACTTATTAAGTGTACCTTAGTGAATACATGTATTAGCGAGTAATGTTTAAATATGTAAATATCTGTATCAGTGTCTCACTTTTTTTTTTTTTTTTGGAAAGTTTATCAATTTTCAGGTAGCAACAATAGATAAACCTTCACGCTGGACGGCATGGTTCAACAACATCTATAACAACTAGAACAGATGTGATTGCTATTACATTCTGGGTTTACATTGCTAGTAAAAGGCCATTAATCAATTACACATTTCAAAATAATACGTTCACATCGCAACATTCTAGACTTTAACCATCAGGCCTCACTCTGATCTTTCGTTAACAGATATTGTAATGGCTCCCAAATGTCTTTGGGTTTAGAAGAAGACGGAAGTTCTTCAGCATACAATTTGAGTGTTTCTCTGCAATACACAATATCCTTCAACCAATGCTCAGTACGGGGGGCCAATGAACTTTCCCACGTTAGTGCTACCCGCCTTTTTTCTAGTAATAAGGCGATTCTCTGGAATTTCCCCATGGTGCTCTTAATTTGAGGTATAGAACACAGCAAACACACCACTGGTGAACATTGTAGCATCTGGTTGGACATAGCCTCCAAACAATTAATGACAGCTACCCAGTATTGCAAGACAAGATTACACTGCCATGCCAGATACCAGAAATCCGCATCCTGTACACCGCAACACTTACAGTTACTCGTGTCACGTAGGCCTATTCTGTATAATTTGGACGGTGTGTGATATATCTGATGTATGATTTTGAAATTAAGGATCCTTAGGTTACCATTAGGGGTTAATTTGCCTGTCATAGTACAAATGTGATCCAGGTCAGCGGGGTGTCTAACGCAGTGTTCCAGCATCGCAAACTACGATCTTCGCGATGGACTACTTCAGCCCGTACCAGTTTATATAATTTAGTCACTAGTCTCTGCCTTGAAGGTGTTACCAGCAAAAATTGTAAAGATTGCAAGCTGGGTGGTTCCATGGGATATGTTACATAATGCTTTTGAATTGCAAGTTTCAAACGGTGGATGGTGAAAGAGAACAAGGGTGTTTGATTTGTTATGTATTGCATGTCTTCCGTCATGAGAAAATGCCTATCTAGGAAAATATCATGCATATGCCGGAATCCCACCTTTTGTAACAAGCGAATTGACCCTGCTTCCTGCATAACCGAAAGTGATTCCTGGTGTGCTATCGGCATGGCTGGGGCATAAAGCGGGAGTTTCTGTGCCTATTGATTGCCAAGCAGCTATGGTGGTATCCACTGTGTTTATCTCCATCCTGGGCGTACCCCTGTGTGTGTGTGTGTATAAGGATACCGGCTAATGGAACAGGATACGCATCCATGTCCTCCACTGCAACGTGTGGTGTAAAAGCGTGCGGGTGAAACCAGTAGTAGGCATATTGTGCCTGTGCACACAGATAGTAAAGGTACAAGTCAGACGCGCAAAACCCACCCTGTGCATAGTCCAGCGTAAGCGTGTTCTAACCTATCCAAGCTGGTTTGCCATTCCATATGAGTTTAATTAAATGGGAACGAAGAGTGTGAAGAAGGTGTGCCGATAACCGGATTGGGATATTGTTAAACAAGTAGAGGAACCGCGGCAGTACAATCATTTTAATAATAGCGATACGGTCAGCTAAGGAGAAAGGCAGTTTGGCCCATCTTTCAACTTGAAGTGCAAGGGCAGCACAAGCTGTGCCATACTTTTCTCTTATAACAATGTCCGGGTCACGATGGATCCATATTCCTAAATACTCTACAGGGTCAGTGGGACATACAAGTGGGTATTCCATCTGTGGGAGTGTGGTGTTGGATGTCAACGGGATAATTATTGACTTGTCCCAATTTATCAGGAGCCCAGAAAATAAGCCAAAACGGATATATTCACGTAAGACCGGGAACAGATACGTATGTGGTTCACGAATAAAGAGCACCATGTTGTCCGCATATAGGAATATTCCGACAGGGCGATGATTAAAATTGAGGGCTGAGTGCCTGTGACGCTGTCTAATTAAGCAAGCTAGTGGCTCTAACACGATGGGAAATAGAAATGGCGAGAGTGGACATCCCTGTCTTGTACCTCTATGGATGTTAAACGGAACTGATGTAGAACCCCCAACTCGAACTCTTGCTGATGAATCGGTGTATAGCAACTGTATCCAGAGTATGAATATGTATGGAAATCCTATGTGCCGCAGGATAAAAAACATATAGCGCCATTCTATGGAGTGGAATGCTTTAGCCGCATCCAACATAACAGCGGCCGCTGGGAGATCCGAATTAAAAATGTGGAACATGGCGAACAAAGTCCTCAAATTGTGAGAAGTAGAGCGCTCCGGGATGAAGCCGGATTGGTCCGGCAGGACCAGGCAGGACATCAAAGGTTGGAGTTTAGCGGCCAACATTTTAGCTAGTATTTTAGCATCTAAGTTGATGAGCGACAAGGGGCAATAGGAGTCGCACTGTGTTGGGTCTTTGTCTTTTTTCAGTAACGTAATGATTAGGGCTTGTCGCAAGGATGGTGGTAGTATGCCAGTGTCGTGGGCCTCTGCATATACCTCTAAAAGATAAGGTGTTAAAAGGTCTGCATACTCTTTATAGAACTCACCGTGAGTTCATCCGGCCCTGGGGCTTTTTTATTTGGTAGGGAGCGAATCGCCTTTTTAATGTCGGTTTCGCCAATTGGTTGGCTCAGGTACTCACGATGGCCATCTGCCAGCCATGCGCATGCAATGTCGGAGAGGTAGTCCCCAAAAGCGTCTTCATCCGTGTCGCCACTTGACGAGTATAGATCCCTATAACAGGATCTAATTTGCTCCACTATCCCGTTGGGCGTGTAGGGTTCCCCCCATATAGGTCCACTATTTTGGCAATATGCTGGTGTTCAGTTCTGAATTTAAGTTGATTGCCTAGTTGTCTACCAGGACGATCACCTTCCCCATAAGCCCTTGCGATAAGTAGCAGGCCTCGAATTCTGCCAATGCATTGTATTCCAACACCTGCTCATGAATTTGCGCCAAAGTGGCAGTATCTGGATCCCTCGTGTAGGTCTGTTCCAATCCCATCCCAGTATGGTCTCTATTTTAGAAAGTTGACCCCGTATGTCCCGTAATATGCCTGCAGCTGTGCTTATTCAAACTCCTCGCACTGTAATCTTGAAGGCCCCCCACAAAGAAGAGGCAGTATCAACCGTCCCACATTTATTTCAAAGTATTGTGTCATTATAAATAGGGTCCAATAATGCCTCAGCTCAGAAGCGCCAAGTAAACGGCCTGTGTACCACGGTAGGAATACTCAAGGACAGTTTTACTGGGTTGTGGTCTGATAGGGTGCGCGTTAGGGGAGCTATATCTGTAACCCAACCATTGGTTTCTTCCCCCAAGAGCCAGTAATCTAATCGGGACCAACTATTGTGTGCTGGTGTGATGTGTGTACCAGATCTGGCGTCTTCATTGCGAATTCTCCAGGCATCCACTAGTCCTAGCTTCAATATCATATCCCTTGCACACTGCGCTACTTTCATGGTACGCGCTCCCTGTGGGTTCGATTTATCTTTAGCTGGGTCTAAGTGCATGTTAAAATCCCCTCCCCATAAAATGGCAGCCTCAGGCCAGGTGGGCAATACATTGAGTATATTTAGAAATACCTGCGGATCATCGAGTATGGGACCGTGATCAATGACATCCCCAGTTTCCCATGGATCATGGCACAGCGACCTTCATCGTCAGCGTATGTCTTAAAAGGTGTAAGGAGCAATCCCCTTTTAAAGAGTATATCAACCTCTCATGCATATGAAGAGTATGCAGATGCAATTTTATGACCTGCCCATTTAGTCGCAAACCTGACTTCAGAGGATTTGGTAAGATGGGTCTCCTGTAAAGGGCAATCTGTACCTGGTGTTAAAACCTGGCAAATTTTCTTGGGAGTATTAAGCCCCCTGATGTTCCAAGTTAGACAATTGTATTTATCGACCATCAGCGAAAAACCAGAGCTGAAGTACATACATAAACAGAGCTTGTAAGGTTGCAATTATGAATAGAGAGCATGGCCTACATGTGAATGCAATCACAAAAAACAGTTCCCCATAAAAAATTCTATGAACCCCCACCCCGTCCCACTTTAGCAGCCCCAATTTGCCAAAGCCATAGTCCCAACTCTTAACAAACCCCCCCATAGAGAACAGATGCAAACTTGTCATGGGTTATACCCATTGGGGGACACTGTGGCACAATAACTCCCTGTTGGCCTAGGGAGGTGACCGCAGCACAATTATATGATCCCTAGTAGAGTTGCAGTATGTGAGAAATACCCCGGCCTGAGAGTGGTATAGCTACAGATCCAGCAGACTAGTCACTATACGTGGAGAACTATACATACCACTGATTTATACATTCAAGGCAATGGGAAAAATAAAATAAAAAGTAATCAGTTACATAGTGGACCACCCATGTTACCAGATCTTTGGCGCACTACTGGTCCCGTAGCTGCACATCGCAGATAGCAGACATGTATGCAAGAGAAAGGAGTACACTGGATCCCTCTCGGCCAGTCTTCGACATCTGACGCATCAGGTGGAGGTTTCGTCTTGCGGCTTAGTGAAATAGCGAACTCCATGGCACGTTTGGGACTGTCAAATATCCGAGCCTTATCGTCCACTCCTATGCGCAGGCGAGCCGGATACAGCATGGCGTATTGGACGTTTTCATTCGTTAGGAGTTTTTTCACCGGTTGAAATTCCTTATGCACTGATTGAACATTAGCCGTGAAGTCCGGATAAAAGGATAGGATGTTGCCTTGGTATGAGATGGTGCCTTTTTGTCTAGAAATACGTAGAACCGCATCCCGGTCTCTGTAATTGAGCAGGCGCGCAATTTTTGGTAGGGGTGGGGCGGAGTGTCGGGAGGTGGGCGTGAGGCCAACGAGCGGTGGGCCCTCTCTACCACCATGGCAGATAAGTCTGTCCGCGCCACATATTCAGCGTAGCATTTTTTCCACATAGGTCTCCAGTCTGCCCACGTTTGTGGACTCAGGTAGCCCCAAAATGCGCAAGTTATTGCACCTTGATCGCGCTTTTAAGTCCTCGTTCTTAGCTTGGATTACAGCAAGGATCTTTGCCATATCTGAGACCTTTGCGGTGACCTGCTGCAGTCCATCTTCCGTGGTGGATATTCGCTGCTCAGCTTCACCTATGCAAACTGAATGTCTGTCTAACTTGGCCGATATAGTCTCCATGCGACCATTCACAGCTTCAATTTTGCCATCTATAGATTGTAGACTGGCCTGTATGGTGGTGAGCGTCTTTTCTAGCGCAGTTGGTGGTTTACTAGCAGTATCAAGCTCTGAGTCTGAAGCCACAGACTGTACTGCTTTGCCAGTTTTGCACAGTTCAAAATTGAGCCGTGGCTGAGTCTTGTCCGGCTTGCCCATTTTAGAGGAGTGCAGAGACGTAACCACACGTCGAACAGCAAAGCCCCACCTTGTGCTGCACTCTCAAGTGGCAAATGGCAAACAGTGATCAATGCTCTGTGCATAATCCAAACTCTGAAGACGCACCAAGATTATGAACAATGCTCTGGGGGAGAGGCCAGCAAATTCCACACGTTGACTTAAATGGCAGGTAACCACAGTTGGCAGTTGTGGCACAAATGATGTATAGCTCATGCTGAAGGCACCTGAAGCAGTTAACAGCACCCAGACAGACTCCGTTATAATGCCTGAATTCAGCCCCTCCCGCCGCACGCTTCCACTCACCGGCTCACTGAAGCACCACAGCCGGCCTCCTTCCGACGATTCTCAGTGCGGACTCAGTGCGCTCCCCCGCCCCCGCAGGAGATGAAGGGGACTCGGCGATCACAGCGCCAGAGCCTCGGCAGCCAGCAAGTGAGGTGACCGGGCTCCGCAATGCCTGCAGGGAGACGAACGGCCGCAGGATCAACCACTGCTCGCGCCCGACAGTAGGCGCGAGTTTTCAAAGCCTGCACCTCGTCAAGCCTCCGAGGCAGATTGCAGTGTGAGCCCGCGCCGTCTATCCAACGACAATATTCCCAGCCTCCTCTTATCTTCGGGCACACATCATGCCCATGCAGCACAGACTCGGGCGAACTCCGTGACCGCAGCAGCTGCATGAGACGCGGTCCGCTGCAAAAACAAAACGGTGCGGCGTTCGAGTCTCCTTTAGTGCCAGTGCCTCAGCTTACATTGAATCCGGCGCCGCCATTTTAGCAGGGGGTCCTGCTCTTCAGATTCTGATCAAGTGGACAGAAGTAGCTGATATACCTCGCCTGATCCAATTTTCCAGCTTCGTGCTGCAGCACGAGGGTGTCAGCAGTGCCACCTCACAGTTCGGGGTGCAGATGCCTATTAGAGAGCAGGATAGGTAGAGGATAATTGGGACAGCCGGCGGAGCTGCACTACAGTGCTGCCATGTCGCTGTGCGCCCTCTAGCCATCAGTGTCTCACTTTGTGTATAAGTGGCTGCATGGGTTGGTGAGTAGCTACATGAGTGTCTATATGGGTTATTAGTTGTTTATTTGAGTATCAGTATGAGTGGCTGTATGATTTGGTGGGGGTATTACTTAGTGCATAGATGCATGAATGAGTGACTCACTGTTTGTATGTGTTTTGAAGACAGAATGTGTACAGGGCTGTATGGGTGGATGAGTGTGTGTATGGGTGTGTTAGTGAGTGAATGACTGTCTCAATAGTATCTTTATGAGTAACTACATATGTTTTAAACTAGTATATGCGAGTATTGATGTGTGAGAGTGAGAGATTGGAAGAGTTCCTGTATAAATAAGTATGTGTTTCTATAAGTGATCGTTTAAGAGAGTAAGTATGTGTACGTTTCTGTAGACGTAAGTGTACTGATGTGTGTATAGTTGTATATGCAAGTAAATGGATGTTTGATAGGTAATTTGCATGTGTGGGTGTGTGAGTAACTCTATGGATGAGTCTCGGTGTGTAACAGGATGTATAGGTGTATGATTACGTATGATGAGTGAGTACATGTATGAGTGACTATATAGAACTGTTGGTGAATGAGTAGATGTGTATGTAGATGTTGGAATTACTGAATAGGTTGTTTTAACTGGTATTGGTATCTCCATTTAAAAAAAAAAATGTAGTTTCTATTTTCGAATGTGTGTATCAAAGGTTATATTACGGTGAGAGGAGGTCTGCCACTCTTTCACAAGGATAATGTCATCAGTGATGTCATTTGAGATGTCATGAGTGATGTCATGAGTGATGTCACTGACCATGTCATGAGTGATGCAATATGTGACATCATCAGCAGTGCATTGCGGGTGTGCGAGTTATAGTTAGCTGAACTAACTATAACGGGGGAATTTCAATGGTTTTGTATGAGTGAAATGTCCAGCTAACTATAACGTGTGAAACCTATGGTTTTTTCAGTGAATTTCTAAGGTTTTTTTTAACCCCATCCGCGCTAAGCGTTTTACCGCTTTGCGCTAAAGATTCGCAATTACCGCGTTACACGACGAGCTCAGCTCGTCATGAGCGTACGACAGGCGTACCTCATGACGAGCTGAGCTCGTCATGAGCGTAGAAGGGGTTAAATGCTAATTCCTAACTATAACGTGGCTGAAACCTATGGTTTTTTCAGTGAATTTCCAAGGTTTTGTAAATTATAATTTTTAAATGTATTAATTGTTATATTTTTTATACTGATTTACTACATTGTTTTAAACTATTTATTTTTAGATATTTTATTTTTTATATTATATTACATATTTTTAATATAAATTGAAAAAAATGTTTTTAAAAATATTGAAATTGTAATATATATATTTTTTTTATTTATATATATTTTATATAGCAGGCAATGATATCCTATGGAAGGAAATTCAAGTTACTGTAAGTATTGTTAGAATTACTTTTTAGGATCAGTAGTGGGTTGAAAGATGCAGCACTGAGGTCTCTCCTGATAACAGGTAAGTAAATCGGAATTCGTAGTTCGGCTGATTTTAGAGGAATTTTTTAAACTTCCAAAACTCCACACTTAGAAGAATTTCCAAGTAAAACCACTCAATGTTACCCTATGGAAGGAAATTCACTTAGCAGGTAAGTAGTGTTATCATTACTTTTTCTTACTCAGTGGTGGATCCTGGATCCAGCACTGGTGCATCTCCTGTAAAAAGTTGATACATACAGGCGATTTTTAAGGAATATTTTTAGTTTGTGAAAATAGACACTTAGAAACTTTTCTGGTGAAAACCAGACAATGGATGCCTATGGAAGGAAATACAAGTTACTGGTAAGTAGAGTTAGAATTACTTTTCAGGGTCAGTACTGGGCTAAAAGATGCAGCGCTGGGTTCTCTCCTGATAATAGGTGACTAAATCGGAATTCGTTGTTCGGATGATTTTAGGTGAATATTTTAAAGTTCCAAAACTCCACACTTCGAAGAATATCCAAGTGAAACTAGTCAATGTTACCCAATGGAAGGAAATTCAAGTTACTGGTAAGTATGGTTAGAATTACTTTTGAGTATCAGTACTGGGCTCAAAGATGCAGCACTGAGGTCTCTCCTGATAACAGGTGAGTACATCGGAATTCGTACTACATCCTGTAAGCTCCAGAGAGCTGCGTAGCAGAGAGATGTAAAAAGGGGCACAGCATGCACCACCTCTCTGCAACGCAGTGCAGTGGCGCTTCCTGGAAGCACCTGGTGGACTACTTGGCCCCCATGGTCCCTCAGGTTTGAAGTGGACGTTTTTCCCCAGCTTAAAACGTGCCACAGGGCGTGTTTGCACACATCACGTCAGGCCACGTCCCCTCCCTTCACCACTGTCTAAACGCGCCCTGTCACAGTTCTAAGTTGAGAGATTAAGTCCCCTTCAATCCTAAGGATCCCTAGGGTCAAACTAGCCCACTAGGTACCTCCAGTAAGCACCACAGAGCTGCGTTGCAGATAGGTGTAAAAAGGGGCGTGGCCTCTGAACTCCTGTCTGCAACGCAGCTCCCGGGCGCATGCTGGAGATACCTGTTGGGCTATTTGGCCCTCAGGGACCCTCAGTATTGAAAGAGAATTAATTCCCCAACTTAAAACGCACCACGGGCACGTTTGCACACTGATGAAGGAAGGGGGTGTGGCCTAAGGTGACATGTCTGCAAACAAGCCCTGTGGCGCGTTTTAAGTTAGAGAATTAATTCCTCTTCATTCCTGAGGTCCCCTGTGGGCCAACTAGCCTACCAGGTACCTCCAGTATGCGCCAGGGAGCTGTGTTGCAGAGTCTTTTTTTTGGGCCCTGGGGCCTGACCCCCAAATAAATATTTTTTTATTTTTTTTAACGGGAACGGGGCCGCGTGGCACCCATCCGTGGCTAATTCCAGGCCCTGGGGACCCCATCCCCCGGGGCATAGCCAATTGTTTTTGTTTTTTTTTAATGGAGGGGGCTACGTAGCCCGCCTTCTCAGGGCCCTTCAAGGCCCCGGGGACCCCATCCCCCGGGGCGGCCATTTTTTTTTACATTTTAACCGGAAGGGGGGGAAGCGTAGCCCCCTCCCGGGCCACTGGTTGCCCCGGGGACCCCATCCCCCGGGGCTGGCCCTCACCGCTGGGGACTGTGGGGGCGTCCCCAATCCCCCCACGGTCCCGCCGGCTCCCCACCTCCTGCGGGAGCCGGCATCGCTTTTTCAAATGGGGAGCAGCTAACATGCTGCTCCCCATATGGAAAAGCAATCTGCTTTGCTTCATTGAAGCGAGAGTAGGTTTCCCTGCTCTCGCTTCAATGAAGCAAAGCAGTTTGCAATGGCAGGGTGGGAGCGGCACCCCAGGACACCCCAGGACACTGCAGGAGCCGGCCCTGAGGGGTGGCGGTCCCCAGGGCCTCTCCAAGGCTTCAGGAGAGGGGCCGTGCGGCCCCCCTCCCACATTTGTTTCAAGCCACAGGGGCGGCGGTCCTCGGGAATGGGGGGGTTTGAGAGCCCCCCACCCAATTCTAAGAAGCCCCGGGGGTGGCGGTCCCCGGCGCTGGGAGGGGGGGGTCTGAGAGCCCCCGTATGTAATTTAAATAAGCCCCGGGGGGTGGCGGTCGCCGGGGCAGTGTGGGGGGGATTGGGAAACCCCCACACTGTGATTTTTTTTTACAAATGCCCCTGGGATTTGGGGCCCCCTCCCCCCCCCCTTTCCCCCGGGGGCTAAAGAAAAAAAAAAACATTATCCTCAAGATGCATGCAGGATGCGGGTATCCTGCGATTTTTTTAAAAGTGCGGGATTAAAAAAAAGTCCTTGTGGGACCCCCTAAGCAGGCCTAGGGGGTCAGGGTGTTTCTACCCATCCCCTTTTCTTGTTTTTCACGTTCCTTTATCTGTTTTCTTGTGCCTCGGTTCTACCGAGGCACAAGTTGGCTGCCAACACTTCCTGGTTTGGAATGTTGACAGCCAATTAGCAAGCAGCTCGTGCTCGTAAGGGTACGCTCATAATCCTCTGACGGTACTTCGTCTCTAGCTATATCTATGATTTTACTTTTGACTTTCTCAGGAACTACTGCACAGATTTACACCATTTAACAAAAAGAGACATCTGCAAACCAAACTCT
Source organism: Lissotriton helveticus (assembly GCF_964261635.1). Lineage (NCBI taxonomy): Eukaryota > Metazoa > Chordata > Amphibia > Caudata > Salamandridae > Lissotriton > Lissotriton helveticus. The sequence goes on from NC_136065.1 coordinate 1,783,928,287, forward strand.
ACCCTTTTGCCAAATTAGGTGTAATACCGTTCAGCAGTTCGGGCTGTAGCCCGTCTTAAATGTCCCTATGAAAAATTGCATGGGGAAAACACGTTTTGGGACCCCCCCTTTTTTTCTCGGCCCCCCTTCACGAATCACCCCCCAAACGTTCAGGGAAGGACCAGAGCGGAGCAGGCCATCTTCTTGGAGAATTTCGCGAAGATTCGTCAACCGGATTTCCTATGGAAACTAGGTCCTAACTTTAACTACCTAGGTAAAAAAATATTTATCTATATCTATCTATCTATCTATCTATCTATCTATCTATCTATCTATCTATCTATCTATCTATATATCCCCCCCCCCAAAAAAAAAACAGGTTACTTCCTTTGGCACTCTGTATGGAAATGCCACTAAGTTGAGCATGAAAACCTCCTTTAATGTGGGCAGCAGTAACAGCACGTAAATCCCCACTACAAGCAAAATGCCAAACTTGCTTCGGGCTCCATGCCCTTGTTCACTGGCTGTAATCAAATCAGTTCCGGCAGCTGTGATGACTATTATCCAAGTGTCCCCGCCCTGAGAAAATGGTGTTGAGGAAGTTAGCTAATGAAATTTGGGGGAAATTTAGAGGAACAATTGAGGGTTCAGCTTATACTTGCATGCAATTTGGAAACTCTCAGGGATGAACCTTGGTTTAAGGACGATTGCAAGTTAACGGAGGTCTTACAAATAGCTAAAATAATTCAACACAATCAGGCTTGTGAGGATGAACTACAAAAAAAGAGAATGGTAACTGAGATACAATCCATACTGTTTTGAACAAGAGGAAAAGTGGAATGATATATAAAGCTAAGAATGGAATGAGATGCCTACAGTGTGGCAAAACAGATTATTTTGCCAGTGTCAAAGAGAACTCTGCAAGAGACTATGCATGTAAACACTGGGGGAAGAAGGGTTGTTTTTATAAAAATTTGCAATTTAGAAAAAGCATCAAATACTGGGAGTGACGTGTACCAAGAGATTAAAGAAGATGTTTTACAAATTGGAGGCATTAAAGACAGTCCAGTGGACAAGGAGAAGGTTGACTATCATGAAGTGGAAAGACTATTTCACTCAAGGGAAAAGAATACATTGATGTTGGAGGAGTTGTCACAATTGTTTTGAGGGAAAGGTAAAAATATTCCAACTAGATAACAAACCCAAAGGTTATGGAAGTGATCATGCTCTGGGTCCAAATGGGGTACCTTATGATTTATACATGGCAAGCCTAGGTAATTTGGGGTCTTGGTTCACCTGCAAGACTGGATTAGTGAAAAGAGTGTTCTGTCGGACTGAGAGGCGGGCTTCAGATCAAATGTTAGCACCATAGACCAGATCTTTTTTTTTTTGTATTTATTAGAGAGTGGTGATTATCAACAAAGGTAAACTAGGTTGCCTTTGCTGATCTTCGATCTGCATTTGACCTGGTCCCAAGAGATAAGCTGTGGAGTGCTTCAAGAAATGGCCTTTCCTGCCCCACTACCGAACATTCTTGTAAGGCTACATACTGATAATCTGGGCCAAGTGAGATGAGTGGAGGAAGAGGCAATGACAGTTCCCATCCACACTGAACAAGGAGTTAGACAGGAGTATGTTTTGGCCTCTACCCTGTTCACTTTATATATTAAAGGAGTGATCGAGTTTGTGAACAGCGATGGCTGTGAAGTGCCAAGTATGGAGGGAGGAAGGCTCCTGTCTTCCTCTATACTGATAAAACTCTGTTGATCTCAAAGATGCCCCCGGATCTGCAACACCTAGTAAACCAAGTATGGTCTGGAGCTGAATAGCTCCAAAACCAAATGTATGGTCTTCTCTAAACATAAAGCGACTCAATGCAAGTGACTCCCCAATAGACGAGGTGACCGAATTAGACTACTTTGGTATAAAACGTACATCTAACCAGTGTTGGGCAACCCACTTGGCTAAACCTTAGCTGTCTTTGATTAAGCACACAGCTAGTATAGCAAAGACTCACAGGAGAACTATGTCTAGAAGAGTGGCCCAGCCCTTGAGATTTACAACACCAAAGTTATGGAGTTGGTTATGTAGGAGCAGAACTATGGGGTTGTAAGAAGATATAGTCTCTCTCAATAGTGGAGCACAGGTTTCTAAGATCTTTGTTAAACCTTCTAGCGAGTTCTCCACTAACCCCAACTTACCTTGATTTCGCCAAAAGCAGGATCGCAAACAAAATTGAGTTTACACTCCTAACCATTTGGCATTAGCTTTGCTCCACTCCATCCCTCGAATCTTACCGTGAGGGCATTAGTGCTCTTGTGACCCCCACACAGATCTAAACAAATTCCCTGGTTTTGTGCTGTTAAGATGTTACTCCAGAAATTGGACCTAGATCTATATTGTACCTCTCCTGAGAAGTTTTGCATGATTTATGGAGCAAGCTGAAAGACAGATTTCTGGGAGTGTGTCGCTGCTGTCACTGTGGGGCACTGTCAGGGCACGCTATCACTAGCCTTCATTGATTTTAAACCCAGTGCACAGTATGAGCACACAATTGATGAAATTGTTCTTCCCCTTGAAAGAAAACGTACTTACAATTTAGATATGCATCTTTACCTGTCAAAGCTTTTAGTACTAAACGGTAGGAGAAGGGTGTTGCCGGCAATCTATTCCCTACATGCAGGGAGAGTCCTGAATCACTTAGCCATGTATTGTTTTTTTGCCCCTCATTCCATCACCTCCAACGGTGGGTTGCGGCCCTTTGTAGATACTTGGCACTAGAAAGCACCATGAGGCGTTTAGACTACTGCAAACTGACACAAGTAGAGTAATGGTGTTTGTTTTGGCCAAATTCTTAATGGCCCTGTGGATCAGACATTTAAAATGAAAACAAGTTACTTACCTGTAACTTTGGTTCTCCAGTATTGGTAACTTTCATAGATTCCCATTGCTTGTATCATTCCCCATTGTCGAGATCGGAGTCCCTGGTAAATAAAAAATACCATAGAAATAGGTACAAAAAAAGAAAAAGGCCTAGGCCTCATCTCGTTTTGTAGCATATCTACCTCTTTTTGTAAAAGAGAGAAAATGAAATGAACAGCCAATCAGAACAGCCTCAACCCATAGAACCTTCCTAAGAGAGCTTCAGCTTTTCGTAGCCGCTGTGTAACAGTAGAACAGAAGATGCTGAAGGCTGAGCTTTCCCAGAGGAGGAGGGTGGGCGCATGGGAATCTATGAAAGTTACCAATACCGGAGACCCAAAGTTACCGGTAAGTTACTTGTTTTGTTACTCCAGTATTGGAACTTTCATAGATTCCCACTGCTTGTATCAGAATAGCTAGCAGTCAGAACGCACATTTTGCTTAACAATACAATGTTATAAAACCTTGCAAGATGCATCATGTTCAGTAGAGATACAAATTATCCGTAGAGAATTGGCAATAGAACAGTAATTGAACATCAGAGAAGAAATAGTAAAAGCATCTAGACTTACAAAATGTGCGAATAGCCAATAAAAAGGAAGGAGGGTTAGAAGGGAAAGCTCACTACTCATTGAAAGAGGTTCCTCAGGACTGCCTGTCCCACTGCAGCGTCACTACTCGTGGCGGAGTCCAAGCAGTAATGCCTTGTGAAGGTAGGGGCACTGCTCCACGTCGCTGCTCTGCAAATGTCCTTGATAGGCACTATGGCGAAGAGAGCAACTGAGGAAGACATAGCTCTCTTAGAGTGCGCCCGGACTCGCACCTCAAGGGTCTTGTCTGCTGCTTGGTGACAATATTGGATTGCGCTGGCAATCCATCAAGCAATACCCTGCTTTGAAAGAGGGAAATCTTTGCGAGGAACACTGAAAGCCACAAAGAGCTGTGTTGATCTTCTGAAGTCTTTGGTATGTTGAAGATAAAACTTCAGACATCTTTGAACATCCAGAGAGTGTAGAGCTCTGTCCGCTGGAGTAGTGGGTTGAGGAAAAAAGGATCTGAGAATAACTGGTTCATTCAAGTGAAAGTCTGAAGGCAACTTCAGGATAAATTTGGGATTCGTTCTCAGAATCAAAGTCTCTCTTTTAAACTGTAAGAACGGTTCTTGAATAATGAGAGTGTGCAGTTCACCCACCCTTCTGGCAGATGTTAAGGTGAGAAGGAGGGCTACTTTCCATGAGAGGAATTTAAGGTCCCCTCTATGAATCGGTTCAAAAGACGGCCTCATGAGTTGAGTAGGAACTAAGTTAAGCTGGGCGGGCGGTGGAGGCCTAACTGGTGGGAAAACTCCTTTAAGAAATTGCTTCACAATCCTTGCTGACCAGAGGGAAGGTCCAGAGGAAGTCCACCTGAATCTAGAGATGGCAGCAAGGTGCACTTTGATAGAAGAATGAGCGAGACCTTATTTAGCCAATGCCAGAATGTACGGCAAAATCTGATGAGGAGCAGAAGAGTAAGGATGAATCTTTTCTTGCCAGCACCACAAACAGAAACGCTTCCATTTTAAGCGATATATCTTATTTGTACTCGGGGCTTGAGCAAGCACCTCTCTACATTCTGACGAGATATTCAGATCCTGAAATTCTCGGTGCTCAGGAGCCACACTGATAACTGAAGAGATCTCGGACCCGGGTGTACCACCTATCCCTGGGACATCGTCAGTAGGGAAGGAATTGGGCGCAGCAGGGTTCCGCCTTGAGCTTCCGGAGAAGTCTGGGAATTAGTGGGATCGGAGGAAAAGCGTAAACACAGGCGCCTGACCAGGCCATCGAAAACGCATTCCCCAACGATCCCGGATGGTGATGCCTGCTTGCATAGAGTTAGCATTTTTTGTTCTCTGTAGTGGCAAAGAGATCTATGGGCGTAGTGCCCCAGAGACTGAAAATCTCTTCCAGAATGTCCTGGTCTAATTCCCACTCGTGGCTCACTGATTTCAGGCGACTGAGCGTGTCCGCTGTTTTGTTGAGGGCACATGGAAGATGCTCCGCTGAGAGCAATACCTCCTGCTGTATTGCCCATTCTCACATTTCCTGAGCCTCTTTGGATAGTCGACAAGACCTTGTACCTCGCTGCTTGTTTACATACTGCATGGCCATCATGTTGTCCGTACGGACCAGGACCGAGGATCATTAAATCCATGGAAGGAAGGCTTGCAAGGCTAGACAAATGGCCCTGAGCTCCAACAGATTGATGTGGAGTAGGCGAAGCTGAGGCAGCCAGCGGCCGCATACCTGAAGGTCTTGTAAGACTGCTGCCCAGCCTTCTAGTGAGGCGTCTGATATTATTAGAGGAGCTGGGGTGACCCTGAAGGTGAGACCCTGTGAGATATTGTCCTTGATCGACCACATCGTTGCAGCCTCTTTCATAGGCTGAGTGATTGTGATCTTGTCTTCGAAAAAGTCTTCTGCCTGGCGCCACTGCAAATCCAGTTGTTCTTGGAGGGCGCACATTCGCAACCTACAATGGGGAATTAAAGGAATGCAGGACGATATTCACCCCAGAAGGGACTTGATAGAGGCAAACTGAAAGTGACCCTCTTCGTTGCAACTGACGAGCAGAGGTTGTCAGCTTTGTTTGTCTTTCCTTTGAAGGAAACACTTTACAGCAAGGTGTGTCCAGAAAAGCTCCCAAGAACTTGGACGGGTACAGGACTGACTTTTCTGTGTTGAGCTAGAGCCCCAGGTGAGGGAAGAGCTGCGTGCAAGTCCTGACAGCCTCTTCTGCTGCGTGATGAGACAGAGCTTTCTGCAACAAGGGCTAGGACCTTTGTGAAAATCCGCGAAAGTGGCTCTTGGCTACTGTAAAGCGTAAAAAACAAACTTCCTGTGGGCAGGGTGGATGAGGACATGAAATTATGCGTCCTCGAGGTCCAGAATGCTCATGTAATCTCCCGGATTGAGGAGCCGCAAAATGTCCTGTAAGGAGACCATCCGAAACGAGAGCTTAATGAGATAGGTGTTTAGCTCCCTCAGGTCTAAAATAGGGTGCCATTTTTCTACAGTCTTTCAACAAGAAATAACCGGGAATAGAATCCTTCTCCCCGTTGGGATCGTGGGACCAGTTCTATCGCTCCTGTGAGGAGTAGTTGGTGTGCCTCTAGACGTAGAAGATGTAGATGTTTGGATTCGGTGGCGCGAGGGGCTTTGGATGGTGGTTGATGTTGAAACTCCAGAGTATGGCCTGATAGAACTATATTCAGAACCCATTGATCTGATGTTCATAGTTGCCAGTTGTGGAAGTATTGAGATATCCTGCCCCCACTGGTGTTACAGGGGACAAAGGAACAGTAGGAAGAGCCAAGAAGCAGCTACCGGCGCTTAGAGGAATCCCTCCCCTGGCACCCTTGTCATCCTCTAGATGATGAACGAGAGAAAGAAGACGACTGGCCTTGTCGCTGAGAATATAGCAACAGGTATGATTGAGAAGGCTACGAGTAAGAGGAATAGCGCTGCGGCTGATATCTGCCTCTGTAGGAGGGAAAGCCTCTACCTCTAGCTCCACGGAAGGGGACCTTGCAGTATTGAAGAGTCCCAAGGGATTTTACAGTTTCCATGTCCTTTTTTATATCCTGCAGCGCATCATCAATGTGCTTCCCAAAGAGTGCCTCACCGTCAAAGGGAAGGTCTGAGATCTTATTTTGGACTTCATGCCGGAACCAAGTAGCACGAATCCAGCCTTGGCGCCGAAGGACTGCTGCCCCCTCCAGGGAACGGAAAGCTGTAGTGGCAATATCCATTGCGCAGTCAATTATCTCCGACGATGTTTCTCTCCCTCCAGGAGAATCTTCTTAGCTTCCTCTTCAGATTTTTCCGGCAGCTGGTCCAGATAAGGAGACAGATCACACCACATCTAGCGATCATACCTTCTGAGAATTGCCAAGGCGTTGGCTGCTCTGACAAGGAGGCTAGGCATAGAAGAGAACCTCTTCCCAGAGTTATCCAACTGTCTGCCCTCTTTATTCGGTGGTGTAGTGAGAGGAGCCGCCTTTCTCTGGGGCGATTGAGAAATGATGGAATCCGGTTTAGGCTGGCTAACAAGACAAGCGGGGTTATCCTCAGAGGCCTTGTACTTCTTTTCCAGACGAGGAAGCACAGGTGTGACTGTGGCAGGCGACTTTATAACCTTGAGCCCTTCATCCCAGACGTGACCCTCAATAGGGATAGAGCGAACTGACTTTCTGTATGGTTCTTTAAAGTCATATAAGAAACATTCTGACTGCACAGACGGAATGGGCAGATCAAAAAGCTCTCTTCATTAGATTTTAAAAACCCCGAATATCTGCAGGATGGGAATCTGCCGGTTCCGGAACAGGAGAAGCTGGATCCGGAATGACTTACTCATTCCATTCCCTGACAGGATCCGGAATAGTCGTTGTCCCCTGGTTATCATCAGATGTATCATCCTGGAAAGTAACCACCGTTTCAGGTAACTCCGGCAACGAAGTTTGAGGAGGAAGTTGAGGTGTAACCGGATGAGCAAGTGGAGTAGGAGGCACTTGCACTGTTTCCTGGGCAGGAGATTGTGTAGGAAATCTCCTTCTGTAATCAGATAGCATGAACTGCAAGTCTGTAATGAGGTCAGATGGCAAACAGACCATCTCCTGTTGATATTGCTCCTGAGACCTTAATTGTGGCTCATATTGTTGCTGCTCCAAATAGTACTCATCTGAGTCAGAGTCCTGATAGTTGCCATGTAGCTGTGATGGGCTAACGGCAGCACCGTTAGGACCGTCATCGTCTACAGAAAACTCCTCATCTAAAAGGGGGGCTGGAGGCAGAGGTGTCAGTTTTCGGGGAGAGATTTCATCTCTGGTGTAATGCGACGTCTCCGTATCGAAATTGTCACATTTTGTAACGTCGACTAGGTCATCGACGGAGCCGCCGCTGATGATGTTAAGGCCACTGTCAACGAGACCGTCGTCGAGGCCATCGTCATGATCAAACTGGAAGCTGTTGTCACCGTCGACGTGGTTGCCATGGACACCATCGCCGACATCATCCCTGTTGACGTGGACGTCGTCAGAGTAGACATAGACAAGGTGAATTGCACATTTGCTGTCGACACCGATCTCTTCAAAGCCGGTGGAGATGAGGAACAAGCCAAAGTAGACACTGGTAAAGTTTTATAAAGTCGTCGTCGACAGAATCGATGTTGTCGTCGTCGACGAGAGAACTTTTCTCTCAGCTTTACCATCAGGTGGGACAGAAGCTAGTTTTTTAAAGGTTTTAGCCTTCTCAAAAGGAAGAGAAGTAGAAGGCACAAAGCTTTTCTTCTTTCCAGGTGCCATTTCTGTGAACAAGTCCTTCCCTCTCCTTTACACCTCAGTGAGAAGATTTGATGGGACTACGCATGTCAGACCGATGAGAGGTCTTTTGTAAGGCTTTTGAAGGGGGGTCTGAAGAAGTAGAAGGTGAAGACCTACCCCTTTTTTGAGATCTCCTCAATGAAGTAGCTGATGAAGCGTCATCACGGTCACTGGAGACAGGATATTTCCTTGACTTTAGTTTCTGAAGTTAAGTAAGCAGACATCCCTCACGGTTCCGCAAAGTCTTGGTGGAGAAGGTCCGACAGATTTTGCAGTCAGTAGGTTTGTGGTCAGGATACAAACAATAAATACAGTCTTTATGTTTGTCCTCCACATAAAGTTTCTTCTTGGAGCAGGTGGCACAAGCTTTGAAAAGAGCCTTCTTCTCCTTGTACGACATGTTGAACTTGAAGTGAAGAGTTGAAGTTAAAGATTAGGTTGAAATTAAGGAATAAATTGAAGCAAACTGAGCAGAGCTCAGTGGAGACTTCCTTGCGCAATGTGCAGTAGAAAATCTGAGGCTCTCTCAGGAAGGTTCTATGGGGTGAGGCTGTTATGATTGGCTGTTCATTTTATTTGGTCTATTTAAAAAAAAGAAGTGGATATGCTACAAAACGAGATGAGGCCTAGGCCATATTCTTTTTTTGTACCTATTGTATTTTTTATTTACCGGGGACTCCAATCTCGACGACCGGGAATGATACAAGCAAAGGGAATCTGTGAAAGTTCCAATAATGGAGTAAGTCTATAACACAACTCTTACTCTTATAGCTCTCTACATGACTGTGGAACTTGGCACTGTTGTGGTTTTGATTGCCAGTAATGGAGGCAAGTCTGGAGGAGAAGGTCCTATAAACCTTCCTCTTCACAAAGACTAATTCCCTACACTGGACCCTAGTGATCGTTCTTTACTTTAGCCTCTTTCCCCATTGATGGTATTGGCTCTCAGCCACATTTTGATGCTTACATGTTTTAGTTTTACTGAAACCAGCATACATTTTACATTCTAAAATGGAATGTACTGTTACTGTAATGGCTGATCGATCCTTATGCTGTGCTGCTGATCCTCTTGGATTCCCTTTCCCTCATGCTGCTATTATGATGCATTCATTTTTAGCTTCTTTGTCTTATATTTTAAATCTATTTAGGGGCCTTCTTTTGTGTATAGCTGCTATTTTATTGAATTTTAAAGTAGTCAATTTAATAGTGTGGTATTTTTTTATGCATATGTGATGTTTGTGTTGTACTTTTATGATCCCAGTGATCGGAATAAAGTTTTTGATGAGGAGGAGGAAGTGAACCAATAAATCTTCTAGGATATTTTATCGGGTGAGTTAAGTATAAAAGGAGGTTTCCTATAGGAAAAATGTACATCTCGACATGATGTGATTGCATATTCAGCTGGGTTCATCAAAGAGATACAAGTTTAATGTTAGATCCAATACTAAAGTATATTAGTGGTGGAATGCAGTAAAGGAACCTATGTAGGCAAGTTTAGAATAGGATTTCCACATGATTTTGAGAAACTATGTTGCCTGAGTGTGTGTGTTCACAAAATAAAGTTGAAGCAAGAAAATATGCCATTGGCTTGTGAGGTAAGGAATATACGTTTCACAGTTAAAGAGGACGTAGTTAGAGAGAGATCAACATTTTAAGCTCAACAGGAGTAAATGAGAAGGAAGAAGGAATATGCTACTTACCAGTGTGCATCTGTTCTTGGCATGTAGGGCTGTTGACATTCATATCTGTGCATAGGTCCCGGCCTAGTGTTGGGTCCGGATGATTGCACTTTGTTGTCCTGGAAGAGTCTTCGAAGTATCACGAGATAGGTGACTCCTCCCCTGGACTACAGTGCGCATGGGCATCCTCTCCATGCTCAGATTGTTTTTCACCATTGTGGCAGAGATGAAGACAGGAAAGTAAGAGATGTCCATGCTAGAGATAATGCTGCAGCGGCGACAGGCGCCGGGGAGGAGGGTGGGCGATATGAATGTCAGCAGCCCTACATGCCAAGAACAGATGCATACTGGTAAGTAGCATATTCCGTTCGAGGCATGTGGGCTGCTGAATTCGTATCTGTGCATAGACTGAATAGCGTGTCTCCTCTAGCGGTGGCCACCTGTGCCAGCTGCAGCAGTTTGGAAAAGAGTTTTGAGACCAGCCTGGCCTACAGCAGCTTGCTGTTTTGCTTGCACGTCTACACAGTAGTGTTTAGTGAAAGTGTGTATGGTGGACCATGTGGCTGCCTTACAGGTGTCTTCGAGAGGAATATTCCCTAGGAAAGCCATGGATGTCCCCATTTTCCGTGTAGAGTGCGCTCTAGGGGGGACTGTTAAAGTGCATTTAGCTTTTAGATAACATATTTGAATGCATTTAACTATCCATCTGGCTATTCCTGACTTTGAAATGGGGTTTCCTTTGTGTTGTGGAGAAGTGTGGCTCAGGGGTTAGAGGCAGCAGACCCGGAAGCTGACATCAGTCCTGGACCAGGGTTCAATTCCCCGCCTCGGTGGGGTCTTGGGCTAAAAATTCCACAGACTCGATAATTCTCGCCCCGGTGCCTCCTCGACTCACGGGTTCACACTCTGCGACTCTGGGCAATAGCTTGCTTAATCTCCACAACGGCCCCTCGCGGCGGGATGCCTGACTTTCACCTTGTGGATACCCTGCTATCTCACAGGGGAATACCAGAAAGGGTTCCCTAAGCAAGCGCCGGGAAACCCACTGCGGGTAGCTGTGCGCTATATAAGCTCAACTACACACATTTTGTGGTGCGAAAACAACAAACAGCTGTTTTGTTTTTCTAAAGGATTTAGTTCTGTCCACATAGTAAAGTAGAGCTCTTTTTATGTCTAGTGTGTACAGGGCTCTCTCAGCTACTGACTGTGGATTCTTAAAGAATACTGGCAGTTCAATTGCTTGATTGATATGGAAATTGGATACGACTTTTAGGCATGAATTTAGGGTTTGTTCTAAGAACTACCCTGTTAGCATGTACCTGCATGAAGGGTTCTTGAATTGTTAGTGCTTGCAATTCGCTCACTCTCCTGAGTGAGGTGATGGCAACTAAGAATGCAACCTTCCACATTAGGAATTGCAATTCGCATGAGTGTAGAGGTTCGAAAGGAGGTCCCATGAGTCTGGTAAGCACTATATTTAGATTCCAGACTGGGGAAGGAGGGTGTCTTGGAGGGATCACCCCTTTTAAGCCCTCCATAAATGCTTTAATTGCTGGTACCCTGAACAGTGAAAGGTGTTGCCTGTTTTGAAGGTATGCTGCTATAGCAGCTAGGTGTAGTCGTATGGAAGAGTATGCCAAGTTACATCTTTGTAAATGCAGCAGGTAGCATATAATGTTTTGTATGGAAGCCTCTAATGGGTTGATTTGGTTATTGTTACAGTAAATAACAACTCTCTTCCATTTTGCTGCACAGCACGCTCGTGTGGTTGGTTTTCTTGCCTCCCTAATGATGTTCATGCAGTCTGGGGGCAAGTTAAGGTATCCCAACTCTAAGACCTCAGGAGCCAGATCTCTAGGTTCATCTGATTGGGATCTGGGTGTCTTATTTCTCCATGGTTCCGAGTTAGAAGATGTGGAGCAAGGCACAGTTTTTGATGAGGAACTACTGAAAGTTCTAGGAACGTTGTGTACCATGGTTGTCTCGCCCATGTGGGAGCAACTAGGATTAGGGTGAGTGAGTGTTGTCGCAGTTTGCGTGCCACCAGCATGATCAACGGTGCTAGGGGGAAAGCGTACGTAAATCTGCCTGACCAGTTCATCCATATCGCATTGCCCAGTGACAACAGATGTGGGAATCTGGCGGTAAAGTACTGGCATTTGGAGTTTTCTTTTGTGGCAAAGAGGTCTACCTCTGGGTGACCCCATTCCTCGAAGAATGGCTGAGAACTTGGGGGTGAATCTCCCATTTGTGTATTTGTTGGCTGTGCCTGCTGAGCAGGTCGGCAATTTGATTGCCCTTCCCTGGGAGGTGTTCTGCTAGGAGAAAGATGTTCTTTTGAATTGCCCACTTCCATTGGCTCTGCGCCAGATGGGACAGCTGTGGAGAGTGAGTTCCACCCTGTTTCTGGATGTAGTACATTGCGGTCATGTTGTCCGTCCGGATCAACACCGTCTTGTTGTACACGTAATTTTGAAAGGCTTTTAGGGCTAGGAAGATCGCTAGAAACTCTAGTTGGTTGATATGCAGCCTTATTTGTTTGTTTGTTTGTCCAGAGCCCTTGTACTGTGTACTGAAGGAGATGGGCTCCCCAGCCTGTCAGTGATGCGTCCGCTGTTAGTACTAGTTGTGGAACCGGCTCTTGGAACAGCCGCCCCTGTGAAAAGTTTTGTGGGTTCCACCACTGCAGAGATTTGTGAGCGCAACTGTCCACCAACACTAGGTCTTTTAGTTGTCCACAAGCCTGGTTCCATTGCCGTGCTAGGCATTCCTGTAACGGGCGCATTTGAAGTCTGGGATGGGGGACAATGAATATGCAGGAGGCCATCATGCCTATGAGCTGCATGAAAACTTGGGCTGGCAGGGAGTGCTGTGGCAGGAATTTGCGGATGAGTATCTGCATGCTGGCTATCCTTGCTGTGTTTGGGTACGCCTTTGCCACTGAGGTGTTTATAGTGGCACCCAGGTATTGCTGTATGTGGGAAGGTTGCAGATGTGATTTTGTCTAGTTGATTGAAAAGCCTAGGCTGTGTAGCAACTGGATTGTGTGGGACGTGTGTGCTGCACACTCTTGGTACGATTTTGCTTGTATTAGCCAATCGTCCAGATAAGGGTACACATGGACGTGTTGCTTCCTGAGAAGTGCTGCTACTGTCGCTAAGCATTTTGTAAACACTCTTGGAGCCGTGGTAACCCCGAAGGGCAAAACCTTGAATTGGTAGTGTTGCCCTTCTATTGTGAACCTGAGGTATTTTCTGTGGGCTGGATGGATGGGTATGCGGAAGTATGCATTTTTGAGGTCCAGTGTTGCTAGGAAGTCTCCTTGCTGTAGCAGCGGGAGCACTTGTTGTAGTGTGATCATATGGAAGTGCTCCGATAGTATGTATTGATTTAGAGGCCTGAGGTCCAAAATTGGTCTTAGAGAACCGTCCTTCTTTGGAATAAATGTTAAATGTTAAATGTCGTATACTTGTAAAGCGCACAGCTGCCCCAGCAAAGGGGCGTCCCGGCGCTGTATACCGCTGGGGAACCCGTCCTGTCTTTCCCTGTGGGATGGTCCCTACTGGGAATCCCCAAGGTGGAGCCAGGCATCCCCGGCATTGATGGGGCCGTTGTGGAGATTAGGCAAGCTAATGCCCAGAGTTGCCGAGTGGGACCCCAGGTTAGAGTAGGCACTGAGGCGAGAATTGTCGAGTCCGCTGACCCTGGTCCACGACCCTGCCGTGTCGGAAATTGAACCCTGGTCCCGGGCTGACTTCTGCTCCCGGGTCTGCTGCCTCTAACCAGTGAGCCACACCACTCCACATAAGGAAGTATAGGGAGTATACTCCTTTCCCTTGTTGGTGGAAAGGGACTTGCTCTATGGCCCCCTTTTCCAGCATGCTTTTCACCTCTTGTTGTAGTAGGGTGATGTGTTCTATGGACATAGGACGATGTCTGGGTGGTATGTTTGGTGGCGTAGAAGTTAGTTCTAGGCAATAACCAGACTGAATAATTTCTCTTACCCACCTTTCCGTGGTGATTGCGTGCCAGATAGGTAGGAACTGTTGTAGTCTGCCTCCGACTGGTGTTAAGTGGTCTGGAGGCAGCGTAATGAAGGCACTTTTTTTGTCGTGGCGGAGGCTCTGGTGTTATTGCCTCCCCGCCCCCTTCCCTTATTACTGTTACCTCTGTAACCACCTCTGGTGGTGTTCTTTGCGAAGGAACCTTGTGTGTTACCTTTGTAGGAGGCAGATGTTTGTGAAGCATTTCCTCGTGTATTTGCTCTGTATGAGGAGCGTCGAAAGGAGCCCCTATGTTGCAGAAATTGCAGTGCACCCATGGATTTTGCAGTTTCTGTCTCCTTTTTAATTTTGTCCAAGATGGTGTCTACCGAAGGACCAAATAAAAAATCTGGGTTGACGGGTTGGTTTAAATTGGTGGACTGCACCTTATTCTAAAAACCCGCAGCCATGCGTGTCTGCGGAAGAGGACACTAGTATTAATGGACCTAGCTGCGGAGTCTGCAGCGTCCAGCGCACATTTAATGGAGGCATTCGATATGAATTTTCCCTCCTGAATGAGATCATTTGCTTGTGCTTTAAACGGCTCGGGCAAATGTTGCATAAGGCTTTCGAACTGATCATAGTGCGCCCTCTCGTAAAGAGCCAGCAGGGCTTGTGTGTTAGCAATTCTCCAAGAATTGGATGCTTATGCCGCTACCCTTTTGCCTGATGCCTCTAGAATTTTTGACTCCTTATCAGGGGGAGGTGCGTCCTCTGTTATCTGAGAGTTGGCTCTTTTACGTGCGTTAGCAACCACCAGTGAGTCTAGCGGCAACTGGCCCTTGATAAAAGTAGGGTCTGTAGGAGCCGGTCTATACTTTTTTTCTATTCTGGGATTGATTACCCGTGCCCTGGCTGTGTCCTTGAATATGTTGGGTGCATGTTTTAGAACTCCCTTCAACATGCGAAGTGTTTTGACACTTTTCTCTGCAGTAGTGAAAGTGTCAAAGAGGAAGTCCTCGTAAACAGGGTCACTGTGCATGTCCACGTTGTGGAATTGTGCTGCCCTGTCTATGAGTTGGTTAAATACTACTGTGTCATCAGTGGGTGATGGCTTAGTAGGATAAGTGGGCACATCAGGGATGGCATGGGTGTCATAAGGGTCTGTTGGCTCCTCCTAAGGTTCCTCTTGGTCAGGATCTTGAGGAAAGTCATAGAGGGGCTGTGGTTCATACCCTGTGTCCCCCTCATCGTCCCCGTGGTGAGAAGGTGAGGTAGGTGCAAAGGGTGTGGAAGGTATAATAGGTTGAAAAGGGATTGAGGGTCTTGTGGGAGAAGTGCCAAAGTCCTTTTTCTTCAGCGGGATAGGTGAATCAGGTTCAAAGTCTAAAGGTCTCTTTTTCCTATGCAGGATGGTAACTTTACGAGGTTCTGGGTTAATGTAAATTTTTGCTTGGTCGTCGGATGGATCTGGATGAAATAGTTCTTCCTCTACAGTCCTTGGTTTAGTGCTGGACTTTTTCGGGTCGACAACACCTGGTTTTTCGACGACCTTTGGTGTTTTCCTGGGTTTTTTCGGCTCGGGCCCTGATTTCGGCTCGACGAGTGGTTTCGGATCAACCGGAACTTTTGGGTCGACACGTTTTTTGTGCTCCGTAGGCTTCTTTGGATGAGTGTCTTTCACCGGATCGATGTTCTTTTTTGGATCGACCGGTGTCTTTGGAGCTGTTATCTTTGGGTCGTCAGGTTTGTCCGGCTTCGATGGTTTCGGTACGGCACCGGATGCCAGGTCGACGGTTTTCGGAACCGCAGGCTTGGTCGGGTCGGCGACCTTCTTCGGTTTGGTGCCCTTCGGCTGCGTTCCCTTGTTCGGGTCGACCGATTTTTTGGGGTCAACGGCTTTTGGCTGAGCAGCCTTCTCGGGGTCGACAGTCTTCTTTGGCTCAACGCTCTTTGGCTGTGCGGCCTTTTTTGGATCGACGCCCTTTGGGTCGGGGACCTTTTTTGGCTCTGGAACCTTCTTCGGGGCGATGGTACTAGGCCCTGGGGTTTCTGAAGGTTTCGGTTTCGGAGCCGAGCCTGGAGGCGGGGCTGTCAAAAGTTTTTTATTTCTTGGCTAAGGCCTGTTGGTGACGGGTCAATTGGTGTCGGGGGCAGTGTACTCACGATTTGGTCCGACGGGATCTCGTCGTCGGAGTTGGAGTAGTCCTCGACTGTGATGATCTCTAGGTCTGAGTCTTGAGCATCCGGTAGGTCCTGGTCATCATCGAAGATGTTGTCCGGTTCCGGTGCCTGTCGCTGCATTTCTTGCCTAGCGGCCCGTCGGATCCGTATGGTTTTCTTCGACCGGAACTGGGCGCAGGCCGGGCAGGTTTCTTCCCTATAGTCTGGGGAAAGGCACTTGTTGCATACTGAGTGTTTATCAGTATGGGGGAACTTGGAGTGGTATTGTGGGCACCTTTTAAAAGGGCTTCTTTCTATCGTCTGTTGGCTCACGTGGCGTCGAAAAGGCCCAGCGGCCCGCGTCGACGGCCGATTCGAGATGGAAGTTTGTATCGAGTAGAAAGGTACCGAACCAGAACAATACCATCGAAGTTGTAGGCCTTTTGGCCTTTAGAAAGTTTTGTTTTCGATTCCGAGTTGGAGTATAGGAGTTTGCATCCGAACCCAATAGCGGAAAAAAACAATCTGAGCATGGAGAGGATGCCCATGCGCACTGTAGTCCAGGGGAGGAGTCACCTATCTCGTGATACTTCGAAGACTCTTCCAGGACAACAAAGTGCAATCATCCGGACCCAACACTAGGCGGCGATCTATGCACAGATATGAATTCAGCAGCCCACATGCCTCGAACACCACTGAATGACTGCCCCAATTCTAGCAACATGAAAACAAATGGGTGAGATCAGACTTTCACAAGCTTAATAAATGTGTTGTGATTGATAAACATCCTCTACCAAATATTATTGACATGTTGTCACAGTTAGGCAATGGCAGGAAGTTTTCCATCTTAGATCGGAGTTCAGTGTATCACCAGATTAGACTTCATAATTACTCTAGAAATGTGAAAGCTTTCATAACTCCCATGCATACAGGTTAATTCACATGCCTTTTGGATTAGCCTCAGCAGATTCAGTATTCCAGTGAGACATGGAGGATGTACTTGCTAACATCTAAGAAGTCAAACTTTACAAAGATTACATTTTTGTTTACGGAAACAAAACAAGCAACTTGATAACAGATTGAGTCTGGTTCTTGGAAAGCTACAAGAGAGTGATAAAACAATTAATCAGGTAGAAATCTATCACCTAGGTCACAAACTTACTCAGGGAGACATTCAACTGAAACATGAACTTGACAAGAACATGAAAGAGGTTCCTCTCTGGCAGACGCCTCAGAGGCATTCCAACTAGGAACCGGGCAATTTTTACAGTTTGCAAAAATAATGGCAAGGGTGCAGGAGATATGGCTGATGTTCCCCGAAGCACCTCCTGCTTCCCGGACACTAGAAACTCTACTGGTGGTGGCTGGAGGCAGGAGACTGATATTGCATCTTTACAGGGTCCTGAGGGAGAACACCCCCTTTAGCACACTAACAGTGCAGGGCAAATGGGAGGCTCATCTTAAAACGCCACTTGACACAAGCTCATGGTAGACAATTCACGAGGGGGTTAAAACCACTTCTACCAATGTGCGGTTGAAGTTACTCTAACATAATGTGATCCATCAGGTATATCTAATGCCTAGACTGCTGCAGGCCATGAACCCGGAGAGATTGGCAGTGTGTCCGAGATGCGGGGGTCAGTCTGCTGAGTTCCTGCACATGTTATGGAGCTGCCCTGACATAGATAGCCTATAGCAATCCATCATACAAAGTCTCAACTCAGTCACGGAATGGGAGATCACCAGAGAGATAACCCTCTAGTAGGGCACATTCCACTACACAAGAAGAAACAGCTGAGCAGGAAATTCCTTATTCTGGAGTTGCTCCTGGCTAAACGCAGGATTGTTATAGGGTTTTTATCCCACAGACACCCGAAGGTCGAGGACTGACTGAATGGATGGATTCATGTTAATATTATGTCATATAAAGCAAAAGCACAGGGATGAGATATTGGAGAAAGACATGAGGGCGTGGATGGCAATGCTCACTGAATTGTTGACGTTGCCGGATGAGTCACCCCCATAGATCAGAGAGGTGGAAGAATCTAGACATTGATGAGTCGGGCCCTGTCATAGCAAATAGTCCCCTGTGTGATTATAGTCAACCTGACCCACTAACAATTACCCTAACGCAATGCTGTATGGAAATACTAGCTCACCCGCATGGAGATCTGCGTCAGAAGGGGGGGGGAAAGGGGGCGGCGGTGGGGGGAGGGGTTATGGGGTGTCGACTATATTGCGGTAATGTACTAATAAGCTGAGATCCCTCATACGGCTCTGAATTAATGTATAATTCTTTGTTTGTTGAAAAGCTAATGAAAATGATACCAAAAAAGAAAAGAAAGAACTTCCTCCTCCCAAGAACAGATAGGAGGGCAGAGGTTTATGCAAGAAAAACTAAGACCCTACGAACATACATAATCTTTATATATATATATATATATATATTTTTTTTTTGATTGGGGTAGGTTTTGTATGAAATAATTTGATACAATAAACAAAATATTTAGAAAAAGCACTGTCATGATTCCAAACAAGTTCAGACGGTAACAGATTATCTACTTCCCCTGCTCTTACCCACCTCCCCTCACTCCCTCCCCTGGCCTGCTTTTTCCCTTACGTCTTTGTCCTTCTGGTTTGTCGCTACCTTACTTGTCACTATGTTGCCAGGCTCAAATAACTGTGTAACCTTTGTAACGATGTAACCTGCAATTATGGTCTGATACTCATGTAAAGCGCTCGGATACCTCCGGGTCTAGCCAACGTTATATAAAACATTTAAAATAAAATAAAATAAATACATTTAAATTGGATCTCATTGTGAAAATCCTTAACACACTTCCATTGCAGGAGTCAGTTTGCAGCGATGCTTCATCCAAGATGGAGGTCGCTGTGTACAAGGACACCACAAACGAAATAAAACAAAATATCATAAGACTTTGAAATCTCATCTCATGGGATTTTGTGGTGGCAACCATCTTGAATTTTCAGCCCAAAAGCAGAAAGCAAAGAAAATGGAATTGCATCTCAAATTTACAGCTGGAAGCTTGGACCTCCTGGAGAATATATAGCCACACTTCGTTATTCATGCTGCATTGGATGCCCGTTTCCTAAATCACTACTACTGGTTTGGGGAGTCTGGTAGTAGGATGTAAATTCACCCATGACCGTTTTCCAGACTTTATTGAATTTTTGCAACGATCTGCTTGTGGGCTCAATAAACCCTATGGAATGAAGACTGCAGAACTATGAGTCATTTTATATAAGAGTGGTGCTTATCGAAGACTAACCTTTTTGTACAATAAACATGTTGTGAACATTACGAGGTGCTGACTGCTATAACTCATCTCCTATGATACAATGACATTTCATTTATTGTTCTACAGTGTTTTAAGTAGGGTGAGTTTTTCTAACACATTTTAAATATTTCTTTCTATCAATGGTGTCATCATCATCATAAGTAATCACTGTGATATTTTCTTAAAGGTACACTCGCGTGTTATAAGAAATGTAAAAAGGATAACTAAGAAAGAAATGCCTTTACAGACATTGATAATGGAATTTAGCTTGTAGTAGTATCCCAAAAAAATGTTGTTGTATTGTTAGTTTGTATACCAGAATACAGAGCATATGTTTACCGAAAACTGTCTGATGTAAAGAAAGCGTTGACCCAGCTATCTTATCTCTCTTTGCCCATTTCCCTTTCCTCTTGGGTACCCATGAGTCACACAGATATTGATGTGGTTCAGGAGTGCTTTCTGGGAAAAATGGAGCAAGGCCTGTATATTCATAGTACTTCTGCAGAACAAAGACTTGTAGTAAATCCCCAGAGTTTCATGACAGGCACTCTCCCTAGAGAGTTTTGATCCACAAATGAAGAGCATTGTAATCATGGATGTCAGTATGAAGGCTCTAGGAGCTGTGTTGTTATGAAGAAAGGTATTGATGCTGTTTCTAGTTTGCAAGTGGGTGACTGCCTTGCAGCAATATCAGTTTCAAGTTGAATTCGTTCCAGGTGTTAACAATAAAGGAGCTGAATGCCTTTCTAAATCAGCTGCAGGTAATGGAGACAGTGAAGACAAAGAGAATGAAAAATCTGGTTATCAGGTAAAGGAGTGCTTTACAGTAATGGAAGGACGCATCTGTGAAGAAGAGGTCGAGAAAGAATGAGATAGAGGAGAAATTAAAGAGATAAAGAAATTGAAAACAAAACTGGGGGACAAACATTGCAATGAAGAGTGCAGAACGTCCTGGTCAGTGAGGGATGAATTAGCTGACTGTGTGTTATACAGAAGTACCAGACGTCGTCCACCTACTAGCTTAAGGGAAACATTAATAAACATAGCTAATGAGGGACACATGAGGATCAGCAAAACAAATGCTGAGGCAGGACTACTAGTGGCCTGCATTAGATATTCAAGTTGAGAGTGTAGAAAGTCGGTGCATGGATAATATATATACATAGAAATCACATAGAACCTTTAGAGAAGATAACATTGGCAAAGGGACATGGGAAGAAATTGCCCTTGATATCATGGGAACCATATTAGGAACAAGAATAGCATACTGTTTCTCCTACTGAACTTTATTCAAGATGGCCTGAATTCAAAGCAGTAACAATACAGAGACAGGCATGTTCATAATATATTTGGATTATTTTTGACAAGGAATGATTCCTTAATGTTTTGTTGACGGACAATGGGGTATACCTAGTTTCTGAATGCAGAAATCTTTGGGAGAGAAAACAAAGCAATAACATCATGGACTAAAAATTCAACAGAGTAATTAAGAGTTCGTACAGCTTGCAACTTTGAGTGGATTCAATTAGGAGGAAAAGGTCAAAATCAAAGTGGGTAGGTAGAGTCACACCTCACCGTGTGATGGGAAAAAATCATTTTTAATTATTTAAATGCAGAAAACCAAGTACTTTTCTTACTCCTTTTTAGGTCGAGCCTTAGAGCCAGTGCGCGTGCGCTGCTCTAAGGATACGGCCTCTTGGAGCTGACCAGCAGTTTTCACAAGCTCGTGCTTGTGGCTATTTTGTTATTGGTCTATACGTGTGTCTTTCTGAGAAAGAGATCACACAATTGGTCAAAGGCGTGTGCATGTATAAATGCAATTTAAACCTGGCAACCGCCTTAGAAGACTCTACAATCCTGGAAAAAATGGGCTGTCTGTGGTGGCTGACAATCTAGGCCTCATCCCGCACAGACATCCCAGTGCCTTAACATGCTGCAAACAAGCTGTATTATAAAAATAAATAAAAAGAAGTGCAACCATCTAACCTAAGTAGGCGCTGAAGGCCAAGGGGATGCTCGGGCAGAACAAGGTGGTCAGCCACGTGAACTGGACATAGAAATGCCCCAGAGCCCTGGGGCCCTCTTAGAGGATCTTCGCACTTTACCAGTTCATGGAGGACCGAAGTTGGAGAGGGAGGTCCGTGGCCTGGGAGTGGCACCCGGGAAGCCTTGGTCGGGCACGGGCTGTTTCCCTTCAGAGTGGATGGAGCTGTGAACGCCGAGCGTAGACCGCCCTCTACTGTCCACAAGCAGTAAATGCAGCTTACCCGACTGTAACCAGAAGCATCGGATGTTTTTGCCTGTTGGGTAGTCACATGATTTGAACATGCTTCTGTAGGACACACGGACATCAGCCGTGCAAGCTTTCGCTGCACACTCAGGGATATGGCAAGTGTCCCCAATACACAACAAAAGAATAGCAGTGGCTGCTCGAGTGCAAGCTGCTTCCCCTCACAGAGCAGTCGCAACCTGTGTGGTATCTCTGCAAGGTGCCCCCTCTCGAACTGAAATGGTACAGTGCAAGCCAGGGTCGTGCAGACCTCCCAAGCACACCGTAAGCACTGCATAGGCAGCAGGAGAGGTACAGCTTGTGAAGAAAGCAAGTCTCGCAAGCACAAACCATATTGAGTAGGCGGCAGAGGTGCAAGCTTCTCTCACATACACAACAGGTACACCAGAGGCAGCAACAGTGCAATCTCCTGAACCACAACCTGTGCCATGTAGGCATCAGTTCAAGGGCCCCTCATCCGGAACAGGTAGGTGATTTTTTGTAGGAGCGGAAGACAGACGCAGACACACGGATACCCACGCAACCCCCTCAACCACCATGCGTGCACCCTTCCTCCCCCACACGTACAACCAAGATACACCGCATAGCTCTTGGGAGTGCAAGCTTTCCTCACACAGAGTACCAGTATAGTGCAGACAGCATACATGCAGAACAGGTACCATATGGGCATCAGTAGTACAAGATTCCCGGACACTCGGAACAGACCTTGCAGTAGTGCACGTTTTTCTCGTATTTAACAGTTGCAGCACAGTCCAACAATAACGCAAAGTTCAACCCTCATACTGAACAAGTACAGCACCCTATTCAGCAGCAATGCAAGCCACCCCACTGCTTAGAAGCATTACAGTACCCTATGCAGCGGCAATGCAAGCTTCCGCTACCGTACAGAGCATTACAGTACCCTAAGCAGCAGCAAGCTTCCCCTTACACAGACATATTGCAGTACCCTACGCAGCAGCAATGCAAGCTTCTCCTTACACAGACATATTGAAGTACCCTATGCAGTAGCAAAGCAAGCTTCCCCTTGCATACTGAAAAATGTGCGCCCCCTCCAGCAATAATGTAAGCTTTACTTAACATACAGAAAAATTACAGTACCCTAAGCAGCAACAATGCAGGCTTCCCTTTACATACAGAAAAATAACAGCACCTTATGCAGCAGCAGTCCAAGTTTCCCCTTACATACAGAAAAAACAAGCATTTGCAATGCAGTAGGTCGTGCATTTACTCAAGTTTAAGCTATTGGCCTTTTATTTATGTTGTTAAAACAAAAATTAAAAGGCATTGTTATTTGCAATATCAATAGCTCAAAATCGCGTAAATGCGCAGACTTATTGCATTGCAAATGCTTGTTGAGTTATGAAGAGAAGTCAGTGTCTGACACTTCAGCCCTGGGTGAGTGGAGCAAAGAAGACGAAGGCAAGGTGGAATACATGAAAAGGTGGTATGACATGAGAAAAGCCACACAATCCATTGTGATATAAGTGTGAGATATGGTAAAAATGAAAGCTCTAACTAATAAGCAAAGTTGCTCAAGATTTCGCAGTCCTTTAGGAAAAGTAAAAATCTCCAATAAAGCTGTGAAAAAGGAAGACAATTAATCACATTTGGAATCTTGACTGAGTGGCAAAGGTTAATATACAAGGTTGTTCTATTTATTAAACTGATGTAGGGAGAAAACGAACCAGTCGAAAAAGTCTGATTGAAAGACCTGGTTATCTCCAAGACTATCAGCCAGATTCATGAAAGAAAATCCGGCTCGCAAAGGGCCAGATTCTGAGAATCTGGCCCTTTGCGAGCGCAATTTTTGCATTTGGGATTCATCATCCCAAATGCAAAAATCGCAAAATGCAAAATCGCTATATTGCGAGGAATTGCATTTAAGGAATCTCTATTTGAGATTCCTTAAATGCAATTCATGAACCATTTCAGAATTGCGAATTCACAATTTTTGGTCGCTATTTACCACGAAGTCTGACTTCGTGGTAAATAGCGAAAACTTAGAAGAATGCACTTTAGTTCATTTTTTTAAGTTGTATGTTAAACACACACATGTCCTTTGGACATGTGTGTGCGCAACATCAGTCTACATTTTCATTTCAGGGGTGCTACAGGGTGTCCTTTGGACACCCCTGGCACCCTTGACATCGCGTCCTTATTTGCGATTAGCAAATTGCTAATCGCAAATAAGGAATGACTCCCCATTCATTCCTATGGGCCTTAAGGAATGACTCCCCATTCATTCCTATGGGCCTAGGAATGAATGGGGAGTCATTCCTTATTTGCGATTAGCAATTTGCTAATCGCAAATAAGGAAGCTGTAGGAATCGCAATTTGTTTTGCGATTTCTACATGAATCCCGTTTTGCGAGTCTTTAATAGCGATTCCTTAATAATCGCTATAAAGGACTCGCAAAACGGATCATTGATGAATCTGGCCCTATGTAATGTAATGTTCAGGTTTTCTCTGGTCTTCACTTCATCATGCACTTATTTTATATTTCTTTAATAGTTATTCTTTGTTAACAAAGGGATGTATTTGGTAATGTAAGTTGGATTGTTTTGTAAGTGGGGTAAGTTTCCCTGCAGCTTCAGCTTCACGGGAAGAAAGGTGGACTTATAAGATGGAATGGTAAGATGTCATGAGAGATCCTAGAACTGCATCTTTCAGACGTTCTGGGAATCGGAAGCTGGACAGTGGTTGAGGCACATATGAAAATAAACTCTGACCGCGGTTTTTGGTCCTTTAGGGATCAACCCTTTAAACACATATGTATCTCGGAATAGTCCCCAGTAAGATGCCTGAAGTCAGTCTTCACTCACCTGTAACCTTTTAGGGTAAATGCATTCAGCCTTTTCAGGGTAAAGTACATATAATGCAAAAATTGAATTGCAGACTGACTTAGTTCCTACCAGATCGACCATCAGTGGCCTGCCATACAATTAGTGCCTTACTAGAGCCAGTGATTACCAGTGAGGGCCACCGGCACATATTTTCGTGGACCAGCACTTATTTTTTCGCACAAACATTTCCAGAGAGCAAGAGAGGGAAAAACACACAAACCGAGAAAGAGAAAGAAGAAAAAAAGTCTCAAGGGTGGAAAGTAGGAACCTGCAAGAGTGAGATAAATGGATAGCAGTGTCTAGTAATGGATTAAAGAGGCATAAGGTGAATGCCTCGGTATTATTAGGTGCCTTGGCATTTGGTGCACCGAAGTTTAATTGCACTGCCTTGGTATTAGGTGAATGCCTTGGGATTTAATGCACTGAAGTTTAATTACACTACCTATGTATTAGGTGAATATCTTGGTATTTGGTGCACCGGAGTTTAATTGCACTGGTTGTATGCTTGTGAGCATTCGGACTCTGACACTTACTCTTTTACAAACTAAGCATTGTATAACACCTTCATCTGCTGGCTGCAATGCCGCATGCATGATCACCAAGAGCAACTAGGTACAGTGCGGAAATAACCTTGTCTGCATCTTACATGCAGGTTGCAGTATTGAGCAATTTAATGTTTTAGACTGGACCGGAAACTCCAAAAACAGGGCAGCAATATGCATGCCTGATTTTGGAGTACATAAACCTGTCTAGTGCATTAAGGTCTCTGCCAGACTACAATTGTTCATGGCACTCAAAAACTGTTTCCCAGTGCCTGAATGGCCAATTTAGGCAGCATCCACATGCATATTCAGCAATGGATGGTGCGCATAGAACTTGATCTCACTATATATATGCTACTCTCTTAGCTTGCAGGCTAAAGGTTCAGTTGCTACTGTAAATAACTGATGACATAAGGGACAGACCTGCAGAATCCTGCGAACCAACTTACATTCTTCTAATGTCACCGTTTTAGTCCTCACTCTGGACATAGGCTCTGAATATAGTAGCTGAACCACAAAAGAAAATAGTGTTACATCACATTCTTTTCAGCACCTCAAATAAAAAAAAGACAAAGCTGCACAATTAAACAACTTTGCAGCTTCCAGTGACACCGACCTACTTCAATGTGAGAGTCCACTTGATGAAGCGACTCCAAGACCATACGAAGATTATTTGAAGTCATATTGTCAGAAAAAAAAGGCTAACCTGGTCTATTAAAATCAGCAAAGGCTTCAGGGGAGCAGCACCTATTTTGCATTCAAAGTTAATCACTGATAATGGTATTTATGAGCCAAGCGCTTGTGCAGGTTAGACAGAAGTATAATCAATGCTTTCTTAGTGGTGTGCTGCAGTCTATCCACCACAAATCCTTCTCCATACACTGTTAAAAGGTGTAGGGCAATCAGTTATAAAGACCGGCCAGCACCTAAAAACAAACCTTGGATTGTTACCAGTCAACTCCATGGTGGAGCCAACTTCCTTTTCCACAGCCTAAGGTACATATTTTTTTTGGTAGAGTTTATTTTGTACCTGTTTTACTCTCCTCCTGCGACAGTCTTTTTTAATAAGCATTGGTGATGACTGGCACAACAAAAAATTCAAGCAATGTTTCCACTAGCAGTGAAAATGCAGCAGTGTACTGGCCATATGCTGCCATGAATCCTATGTTTTTAAATTTAGTGCAACACCTTTACAATCAAATGCAATAACAGAATGATGACTTTCTACATAGTTAATGCATGTGGCCTGTTCGGTTTCTATGGAAATCCTGATATTCAATTTTATGAAACACAAATGTGACTCTGACTTAAAATAGTACCATGTCAATTAATGAAAAAGTAACAGAAACAAAAATAAGCAAGAGCCCTAGCAGCACTGTAGAATATGATTGTATCTTGAGAAATCTTTGAATAATTCTGTGATTGATGTGGTATGATTATTTCTTAACTGCTTTTATAAAATGAGGTTTGCGTTGTTGTAAATCAAACCACTCTTTGAACCTCCAACTTCTCCACCGATTGCATCCATACATCCTTATATTAAAAATCCAGAAAAATCACAAAGTCTTTTTTTTAAATTCAAAACAAGCGTGACGGTTATACTGTTTACCCATGCACTTGGAAAATATGGATACTGTCTACCACTTTTCTTTCTTTGGAATCTTACTCATCAGGTTGGTGAGCACGCAAGTGGGGATATGTACTATTATTGTCCTCAAAAACCTGCTACCTGTCATATGCCAGGCAAGTCAAAACTCAAATCGTACCAATCAGAAGAGGACAATATCACAGCAAGGGGAATTCTCGTGGCATACCTGCTAAAAGGGTGGGAAAATGCCATTTTGATGGCTACAGAATAAACACAAGTTCTCAACTGCTGTTGTCATGTCTGAAATTACATACCTGACTTTCATCATGAACCTCCATGCTGTACTGGGGTCCCGTCTGTACTTCGTTGACTTTCTCTCCAAGGAGGAAGCCCAGGCGAGTCATGAGTGTGTTTGCTGCCTCATCTACGGATGGGGGTGGTCCCAGTTCTGGCTCGGGTTCATCTAGAAAGAGAAATCAGAAGCTGTGTTGAAAAATAATCGATGATACCAAGAAAGCGCACTAATAATACTTAGGCAGTGCTAGAGAACGTCCTGTTTGAATATTAAACCAGTTTCACATATGTTGATAAACTGAATTAGGGTATCATTATTTTGGAAAGAAGTCTTAGCAAGGATCCACATGGTTATTGGGAGGGATGTTGAAAGGTCCCAAAAGAGATTTCATTATTAGAAAGGAGGCTACAATTATGCATAAATCTTTTATTGCTGTCCTAACATGCAGCCATCTAAAGAACATTATACAAATACATCATAAAACATTGAATCCATTTTGGAATCCTCAAACGGAGTACGTATGCCCCTGACGCACAATCACATTCCTCTTTTATTGGCTACTCCTAACAGATAATTGCATCTTACTTACTGTAGACCTTTTCTTTAATAAAGAGTTTCCCTTAATTTTGAACCTAGAACCTTCCACTTTATGGATTGTTTCCCTTGTCTTTAACTTTTATTGCCTTATAAGAAGTTTTTCTTCTTTTTGCACACTTAGAATATCTACATTTACCCCTTTTTAGGCCTCGCCTGAGCCAGCGCATGCGCTACTCTGGCGAGACATTTATTAAGTGGGCTTTTAAAAGTCTGACCACATGCTTTTGCTGGCCTCAAGCTTGCGGTAACGTGCATGCGCACAGCTACCACCTCCTCGTCCTGGCTCATTAACTCTCTCGTCATGCACACACACAACCCGTCCCCCCTCTTACTCATTAAGCATGAGATCGAGATCACTTTCACTTTCGCGGCCGCGTCACTTTCACGGCCGCACAGCCAATGCATGTTTCTGTAGTTGTCTTCTGCTCTCTCCCTCACCCCTCCTCTCACTCCTGTTTACTCTTCCTCATTGTATCCCTTGCCTCTATCACTGACTGTCTCGCTTTGCGCCCATCTCCCATTACACAGACTCTATCTGCCTGGCTTTCTTTCCATCGCCATTCCCTCTGCTACTGTTTGGCTCAGTTTGTTCCTGTCCCCTCTCTCTGCCATGGCTCTGGATCCTTCCTTTCTACCACTTTTCCCTGCACTTACTTCATAATGACTTTTTCCCAAACCCTATGCCTTTTCCATGTTCACTTCATCCTTTGGCCTTTGACGGTGTGCACGCGCTTATTTTTACAGTGTTATGCATTTTGGAGCTTGGTGTCAGGATAGTGATCGACAGTGGAAGAACTTTGTAAATCCACAATAACGGACTAGGTATAGACTGACACAAGTTATAAACATTGTCAAACTAAACATGTCAAACTAAACATCCAGAAACTTGCAGAAACAAGGGTGCGCAGTCATGTGCCAACACCATTTCAGAAACATCAACTGGTGTACACGCATATGAAAAGGCATGCCTTCACACCTGCACTTATGAGCATACAGCACTCACAAACATCACAGATGCACCCGCAGGAACAAATAGATTCTCATGCACAAACAAACATCTTCAAACATTCCAGATTCAAGTATCCTACTCCCTCCCTTCAATACCCACAGGAAAATGCAGACATGTATGCACGTGCGCACAGCCCAAAATGCAGACACACACACTTGAACAAGTAGACACAGATAGTTACAGTCACTATCCTGTGCATGCACAAACCTTCACTGATATATGCATACACGAAGAGGTGCCCCCACACACTCAAACATAGGAGAATGGATAGACATGCACACAGCTATTGGAATTGTCATTTACAATACCAATAGCTCAAACTCTCAGAAATGCGAGACCTATTGCATTGATATGCTTGTTTCTGTTTAATTCTGAATAGTGTGACTCACCGCTAGTTCCCTTTTCCTTACAACTAAACCAGCGCAGCACTATTAGGGTCGAAACGTCGACGTACCTTGTTATACATCCAATTGCACAAAGTCCCAAGGAACAAAAGAAAACAATTTAGACCCTTAGACTATTGTGATTCGCAGTGGATATTTGGAAAAACTTTTAATTTTTTGTATATATGTTGTATCACTTCTCACACTTAGTCACAAATCACGATCTACACGCCTTGTGTATTCACAGTTTATGTTTTTTGTACATTGGACAGCATACCGAATGCTTTGTATAAGTAAGATCTATGAGAAACGTGAATACTAAAGATTTACTTTCTTTCCATTGGGTTCAGTGTTTATTTATTGGTTTAATTTGTATATATCCTTCATGGGATATATAAGTACATCAATGTATTAAGTACTATGTTTAATTGAATTTCTCTTCCCGACAGAACCATCACTGTTTGTTTAATTAAACACAGTGACTCCCAGCATGGGGAAGAGCGAGTCAGCCCACGAAGCACAGCTGATATGAGGTGCGCTCAATCGGACGGCTCAGTAGAGGTAAAAGGCGCATCCGATCTCAGCCTTTTGCTGCAGCTAATCTGAGATGCACCTGATGGCACAGCTTGTCCGTAACCTAAGGCACTTCAGACTACTCGGCTGAGAGCAGAGGTGTATTAAAATATTACTTCAGCCGTCTCTCCAATCCAGGCCTATAGACCAAAGTGATAGCGTGTTGGTCATAAAAAGGGGACTGCGCTCTAGTTTCTCAAGGGCCATTTTACGTTGGGGCATATTTTTCTATAACAAATGCTCTTTCACAAGTGCGCTGCAATTACAACTTGTTCATTTCAGTTAGCAGACATACTCTGTGGCCCCATGCTGATATGACGCTTGTGGTTTTTAACATTTAAAAGGAGAAAGAAAATCAAAAAAGGCACATATTTGGGGTTGAATTGTATTTATAAAAAAGGGAAGCTGACACACAAATTAGTCTCCTAGAGTCTGCCTCCTGTTTAGTTTAATGGGGATCTGTTTCCAGAGTTGTAGTTTTTAGCAGGAATGTAGATTTTCTGTAAAGGAAAAGAGACATTCCTTCAGAAGAATCTAATTTTTCAGAGGATGATGTTCCTATTACTGCTAAAAAAAAGAGGTATTGTCTCAGAAAAGGAAGCATCTTAATAAGATAGCAATTATGCTTTACCTGATGGTAGCCCTAGCGCTAAATCAAAATGTGGTGCCCTCAGCAGTACACAGAGCAAGGGCGCCCTTAACGGGGCAACATTTGGATTTGGTGTCCCGAAAGGCGCGAAAGGAAAGAGTGCCCTTTTTCAAATCATTTTATAGCGCCTAACCCCCTCCCCGGCACCATACTGTAGACATTTATGCACTCTTCGTACTTCAATTCAAAACCGAGATAACAGAAAAAAAGAACAAAGGACATTTTTACGAGAGAAGAGAAAAGAGAGAGAAAAAAAAAGAATCCTCAAGAGGAGAAAAAGCTACCTGTGCAATCAACAGTATTAACTGTAAGCATTAAGAGGGGGCATGAGATGCCATAAAAGAAAGCATACATAAGAATCAAACACAAAAATAATCTTTCAACGTAAGGTAATAGGACAAGCCCATACCCAAGAACAAAACTACTTTAGGCTTGCAATCTTCAACTTTGTAGCCCCTCTATCCAATTTCCTAGCTTTTCCCATACCACCAGACTATTCTTTCTGGCGCGTTTACCTTTTTTTGCATAGATTGACTTTTCTAGCTTACACGTCGCAAGTAATATGGCCTGCCATTGTGTGAATGAAGGCGGGTTTGGGTCTTTCCTATAAATAGTCATTGCTACAAAAATGAAGGGGCCCCCCGCCCAGTTACAATCATCCAGACCATGTAGTATGTCAGCCGGAGTAAGTTGTAACCCTTGTCCTAAAACTACCCCAATAAAGAGTTGGATTTCTTCGATGAGTGGTTTTAATTTTGGGCAAGTGGCAAACATATGTACCTGATCCGCCGAATATTCTAAACATCGAGGGCATAAAGTCCCGCTCCCGGTTCCCCATTTTGCTATTCTGCTAGGAGTAATATAAAGGAAAAACCCCGACTTATAAAACTGTGCCTGCAGTTTAGTGGATAGTAGGAACTTATGAG
This sequence comes from Lissotriton helveticus, assembly GCF_964261635.1. Classification (NCBI taxonomy): domain Eukaryota; kingdom Metazoa; phylum Chordata; class Amphibia; order Caudata; family Salamandridae; genus Lissotriton; species Lissotriton helveticus. The sequence continues at coordinate 1,783,959,369 of NC_136065.1, forward strand.
CTAGATTTAATGCAGAGCAAAAGACATTCTGCTTAATGTTCAATTTTGTTTGCCACTTCAGATCTATCTTTTCCAGATAATCAGGCATTTTATCGTTCAGACTGGAGTAAATTAATCTGATCGGAGGCGGGTTAATTGCTCGTATTCTATCCATACTTTCAAATTTCTTGAATCCAGCCAGACCACTGGTTTTATAAGCTAAGAAATTCTTAATCGCATTGCACTGATATAACTAATTTTCCTCAATTGGGAACTACGTTTTAAGATCCAGAAAGGACCGGATCCCATCTTGATTAATCAGGTCTCCCAATTTAGTTACCCCTGCATTGTACCATTTCTGTAGATATGAATCATTAAAGATTGAAGGCAGCATTGGGTTATCTCTAGTAGGAGTGTAATAGTTCAGTCTACCTAACCCTAAAAGTTTCCGTACTTTAGTGAAAACCCGATATATATTTAGCATGGACTTGAACTGCACCTTAAAGTATCCAAACTCAAGCTGTCTCCAAAGGCATCCCCAAGTTCTTTCCCCTAAAAGAGCCATATAAGGAGAAGGTAGTCCAGAATGTGTCTGAATATTACAGTCGTGTATTAACGAGGGGCTATATTGTAGAACCGTTGCCCAGTAATACAGTTTAAGATTTGGTAGCGCCCAGCCTCCTCTTTCTTTAGGTAGGTAGGCACAGCCATTTATATGTTCTTCTTGTATTTGATTATGACCAAATGAACTGACAAAATATTAGCTCAAATATCTGAAGGACTGCATCACTGAATTCTAGTGGAATTGTTCTGAAAAAGTATAGTAGTTTTGGAAAATAAGTCATCTTTATCACATTGCTCAGTCAGATTATAGTTAGGTGTAGGTTGTCGATTTTTTTCAATGCTATTTTTGTATCTGTCGCTAATGGATTCAGATTTTCTCCCACAATTGAATCTAGATTAGCAGTGATGTTCACCCCCAGATATTTTGCTTTAGAAACTACTAGAGGGTTAGTCCAATTTATATTTTCATTTTGAATTATCTGTGTATTTGTCTTATTCAGAGCATAACCAGATATTTTCCAAAACTCCTGTGCTTCGTTTTCCAGGGCCTTGATGTCATTTTCGGGGTCTGGTGTAACAATTGCCAAATCATCGGCATACGCCATAATCTTGGTGCTTACCCCGTGTCTAACATCCGCTCTTATTCCAGGGTTTGCTATTATCTTGGAGATGAGTGGGTTGATGTAAAGCGCAAACAAAAGCGGGGAGCAGGGGCAACCCTGCCTTGTTCCACGCAAAATATTTATAGGTTCGGTCAAGTTTCCATTAATCATAATTTGAGCCCTAGGGGTTTTGTACAGCGCCTGAATTGCCTGTAGCATATTGGGGCCGAAGCCAGCTCTTTTTAGTACTTCCCATAAAAATATCCAGGAGACCTGATCAAACGCTTTTTCAGCGTCTAGTAATATTAAAGCAATCGGGTCTCCTGTCACCTTTGCTGCATCGAGCAGCGTAATTACTCTCCGAACATGTTCGGTAGTTCCTTTGTTGGGTATGAATCCATGCTGCCAGTCGGAGACAAGATTCTGTATATTTTGAGAGATCCTATTGGCCATGATTTTAGAAAATATTTTTGAATCTGTATTGATTAAGGTGATTGGCCTGTAGGATGCCATTTCAAGAGGCGATTTACCTTTTTTAGCAAAGATTACAATGTTTGCCAGCGACCATGAAGCAGGAGGGGAGGCACCACCAAAGATTGATCCAACCATTAAAGTAAATATTCCCTTAATCTGTGTTTCAAAGATTTTATAAAATTCAACGGGGATAGAGTCTAGTCCTGTAGCTTTGCCGTCAGGCAAGCTCTTAATAGCGCTTTGTATCTCTTCCCAAGTGGGAGGGCGCTCCAACTGATCTTGCAATCCTGGGCTAAGTTTGGGCGTAGTTACGAGATCTAAGTACCCCAAAACGTCTGTATTCCTATCACTCAGGTGTCTAACATCTTCCTCGGTATAAAGGTCGCTATAATATCCTTCAAACGCTTTACGTATTTCCCTCGGGTCTTTCGTCAGTCCCCCCTTGATGGTTTTAATTTCCAATATTGTGTTCATAGTTGTCTGTGTCTAATTGTTAGTGCCAGCTGGTGCCCAATTTGCTCGCCACATTCATTTATATTTTTTCCCCCTGGTTGCGGCCCATTTGGCTGCAGTTCTTTCTGCAAAAATAGAGCCAATCTCTGCCTTTATCACAGCTACCCCATGCTGGAATTCTTCTACACTCCCTCCTGCTTTTATTGCCTGTGTCAAACTGGTTTCTCCCACCATCAATTTTTCCTGTAACTTCTGCACCTGTACCTTCTCTGCTTTATTTCTTTTAATTGAGAAGCTCAGAGTCTCTTCCCTAACCCCGGCTTTAAATGCATCCCAGACCGTCATTAGAGGGGCTGACTCTAAGTTCACCTCCAAGAATTCCTCTATCCACTTCTGCATGTGAGCTTTTTAATTAACATCATACAGTAATGCTTTTTCAAAAGACCATGTTATATTCTTATTTTCGGTGTTTAAGCCACCCAGATGCAGCATTAGTGGATTGTGGTCTGACATAAATCTTGGAGACATATCGATGCTTGAAGTGCTGATCAAGGGTGATGATATGAAGAAATAATCTATTCTGGTGAGTGACAAGTGGGGAGCCGAATAAAAAGTATATCCATCTTGCTTGGACCTCAGTTCCGCCCAGATATCAGCTAAGCCATGAGTTTCTACCAGATTTAGTAATGCTTGAAACACCCTTGGTTTTCTCCCTGACTATCTCCAGTCCCCCTTTGATCTCCACCATGTAGGTAGGTTTAAAGTAAAATCTCCGCAGAGTATGATGGGTGTCGGCCAGTGAGTTAGCTCCCCTGACACCCAATTTATAACCCCTGGATCATCTAGATTGCTGCCATAGATAGAGCACAGTGTAAACTTGCAGTTTGAAGTCAGAGAGCAGCCTGCAATGACCCATCTCCCGAGATTGTCCGTATTCACTCTGTCTACCTGTAATGTAAGCCTATGATTTGCCAGTATTGCCACACCTTTTACTTTAGCCCCCTGAGTAGTGGTGGCAATTACCTTGTAACCTAGTGACTTAAAAGATGTTTTTGTCCACCCCGATATGTGTCTCCTGAAGGCATATCCGGTCCGGTCCCACAGAGCGTAATCCTTGTGCGACCTTCTGTCTCTTTGCCTGATCGTTCAGACCACAGATGTTGACAGACATTATTTTAATTTTGTTTAAATTAGTCATCCTACCTCTATTTTTCTTCTAGCCTTGCTATGTCCTTGCCTCTCTCCTATTCTTTTTCTCTCCATTTTCTCCCCTTTTCTCATAGAATGATTCTGTAGACTATGCCTTAACACCAACTGATCCCTTATACCATTTGTGCCCTTAGTGCTCTTCCCTCTGTTTCTCTTTGGTGCCCCCCACCCCCTCCCTTATTGAGCAGTCCAGATGACTCTGTATGATGGAAGTCAAGAGTGAGGTCCAGCCACCCATCGCGTAGCAAAGAACAAAGATAATACCCCCTAACCGTTTAAAGAGTCCAGCACATCTAAGTCTTAGTACAACTATCTAAGTGTGAGTCATTGTCATAAGAATGAATGTTCAGTTCCTCTGCTTCTGTTCCGTGATTTCCTTTAAAAGTTCCCCAGCCTTGACTTCTGACAGAAAGACTCTCGTTTTCCCCTCGACAATCACCTTCAGTCTGGCAGGGTTCATTAAATAGACTTGGGCGCCCAATTGCTGAAATGGGGAGATCAACTGGCGCAGTCTCCATCTTCGCTCCACAGTTGCATGGCAAAAGTCAGGTTTGGCAAATAATTTTACCCCATTAGCCTCTTTCTGCGACATAGGTCTCGCTTTGTCATAAACTAGTTGCCTTAGTAGAAAGTTCCCAAAGAATACTAGGAAGACTCTGGGTTTATCGTTGGAGTTGCCCTCCACCCGTCTGTGCTTAATGTTGAAGGGGAACCTGTGGGCCCGCTGAACTTCCAAGTCCCAGTTCCAGGCAGTTTCCGAGGGGAATGCGGCTTGCAGCAGTTTAACTATGTATCCTCTAGGGCCTTCCCCCTCAACTCCCTCCCGAATCCCCAGTAATCGCAGGTTATTATGGCGTTGCCTGTTCTCCTGGTCCTCGAGTTTGATCATTACATCCACCAGGCACGCCTCATGTGAACTCCTCTACTCTTTAGCCTCAGCTACCTCCCCTTCCAGAATCTCTGTCCTGGTTTCCACCATAGCCACCCTGTCACCGATATCTGCACAGGCTTTATTGAGTTTCCTCATCCCGCTTTGCAATGTCTTAGAAGCATTCTTAGCAGAGAGATTATCTGACCGCACTTCTTCTTGAAAAGCTTTTCACACCGGACCTTGCCTGTTGTCGTTGGGGGAGTCCGGGAGGAGGATTGCCGACCTGCTTGTCCTGCTGGGGTTGCCGCCTGCCTGCCTCCTGCTGCACGCTCCCACTTTCACCTGGGGAAGCGCTGGCCGCCGTGGAGTGCAGCACAGGGAACCACAACCCCCAGCAGCCCAGGGAACCACGTGACCCATTTGTAGCGCCAGGAGGCGCATTTAACTGTCGTCAGCCCTGCTGAGCGGGGGGAGCACACCGGACCTTGCCTGTTGTCGTTGGGGGAGTCCGGGAGGAGGATTGCCGACCTGCTTGTCCTGCTGGGGTTGCCGCCTGCCTGCCTCCTGCTGCCCGCTCCCACTTCCACCTGGGGAAGCGCTGGCCGCCGTGGAGTGCAGGACAGGGAACCACAACCCCCAGCAGCCCAGGGACCCACGTGACCCATTTGTAGCACCAGGAGGCGCATTTAACTGTCGTCAGCCCTGCTGAGCGGGGGGAGCACACTGGACCTTGCCTGTTGTCGTTGGGGGAGTCCGGGAGGAGGATTGCCGACCTGCTTGTCCTGCTGGGGTTGCCGCCTGCCTGCCTCCTGCTGCCCGCTCCCACTTCCACCTAGGGAAGCGCTGGCCGCCGTGGAGTGCAGGACAGGGAACCACAACCCCCAGCAGCCCAGGGAACCACGTGACCCATGTGTAGCGCCAGGAGGCGCATTTAACTGTCGTCAGCCCTGCTGAGCGGGGGGAGCACACCGGACCTTGCCTGTTGTCGTTGGGGGAGTCCGGGAGGAGGATTGCCGACCTGCTTGTCCTGCTGGGGTTGCTGCCTGCCTGCCTCCTGCTGCCCGCTCCCACTTCCACCTGGGGAAGCGCTGGCCGCCGTGGAGTGCAGGACAGGGAACCACAACCCCCAGCAGCCCAGGGAACCACGTGACCCATTTGTAGCGCCAGGAGACGCATTTAACTGTCGTCAGCCCTCCCTCGCGGGACGCCGGGCTAAGCCCGGGCAAAGGGCGGGCCCTCTGTGGCCCTCAGAGGCACGAGGAGGACGGGACGGGCCCCACCACTTGGTTTACCTGGAGGAGGTAAAGCCACTAATCGACATACTGTACTGGTCAGTAGTATTTGCCCTTTAATCTCTATTACCTTATTCACATCTAAGTCATATCATGACCCAGAAAGGAGTTATTACAAAATTAGCGCTTCGGTCGGACACTTGTCTGAGGATGCAAGTTAAGCGCACAAATAACACACTGTTACATGCACGTACAGTCGCTGATAAAAATAAATGCCAACAGCCCGTAGTCAGTCCACCTTGTAATCATTCCCCTCCTCAAATAAACAATACAATGTGTAGACTCTCATTGTTAGAGGAACTAAACAGTCTGTGCAAGACCAGCTATGCCCCTGTAGGATTACCATCCCCACCAAATAATATCAATTCGTTAACCACAAATGAGAAAGTGCTGGAACCCTTTTCTATATATACTAAAACAAACACAAAATGTACAGTACCCGTCCGAGCCACGCCTAACAAAAGGAAACATGACGGGGATAAATATAATGAGAGCCAATCTAAAGTACAAAAAATACAAATTGAATCCCCAATCCTGACTCCACCTCCTACCAATTTTTCCCCTAACTGCAGAGGTGGCTGATAAACTAGATGAGCTAGCTCCTTCTCCCCAGATGGCCCTATTTTCAATGATCGAACAACTGATCAAATCTATTATACACCCCCTAATTGACAAAATCAACATCTTGGGGGATAGATTGACAGGGATTGAGGAAAAAATCAATTTCAATTTGTCATCCTCTACCCATGTTTCTATACCTACCCACCCCCTGTCAATTGCTACCTCAAATAAGTCTAAACCTACCACTCAAAATAAAGCTGTCCAAACTCGAGCACCAGTCCCCACTATTCTCCCCTCAAACTTTTCTAAAGCCTCTCCTAAACCCATAACACCGGAAAATTTTGTCCCCAGAGTAGAGTGCAACAGGATTTCTAGAATACATCTACCTCCAGAGGCAGCCCCATATGTATGCATCCTCTCGGGAGTCCCGCAACTGAAAAAGGGAAAACCAGAGCGACAACATGACTTGTTAAATAAGGTCCAGTTTTGGCTGTCCAAAAATAGACCCCTGGCCAATGATCTTGACGGCGGGATTGTGAGCGTGAGGAGAGGGGTTGGCTGGGCCCCCTTCCGAAAGACATTATTGGTGACATTGTCCCATACCTCTGAACTTGGCAACCTAAAGAAGGCGATGGCCCCATATCCATCTGGGATTTACATGACTTCTATCCAAGCACATCATATATCCCTGCCTCCGGGCCAATGACTGAGGATTGTACCAGGCTGGGTAGAGGAGTTTGCTTACCGCCTTACTGTAGTATTCCCGCTCCAAAGAGATTTGGAATACCGTATACCATTCCTTAACTATTGCAACCCCTTGCACATTTCCTTTTGATGAAATGGAAGAACTGTCATCATGATCCCGGTAAAGTATGTTATTGTCAGGAAAGTTACACTCACAGGGTGAGCAAATGTCTGTTTTTTAACCTGTAGATAATCTGTGCTTTACATGTATGTATCTTTTTTAACCTTGATTGTATTCTGTAATTGTACGCTTTCATGATTTTTATACAAAATCGAATAAAGTATATCGAATCATGAAAAGCTTTAATGGAGTTTAGGATGGATACCAGGGTGGGCAATTCTGCTTCACTACTGCCCCTGGTGCGCCGCCTTCCCAGGGAGGGGGGGTACTGGAGGTATTCCCAGGTGTGAGAAGGCTCGGAGAGTTATTGTAGTCCCGCTTTGACTGATTCCGTTTACGCCTGGATTGTCTCTTCCTCATAACAGTGACAGTAGCTTTGTTTAGGGGATCCTCCTCTTCAGAGTCGTTATCGTCCGATTGCCCATCCTCTGTGGATGTGGATCCTTCTTTGCCAGAGCCAGAGTCAGATAATGATCCATCTGTCATCGAGTAAAAGTTTTCCGTGCTGGGATCTGGTGTTTGGGGTTGAAGCACCCCCATATCCCCAATTGCCTCCCTGGGCCCCTGATCCGGTGCTATGTTTGATGCCGTCTTCGGATTATGTTGCGGCGGCGGCGGATTGCCCCCCTCTCTGCCGTTTTGTAAAGGATCACGGGCCTGGATTTGACCCGTTTCCTGCGTGTCCCACGGAGTTTGTGGTTCTGCCTCTGTAGAGGGGACTTGGGGGGTACTAATGGTTGGCTCCCTAGAGTTCGAGTCTGCGCTACCCTCAAATTAGTTGGCAATGCAGGCTTTATCACAGGGAAATGGGTACTAATAGAGGGGGAGCCCCCTGCGTGCATTGTTGGGAATGCTTTAGCAGTCTTTTTTAATCGCCCCAAGTCCCTCTTACCTTTCAATGACAAGTTTGGGTTTTCTCCCTCCTTTTCCCCTTCTAAGTGTGCCACTGCCGGTTTGGTCTTCGTTTTCTGGCTCCTCATGGCCATCCTTACGCAGGTAGGAGGCTACCGCAGTTGTGGGGTGTTTGGCCGATTCTGTCCCCCGGTGCACACGCCTTGCTGCTGATAGCCGCTAGGAATGAAATAGCGGCGGTGATTAAACCCCGTTAGCAGTGCGGCGTTGGGCCGCCCAAAAATATCTCAGCGTAGATCTTCAGTCGCGCTGGTTAAAACCTTCGTGTTTTACAATTACTCATTCAACACTGTTTGCCGGCGGCCCGGTGATCTGCTTCTGCTCTGTCTCACTGTCAGGCTCGCCTCGCTGTCAGGCTATCAGGATGTACGCTCCGTGCTGCTCTGAGAACGAAGAGCACCGAGCATCAGGATTCTCCCAGAGTGCAATAGTGGCGAGGTGGCTGGAACGCGACTCATCCTCATGCAGGCTCCATCAATGCACATCTAATCAGGAAAGAGTGACCTTAATGGTACAAAAGACGGACAGGGCTTCACTAGTATAGAAGAGGAAGTAAATAATAACGAGGATACAGAATTAGATGAGTTCATATTTGACCCACAGGAGGGTTTGGATATTTTTGAAATTCTAGATGTGGATTTGGAATGTCCTTCAATCTCAAGGATCCTCTTGATGGTGGGGCGGGGGGTGGAGGGGAGGATATGTTTGATCACAATACAATTAGACACCCTCATAGCCTGGTGGTGGCCTATGGAGCATGTTCCGAAGTTCGTTCATTTTTGTCTAAGAAAACCCTTAGACAAGAACACTCGCAATTTGTTGAGGGGGGAATGTCCAAGACCATTCGTAGAGAAAGGCTAGTATTACCCATAATCTTGACCCAGAGCTAATAACCTTTCTTTTTAAAACGGGGACAGACCCAAGAAAGGGGACTGAATGCTGCTTGAAACAGTGCCATATTAGACTAGTGGATGTCCAGGGTCCCTTGTCTTATGTTTTAGACATGTCAGAGGAGGCAAATTGTAAAAATACGAGGGTTGATGTGTAACATCTTGGAGAATTGAGCCAACGTGCTTTGCGTATGTTAGGGAATGCTAATGCAGACCTAATAGCGGAGAGAACGAAGGCTGTCCTGGTGAGGATGAACCCCAAGTTAGCAGATTTATCGAATAAGGACGATGTGGGCAAGAGAAATGGACTACTTTTTATAGAGAATTTTGTAAAGTCCTTAGGCCAATACATCTCCACCTTCATGGCTTTTAGCAAGGCTCAGATGAATATGAGGCATATTTTTTGCTCTAGAGTTTTTGGAAGAGCTGACAGGAGGGGTCTGGCTGTCGGCAATGGAGTTTAAAGGTCCCACTATTACTCTCAAGAGCCAGGAGGTTATGGAAGGAACTTTCGTTCCAACATGGGTTTCTTCCCGCAAAGATAGAGAGCTTCCTAATCCCTGGAGGCAGGTCCAGCTCAGGAGGACAAGGTGAGTCTGGGCAACTCAGTTGGTTCTTTCCATTTATGGATTGGGGGAAGACTTTGGTTCTTTATGTCCAACTGCGCAAAATTAACAAGGGATACTTGGGTTTTTGGAAACTGCCGGTGGTTTCAAAATAGATTTTTTGGAAAATTCCTTTTCAGAAAATCCAGCCAAGAGAGTTGGTTTTGGACTTGGAGCAGATGGCATTAGTAGACTCAGAGGTTTCCCAAATGCTAACCCATGGGGCAGTTACAAGAGCGTAAGATTTGATAGTTGATTTTGTGACTACGGTTTTTCTTGTTAGAAAAAAGACAAGAGTTTGCATCCCGTAATAAATCCCCGGTGTACCGACATTTCAAGATGTAAGGGATGCATTTTTTGCGGGATATCTTGTAGGAAAGAGATTGGCTGGTACATTTGGATTTGAAGGACACTTACTATACAATATCCATGGAAATGGTTTATCAAAAATACTTACACTTCAGGTGAAGAGGTATCCTGTACCAGTTTCTCTTTTTTCCTTGTGGTCTGTCCTCAGCTTCTTAGTGTTTCACCAAGGTGTTGCGGCCAGTAGGAGCCTTATTTTAAGAGAGGGGTGCCCGGTTGAGATTAGCTTTTTTATCGTAAATAATGGAGCAGTCTATCATTATTCCAATTCAAAACTTGGAGGTTTTAGGGTTTCAGGTGGACACTCCACTATCTCAGTTGTTCCTTCATCATGAAAAGATAAGGAAGGAAGTGGAGTTTGTCTTGGCGAAGAAAATGGTGACCCTGAGGAATGTAGCAAGGGGAATTATTTTTCTATGTTCGTCAATAAAGGCCGTATTCCCGAGCCCACTTAACTACAGAGCTCTTCAAAGATTAAAGGCCTTGGGTCTGAGTGAAGGCTTATGGTATGCAGATCCAATCTCTTTATCACTAGATGCTTGAAAGGATTTGGAATGGTAGTTAGATAATCTGAAGATCGGGAATGCCAAAGCCCTTTTTGGAAATGCCTCCAATTTCGTCTTAGAGTCGGATGCCAGCAACCTTAGTTGGGGAGTACGCTTGAAAGACATGGAAACTGGGGGAAATGGTCCAGGGAGAAGCAGTGCTTCCACATAAATTGTTTGGAGATGTTAGCTGCACTGATGAGTTTCAGGAATAGTGGTGATTACATAAGACAATCTTTCAACTGTGTCATACATAAACTGTCTAGGGTTTAAAAATCGAAGCAGTTGGCGGATCTGGCTAAACAGATCTGGTATTTTTGCTGGTAACACAAACTCCTTTTGGGAGCAGAATACATACCAGGTTTGGACAATGGGAGAGTAAATTGTAGTTTCAGGAATCTTAGGAATTTCAGCAACTGGAAATTAAACATGGCCTCTTTCAGAAATATTTAAAGGTTATGGGGTCCAATTCAGGTGGATTTGTTTGCAAGCAGGATGACTTTTCAGGTAAGCAGGTATTTCAGCTGGAGACCAGATTCCGGAGTTGTTGCAGTAGGCGCCTTTCTTCAGGATGGGGAAAGGGGAGGTCATGCTTTTCCCCTGTTCTCAAAGATCTAGAGGGTGTTGCCAAATGTCCGGAGCGAGAAGTACTCAGTTATTCTTGTGATCCCTTTTGGAGTTCTCAGGTTTGGTTTCCAGGTGCAGTAGAGATACCCCGTCTAATTCCATTTTCGATGGGTCTTCTGATGGTTTACGAAGGAGCAGAGCACCCTTTGCTTTTAGAAGTGAGTGTGAAAATTCTTGTTTGGAAGATTTCAGGGGTTCCAGTAGATATGCATGAAGGCCTTTAAGAAAAAGTTAAGGATTTATTGGACATATCTTGGGCACCAGGTACTGCAAAAGGTACAAAGGATTGTGGAAAAAATGGTGTGGTTGGTGTATGGAGAGGAATTTGGATTCCGTTGAAGCTGCTATAGCGGAGGTGGCAAATTATCTGGCTGATTGGTTCAATTTAAGTCTTTCTTACAGAACGACTGCTATAGATCAGCTATGTCATGCTTTAGTAATTAATTTTGCTATAGGAAGCGATGCTTTGTTCCGTAGAGTCATTAAAGGAATTAGGCTTAGGAAACCTCCCAGGGCTTGTTATGACTCTTTATGGGATCTAGAATTGATTTTCAATTTGTTTGTATCAAGGTTAAGTAGTGTCTACCTTTCTTTGAGGCAGATATCTCTGAAGTGAGCAACTTTTCTTTGCTTGATTTCTTTTAGAAATTTCAGATGTCTAGGCTTTGTTAACAGGTATTACTCTCCAGAAGGCATTCGCTTTGTCATTTGGAAATGAACTAAGACCATGTCTGAAGGAATTTTGTATCCATGGTATCAGGAGTGTCAGAAGTTGTGTTTGGTGAGTTGCATGAAAGTTTCTGAGCAAACAAATGTTAGCATTTAGACCTCATGAGAAAGTACAGTTGTTGCTCTCCTATGTGAAGCCTAATAAAGTAGTTTCAATAGCTACTTTGTGAAGGTGGGTGAGAACAATAATGAGGAAAGCTAGAGTAGGCATTTCAAAATGTAGAACTCATTCCTTTAGGGATGCAATGGCTAGGAAGAATTTTTGGGCAGGTGGATCTTTTACTGAGATTCTGAACGGGGCAGACTAGTCAAATATAAACACCTTTGCAAAATTCTATTTTAGACCTGTGGAGCATGCGAGCAGTCTAGCACTGGGTGGCTTTATACATGCCTAATGGTAGCCTCTGATCATGTAATGAAATGGCGATTCTCCAATTAACATGCAGAGAAAATCTTGATTCCATTACATGACAATGGAGGCTAGCATTATTCCACCTTCCTCTCCCAGTACGGCCGTTTAGATGGAGAGTAGTATATAACATAACGTGTATTTGTAAAGCGCACGTTTACCTGTGGGCATCTTAGTGCTGAATAACAGATGTTTAGCGCCAAGAAACCGTTGGGTGTTAGTTGCGCTCTATAATTTTTTTTTACATTACATTACATGATGGGAGACTATACTTTATTCTTCGGCTATACTTTCGGTTTGAATGTGCAAATAAGCACCTTTTGCTATTTTCCTTCTTTGTATTTGCTTACGGAGACATTTTTTGACTTTTGTGTTTGTTTTGCAGACCTTTGGCATTAGAAGAATTTAGTTCAAGATTAAGAAAGTGTTGTGTTTCATCACAGCTTAAAAGAGGAAAGTGACTGTGCATCATGGGCTTATATACTCAGTGTGAAGTCTTCAAAATGGATTCAGTGTTTTATGATATTTGAATAATGTTCACCTAGGGCTGCATGTTGGGGGCAGCAATAAAAGGTTTATGCATAATGCTAGGCTCTGTTGTCTTTAATGAAATCAAGATTCTCTCTGCATGTTAACAGAAGGATGGACGTTCTCTTCATTGGCATGACATGACCAATTATCGTTTAAAGACTGCACAAAATATGTGATTGCAGCCGTAAAAAGATTTTTTTTCGTAAATGGAACAGCAAGAGATTTTTATGGTATAAGAATGGTTAAACATATATACAACATTGTCATCTATGGAGAGAGTACCAATGATCCACCTGGTTATTGGAAGGAATGTTGAAAGGTCTCCGAAGAGATTCTCTTTAATGGCATAGAATGACCAATTATTATTTAACCGCATGCGCGGTAGCGGTTTTCCCGCTGTGCGCTGCGATTTAAAAAAACCCGCGTCACATGACGAGCTCAGCTCGTCATCCGCGTAGCGCAGGTTACGCTCATGACGAGCTTTTTTTAGAAATGGAACAGCAAGAGCTTTTTCAATGTACAAGACTGGTTGAACATATATAAAACATTATCTTCTATGAAGAGAGTGTCATTCAGTAGTAGGCATAGGCAGAAGATCTTTAAAGGGAACGACTACTTGCACAGTGCACTTATGAATAATAAATGTGCTGTGCCTAATGTCTTGGGAGATGGTCCTCACTGAAGTGATGAGATATCATGCAGTAAAAAATGAGTGTTGACACCAACCCTTCCTGCAACGTAAACAGGACTTTCCTATGGCTGTTTACTTGTACATAATTATATTTCCTTATAGAACTTAACATTTCATTAAAGACCAATAAAATAAACAGGAATACCAAATCAAAACAATGGCAAAAACTCGATTTAAAGAAATAAGATTTAAGGTTATTGAAAGATTCAGATAAACTAATAATACTAAATCGAAAAAATACTAGTATATACATGCCGAGCCCATGATATGACTAAATACCAAATACATAAGTTCCATCCTTAAATTTAAAACAATGACCAAACCACGGACCAAATCATGTACAACTTTCATGTATGTCCTTAAATTATCACTTTAGCAACAAAAAACATCGTATCACATCAAAACACAATCAACACCCATTTCTGTCATTTTGGGCAGCTCAATCTTGGCTTACGTCTGCATTATGTTATGCCTCGAAACATGAACTTCTATAATCCTCTCCTCATGTGGCAAAGTGTTTTTTTGTAAAGTACAATGCCCACTAATTGTTTACCAACATAGCATGTATCTAATACAGAACCAATGCATTGGCAAAGCCAATAGGTCTCACATTTGAGACTAATGGGCTCTGCCAATGTTTTTTGTTCATGCTGTACTGCATCAGCTCAAATGCCAATGCTCCATAGCTTGAATACATGCAAAAAGAAGAAGCCATAAAGCCACTGCTGGAGGCTGTGACATTTTGTAGGAGCAGCAGCAAGTGAAGTGACACTATTTTTTTTCCCACTGTACCAATCTGAGATGGTTAGGTAATTAAAAAATATATAAATATATGGGGTGGGGTGCGCAATGGAGGAGCAGGTCCAGGTATTCGGAGGGAAGGGGAAAAAACCATATGAGAAAGGAAGCAACAAAGCGGTGAGTGTAGACGCACCCAAGGCAGAGGGGCACACCTGGACGAGGAGAGAAACACTCACGCCACAGATGAGAGCAACACGAAGGGGAGAGGAGCATACTGGCAAGAGTGAGAAACATGAAGTGCGATAGAGAAAAGAAGCAAACGGACGAGTGAGAACACGAAGCACAGGTGAAGCACACAAGGGATACAGATGGAACACATATGCACTCTCATGGACGGCCTAAGTGAAAAGAAACAAGTTGTTCCATAAAACTTAGCAGCGGCCATGGGAGAGATAAACCCAAGATGAACAAGGCAAGCCATTTATAAGAAGCAGGCAAATTGAGAGGACAGTAAGGCAAAACAATGGCAAGCAACGGGCAAGCTATAAGTCCACTGTAAGTTCTTGGTAAGCGAACAATAGATCCTTTGCAACCCAACAGCCTGCACTAGGGCTGAACGGGTCACCTAAAATGCAACATGAATGTTTCACAGCAGTGCTTTGCATCAAATAAATGTCAGTTTCTTTAGAAAATGTAAAGAATCATGGTATTTCGTTAAAACGGTCTGAGAAGTTCTTCTAGTTCAAATTTACATTTGTTTCTTCTGGGTAAATAGCATAATGAGATATAGACATTTTTCAGAAACCTTAAAGCGCAAAGAACACAACCATATTTAAACAAAACTTTAGAGTTAATTAATCAAATTATTCTTAAATCTGTAATAGCGTGAAAATGTACCATACAACACTTATAATTATGAAAAACGCACATGCGCAAGCAGACGTTTTTATAACAATGAACTGTATGCTTTCAATACCTGAATAACTATTTCAAAACGTGCTAAATGATGTAGGGAAAATCACTTAATTCTGCAATGAACATGCACAGTTCGAGTCCACAGGTTTTTCAGCGAAGTGTGCGCAACCAGCCCAAGCCACTGACCAAGTCTTGCTGGGCTCGAGAGGCCATGCTGTTTAGAGGGTGCAATGTGGATGGAATACTTAGTTTCCTGTAAAGGCCTCAACCTTACCTAACCTCCGAATATCCTAGTCGAAGCACCGAGTTGGGCCAGATATCTCCCGCCACGGTAGCAACTGGCGCCCAACAGTAACGACATTCGTGTGGTCGAAGTCCGCAGCAAATTCACTAGATGTGAAGTCAGCAATAGCAAGCGAAAGGAAGATAAAACAAGCATTGGAAATGCAATTGGTCTCGGATTTATTTGAGTTAGAGCTAATGGCATTGTAAATGGCAATGTCTTTTAGCCATGTGTTATGGAGTGTATGCATGTGGTGTGTAGTGGAATTATGTGGGTTGGATTGGAATTGTAGCAATGGTGGCATTCTGCGCTTTAGATGAATATGTTTAAAAGTAAAGTGCACCATACTGCGATTGCTACAATAGTTAATTGTGGCTGCGTTAACAATTGATGTGTGCACTGATGGCTGGTGGTGTGTGTGCCTGTAGAAACTGTGCACTGATGGCCGGTGGTGTGTATGCCTGGTGGAAGCGTGCACTGCCGGCTGGTGGTGTTTGTGCCCGGTGAAAGCGTGCACTGACGGTGTGGTTGTGTGTGTGTGTGTGTGTGTGTGTGTGTGTGTCTGTGTGTGGTTGCGGGTGTGGTTGCATGCGTGGTGGTGAGTGTGTGGTGATGAGTGTGTGGTGATGAGTGTGTGGTGATGAGTGTGTGGTGGTGTGTGTGTGGTGTGTGTGTGTGTGGGTGGTGTGTGTGTGTGGGTGGTGTGTGTGTGGGTGGTGTGTGTGTGTGTGTGTGGGTGGTGTGTGTGTGTGGTGTGTGTGTGTGTGTGTGTGTGGTGTGTGTGTGTGTGTGTGTGTGTGGTGTGTGTGTGTGGTGTGTGTGTGGTGTGTGTGTGTGTGGTGTGTGTGTGTGGTGTGTGTGTGTGGTGTGTGTGTGTGTGGTGTGTGTGTGTGTGTGTGGTGTGTGTGTGTGGTGTGTGTGTGTGTGTGTGTGGTGTGTGGTGTGTGTGGTGTGTGTGTGGTGTGTGTGTGTGTGGTGGTGTGTGTGTGTGTGTGTGTGTGGTGGTGTGTGTGTGTGTGTGTGTGTGTGTGTGGTGGTGTGTGTGTGTGTGTGGTGGTGTGTGTGTGTGTGGTGTGTGTGGTTGCGGTGGTGTGTGTGGTGGTGTGTGTGGTGGTGTGTGTGTGTGGTGGTGTGTGTGTGTGGTGGTGGTGTGTGTGTGTGGTGGTGTGTGGTGGTGTGTGTGTGTGTGTTTGTGTGGTGATGTGTGTGTGGTGTGTGTGGTGTGTGTGTAGTGCGTGAATGGTCTTATGTGTGTAGTCTTATGTGTGTGGTGTTATGTGTGTGGTGTTATGTGTGTGTGTGGTGGACTTAGTTCGAGTTTTCGTACACTGCACACTCACGCACTGCCCCTACACACACACAGACTGCTCACCCTACACAATCACACAATGTTCACCCTGCACACTCACACACTGCGTACCCTGCACACTCACACACTGCGTACCCTACACACACACACTGCGCACCCTACACACACACTGCTCACCCCTACACACTCACACTGCGAACCCTACACACACACTGCTCACCCCTACACACTCACACACTGCTCACCCTACACACTCACACAATGTTCACCCTGCGCACACACACACTGCTCACCCTACACTCTCACACTGCGAACCCTACACACACACTGCTCACCCCTACACACACACACACTGCTCACCCTACACACTCACACAATGTTCACCCTGCACTCACACAATGTTCACCCTGCACACTCACACAATGTTCACCCTGCACACTCACACAATGTTCACCCTGCACTCACACACTGCTCACCCTACACACTCACACAATGTTCACCCTGCACGCTCACACTCTTAACCCTGCACGCTCACACACTGTTAACCCTGTATACTCACACACTGTTAACCCTGTATACTCACACACTGTTAACCCTGCATACTCACACACTGTTAATGATGCATACTCTCACACTGTTCACCCTGCATGCTCACGAACTGCTCACCCTGCACACTCACACACTGCTCACCCTACACACTCACACACTGCTCACCCTACACACTCACACGCTGCTCACCCTAGGTAATGCGAAAAGACCTAGCTCTGCCCTTTGGCCTGTGCTGTAATCGTACAGTAGGTTGTGCGTAGTTGCGTTTGATTGGTTGGGGCGTCCCCTCCTTGCTGCTCCCCTCACAGAGGGCCGGCTGCCTCCAAGAAGCTCCCAAGACACGTGTTCATCTGTTCTTTGTTTTAGCTCCTGTGTGTCAGTGCACCGTGTAAGCGCACAAGTATACCCTGCTCTCTCTGGAACACTCACACGCTGCTGAGACTCTCTCACGCTGCTGAGACTCTCTCACTCTGCTAAGTGTCTCTCACTCTGCTGAGTCTCTCTCACCCTGCTGTCACTCTCACTCTGCTGTCTCTCTCACTCTGCTGTCTCTCTCACTCTGCTGTCTCTCTCACTCTGCTGTCTCTCTCACTCTGCTGTCTCTCTCACTCTGCTGTCGCTCTCACTCTGCTGTCACTGTCACTCTGCTGTCACTGTCACTCTCACTCTGCTGTCTCATGCTGTCACTCTCACTCTACTGTCTCTCAAGCTGTCACTCACCCTGCTGTCACTCTCACCCTGCTGTCACTCTCACCCTGCTGTCACTCTCACTCACTCTCACTTTGCAGTCACTCTCACTTTGTAGTCACTCTCACTTTGTAGTCACTCTCACTTTGTAGTCACTCTCACTTTGTAGTCACTCTCACACTGCTGTCACTCTCACAATGTGTTTGTCGTTGGCCCTCAATCACTTAACATTCCGTACCTATCCCTAAATGAACCTGTCTAAAATGAATAATAAATAAAAATAAACGATATGACCATCTCCCTTACTAGTTTTTGGCTAGCTTGACAGGCAGCACATTGTGCACCAGCACAGGAAACAAACATAAATGTGCCGTATCATTTAAATACGGTGCATGTGTGCCCTTTTCTTATGACGCAGTGCACAAGTTAGCTTGCTGCGCTGTTTGATTTTTTTATAAACGTGCCCCAAACTTTTTTGACAATAGTTCCTGTTAATATGGCATGCCCATTTTAACACTTGTGCGGAACTATTGGCACTCGCAAGAAAATGTTGCCAGTTTTTGTGAAAAATATATTTCTGCAGGAAACTCTGCGAGCTACTTGTAGGCCAATAATTTTGGTTTACTCGGGACTATGGTCACTTAATAAAAATTTGCACAGGCCTGCTTTTCACAAGTACACTAATCTGTGGTCAACCGTGGAAATTCACGCCATGGCTTCTCCTACTCTGAACATTAGAGCTTTTCTGCTTTTAATCGTTTCAAGGAAATCCTTTCCTGTGTGGAATTTGGCAATTTTAGCCTGGGAAATCAGGGGAAAAGTGATTAGAATGAGTCTAACGTCCCTGCTCCTCTCCTATATGTCATAACCAGAAGCAGAGTAGCCCATGAAATATAGTCCTATCAAAACATCACTGAAAAAGCTGCTCCTGTGGCATGAGGAGGGCAACAAAGCTTTACCATAGAAAGTCATCAAGTTGGATGTTGGTGGGTCCACTCAACTACTCATGCTTCTGAGGTTGAAAAAATGAATAACACTGTCAATGCTGTAAATAAGTCCTATTATTATACCATCATGCGAATAGAGTGCTCAAGTGCAAGTCAGCAATCTGATTGTAAAGCAATTGTGCATCCAACAGCAATAATATACTTGTTTCTGGGTACTTTAGAAAACCCAGAGTACTGGTGTATAGAACAAAACACAGACGTGTGACAGTGACTGAAATTATTGTTACATTTCACAAAAGGGCCTATTTGATTTCTTGATTATTTCGGCGATGTTTAATAAGTCTACAAGTAATTAATTATTGACGACTTTCCATATCTATCTATCTATCTATCTATCTATCTATCTATCTATCTATCCATTTGATAGACGGATAAGCTATATATCTATACACAGGCATTTAAAACAGCCAGTTTTATATATCTGTGTGTGTAAAAAATAAGCAGAGCGAAAACTTACAATCTTAAATATTCTTCTTTTTCCAGCTCTAGCCGGGAAGAAGAATACTTTCACTGACGTCACCAGTAGCGCTTGTAACTGGTTCGCACGGAAAGTATGCCCAGAAACAAATCCCATTTCCCAAACAAAACGGGCTTTACGCGTCGGTCAGGTAGAAGGTTTAAAAGAAGTGAGACGAAATGGAAAGATCTTGCACAAACTTAAAAATAGACATGTTTATTCTCACTCTCGCTTAGGGTTTCGAATATACTTAGCAGCGTGATGCCTCGCATTCAGAAATGCTAATGGTTCTCCTAAAGACTGCGAGTGTCTGATCTTGTATATTGTTGCAGTCTCAACAGATATGTCCTCGAAGACCCTTTTATAAAGTGCTACAAGTACCAATCGTTAACCGCGAGCCTGTGCAAAAGAGAGAGAATGTAGTACCGGCACGTAAATCAAAACCACATTTTTTGAAAAATACATATACTATAGCTCACTTTTAGCAACTCGCATATATGTTTCTATTTTGTACAAATGACGTAATGCGTGTTAACACTCATTTTACACTTTCTCTACTGTGATAGTTATAATTAGTTAAAGTTGCAAACTGGATCATCTCGAAATTGTTACCCAGTGAACGCTGACACTTCTCTGGTGGGTGTCATCTGCTAGTCAGATTACAGGGGCCCTCCAGTGAAAAGAAACGTTGTTTTTAGGTCGAGGACCTAAAGGCTGTGCTTGCGCAGTCTCTGGTCGGAGATTTAATGTCTTTGAGTACGGGGCTTGAACCCGCCTCTCTCCTCCATCTCTCCTCCATTGGCTGGCTTCCTAAACCGAGGCCAGCCATTGGAGGAGAGGGGCGTCACTCCAATCAAGCCCCGTCTCTTTCGGATTTGGGGGCGTGTTTTTGGCGTTCTTTCCACCTGTGACGTCATCCCTCACTCAGAAGCCAAGAACACGCCCCCGAATCCGAACATTTTCGGAGCTTTGCGGCCGCCATTTTTTTTTTGGTTCGCTGTTAATGAGCTTTGAATCGAATGCGCTGCTCGCAGTTGTAAATTATTTGTTAGTAGGGGATGCAATCAGCATGCTGATTATGGCTGCTTGTTTTTGTGATGCTTAACGCTAACAGGACAGAGCCGGCGGATAGTGGGTACGCCGCGTCGCTCTGGGTTTGCCCGTGACGGGATATAGGACTGTGCGGGTGCAGATAAAGGTGAGTGCGTCCATGGCCACTCTGACTGGAAGTCGGGCAGTGTTGAGAAAAGCGCGCAAAAAAGACACAGCGTCTTGGAAGAACGGCATGAATGGTTGTAGGGTAGGGAGGCCTTGGTTTAGACGCTCGCTCTAAATATATGTGACCTCTCTGCCGACGAGTGCAGTGACCTGTTGCACTGCACTGTATGACGCATGTGCGCATTGCTTTGTGTTTGAGAGGGCCTCTGCCTCACTGTGTATGTGATATGTATGGTGCAAGGCGCGGGGACCTGATGCCCATGGCTAGCCTTTGGTCTCTGAGCAGCTCACTGTGTACCCTTGGCATTTCTGCTGCACGGTGCAAGGACCTGCTGCCATCCGCAGGGCTGCGTTTGACCCCGCTCTTCTTCGTTGTGCTGGTGTCTGACCCCGCCCACCCCCGCTCTTCCTGGTTGTGCTGGTGTCCGTCACCCCCACCCCCGCTCTTCCTGGTTGTGCTGGTGTCCGTCCCCACCCCGCTCTTCCTGGTTGTGCTGGTGTCTGTCCGTCCCCCACCCCCGCTCTTCCTGGTGTCCGCCCGTCCCCACCCCCGCTCTTCCTGGTTGTGCTGGTGTCCGTTCGTCCCCACCCCCGCTCTTCTTTGTTGTGCTGGTGTCCGTCTGTCCCCACCCCCGCTCTTCTTTGTTGTGCTGGTGTCCGTCCCCCCACCCTCGCTCTTCCTGGTTGTGCTGGTGTTCGTCCCCAACCCCGCTCTTCTTCGTTGTGCTGGTGTCCGTCCCCCCACCCCCGCTCTTCCTGGTTGTGCTGGTGTCCGTCCCCACCCCCGCTCGTCCTGGTTGTGCTGGTGTCCGTCCCCACCCCCGCTCTTCCTAGTTGTGCTGGTGTCCGTCCGTCCCCACCCCCGCTCTTCTTCATTGTGCTGGTGTCCGTCTGTCCCCAACCCTGCTCTTCTTCGTTGTGCTGGTGTGTCCCCCCCCCCAACCCCGCTCTTCCAGGTTGTGCTGGTGTCCGTCCCCACCCCCGCTCTTCTTCGTTGTGCTGGTGTCCGTCCCCACCCCGCTCTTCCTGGTTGTGATGGTGTCCGTCCCCCCCACTCCCGCTCTTCCTGGTTGTGCTGGTGTCTGTCCCCCCCGCTCTTCCTGGTTGTGCTGGTGTCCGTCCGTCCCCACCCCCGCTCTTTCTGGTTGTGCTGGTGTCTGTACCACCCATCCCAACTCTTCCTGGTTGTGCTGGTGTCCGTCCGACCCCACCCCCGCTCTTCCTGGTTGTACTGGTGTCCGTCCCCACCCCCGCTCTTCCTGGTTGTGCTGGTGTCCGTCCGTCCCCACCCCCGCTCTTCCTGGTTGTGCTGGTGTCCGTGCCCACCCCCGCTCTTCCTGGTTGTGCTGGTGTCCGTCCCACCCACCCCCGCTCTTCTTCGTTGTGCTGGTGTCTGTCCCCCCACCCCGCTCTTTCTGGTTGTGCTGGTGTCCCCCCCACTCCCGCTCTTCCTGGTTGTGCTGGTGTCTGTCCCCACCCTCGCTCTTCCTGGTTGAGCTGGTGTCCGCCCCCCCCCCCCCGCTCTTCCTGGTTGTGCTGGTGTCCGTCCGTCCCCACCCCCGCTCTTCCTGGTTGTGCTGGTGTCCGTCCCCACCCCCGCTCTTCCTGGTTGTGCTGGTGTCCGTCCGTTCCCACCCCCGCTCTTCTTCATTGTGCTGGTGTCCGTCTGTCCCCACCCCCGCTCTTCTTCGTTGTGCTGGTGTCCCCCCCCTCCCACCCCCGCTCTTCCTGGTTGTGCTGGTGTCCGTCCCCACCCCCGCTCTTCTTCGTTTTGCTGGTGTCCGTCCCCACCCCGCTCTTCTTCGCTGTGCTGGTGTCCGTCCCCACTCCCGCTCTTCCTGGTTGTGCTGGTGTCCGCCCCCCCCCAACCCCGCTCTTCCTGGTTGTGCTGGTGTCCGTCCGTCACCAATCCCGCTCTTCCTGGTTGTGCTGGTGTCCATCCGTCCCCACCCCCACTCTTCCTGGTTGTGCTGGTGTCCGTCCCCACCCCGCTCTTCCTGGTTGTGCTGGTGTCCGTCCGTCCCCACCCCCGCTCTTCTTCGTTGTGCTGGTGTCCGTCTGTCCCCACCCCCGCTCTTCTTCGTTGTGCTGGTGTCCGCCCCCCCCAACCCCCGCTCTTCCTGGTTGTGCTGGTGTCCGTCCCCACCCCCGCTCTTCTTCGTTGTGCTGGTGTCCGTCCCCACCCCCGCTCTGCCTGGTTGTGCTGGTGTCCGTCCGTCCCCACCACCGCTCTTCCTGGTTGTGCTGGTGTCCGTCCGTCCCCACTCCCGCTCTTCCTGGTTGTGCTGGTGTCCGTCCGTCCCCACCCCCGCTCTTCTTCGTTTTGCTGGTGTCCTTCCGTCCCCACCCCCACTCTTCCTAGTTGTGCTGGTGTCCGTCACCCCCCACCCCTGCTCTTCCTGGTTGTGCTGGTGTCCGTCACCCCCACCCCCGCTCTTCCTGGTTGTGCTGGAGTCCGTCATCCCCCACCCCCGCTCTTCCTAGTTGTGCTAGTGTCCGTCACCCCCACCCCCGCTCTTCCTGGTTGTGCTGATGTCCGTCCCCACCCACGCTCTTCCTGGTTGTGCTGGTGTCTGTCCGTCCCCACCCACGCTCTTCCTGGTTGTGCTGGTGTCTGTCCGTCCCCACCCCCGCTCTTCCTGGTTGTGCTGGTGCCCGTCACCCCCCACACCCCCGCTCTTCCTGGTTGTGCTGGTGTCCGTCCGTCCCCACCCCGCTCTTCTTCGTTGTGCTGGTGTCCATCTGTCCCCACCCCCGCTCTTCTGGTTGTGCTGGTGTCCGTCCCCAACCCCGCTCTTCTTCGTTGTGCTGGTGTCTGTCCCCACCCCAGCTCTTCTTCGTTGTGCTGGTGTCCGTCCCCACCCCCGCTCTTCCTGGTTGTGCTGGTGTCCCCCCCCCACCCCCGCTCTTCCTGGTTGTGCTGGTGTCCGTCCGTCCCCACCCCCGCACCCCCGCTCTTCCTGGTTGTGCTGGTGTCCCTCCGTCACCACCCCCGCTCTTTTTCGTTGGGCTGGTATTCGTCCGTCCCCACCCCCACTCTTCCTAGTTGTGCTGGTGTCCGTCACCCCCCATCCCCGCTCTTCCTGGTTGTGCTGGTGTCCATCACCCCCACCCCCGCTCTTCCTGGTTGTGCTGTTGTCCATCACCCCCAACCCCTGCTCTTCCTAGTTGTGCTGGTGTCTGTCCCCCCACCCCGCTCTTTCTGGTTGTGCTGGTGTCCCCCCCACTCCCGCTCTTCCTGGTTGTGCTGGTGTCTGTCCCCACCCCCGCTCTTGCTGGTTGAGCTGGTGTCCGCCCCCCCCCGCTCTTCCTGGTTGTGCTGGTGTCCGTCCGTCCCCACCCCCGCTCTTCCTGGTTGTGCTGGTGTCCGTCCCCACCCCCGCTCTTCCTGGTTGTGCTGGTGTCCGTCCGTTCCCACCCCCGCTCTTCTTCATTGTGCTGGTGTCCGTCTGTCCCCACCCCCGCTCTTCTTCGTTGTGCTGGTGTCCCCCCCCTCCCACCCCCGCTCTTCCTGGTTGTGCTGGTGTCCGTCCCCACCCCCGCTCTTCTTCGTTTTGCTCGTGTCCGTCCCCACCCCGCTCTTCTTCGCTGTGCTGGTGTCCGTCCCCACTCCCGCTCTTCCTGGTTGTGCTGGTGTCCGCCCCCCCCCAACCCCGCTCTTCCTGGTTGTGCTGGTGTCCGTCCGTCACCAATCCCGCTCTTCCTGGTTGTGCTGGTGTCCATCCGTCCCCACCCCCACTCTTCCTGGTTGTGCTGGTGTCCGTCCCCACCCCGCTCTTCCTGGTTGTGCTGGTGTCCGTCCGTCCCCACCCACGCTCTTCTTCGTTGTGCTGGTGTCCGTCTGTCCCCACCCCCGCTCTTCTTCGTTGTGCTGGTGTCCGCCCCCCCCAACCCCCGCTCTTCCTGGTTGTGCTGGTGTCCGTCCCCACCCCCGCTCTTCTTCGTTGTGCTGGTGTCCGTCCCCACCCCCGCTCTGCCTGGTTGTGCTGGTGTCCGTCCGTCCCCACCACAGCTCTTCCTGGTTGTGCTGGTGTCCGTCCGTCCCCACTCCCGCTCTTCCTGGTTGTGCTGGTGTCCGTCCGTCCCCACCCCCGCTCTTCTTCGTTTTGCTGGTGTCCTTCCGTCCCCACCCCCACTCTTCCTAGTTGTGCTGGTGTCCGTCACCCCCCACCCCTGCTCTTCCTGGTTGTGCTGGTGTCCGTCACCCCCACCCCCGCTCTTCCTGGTTGTGCTGGAGTCCGTCATCCCCCACCCCCGCTCTTCCTAGTTGTGCTAGTGTCCGTCACCCCCACCCCCGCTCTTCCTGGTTGTGCTGATGTCCGTCCCCACCCACGCTCTTCCTGGTTGTGCTGGTGTCTGTCCGTCCCCACCCACGCTCTTCCTGGTTGTGCTGGTGTCTGTCCGTCCCCACCCCCGCTCTTCCTGGTTGTGCTGGTGCCCGTCACCCCCCACACCCCCGCTCTTCCTGGTTGTGCTGGTGTCCGTCCGTCCCCACCCCGCTCTTCTTCGTTGTGCTGGTGTCCATCTGTCCCCACCCCCGCTCTTCTGGTTGTGCTGGTGTCCGTCCCCAACCCCGCTCTTCTTCGTTGTGCTGGTGTCTGTCCCCACCCCAGCTCTTCTTCGTTGTGCTGGTGTCCGTCCCCACCCCCGCTCTTCCTGGTTGTGCTGGTGTCCCCCCCCCACCCCCGCTCTTCCTGGTTGTGCTGGTGTCCGTCCGTCCCCACCCCCGCACCCCCGCTCTTCCTGGTTGTGCTGGTGTCCCTCCGTCACCACCCCCGCTCTTTTTCGTTGGGCTGGTATTCGTCCGTCCCCACCCCCACTCTTCCTAGTTGTGCTGGTGTCCGTCACCCCCCATCCCCGCTCTTCCTGGTTGTGCTGGTGTCCATCACCCCCACCCCCGCTCTTCCTGGTTGTGCTGTTGTCCATCACCCCCAACCCCTGCTCTTCCTAGTTGTGCTGGTGTCCGTCACCGCTCACCCCCGCTCTTCCTGGTTGTGCTGGTGTCTGCCCCCCCCCACCCCCCGCTTTTCCTGGTTGTGCTGGTGTCCGTCCGTCCCTACCCCCGCTCTTCCTGGTTGTGGTGGTGTCCGTCCCCCCCACCCCCGCTCTTCCTGGTTGTACTGGTGACCTTCCCCCCCCCACCCCGGTCTTCCTCGTTGTGCTGGTGTCCATCCCCCCACCCCCGCTCTTCCTCGTTGTGCTGGTGTCCGTCCCCACCGCCCCCGCTGTTCCTCGTTGTGCGTGTCACCCACCCACCCCCGCTCTAAGCTGTTGTAAATAAACAATAAAATGAATCATCTTCCTGAAGTACTGCAATATAAATGAAGTTTATTCCATCACAGTATGCACTTCTCACTTCAGGGAAATGATGCATAAATGTATTTTTACCTTTTTTTAAAAATGTAAGTGTGATCTGTGTGTCTGGGCGGAGCACCTAAATACGCCAACGTATTGTTATTTGAAAGCTTGAGAGCGGGTTGAAAAGGACTGATTACCAGGGTGTTTACATGTTTTATGCAGTGAAACAAAAGTCTAAGGCCCTCGTTATGACTGGCCAAGCAAAATGGGCCGGAATGTCCCACCCCCAGAGTTACTGATACAGGGAAAATCAAAGTTGGACCCTAACAGACCACTAAGAAATAAAGAATTACTGGGTAAACTCTTTAACACTGGTACTAAATCCCCTGGTATTTTCACATTTTTTCCATGCTTTCACACAGATTGTGTCTGTTTTGTAAAATAAAAAGATCCGTGGTGCTTCCACAAATCTCTCAATTCCGAAGCGGTTTCTGGCCCCATGGGAATTAATAGGTAATTCATATTGAGGGCCCTTATATGCTTTCAATTAGGAAGACTGCCTTGAAAAAGTATCAGCAAGTGGGCAACCCTTCCTTCTGCTGTAAGAAGTAACTGCTCCTAGCAGTCAAGTGCTGGGCAGAATAATTCAATATAGTAGGCTGTGAGCTTTAGGCTTCATTGAGGTTTGTTTTTGACCTGAAATCAAATTATAAATCACGCTGTTCCTCGTTGTGCTGGTGTCCCCCTCCCACCCACGCTGTTCCCCGTTGTGCTGGTGTCCCCACCCACCCACGCTGTTCCTCGTTGTGCTGGTGTCCCCACCCATGCTGTTCCTCGTTGTGCTGGTGTCCCCACCCACGCTGTTCCTCGTTGTGCTGGTGTCCCCACCCATGCTGTTCCTCGTTGTGCTTGCTCCCCTGGCTGTGCTTGCTTCCCTGCCCCCTCGCCGTGCTTGCTTCCCTGCCCCTTCACTGTGCTTGCTTCCCTGCCCCCGCTGTGCTTGCTTCCCAGCCCCCTCGCTGTGCTTGCTTCCCTGCCCCCTCGCTGTGCTTGCTCTGGGTGTGTGTGTGGCTCTGGGTGTGTGTGGGGCTCTGGGTGTGTGTGTGGGGCTCTGGGTGTGTGTGTGTGTGGGGGGGGGGGCTCTGGGTGTGTGTGTGTGTGTGGGGGGCTCTGGGTGTGTGTGTGTGTGGGGCTCTGGGGGTGTGGGTGTGGGGCTCTGGGGGTGTGTGTGTGGGGCTCTGGGTGTGTGTGTGTGTGTGGGGCTCTGGGTGTGTGTGTGTGGGGGGGGTGTGTGTGTGTGTCTCTGGGTGTGTTTGTGTGTCTCTGGGTGTGTGTGTGGGGCTCTGGGTGTGTGTGTGTGTGGGGCTCTGGGTGTGTGTGTGTGTGGGGCTCTGGGTGTGTGTGTGTGTGGGGCTCTGGGTGTGTGTGTGTGTTGTGTGTGTTGTGGGCTGTGTGTGTTGTGGGCTCTGTGTGTGGGGCTGTGTGTGTGTGTGTGTGGGGCTGTGTGTGTGTGTGGGGCTCTGTGTGTGTGTGGCTCTGTGTGTGTGTGGGGGGCTCTGTGCGTTTGTGGCTCTGTGTGTGTGTGGCTCTGTGTGTGTGTGTGGCTCTGTGTGTGTGGGGGGGGCTCTGTGTGTGTGTGGGGGGGGGGCTCTGTGTGTGTGTGGGGGGCTCTGTGTGTGTGTGTGGGGCTCTGTGTGTGTGTGTGGGGCTCTGTGTGTGTGTGTGTGTGGGGCTCTGTGTGTGTGTGTGGGGCTCTGTGTGTGTGTGGGGCTCTGTGTGTGTGTGGGGCTCTGTGCGTGTGTGGGGCTCTGTGCGTGTGTGGGGCTCTGTGCGTGTGTGTGTGTGTGGGGGGCTCTGTGCGTGTGGGGCTCTGTGTGTGGCTCTAGGTGGCTCTGTGTGGGTGTAAATGCAATAGGTCATGCATTTGCAAGCTATTATGCTATTGGCATTGTAAATGACAATGCCATTTATTTAACGATTAAGCTATTGGCAATGTAAATGACAATGCCATTTATTTATGATCAAAGGAAAGAAAAAAAAGTCATGAGCAATGACAATAGCTCTACCTTTAATAATGCTGAGACCATTGCATTGTAAATGCTTGTTTTCCTTTAAACTGCCTCAGCACGGTCCCGGGAATGCTATTGGCCCTAATGCAAGCAAATAAAATGGACCCCTTGACCCCTGTTGGATGCTAATCAAATATGATTGGATGCAGAGGGCCCCTGTCCAACCCTGGGCACCGGTGCACTGCACCTGTTGCACCATCATAGCTACATCCTTGCACAGTCCTGGTTCGCCAGCCATCACCAACAGTAAATAGCCCAGAGCGTCCACCCCTAAGATGCCCTATGGCTGGGATTGTGGTATTATTCACTACACCCATCCCACGTCCTGGTCGATGGCGGTTCCCCTAGTGGGTATCGGTGCCCGCTGCGAACACGTCGTGCACCATTCGATCCAAGGAATGCGTTAGCCCGCATGTGTCCCAAGTCGCGACATAAATGTCACCTAGCTCACATTCTGTGACCGGTCGATATCGATTCCTTGACTCGTGGTTGTACTTCCCATTGGTGCAGCAGGGGTAGTGGCGCAGGAGCACAGGTGTACGAGGCCATCCTACCCCACTTTTGGATTTTTTTACTTCTCAACCATTGAAGCGGTGGGTACGAGCTAGAGCCCATGTCGACCTTGCACCCACTGTATACCTCGCGCCCTCATCCACAGCAGGTTCCAAATCTGACCGTTGGTCCCCAGGAGGGGCCGCAGTTCTGATTGGCATAACAGGTTTCAAGCTTAGTCGACGTCTTTCAACCCAGGTGCATGTCTGATCGGTGTCAGACAGAGATTCACAAATGCCCCGGATGCGCCATGCCTCACACCATAAGAGCACTCAAGCACCATGTTCCGTTCACTAGGCGTTTACGCACTAGGCGCTCATACACCCTGCCCAGACAAACTATTTAATACACAATGCCCACTGGAGCCTGCACTCATGCATCCCACATTCATGAACCATGAACTGTTGCAGTGTGCGCTCGTGCCCCGTGCAACTAGGAACACGCAATGTGCGCTCCCGCCCTGTGATCTAAATCCAACAGCCCAGGGTGCTAGATAAGGGCCTTCAAAGCCGGAATGTTCTATATTCTATGGGTAGTGCCTGTAAGCACTTGTCACCAGGGTTTCTCCACCTTAATTGGACAGTGCTAGCACTTCATAACAGGGCTGCTTCACTTTCCGGGGGCAGTACCAACACTTTTCGACATGGCTGTGCTGATTTCTTTGAGCAGTGTCAGCACATCTCAACACGGCTGATTCACGTTCTCTGGGCAGTGCCAACACATCTAAACGGGGCTGCTTCACGTTCTATGGGCAGTGCCAACACATCTAAACGGGGCTGCTTCACGTTCTATGGGCAGTGCCAGCACATCTCAACTGGGCTGTTTTGAGACAGGATATTTTGTGGAAAAATAATTACTGGAAGAAACCACAGAATCTGCGCGTGGCGTATAGTACAATGGTTTAAATTGTGGAGTTCTCCTGTTCACCCTGATTCTAGGCAAGCATCAAAAATTAGTAAGGGAGGTGGTCATCCCGTTTATTTCTTATTCATTTTACTAGTGTTTTTATTTGTATTTATTATTACTGGTACAGCGCACTGCGGCCTAAAAGGCTGTGTAGAAATAATTGTGACTGACAATTCAAGGAGATGAGAAATGAAAGCGATCGAAAGCGATCGCGAACTACAAAAAAAAAGCCCGCAAGTGGTGTGCGCGCGCCACTGCGAGCATATGTTTTGAATTATTGCGGCTGTCAAGCCGCGATAATTCAAAACATATGGCCTCTGGTGTGCGTAACAGACACAAATAGGCCATGGGCGGAGCTACGCGACCACCCATGGCCTATTGAGTGTTCTGTTAAAAAACAGCACGCACGCGAAGGCCAATGAAAATGGACCTTGGAAATAACACGCATGAACTGCATGGAATTTCCAGGTCCATTTTCAAATCCCAGGGAAAAGGACTCTCGCTGCGCGACACTGCATGCGCGGTAGAATGTTAAGTAACAATGCTGCACTAGCACAAAATTGAGTCGAAATAAACACCCATAACAGCCCTATGAGAAGACAGCAATCTTTAGAGCTCGTCCTTTAGTCTTACAATTTATTTGCATTCCCACAATGTATAATCTGTTTATACTTATACCGTGGCTTATTAGACGCTACAAATGATAGAACATTCCGGGTGAAAATAAGAGAGAATAAAACTGAGCATATCCAGCTTCCTGCTGGAATAGGATGTAGATGTCCAGTCGACTAAAATACACAGTTAAAAGGATGTTCAAATATTTTTTTCATAATATCTGGTCTCACAAATATACCCCTCTTTCCTCCGAGGTGCAACAAAAGGCAGTAGATATTTTCTACATATAAGAGAAAATGTACGTCATGTGCTTCCACATTACAAATGTTCAAATCTACTTATTTGCTTTCAGTCTTAACATTTCACTCACCTAAAAAAGTCCGACAAAGGGTTGCAATTACTGCTGCTGAGATGTGACTAAAGTTGGACTGTTGATGGCATCTACCACCCACATACGACTTTACAGTTTAAGCAGAGCCACCCAATGCCACCTGCCCCCCCCAATGCCACCTTCCCCCATAATTTTAATCTCACCTCCCACTAGCTGCTGCCTCCTATAAACACCTCAAGCAGGCAAGGGAGAAGACAAGGCAGTTTTCTATTTCTGGAGACAGTGACAGTTTCCTTAAAAGGAATGTGCAAGGGAAGCATGCACACCTATAGGGCAAGCAAGTTATCTCAACCAAACAAACACACCGGATGCCTGAAGTTATGCCAGCCTCTTAACTGTCGAAGACGCTTTGAGGTCAACAAGCACATCTTCCTTTCAAATGTTTTGATAAAATAGATTGTGGAAATACAGACCTATTGCTACATCTGTGCCGAGAGCTTAAAAGAGTTTGCAAGCATTTAGACGAAGACGGTGCCATTCCTACAGTCATGTTATGTTATGCAGTGTTTGTAGAGCACAGTTTTCGCTCCGGGGAGCATCATGGCGCTACGCGGAGCACTAATAAAAACACACCGCCCTAACTGAGGGAATCAGATAAGTGATCTATATGTTATGCAGTATTTGTAGAGCGCAGCATTCACCGGGAGTGTTCGGTGAGCCACAAGGAGCGATGGGAGAGAAAAGCAGTGGCAGGACTGTGCAGTTGAGCGCAGGGCAAAATATATCAAACTTGGGTTTCTTTGTGTACCAAAGTGGCACCATGAGTTTCAGCAAAGGGGTTTGAACAAGAAACTGCCCTTTCCAAGGTGGTGGACTGCCCAGAGAATGCCATCTAAGGTTCACAATCCGAGGTGCTCAAAGAATTCTACCCAAGGTTCACAATCTGATATAAAGTAGAGTTATTTGTTACTGAAATGTCAGTTTCTGTTTATGGTTTAGATCTTTTATTAGGGGTTTCAGATATAACAAACAGTTACAGCAGCAGATTTCAGCCTTAAAGGGTAAACAACACCGGAAGTGGCAATCCAAAACATTATTTCGTGCTGGAATTAAAATTAATACAAAAAAGAAAAAAGGAAAACCCTTCCAACCTCGAATCCCTAACACCCCCCACCCCTCCTCACTCACCCCTTTTCGAAACAAAAACCATGTAGTTGCGGATTTGTTCATTGCTCCGGAGGAGCCTTGGGCCGTGGAGACTCGAAGATGCGCATTAGTCTGAGATATCTGGGACATGTCAATTCGCGAAACTCCTGCGACATCAGACACCCATACATCTGCAAATCCAGACCCCTTCTCAGCCAATGACATTGTGATCTTTTCCATTCGCAATATGTGCCATATCCTGTGTAACCAATTTGTATGCGTGGGGATGAGCACAGAGCCCCATTGAGCAAGAATGGCTATGGCGGCTGCCCCTAGAGCCATGCCCATTTGCCAGTCTCGTGTGGATTTTAAGGGATTTAAAGTGGATTCTGGAGCCCTAATAACACATAGGATGGGAATCGTGGGAGCCGAGTGTCTAAGTGGGTGTTTTTGTCATCTATGACCTGTGTCCAGTATTGCTGAATCTGAGGGCAGTCCCACAATATGTGTATCAGAGATCCTCTGCCTCTGCATCCTCGCCAGCAGCTCTCGCATTGTGCAGTCATGGTTGTCCGAGTTATCGGGGATAGATATAAGTTTTAAGGCCTGTGTGCTTTAGGAAGAAATGGGATCTTCCAAAGGGAAGTGCCCGCCATCGCTCTATCTTGGAAAAGCCAGTGCTTCTCTGACTCTGGGAGCCTCCATTTCATTAGGTACCATAGTTGCACAGCTTTGAAAGAGATATGTAAGTCAGGGATACCCAAGCCCCTGGGTTCTGGTGGTAGGTAGCTCAATGATCTTTTCATGCGGGGCTTCCGTCCCTGCCAAATAAAGTGTGCTAGTTCTGACTGGAGTTTGGCGATCATGACCTTCGGTGGGGAAAGGGGCAGGGTCTTTAAGAGGTATAACATCTTAGGAAGGGCCATCATCTTACAGGCAGCTATTTGTCCCAGCCAGGAGATTTTGAGTTGTTTCCACCTCCCAAGATCATGTCGGATTTGTCAAAGAAGCACCTTGTAGTTGTAATCTGCTGTTGCTTGGATTGTAGGGCCAAGATTGATCCCCAGGTATGGAATCATTTCAGAGGCCCACTGGATAGGGTAACAGGTCACCAGGTGATCTAGAGTGCACGGGGGCACAGAGAGATTGAGGGCTTGAGATTTCTCCACATTTATTTGAAACCCCGAAGCCGCCCTAAAGGCCCCCAGCTCCCCCAAACAGGCCGAAAGGGAGGTGGCGGGATTCATTAAGGTGGCCAGCACATCGTCCGCATATATGCTCATAGAGTGACTATCACTGCCGAACGGTACTCTGGTGATGTCTGGGTGGTCTTGAATCCTCTGGGCCATATATTTCATGTAGAGAGTGAAGAGCAAAGGGGATAGAAGGCAGACCTGCTGGGTGCCCCTATGAATTGGAAAGGAGGTGAACTACTGCTGTTGGGGCTTGACTGCGTGTCCTGCATTTGTCCCCAAACCCAAAGGGTTTTAGAACTTGTTCTAGGTATGGCCAGTGGACCCATCAAAGGGTTTCTCTGCGTTGATCGCTAAGAGCATATATTCCCCTTGAGCCCTGCCAGCCTTTTCTATGATATGGAGTGCGTGTTTGGTGTTGTTGCTAGTCTGTCTACAGGGGAAAAAGCCTGCATGGTCCGGGTCCACTAGACAGGGAAGATATGGTTAATCCTATGAGCGATGATGCTACGGTATAATTTAAAGTCTATATTCAAAGGGGAAATGGGCCTATAAGAGCTGCAGTGCAGTTTATCTTTACCCGGTTTGGGCAAGACTATTAAAGAAGCAGTAAGCATCTGAGCTGGGATCGCCCCCGGTTCCGAGAAGGAATTGTAAAGTCTTGTTAGGATCGGTGCCACAATGCCAGAGGTTTCGAGACAGTCTATCAGAATGGCATGTGACACTGTGTCAAAGCTGCACTTAAACCCAGCAAGATGAGGGCAAAAGTACCTCCGGAGTCAAGTTGTTGCGTGAGATGCTCAGTGACCCCAAGAAGAGTAGACTCTGTGCTATGGCCAGAACTAAAGCCAGACTGAGAGGGTTGCAGCAAATTGCGAGTAGGAACAAAAGAAGAAAGTTGAGTATTAATGTGCCATTCCTGGATTTTGGAGAACACATGCAAGAAGAAATAGGACGAACATTAGACCAACAGAGAGGATCAAGGACTTCCTTTTTTAGTAGAGGAAGGACGAGTGCATGTTTCCACCTCTGAGGTACCAAACCTATACTTAAAGAAGTATTGAGAAGGTTCAGGACCACAGAGAGGGCAGTCTTGTCCAAGAGACTAGGGAACAGATGTACGACCATGTCATTTAGCGACTTGCAAATTGCGCTCAATTGCGAGTCGCAATTTGCCAGTCGCAATTTGCCAGTCGCTAAATGCCATTTACAACAGTGTCTGAGACACAGTTAGCGATTCCTAATGGGATCGCAAATTTTATGGCTCATGCATATTAATGAGGCACTCGCAATTTGCGACCCATTTGGAATGGCTGGCCCTCCAGGGTATGGTGGCCTGCTGGGCTCAACAGACCTCCATGTCTGAGACTGCTTTTAAATAAAGCAGTTTTTAAAAAAATGCAGCCCGTTTTCCTTAAAGGAAAACGGGATGCATTTAAAAAAAGAAAAATTAAACGTTTTATTTTCATTTTTTAAGGTCAGGTAGTGCTTCGGGGGACCACTGCCTGCCCCTAGAAAATATTTTCCCCTGCATTCGCAAAGGGTCCCCTGGGGACCCCTTCCCATTTGCGAGTACTTTATCACCCTCTTGAAGTGGGCGGTAAATTGCGAGTATTTTTATTCTTACATAGGCCTCTGACTCGCTATTAGGAAGGGACGCCCTTGCAACTCCCCTTTCTAATAGCGACTCGCAATTCCTATTTAGCGAGTCGCAAAATAATTGCTACTCGCTAAATAGGGATTGTATATGGCCCTATTAGATTTTGCATGTGCAAACAGGTCGCAAACCCTTTTGCGTATGCAAAATAGGGTCGTACATTTGGCCCTAAGTTTAGGAGAGGGGAGAGGATCAAGAGGTGAACCAGACTTAATATATCTCAACAACAGTTTCAGACAAGGCAAATCCAAAGGAGGCCAGAAACTGGTCTGTGAAGAATCCCAAGACGCAGGGACCTGGGGAAAAATTCAAAGGGGCCTGCCGTTAGGTTAACAGGTAACCTTAGATTCCCATGCTGTGAGGCATCCACAGCAAGTTGGTCATGGATAGACTTAACTTTAACGTGAAAGAACAGCGCTAGCTCATAGCATTGAGGTTGGAAAATCGAGGGAGGGGTCAGAAAAGCACTATCAGCAGAGAGTTTAGTCAGAACTTTAAACAAAGTTTTCTGACAGTTTTGGGAGCTAGAAATCTTCTCAGTAAAGAAGCCTGCTAGAGCCGGGCTGCAAAGAGCATGATATTTCTTTAAAGCTCCCAAATACTCAAACTTATCATTAGACAGATAATGTTTCCACTATTGTCTCTCTAAGGCTTTACAGCGTTTTTTCTCTTGCTTAACCCCTTGCATGCTCATGACGAGCTGAGCTCGTTATGAGCCACAGTGCTCCGGTGGTCATGACGAGCTGAGCTCGTCATGGCCTTTAGAACGCTCGCATGCTGGGCTAATTCCCCTGCTGTGCGAACGTTCTAAAGAAACGTGAGTGGTCATGACGACGAGCACTGTGCTGCATGACAAGCTGAGCTCGTCATGAGCACCTGGGCGCTGCCCCCCCCCCACCCCCCAGCACAACGGGGGAATGTGCCCAGCAGGGAAGGGGTTAAGAGAATCAGTAAACCAAGGGGGGCAGGAGTATGGGTTCTGAGTTGTGGCTTTACTGAGACAGGTAGTGCAGAATCGATGACCACTGTAAGCCGCTGGTGCACGGAGAGCTGGTCTTGATCAAGGGAGGAAGCAAGAGAAGGGGTATTGTCAAGAAGCACCTTGTTAACTGCTGACAAATTAAATTTGGACCAGTTCCTAATTTTAGGCAATAAAGTCAGCCTAGTAGAAGCGAAAGAAAGAAGTTTGATGGTAAAAGGGACTGCAAAATGATCA
Organism: Lissotriton helveticus; assembly: GCF_964261635.1. Taxonomy (NCBI): domain Eukaryota; kingdom Metazoa; phylum Chordata; class Amphibia; order Caudata; family Salamandridae; genus Lissotriton; species Lissotriton helveticus. Next base: position 1,783,994,693 of record NC_136065.1, read on the forward strand.
GTCCTGCAAAACTGGTCAGGGGGTGCAACAGATAAAGTAGTAAGATTAGAAAAAATAGGATCCAAAACGTGACCAACGATGTGAGTAGGTAGTGAATTTCACAGAGAAAGATTGAGAACATTTATGTCCACAATAAATGTGAATGCTGATTTATCATCGGGATTCTCCAGGTGGAGGTTGAGCTCAGCAAGCACCGAGAAGTTGGCAGCCCGAAGAATGTAGGTCAGAAAAGGCTGAGCACCAGTTGTGGGAAGGCCCAGGAGGGTGATACATAAGGGCACCTAAAAAGGTAAACTTGCGGGTAAAGCTAAAAATTATAGAAAAAGCCAAGCTTTCACACTTTGGGATCTGAAGGTCCACAACTTGACAGATATATATTTTTTCAAAGATAATGGTGATACCACCCCCAATTTTAAGGGGTCTGTTGATTACCAACAAAGAAACGTTCTTAGGGAGTGCCAATATGATATCAGGTGTGGAGCCAAGTTTCAGTTAGAAAAACCATATCAGGATCTATGTCAGTTATAAGGTTAAAAAGATGGAGCTGATGTTTAGGTACGGAATGACAATTTAAACTGAAACAGCGAAATTCACTGTTTGACAGAGAAGCAGTTGAAATATTAGGAGAAAAACAGGGAGTACCACTCCCAGCCTGGGGGTCATGCATGGCCGCCAGCGGAAAGTTAGGAGTACACTTAAAGTGGCAACAAGAGCACTGTATGAGGGGTGAATCAGGGGTAAAGACATGGCAAGATGCGTTGAGAGGGTCGAAGGTTATACAAGGTAAGGGAAGAGTAACATCTAAAAGCTGACTGCAAAGGACCAGGATTTTTGGCCCCTGGTCCCGGCAGGGCACCGACGGGCTTGCCTTAGGCGTGCCTGTGGTGCACGAGTGGCACATCCACTGCGTGCTCGCTTGCACATCGGGTTTAAGTAGGGGAGTGCAGAGGAAGCTAGACCGCACCCCGCCTCACCCGGAAGTGGAGGAAACGGCCAAAAAGGATTAGCCCCGCGCCCTTCACACAAACGGCACTCAGTCTGTGAATAAGGCCTCCCAATCCATTATTTCATATTTAACAGGGTCTTTTTTTTTTAGATTTTGAATTCCGATTTTACTTTGTTAAACGCATTATGATAATGTGTAGTAATCACTCCAAGCTGGTTGAGATGTTTCAGGAGTAATTATTGTAGATCAATAGTACAGTAGTAGTACAGCCCCACCAGGAGCAGCCAGCAAGGCGCTCAGACCTTCTCCAACTGTGGTTTTCATACACCAACATTCCATGTTACATCATCCATACAGGGTTCTTCCACTGGTGGAGAGATGGATGATACAAACTACAACATAGCTAGGATATAACATAATAATGGCTCGAATATGCTAATACAAGTTTAAACTAATTCAATGTGAGATAGATAAGTAACAATATTGCTGAGAATAATAAGTATTTCAAATTTTCAAATAGTAAAAATATGACATTACAAAATAGTCTGTGAATATCAAACTGTGAACGAAATACAGGTTGAAGGAGGATTCTGAATCACACCCTTGTCATCCCTTTCTTCTGAAAACTCTCCCTTCAAACCTATTCACTTATGCCCGGTTGCTATCTCACCTCTTTCTGAAGTGTGCTCCATCAGCATGCCTCAAACATTGTCTCCTTATTCTTTTTTGCTGTCTTTTTTACTAGCTCCTTTTATATATTCTTCCTTTCGACGACTCCACCATCTACTCTCTCTCTCTCTCTCTCTCACACCCACACTTGCCCTCCTATAAATGCTATCTTTCCTTTTGTTTCTACAAATATCCCGACAGCTGTGTACAACCTTCTCACATATACATCTCCACATAATCGTAATTACAACTGGCATGTACACTCGGTGTGCTCAGCAGAGAGGCTAAATATTAGATGAGTATATACTAAGAACAGATTTATGACCAAGCGACAGGCACAGTGAGAAATGTACTCTGTCTTCAGCCTCAACTACAAAGCACTAACCAGACATCTAGGGGTGACTCAATTTAAGCTATACAGAGTTCATATATGGTGCATGGAAAGGATATACTCTTAAGAAATAGGGATGCATATAACATGAAGTAAAAGGTGTCAAATGACAATACACATAGTAGTTGGGGTGGGGATAAATAATAATGAGAGGTGTTTTCTTTTGCCTATTAAAAGGAATTATAGTTTTCAAGATTATGTTCAAACTTCTGTCAATGTATCACAGATTAGTCGTAAAAACAACAAAGCTTGAACACTTGTTTTTAGAAAAGTGATTTTGCACCATCTATGAAATCCATGGGCATCAAGTGCACTGCAGAGTAATCAATCTTACTTAGGAGAAACACACAGGGCCAGGCTAGGGACTCATTGAAATGTCTGTTTAATACTTCTGGTGCACACACCATTGAAGGTCCTGATGCCAAGCAGGGACTTTAAAGAGAGGATGTATGTTCCAGCATAAGCATGTACCAGACCAATCTTTGAGAATTTGAATGCACAAAAATACAATCTGGAAACTCCACCACATCTGACGTGAATGGATTTCAATCTGAGCAGGGGAATCCTAGTTGCTACACAACCAATGGTTTGGGACTCATTTTATTCAACACTTTGTTCCCTGAATTAACCCCCACACATTGAAGAGAGCAAGACCCTTGGCATTCTAATTCACTAAAAGATAGTATTACTCTGAGATGTTATGAAATCCCCGCTTGAGTTGGCCAACTCCACCCTAAGTAAAGACCATAAACTGGACTCCCTTAACACCTTTCATGATACTTTAACTGATATCACATTGCCTCATTTAAAAGCACAAAGGGTAGAGTGTCCTCTCCAACTTAGTTTGACCAAATGTCTGGGGGAAAGAGGAGGGGGAGGGAAGCAAGTGAAACGTTATTGTCAGGGGCTAGACACCAGATGAAGAAAACTAAAGTAGCTGAGCGTTACAGACCTATAAGAACACTCAGAAATATGGAAAGAACATGCTTCTGGGGAAAAATAATTTTCTGAAATGGAAAAGCAGAGGCCAAGAACATGTTGACGTGTGGGGATCTATCAAAGCCCTTCCCCTCTCCCCTCCTTTTCGTCTTATACCTCAAACGATGTCCTGGACATTGACAACACATTCACCACTGTTTTAATTAGAAAAAAAGCAAAGCACAAGGCATCCAGTGTTCTATCTTACAAGACTATGGTAGAGGGTCATCTCCAAAATTGAGAAAAAGCAACAGCTTTTGATGATTGGCCTCAGCAGTTGAGGCTCCTTGAGACTGCGAATATAGAAATCATGCTAAAATAAATTACTATAAATACTTTACTATCCTGGCAGTGACTGCTAACCAAATGACAACTACCAGTTCACAATGCACCACTGGATTAGATTATCAGTCTCCAAGACTTGGGTGTGTTCCTCACTGGCTCAAACAAATCTGTTCTTATCTCCAACTCAGCACCACATCTAAAAATCATCACTTATCCATTAACATTCATTTTCAAAATGATCACCCCCCACTTGCAGGTGTCCACTAGCTCTCAGAGATCTTGAAGCAGACACTAGCCGCACCACTCAAACAGTACTAGGAATATCATAATGAACTGGACAATTTCCTGTCTGGTTTTATGCCCACATCTAAACGGATTAAGTATTGGTACTACCGCTCAATGACATCTGGATCTTTCTCTTGGAGCTGTCGAACGTATTCAATACAGCAAACCAATGAATACTCCTCATGTTTCTTACTCAGTTCTCCAATGGTAGCAGTCATTCTAATAAAGCAGCGAGTCAAGATTCAAATCCACTGAAGCTGCAATCAATAGCACTTGCACTGTGCCTTATGGGTCGCCACTGTCACCTTTAATAGGTATTGTTTTTATGAAACTATTCTTTCATATTCACACTGAAATTAGACTTTCCATCCCTACGCATAAGACATGCAGATTTATCGATTTATCAATGGTCCTTAGGTATGCTGATAACGTCTGGGAAGTGGAAACTTACTTTTTAAATAATAAAACAAACCCTTCAATTTGCATGAGTAAGTGGTGTGGGTTTCTAAGGTAGATGGCCCCATAAAAGGGCTAATGTGATTATTAGTCGTTAAAACGGAAAGGGACACTTTCCAAGGCAAAGATGTAACCTACTATAAAAATTGGGGAAAAATGTGAAGCACATAGCAACGGAGAAGAAAGCAGTAAAAACAAAGATAAGACAGAAATGATATATGCAGGTTAAAACAGAAATTAATCCATGAGTCATTCAGGTAGAGAAGACCTGGTGGTCAAAAACGGAATACTCTGCTCAATGGAACGGGTTGTCAGGCACAATTCGAAATTGCAAGATGAGCACCTTGTTGCAACAGGCAATAGGCCGTGATGGATTACCATAGGGCGTTTAATGCTTAGGGTCCATTTAAGTTCTAGGGCCAGCAAACTGTGAAGACAGGTACAGCGTAGCAGGAACACAGCAAATTACATGTTATACTTTTGACTGTATGTTCAGAGTGTAGGAACAAAGGACTTGATGTGTAGCAGTTTGCAAACCAGGCATGTGCAAATTGCACACTGACTGGTTTGCAAACGGTGATGTCAATTGCAACAAGACCTCCATAACAAATCGCATAATTGCCAGTTCGCAGGCGGTCACAAAATTACCGGTCTAATTAATATTAATTATGCAGGTTGTGTTTTGCAACCCACTGTGAATTGCAGCAAAGGAGCAAATGTAGGGAAGGTGGCCTGCAAGGGAGAGCAGAACTCATCACCAATTTGCTTTACCAAATGGCAAACATTGTTTTTGCCCCACTCATGTTGAGAGATCTAGTGTATACCTTTTAATTTTGAGTGATGTTTTCTCCTGTAGGCCTGAAACCGGTTCTATGGGCAGTTTAGAGACTAAAACAGTAACCAATTTTCGACATTTTTTTTAAAGGCGAGCGTGCTTTCTATTTGCATACTGATAGAATGGTTCTCGAGTGATTTCTAAAGGGATGGAAGATTTTTTTTTTTAATAAAGTGGTATTTATCAAAAATGGTATGGTCTACATCACTATGAATGAAATGGGGCAGGCGAATGATTCAACAGGTCTAGGAAGTATAGTATACAATTGGAAAACAGTGCTGGTAGAACTATTGAGAAACTGCTTTTTGAACTTAGGGAGAAAAGCCAACATTGTTGTTTCACATGGTTGGATGACGTAGGAGAAAGAAGTGTGCAGTGCGATCTGGACAATGGAAAGCTAAAGGAGCGGGAAAAATATGTATGACATTTCTAAAGCTGCATTACAGCCTGTGATCAGAGTGGGGGACTTGGTACTAACAAAACCTCCCATGCCTGGGACAGCCAATTTGAAATTCTAACTTCTCCTGTCCTATGGAAGTGGTTAACTTGTTTCAGAATGCCATAAAGACTGACAATGGTAGAATTTGGAATCTCAACAGTGTAGTCCTCTATAAGGGTAATGTTTAATTGGAAATGGTTGCCTGTGATATGTTCGATGTTTCTAATTTATCTTTTATCAGTTCTTTTCCCTAATTATTTAGTAAATGTTTTGTATAGAATGATACTGTGAGGAAAAGGTGCAAAAGGAGGACGGGGACTCACCCCTTTCTGCCGTATTCTGTCCGAGCATAGATGCGAGACTCGAAGAGTTAACAGAAAACCCTCCTTCCTCTCTACAGGAAGCAGAGGAGAAGGAAAGTAAGGACATCCAATGGGGAGGCAATCGTTCACAGGATGAGGCGGGACAACTGACTTTATGGGAGTGGACGCTGGAAGATGAGGCGAGCGGTAGGAGGAACCCGGAAGATGCAGCGGTGTTCGAATCGACGGAGCAGCGGGCGGAGGAGCTCCAGGAGACGCCGAGGGATGAAGACAGTACTGCCGGTCCGAGGACTGGTGGACGCCCCCGGAGGATGCTGAGAGACCGCCGCAACTCTGTAGAGTTGCGGCAGATGCGGTGAGTGGGTCTGCAGGGACAGAAGGGGAAGGAGGGAACTGCGGGAAAAAGACAACGTGGCCACATTTTTCTCTATTATTTTGTACTCCGCACGCCCGTAAACCCCCCCTCTCTGGCACTACCCTCCCTATTCCCTACCACCACAGACCTAACCCGGCATTACCATCTCCACAGACCTAACCTGGCATTACCGTCTCTTAAAGGTTGTTGTGTTTAGTTTATAAGGTATACGCGAGAGAACCTTCTGGCTGTAGTGAAAAGGGGAAGTCTTCCCAGAGCTCAGCCACCCTTGCACCTCTCAGAAGGAAGCCCAAAACGGGCATATTCTCCTGGGAAAAGGAGGAACCGAGCCTAAGAGCGTTTTCATGCTTTTCTTTGGGTTTTTTTGTATTGGTGCACTTTGGGTGTGGTGACGGTGAACAATACTAGGAATATATACAGTCCACTGACCGCTCTTTTCTTTTCTTTGAGCCTTCCGGGGTGGCTGTCTCCAGACCTGGATGAGGAAGTGAGCAACGGCTAGACGAGGCAAAGGAAACCCATATTGCAACCACCTGACCATCCATACTACAGGAATTCCATAACCATCGGACTATCTGTGTTGTTGTCCTCAATGATTCCTACACCACCTTGTAAAATTCCTCAATAAACCTAATCATTCAACCCACACTTCGGCCTCCTAGTTTCCATTTCCGCCCATCTCTCTGACAGATACATATATAGTTTTGATCTTGTGTTTGAGATATGAGAGTATTATATGTTTGTGCAGAGGGAGATATAAGGTATCCTCCCCTCTTCTATATTTTTAAAGCCTCAGGATGCTGTCAGCATGTATTCCAAATTGTGGTCCTGCATTGTGGGGTTCTTCAGTGACAGTTAGAAGAGGAGCGTTGTTTCTAAGTGTGTGTGAGGTTTACACAGAATGAAGTTGCAACCTCTTTCAGCTTATCTTGGACCCGTTTGATTTTTACAAGACTGAGATAATTTCACTTCCTGTATAATCAGAAAAAATCTTCATCACATCCACTTATTTGAGCAACTTATTTCCATGCCCTTTTAACCTAGGTGAATTGATAATTAACGACATTATCACTGAAGAAGACAAAGAGGGTGTGGGACATTGCTGCAGGTAAATGCATATATAAAGCCATCCATAAGAGACAAAGCTGTGACCTCTGTATGTAACATAACATTTGTAAAGTGCGCGTTCACTCTTGGGCATCTTGGCACGGAATAACAGATGTTTATTGTTACCCAGCTCTATGGTACTCATTCTGCTGACCTCAGTTGGATTAGAGGCTGAGTGGATCTGCCGGGATTTGAACCCGTGACCATGAGGTCAAACACAGGCCCCTGCATTAGTCCACTAAGCTACCAAACCCGGCCTATAGTTTTAACATTTCATAAGGTGCTAAATAACAAGCACTATTCATATTCAACTTAATGGAAAACATTTTCAATGTCTATTGTACCCCAGTGTGATTCCTCCTCCTTTACACACAATGTCATTATAAAACACGAAAAGGCGAAATAGGGCCTGATTCACAAACTTCATTTTTAGTAAGTAAAGTAGTATTATAGAAGTACTACTTACTTACTACAGAATGCAATTCACAAACCTATGAGTGGAGGTCTCCACTTATCCTACCTGTTTTATGGGGCGACCTTTACACATTTAGGTTTACTAGTAAGAAGTAAATGTGGGAAGGCATGAGGGAGAGGTGGCAAAGGGGGAGGATCTGCAACACAATGGGAGAGACAAACTACAACTAACACCAACCCTCAAAGAGTTAGGTCACTGTGTTATATTGTGTTATGAAATGGTGGGTGGCCTAGAAGGTGGGGTGGAATGTTGAATGGTTGCCTGGTGCTGGGATTCCAGTTCAGGCAGTTAAGAGGCGAGGAGGAGGGAGAGTGGGGGGTGTGGTGTGCTGTATTAGTCAGACCCCCCAGGATATAGCGGCATGGATTAGCAAATTTAGCGGCACAAAAATGGAAATTTAGCGGCACAAATATGGAAATTTAGCGGCAATTTTGCGGCATTTTATGTGGCCATTTTTCCTACAACAAACACAGATATCTTCGTTTTTTTAGTTATTTAACTACATGAAGCTATGTATATTTGGTTTCTTTACAATGTAGACACTTTGGGGCAGATTTACAAGCCCCTTGGGCTGCTTTTACGCCGCCGTTGCGTCACTTTTGTGACGCAGCGGCGGCGCAAAAGATGCACCATGGTGCGGGGTATTTACAACGTGATTAATTGTGTAACAGCAGAGGGGTGTGTGCAGGGTTTTGAGTAGGATGAAAAACTGGGGGTTGCTCACAGGGGCGTGGCCGATGTAATTAAGGGCCTGGCTTAAAACACTTATGCTAAAAATCTGAACTTAGTATAGTGTGCTGCCCCAAATGGTATTTTGCTGCTTCTGTCCATTCATCCATATATAACTCAACGTGGCCATGCAATTGATGACCTGCATATGTCTGCACTCCAGCGCTCCCTTCTGATAGTTATTCTGCCGCAGAAGGCTCCTATGGCTGGAAACTGACTTGCTCTCTCATTAATCGAAATGGGAATTTGTAATACAAACGTCGCTTGGCCAGAAGGAAGCAGAAATTGGACGGCGGGGAAGCGCCACTGCCTCTAGAGGGCTGTGTCACCTGAGGCGCCTCAAATGCTGACCTACAGGGTGAAATCCAGCTCTCTGAAAAGAACCCCGTTTACACAGTAGATTGAAATGCATGACTCACAGCTAGTTGTAAACACTACATTGATATGTTTGTTGTTAGTGTGGTTACGCCCTTTCCACAGTTTAAAGGTCACTCATATATGTTGTGTCATTTAGTACCAAGAATAAATCAATCACATATTTCTCTCCATTGTGTTCCTCCACCCCTTCTTTTTCCCTCATCTCTCCTACCACTTTCTGCTTTCACTTTCTCCATGCCTCTCTCCAGTCTTTGCTTCTCTTTCTCATTTCTCTGTTGCTTTTTCTTTCATTATTTTCTTTTCCCTTGTCTTTGTACCCCCATCTTCCTTAACCCTTGTTACCTTATCACTACTTACAATATTCTGATCCTCTTCTGTGCCTTTCCCCTTTATTTCTCTCTGTGCTGTTGTGGTGAACTAATGGGTGATACATGCTCTCATATTGGAGGAAAAACAAACGGGAAACTCTGTGAAATAAAGTATTTGCGCTGGTATCCCACTACATTTTATTTTGGGGCACTTTTAAACAGCTGAAAACTTTGGACAGATTTGCAGAAATTGCTTGCTAAGCCGAACCAGACTCTCTTCAATAACGACAAACAAACACAAATCGTGCAGACGTATTGCCATATAAAACAAACATTTCTGGACGTGCACCTGAATGCTTCTCAACTCCTGATTAATCTTTCCCTACACGAATGGGATGTTTAACTTCCGGCTGCTCAGGGTTCTGTTATGACATTCCACAGGCCCATGGCAGGGAATGTCGACCGTTTTCGAACGCTTTCCCCACGCCTTGTAAACTCACAAGACTTTCTCCCTGCATTTCAGCACCAAGAAAAATACCTTTCATTCTTTTCACAGCACTCGTATTTTAGGAGGCTGCGGGCAGCAAAAAGTCTTAATTTTGCAGGAAGCAGAGACGTGCGCGCTATGCAATAAAGTGTGAGTGCAAGGGAAAGATAGTGTGCGCGCAAGTGCAGGCACGGATACTACCGGGAACCATGATAGGCAGAGTGATGGATCCATAAAAAAGGGATGAAGAACTGGCTGTCTTAGCTCACCGTGGACTCAGCCGCATCCTAATCCTGCCCTTCGTAAGTGAAGGGAGGGCGCGTGCTCTGCTGCCTGTCGCTTCCAAACGTGTCCTGCTTTCCTTCTCTCGATTTGCCGAGCTGTGCACCTCGCATTGTTGAATTTTAGGTTCTATTCCGTTCACTGGTGCACACGCTGATTATGTGCGGGATACACAATGGTGTTTTTGTGAAAAGCTTTAGCTCGTGAAAAGTTCGGTGAAAAGAAGGAACAAGGAAATGATTGCCTAATGCCGGCCGGCCGCAGTAAGAAGCAGGCAAGTATTACAGTGTAGGAGCCACGTAGTGACGTGTGCGATATGCGCGTACAGCCAATAGGATGTTATCATTTCTTTTGCTGTCTGCCGGAGACCTTTTTCGCGTCCAAAAGGGTAAATATCACGGGAATCGCGCTCCTCTGCTGATTTCGCGATTATTTTGCAAATCGCGAAATCGCGAAATGCTGGAGGGTCTGATTAGTTCCGAAATAAACATCAGAAAACTACCTTTGAGTCTTCAGTGCCTCATTAACCCCATATTGATGAGATACAGCCCATCGCACTGAAGAGGTTGCCTGGAACCCACCTTTGTTCATTGTAGAGCAACCGTAGGAAAGAAGATTATTTATACAGTGGCGTCACATCAATATCTTGGGGAAAGGAGCTTTGGGGGAAGAGCTGCATATAAGTGCGGCATATGTTTTATGTAAGTGCTGCAGCAGCTTCCAGCCAGTTCCCCGATACGAACACCCTGTGAGCTTTGATATGGACTGCATTCAGCCCACTCTCTGTGCATTCTGCATGCATCTTCGTGGGACTCCGATATAAACAGGAATCGATGCGAGTCGTAGCATACGCGCATCGATGAGGGGTTAGTGACAGCACGGAACTTCAAACTGGTGGCAAGCTGTCATCACACACGCTCACCCACTTACCACCTAGGTCTCTAGTTTTCAAGCATGACAGGGGAAATCTCAGTTTCCGCTGAACTGCAAGTCCTCTTCCTTTTCCTTTGCCACAATGCACTGTGGGAGGTCTACACCTAATTGATGGCTCAGTCAAAGAAGAGCACTTTAACATTCGTCCAATTTACTGACCCTTCATTGGTCGTTTAGAAAGAAAGATTAAATAGGACTAGATACGTTTTGTTCACATATTGCGATTTCCCTGCACAGTTAACCCCTTCGCTGCTCAGGACGGCCTACGGCCATCACGCGTCATGGGGGGCGTGTGCTAACAGCCGGGGGCCATCCGAACTCCGCCCATTCTCTATTGCGCATGCACAGCATGAAAATTCGGCCAGCGAGCAAGGGGTTAAAGGTTGGAATTGGACAGATAGTTTTGAATTCCTTTTGCTCAATATTTGAAAGGAACAGTTCTTACACCAGATTTCTCTGTGTTGAATGTGTTAAAGGAACAGTTTTTACAGCCTGCCCAAAGAGATGTTGCACTCTTTGGACTCCAGATATGGTTATTTTCATTACATAAAATTTTCAATATGCAAACTTCAAATTTACCAACTTAATTTTTGCCTGAACCAGGAATATCCAGACTCAAATGGAAGCAAAGGTTTAACTCATTTGAAAGTTATTTACTGGCCACTGATGGTGTTAATTTTCGGAAATCGGAAAAAAAGCCATTCTTTACAATTGTCTACTGTCGGATGGTCAGAGAATTTTTTATCATTAGCTTCAACTGAGTCCCTCGCTTCTACTGAATGGGATGTATACACCAAAGCTGTAAAAAGACTTGAAAACCATGTTAAAGATAATTTGAATATCACTGTACAGAAAGACTAATTATTTGCAAGGAAACAACATCAACAAGATTCGACATAGGAGTTGAGAATATTAGCTTCAATGTACAAACTTGATGGGATATTAGAAAAGTATCTGAGAGACCAGTGGGTGGTAAATCGTTTTGACAATCGCATACAAGAAAGTATTATTTACTTTAGGAATCAGTTTCAGGAGGAGATATTAGAAATAGCTAAAGGAATCGAAAGTTCTGTGATTTTATCTAAAGAGCTGACAAGAAACAAACAACAATCCTCCGAGGTGGTCTGGCTATACAAACGGCTCCTAGATTCTCAGCAAGCATGAGGGGAGGAGACAGAATAAGACTTCTAATGCTAGTACCAACACGTTTTAGGTGTTTCCAAAAGCCATGTAGCTAATTTTAAGAGCTGTCTGGCTGTGGGGAAAACATGCTTTAAAAGTGCAAAATTTCGGGCCACTTTGCCAGAGTGTGCCGGAACACCCAAAAAGTAGTATTTGTTGGGGAACATTCGAATTCCCTACCTTTGAGCTCAGTTCAGATAATAGGATTGTTTTGTCAGTGCAGATGGTAGGTACAGTTGAAGGCCATGAGATGAAAGCGGATCCCAAGCGTGAAGTGCTCTTTGGGAAAGTACCGTTGGTAGTAACAGTGAACTCTGGTACACCATTCACCATTATATCAGATACATTGTTTAAACAGGAATGGTCACAGGTAAAATTGATATGGTGGGGTACTTTAGAAAGAACATCACATTTGAAGACAGGAAAATACATTACAAAGTATATGTGGTCAAGAAGGGGTATGAAACATTAGGATGGTTGGATCAAGGGTTGTTTGGAATGGTACTTAGACCTGGAACCAAGAGCCCCATTTCATTAGAAAGTCCTGTCTCAATGGTGAGTCAAGCAGAAATTCATAACTTGTCCTTGAGTAACTTCTTAAATATGCACAAGGCGCTGTTTGCGGATAAGTTAGGATTGGTTAAAAGGTTTGAACATCAAATTATTCTTAAACCTGTTGCGCACCAAGGGAGGAGCGCACCACTGAGCAGAAGGGGTAGGTTGGAAGAACACTTAGGGCAACTTTGTGCAGACAAATTCATAGAGCCAATAGATTTTTCACAATGCATATTGCCAATGGTAGTGGACATGAAAAAATCTGGCAAATTAAGACTCTGTGGAGACCTCGGGTCTCTGAATAGAAACATCTTGATTGTTTGTTTTTTCCTTCCCAAGATACAGGAGATGTTAGCCAAAATGGGCAGAGCCAAGGTCTTTTCTACACTAGATCTAAGGGCAGCATGCCACCAAGTGCAAATATCTCATAATTCTCATTCACTTACAACTTTTCATACTCTTTTTGGAGCCTTCGAGTTCTTACGTATGCCATTTGTACTTGCCTCAGCTGCATCGGTGTTTCAGAAACTGATGTATCAAATTTGGAGTGGACTGAATAGAGCATTAGCATATCAAGACGACATTTTGATTTTACGACTGATGTTCAATGTCACCTAAAATGTATTGATGAGGTGTTGGGTGTACTACATGGTTATGCTCTCACAGTGAAACAAGAGAAATGCAACTTTATGGTTGACATTGTGCAATATTTAGTACATCATTTGTCGGCAGATGGGATTTCCCCCACAGTAGACATTTTGAAAGCCATCAGAGAGCGTACTTCATCAACAATGATGTCTTTCTTATGGTTGTTCGAATACTATTTGCGCAAAACTTGGAATAGAAGTCGAGCGAGGAGAAGGATGGGTGTTTGAAGAAACCTTTGGAGGCAATCAATCATGGGTAGTCAGAGAAGGATTGGTTCCAAATGAACTAAAGGACTTCAGCAAAGTTAGAGCCAAATTGAGTGTGAAAGGGAGTTTGTGGTTGTAAAGGGGAGATTGCTCATCCCTTCCGGGATGTTTAGATCAAAATTAGTTTGTTTGGCTCATCAGGGTCATACTGGGGTGACTGGAACAAGGACAAGGTTATGACTATTACTTGTGGCCAGGTGTGGACATGGATGTTGAGGTTTCACTTAGCAGGTGTTCGGAGTTCTCTATGGCAGACAAGTCATTTCGCACATGTAATATACCTTTATACCCAATTGAGTTCCCCAATTAATTCTGGGAGAAGTTGGGAATGGACTTCATTGGTCCTATGAACATATTGGGTGAAAACCTGAGATTCGCATTTGTTGTGGTCGATTACCACTTCAAGTGGGTTGCATACAAATATTTGAGGGAACCAAACACAAGTAGTGTCATCCACATTTAAAAAGAATGTGTTCCATTGTGAAGGAGTACCCACACTGCTGGCCACGAACAATGATGCGGAGTTTAAGTCCTGTCAAATGCAAAGCATTTTAGAAGGCCAAAGGATCCAACATCAGACGACAGCTTTATATAGTCCCCAGGGGAATGGCATGCCAGAGAGAGTCATCTGCATGCTGAAGGATACCATCCAGTTAGCAATTTCCTCTGGGTTGAATGTAGAAGAGACAGTTGCAGAAAGACTATGGATTTATCACAATACTCCAAATTCTACCATGGGCATTCCCCTTTTTGTGTTACTCCGGGTAAGAGGTTCCTTCAATAGGTTGTCTCCTCACTTGGTGGTAGGAATGCTTGCCCGAAACTGGAGGATGAATTTAGAACAGCAAATGAAGAGTAAAAGTCGATATGACAATTTTAAAAATGTCAGGAAGGTGGAATTTCAGGTTGGGGATCAAGTAAGAGTAAAGAAACCCTGCAGTGTTACGAAACATATGTCAAAATATTTTTCCAGAACCACTATGGAGCAAGTCTCCAAACAATCTGTTAAGGTTGAGGGTGGTAAGTGGTAGAATAAATTAAATGTGGTTAAAACAACGGGTGATGGTGTGGCGTGCACCTCAGGAATTATGATGTCTGTCTCAGCACACATGAAGAGGCAATTACGTCCATTAATGGTTCTAGAATGGGCATACCTAGCAGTTCATGTGGGCCCCAAAGAAATAATTCTGAATCTCTAAGGTTCTCTGCACACAAACCTAGAAGGGAAGTTGTTAAACAAAAATATTTGAAGGACTATGTGTTGAGGTAATCTCTCCTACCCTTTCCCCTGCGGTTTTCCTGGGTGGGGAATACTATTTTTAAAGCCAGCTATTTATATTCCCAGTTCATGTTATTTACTGTTTACTTTTTATGTAAAGCTTTTTATGCTGTCATTTATGGATGCTTTGTGTAAGAATTTGTGAGTTTATTTTGCTAAGTTTTTAATGGTTTTGATTTTGTTCATCCACTTGCGACTTTATTAATGTGTTTATGTTTTGTTTATAATGACAGAAATGTGTTATGTCTTGTTATTGAATGATGGGTGACCTGGAATGTGGGGTCGAATGTTGGATGGTTCAGGAGAGGAGAGTTGATGGGGGAGGGGCGGACAGAAGAGAGGAGGAGGAGCAGGAGGAGGATGGAGGAGGGAGGAGGGAGAAGTGGGAGACATGGTGTGCTGTAATATTGCCAGAATAAAAACTAGAAAATAACATTTGAGTCTTCAATGCCACGATATCCCCACATCACACACTCCTATTCACAAACTACACTTCTAAAGTTACTACAGTTTAAAAGTAATTAATTAACTCCAGCCCAGCTCTAGAGCAAGTCAAGCACCACACATGGGCACTCTCAGGTAGTGCAACACATTCCCATAGCAAATAACAGAGATAGAGACTCAAAGTAACACTGCATTGGAAATAATGTCAAATAAATAACATTAGTTAATACAGCAGTTCAAATATACATTACCATCTGCTTGAGGGTTGTACAAAGCTGTGCAACAGTGTTTAATACAGCATTTGTCCAGAATAAACCTTCATTCCTACAGATGTCAAATGTGTGCCATTGTCAATTATTCATCTAGAAGGATAACCTTCTCCCCTAAATATCTCTTCCAACATTCCAACTGTAAGGAATTTTACATTAACCTTCTGGAATGCATATGGAGTAGTTTCTGTCCTGTAACTCCAGTTCTGTAGTAGGGGTATCTCTGTTATATAACATACATACAATTAGGGGAGGATTCGAGGGACAATTTAACGACCTGAGCACAGTTACAATCCCCCTAGTCAGCTTATGAAAAACAACAGATAACTGTGGGTCTCCAACAAATAATCAGAACTATGTGTGTGTAAAAACTTGGCTATGTGTCTGCTTCAGAAGTTACTTTGAAGACAAACTATTGGACAATAACCCATCGTGAAAAAATGTCCATCAGTTACTCGTTCTGTGCCACCCAGTACATCATTTGGTCTACTTCACAGTAGGTAGTCCATTATTTATCTCCATAGATATGGAAAGGAGATAGTTAATTGAGGATGGATGTCTGGTAGATGTTATTTACTTGTAACTGAAAGCAGTGCATTAGTGATTAGTGAAAAAAGTGAATGTGTTCATAATAAGATTGGATGATGCACACAATATAACTTTATTCTGGAGCTATGCACCTCCAAGGCTAAAAACAATATAGTGCAAAAAAGTCAGATGGTTCAAACAAATAACTTCTGACTGGGTAATCTGGTCGACATGTTTCTGCGGACATTTAAAGGTCAAAAACTTGTACCTGCCGCTTCCTCAGGACCCATTAACTTAATTGCTACTGCTTTTATGTGAAAAAGAATAAATACAATACAATAAGGACACTTGTGAACAATAATGCTAAATGTCACCTGTTCACTTCTAGTTTTCCTCCTTCTTGGGTCAGAAGGTCCGATTGTGAATTCGCCAGCGTGCACACACATAGACAGAAAATATATAAAATAAAATAAAATACGATAACACCATCATTAGTAAGGGCTATCATTAGACATTGCTAAATGTATTATTCTTAGCATATCTGGTCCAGTGACCTTAATATGCAATCCATTGTTCAAATTACCAATGGCTCACCTTAATTTGTAAGGGGAAACAGCCTCGCCTCACCTGGCAAACAGCTCAGGAATTTTTGAAGCACCGCTCTGTAGTGCAGAAAATATTAAAGAAGTTGTGATGAAACACATGACCACCTAACAATGTAAGTCTCACTCCATTTAGAATGCTTGTTTGCTCAATATCCAAGCTGAGGAGGACTATAATTTATCGCATTATTTCAATATAGAATAGCTCATAAACCGGATTTGCTCTTATTCATTCTAATCTTCATTTCTTGTTTATCACACTTGGTACAAATGGAATACCTCTCGGTTAATTCACCACCGATTAGTTCATAAACCGGTGTATTGTTGCTAAAATCGCACTAGATATGATGGCAACGCCCCGTTACGATGCATCAGTTGTGACCTGAAATTACGAATTGTGAAATTAAACCCATGGTTCACAAATTCATCGATGTGTAACTATTGAGGAAATACCCACAGAGTCCTCTGTCCCCTTCAAAGAAGAGAGACCACGCGCTTGCGCACACATTGAGTCAATATGGAATTTAAAGGGTTAATGGCTCGATCATTTTGGTACATCGCCGTTCATAATTCAGACACCGCATGCATTCTTGGGTTAATCTTAGTCTTTCGCCCGTGCACCCTTACCTCTCCGTCGGTACTCCTGTCAGCCTGTCGGGCTGTTTGGGGAGGTACCGCGGCTCGAGTAGGGTACTTCCTTATTCTTTTTTGCACGGTCGTGATTGGGTAACCGAGGTCTAGTTGAACTTCCCCGACTCCTGGGAAATGTAGTTTGTAGTGTGTCAATCACTCTTATATGCGGGTTCTTCTAATGAATGAAATGAATGTGCCTTCATCGATGTAAATGATGTTAACATATACATGCATATAACATTGATCACCGACGGATAAGGTTCTATCTTATTGATTATTACAAGGTCGTGATAGAATCAGGACGTTCTTGTTGATCTACCTCGATATTTCTTAAGTTTTGAAATCTCTAGCACTCGTAAAGCGTCGATTCTGGGATCTGTAATCCACAGCTTTTTGTCAGAGACATTATAGTGCACTGTGGGATATGTAATCCAAAGTTTGTTTTGAGTAGAATTTAGTTAATGTCGCAGGGTCTCCCTGAATGTAAAGTTCCACACACTATAAATTAATAAGCAACCACGTGTTTATATTTTGTGTAGATCGGTAAATCTGTCAGTATGATAGCAGGTGGCCAAAGATTTCTCCGCCGAATCAGTCCACACAACACATTCTTTGTAAACAGAAAAAGTGATATATATGTAGATTACTTATGAGATATTAAAGCAATCTGCCTCTTTTGTAACAGATAGGGCACATAATAGGATGGTAAGTCTATAATGTCATCCAGGGGATGTCTTCATTTAGCCCAGCTTTATCACAATTAAGTCTGTACAACCATTTTTGTTCCATTTTGAAGAGGTATTTCGACTCATCAGTGATGTGTGCTGGGATATTAGGTTGTTCCAGTACTGTCCATTCGAACTCTGTAGGTTTGTGGCCTACTTGGATGTAGTGGTTCGTCAGACGGGTCGCTTGTTTTTTGCACCTTATTGTGCTCTTGTGCTCGGAAATCCTTATTCTGATTTTTCGAGTAGTCATTCCGACATACCTAAGGGAGCACGGACAGGTGATAAGATAAATCAAATTGCTACTATTGCAATTTGTAAACCGCTTTTGTTCCCAATGGCGGTTGGTCCCTATATCGATAGATGTCGTATGTTTAGTCTGAGGGCATGCAGCACAGTTTCCGCACGGATGGTGCCCTGTTACAGGTGGCATATTCCATAGTGTACCGACTTGGTGAATATCTCTTGCTCGAGGTCTCGTGTGTATCAGCTGGTCCCTTAAGCTGGTTGCTCGTTTAAAAGCAAACAGTGGTTGTTCTAAAGAGTCTTTCCCAGTGTTCAGGATTTTCCAATGCTTTCGAACTATGCCTTTAATCGCATTTGACCTTGTGCTGAAAGTATTAACACATGTCAGTCTTTCGATCTTCTCTTTAGGGACAGGAGGTTCTAATAGGGCTTCCCGATTATTATTCGCCGCTCTCTTCTTTGAGCGCTTGATGAGTCTCTTCGGGTAGCTCCTGTCACTAAGTTGTTGGGCTAGGTCTTCAGAGTGTTTCTCGAAGTCTTCTCTTGTCGAGCAGTTACGTTGTACACGTAAGAACTGCCCATATGGTAAATTGTCACGCAAGGACTTCGGATGACAACTCGTGTATTGTAGTAATGAATTACGGGCCATGGGCTTCCTATATAATTCTGATTTGAGACCCTGTGGTGTCACTGTGATCAGTAGATCTAAAAATGCCAAAGAATGTTGATTACTTTCCAAGGTGAAACGTAGGAACTCGTTGCGGTTATTCAGCCAACTGTGGAACGACTGGAGAGAGATTTCATCCCCACGCCAGATCACCAGGATATCATCAATGTATCTCCTCCATGTACTTATTGATGTTATATATAGGTTGTCAATGTTAAGGACGTGATCCTGTTCGAATTTGTGCATGTATAAGTTAGCCAGGCTCGGCGCAAAAACGCTGCCCATGCTCATCCCTGATGTTTGTAGGTAGCACTGGCCTTCAAACTCAAAAAAGTTCTCTTTCATGGCTATTGTAGCCAGATTCATAATCATAGAGATAGGTGTTATTGAGTCAAGATCTCGTTCGCCCAGCAAAGTTTCAATCGCTTCTAGCGTTTCGTTCTGGGGAATGGAGGTATACAATGACTCCACGTCAAAGGACACTAGAAGATCTGTCGCGGAGTCAAACTCAATTTCAGGCAGGAGTCTAAGTAGATCCTTCGTGTCCTGAAGGTAAGTAGGCATCAGTTTGACCATTGGTCTCAGGAAAATATCATTAAACGTTGATAAGGGTTCCAGTATCGATCCGATCCCGGAAATTATCGGACGACCAGGTGGAGGTCTCTGCGCCTTATGAATCTTCGGCAGGATGTAGAAATACGGTCTAACCGGATGTGAAGTTGTTAAATTGGCTGCTTCTTTAGTTGTTATCCATCCTTCTGCCAATGCTTCCTCTATAATATGTCCAATAGTTGTTGCTAGTCTTGGTGTTGGGTCTTCTGTCAATGGTTGGTAGGAACGTGTGTCTCCCAGTTGGCGTAAACAGTTCCCTCCGATTGAAACTTTGCTGGGCGAACGAGATCTTGACTCAATAACACCTATCTCTATGATTATGAATCTGGCTACAATAGCCATGAAAGAGAACTTTTTTGAGTTTGAAGGCCAGTGCTACCTACAAACATCAGGGAAGAGCATGGACAGCGTTTTTGCGCCGAGCCTGGCTAACTTATACATGCACAAATTCGAACAGGATCACGTCCTTAACATTGACAACCCATATATAACATCAATACATACATGGAGGAGATACATTGATGATATCCTGGTGATCTGGCGTGGGGATGAAATCTCTCTCCAGTCGTTCCACAGTTGGCTGAATAACCGCAACGAGTTCCTACGTTTCACCTTGGAAAGTAATCAACATTCTTTGGCATTTTTAGATCTACTGATCACAGTGACACCACAGGGTCTCAAATCAGAATTATATAGGAAGCCCATGGCCCGTAATTCATTACTACAATACACGAGTTGTCATCCGAAGTCCTTGCGTGACAATTTACCATATGGGCAGTTCTTACGTGTACAACGTAACTGCTCGACAAGAGAAGACTTCGAGAAACACTCTGAAGACCTAGCCCAACAACTTAGTGACAGGAGCTACCCGAAGAGACTCATCAAGTGCTCAAAGAAGAGAGCGGCGAATAATAATCGGGAAGCCCTATTAGAACCTCCTGTCCCTAAAGAGAAGATCGAAAGACTGACGTGTTAATACTTTCAGCACAAGGTCAAATGCGATTCAAGGCATAGTTCGAAAGCATTGGAAAATCCTGAACACTGGGAAAGACTCTTTAGAACAACCACTGTTTGCTTTTAATTGAGCAACCAGCTAAAGGGACCAGCTGATACACACGAGACCTCGAGCAAGAGATATCCACCAAGTCGGTACACTATGGAATATGCCACCTGTGACAGGGCACCATCCGTGCGGAAACTGTGCTGCATGCCCTCAGACTAAACATACGACATCTATCGATATAGGGACCAACCGCCGTTGGGAACAAAAGCGGTTTACAAATTGCAATAGTAGCAATTTAATTTATCTTATCACCTGTCCGTGCTCCCTTAGGTATGTCGGAATGACTACTCGAAAAATCAGAATAAGGATTTCCGAGCACAAGAGCACAATAAGGTGCAAAAAACAAGCCGTCTGACGAACCACTACATCCAAGTAGGCCACAAACCTACAGAGTTCGAATGGACAGTACTGGAACAACCTAATATCCCAGCACACATCACTGATGAGTAAGGGTGGGCGTCCGAATCGGCTACGCCCACGGAGTAGGCGTAGTGTTGCCTTCTACGCATTTTGCGTAGACAGCGTAGCCGGCAACACTACGCCCACTCCGTGAGCGTAGCCGAGTCGGCCGCCACCCGCGGGTGGCCGCGCATGCGCATTTCTCGGGAGAAATGCGCATGCGCGGCCGCCCGCGCATGCGCATTGGTATCCAGGCAAAGGACGCTATTCAAAGATGAAGACCCGGACGAGCCCCGGACAAGGTAAGTGCTTTTAACTTGTTTTAATCCGTGTAAATGCTTAAATAAAGTATGTAGGGGAGAGCGGGAGGGAGGTGCGTAGTGGGGCTACGCGGAGTGCGGGAGTGGGCGTAGCTTCTCGCCCTCTCCGCGTAGCTCCGCGGAGCCCCACTACGCCCAGGGTTACTGATGAGTCGAAATACCTCTTCAAAATGGAACAAAAATGGGTGTACAGACTTAATTGTGATAAAGCCGGGCTCAATGAAGACATCCCCTGGATGACATTATAGACTTACCATCCTATTATGTGCCCTATCTGTTACAAAAGAGGCAGATTGCTTCAATATCTCATAAGTAATCTACATATATATCACTTTTTCTGTTTACAAAGAATGTGTTGTGTGGACTGATTCGGCAGAAAAATCTTTGGCCACCTGCTAGCATACTGACAGATTTACCGATCTACACAAAATATAAACACGTGGTTGCTTATTAATTTATAGTGTGTGGAACTTTACATTCAGGGAGACCCTGCGACATTAACTAAATTCTACTCAAAACAAACTTTGGATTACATATCCCACAGTGCACTATAATGTCTCTGACAAAAAGCTGTGGATTACAGATCCCAGAATCGACGCTTTACGAGTGCTAGAGATTTCAAAACTTAAGAAATATCGAGGTAGATCAACAAGAACGTCGTGATTCTATCACGACCGTGTAATAATCAATAAGATAGAACCTTATCCGTCTCTGATCAATATTATATGCATGTATATGTTAACATCATTTACATCGATGAAGGCACATTCATTTCATTCATTAGAAGAACCCGCATATAAGAATGATTGACACACTACAAACTACATTTCCCAGGAGTCGGGGAAGTTCAACTAAACCTCGGTTACCCAATCACGACCGTGCAAAAAAGAATAAGGAAGTACCCTACTCGAGCCGCGGTACCTCCCCAAACAGCCCGGCAGGCTGACAGGAGTACCGACGGAGAGGTAAGGGTGCACGGGCGAAAACTAAGATTAACCCAAGAATGCATGCGGTGTCTGAATTACGAACGGCGATGTACCAAAATGATCGAGCCATTAACCCTTTGAATTCCATATTGACTCAATGTGTGCGCAAGCGCGTGGTCTCATTTCTTTGAAGGGGACAGAGGACTCTGTGGGTATTTCCTCAATAGTTACACATCGATGAATTTGTGAACCCTGGGTTTAATTTCACAATTCGTAATTTCAGGTCACAACTGATGCATCGTAACGGGGCGTTGCCATCATAGCTAGTGCGATTTTAGCAACAATACACCGGTTTATGAACTAATCGGTGGTGAATTAACCGAGAGGTATTCCATTTGTACCAAGTGTGATAAACAAGAAATGAAGATTAGAATGAATAAGAGCAAATCCGGTTTATGAGCTATTCTATATTGAAATAATGTGATAAATTATAGTCCTCCTCAGCTTGGATATTGAGCAAACAAGCATTCTAAATGGAGTGAGACTTACATTGTTAGGTAGTCATGTGTTTCATCACAACTTCTTTAATATTTTCTGCACTACAGAGCGGTGCTTCAAAAATTCCTGAGCTGTTTGCCAGGTGAGGCGAGGCTGTTTCCCCTTACAAATTAAGGTGAGCCATTGGTAATTTGAACAATGGATTGCATATTAAGGTCACTGGACCAGATATGCTAAGAATAATACATTTAGCAATGTCTAATGATAGCCCTTACTAATGATGGTGTTATCGTATTTTATTTTATTTTATATATTTTCTGTCTATGTGTGTGCACGCTGGCGAATTCACAATCGGACCTTCTGACCCAAGAAGGAGGAAAACTAGAAGTGAACAGGTGACATTTAGCATTATTGTTCACAAGTGTCCTTATTGTATTGTATTTATTCTTTTTCACATAAAAGCAGTAGCAATTAAGTTAATGGGTCCTGAGGAAGCGGCAGGTACAAGTTTTTGACCTTTAAATGTCCGCAGAAACATGTCGACCAGATTACCCAGTCAGAAGTTATTTGTTTGAACCATCTGACTTTTTTGCACTATATTGTTTTTAGCCTTGGGGGTGCATAGCTCCAGAATAAAGTTATATTGTATGCATCATCCAATCTTATTATGAACACATTCACTTTTTTCACTAATCACTAATGCACTGCTTTCAGTTACAAGTAAATAACATCTACCAGACATCCATCCTCAATTAACTATCTCCTTTCCATATCTATGGAGATAAATAATGGACTACCTACTGTGAAGTAGACCAAAGGATGTACTGGGTGGCACAGAACGAGTAACTGATGGACATTTTTTCACAATGGGTTATTGTCCAATAGTTTGTCTTCAAAGTAACTTCTGAAGCAGACACATAGCCAAGTTTTTACACACACATAGTTCTGATTATTGGTTGGAGACCCACAGTTATCTGTTGTTTTTCGTATCTCTGTTATAGTCATAATCTAGTGAATAGTCCAACCCATGTGCGTGGACCCCGGAGCAATGAAAAATAATCTCTTAAGGTGTCGAAAAATGCAGAACTGCACAGACACTTAAGAGAGAATTAAAGACAGATAATACAGCCTATATCCACAGGCTACACTGTCCAGTACTTCAACTAGAAATTCCACCAAAAATCCACAAACAGCAAAGCCTGTCCAGATTTCCCTTGCTTTAACAGCAAAAACCCTCTGGAATGATAGAGAGGAAGGCATGGACAGACAAGCCCCATAGGCTGCGGAAGTGGAGAAAGACCTCTCAGTAATGGAGGAGGCGTAACTATCTTCGGCCTAGCAGGGGTATACACAACAGAGTACACCGAGCCCGGTGACCCGCCCTCCTTACTAGGCTGGGACTTTGGAGAGTCTTCCATAGGCCCTTGACGCCTGCCAGACTGACTCCTGGCGCCAGAACTCCTTTTGCGCCTTCCCGGCGTCGAAGAACGGTGGCCAGACGGCGAGCGTCGGCCCCTCGACGGCGAGCTTCGTCTCCTCGACGGCGACCTTCTGCGCCTCGACGGCTATCTCCTACGTCTCGACGGCGACCTTCTACGCCTCGACGGCGACCTTCGCCTCGACGGCGATCTTCTCCTCGACGTCAAGGATCCCCTCAACGACGACCTTCTCCTCTGCGCCGACGGCGAACGGTGGTGTCGCCTCGACGGCGAGCGCCGGGCCTCTCGACATCGAATACTCGACAACGACGAAGACGAAATCGTCACTGGAGACTTCGGCGGCGGTCTGTTCAGTTCCCTCGACGCCGAGCGTCGGCTCCGCCTCGACCCAGAGCCCTGGGGAGACGGGGAACAGACTGCAGTCATCCCTCTTGACGTCGTGGTCGGTGCAATCGACGCCGACGGAGAATGGGGTCGTTTGCTGGTCTTCCTGCCCCTGGGGAGCCCCCCAGAGGCCTCAGCATGGGCAGATGAAGCACCTCCAGACCCACCTTGTGCCTTCCGTCTTCTGTCTTCGAGGCCCTGAAGCCTGATCTTCATCCTATCCCTCAGGGTCCTGCTAGAGAAACCCTGGCAGATGTCACACTCCTCTGGGACATGGGATGAAGGAAGGCAGATGATACACACCTCGTGTGGGTCAGACTTGGCCTTCTTCCTGGAGCACTCAGGACATTTGTCGAATAATGCAGGCATATTTGACAATTAAAGAGTGCACCCAAAGACAAACAGGAAGAAACAGCAAAGTACTTCAAGAAAAGCACTCAAGTAATCTGAATAAAGTGAAAAAATCACCAATAAACCCTTGAAAAGGGAGAGCTCAGTGCTCCAGGGTCCTGCTTGCAGGAGCCGGAAAAAAGAACTGAAAGTAGAGGGACCTGCAGTGCATTCTGGGATACTATGAAGTTCTGGAAAGTTCTCTTAAAGGCGCAGTATCCTGTTCTCAGCCACATAATGGCAGCCTATGGGGCTTATCTGTCTATGTCTTCCTCTCTATCATTCCAGAGGGTTTTTGCTGTTAAAGCAAGTGAAATCTGGACAGGCTTTGCTGTTTGTGGATTTTTGGTGGAATTTCTAGTTGAAGTACTGGACAGTGTAGCCTGTGGATATAGGCTGCATTATCTGTCTTTAATTCTCTCTTAAGTGTCTGTGCAGTTCTGCATTTTTCGACACTTGAAGTGATTATTTTTGATTGTTCCGGGGTCCACGCACATGGGCGGGACTATTCACTAGATTATGACTATACACAGAGATCCCCTACTACAGAACTACCATTACCATTGCAATCTTCATCTCTGTGGAAAAGTAAATTTTGCCATGTTCTGTGTCCCTACGAGTCCTCCATCATATGTTATCTGTGCATGATTAATATGCATATGTATTCCCCATGTTCGATTAAAGACGCAATTACAGTTGTGTCCATCTCTAGTATGTCAGTTTCCAGTTCTCGTGAATACTACGAATATCAGGCCTCTTTAAAGTTACGTTGCCACGTTTCCCAGTGTGCACGTTATTCCATTGTAAAGTCCCCGTTTCTAGGCCTCAAAAGGGCCTGGACACCAGATTCAGCTTCTGTCTCCTGAGCCTCGCTGAGGAGCGATACAGCCCCCACCTGTGTTCCTGACCCTTCACTTACTTCCTGCCTCACAGTGCCCGGTTCAGCCTGGCTCTGCCTCTGAGTCTGCCAAGAGTATGTTATGATTCTAGTTATCAGTCCAGCCCTCCTTCTCTGCATTCCTAAGCTACTGAACTGCATCAATAGTTACCGTCATTGTCTAGCCTTTACGTCTCCACGTTAGAGAAATACTGTATTAATGGTCATTTAATATTCTTCATCACGCACTACATGTAGAATAATGCATGCTCCAGTCTTAGAGTCTGTTAGCCTTTACCCCGATAACATTTGGATTCTATCAACATGTTCCCTAAACATCAGATACTAGATACTGCTTAGGTACATGTCGCCCTGACTCTCCAGACTTCAGTCTCTGCTCCTAGCACAGAGTTCGTAGCCCCCAGCTTCTTCTAGTAACACGTCATTGCCAGTTTGCGCGCACCATTAGGTTAGAGGTCCCGGCTCCTTAGGTAGCCCCCTCCATGTTTCCGCCCCATTCATGACATATTCTGTTACGTTTGCATCACATGTCTATGTATACGCCTCTGTTACACCTACTTTCACCCTTATCTTTCGCGACTGCTATTGACCACACCCACTGCTCCGCCTATCGTATGTATTGTAATGCAACTGTTTTAGTATATATGATCGTATATTGTTATTAAATGTTAGCGCGCTCATCCCAGATCCTGCCCGGCAGCTGTCGGGGCCCCCCTGTCAGGCCCTGCCATCCTATTCCTGTGCAGGTTGTCCTGTTCCTGTCCTTTATGCTGTAATAAACCTGCAAACTCCTACTACCTCGAATCTTGACTCTTATTTATTGAGCTATCTGTTATTGCTATGCCTAGACAAAAATAGATCCGGTATTATTTATTTATATACCACATAATGGCGCCCGAATAGGGACTTGCCCTTTCCCCACGCGCCGGTGAAGCCACGCCGGCCCCCTGACCCTCTGCAGCCGTGACGGAACCATACCGTGCACGTGCAGATATTTCTGCTTCAAGTATCCCTCAGGCCCACGGAGGAGACGGAGGTGGCGGTCCAGCATCCAGACGAGGCGGTGGAGGAACGCGGCGAGTCCCGACCAGAGCCCAAGCCGAGAGTCCAAGGTCCGAGGTATCCGGAGGCCCACCCGTAACTGGAGTCCGAAGTTCGTCCGTCCGGCGTCGAAGCAGTCCAGTCCAGTCCGAGGCCTTCCGTTCTTGCTGCCCGGTGAGTACCATTGCTGGGGTAGTATCTAGAAAGGATCAATCTAATTGACTCTGGTCCGTGGGTTGGTGGTACACAGACCCCCAAACGAAGTGTCCATTTCGGTGGATGCGGGTCCTGACATGTCTCTGTATGAGACCGGTAAGTTTCGTACTGTTTCAGCAGTGCATCTAGTTTCTGTTCTAGTCAGTTCTGTTCTCGAGAAAATTCATGTATTCTGTTTTCCGTATTCCAGGTAGTATTCTGTTCGAACTGTTATTCTGAATGTTATTCATGTATTTTAATGTCGTGGTAGGAGTGTGAAGTAATTATCGTGTTTATTGTGTATTGTGTTGTGTCCAGATTATAGTTCAGTCATGCCGCTCTTTTCAAAACTGCGTCAGTTAAAAACCAGAAAAGGTCTGCTAGAAGCAGCAGTTCCTGTTCCGCCTAGGGACAGTCCAGGTCATTTCATGTATCAGAAGCATGGCATAAGCGCCATATTGTATCTAGATTTATGGGTAGAGTATACCAAACAGTTAGAGGAAAAGTATAGATGGCCTGTATCAGGCACATGGGATGCCGAGTGCATCATGCGAGTAGAAGAAGCATTATGGAAAAAGAAAGCCAGACAGTCACAGAAAGATGCCATCGAGCTATGGCGCAAAGAATCTCATAAAAGAACCGAAAAAGAAATCAGAAAGTCAGAAATAAGTCGAGAATCCTTAGAGCGGGCCCAAGAAAGGGAATTAATCGAGATTGGTGAACGAGTTAAAACCGAACAGTCAGACAGACAGAGGCATGCTCTTATTAAGGGTATGTATCCTCTTCTTGCCGAGGGCTTGCCAAAAGCGACCCCAGAGGCATCCAGTAATTTCCCGCCACCACTAGTTCCGACCAAGCTACGTCACAAACCGACCGCAGCTGATATTTTCATTTCGTCCTATTTGGACGACACAGTCCCAGAATATGCAAATCCTGTTCCTGCTCCGCCAGTCCCTGTAAATCAGGCACTTCCCGCTCCTCCAGACACCGGAGTACCTGTTACGGTACCCCCGGTCCAGCCCGCCATACAAGTCCAGCCTGCATTTCCATTTCCCACTCTGCCAGGACGAAGAGCATCAGTAGACGACTCTAGTTTAGGGGCGGCAGGGGGAGGTCCTCCAGGAACCCCGCCGCCACACAAGCGTTTAACGTTAGCCGAATTACATGCACAAGCGTCACAGCGTACGCCCAGATATCAGTCTGTTGCAGAAATAAGAAAAGCCCTTACCGAATGTGGCTATGATCCAGTCCCAGGCGAGGATAATATGGTTTTATATTCATTACGCGTGAGAAAGGTGACCGAGTATCTAGTCACCCTACCAGATATGAAAGAAGATCTAGACAGAATATATCGTTTCATCCGTACAGGGAATGATCCAGAAAGTATTAGTGACGTCATGTGCCAAAGAAAAGTTGAAGTCCAGCTCATGATATTAAAGTTTCTGATTAATTGTCTAATAAGAGAACAAGATTATCCGACCAAAGATCGAGCCGAAATGAAAGTCCTGACAAGGTGGAGTGATAATATAGCCGAGGGTAAGCATAAGACCATCAGTAGTATAGAGAGTATGTACAAGAAAATTCGTAAGGAAATACTAAAATTACACGAACAACGTAAAGCAGCACAAGTAAGCGAGAAAGAAAATGACTCTTCTACAGAAGAGGTAGAGGACGAGAATCCCGACAGAATAGCGTATGTAGGAAAATCTAGATTTCCAGATCGCCATTTACGTCTAGAATACAAGCCAGTTTTTCACCATCCAGCATCAGAACAAGGTTCTCTAGAACAAGTATTTCAAGCTACCGATCACATTCTGAAATCACGAATCGGTTATAGCGAGTTAAGTACTATGCATGAACAAGAACTAGTCCGATCAGCAGTCCGATGGATTACTGATTCTACCACTTTTCCAGACGAAATAGTGGCACAAATGTTTCTGAAAATGCCCCCAGCCGAGCAACGACTGGCGCGTATGTATATGATCCAGCACCTCATTACATTGTATGAGGATCAACATTCTGATCCAGGTCCGTTACACGATGTCCTGAACGAGTTACTCCAGTACAAATGGAAAGGTTTAGGTACCGATTTGATTAGTGTCATTCTAGAACAGCGCCACAAATACAGAACGTTTCTGAACCCACATTTTGTTCATGTCTCACCCCCAGAAAGTAAACCCTTTTACATAGACAGACAGAATCCGTTACGAGAAGTACATCCAATTAAGACAGACGGTGGTGAAATGCAACGAGTGTTTGTTTACACCCCGATTACAAAGATGGAACTCTTAGAGATGAAAAAGTTAATTCCCTGTCATGATAAAGATCCAGCAGGGTTCCACCGAGAATTAAAAGACATGCTCCGTATGGGAGAATACACGTATCCAGATATTATTAAAATGTTAAAGGTCCTGTTGCCCGCAGGGGTATATGAGAAACTCAAGGAAAAAGAATGGGAGGTGGGAGAGAAAAAGATCGATTGGGCAGTTCTAGAAGCCGAAGATAAGGCACGAGTACCAGGTACCGGTCTTGGAGATAAATGTAAAGAATTACCAGAATTATTAATACAAGTTTTGCCTAGGTTATTGACAACTAGAAAGGAAGATTGGGATGCAATCTCAGCATGTAAACAGAAACAAGACGAAGATATTAGTGATTATTATTCCAGATTTGAGAAATGTTTTACCATAAACAGTGGCCTCAAGACGAGTAGCGAGTCATACCCTCATCTTTTTGTTACTAAACTAGTCGAGAATTCAAGTCCACAAGTTAAGAACCGAGTTTTGAAAGTCGAAAGTACCTGGCAAGCTAATACCCCGTCCCAGATGTTACAGATGCTTCAATACCACCAGAATAGAATCAGAGAAGAACAAGAACATGAAAGGAAACGTATGAAAGACACGAAAATGAAAGTTCTAGTTGCACAATCTATTCCACAAGACAGTCAGAAAAGGGGTCCGAATCAAGCCAGTCATCCTGCAGCTCCCGTTAAAGGATACTGCAATTATTGTAAACAGCCAGGTCATTTTATAAACGAGTGTGCAGTTCTGAAACACAACATAGCTACCGGTAAGACTAAAGAAAGACCACGTCCGCCTAGACAAGAACAAGTTACACAGACTCCTCAGTCACAGAATGCACCACAGACAGTTACAGCACCGCAGCCTATCGCTGCAACACAGCATGTTACACAGCAGATGTACCAGTATGCACAGTCCGAGTATCCAGAGTATCAGCCATATTCATGAAACAGCCTAGAGAGGGAGGTAGGCTTGCCTCTCATCGAGATACCTGTAGATCAAGAAGGTCCCTATGTTCATAGTCAAGTATTAGGGAAAGACAGAAAGTTTTTGATTGATACAGGGGCAAGTAGGACCACTATCAGTCACGCCGAAGTTCCAGGGGCTCCGCTCTCAGGCTCTAGAAATGTTTCCCTTGGATTTTCAGGAAAGCCTATTGTAAATGAAATATCAAAGCCAGTTACTCTAGAAGTAGGTCCATTGTCCCGCACTACTGATCTGTTACTTACTAAGTCATGTCCAGAAAATCTATTAGGCATTAAGACACTGAAAGAGTTAGGTGCAGTTATATGCTGTTCCCCAGAGGGAATACGATTGTTCCTACGTGACTTCAAGGGTCACTATGTATTACGAGATTTTGATCCAAGATTGTCTAATGTTCCGCAGCATCTATGGGCGCAAGGTCCAACTGATGTTGGCTTTATGCAAATCACACCCCATCGTGTGACTCTCAAGCCAGGTGTAGTGTTACCACGAATAAGACAGTACAGACTGCCACCTGAGGCTGTAGCAGCCTTATCCAAAATTATTGACGAGCTCATGGCTCAAGGAGTAGTGGTAGAAACTGACTCCAATGTATGTAATTCTCCGATCATTCCTGTTATGAAACGTACTGATCCAAATGCACCCCCAGTATATCGTTTAGTGATTGACCTTCGAGAGCTTAACAAATGTATTATTCCCCAGTACCCAGTTGTCCCAGATATCTCTTCCCTATTGACAGCCATTGATTCCGAAGCCTCATTTTTTACGGTCATAGACCTCAAGAACGCGTTCTTCAGTGTTCCCATTCATCCAGACAGCCAGTTTCTTTTCGGATTTTGTTTAAATGGAAGGAGCTATATGTTCACACGCGCTCCTCAAGGTTTCACAGAAAGTCCTAGTATTTACAGTCAAGCACTCAAGAGACAACTAGACAACATTCACATGCCAACTGACACTGCCCTGCTCCAGTATGTCGATGATCTACTGATCACAGCCCGTTCTGAACGTGACTGCGAGCGAGCGTCACTTACAGTCTTGTATTTCCTAGCCGAGATGGGACACAAGGTGTCCCCTTCGAAGCTTCAATTCTGTGTCCAGCAAGTGGTCTACTTAGGACACTTACTGTCCAAGAGGGGTAGGCAGTTGACACCAGACCGTATCCAGTTAATAGCGAGTCTTCCTCAGCCCAAGACCCAGAAGGAGGTACGTGCTTTTATCGGCCTCACTTCTTACTGCAGACAATGGATTCCTCAGTATGCATTCCTAGCCAAACCACTGATACAGTTAACGACACAGGAGGCAGCCGTATCGACTGTCCTCCCTTGGACATCTGAACATACACTTAGTTTCAATGAGTTAAAGAAAGCCTTATGTCAAGCTCCAGTTCTAGCTACACCGAACTACAGTAAGTCTTTTACACTTTTCGTCACAGAACGCGAAGGTACAGCATTATCTGTTCTCACACAAGATCAAGCAGGACAATACAAGCCCTGTGCTTATTTTTCGAGCACATTAGATCCTGTAGCCCAGGCTCTGCCTGCGTGCCTCAAGTCAGTTGCAGCCACAGCACTAGCTATCAGACAAAGTGATTCCATAGTATTAGGACATTCCTTGACAGTACAAGTTCCACACTCCGTGGAAGTTCTTTTGAACCGAACACAAACTCAGCACTTGACAATTGCACGTTTAACAGGTTATGAATTGACACTGTTCCAGCCACACATAGAAATCAGACGCTGCAACGTTTTAAATCCTGCTACATTGTTGCCATCAGTTACTTCGAATTCTGCCACACACGACTGTGTGGAAGTAGTTAACATTATGACCAAGCCAAGACAAGATCTGACAGATATTCCATTACCAGATCCCGACCTGACACTTTATGTGGATGGTTCATGCATGAGAACTAGTACAGGAGAACTAGTAGCCGCGTATGCAGTGACTACTGACACTGAAGTTATTGAAACACACCGCATTGACACCCTGTCTGCTCAAGCAGCGGAGCTAGTTGCTCTGACTCAAGCCTGCCTACACGCCAAGAACCTGAAAGTTAATGTTTACACAGATTCACGTTACGCATTTGGAGTTGTACACGACTTCGGAGTGCTCTGGCAGGAGAGAGGCTTCATGACTTCTCATGGAACCAAGATTCAGCATGGTCTCCTTATTCAGGCTCTGTTAGATGCCATACATTTACCGACATCCATTGCTATCATGAAGTGCAAAGCACATACGAAAGTTACTGACACTATTTCTCAAGGTAATGATCTAGCAGATCGCACAGCCAAGCTTACAGCTCAGACTCCAGACATTCCAGTTAATAAGACACTAACACACACTCCAGATCCGACTACTTGTATGACAGTTAAGGACCCTACACAAGATGTCATAGACATACAGTTACATGCTACTCCCGAAGAAATCAAGAAATGGTCCGAACAAGGAGGGGTCCAGACAGATCAAGGATGGTTAACGAAGGGTAGAGCCACATGGTTTCTCCCCGACTCTATGGTTCAAGTCATTATCAATACCGCACATAGTCCAGCACATTTAGGAGAAAAAGCTATGTTAGACAGTATCCAGAATATTTGGTTCAACAAACATTTGCGAGCTGCAGCCAAGCAGAAAGTCCGTACCTGTATGATATGTTGTCAGTTTAATCCAGGTAAAAGTGTCCCGGTGGAACAAGGTGGATTCCAGCCCCCTGACCACCCTTTTGAAGTCCTCCAGATGGATTACATTCAGATGGAGCGATGTCGAGGTTTCAAGTATGTCCTTGTAGTTGTATGCGCTTTGTCCAGGTGGACGGAGGCATATCCAGTTCCAGATTACACAGCCGCGACCACTGCCAAGCAGTTGGTTCGTGAGTTCTTCCCCCGTTACGGACTCCCTAGAGTCGTGTATTCTGACAACGGCCAGCCATTCTCATCTGAACTCATGAAGCATGTTTCCCTTTTGTTAGGGTACCAGTGGAAGTTCCATTGTGTACGCCATCCTGAAGCAGCCGGTCTCGTAGAGAGACATAATCAGACCCTGAAAATTCGAATTGCAAAAGTTTGTCAAGAGAAAGGTGTGGACTGGCTAATAGCTCTGCCAGTTGCCCTGTTCTATATGCGCATGGTCGCACATTCCAGATCAGGTCTGTCCCCGTATGAGGTCGTTTTCGACCGCCCCCCTAACATGTGGGGTACTCCTAGACCCCGAAGTATTACCGATGTTTCAAGTAATATGCTGACAGATTACCTAGCTTCCTTGATGTCTGCCCTCAACTCTTGTCGTTCACAGGTTGCTGCCGCATTTCCAGACAATACCGAGGTGGCACC
This sequence comes from Lissotriton helveticus, assembly GCF_964261635.1. NCBI lineage: Eukaryota > Metazoa > Chordata > Amphibia > Caudata > Salamandridae > Lissotriton > Lissotriton helveticus. Next base: position 1,784,028,191 of record NC_136065.1, read on the forward strand.
GCATGAAATCGTTCCCGGATCCATGGTCTTAGTGAGAAATTTCGATCGTTCAAGTCCGCTGGAGCCTCGCTGGAAGGAGCCCCGACAGGTCCTCCTGGCCACCCGTACAGCCGTGAAGTTGGAGGGACGCAAAGGCTGGGTGCATCTTTCGCATATCAAAAGGTTTTATGGATTGAAACCAGTTTCAAAGAACATTTCCGAGGATTCAAAGGACTGCCAAAGTACTATTCTTAAGGACTGTCCCGCAAAAGACACTGATACTGCACCCTCCCTGTTAGAGACAACTCCGCAACAGGAGTATAAGAAAAAATTAAGGTCTAGTAAAATAAGTCAGCCAGTTTGATTGTCTAAGTCCTCCCCTAGGTGAAACGGTTAGACCGGTTTCTGACATGTATAAAATAGACCCCCATAGTGAGAGAGTTAGTCAAAACTCAATCCGATGTATCGTTTTTCTATGTTTCATATTATTTCTCAGCATTATGATTTCCTGCACCAGTTATGCATTTTACCTGTATTTTCCAGTTTCTCATGTAAATAAGTCCTCTAATGTTACAGTAGAGCACACGTTTAGTGATCTGCCTCCTCATGAACTCTCTTACCGCCTCGCTATGCGTAACAATTCTTTTATCCGCATGTTACATTATTCACACCAGACCAGCAATGCCACTAATTGTTGGGTGTGTGGTCGACTCCCCCCTTTTCAGACACCGAAGGGAGTTCTGCCACTTTTTCCTTATCCATTTTCACATAATGGTTCGTGTGGAGCATGGTCCACATTAACGTCATCCTCAACAGATATGTCTTTTCTTAACAGTACATGTTTCCCAGACAAGCAAGGTCTTCCCCACAGAACAGGGTTAGATCTAGAAAATGAAGTTTACAATTTAGGTAATTATTCTTCGAATTTTATGGTCCTGAATGTTCAGTCTGATACTACTCCAGACTTACCTGCTATTTCAGTACTACCAGTCAAAGGCGAATTATGTGTTAGAAATAATGGTTCCGTACATGTAGGACATAGTGATTGTACTACTATTGTCAAATATAGTGACAGTGGGAAATCTATTTTCAAAGCTTCACGTCATTCTTATTTTATTTGTGGTCAGACCGCATATGTTCGTCTGCCCCTCGATTGGGAGGGAACCTGTTACATTGCCTTCCTACTGCCACCTGTTTTCCTAGCCCCATCTGATTATCATAGAAACACACATCTAGTACACATTAGACATAGAAGGGAGTCCCCCATTGTCGATTATACTGAAACTGCTCTAGAACAGTATACAGATTTCAATAGAGGTTTCTTCTTCTTTATAGGACCTATCCAGAATAGTAAGCTAATTCGTAGGTTAACCAGAACCCTTGAAGCAGTAGTCAATGAGACTGCCTCTGCCCTAGGTAACTTAACTGAAGAGCAATCTGCTATGAGATTTGTCGTTTTACAGAATCGTCTCGTCCTTGACGTCATACTGGCCGATAGGGGCGGGGCCTGTAGAGTCATCGGATCTAGTTGCTGCATTTTCATTCCAAATAACGCACCGTCTGTTTATTCAGCTATAACCAGACTCCATAAAATTGCCCATCTGTTACACCAAGATCCAGGCACCTGGACATGGTCCGGTTGGTTCTGGAATATAATTTCCGCCTGGGGATGGAAAGTCTTGTCCTTTCTAGGTATTGCAGTAGCGATCATATTCAGTTGCTGCCTCTGTATACAATGTGGCCCTGCGATTTGCGGCATTTGTGCTACCTCTTGTATTCCTAGTCCCAAGCCCCGTTCTAAATCCCGTTCCAAGAAAATTCGAGACGAGCAAATGATACTGTATGAAATGATAGATGGTATCATGAATATTGATGTTTCCTGAAGGAAACGTAGTGACAAGGAGGGAATGTGGAAAAGTAAATTTTGCCATGTTCTGTGTCCCTACGAGTCCTCCATCATATGTTATCTGTGCATGATTAATATGCATATGTATTCCCCATGTTCGATTAAAGACGCAATTACAGTTGTGTCCATCTCTAGTATGTCAGTTTCCAGTTCTCGTGAATACTACGAATATCAGGCCTCTTTAAAGTTACGTTGCCACGTTTCCCAGTGTGCACGTTATTCCATTGTAAAGTCCCCGTTTCTAGGCCTCAAAAGGGCCTGGACACCAGATTCAGCTTCTGTCTCCTGAGCCTCGCTGAGGAGCGATACAGCCCCCACCTGTGTTCCTGACCCTTCACTTACTTCCTGCCTCACAGTGCCCGGTTCAGCCTGGCTCTGCCTCTGAGTCTGCCAAGAGTATGTTATGATTCTAGTTATCAGTCCAGCCCTCCTTCTCTGCATTCCTAAGCTACTGAACTGCATCAATAGTTACCGTCATTGTCTAGCCTTTACGTCTCCACGTTAGAGAAATACTGTATTAATGGTCATTTAATATTCTTCATCACGCACTACATGTAGAATAATGCATGCTCCAGTCTTAGAGTCTGTTAGCCTTTACCCCGATAACTTTTGGATTCTATCAACATGTTCCCTAAACATCAGATACTAGATACTGCTTAGGTACATGTCGCCCTGACTCTCCAGACTTCAGTCTCTGCTCCTAGCACAGAGTTCGTAGCCCCCAGCTTCTTCTAGTAACACGTCATTGCCAGTTTGCGCGCACCATTAGGTTAGAGGTCCCGGCTCCTTAGGTAGCCCCCTCCATGTTTCCGCCCCATTCATGACATATTCTGTTACGTTTGCATCACATGTCTATGTATACGCCTCTGTTACACCTACTTTCACCCTTATCTTTCGCGACTGCTATTGACCACACCCACTGCTCCGCCTATCGTATGTATTGTAATGCAACTGTTTTAGTATATATGATCGTATATTGTTATTAAATGTTAGCGCGCTCATCCCAGATCCTGCCCGGCAGCTGTCGGGGCCCCCCTGTCAGGCCCTGCCATCCTATTCCTGTGCAGGTTGTCCTGTTCCTGTCCTTTATGCTGTAATAAACCTGCAAACTCCTACTACCTCGAATCTTGACTCTTATTTATTGAGCTATCTGTTATTGCTATGCCTAGACAAAAATAGATCCGGTATTATTTATTTACACACATATTTATATAACATGGACTATAAAGTGCAAATACACACTTTCCCAAGGCCTCCTGGGGTCATTCATATATGCTCACTCTGGCCTTTTTTTTTATCTCTGTTCTACTTCACACACCACACAATGCTCCACCTATTTTAGGCCACCAGTAGCCAGCATTAATTATTTGTTAAAAGTCTGACCCAAGTGCCATTCTTGGCCAACCCATGTATTTTACTCCTTAACCCAACAGACGTACAAACCTATCTAATTATATAGCCACAACCACTCATCAATAACTCATACCGGACATTTAAATAGGGCCTCGCTCTAAATTCACTTCCTTTAAATCTGTATTCTGTTAGGGGCCTTTCTCTTCTGCAGTCTCAGTTCTTACACCAATCACTATTAATTATGGATATGAGCCTTCACACTTGCTAAGGGCCTTCCCCTACAGCCCTTCCTAATGGCATCAGCACGCTTGAGATTATTTTTCCTTCTGTTCAGTTTCCTCTACTGTACTCCCATCTCCACATGATGCAGGCAAGCCGGAAGATGTGTCCCGTCCAATAAGAGAATGAGGCATCGGCCTGGCAAGAGGCTTACTGAAGCTCATTTGCATTATTCAGTTTTTGAATCACAAACAACCAGTATCATGGAGGCAAAGGTAGACTTGCGCTCTGCACGCAGTTCTTTATGCTATGTGGTTGGATGGTTTCCTCACAGCACATGCGGTACAACAATGGTATCTCCAACCACGGTTTGAGCTGGGTTGTAGTCACACCCAGTGCTTGTTCAAGGTAACTGTCTTTTACACCCCAAGGACATGGTGTTGTACCACGGTGCCAAGTAGAGCTTAAAATACCCGCAAGGCAGAATCCCTTAGGGCAGCAAACACAAGGAGTATGAAACGAGCCATTAACTCATGCTCCTTAATTGAGGTGCATGAAAAGTCACAGAGACACAGTGAAAAGTGATGCAAACATCAATTCTTGACCACCCCATGGTGTTTTTCTCGTAAGCTTCTAGCCACTTGTCACCACAACTGCCATGAAGGAGTCAGAAACAACAGTGATAAAGGAGAATACAACTTTTTTTTATCAGGAACAACTACAATATGGTTTCTCTGACCATCTAACTTCCAAATGGTCAGCTTCAGTACCCCCACAGAAAGGAATACATAGAATACACACAATATTCTAATATTCCTTAAAGGCATTGATATTCTCCTAGTTCAATGCCTAGCTGTGGAGATAATATCCTCACCCGTACGCTATTTAAGATCATTATATTTCATTCCCCCAAGAAGTATTAACATCTTTGTTACATAGTGCATTTACTATATCAGTATGTACCTAAACATATTACCAAACAATATTTTCTTTGGAGACCAAACCCTGCATAGGAAGACTGCACAGAGTAGCAGTATTTCAGTTAGCAGCTCACTGCATTACCACTGAATTAATGTAACACAGTTCAAAACCCATCTACGACAATGGCCAAATATGTGATCTAATGATCTCTAAATCAGATGGCCCACTTGCAGATGACCAAGCATGTAACAATCTCTAAATCCCACTTTGCTATAGGTTAGTCAGGATTATCGTCATAAAGCCACCCAAAAGTCATCTAAGTTAGATTTTGGATGGCAAAAACCTACATGACGCCTCAAAATAGCCCCAGCTTGTACCCTAAATGAAATACAGTGTTACGAATATGTCCCCAAAATCTTTCAGATATTTTAGATGATGAAAAACGCAGCTGCATCTGAACTCACACAATCAATCACCCTTTCTGCTCCCGGGTAGCTGAAAAATACATTGAACTGACCAATTCCCCCTACGAGAAAATTATAAAAACCGACCATGCTGCCCCTCAGTACCACACAAGTAACTACACTAAAACTGCTATTACAGTGACCAAGTCATTCCCTGCCCTTGCACAGACACCAATGCATCTTTCAGACCCACCATCTAATTTGCAGACCACATCCACACCTTGTGTGCTCTGAGTGGTTCCCACCATGCCAATATTGGGTCAATCTGATCAACACCATTGTAGTATAGATGAATACCAAGGATCTCAAAGTGGGTTGGGTGAAGCTCCTTCTCAAGATATTAAACTCTGCCCAAGTGAGTTTAACAATTTCTGTACCATCCCTGGTCTTTTTCCGGCAAAGAGCATGCAAAACTGGGCAAAACATACTGTGGACAAAAACCTCCAAGGGGTGCATCAATAAGGCTTCAGACAGTTATTCAGCACAGTGATCTTCAAATCAATGATGGCAAGCTGAACGTTACAGATAGAAGCGAGATGTGTGGATTCAACATTGCATATCTCGCCTTTCTTGAAATGCTGGGCACTTACTAGCACGACTCTCTTTGGTTAATATCTGGAGCCACTAGAAGAGTTACAATGATTCGACCCATCTGTGCACTAATATGCTATTGATACTAAGATTAACACAAAAAAAACACATATGAAGATGATATCACACATCTGTTTCCTGTCAGAAAAAGTCTACTAGTGGAAGCCAGTGCTACCTTAAGTTTTAGTGTTTAGCGCTACGAGGCCTCCGGGTTGTTTGCGCTTTATAAAACCCGATTAATAATAATAATAATAATAATAATAATAATAATAATAATAATAATAATAATAAGGTGAAACCCAACAAGCCTATATTCCTTCACTCTTCTCCTCACCAGCCCTATTTAAAAGGGACTTGAATACTGCAACCTAATTAAGTTTCTCCCCGCGCTAAGGTCAATAATGCAAATACCTGTTTTTTTTACTTGGTGACTGGAACCTCTAATCAACAAGTCAGATATATGATCAAAGGGGTTCAGTATTAGCTCTGCCTTCCCATACACCAAAATAATTAATTTGGAAGTCAGTGGCCCAAGCAGTATCACAGTTAAGATTAGATTATCGGAATATACTAACTCCGTGCACTTCCAAAAACTAGGTTACCATCTTTAAAAGCCACAAGCTATTCTCTGGTACCTGCAATTAAAATCACAATTCACCAATCCTGCGCTCAGACAACTGACTTCCAATTAAGGGTAGATGTACATGTAAGACACCTCCTGTCCGGTTTAAAAGACAGGTTATTCAAATACACCTCAACACATGGCATGAGGGCTGCCCACCTTGGGTAGAAAGAGCTCACAGCAAGGACGCGCTTTACTCTCCGAATCTTTCTAAAGTGTTATTCCTATATCTGGAACTTTCTTACAGTCAATTGCCAATGAGTGTATAGCTCTCAAACCCTTCCTAGGTTTATGAGTAGGCCTGAAATGTCCAAAATATATTGATTTATCCTGGGACTGCTCAAACCCCTTTATTGCTTCATAATGGTATATGTTTTAAAACATTTCATGACTTTTTAATTTTAACACATTTCTCTACTGAATGCCTTTCCTTTTTGTCTACTATCATTCTACTTTTCAAATACTGCTATGTTCCTTTGGACAGCCTACTTGATGCTCTGTTTGGGCCTGGTTTATGCTATGGTAAACTATCAAAACAAATAACATGTAGGAAAAAATGTCCTTGTCTCTATGACGGAGGCGACCAGGCTTGACAAATTAAAACACCAACCCCCAAATAAGCGGCTTACTTTCAATGCATAGTGCTCAGACCATGAGAAAGAATCTCAAAATGAAACAGATGTTGCAGTTTGAGAAACAGCTGACCCGAGCCTCTTGAGCACCAGGAAATGATCACCCTCCTTTCCAAACAGCTTTCTTGTTAAAGCATGTAGAGTAACCTTGGACACCCGTCCCTCTGCCACGCTGATAAAAAAAAACATTGCATCTGTTGGAAACCTGGTGATTTGCCTTAAAACATGCTTCCGCATGAATTAAGCATTGAGCAATCAATCAACTGTGCATATAAAAAAAAACGTACGGTAAATATGAAAGGATAAACTTCGGATGGGAGTTGGTGGAAGCGCGAACCGATTACAATAAGAAGACAGCCAGGCAAAGCAGAATCGCATCGCCTTGGCTGGAGGATGATTACTTCAATGGGCTCGGTATTCTGCGCCTTCGGCAGCATGGGAGGACGTGCACGCTTCTCTAAAAGAGAGAGTAGCAGGTAGTATTTGTAACTGAAGTTACGATTACTGTCTTCAGCGGACACACTTGGAAGAGCAGGTTTACACAATTCAGCCCAAACTGTTCACTCACACACACTGGGGACACTAGCCAGCCTCTGTTTGCAAACAGTAGCACTTAAATATGGAAAGCTCCTGCCTGAGGGAGGAAAAGCCGCGAGCTGCTCTTCTACCAGAGGAAAGGTACCGGTGAAAGCTCTGAGTGACGCGCCGTCTGTGGCTCACCGACAGATGCGCCATACGTCAAAATAACAAGTAATCATCAACACTGCACTGGCACCTCCCTTGGATGGATGTCAGCATGCTAACAGCAGCATGCCATGATGTCACCTCACTCACCAACAGACAACAGTGCACTTCTAAACAGAACTCACAGCAGCCGCTCAGCAGAGTTTACACCCACCAGCAGAAGGCGATCCGCACTTGCAGCCACTTCAAACTTCCAGTTAATTCAGAGACATGGAAATAAGCGGGGTAAAGCACATGCTAAACAACCCAGACGATATGTATCTGGACAACAATCCCGGAAATCCAACAAACTTACAAAATATCAAATATCATCTCACTATCTGCCTACAAGTCATTAACACCAGACTTCGATCTACAATGTTAACCCTTCATTCAAAGTAATTATTTACCATACGAAATTGCGGTTACAAAGCCATACTAATGTCAGATTGTGAGCCACATGTTCATAACACACTTGCATTTTTCATGGTATCGTTAGAATCAAGCGGAAAGGAACTCACTGGTGTAACATCACGCCTGCCCCAGTAAAGGATCCATCTTAAAACGAGTACCATTTTGTAGTTCGGGGACCACACCTAGGAAGTGGATACAAACTTGAAGCTACAGCACAAATGAGCTTCAAGGGACCATAGAGCCTACACCAAACTTTGGCAAAACCAAGAGGTCTCTCCTTTTAAAAGTCAAATAATAACATAGTGGCTTTGCCAATACCAGCTTTATTCTATCACTGTGGACAAACATTTTAGAAAGTTTAAAACACACATTTAAAAAGAACGAAAATCTAAGCAAGTAGCTCGGCATAACTTTGCAAGTGTCAGGCACTTAAAAAATCTTTAAAACAAAAAACTAGAGTGGGATGGAGCAACAAAGTGATTGGGGAGAGAGCATCAAAACTGTGTGTGTAATTACTTTCATTGCGTTTCCTTTCCAAGAAATGCCATGGGGTGATAACAACGTTAATAAACAGCCCTCTTTCTTTATACAGTGCCTGAAGCTAAGTATACTACAGCAGCCAACGGCTGAAACGGGCATTCTGTATATGTATGGGTACATCACAGCTTTATTTGAGCTGGTGGTTACAGATAGGGTCCACCGGCACTTTATTTTCCTCACAAGTATTTGGCCCAAAGCAAGAGAGAAAAACATAATAAAAGGGGAAAGGAGGAGGAAAAGATACAGAAAAATATGACAAATTATTAAAGCAGAGAAGAAAAAGAACCTGCAAGAGTAAGATAAACGGGCCAAGAGTATTTGTGGTGGAAGAATGAAGCATGAGGTAGGATTCAAGACTAAAGCAGCCTTGGTATTTGGCAACTCCAACTTTAGGCAGCGCCAGCCGCCATTTTGAGTTATCTTTGGGCACTGGCACTTATTATTATACTGGCTATCCTTTCATTTGAAATGCCGGTATAAGGCCCTTTATCCAGTAGCATTGTCCTCGCATATATTTGATATGTTTAAAAAAAATACATTCCTCACAAACTGTTTCAATCGAACTCTGGCTGTTGGATAAAGGGTACCTAAATACGGAGGGTAAGATTGGGAGCACGGCCTTTTTCTGTGGTTACAGCTCAGGCATTAAACAGACTGCTGCCTAAGCTATGCTTAGAGACAAATATTTTAAAACTTCGCAGGGCTAAAAAAAACAACATTTATTTAAATAGGCTTTACCTGGAGAAATTAAATATGTGAGTTGATGTACAGAGTGTATTAGTTTGCTAGCGTCAGGACACCTTTGAGTAACTGTGTGCTCTATACAACTAATAAATAAATAATTAAAAAAATTAAGCCTAGGCATGTGTCTCTTCTGTTTTGTTGCATGCGTTTGCTATGTGAAGGCAATAGCTCTCGCTGGACACCTAATCTGTCATTAGGAAATACATAAAAACAAATTAATTTCTAGCACAAGATTACCATGTAAACCTTGCAATGAGTTAAGAGAATCCCAGACGTAATGGATCTATGGGACACGAAAACTCAAGTGGTGGAGGATAAGGAGATGTTCATATGATGTCGTGGGATTAATACAACACCCTAATACACTCTTTCAATAGGATCACTTAGAGCAGCTTCTAGCATAAATGACCCTATCACAAACATATGTACTATGGCAATGGTCGAAAATGTCAGCCACTATTATCATAACTACTTATATGTGTTATTTCTTGATTTGCTTCTGCAGAGTTCAATAGTGACAACCGGCTAATAAAGCAAGCATTGTCAAAGACAAAAGGTCTCGCTTTTAGGACCCAGTTGCTTTGCCAATGGTCGTATACGTGATGTGTGCAGCAAGGCTAAAAGAAGAAAAAAATGCCTATAACGCAGCTACTCCGTGTAATTTTCTGGGAACCTGCACGCACTTACAAATTGATACAGTACAAAAGGGGGTGGTGATGGACGGAGCATCTGAACCAATCAAACACTCACACCCAGTCAAGAGATCTGGGTTTGATCCATCACCATTCTTTAGCCCACTCTGCCACCCCAGTTCAGACATGGCTATATGCAAATCAGTCTGACCCTGTGCCTCATGGGAACAGTCCAGCCCGAACTGCCAAGCCATGCCTTCCCTGGACCGGAAACAAGCTTCCGAGGACCGGTTTCTGGCATTCCAGCCGTCTTCAGCCCGGCTTGCTTGAATCCTGTGGCAAAGTGAGCAAGGGACTCACGTCTGAGCATACCCTGCCACACTCATGGCGGCCAAAGCGGTACAAAAGGGGGTGGTGATGGACGGAGCATCTGAACCAATCAAACACTCACACCCAGTCAAGAGATCTGGGTTTGATCCATCACCATTCTTTGTATCGCTTTGGTCGCCCTAAGTGTGGCAGGGTATGCTCAGACGTGAGTCCCTTGCTCACTTGGCCACTGGATTCAAGATAGCCTGGCTGATGAGGATTATGAATCCGAAACCGGTCCCAGGATGCTTGTTTCCGGTCCATGGAAGACATGGCTTGGCAGTTCGGGCTGGACTGTTCCCATGAGGCACAGGGTCAGACTGATTTGCATATAGCCATGTTTGAAATGGGGTGGCTGAGTGGGCTAAAGAATGGTGATGGATTAAACCCAGATCAGTTGACTGGGGGTGAATGTTTGATTTGCTCAAATGCTCCGCCCATCATCCCCTTTTGTATCGCTTTGGTCGCCCTAAGTGTGGCAGGGTATGCTCAGACGTGAGTCCCTTGCTCACTTGGCCACTGGATTCAAGATAGCCTGGCTGATGAGGATTATGAATCCGAAACCGGTCCCAGGATGCTTGTTTCCGGTCCATGGAAGACATGGCTTGGCAGTTCGGGCTGGACTGTTCCCATGAGGCACAGGGTCAGACTGATTTGCATATAGCCATGTTTGAAATGGGGTGGCTGAGTGGGCTAAAGAATGGTGATGGATTAAACCCAGATCAGTTGACTGGGGGTGAGTGTTTGATTTGCTCAAATGCTCCGTCCATCATCCCCTTTTGTATCGGTTTGGTCGCCCTAAGTGTGGCAGGGTATGCTCAGACGTGAGTCCTTTGCTCACTTGGCCACTGGATTCAAGATAGCCTGGCTGATGAGGATTATGAATCCGAAACCGGTCCCAGGATGCTTGTTTCCGGTCCATGGAAGACATGGCTTGGCAGTTCGGGCTGGACTGTTCCCATGAGGCACAGGGTCAGACTGATTTGCATATAGCCATGTTTGAAATGGGGTGGCTGAGTGGGCTAAAGAATGGTGATGGATTAAACCCAGATCAGTTGACTGGGGGTGAGTGTTTGATTTGTTCAAATGCTCCGTCCATCATCCCCTTTTGTATTACAAATTGATACAAGCGCCTTCTATTTTCTTTTTGTTTACTGATCCGCGTTGAATTTTTCACCAATATTAGGCGAACCAGGTGCTATAAGGAGGGGGAAGCCCTTAGATCCACAAGTCCCTTGCATAACTTCTGGATTTTGTGACTTTTTGCCTGAATTCATCAGCTGAGATACGGGAATAGAAGGTTTCACCTGTTTTCAACAAGCAGGGTGTGTTACAGATATGTTGTCTTCATCATAAATTGGGGGGTGCTCACAAGTCCAATCCTAAGAAATACCATGAAGATATATGACTACGCTCTTTTTCTACTGTCCCAACAAGTGCAGAAGGTAATCTGCAAAGCCTAGTTGATGAATACACCCTCAGTTGTGACCCGGTGGGAAAAGGCCCTCAACAAAAATCGACTCCATTGTTGTAGTCACTGACTGATCTGAGGAGGGTGGAGTGGGGGCACAGTTGGTTTTTAATGCTTCAACCTTACTATCTAGAATTAGCAGTGTTCCAAAAAACATGCTTCTGTCATCCGATCTGCCCTACAACTCAGCCTCCACATGATCCATATTATCCTCCACCTGAAACAACGTCGAACCACTTCCATCAAGGCTGCCTCCATTCCAAACACCCTAGACTCAATTTGCTCCAAGCTGGCTTCGCAGCCAGCATCACCCATTCTACAGTATCCAATTTCCTCAGAATCTTAGCAAGTCCAGTAATTATTTGTTTAGAGTCCACCATATGTTTTCCACTGCGTAGTCCATGTCCACCTGTTTTCCACTGCGAGGTCTAGGCTCAGCTCATCACCAGACCATTTCTTTAAATGTGGAATTGGTTAAAAAATTAATCAATGGCCTTGATCTATTGTCACCTTTCTAATTCTCCATTTGAGCATTTGTAATGCACAGACATTCACTAGAAAGAGATATCTTAGCACTAAAATTGATAGATGGAAAGAGACACCTGAAGGGCAGCAAAAGTAAGGTTATAAGTTACAGCCAAAATACTATGTTGAACTGTTTACCCCATCTGACACGGTCAGCCTCTCTCACTGATCATTCTATGTTGAAGTCCATAATGGATTCAGTCAGTACTCCCTGGGAGAGCTTTCTCCACTATCTCCACCTTCAGCCGTTCTGACCAGTCTTAGCCACATGCATTGACCCTAGCTCGGCTGCTGTCCACTAATGATGTCAAGGGACATTCCTAGACCTTCAAAACAATACAGCAGGACAGCTTACCAGGTCCCATTCTTATTAACAATTGGCACAGGTGACCACGGAACTAAAGCTGCCTTCCACCACATTCTTGTTGGTCAGTCCATGCAGTTGACACTTGCTATTTAAATGATCAATCGAATCCACCTAATCAAAATGGCCATGGAAGGCTTCAACTCATACCTTGCTAAACCTAAATGTACAAAATATAAATAAATAAGGCTACCACGCCCAGAGAAATTTACCCCTCTAGGAATTGCAAACACTACCTTTTATGAACCCTTGAGTAACCAACGCACCCTATGCTTAAACACCAGTCTGTCAAGAAAAAAAACATGTCAGCAGACTCAACAACAATCCCAGTTCCCTGAGATGGTGTGAGTGGCCTAAAAGAGGACTGAAAGCCAGGTGAAGGGAATACTATGTATGTATTGTTATATATACAGCGCAAACCTAGCTACTTAGCAACAGAGTCTAAAAACAGCATCAAGTGGTTAAGGAGGAGGCAAAAAAAGGGGGTGGGGAGAACTGCAACAAAAGTCCAGTTTCCTAAAATCATGCCCTCAAATCTGTTTAGTTTTAAGATTAACTTGCCTGCCTGGTTTTGGGCAAATTGTCGCTGTCGAATCTGCCCTTGAGAATCCACTGGATGTGGTGTTGGCATATTCCAGCTTTGAGTTTATCATCAAATCCACGTGTGGTTCATGATGTTCATCATCCAAATTGGTACAGTTTGCTTGAGTTGCCTCAAGCAAAAAAAAAACCTTTTACAAACCATTGTCCCTACATTTGTCTCAAATAGTTCCCTATCCTTTTTTGAAACGGTGGAACAAAACCTAAATAGTTTTGGAGGCTGCAAGAGGTTAAGAGTAGTCCGCCTCCTATGATCGTAACCCATAAGTAAGATTCATTTTTTGCCTCATGTAACCTTAGTCCACTATTTTTCATCCAGGTGGCTTTATCCTTAAGTCCTCTTTTCGAACTGGTCCACCTACATCTGGAGTGACCTCAAAGACATTTTCCATTCGCAGCTCATTGCCTTCATAACAAAGTGTTAGCCCACCGGAGGGTGAAAAATATTGATTGGGAAAGTATAAAAGCTCCGCAATTGGTGAAGTTTGCAACAAAGAGGAAGCCTACCAAAGTGTGGACTATAATTTTCCGCTTGACATGTTCACTAAGTGTAATTTTAACAGTCTGTCATCCCACACTACATGTCACATAATGCATCCAATTGGTGTTTTAGACACTAAGGGGCTCATTAGGATGGCGGGCGGATTTTGCCCGCCTGCCATCCTCACGGGGATTGGGACCACCCGCCATAAGGGCGGGGGTCCCGTGGGCGGTATTAGGATGTGCCGGCCACAGTTGCATAGACAAAGCGGCAGGCATCGAGTGGTGCCTGCCGCTTTGTCTATGCAAATGCAGGGGGTACCACAGGTACCCCCTGTGTGCACCCCCCACCTCTCCTTCACTCTGGGGCCCTGCAGGTGGCCCCCAGAGTGAAGACCGCATGCCTTTCCGTGGTGGCATCGCCGCCACAGAAAGGCATCCAAAGCAGCCCATCATAATATGGCTGGCGGTGTCTATTAGACACCGCCACCATATTAAACCTTTTCCTCCCCGGTCGCCTTGCGACCGGGGCGGAAAAGCGGCAGACAGTCTTTCCATCTGCCGCGTTCTCCCCCTCCATCCTAATATGGCGGGGGGAATATAGGTGCGGATGGCGGGCGGATTGCCCCCGCCAGGCTGGCGGTGGCTACCGCCAGCCTGGCGGGGGCAATCCGCCCCCCCCATCCTAATGGGCCCCTATGATGCTTTAGTTTTAATTTCGATTTCAGGACGCATGAATGAAATAAGCAATACTTCGCACCAGTGAAATTGTGATCAATTATTACTCAAATGAAACTGGAGACTAAGAAATAGGGAAATGAAAAATGACGACTTCCAACCTGCACAGTCAATACACCAGATGATGTATCTTTTCGGTGTATAAATGCAGTTCAACAACGAAGTACGACTATTTTACTATGATCTATACATGTTGGCCGAAATGTGTCACTGTTTTTGTATTGTTTCCATCCAAATTTCAAGAATAAATCTGTAGCAGTGCTCATCGTGCGCAGCTCCAAGGTTTGTTTCAAACCTGAGTTTGCATTATTATGGTTGGAGGGTATGCCCCAGAGGGACGCATTGAAAAGAAACCTCAAAAGCAAAGGCTGTTGAGAAGTTTAGAAGCTCACATGCCAGATGAGGCATGTGATATATAGTTATCTATCTTTGTAGCAGATGTTGCTGTAGATACATATGCTGAGCATGCTCCCGCCCTCTACTGTTTGACTCGGATGTCTGCAAGTTGTTTTCCTTCAAAGAAGCCTCTCGAGTTACAGGAGTGCTCTGACTCCTCCTCTTGGTGTACATTGTGTATTGGCACAGACTGTCTGTTGACTGCGTCTCTCCGCTATCAAGTTTGGATGTGCACTGTTAGAAGGTGGCTTTTTATGTAGTGTACAAAATGAAGTAGACTATGTAAAAAGTCCAGACCACCCTTATTGGTTTACAGGAATTCAATTCTGCCTTAGAATCCACGATCCCACCTCCTAAACACTACGTGTCAATCGCACGCATGTTTATCTTGGTATTCTCCCAATTTATCACCAAATACAGGTTGAAATTTTTCTTTCAAACCTGCCACAAACTTCTCCGTTTTTAACATCCCAGCTGATTCCACAACCAATTTGACAGTTTCTAAGACAGGGGGATTGACCCAGAATCTAATTTGATTCCCATTCCTTTTTGAGGAGGCCAACCTAATGATGACTGCACTTTATTTGAGATGAACAATTTCCCTCTTGTTCCTTAACATAAAAACTCCAGGTTAGGTCAGAAGTATCCAATAAGACTCGTCATGTGACCAGTGTAACCCCCTGGAGACACATCAGGTGAGAAGAGGTTCCTGTTAAGTCGAATTTCCTCTACAACATATTTACCTAAAATTGTAAACCAAACACAAGAAACAACAACAAGCACTGGCGTTGCCAATAGGTCTCGCAGTAGGAAAGTTGGAGCTATTACAATTGCAAATAACAATGCCTTTTATTTTTGCTTTAATTTTAAAAACATAAAGGGCTTTGTCATTTACAAAACAAATAGCTCCAACTTTCCTACTGCAAGACCTATTGTGCACTGCACAGTGTGGGTGATAGTGGCACTGCATGTGTGTGAGTGGCTTTGAGTGAGTGGCGTTGCGTGTGTGAGTGGCGTTGCGTGTGTGAGTGGCGTTGCGTGTGTGAGTGGCGTTGCGTGTGTGAGTGGCGTTGCGTGTGTGAGTGGCGTTGCGTGTGTGAGTGGCGTGTGTGAGTGGCGTGAGTGGCGTTGCGTGTGTGAGTGGCGTTGCGTGTGTGAGTGGCGTTGCGTGTGTGAGTGGCGTTGCGTGTGTGAGTGGCGTTGCATGTGTGAGTGGCGTTGCATGTGTGAGTGGCGTTGCATGTGTGAGTGGCGTTGCATGTGTGAGTGGCGTTGCATGTGTGAGTGGCGTTGCATGTGTGAGTGGCGTTGCATGTGTGAGTGGCGTTGCATGTGTGAGTGGCGTTGCATGTGTGAGTGGCGTTGCATGTGTGAGTGGCGTTGCGTGTGTGAGTGGCGTTGCGTGGATGAGTGGAGTTGCGTGGATGAGTGGGGTTGCGTGGATGAGTGGGGTTGCGTGGATGAGTGGGGTTGCGTGGATGAGTGGGGTTGCGTGGATGAGTTGCGTTGCGTGTGTGAGTGGTGTTGCTTGGGTGAGTGGCGTTGCGTGGGTGAGTGTGGTGTTGCGTGGATGATAGTGGGCTTGCATGGGTGTGAGTGGCGTTGCGTGTCTGTAAGTGTTGCTGTGTGGGTGAAAGTGGCACAGAGCCTTTGATGTGGCCTGGTGCAGGAGAAATGCTGCTGCTGCTAATTAAATATAACAAGTGATTAAAAATAGCAGCTGCCGTCCACCTGTGGGGGTAGGGGCAGTGTGAGATCTACAGAAATGCACAACCAAGTTGATTTACTCTAAGTTACATCATAGACAGCCAAAGGCAACGCATGGCGAGACAAACTGTGTTGCTGCAGAAATATCAGTTTGCGTACAACAGAGTTGGAGCTGCATAGCCCTGTCAGCAAAAATAGCTCTTAAAAAAGCACAAGAAGCCTGTAAATTGTTATGATTAAATACACAGAATAAAATAAAAAAGATTCCAAAAAAAGTACGATTAAAAATAAGTTGAAATAATTCTGAAACGGCTGAAGGTCTTACTTTAACAATAAACTGCCATCCGTGTGGCACGGATCATTTCTGTTGAAAAGGGGAAGAGGGGCCTGGAGAAGGGGTAGATGACAGCAGCGATCGAAAAACTTTTAATTCCGTGTGTGAGGGGAAACATGCCGTCAGTTGAGCGCATATACTGAGACAGCAGAACGCAAGGGAGGGGAAGCCGGATGGGGGTGGGAGAGCCTGGGGCGTGAATGCGAGCGAGGAGGGAAGCCGGATGGGGGTGGGAGAGCCTGGGGCGTGAATGCGAGCGAGGAGGGAAGCCGGATGGGGGTGGGAGAGCCTGGGGCGTGAATGCGAGCGAGGGGAGGCAGGCATATTAGGGAGATGCGCGTGCTTGTGTGGTCACGTGACCCGCTTTTGTGGCCACCTGACCTCACATGCACTGTGAAGAAACCGCAGTGGTTTCACTAGACGATCGAGCACTTGAATTCTCGATCCCTCAATGCGCTTGCGCGCATTGTAGGTCACGAGACCTAAAAATAGAAATGGGCTTACCATACATTCTCACTAGACATGAACGAAGACACTTGTGTGGCAAGTTATTACACATTTCTTTATTTAGAACATTGAATCATGAATTGTTCCAACCTCCGCTCCCCCATATTCATCGTCAGTTATTGAATTCACTTTTTAGATTCAGATCTTTTACAGGCCCTGCTGAAATGCCCTTTATTCTACACCTTAAACAGATTTTATCAAAGGCTGTACAACATTTCAACTTCCCTTGACTACTTTGACTACCATGTCTATAGCAAGCTAAACTGAATTTATTTCGTCCTTCCTCCAAGTTGCAGGTTACACCTGTAATTTATTTTGTTTTTCTTACTTTAACTTTTTTTTGGGGTTTAGGATTTTGTGGCTGTTTTTTTACTTAAATATTTGCAACTGCTTTAGTAAGACATGTAGTCCGTTTTGTTAAGGGGAAAGCTATGTGGTAACTAAGTATTTTTGCAAGCTCCTCTTTCTGAGGTCATATGAACTGTCAAATGTTCATGTGTGAATGGAAGGAGCGCAATATTCCATGTGGGACAGTTGGTGTGGACCTGTTGGCTGCGCTGGGTGCTCCTGTGTTTACCCAGATCTTCTATGTGAATAAACCAACTTGCTATCACCACATTAGTTAAAGTGACTTTCTTTATTTAATTTTTTTTTATTGTCAACACAAAAGTAGGACAAAAAGAACAAGAAAAAAAACCCAAGCAATACATATAATCTAAATCATAATAATCGTTACTTGTACATTCCATAAAAGCAATCCATTGCATAATTGGGTTATCTACTTATAGAGAGAAGTAAAATAAATATCAAAACCATATACATTTTATATATCGTAAATTAATATTTAGAATAGTGAACCCCAGATTATGTCAAATTTACGCATAGAGTGAACACCCTTCGATTTTGCTAGTGCTTCCTCCATATCGTGTATTGGTCTGACTAGTGTCCACCATTCCATTACTGTGGGAGTTTTTGGTGAAATCCAGACCCTAACTATTGTCAGTCTTGCGCAAACAAGCAAGATCGATAACAAATCTTTGATATCAGGTCTCGAGTTTCTTCTTCCCATCATTATTTCCATAATCGTTAAAGGTGTTTTAATTTCCAGTTTTTGAAATAAAATTTGTGTCACTTTCTGCCAAATTAGAGAAAGTTCTGGACATGTGACGTACATATGTTTTATGTCCGCCGCATGCAGACCACACCTTGGGCATTTTGTCTGATCATTAGCCGGATTGCTAGGTGACCATTTTGCTATCCGATCCGGGGTATAATATAATAAGCATATTGTGCAAAACTGTTGCCTTTGTAGATTGGAGGAATGTACTACTCTAACTATTGTACTAAGTGTATGTGTTATATTTTTAGACAAAACTGGCGCACCCATAACTCCAGTCCAACGATCAGCTATTCTTGAACAGTCATCCAGCCTGTGAGCACACAGAATTTTATATACTCTACTAATCATAGATTTTTCATTGGTAGCATGTAAGCAATCCCATATATCCGAGTCGGATATATTCATCAGGTTTAATTGTTTGATAAAATAGTCACAAATCTGCATGTATTTAAACTGCATATTATCTGTCAAATTATACAAAATCTGCATATTCCCCAAAGTAATAAAACCACTGTGATCGTAAAGATCACCTAAACATGTTACCCCATGTGTGATCCAGCATTTACCTAGTGGATCATGGAATATCCCTGGCAGCCCTGGATTATACCAAAGAGGAAATTTGTCATGCAGTAGTGGCACGTCATATTTAAGTGAGATAGCTCGCGATATAGTTATACTATCTCGGGCGGTCTTAAATTCAGCCCTTTTAAAGTAATTCGGGTCCTTAGTTTAAACAAGAACTGGTTACTCACTTCACCCAACATGAATTTATGAAAGTAACTACTTCTCTCTGAATTGATAAGACTACGACAACGACCAAAAAAAGCAGACCAAAAATACATTTAAAGTCCGGAAAATCAAGACCTCCTTGACTAAAGGGAAGTTTTAGCAATTCCAACGATTTTCTTGCTTTCTTATAGCCCCAAATGAAGCTAATCAAAATCCTTTCTAAGCGTTTAAAAAAAGAAATAGGCACTCGCAACAGGATAGACCTAAACAAATAAAGACAGGATCTTCATTTTTATAATATTTATCCGCCCAAGTATGCCTATAGGTAGCTTGTGCCAGCTCTTAAGTGACTTAGCCGTATCTTTCAGCAGTGTTTCATAGTTTAGAGGAATTATTCTTTCAATTTGTTCCGCCATCATAACTCCCAGGTATGTGGCAGTCGAACAAACCCCTTGCATTGGTGAAGTTGATTTATAATCCAGAAGAACCTGTTTTTTTTAATGTTTAGTTTGTACCCAGAAATCAGCCCAAACTCTTGTGCTTCCTTTGTTATCGCTTGCACTGCTCCCCCCGGATCCACTGAAAACATCGCTATGTCGTCGGCGTATGCGATAACTTCAAGAGAATGATCCCCTAACAAAAGAGGGCAAATTAACTGTTGATTTTGGAGTGTCGAAATAAAAGGCTCTACATAAAGAGCGAATAAAAGTGGTGATAGGGGGCACCCTTGCTGGGTGCCCCGGAGAATCGTGAAGATGGTAGATTGTAACCCCGCATACATAATTTTAGCACTAGGTTTATAGTATAAGACTTTTATCCAAGTTATATATTGCCCTTTAATGTCAAAAGCTGCTATAATGGCCTACAAAAAAATCCCACCCCACTCGGTCAAATGCTTTCTCAGCATCTAATAAAATCATACCGAATAAAAGTGGTGATAGGGGGCACCCTTGCTGGGTGCCCCGGAGAATCGTGAAGATGGTAGGTTGTAACTCTGCATACATAATTTTAGCACTAGGTTTATCGTATAAGACTTTTATCCAAGTTATATATTGCCCTTTAATGCCAAAAGCTGCTGTAATGGCCTACAAAAAAATCCCACCCCACTCGGTCAAATGCTTTCTCAGCATCTAATAAAATCATACCGAGTGCCACATCAAAGGCAGTGACAGTCATGTTTATATGTGCCGTCGTGTCTCTCCGTTGGATGAAGCCATGTTGGTGAGGCGACACCAGACTAGGTAGTACGGGAGATAGACAATTCGCAAGAATCTTTGCAAATATTTTTGCATCAGCATTGATGAGTAATATCGGTCGAGACGATCCACACTCATCCGCCGGTCTGCCTTTTTTAAGACAAAAAATGATTTGTGTTACCTTCCACGACTCAGGAGCCCTACATTCTTCACTAATAAATTGTATAACCTGACTAAAGGGTGTCAGCAGTTCCTCAAGAAAGATCTTGTAGAATTAAAGAGGGATTATATAGTCTCCTGCTGCTTTACTCGCTGGTAGAGAGCTAATTGCCAATTTTATTTCATTGGTTGTAATATTTCTTGCTAAAGAGTTAGATGTCTCACCCACCACACTTCTTAAAGTATTTCCTTGTATGTAATTATAGATTTCCTCTTGTTTAGGTTGATTTTCTGGAGTGTTTAAGTCTTGATAGTAAGCAGCAAATTGTTCCATTATCTGGTTTGGACGTTCATATAACTTATTATTGATCCCCCTGATCCTCTTTATAGTAGTCTTAGCCCTATCATCCGCTACTTTAAATGCTAAGATTTTACCCATCATTTCACCAGACTTGTATTATAAAAGTCGGTACTTATTAAGTTTCGTTATACTTCTCCTCCTAAATATCCTCTTCAATTCTGATCTTAATTCAACTAGGGTATGACCGAAGTCTTCAATATTTGGGAGGCCTTTGGTAACTGCCGCAATATACTGGGTTTCTGACATACGAATAGCTGCTATACTTGCTTCCGTTATCTTTTTCTGCTCCTTATTTCGCCCCAAATATATTGCTGTGTAAAACCCCTGATTGCTGCCTTAAATGTATCCCATACTACTAATGGGGAGGCTGTCCCCATGTTTGTTTTAAAAAACTCCTTAAGAAATACCCTAGCCTGAGTCACGAATCCTCCTTCTGTTATAAATATCTAGGGAAAGAAAAAGATTGTGGGCCTTTATACTCAGAAGAAATCTTAAATGAGAGGAGAATTAGATTATGGTCTGAGGTAACCCTTGGACAGATTTCTATGGTACTAGACCATAGAATATTATCTGACAGCTAGGCCATGTCGATTCTTGAGTGGAGTTTATGAGGAGCGGAATAATACGTATAGCCTGCTAGATTAGGGTAAAGGGTCCTCCAAACATCCTTAATAACGTGTAACCGTCCCATCTCCTCTAGTGCCGCCCGTGTCCTCCACATTCCCTGAAAAGCCCCTCTCCTTGTAGTGTCTATCCCATAGTCCATTATACAGTTAGTAGGATATTGTAGTAGGATCGTCTGTGTTAGGGCCATACAATGAACAGAAGACATACATTTTACCCTCTATCTCACCTGAGCAATAGCCCATCTGCTCCCATTATCAGACCGCATCCTACAAGTTTCTGCTCTAAATCACGTATTTTTTTAAGATAGCTATTCCAAGTATAGACACGGTTTGCGCTGAGCTTATTACCACTTCAAATCCTAGTTGTCTTAAAAAACCTGTCTTTATAAGAAATGTGTGTTCCAGATAGCTTAACTATCTGAGGATTGCACATTTTTAATTCTTCAGCAACTAGTTGTCTCTTGATCCTGCTATTAAGACCAGCCACGTTCCAGGCTAAACATTTGATCTCCCCTATCTCAATGCTAGTTCTCTGCTACCTTTCCTGAAAATTAGATCATTACACTTGTGTTTACTTCCCTGATAGCTTCCTTTCATACCTGTTAATTTGCTTTTTTCCTTTATCCCTACAGTTGCGTTGACTTTTTCCCCTTTTACCCACCCCCCTTGAACCTCTCCAATACCTACACCCCTAAACCCACAACCCACCCTCCCGCAATCTAAAGGAGGAATCATCTCCTTCTTACTGCTGCCGGTGGAATGGCAGCTATCTGGAAGCCTGTAACCATGGTGGCTGCCGAGTTATCCCAACCCCCATATTAGTGACCAGAGAGGATAGCTTGCAAATAGAGGAGAAATAAAACCAAATTAAACAACTATATTTCTCAATCAAAAATAACGTATTTAACACAAAAAGAGTAAGTAGGATAGAGAACCGTTACCATGAAAGGACATCCCGTTCTCTCTAGCCAGTTGAAAGTCGTAACACAAAAGCTACTGATTTCTTCTCTGCCTTAAACGGCCCCGTCTTTCTGCCATTTTAATAATATTTCATTTGCCTCTGATTCAGAAAAGAAAGAAAAAGTTTGGCCACCCCTTATAATCTTCAAGCGAGCTGGTTCCTGTAAGAAAGATTGTGCCCCTGTAGCTTTTAATGGGTTGATTAACTGCTTAAGCCGTCATCTCCTGTCCATGGTTGCCTTACAGTTGTCAGAGCGAAAAAAAATTGAAAAAGACCCCACAGCAACCGGTGTTCGTGGGCCCGCTTTTAGAGAAACTGCTTGTCCCAGCAAATAGTTCCCAAAATAAATCAGAAACGGCCTCGGGTAGCGATCATCCTTCTGACGTTGCACTAGGGGGAGTCTGTGTGCCCTCAGAATCTAGTAGTCCCAATCCCAGTCTACAAGGCGCAGGAACGCCTTCTGCATCACTTGCACAATGCATGTTCTAGAGTCTAATCCCTCTTGCCCTTTAGGGATTCCGAATAGTTTTAGGTTTTGTCTCCTTTGCCTGTAGTCCAATTCTTCAAGTTTGAGTTGCACACTTGCTATCTGATCATCATGTTGTTGTGTTCAATTTGCCACTTTAGCAGTAACCTCCTCAGTTGTAACCACTCTATGCTGCAATTCTGTTGTAACCACTCTATGCTGCAATTCTGTTATCTCGCCAGTCATTTCCCCAACTTTCCCTGTTACCTCCTTCAGGGATTTTTGGATACTGTGATTTTATGCTCTGATTTAAGCGAAGAGCTCTCATGTCTCTTCTCTCTGGTCTTTTAAGGCTTGTAATATCAGGGAGAGTATTGGGATATCTTTTTCCTCAGAGCATCTTTTTTGTGAGTCCTCCCCCGTACTTGACAGATAAGATAGTTGAAGAGAGTTGAATGAAGCAGATGCCGTGGGTAATCCATTTTGATCTAGATCACCGGATCTCTCAGGTGTTATACATGACTCTAAATCTAGATCCGTTTCTGAGCAGCTTGCTCCTCGTACAGTCTCAACAGCACTGGTGTCACTTGTGGCATTTGTAGCTTAATCCGTCAGCCCTACATCAGATAGTCTGGACATAACAGTTTTTATCCCTCCTTTTGACTGAACCCATTTCCGCATGGGGCTGTTAGCAGACACTACTTTAGTTTGTGACTTCTTCTTACTAGCAGACCCCACATCAGGTATACTCGGGCTCTTCTTTGTGGTCTTTGGCATTTCTATTTTTAATTGCCTGCATCTGGCGCCGTGGGTTGTTAGCGAGGCCGCCGTCAGATGAATTGGGCTTTCGGATATGGATACCGGATGCCCAGGTGACAGAATCTGCAACACTCTCCCCTTCTCACTATCCCTCTGGGATTTTCCTTCTCATTTTACCGTTGCTTTTTTCTCAGCCCTCTAGCGTTCTCTCCCATTAGACAAGCTACAGGGAAGAAGCACAGGAGTCACAAACTTCTCGGCAGCCACTCCGTGTTACAGGTTCACAGTGACGGTGTCAATCTGCCATCTTGCTCCTCCTCGCCATCTTTCTCCTCCCACAGTCCCATGCGACTGGCACAGTTTTCCACGAGTACTACTAGTTATGGTGCCTTTCTTAAGCAACGTGACAATTTGCATTTGAGAAAAAACATTGCCTCATGATTAACTACCTCCAGCCTCCACAGAAGAAATTGCGCGATCATTACTTAGCTAAGAGGGCACAACTGCAAAATGAGGGGATGTTAACTTTCAGCCTACTCTTTCACTTCACGAAGACCACGCAAATCTCCTGTGATTGCATAATCTAAAGGGAGCATGACAGATATCACTCAAAGACATACAACAACTAAAGGCTAGTTTCACAATGCTTCAAAGTTGTTACTTATGTAGTTGATGACATCTTTAAAAGTACTTGAATGGGCAAAATACCAAACAAGGACACAGAGGAAAATAGAGCCGCCAGCACACAGCAGAAAATAAAATCCTCACCACTAACTATGGAGACTGCTCATTTGCGACAACAGAAAAAACTAGAATAAAAGTTGCTAGAAAATGACACCTGGACAATAATCCAGGAAAGCTGAGCTATATAACCGCTTCCTTCCCCTATGCCGCTAAAAATGTCTTTAATTGAATCTCTAACTACCCAATTATTTAAAACACGAGTTATTATGTATGTCAAATTTAATAAAAATGTTCCGTCAGCCTAATACGAGGTTTTTTAATTGGTAGGGCTGAATGACTGTATGTGATTGCCAAATGTCTTGTGAGAACCTGGTTTCAGTGACATTTCACTTTATTGTATGTCACTATTTAAAAAACATGTACATAGTCACAAACTACAGAGGAAACGAATATGAAATATACATGCACAACAAATTCTGTATATTAAAACCTTTGCACATTCTAGATCGGCGGTTCCGTATATTAGGATGTACATTGCATCTTCTAGCTCACTGTCGCAACATTTTTATTAGGTTCTATATTAGTTCACCAGCAGCCTATGCGATAACCCAGTAAAACGTGTGTGACAAATGCAACCTCTATGACATAATCTGCAAAAGTGCTACTCTTTGCTATTCCCCACTGGAGTAGGTTCAGCCGCCACAACAGGGGGCTGCTTGATCAGAAAGTTTAAAGCTCATCCTCCTAACAAAGGAACGCTGGTTAAGTAGCGCTCTGACTTAGCAGAAAGGCAACTGAGACATTATTAGAATACATTGGATAAAGAAGGTTGTATGCTACTGAAAATCAGACGTTAAACATTCATTAAAGAGTTCTAATACTTAATTTCATTGTATCTGGTGTTTATAGCAAGCTCCAGTCGTATCCTCTGCTGTATTTATGCACCAATAGATTCTCCACCCACAACCGGAGCATCCCCAAAGTATAAGTTTATATTGAAACACGGGCTTGTGGCATATATTCATAACCTAGTAACACGGGCTTCTCATGTGGGGGGGTCAGCTGGGATGAGACTAAGTTCTAGAAGTTGTTCTGGAATTCTCATGGATTCCGTTACTCAGTGGAAGGGCATTAACTAACAAATGGGACTTGAGCAAGATTTCGAATTTGCTTTTTGTCCTTTTAACCTTTACTTGGTAATCTCACCAAACAATAGCAACTACTCAATCTTGGTGGTATGGTTTATTTGTGTACGCTGATCATACAATACTCCTAGGCCAGTTCCTATTGAGCTGCAAATAAGTGCTTAATTTGCGCACATATTAAAGTCAGGTACGTCTTGGCAGTTTCTGTAGCAATACAGGGCATTTCGCGTGTACTTGATCTGCATCACTTTTCCCCCCATAATTGTGAGGCAGCTGTTTCATTTTGCAGCTGCGATAAAATGTGCCCTGGCACACGTGTTAATGCGTGTTGGAGGCAGCAGCATTGGTTATTTGTACCTGCGGCTTACTATTAAGTCAAATGCCTTGAGCGGCTATAAATAGTGCCAAAGGTTGTAGCGCGTTTTTTGGGCCTTTGCGTTATGCTATAGAGGGGCTATGTACTATATTTGATAGCCCCAGCCAACATTTTATGTTGTTGCTGGGGCCCCCTTTTCCAAATTCCCGTGTCTCTGCCTGTTTCAGAGAGCATTAGAGGAATGCACTCTTGGAGATAAGCTGATAATTTATGGGTGGGGGATGGCCTTCAACTCTGAAGAATCCCTTGTGCCCGCTTTGAAGTGGAGTGGGGGGTTTTATGGCCCTTCCCTCCATCTGCCGAGACGTGAGCAGCATATGGCGGCCCGCTCTAAGTGTTGTGTCCAGATAATCCGCATAACTTTTCAGGTTATGCTTTTCTCATGCGCGAGGCATTACTGCGGCAGACGTTTTAGAGCTAAATGAGAACAATAAAGGACTAAGTGACCTCAAAAATGCCAGGAGCATCACATAAATCATTTCATATGTGTAAGAAAAACTCATTAATAATAAACACCTTACTGAGGCTGTGAATTCGGTGGACACGTTAAACACAGTGACACTTTTATGGTGTTGAGTTTGGCAAACCTGTAATGGGCATCGCATCCCTGACCGCCATGCGCATCCTGGCTGCTACGCTCACTCCTGTCTCTAGCAGGAGCTTGCTCGGGCCTTTGGAGTCTGACGGTGAGGGCTGGGGCTCGGGCGCCCCTTTTCACTGTGCTCAGTGCAGCATCACTGAGGTTGAGTGGGTACAAGCTGCCGGCATGAGCAAATATAGACATGGAGTGGCAAAAAGGGCTCAATCAATCATCCAGCAAACTCTGCAATAAAACAAGTGAACAGCGCGTATGGTTTTTTATTTTTACTTTTGAGTTTGTTCGCGTTTCAGTTTTCTAGTTATTTTTTATTTTTACAGATTATTATAGAATTATTTTAATGTTCCTTTGGTCTATTACACGCAACATCGAGAGGTAAGGAGGGGGTGAGGGCAGGAAAGCGAGGGAGTGAGTGGAAGGGGAATGTCTAGGGTGGGAGAGCAATAGAGACGTGAGTGAGTAGGTCAATGAGAGCGGTGCGGGAGAGACAGAGAGGTGAAGAGACAGTGTGGGTGACAACGAGTAATAGAGAGGCACAGAAGGGATGCAGGAGAGGAAGCAAGGGTCACAGGAAAAAGAAAGATAATTATGGTGTGTGTGCCAGAAAGTTTAGAGCAAAAGATGTGGGAAGAGAGAGAGCGGAACACAGACGTTGAGAGATTGAGGGGTGACAATGAAACAGTGCGTGAGAGACAGAAAGAGGAAACGTGAGGATGAGAGAGAGTCTAGAGAAAGAGAATGAGAGAAAGAATCAAGGGGGTAAGAATCCAATGAGATAGAGAACAAGAGAAGCAAATGAAGCAGAGAGGCGACTGAGGGAGAATGAGTGATAGACGGAGATGAGGAGAAGAGGATAGGAGAGAGTGGAGGGAGAAGTGGGCAGAAAAAGAAAGGGAAATAATGAGAGTGTGATAGAGACACATTGACCTAAGTGCAAGAGATAGGACCTAATGAACGAGAGGATAACATTAAATAAATGCACGCACGGAGACAAAGTGAAATAATGCGTCACCAACAGGTACCTGATAATGCAGAGCGGCCGGGAAACTGAAAGTACGGCCAAACAGCCATGATGCGTCACCAACACGTACCTGATAATGCAGAGCGGCCGGGAAACTGAAAGTACGGCCAAACAGCCATGATTAATTAGGGGAGGAGAAGCCGCAGAGCGCACGCTGGGCGAAGCCCTTTGATGTGCTGTGCGGCCGTTAAAAAAAAATGCAATTAGGAGGGAGGGAGGCTGATGTGCGTGCTTGTTTGGTCACGTGATTCACGTGAACTTAAAGAAAACCGCAGCAAGAAGCCCTTGGTTTGACGAGGAGTTTGAGGACATGAATTCTTGCTCCGCTCAATGCGCTTGCGCGCATTTATAGGTCGCGAGACCTAAAAAAAGATCAGTTAACTCCTACCTCTTTCAGTACGCACAATCAACACATTTGGCACATGGTTGGTGACAAGATGTCTAAAACAAGCATTTGCAATGCAATAGGTCTCGCATTTACTACAGTTTGAGCTATTGGCATTGTTGATTACAATGCCTTTTATTAATGTGTTGGTTTTTTAAACAAATAAATAAAAGGCATTGTCATTTCCAATGCCAATAGCATAAACATTCGCAAATGCGAGACCTATGGCATTGTAAATGCTTGTTTAAAAAGAGATAGGTTGTCAAATAAAATCCATGAATAGGAAACTTTGTGTCTTACAGACTTGGAACAATGCTGTAATCATAGAGGGAAAGCTTGAGATTAATCAAAAGAAATGTGAGCACGTGTGTACTGAACACGTAAAGAAGAAAGCTATAAATGTATAGCGACTAACCGCAAGGGAAGATAAAATGACGAATGAAGGGGTGGGGGGGCAGAGGAAAATATTGCTGCAAATTAAAGCAGGAACGAGAAGGCACGGTGAACAGGAGGATGGAATATGGGGAGGAAAGAGAAACACAGAGGAAGGGATGAAGGGGAGAGAGCTAGAAAAGAAGGGCTAGAGGGAACATGATGGTAGAAAGGAGCAATGCAGAGGCGAGGGGACTGGATGGATAGAAAGAGGGTGAGAGGCACGGTGAAAGAGGAAGAGTGTGCGGTAGAAAGCAAGAGGGGACTCGAGCGGTAGGTGGAGAGCGATAGATGCGAGGGAAACAGCGTAAGGGGGAGAGGGGAACAGCGATAGAAAGGGAGAAGAGAGTGAGACAGCGGGTAGGGAGGGAGAAGAAACTAATGAGCAGGAGCGCGAGAGGCATGGATAGGCAGAGGGGCAGGGGAAGCGAGCGGAGGCTGGAAAGACAGGGTGGTAAGCCATGTGTGTGTGGCGGGGGGTGACTTTAATAGGGCAGCATGGCACCGAAGTAGACATGGGGCCGCCATGTGTGTGTGGCGGGGGGTGACTTTAATAGGGCAGCATGGCACCGAAGTAGACATGGGGCCGCCGTAGATATACGGCTGGTCCGCTGAATTTGTGCGAGCGGCCTTATTACCACACAACACGGAATGCCGTCTGCGCCCTGATCCTGGTATTACTGCAGCACTAAAAAACAAGTTCCCGCTTCCCGCCGGGCCGCCTGCGACGACCCGGAAGCGGTTGGGCAGCCGGCCAATCGCAGCGCGGCCCCAACCGGAAGTCCCGCCCCCATCGCGGCGCGAGAGAAAAGCCACTGTCCGAGGAGCCCCGAGGGCTCCTGATCGAGTCCCGGTCCCGAGATGGGGGACCGGGTGAAGAGCGGCCGGGCGCATGAAGAAGGCGGGGCTCTCATGTGGTGAGAGAGCCCCGCAAAGCGCAACCGCCGCCCGAGAGGCACGCCGAGCACCGCCAGAACAGGTGAGTGTGTTGCGGAGGAGGAGGGGTGAGTGGGGGTGGGGTGTGCGCGTGTGTCTGTTGTAGTGTGTCTGTGCGTGCGTGTGTCTGTCTGCGCGTGTGTCTGTTAAAGGGGGGGTGCGTGTGTGTGTGTGTGTATGCAGTGTGTGTATGTGCGCATGCGTGCGGGAGCCTTTCTGTGCATGGGAATAGCAGGGACGGCGACGCGACGTGCGCGCTCACGAGATACAATCGCCAGGAGGACAAGCTCGTCACAGTCTGCTGTCTACATTCCCCGGAATCCCTGGAAAGTGGCGACATAAGTTGTCTCCCTAGACAGCAAAAGCTTTGCTTTTGCTTTCGTCTAGGCGAGACCTAAAAACAGAGATCAAAAGGAGGCATCCATGATCTGCATTTAGCAGAGTGAACACGACATACAATGGCGATGCAGTTAATGCCAAATGCAGAAAAAGCAAGAGATGGGAGGGTGAGGCCATGAACAGGTGGTACTCGTGGCCCATGTAGTCTGGCATCATAAAACAAAAGGATGTTTCTGTAGTTGGGAATATACTGCATGAACACAAAACACTTTAGTTGCTTGTATGTATGTATAAATGAGCGTTACAGTTTGCTAATCCAGTTTCTTTAGAACTGATACCCAAGTATCTTCCTTGCTTGTTTTCGTCTGCTTAGTATGAGGACAGAAACTTAACAGGAGTGCACATTTGCAGTCTCTTTTTCTTGAAGCCCATGGGCTCCAATTAGATACGAAATCGTTCTCCGTGAGACGCATACCAAGAGGACTTGGTTACGTTAAACACAAACCCTCCGCGTCTTCGCCGGTATCCATCACTTACAGTTCACATTAATTATTTAAAAATGGACGGCAGTGGAATTTTTATCATCACAGTTGCGAAAGTGATTTTGTTTTACTTTCTTTCAAGGTGCGAAATGCCAATCCTACGTCTACGGGAGTAAGACCTTTCCTCAAGTTTAAAGTAACAGCACTTTATTGGCCATGTGATGTAACCATTTAATGGCTCTGCTTATAATCTGGGAACTAAGCCATCTGGGCCATATTAAGGTGTCAGGTTCTAGTCCCAAAAGCAACAGTTCAAAAGAAAGCAGGGTTGGGCAGCCAAAAGGACTATAGCAATAATATGGGCCAAATGCAGCAGTTTGTGGTGAGAGATATAAAGAAGGCAGCTCTAGCTGTCGGGAGGGGGGGGGGGGGGTGGAGTGACGCAGATGGAGGGAGCAATATGGGGGTTACAGCATACTACGCCAAAGATTACTGAAAAGAGATGTATGCAATTGGTTTATGTTACTGCAATACACTGCTAATCTGGCTGATCTTCCTAGTACATGTTTGTTCACTGAAATACTAAAACCAGCTCCAGAAATTAGTGTACAAGTTTGGGTCTTCAGCCGTTACCCCAGAAAACCTTTAGGAGTAGCTGTAAAAAAGAGCCGATGTGTAGACGGGTTCATGCCCCCCCCCCCGAGGTGCTGGTACACTTTGTGTTCTTTTTATCGTGGATGAAAAAACAACTTATCTCCTTAAAAGGATGGCACTTCTTCACATCCACATAAATAAATAAACTAATTTTTGACACTTTAACGTTTCTGTGAAAAACTTTCAAACGTAACTATTCTGTTCTATTTTACATAAAAACAGTTCGAATTGCTTTAGATGTTATAGGGCCAATGAAGGACAGGTAAGCCAATAAATGTACACTTGGTAAAACTGGGAGAGAGTGATGCAGAGCCATATACAAGTATCAGAAGGGATAGTAATATGGTAATGGGCTGTCACCTCATGCTGTTATGGATGATATAGACCATCAGTTACTCTTAGGCCAGCTTGCCCTTTCTGCCAGAGAAGTGCTAACGTTACTGCTGAGAGAAGGGCACTTTATTACAAGTGGTATCATGTGGTATAAGACGCAGGATAATCAATTGGTTTTAGAAGCAAGTTGCTATGTCTTAACCCCTTCCCCTCCCCCCCTTTGGAGGCAGGGAAGGGGGGAGGTCGGCATGGCGCCACAGTGCTTATGACAGCTCCCGGCTATCATAAATCTCGGTAGGCGTGTGCTCATGACAGCCGGGAGCCGTCAGAACTCTGTCCACAGATTAATTCGCCCACACAGGCGGGGAATTAATAGCGCGTGGGAGAAGCGGTAATGTTCCGATGGCTCCCGGCCGTCATGAGAACACGCCTACCGTGACTCTCGAGACCGGGAGCCGTCATGAGCACCGAAGGTGTTAATAAAAGCATAACGGAGATGCAGTTGCTTGGATATAGCGACATATATTTTATTTGTATTCCCTATTAAGAGCAACTAAACACAGATCCTTATTTACCAAGTACCCTCCAATTGTTTATGTGTACAAACCTTCCCACCACATTATTTTCAGCATTCCATACAACACCATCAACACCTATCATTGCCATTCCACCAATCATGACATCTGTGAAGTTCTTTCTATGTATAACATGCCCACCCTCCCTTTAACAGTTTTTCACACAATAACTCAAACAGCAAAACAGGCACTAAGGGGTCAATTACGGTGGGGTTTGGAAAGACTCCGAACGTGATTCAGATAATCTGATTCAGCACTTATGTTTCTGACTCAATCGGATACATGTCCGAACTACCGATTAAGATGCAAGGAAACAGTTTGGACTGTCCGAATCGTTTCCGATCGGCATTCGGACAGACAGAGTTGTATGGAGCCGAATCGTACAGCTCTATGGAAATCGGTTTGTCCGACACACAACTGCTGTCAGAATCTGATTTTGGGGGCCCGTAGCAGGCCCACCTTCACCCATAGGGCTGCAGTTGTGGCCTGTGGGGGTACTCATTGAACGCCTCTTGACAACCATGCACAGTGTGGCAGGCGCCATGGGGTGCCCGTCACAGGGTGCCAAGTTTTTCCCAACCCCCCCTCTTTTCAACCGGAGACTCCTGTTCTCGTTCGGAACACAGGTTCCCATTGAAGTCAATGTGAGTCCGACCAAACGATGTTCGGAAGCATCTTATCGGTCGGACGGAATCGCAGAACCCGATTCGGTCGGAAACGATTACAAAACCGATTCGGTCAGAAGAGTTTCCAAACGACATCGTTATTGGCCCCTAAATATGCACAACATACACTGAAAGCCCTTCAGGTATGTTAAATGTGTTCACATGTTAAACATCTGATGCAGAGGGTATCATGGGGATGTTGTGCACCTGGGTTACGTCGTTAGAAAAATCAATAAACATAACATAAGAAATCATTCTAACATTTGCAGGTAGTGGGGGGTCCAGTGGCTGAGCCCTTGAATCTATTTCGTACTGACAACAGCCATCAACTCAGCACACTTTTATCTCACCAGCTGAAAAATCAGGACCGCAATCATGACTTGCCTTAGTTTATGAACTCACTGATCTATCTTTATTGTCCTCTATAAGTGTTTCTTATTTGTGGACATAACATCTTTTTTTCTTTAGATGCATCTTTTTTTACACCAATCACGTTTCAGACATTGATACAACAAGTCGACAGAAAGCAGGATTGGCGAGCCAACAGAATTATAGCAACAAGTTGGGATACATGGTAAAAAAAGTAGTATTTAGCAGTGGCAGAAAGTAGAGTAGTAACAAATTATATATAATACAGCACTACAGATGTTTTGAAACCGTTAGAAAAGCACATAGGGGTGGCGCGTCACACCACTGAACAAGAGGGCTGCCCGAACGAGAGCTTCTGCTGAGTAAAAGTTTTGTCTGTAAAATCCTGATCTAGCATAAGCAATCTGACACCAGCACACATCCTGGAAACTGGGACATGCTCAATTATCGCCCGAATGTGAATTTTGGCCCCGCAACTAGGATGGGGAACAAGGGGAAAGCCACATTTTGTTGGCAAGGCTTTCAGCAGAAGCATTAAGCACACATTAGCATTCTATAGATATACTGTCAAGCTAAATACAAGGAGTATGTCCTTTAGAAAGGTTTTCAAAATTTGAAAATAAGGAGCAGTCATAATATGAAACTCTGTTCCAGATTCTTGGAGCAGTGCCGGAGAAGGATCTACGAAACATGAATGCTTTCATAAAACGTGGATTGTAGAGAGTTTTCTTGCTTTGAAACGTAGGCTGCAAGACCTTCCCTAAGTGGATAGAGTCTAGGAGAGGTATCTGGGAATTTGAGGTTCTGTCTGTTGGAGAAACACGGTTTCAAATTGTTGACTTAATTAAAACAAGCAATTGCAATGCAATATTTTATTTATGTATGTGTCTTATAGAGCGTCTGAATCACCCCCAAAGGGATATCTCCGCGCTATTGTAGTGCTTTGAGGTCTGTGTCGGATAGATGAAAGGGGATTACAGAGTCATTGAAGGGGTCTGGAAAAGCACGATTTTGAGAAGTCGTCGGAATTGGAGATAGTTGGTACATTCACAAAGGTGAAGTGGAAGTTGATTCCAGTATGAGGGGACAAGATGGTAAAATGCCTTACCCCAGTGCATGATTTTTTTATCCGAGAAACCACAAGGAATGATTTCGATGCAGACCGGAGTGTTCTGGAGGGCTGATGGCGCGTGAGTCTATCACTAAGGTAGCTGGGGGCTTTGCCATGGAGTGCCTTGTGTACTAAACAGCAGATTTTAAAGCGACTCCGTTTCCAAACAGGCAACCAGTCAAGTCCCTGGAGTGGAGGTAAGGAAGCGGTTCTGGCTGGGGAATTGGACACCAGACGTGCGGCAGTATTTTGCACCAGCTCAAGTCTGTTGAGTGATGCTTCAGATCCTTCAGGCTGCAATCAGGAGGTCATTACAGTAGTCAAGACGACTTGCCACAAGGGCATATAGCAGAGTTTTCGTGACTGTTAAAGGGAGAAAAGGAAAAGCCTTTCTCAAATGACTTAATGTAAAGAAGCAGGTACCCACTGTAGCTGAAACTTGTGTTTCCATCGAGAGTTTCAGATCTAAATGCACGCCTACATTTTTCACCACTGCTTTAGGAGTAGAAGCGGGACCTAAATTGGTGGGCCACCAATCTGGGGACCATAGTATTGGTGCCTCTCCAAAGAGCATTATTTTCGTTTTACTGGCATTTAACTGGAGAAAGTTGTTTATTATCAATTCCAAAATTGCATTCATACTTTCAGAGAAGGCCGACTGAGTGTTAGCATCATTTCTGTCAAATGCCATTAGCAGCTGGGTGTCATCTGCATAAGAATTAGGGATGAAGCCCAAGGTCCTCAGTAGATCTACCAGGTGGGCCACATAAATGTTAAACAACGTGGGGCTCAGGCAGGATCCCTGGGGCACACCTTTGGTCAGCTTTCATGTAGAGGATTGGAAAGTGTCTAAAGTGACGGTTTGAGTGCGGTTATTTAAGAAATTAGCCACCCACAGATAAGCTTGATTTTGAATACTAACATTTCTTAATCTAGATAGAAGAATAGCATGGGATATTCTGTCAAACGCTGCTGATAAATTCAGCAGCACTAACGGTACCGGTTGTCCCTTACCTAGAAAATGTCTGAGGTTATCTGTGACTGCAACTAAAGCTGTCTCTGTACTGAATCTGGGTCGAAAACCCGACTGGGAAGGATCTAAGATGATGATTCACATGCTTCTGCAGGAGTTTACTCAGGTAAGGCAGTAAGGAAATAGGGTGGTAATTAGACACATCTTCCGGAAGAGCATTGCGTTTTTTCCGGATTGGTATTATTTGGGCAGCTTTCCATTCGGAAGGTAGTATGCCCTAAGTCAACGAGGAGTTAAGGATAGGGCAGATCAATGGAGCCAGCTGTTTATGAAGCAGCATGGATGTCTTAGCGGGTAAAACATCCTGAGGTGAGCAGATTTTACTGTTTTCATGAGGGACTCCACTGTGTCTATTGTTAGAGGGGGGAACCGAACTAGAAGATCTGCGGAGTTAGGGTGAGGTAGTGTTAGTTAGTTGGGTATCTTTAGCTTTAATAATACTGTCATAGATGTCTTCAATTTTCTGAGTGAAGTGCTTAGCCAATTTATCAAAGAGGTCCTGTGAGGGTGTTACATCATTATGGCATGCCTTGGGAGTTAATGAATGAATTCAAAATGCGAAAAAGATCCTAAGAAGAAATTCCTGCCTGATTCAGCTGGGACTCCATGTACGTCTTGCAAGCCTTTTTTAAATATTTTTATGGTATCGAGTCAAGCAGAGCTTATAGGATTCTTTATCAGTTGCGCTGCGAGAAAGCCACCAGCGCCTTTCTAGCTTTCTACAGTGACATTTTTCTTCCTGTAAAATAGGAGAGAACCAGGTCGCTTGTGCTCTGTTCGATTTAGAGGAGAGGAATTTTAAGGGGGCTAGTTGGTCAAGCGTGGAAGTAACGATAGCATTATAGTTAGCTGGGTTTTCTTCAATGTTTTCGGATGCCGAATATGTACTACTAGAAAGGATATTAGAAAAATGGCCTGGTGTTATTTTATGCCACTGTCTTCTCTAACTACGTGAAGATGCCATAGGAGTAGCGAAGGCTCTGCCCTCTTTTATGTGGAAGCGTAGAAGTGAATGATCGGTATAAGTAAGGGGGCAAGGAGCCTAGCAATATATGTTAGTAGTAGTAATAGGTCTTGCATATATTAAAGTTAGAGCTGCTGGCGTTGGAAATAACTTTTTTACTTTTATATGTGCAGTGAAGTTATTATATTTGCATAGCACTATTGAGAATGGTATAAAAAAGTAGAAGTAAAGAACACTGTCATTTTCAACGTTAACAGATCTAACTTTAACAAATCCAGGACCTATTGCAATGGAAATGCAATTGGTCTTGCCTTTGTTGGGAGTTGGAGTTCTTAATGTTTTCTACCTAGTCTGATTGCAGGGTGCAGTACCATATGTGGCCGAAAGAGGTCCCACCTCTTTCGGCCACATATGGTACTGCACCCTGCAAAGTTGGAGTTATTGGCATTTTAAATTCCAATGTTCTTTACCTAGCCATGTTGTAGGGTTCAGTAACATATAATACTGCACCCTGCAAAGTTGGAGTTATTGGTATTATAAATGGCTATGTTTTTTACCTAGCCATGTTGAAGAGTGCAGTACCATATGCGGCCAAAAGAAGTCCTATGAAATAATACAAACAAATTATT
Organism: Lissotriton helveticus; assembly: GCF_964261635.1. Classification (NCBI taxonomy): domain Eukaryota; kingdom Metazoa; phylum Chordata; class Amphibia; order Caudata; family Salamandridae; genus Lissotriton; species Lissotriton helveticus. The sequence continues at coordinate 1,784,064,530 of NC_136065.1, forward strand.
ATATTCATTCAGGATTAGTTGTACTCTGTGTGGAGTTAAGGAAGGGAAATTTTTAGAAGGTCTCATATAAATGTGAGATGTCCTAGTGAGTAAAGTGGCCACTGCCTACCTTGCTTAGAACCAAGCGCGTACCCTGCCTGAAGCCCTTTAAAAAATAGGGCCCGGAGGCTGTAATTAAAACCTAGGGAGTAAAGTAAGTAAAACTTTATTGCTTGATTAAAAAAAAAAAACCATTGCAAGTATGGGATTTCAGAAAAATACATTTAAAAAGGGAGTGGATTAAGTCCAATTTGGATGCAGATGTGAGAAGGAGCTTGCCGAAATGTTATGCCGATAATGGATCACAGAATGTGGGCCCCTCACAGAGTTTTTTTGCTGCGTGATCCATGTACCTTACCAGGGCACAGTTTAGTTTGGTGTTCCTGGGGTCGAAGCAGGCCAAACTGCTGCTCTACACGATCTATTCATGTTAATGTTCCAGAGATACTTAAGGAGCAACCGTCTTTCATTCAGCAGTTTTGGGCAAAGACAAATTGTGTATTATGTCTTCTCTGTGGGTCCCACAAAGTCGACATAATTCTCGTCCATAATCTCTTTTCCATTTTGGTAGATGGACCAACAAGTTGATTACTCCCAATCTCAGTTTAAAAAAACTTAATTTCGTTTGTGCAGTAAAAGATATCAGTTAAATACTGCTGTGGGGTCAGCAAGGAATAAGATTGCAAGGTTAACCACATGACTTCTTTTTGCTAGGCGAGCCTTGTCTTCGACTATTGATAGCTTTTTTGTGCTTATCTTCGCTAGCCGTTTGAATTTATTTTGAATTATGTGCATGCTCCAAAGGTCATTTAGACGTAAAGTTGTTAGGCCTTTTTTTCCCAGTAGTCATGCCCTGCACGCCATAAGTTCTTGTCGAGACTAGCCCACAGATGTTGAGCTAGGCTGCCTTCCTTTGATGACCTCAATTTATGGCAACACACGAGAAAAGACATGGCTCAGGCGTGTGTTTGGTGGCAACTTCCCAGTTCCAACCTTATTTGTGCCGCTGATGTTTGGGACGGTAACTTGAACACTGTTCTGTAGATCTTTGTGATGATTTTGTCCAATTGGCCGCTGTCCAAGCATTTGAGGACTTCGCTGCCATAGGTTAGTGTGGGAATGATTTTTGCCTGAGCGACCTGTATTGTTGGTGCGAACATTGGGCCTTGTAGTTCCTTATGGATTGATCCAATTGCAAAAGCAAGTGCAGCTCCCTTCCTTTTTTGTTCTTCTAAGTGGGTTTTGTATTTGTAATTGTTGTTAAAAATAACCCCAAGGTACTTGTGGCAATTGGATTCAACAATGCTTTCCTTGTTCAGGGTCCAAGACAGTTTCTTAGCTTTCCCTGGACGAACCGCCAAGATTTTGTTTTTCTTGTTATTGATCAGGAGATCGTTCTTTTTTGAGTATTCCAACGTAGCGTCCAGGAGCCTTTGCATGACGATCTTTGTGTTACTAAGAAGGACCACGTCGTCGGCGTATAGCAGATTTGACATCAATAGACCAGTTACTTTAGGAGCGTGAGAATTGACCTTATTTAGAGCCTCGGGGAGGTCTGATAAAAATAAGTTAAAAAGTGTTGGGGCCAGCACACACCCCTGTTTTAGACCTTTTACTGTTGGAATTGGGCGTGATAGTCTTGAACCGTCCCCGATCTTAATCCTGACCCATGTGTCCTGATGTAAAAGTTGTATGGCTCTTAGAAGATCAACTGGAATGTTTAGACTGGACAGCTTCTGCCAGAGCTTCGCTCTATTCACGTTGTCAAAGGCCGCTTGGATGTCAATAAATCCCATGTAGAGTGGGCACGAGCTGAACTTCGCTTGGTCAATCAGGCATGAAAGAGTCATGAGATTGACCGAAGTGCCGGTGTTAGTTGTAAAACCTGTTTGGTTGGGAGGAATGACGGACTTATCTTCCGCCCATGCCCTTATTGAGTTTAGCAACGCTACTGCAAAATATTTTGCTTCGTTGTCGATGAGGGCAATGAGGCGGTAGTTCCCAGGGGATTTTTTGTCCCCGCCTTTGAATATTGGTGCGAGTATTGATCCCCGCCATGAGGGCGGAATAATAGTGTTCTGCAGGATTGAATTGAATAAGGTGCATAACTTCTCAGCCCAGAAAGTAACGTCTTCCTTGAACAGAGCTTGAGGGATTCCCCCTGGACCTGGAGCACCGTCCTTCCGACCCTTTTTAATCAGTTTTTCAATTTCTGCCTTCTGGATCGTTGCTAGTTCATTACTACTTTGGGACGTAGAGCCCTCATTTGATGATCCAGTTTTTTGATCGTTATTAAGGCGTTCCTTTGTTAGGGGCTTTAGGATGTTCAGATCCGACGCCTGGTCAGCCACTTTATGTACAGCAATTTCTACAAGGGGGAAGTTGTGATATGGGATTTTTGCTTTCCGATCGCTGCAGTGAAGATGGAGAAAGTCGACCCACCCTTGACTCTAGTATGCATGAAGAGGCAACTTTGGAAACGCGACCAGACAAGTTATTGATTGATCGCCAAAACCTTGCGGAATTGTTTGATTTAATATCTTGCTGGAGTCTAGCCCAGAACAAGTTCCATTGGTTTCTACGTAGCTCTCTCTTTGCTTTCTTAAGTTGACTGCGGCCTCTCTCAGTTTTATTAATTTGGTGGGGTCCATTGGGTCGGTTTTTAACGCCAGCCATGACCGATTCATGGTTCTCGTTGCAATTTGTATGTCCGGATTTGAGTGGGGTGTCTGCTTTTGCCCAGTATGGCTTACATGCTTTACCGGTTTCACGTGTTTGTTGATAAGTTCGGTTGCGAAAGTTGACCAGTTGGTAATTGTGTCATCCGTACTCCTACTGTAGTGCTCCATAATTTGTTTGGCCTCTGTTGCAACTTGTTGAAAATTGCTGAGAGCATTTGATTCGTTTTAGATTGATTGTGAAGCTCTCTGATGTCAATGCCCTTTCTTCTTCATGTTGAGTGCAACTGGTCACTCAGCGTTATTTCTTGGGGACAGTGATCACTTTCTATTCTGCTCCCAAGACGATAACTTGTTATTTGTTGAAGGAGTGGAAGGCTAACGAAGGTGTAGTCGATTAATGAGGCACTATTCTTCGATAGATAGGAGAAGCGAGGAGGCTTGTCAAATGGAAAACGCCCGTTGAGGGCTCTGAGGTTGCCTTGTAGGGAATGTCCCTTCGAATCGTCCTTATGCCATCCTGGCCGGTCCTGCGATGGAATCACCCAGATGCTGTCATGCGATTTGGTGATCTCATTTTTTTGTAGGTCTGTCATTAACCACATATTAAAATCACCAGAAAAAAGTATTTCTGAATTGGGAGATCCAATTTTCACTCTTTGTACTGTCTCTATGGCTTCTTCTACAAAGGATTGTCGTGAGTCTGGGTTCGGGCGGACATAAGCATTCATTAAGGTCATGGTCCAACGTTGGCCTTTACTGGAAATATAAGTAATCTCACACACTGGAGACAGTGCGATGAATTTAGAAGGTCCCAGGAAGCGACAGCGTTTTTTATTGATATATAGATTGCTAGGCCGCCGCTCTCGCTTCCTGAACAATTCCGTTTTTGTGCTGAAATGTGATGAGTTTTGTAGCCTTCCATTTGCTGTGGTTCGAAGAGCCATGTCTCTTGTAATAGTAGTATGTCAAATTCCCGAAGGTAAGAGATTGTGGCGGTGTCCTCCAGTTTATTTGTTAGGCCATTGATATTCCATGAACATATCTTTAAAGGGGGCATTTCTTGGCCATTATCCCCATTAGGCTGTCATTGCAGGAGTCGGGTTGTGTTCAAAGTACGTGCCAACCATGACCATGTGTCGTCCTCTTCCCGGTCCCTGGTTGGCATGATCCCATCGTCTCTTGATTTCCTGTGGTCAAGGATGGGGATTTTATTGCAAGCGCCCATGAGGACTGAGTAAACTGCGCCCCTCGCCGCTCGTCTATGTTCAGTACCTTGACTGGCCTGGAAAACGTATGGGTAACCCACTTCCCGACCAGGTTGTATCTGTATGCCCCATTGCTTGAAGGTGTCAATTTGCCCTAAGATGTTGTTCATTGCCTCTGCCGTACTCCAGGTGACCTTTGTGGTTTCATTTATTTGGCCTTGACTCGATTCCATGAATTCTATCGATGTTATGTCCTTTGATGTTATAACGTTTGACAGTCCTATTGCATGAATCAACTTTATGATGTTCCCATGATTTAGGACGTCGTGGCTGCCTTTGGATTTATATTCCGGGTAAAAGAAGGTAAAGTGGGCGTCGCCACTCAGTGGTGTTCTGTGCGGCCTTGGAGTTGCCTCTGATGTTTGCGCGCAATGCGTGTGAACAAGTTTTTTCAGAAGACCCTTGGATTGGGCCTTATTCTGGACACAATCGAGCCTTTCATTTATTCCCTGACCATCGGCGTCTTTGTCACTCCCGTGGATAACGCCCTGTTGATTGTTGACACAATTTACAGCATGGGCCTGTTTTGCGGTCATCATGCCACCGAGTTAGTTTGTCGTGTGGCTAGACCTTTACATTCTGCGTAATTTGGGTGTTTAGGGGAACCATGTGGGTGTTAGTGTTTTGCTCGTTTGTCCCACTAAACGCACTTTTTCCAGGTGGAACCGTTGGTGATTTCTTTCCTGTTGTCGAGGGGGAAGGATCACTCTTCCTTCTTTCACTTCCCAGCGTGATTGGTTGATCTTCCGATGTGTTTGTTGGCTCAGAGGAGTTATTTAAGTCATAACCCTCTGTGGCTACAGGGCGTCTTAGGATGTTGAACATCGGGTAGAGGCGTAGGTCATGTTTGCCCCTTCTCGTTTTGTTACGACCTTTCCGTTTCCTTTGTTTTTTCACCTTTCCCGCAGAGTCTCCCAGCTCTTGTTCAATTGTAGGATGGAGGGTAATGGTTTCTCTGGTGACATCCGGAGAGGATTGCTGATTGCTCATTTTGCAAGCGTGCCCAGGTGGATCATGGAGTTGAGAGGAGGTGGTCCCTTCAGCCTCTCTTAACCTTGAGTCAGTGGCTGTTTTTAATTGAGGTTCTTCGCCTAATTCTTCTAACTCGGCATCGCAGCCCTGTCCAGGGATGGGTTTTACGTTTACTAATTCTTTTAAATCTGCCACAAGCTTTTCCATTATGCCTGGGAGTATACTAAGTTTCTCCACTATTGGTGCGCAGTCACATCCTTGTTGCGGGCTGTCTTCCTCTGCTTGGGCCCGTCTAATCAAGCTGTTTAAATTGGAGATCCTGTCGTCAATTTTGACTACAAACACTGCGAGTGTGTTCAGAAGGCTAATTTGAATATCCATTTTATTCGCTTGATAAGTCATTGCGTCGGCTGACTTTTGGAGAAGGCTAATTTGAATATCCATTTTATTCGCTTGATAAGTCATTGCGTCGGCTGACTTTTGGAGGATATCAAGTGCAGTGGCCCATGCCTTTTCTTGAGATGGATCTTCGCTTTTCTCCTGTCTTGATGACACTGATGGCTGAGGATGTCCAGCGGGAATAGTACCGTATGAGTGCAACATTTTTGCCCATTCCTTTGACTCGAAATAGGAGGGTTCTTTCTCACCACCCTCGACTTCCTCTATGGATTCGGTCAGCACAGAATCTCTTGCTCTGTGGTGATCCTGTTGGTGCTCCTGTTGGTCCAAGTCTATTTCGCCATCCCCCAGAGGGGAGGCAGCTCCTTCAATCCTAAGTTTTTTAGGGTTGTACGAAATTTCCCTATTTTGACTGCACGGGATGCTGAAACTGACTTCATGTAGCATCTGATTGAAGTCTTCTAAGTTGCTCTTTATTGCTCCAATTGGTTCAAATTGGTGGTCCAATAGATTAGGTTCAGCTTTTGGTCTGGTGACAGAGGTAGGTGCAGAATTGTGCTGTCGCACTTGCTGGCTAAAGATAGACTTAGTTGGTGGGCTTCCCTAGCCTCAGTTGGATCAGTTGAATCTACCACTGAGGGCTTAGTTGTCGAAGTGGCTGAATGTGGCTCCTTTGGGGAAACCCAATCACCCCGTTTGCACCAGAGCTGCCCTTAATGATGTTCTCTAGAGGGCTTAGGGGGATTGGAAGGTCCGTGATGTTTATGTTGCTTGAGAAGACCGCTGAACCGGCGTCTTTTAAAACATACATTTTTATGTTATCTTCGGTTGGTTGCTAAGAGACTTGCGGGCCACCCTATCAGGACCCTTCAAAGTGAATTTAGTTGTACTGTCTGTTGTGTTTTCGGGATCACTTAGTAACAGATTAAGTGTCTGTTCAGAGTCCGAAGTTGACATTGCCGTTTTCCCTCTACTTTTCTTTTTCTTTTGCTTTTGCGGACCCAATGTCCTCACCATGCCAGATCTCATTTCCAATGGATAGAGTAAGCCCATGCAAGCGTGCTGCCTGAGGGCTCCCTGTCTTCACTTGTCTTCACTGTGTCCACTTTGGAGGGGTAGAGAACGGAGTTGTGTAGATCTCTGCCCCACAGCCTGTTTCTCGCAGTCTACTCTTCACCGCCTCCTATCACGCCATTGGGGAGGCTGCGCGGAAGGCTTCACGTCCCCGCGGCTCCCAAGCTCCTAGGAAGCACACCACACCACACCTGGACGCCGGGAAGGAACAGCCGGAAAAGAACAGAAAGGGCTGCTGCAGCAGCTGCGGTGAGGGTATCGCGACCTGAGACCACTGAGGCGCGTGGATGGAGGCTCTGACTCAGCCCCGCACCCCCACAGCCCCTCACTCTGCCCGGGCACCGCAGTTCCACCTCAGCACAGCTTCAGGCGTGTACACGTAGGTCCGACACATACACCCTAGCACGGACACGGACCTGGCTGAAACCTGGCTGAAACCAGGCTGAAGCCAGACCTCCCTCGTGGGGCCGTCAGCTCGGCTCGGCTCGGCGCAGCATGGCTCACCTAAGCACCCCCCCCTCTCGGGTCGGGTCACGGTCTCGGGTCTCGGCCACGGGTCGCGGCTCTGTTGGTGTGTTCCGCCTGCTCGACTGCACAACCACGCGACTGCAACTCAACTGCTTCTCGATCAGCAGCTCAACAGCACCCTCTGCCTAGGGAGTAACAACACATGTAATGTTAATGTTACTAAGATTTTTAAATCTCTCTGCTACCCTGAGGTGTCCTGGTGCTATACACTACCATCTGAAAAGATCTGTGGCAGGCACAGTGGGCAAAAACAAGTTATCTTAAAAGCCAGGTTTTTAGTCCCTTTCTAAATGAAAGTAGCTCTGTCGAGTTCCTTAAAGAGAAAGGAAGACTGTTCCATGCTTTGGCGGTGCAGTACCGAAAACTCCTACCACCTCAGATCTGTTTATTGACGTGGGGCAGAGTAACTTATTTTGCTTGCATGGAACGGAAGGCTCTTCCAGGAACATACCACTGAATAGATTGCTTCAAAAAATCAAGGCCAATGCCATTTAGGGCCTTAAAAACTTGACACATAGCCTTAAACTGAATCTGGAATTCGACAGGGAGCCAGTGAAGAGCTCGAAGTTCTGCCCTCACCGAGGTAAACTTAGGGATCCCTGAAAGCAGTCTGGCTGCCGCATTCTGCACAATCTGGAGTCTGGCCAATTATGTCTTCTGGATGTTGATGAAGAGAGCATTGCAATATTCCAGACGTGAGAGAATGAGCGCCATGACTGCTATTTTCATACTGTCTTCCGGAAGGAAAAATTTGATTTTGAGCAGGATGCGCAGGATGAAAAAACAGGGGGAGACGACCCTACTGACCTGATCATAATATGCCAGTTTCGAGTCCACAATCACTTCAAGGTTTTTTGCCTTATCCACCGGAGTTGGGAGCATGCCCATTGTATCTGGCAACCAATCAGGTGACCACAAATGTGCCGTGTTCCCAAAGATGATAACCTTGGTTTTCCCTGCATTGAGTTTAAGGCAGTTTGATGCTGTACATACAGCAATTGCCTGCATACAATTATGGCATTTAGAACCAGTCTCTGCCTCCGCGCCTTTTTGAATCGATAACACAATTTCAGTATCATCAGCGTAAGAGGTTAGCTGGAAACCAAATGATCTGATCAGAAGTGCCAATGGGGCAACATAAACATTAAATAGTGTCGGGCTAAGCGAAGAGCCTTGTGGAACTCTGCAAGGGAGAGAAAAAGGCTTAGAGCGGTCTCTACCAAGATCCACTGTTTGTATTCTATTGTCCAGAAAAGATTTCAAAAGGTCCCAGGCCTTGCCATGGACTCCGACCGCCGATAAACGGTCCATCAGAACTTTATGATGGACCTTATCAAAAGCGGCCGAGAGGTCCAGCATATTAAGTAACAAAGTAACAAGGGGTGTCCTAATGAGAGATTGCAAGAAGAGACAAGGCGGCACTAAGGAGGGACTACTAAGCCTATTGACCAATGAAAAGCCACCATTTACAAAGTACAGCGACAAGAGCCAATTAAAAGATGGGCGGGAAGTGGGCGGAGCTTTATGTCCATCCCCCGAAACAAGGTATTTTCCATCCCTTGGTTGCGTGTGTTGACATAGGTTCATGGTGCACACGTTTGGTTGATTCATCCTGCAACCCTTCTCATGGTCCATTTTATTCCACATAGGTCCGTGTATTTTTCTGCACACATTCTATATACCCGCCGACAGGTGCTCACTCACTGTTAAACAGTGGTAAGAATTTTTTCCCCCCCTTATATTTGTCGTGTTAAATTGTTTGAATTCTGCAACCCTGCCACTTCATACTATTCGTGTCTTTTAGGCTGTGTCCTGCTTGAGAAGCTTTTTCTGTTCCTACCACCATCGGATCAACTTACAGTCCGTTGGGTGGTAAGTTATTAGTTTAGTGTAAAAGAGGTACCCCCTGTTCATTGGAAAAATCTAGAAAAAATCTAGAGAAGTTGGTCAGACCCCATGTGTTTCCGAAGAAGTCTTCCAACCTCAGTTCATGATGTTACATGACAAACCCCCCACTGGTGCATTGCCTAGACTCCTGATGCGTTTTTTAGTTTTGATTTAACTTCCTGTATTTTTAAAGTACCTTTTTATGTTTTTTCTCTCTCCACTTATGCAGTGTTTAGAGGCCCTGATGAGAATCCCTGACGACTGGAAGGGTATTCGAAACGCGTAGGCCAATTTCCTACTGGTCTGCTGAGGAGTCTTTTCTATTCTCCGACTCCGCATAATGTTGTTGTACATTACCTATTATTTCTTCATTTGAATGATGTAAAATTTAAAATTCTGATGGAATGTACTACTTTCAGACAATTATATTTAACTATTGTATAAATTTGCGCAGATCCAGTTAGTATTCCTTGTTGTAAATAGCAGTATATGGTATGTTTGATTCAGGTATGAATGTGGTTGATGTTGTTTGACTGGGACATGATTGAGTTGAATGTGATGTGTCCGTAATTGTTCTATCTCACTTTATGCTTCTCTTTTTTATGAAAAGACAAAAAATTGTTTTGTAATGAATCGTTGAATCTCTCAAAAAAATAAAATTGCGAATAAGTAGCAATTCCCCTTCTTGGATTAATTTTCTCGATGTGGATGATGAGTTGTAATTATGAAGAAATGTTATCGGTACTGGCACCTCTTTTTGTTATTTCATATCCTGAATACATCATGTCTCGTAGAGACCGCGCAAGCACTGCCTAGGCGAGACCTAAAAAAGACATCCTGACACATTTTGCAGACACTCATCCAACAACCAGCAGGAGATGCTCCTCTTTTCCTGTCCAGCCACCACCTACCAGTAAGAGAAGCATGACACTCAACCAACCACCTGATAACGTTCAAATTTGACAGCTGACAATCACTATCCCGAGCTGAAGAATTTGAACAGTAAAGGAGAAGGAAAACACAAACCAGCTAACAAGAGTAAATATTGCAATCTTTGCAGTCTGGGTGAAACGAAAGATAAAAAAAAACTAGAGTGACTTTTAATGTAACCACAAAAGAGTGTCCTATAAAACGAAAATTATAATCAAAGAATGAAAAATTAAACAACAACTTTTCATTGTAATAAAATTATTAATGTTTAAAGGTAATTTCGGCGGTGAAAGGCTTCCATTTATCAATTTCATTGATTTCAAAAGCAGAGTGCTGAGAGCAGTAACATTATTTCAAGTATAAGAAGTCAGCCACAGTGTGAAATATTCAAGAAAACAGATTTACTTTGAGCGAAAGCACAGCATGAAAATGTATGTTATCAGATTACAGAATGGGAAAACTCCCACCAAAACAATGGAAAACTTGTGGCTCCTGTAAGGATTATAGAAAGAAATACTAAAAACGTTTTAATTATGTTATTTTAGTGAATGCATCTTGAAATGGTCGGGGATTCTCAGCTTTTGAGCCTTCTGACAACATTTGATGGCAAGGATTTACAGCTCTTCTACACGAAAACGAACGCACTGGAAATTTCGCAGGATGACCTAAACAAACAGTAATAAGAATTAGTGCGTTTTAGTGTGATGATATTACATAGGATTCGATTCTCCCTACTGTCGTGCACGTGTACGTGTACAGGCCCTAGCAAGAGGCATTTAGATTCTGCAGTCCGCTTAGTATGATGAGGTTAGCTCATGGTAAATTCTGCCAGCAAGAATGAAAATAAGAAGCTGGATTCGAGCAGGGAGTTTGGAAGTCTGTCGCAGATCTAGTCTGACAATGCTCGTCCATTTGAGTTCCTAAACTAGAACTACAAACTTAGGAACAGGGAAAGAATAAGAATGCATGCCAATAGAACCGATTCAGACGGGAGCCTACTGATCTCTTTTTAAGGCAAAAATGTATTTATTTTGTCTGTCTCCTGCCTCAAATTTCCTCTGCTTCAATAGAAGTCAGTTGGAGAAATACATTCTCCCGATTTTGTTTTTTTTTTTAATCTGTCACTTTTCTCTCCTAAAATGGTGGCATGTATGACTAAGGTATCGGACACTGGGAGTCTTATAGTCTAATGAGGGCGATACAGATGTTGCAGGTGCTCTGGCCTTGTTTGGTCGGTTCTGCGGGAACAGGATGGTTGGATTAGGGGGTATCTACTCTCTCCCAAAAAAGTGTATGTAAAGATGATTTATCAATGGACTAAAGAGAATTCCAATAAGGTCAGTGATGAGTAGCAGTACATTTTGGAACGCCATAAAGGAGCGTCACAAATCAAAATCTCAGACACATGCAACAGATGGTATTATTTTTTAATAACTGGACTCCAGAATAGATGGCACGATTGTTAAGTGACTTTGATGTACGCTGGAGTTGTGGACCACTCATACTTTTTACCACCTGATTTTGAAAAGTGAGGTTTTTCATAGTTCGTTTGCTAGCAGGGCAAAATTGACTCTTTACTTAGTTGGGTGCGATTTTGACTTCTTCAATAGAAAGTCTGCCTTGCCCTAGATTTCATGGAGTTGTTTTGGTTGCAAAGAAAGACACAATCAAGGTCTGAACATCAAGATGATTTACTTAGAGTTTTGTTGCTGTATGAGAGAATTCAGGGCCATAAAAGATAGAATAAACTACAAATTAATTTATGATCTATTAGGCTGGATGTAGATTTTTTTAAACAGAGCACCTCTTGTGCTTTCCGCTCTTTATAAAATTTTAACTGTTGATTGTACTTGTGTAAACTGTAAGCAAGTGCCTTTTGTCGGCTGGGTAAGTAATGGTATAAAATGTGTGTAAGCGTTGTTTAATTGAATTGGTTGCTGTAGTTTCAGAATGACTGTTCTGAGCATACATTACAAAAAGCTACAGTACTAGACCAAACCCTGGAACACAACAGAACGGTTCTGTGGCTAGAAATGACAGTCGCTCTGTGTCAGCACTCCTTCTCTCATGTTTACCACTGAGTGCATCGATCATTAGAGGCACTTTTTTTGAAAGTAGAACCCTGGGCTCAGTTGCCGAGCCATGGTGTCTGTCCAGGAGCCCTACACTGATCGTATCCAAGCCAACAAAGAAAAGGACCTAAGCCAATGAAAAAGATGGGCGTAGAGTGGGTGGAGCTTTCACACTATACTGAATGCCTCGGAAAGCGAGCAGCACATACTCTACAACGCTAGGCGAGACCTAAAAGGTTTAAACCCATGTATTCAATTACATTCATCAAAGTTGATGGTTCAGTCAAATTTGCTGGTGGAACTGACAATTCCAGCTCGCAGACACTGTTGTTAACTAGCATATCGTAGGGACCGTTTGAGAGCGTACAAAGCATGGCGTCTAGTGAAGAACGATTTATCATGTCCTACTCCCACGCGCTCTAAAGATTTTAGGATAAGGAAATTTAGAACAACATTCAACGGATATGGAGTGATTGTAGCTGTTGAGAGATATATACCTATAAAACTGTTGGAGAATACTACTAGAATTTTTAAGCTGGTGGTGAGATTTTGAGGAGCCACACAATATACTCTTCACATCATATGAATCATTAGATTGGACTATATATGGAATGCGATGTTGGATTACAAGCAACTGAATGATATAATTGATGTTGTTTAGCATAATATTGACTGTATGCTGAGTCTCTCGAGCAAGTAGACACATGTACCATAAAGAAGAAAAGCAACCTAATAGATCTGTAAACCACTGGTGTGAACACCCTGAGGAAGGCTTTTAGCCGAAACGCGTTGGTGACAACAAAGATCTGTAACCAGTGTCTTTTCAAAATCAGGATTGATACAATGTCCGATAATTAACAACTGTGATCAGTATATCTGAAATGGACAAATTGTGTATCCAATTGAACATCATTTAGATATATTGTAATAACTGTGACTGTTTTTGTGTACAAACTAAAGACATTTGCACCTCATAGGTATATCGCACCTAACAGTAATTTGTGCTTTATAAATGTACAGAGGAGGATTTAGGATGTGTATTTTATGGAAATGATCATTGATTATATGTATGTATGTCTTTTTACAATATCTGAGATAATTTATAAGAAGTAAAAAATATATATATTTGTATCATAGCAGCATTTAGTTGCATAATTTGATCAAAGTTCTATGGTCTAACTGCTACACAGTTGATTATTGTGCACTATGACCGGTGCAAATTTGTTTCCCAAATAAGTAATTTCCCTGTTAGGGTATTATTCTTTTTGCAGGGGGCCCGTGTGTTTTCCCAGAGTAGGTAACTAGCATGTCAACAGAAGGTGATTAATAATGTCCAACAGACTTAGGCATCCTAAAATGTCAAAATGCGAAGATACAAGGTTAAAGGTACAATCCTGGCCGGGCACAATTCCAAGCAGGCAACACTTTACGGAACAAAATAAAACAGAACGAAGTACATTTAGTGGTTTTGAAAGAGAGGGTGTAGATGACAATACCTCCGGTGCTGAAAATAAGGCAATACGATGGGGAGCCTGAACTACCAGTGCTATGTAACATGGAATCAGTGCTACGTTTAATTTCTACTGAAACATAAACGCATATGTCACTGGAGTAACATACCATATATGCACAGTACAAAAATACGCGGTCGTTTTACCATAAAAAAAGGACCACGCGGGAAGCTTGGTACAGTACAGCTTAAGTGAAGTAGAAATTATGTAGTTGGAGAAGGACTTGCAGATGACAAAAGAGCTCTCAGCCGAGGCTTGCTTGCACTCCGCACTGGATCTGGAACTCCGTGCTGACTTCACAGAGGAAGCGTTAACAGAAACCAAAATTTTTCTCTCAAAAGATCTTAAAATAAGGAGCAAGTGGGTGGGGGTACCTTGACCACTGCATTCCTTTCTCATAACTGCAGTGAATAGGCAGTGTGTGAAAGATGCTCTGCGTTTCACCTCCTGCTCCGTTTCCCTGGATACACAAGGCAGTAGTTATTTAATATTAGACGGCACTGTTAACAAGCTTTCTCTCATTCTGTGGCAAAGATGAAACCGCTAAGACCACGTTTAGTTTGTGGCTTATACTGCATTTTGGCTATGAAGGAATATATTGTCAGAGCACGGCTTTGCCTACAGGCCATTCATATAATTTCATTTTCATAGATAACTGCACAGCATCTTCTCAAGTTAAGAGCTTAAGCAACAAGAAATATGCCTGCCTGTAAAAATGTATAGCGAACAGGGCTAGATCTCTTCGAAGGGAAGTCCCTACAGAGTAAGGAATGACCTTCATTTTGGTTTGAGCGTCAGAATCCGAGGCATGACATAAAACTGGTACCCAAGGTGCCAGATCAACACAGCCACAGAGTAGACTCCTTGGGTAATGCTTATTTTTACCTGCAAGTACTGAAAATGCTATGAACTGCAAATGCCAGAATGAAATGGAAACACTGGTGTACACTTGCTGGCGGTGTGCTCACCACTCTTCCGTTTGACTCCTCTGGGAGTTACAAATAAGCCTGGGTGGATTTCGTGGAGTTCCGCTACTCCGAATTCTGCGAAGTACAAAAAAATGTCAGCCGCACTACACGGAGCTACGCAAGCGGCAGTGGGTGTTAGAAAAATGCAGTTTCCTGTAATTTTCAGTGCCGGTTGTTTGTCCGCTCTATGAAACTATTGTGAACGACACCATGCACAGCGCAAGCAGGCGCTTCTTCCTTTCTGCCACTCGAGTAGATTTTCTACTTGAGTGCCAACTTTCTCAACACGAATGGATAACATGGGCATTCGGGCAATGCCCGAGGGGCCGGTGTCCGAGTTCTGCTGTGGGCTGCTTTTTTTTTTTTTTTAGCAGTCTGGGGGCGATTTGGGCGCTGTCTCTATTGTTCGAACAGCCAGCAGCCCAGTTGGTGTCTGAGTGGCCTTTCTATAGGCAGATAAGCGCTCGTTACCTCCTGTTTAGCAACAGGCAGAGGTATCACTCCCTTTATCTCGCTGGCCGGCCCATTAACGTGTGCACATACTGAGCAGGGGCAGGGGGCCTGAGTAGAAGTGGCCTCACTTGTTTCCAGGTGTGTTTCAGCAATGTAAACTAACGTGTGCATTTTTTTTTTAACCCCGCTTTTTTTTTTTATAAGATTACGCTGAAGCAGTCATTTGAGGAAAGGCATTATGCAAATGTGGGCCTTTTTTTTTTTTGAGTTCCCGGGCCGATTTTCAATCCCAATTCAACCCTGGCCATACATATATCAGCACTTGTGAGCACTACTGCAAAATTCTACGGATCCAGTCTGACGTCTGGGGGATGGTCTAATTTGAGGAATCTGCTGTAAAAACGGTGTATCTGAAGATTAGGAGTTATGTTGAAAGCAGCAAAACATATTTCACTTCCCTCTCAGACAGGGTTGCCTCATCACCTTAGATTACATCCCAGCAATGCTAGTGTTACAGCGTAAATACTGATTATTCTTTACTGACATACAAACCTGATTCTACACTAAAATCCTAACCTGCACTTTATATAAGTTAACAAGAACAGCACAGAAAACGAGAAAAAGTTCAATTATCAGCACCGTAAAAGTGTTTTTGATTAGCTAGAAACAGTAGGATTAATCAAATAATGCATTTGAGAGGTTCACCCTATATTACTAACAAGGATGTCATGAAAACTAAAAAGAAGCTTAACATTTCTACTGATTGCATTGCAGAGTGTCAGGACAAACTCGGCAATGGTGCAAATCGTTTATGCAAAGAGTTACATATGTGAAACCGTTAGTAGAAGTACCTAACATAACAAATAACACTTATTAATGAAAACATTTAGTTTTAATGATTTTTAGAAATAGTTTACATGTTTCTAATTTTTGAAAATTGTATGAGTAGGCCATATTTAGGCTTGATCCTTTCTACATTACTTACAATATTAACATTACTTTTTTACCATAAAATATTTTGATTTACTACATTATGTTTGAACCTGAATTATGAGTTGATTTACTAAAAGAAATGATTATTTTAACTGCATTGAAATTCTTTAGCTTAGACTGAACTATTTCATGGCTTGGTGAAATTAACTTTGACATGTTCCTTCAAATGTTGCTTTAACTGTTCTACATATTGTAACAATTTAGTTATTAATGAAGTCTTATTCTTCTTTGTATGTGTGAACTGGTGAGAATTGATTCTTGCTCTCTACACATGAAGGAGAAACGTAATATTCCTTTATTATTAACCAACTTGTGAGGTTGGCGAAGACTGTCGTTTCCTATGACAGGCTTGTGAAACAATGCTGGAGTATCAAAATCTGTACTTGACCATGAACAAATGACCACATGATCATCAGACCATTGTGGAACGACTAATGATGTCACAACTGCATCATCTCTACTATATCAACTGACACCCCAAAGGAGAGAAGAAGGAGGACTTTTTGGCTTTGTTGGTTTCTTGGCAGCGATTTTCTAGAAGAGGACACTTTGAAACGCTTTGCAGCTGCTGCTGTAGCTGATCGATTTGAAATCATTCTTTTGCTGACACACTAATTACCTTTCCATGCCCCTGATTCTCTCTTGCAATGAACTTGCCTGCTGAACTCTTTTGGACTGTCTGGTGAGAAACCAAATCTGAACTTTCCTGATTTTGCTTTATTACCTTTTGCCGATGTCCATTGACTTTTCCCTAGTGGACTATAACTTGACCCCTTGTCCCCTTGTCCCCTTAATTAAATTATTTTCTTGGAACCATCCTCTTGCCTTCATTGGTAGTGGGAATCTGTAATGTTAAACCCATCCTCTTTAGAATACTTTGACTAAATGTGTGGTTTTATACTACGTGTTATTGCCATTTTAACTGAGCTACTTAAAGGTGGCTTGTATGCACTGATTTTGGATCTGTGAATCAATAACTAAGTTATCTGAATTGCCTGAGTCTGTTATTGGGTCCTGATGTGCTTTCCTTTAAACTGTGCTATTAGATTTGATTCTAAATGAGTAACTGAGACAGTCATAGATTATGTTCGGAACACCAAGTTCTGCTGCTTTTATTTTGTGTTGTGAGGGCAGAGCTTTTAGTTTGTATTATCCTAGTAAGACTTCTGTAGGTTGGGTCTTTCAATTGCAATACTCTATTTCTACAGTATAGTCCCAAGAGTGGTGTATATGAAACTCATTACGAGCTGGTCATTGATTAAGGGTCCTAATGGGTGGCAAAACGATTTGGACATCCTGAAATCTCACCCCTCACTACGATCCTAAAAGATTCATCCGAGGACCAATACCTCTGTGGGTACAGATTAAAATCTGTGATCAGTAAATTATCTGTGGGCCCAGTGCAGAGGTGAAAGAAGAAAAAGCTTTCACTGGATGACTAGTGTGATATGTTTATTTTTAAGCCACTCTCGAAATGGTATTCCAATCTCTGCAATTAAGAATTCGGCCAATAATGTGCCTTTAAAGTCTAAAACGCTCAGTAGTGTGAGCATTCCACCAGAAATACCTCTGCAAATATTCCCGTGTGCAGGAGTTTATTAATCAGATTCTAGGTTTACTGACGATTTTTCAGACTCCCAAGTAAACTTTAAGATTGGTTCAGGGCAACATTTTTTATTGCAGTAGTGAAATAATGGCAACATTTTTTTAAACACCCAAGAGAAGTTTCTATGGGACTGATCCTGTCCTCTTGCTTATTTTCTCTGCATGAGGTCCGCTCTGACACCCACATTATTCTATTTGGCAGCCTCATCGCCCATTGCGTGACAACTTGCTCATAGGACCTGGCAAGTTAATACTGAGAACCAAATGCAGGGTCTGTACCTTGGCACTGAGGCTGGTCAGAACTTAAAGCTTTTGTATGAGATATGCTTTGCCATAATGTAAGAAAAAAGGTTAAAAACAGAGACTGGTGTGTTTTCCTCTGCCAATAAATGCTCAAAACAGCTGTTCATTTCAAGGAGATGCAGAAGCTCTTCAGTATCACCCCCTCTCCATTGCTTTCAAACCCTGTAGACTCAGCAGCTAAATAAAAGGAATTCTGCACTCATCCTACATGTAGGAAGAGCTTTATACTTCAATTTAGAGCCTGATTCGGAGTATCTCAGCTCAGCTCTGGAGGGCTTAATAAGCCCAACTTGGTCTCTATATGGCTCCAAGCTTGTTGCCGAAGGAAGGCCAGAGAGTGCAGCTAAACATGTTTCACAATTATTAACAGTTTAGTGCAACATGTTTTTGGCACTGTAGACTTTAGCGTCATGGTCACAGCATTTGGAAGGCTGAAGAAAGGATTCCAGTTGCAGGTCTTCCAGTAAACTTAGATAATATACAGTGAGAGAAACACGTTTCTGTTCAAAGATCTGCAGCATCACAAATCTCTACTGCTCTAAATTCACCCTTTATTTTCAGCTCATTTCCTCATGCAATTTACATAACCTGTGTGTAAGATATTTATTTTACTCAAACTATGGAGAGTGAAATGACGTACCAGAGCATGGCTGACTCAGCATGTTTTTTTCCCATACGATTCGAGTACACAAAACATCAATGCAAATCTATGGGAAGATAGGGCTCCATACTGAGCTGAAAGAGTGGCCAAACTTTGGCCGATATGCCCTTCTAATAATCAATTAGAAAGTTGCCATTTTTAACCATATTCTACTCTAGAAACCGAGGCAACAGATCAGGCCAATGAAAAAGGACACTACCCCATTAGCACTAATTTAAGAGATTTTGACTCCTCCCTAATTTCTATTGTAGTGTATTTGCCTATGCATCACTTGCTTAGCTAGCCACTTCATCATCAGGAGCAGAAATGCCTCTCTCTTCTATAATGGCATGTGTGTCAAATTAATTGCTTCAAGAACAATGAAGTCTTAGGCTATCAGTTTTACCATAGTATGGAAAGCAGTGTGCAAATGATCACAGCTTGGAGGACAGATATGACCTATTGGTTATGACCACTCTTTGTAGTGCTGTCCAATGCATGGGGGTGCTCCTATGCAAGACCCTCCATTGTTTGGTACTACCCAGGTATAGTGCTACATTTTTACTATCGGCAACCTTTTTCATCCAAAAAGGCAAAGATCGGAATCCTGCTCTAATGTGAGTGGGATGATTCACCACTGGCAAAACCATCCTGAGTCAAACTTACCTATGCCTTGGTTTCTCCTGAAGCACACGTATGGTGCGCAGTACCAACTAATGTTTGCTTGTTTCTCTGCCATATGCTGATAGCAAAGTTTAGTTATGCCCACTAGTGAGATAAAAATATCTCTGACAGCTGTTCTAAAAATTGTGATAAAAAATAAAGCCTATGTGCAGTTAACACAATCAAGTTATACAAGTCTACACATTAACCTTTGAGAGTAAAAAAGGAATACATGTGGATTGAGCACTGGAGGCATACCTGAACTGGAAGAAATGTACACACACATAACTGGTCAATTGAGGTCATTGCTGGAAGTTGGGCCAGTTGTTCAAATAAGGACATGATTTGTGTTCAAGCCAAAATGGAATTAGTTAGCAAGTGAGAGGGGTATCCTGCCTTAATTTCACAAAAGGTGCGTCTCTATTACCTGGACGTGATTGGCAAAAATACCGGAGGTAGGTGTTCTGTCATGGGTGTCACATCATTTGACCCCAATGACAGAACAGAAGGTGCATTATAGGATTCTGACAAACTGGTCCTAATGACAGTATTGACATATATTAAAATGTCAAAATGCAATACTAATTCTACCACAGAAAGTGCACACAAGCTGATGCCTACTTTGCCTTTTCTTGAAATAATTTAGCCAATCGCATCGCATAATTTGGGCATCCATTGCCTCATAATGTCAATGGTCTGAATAGAGGGCATTAAAACCTCACGTAAGCAAACCGAAAATATCACAAATAAGCAAAGCGAATGTATGGCACCCATAAAGTACCGAAGGAGGCAATATAAAGGAACACTATTGCAAAAGAAAAAAGTAAAAAGAAAATACTGAGTGTTTTCGAAGCTGGACAGTTAGTAGGTTGAAAAATGCTGCATTCTTGAAGTTTTGGAACGACAGCTCACAGGCCCACAATGACTGCTAGGGTCCAGCAAAACTGGAAACCCAGGAAAACTGCTGAAGCTACAAGTCCTTCTAATCCCTACCTTTTCCCCTAGAGACCAGTGTAGAAAAACATAAAAATACCTGGTCTGCAGGACAACCATTCACCGTGCTTAGGGGAGCACAGGTCCTGCATAGCCTTGACGAGCATGTTGCTAGGTGGGACATTGCTGATTGACAAGTTGAAATAGTAACAGGTTTCAACTGTACCCTGTCCCCAGCCAGCAACCCCCTCGAGCGCTTGTTTTTTTATTTTGCATTTTATTATATTTTTTTACAGAAATGAGAAAGAAATGAATTCATCCCAAGTTTATGTTTGAATGTATTTCTGCTACCAAAGTGTCCAACTCCTCAATGACTGATGCTGCCTTTTCAAACTCTGAGGCCTTGGGTTGTAAGAGCATTGTCAGGGGTGGCAAGCCAGATCATACATGTCAACCAACGCTAGTGACCCTTAAATGACGTTCATGCTCTATACGAACATTTCAGTAACTTTTCTACAACTTATCTTTTTTCTTAGAGTCCTATACCTTTGCACTAAGCTTATATTGACAAGACACATTTTTTAACTCCACAGTCAAATCATACATTTATATTTGTTATAATTGTGTACAATTTCTATTTCTGCGTTTTTTGAAGGAATATTTTTCCAAATTAATTTTTAGTCTTTAAATTTGATTCTTGCTTGTTCCACTGGTTTTGTACAGACAAAATTGTGGGTCAAGGGTGCCACCATTACTAAATTAAATTAAATTTACAGGCAAAAATATTTTTATGAGATTTTACAAAAAATATTTAAAAAACACACTGAGGTGTGAACAGGACAACAGAGTGGATGGTTTGGTGAATATGGTGATGTTTGCCACTGTTTTATCTATTAAAAAACTACAATGAAAAAAGAAGAGGCAGTCTTTACAAAGGAAAAAAAGTATGAGTAATTCAAGAAGTACTTTCTGTTTTTTTTCAATCAAAACACGAAAGTGCTTGAATTCGGTTTAGGAGATTTTGGAGAGTAGATTAAATGCATTCTATGGGATAATAAAATATGGAGATGTCCTGGTTGTGAGTTTAGAACACATAATCGTCGCATTAGTGTTTAAGCAGCTATGTATAATATGGTATCCCGTCAATGTACTTGCTGCCCATGGTCTCAGGGGGATCTAATGTAGTGAGTGATGGCAACAGAAAAAAAACAAGGCCGTATGTTTACTGTCTGTCATTTATATCCTTTGTCCTTTCCCTCCAACCTCAGCACCACATACGGGAATATAGTGTGCTATGAGGCGTCATCTTTATTATACAGCAGTTCAAAATATTTATGATGTCACATCCGCTACCCATGGAAGCGAAATGTGTGGCTGCAGGCATTAGAAAGGCAGGCTAGAGAGACGTGGGGGGTACTTGTTCATCGGTATCTGCGACCAGATTTGGACAATTTCATCCACTGTTGGAGGATTGCTGGGACTCGGGCCATACCCTCGGATGGCATGGTACTGAACATCGAACAAAAAAGGCGAAACTGCCAGTCTCACCTGAAGATGCATGTTTTAACAATGAGAGAAGGCGTGCTGCTATGGCAACTGCAGGGAGACAGCAGGAGGACTTGGGGAGGGTGGTGGAAGGAGAGAAATTAACTGTGAGAGCTGCGCTAGGGCAAAAAACGCAAAGCACGGAACGCTCTAAATTTAGTGCTGATAAACAAGCAAAACCTGGGTGCAGAATTTTAATGTGCCATAGAAAGAAGTGGTAATTAACAAATCAGATATAATTAGTAACCCTAGGCCGGAATAATTTATTTTTAAATACTACACTGCTCATAGCGCAAGAACGGCTTTAGGATTTGGGCCCCGGGCAGAAAGAGAAAGCTGAATGCTCCTGTAATTGGCATACAGTGTACCATAAACTGACTATTGTCCTCTGACATCGATAAGGGCGTTTGCAACAAGCACCCTTCCTAGTGTGGATATCAGTAAAATAATAAATGCATTAATAATAACCCTAAGAAAATCAGTACATATATTTTAAAGTTCTATTAAGTAGAAATAATATTACATCATCATACTGGGTGGAAACATTTGGACAAGGCATCGCTAAAACACCAGATCTTTAATAAAATGTTAGCATACTGTATCGACATTAGTGCATTATTATGCATAAGAATGTGGTATTTTTTAAAGTGCAAACTTAGCATTGCCTAGCCGAAAGGAAGAGGAGAGAGGTGTACATGGTCAAACCCAAAAACACATCCACATGTAATAAATAGGAGTCATAGCCGATGTGTGGACTGTTACTGCATCATGACGTAGTTTGTTGAGGAAAGGAGTAGTCAGAATTACCTACATTGAGCTAGGTTGGGGCCCTCCAGATGGAAATGGTGATATCGTTTCAGATCCTTTGTGAATAGATGGAGAAAGCGTTTTGCCTTGTATTTTCTCTTTTTTTGCAAAGATAAGGAAGAACTAATCTGCAGCCCCTGGCTAACGTCTACGATAGTTCTTTCTCCACTCTTCCCTCGTCCGTGACTGCATCACCACCTTTCACTATCAGAAATGCAGGCATTGTCTCCATTGTCTGGGAAGTCCCACATCCCTCATCTCGTGCCATACTAAACCATCCAAAAGGACACTATTTAATGCTGAGACACAAACGTTAAGGCTTAACATTAAAATAAGTCTACTTCAGCATGTGCGGAATCTCCTTGGAATGTTTGCATTATATACCCTTTCAAGAGGTAACTTCTTTTTCAAGAGCTGCCTAAATCTCTTGATATTTCTCAATATATGCAGCCAATCATTACTTTAGACTTCCAACCCCCGTGCTTGCTGAAGCAGTGGTGCAGTGGTATCTGTACAGTGAACACACTCTCCACCTGAATCTAGTGCCAGTCAGAACTATCTACTATAGCACTATGTCACAAGCAAATAGTGTTTCCTTCTACAGTGTTGCATCCTCAGATTGCATGCGATCTGAAAGGACTTCCTGTACACAACTAACACTGTGTACAAAAACCAACCTCTCATTGTCACCTCTACTTTTTTTTTCTTCAATGACACTTTCCTGCTTTACATATTTGCACACTGCCTGTTTATAAAACAACCTACTATGCTACGTGTTTGCAATAATCTTAGTTAATGAATTTCTGCAAATTGCCCACACCTCCTTTCAAAGATCAGAGTAATCTACTTTAAAAGTAATGTCCCTGAATCCCCTATGGCCCACTTATTAATCTTACCAGTCATCTGCATGGCCTCACAAACATCTACTGAAGATCACAGCCAAGTCCTCCTATTAATTTCCTCTACTACAAAGAAACTTATATAAACGCATAGAATAGTTTCCCTGATCAATGCAAATTGTTTAACACCTCGTCAGGGGTAGTAAGCACTAAATAAATGCAATTACAATATTCAAAATTCTATCTCATCTGTAGAAATGGTCATTTCATTTCAGATGCAATCTCCCAGAAAGCTGTCATTGATGGCTTATTTTTCTGCAAGAGATACTGAACTATTTACATGTAATCCAATTTAATCACATAGGGGTTGTCAGTGCTGGTACAGAAAGTGAGCTACAAAAGTTTGAACAGACTTATAAAACTTTTGCAACAGGACAGGCAGGAGTTCTTTAATAAGAATCTCGAGCCCCAGTTGACTCGCCTGCAGGCAGATGTGGCCCACTGGCGTACTCTCCCGCTCTCTCTGATGGGAAGGAGGCCATGTTCAAGATGCTCACAATGCCGAGACTACTGTATCTGCTCCAGAAAATCCCCTGTCCGATCCCGGAAAGTGTATTTAAAAGGATCTCTCAGGCGGTACGAACCTTGTTGTGGGATCGACGGTCCCCTAGGACAGCGCTATTGAAGCTGCACAGGGGGGTATATGACGGAGGGCTGGCAGTCCCAGATGTTAAATTATACTACTGGGCGGCACAACTACAGGTACTTAATGATTGGGTGTATGCTGACAGGAATGTACCTGCCTACAGGGTGGACAGAATGGTTTTGCCATGGGGTACTTGCAAAACTCTTCTGTATGTTCGTAGAACCCAGAGGGTGCTGCCAGATCATACGAGGGTAGTCGTCCACTGTTGGAATCAATCAATCAATCAATCAATCATTCATGACACTTATAAAGTGCACTACATACCCGTGTCTTCGGATGCAGGGGACTGTGGCGAGGGCGAGGCTGGCGGGTGGGGGTCTAGAAGTGGAGTCGTCGGTTGAGGTATGCTGGGCCGGTCTTGTGGAGAGTTTTGTGTGCGTAGATTAGGATTTTGAAGGTTATCCTCTTGTTGACGGGGAGCCAGTGCAGGTCTCTCAGGTGGGGTTTGACGCGGCAGCGGCCGGGGATGTTGAGGATCAGACGTGCCGATGTGTTCTGGATGTGTTGCAATCGTCTCAGGAGCTTGGTGGAATTTCCTGCGTAGAGGACGTTTCCATAGTCCAGCCTGCCGGTGACGAGGGCTTGGGTGACTGTTCTTCTCTGTGAAGATCCACATGAATATCCTGTGGAGCATTCGGAGGGTGTTGAAGGAGGATGAGGAGACGGCGTGGACCTGCTTGGTCATGGAGAGGGTGGAGTCGAGGATGACCCCTAGGTGGCGTGCGTGGTCGGTGGGTGTCGGGCTGTTCCTAGTGTTGTCGGCCACCAGGAGTCATCCCAGGCTGAAGGGGTGGAGCCGAGGATGAGGACCTCCGTCTTGTCCGAGTTCAGCTTCAGTCGGCTGTTCCTCATCCATTCGGCGACAGCCTTCATTCCTTCGTGAATGTTGGTTTTGGCGGTGTGAGGGTCTTTGGTGAGGGAGATGATCAGCTGGATGTCGGCAGCGTAGGAGATGATGTTGAGGTCGTGCTGTCGGGCGATGTGGGTGAGGGGTGCCATGTAGATGTTGAACAGCGTCGGGCTGAGGGAGGAGCTCTGGGATACGCCACAGATGATTTTGGTGGCAGCGGAGTGGAAGGGGGGGGGAGGCGGACGCTCTGCCGGAGAGGAAGGATGTGGTCCAGTCCAGGGCCTTCATTTGGAACCCGGCGTCGTGTAGGCGTGTTCGTAGTGTGCGGTGGCAGACCGTGTCGAAGGCGGCTGACAGATCCAGGAGGATGAGGGCTGCTGTTTCTCCGTTGTCAAGCAGGGTCCTGATGTCATTTTGTGGTTGCTGCGGAACCCGGACTGGGACGGGTCCAGGATGCTGTTCTCTTCGAGGAAGCGGGTCAGTTGTTTGTTGACTATTTTCTCGGTGACCTTCGCCGGGAGCAGGGAGATGGGTCGGAAGTTCTTGAGGTCCTTGGGGTCCGCCTTGGGTTTTTTGAGTAAGGTGTTGATCTCGGCGTGCTTCCAGCTTTCCGGGAAGGTTGCTGTCTCGAAGGAGATGTTGATTACTTTCCGGAGATGGGGTGCGATGGCTGTGCTGCAGTGTTGAAAATATGGTGAGGGCATGGATCTAACGGTGATCCGGAGTGGATGGTGTTCATGATCTCGCTGGTGTCCTCGTCGTTGATGCTGGTCCAGGAGAGCAGGTGGTTGGTGCAGAAGGTGGTCGTCAGGGCGGTCGTGGCGTTGAAGCGGTCGTGGATGTCGGCGATCTTGCGGTGGAAGGTGTCCAGCGAGTCGCACAGGTCTTGCGAAGGCAGGATGTCGTTGGTGTTGGAGCTGGGGTTGGAGAGTTCCTTCACAATGTTGAAGAGCTCTTTGCTGTTGTGTGCGTTGTTATCCAGGCAGTCTTTGAATGAGGCCCTCTTGGCGGCTCTGATGAGTTGATGGTGTCTGCGGGTGGCGTTCTTGTGGGCTGCATAGCTGTCCGGTGTTCGTTCTCGGAGCCAGTTCTTCTCCAGTTTTCGGCATGTTCGTTTGGAGGCCCGGAGATCTTCGGTGAACCAGGTAGCTTTCTTGTTAGTGTGGCTGTTGGAGGGTGTCTTGAGCGGGGCGAGGTTGTTGGCGCAGTTGTTGATCCATTGTCTGAGGTTGCAGTCGGTGGGTGGGCTCTGGGTGAAGGTGTTGGTTAGCTGGTCTTCTTTGACCTTACTCAAGGCTACGGGGCTAATCTATTTACTATGAAAAGGTACGATCAAGGCAGAAGGCCTAGCATATTTATTGTATAAAGAAAATGGCAAAGATGAAATACGTTTGTAAGGATAGATTATTATAGCACTTGGTCAATGCCTGAAGAAAGGAATTTAGCTTAATAAAAAAAGTACTATTGCAGGCAGAGGTCTTGGTATTAGTTAATCCCACTAAAAATCCGGGGGCACCATATTATCCCTGTGATAATAGTTTTTAGGCCCTCTGAGGAGGGGTTGCCAATTTTAGTGGCAATTGCAAATTTGGATATAGTTGCAGTGCTATTACTAGGCCTGGTGGTTTCCTGTGGGAAAGATTATGCTCACCACAGTAGGCCTCAAATGTTGGTAGATACAAGCAAATGATAGACTTTAAGTGTGATTGATTTCATTGTGAAATGTTATGTCAGATGCCCTTGGCCTGATCTGTTTATTATAGAAGATGTGACGAAGGCAGCGTGCGGTACTTATTTATTGTGGAAAGCATAGGCTAAAGCCAATAAACCTTTAATGGTTGATTAGCATTACCCTGTGTTATAGCCTTAGACAGGTGTTTCATTACATGGAACCTCATTGACTGCTTTAGCATGCATAGCCCTTGGTACAGTGTCCCCTCCTCAAACAGTCCCAGTGTAGAAGATTTGCCCTGTGGGAATCCTTGTCAGGCCCTTTTAAAAAGAATTGTAGATGGTTTAGTAAACTGTAATTTTTTACACATTTTTTAACTTTATGACTGCATACCTGATGAAGATTATGCTCAATACAGTAGGCCTATAAGGTGGAAGTCTTTTACACTATATTACAGTTTATGGATAGGTATTGTATAGTAGTAGACAAGGTATTTGGAGTAGATTACTTATACTGACAAACCTTGGGGTAGACCATTTTTATTCTTAGGAGGGGGTGTTTATTGTTTTATCAACTGCAATCTTTACATCTCTCATTCTCAAATACAGATACTTACAAAGACAGTAGCCATGTAAGAGAACAAAAATATCTGTATCCCATTGCACACCCACAAACTGGTCAGACACTGAAGGGAAGCATCAAGTTAAAAGGACAGCACCTACATTTTTTAAGGCTCGTAAGTCTTGTATTTTTTCCGAAGTGCAAAAACTAAAATCTGGGAGGATATAAAACCTTGAACTGTTAGTCTCTATTTAAATTTTTGTTGCTTTCCTGATTTCCATTTCACTGTGTCTAGGATATTTCAGCTTGGCGATTAACATTCCTGCCAAACCCAATTTATTAACAGGGGCCTCCTCCATCCCTATATTTAAAATAAAGAGTTGTATGTTCTTTTCAGCTTTTCGTTTGAAGCGGAAATGGAAATCCCCAGAGATTCAATCTTGGAAATCGTTGCCTCATATATAGGTTGGGCTACAGACAGCTTTATTAAAAAAAAACGTTATTACCAATTCTCTAAAACATACATGCTATTAAATGTTTGGTGTTTCATTCAGCCAGTATGGAGTGCTTGCACTCCATACCATGCGGGTCTGTTCTAAAAGTAAAAAGTACACTCAATCACCAAACATTCAAATCTTTCAGCAATACATTTGCTACATAAAGCAATCACCTTTTGCAGAAGTTTTTTTGACAACATTTCTATTGCCTATTTCAGGACTGAAGTGCAAGCCTGAAATTAAGAAGATCTCTATGTTGAGTTGTCTATTGGCAGACTGGGACAACCTAACCTAAAGAGGGCCACCCATCTTGTGAGCCTTCGACCAGACATTGTAGAGCCAAGTTCTCTGATCTCCTTCCAATGCTATTTTTTTTATTTTTTTAGCTCTATCCAAAGGCACCTTCCTTACAGTAAGAAGGCTAGAGAAAGAGAATGGGCTTTTGGTCGGCCTGCTTTCCTGCCATTTTTTGCACTAGGCATTAGTTGGATAGGCTGTCAACGAAGCCCAAGGAATGGTATGAAGGCGGTCTCCCAATGGATGTCTTCGAACTTCCTTCAGTGCAATGTGGGCAAGACGGAGGTCATGCTGTTCGGAGAAGCCAAGTTATTATGTGCCCCAGATTCGTGGCCGCTAGATCTTGGCCCGGTTCCCGAACCAAAACAGGTGGTGAAGAACCTGGGGGTCCGCTTAGATCAAGAGCTATCCCTAAAGCAGCACGGAAATAATATAGTAGGATCATGCTTCCATGTGATAGGACTCCTCCGCAAAGTATTTCCGCTACTCCCCGACTCTACAAGGAAAACTTTGGTGTAGGCCCTGATACTCAGTCGGCTCGACTATTGTAACGGACTATTGGCATCCGCAAATGAAGTATTGGGCAAACTTCAAGTAGTGCAGAACACTGCTGCCAGATTGGTCCTTAATGTACCCTCCAGGTCTCCTTCAAAACCCCTCTTGGAAAAGCTGCACTGGTTGTCAGTCCGCCAAAGAGTGAAGTTTAAGACCTGTTGTGTGGTCCACAATGAACTTGGACCCTCCTACCTAGCAGGGAAATTTACCCCGTATGTTCCTGCCAGTACCCTTAGGTCGAGCGATCAGCTGCTCCTGAGAGTTCCTAGGATTAGAAAGGCGAGGCAAAGCTCTTTCAGTGGTTGGGCCTGTACTATGGAACAAGCTTCCACTTTTGCTGAGGCAGTGTCCGGACCATCTGACCTTTAGAAAAAAGACTGAAAACTTTCTTATTTCAAATTTGACACGGCTTTGAATTTTTCCACTAGGGTCCTCTTTCTCTTATGATTGGCTATCCCCCCCTTTTCTATCTGATTACTGGCGGGTTTTTTTGGGCGCAGAGATACTCCTTCGGGAGTGGATTCTAGCGCGATATAAACCCATAAATAAATAAATAAATAAATAAATATGTTGTATTTTGCCATGTACCCTGCATTAAGTTGTAGGTAATGGGGGGCAACGTTTTTTTCTTGTGATGGTGCCAAAGCTTGGCTGCTGCATATATATTAAACATAATTTAAAGTTCTTGTACTACAGCTGCATCCTGCTTCCACTATGCATTGAGTACAAATCATAAGTCCCCAGAAGCTGTTCCCCTGCTTGAGTGGAGTCGCTCCTCTGCTGCCAGTGTTTCTGCTAGATCTTTGGCTTTGGCCCCTACCAACGCTATTCCACAGACACAGCTCTCTTCTCTCTAGTTCTCTTGTGCTTTTAACTTATTTGTTTTCTACTCTATTCTCCTCCTAACTCTTCAGTAAAATAAACAACTGGTGTGTAGCAGCTCCTTTTGGTGATGATTTACATAAGCCATGCTTCTTTCTAGAATGGCACATTAGGCAAAAAACGATGGGTGGACTGCTACCCAGAGATGAACAGTTGCCAGCGGTATAGAGTATTTGCGAACATTCTTCTATTCACCCTTTGAGTGCCTGATGTAATGTCCTAAGTAGTCATTGGATAGATTGCTCCCATTAGAGCTGGATCAGTACGGATTTGCAATCTGTCTAAAGCGTGGGCAAAAATTACGGTCTGGAATTATGCTCAGGCTGACTGCCAGTGATTTAGACTGCAAACATTCCTTCAATCACCCTTAGTGTGTTTGATGGAAATATGTATACCTGAGAATTACCACCACCAGTACAGACACTAAAATTACCATTACCATCACCATAATTATTACCAATACCACCCCCACCATCAGCTACCACTACTAACACAACTTCCACCATCACTGCATGTGTCTTATAAAAATAAAATAGGCACTGGAAAAGCCAATCGGTCTCGCGTATTACTGAAAATGCAAGCTTTGCAAGTGCTTGTTTAACTTTGACTTTCTAATGGACAAACAAAGAGTTATATATTGCTTTCCTGAACTCTGTCCTCGCTAGTTTGTTTAGTTACTTAATTTACACTCTTAACTATTCACACTCTACACATCTCTTTCCATTTGACAGATGCAGCATTTACTTCCATCGTTGTCACTTGTAGAGATAAACTTGAGTTTAAATCCTTTGAATGAACGGTGCCTTATAGTTTGTTTAATGCTACTATTATCAGTAACTCTCCCATGGTGAAAGCAGTATATTGAGATCTCATAAGCACCATCCATGAAGGAGTCATGAGAGCAGAAGACCTCACAGTAAAAACATCAAAGTTTTTCCTTGTTGCATGTTCACTTTTGGTGAGATTATTGGCTCGGGCAACAGAGGCAAAATAATGTCTGGGCAGATCATAAATTAGCCACACTTTCAGACTATTCACAACTCAAACTGAATGACTGTTATCACTCAGACAGCAAATAATAGCATAAAGCCAGCTCCAATTTAATCCTGGTTGTTCTGCTTTCAAGCATTCCTCGATGTCACTTGTGCACCCAGCTTCAAATGCTCCTCTCTGAGCCTGGTGAAATCAAGAGGTATTATGCTTACTTTCCAGACTCTGAGTCGGTTGCCCTTAGTAGCGGTGATTCAGCAGGGATATGGTTTAGAGGACCCTTGCTGATTATAGCAGATATAGCTATTTTGGAAGACTAAAGTGCAGCAGTCAGGTAAACAGGAACACCATTGTCTCCAGAAGAAAAAGGATACCCATTTGAAACACCACCACTTTGACAGTTGGAGTCTGTTGTATCTGTGTTTGTGGTCTTTTGTATGGTAAATGTAATTGTACCTTTAAACCTAGAATGCTTAGGACTTGTGTTCTAGTGTTTTTTTGTACTGTGACTCAGTTGTGTTCTCTCTGGAGTCAGCTGTTGGCTGGCTGAAGAGGGAGCACCAACTGCAGTCATATGTGTCTCAAAGTGTTTCTTTCAACCTTATATTGGCTCCTGCAGCATTATCTCAAGATTGGCGATGAGTTTTAGCCAATTGGACACTACAAGATGACTGTGTGATTGATTGTACTAGGATAAGTGGGTGTCAGGACCCACCATGCGGGTTAAGACCGTTTCATTGTGTTTCTTATCTAAAGATCAATCCCTGCGTACTTGTAGAACGGGCTATAGGAGTAATTAATTGGAAGTATTGAAGTGCACTGTTGGGAGTCTGACAGCAAGTTAGGCTAATGTGCGTAATTTAATCAGGAGGACTTGCCTTTCGGTCAGGGTGGCTAGTGCTGTTGGCAATGATCGATCGCGGCAAATGAGAGCGAGCGCAGCAAGGCCAGCCCCTGAATCTCTCCTCGAGGTATCCGCAGTGCATGGTTGAGCACACATAGCTTCGGAGCAATTGCCTGCAGAAATCAGCGCAGAGCGGCGCACGCCACTGTTATATAGTGTATGTGACACGAGATAGCACGAGATGTGCTCGTGTCTATCTCGTGAATGTAGTTGTTGTTGGTGCACATGCTGCTGCATCTTTTGAAGGTGGAAGTTGGTTAAGATTCATAACGTGCTTGACTTGATCGGGAGAGCAGTGCCTTTAATAAACTCCTGAGAAACTTCATCCTGGCCCTGGTATCTTTTCTACACTGGCGACGAGGGTAAAAGGAATGATGGTGATCTTCAACTGATCTTCAAAAAAAAGGCTTCCAACTAATTATACGCAAAAAAAAAAAAAAAAAAAAATTTTTTTTTTGGAGCCTCTTCAAATCGAAGACTACGGCACTCGTTGTTCACCATAAAGAAGTGCGGAGACCTACGAGTCAAATTTCAACCTTTTACAAGGTATTTCATTTACAACTGTACCTTGTAATTCTCAGCGCGAGGTTCCCGATTACTGCGAGCCTGCTGCGCGAGGTCTTCGGTTATACTTCCAATTCCTTTCGAAATAGACGCATGGGCAACAAGCGTATGACGTCAAACGCTTGATAAACAAGCTCCACTTCCCTTAAAAAGAACGTGAAAACTACGGCGGCCATTTTGGAAAGGTGAATTTAATCGATCTTTTCAATTCTTTCGTTTTTAATTCAACTTTACATCTGAAGGATGAAAATAAAGGCTTTAAAACGGTGAAACATCGGAACAAGGTACTTTAAAAACGGTGAAACATCGGAACAAGGTATTTTCTTGGATGTTAGTTTCTTTTGATCAATTTTATCAAACTTTAATCAAATACTAATATAATAAACAATTGATAACACTACTATATTAAATAATGAGTGGCATTGTTCCTCCTCCTTCATTTTTGGCAAATAAGGGTGATCCACCTATGGACTGGGAAATATGGGAACCAGTTTTTTTAGCCTATGTGGAAGTTTTGGAAGGGACAGAATGTGAAGCCGAGAGGAAACTCTCACTTTTAAAGCACTGTCTTGGAGGAATTGGTTTAAAAGAATTCCTCACTCTTCCTGCTTTAACCAATCCTGGCGATAAAAATGTGTATGACCGTGCAGCAGAACAATTAAAGATAAGATTTGGAAAAAAAAAGAACATTGTTATGGAAAGATTTATTTTCTATTCTCGTAAACAACTTGCGGATGAATCAATTGAAGATTTTGTATCATCACTCAGATCACTTGCTGTCACTTGCGACTTCGAACACATAACTTACGAACAAGTATTGAGAGACCAAATATTAATGAGAACAAATAATAAAAAAGTTCAAGAAAGACTTTGGACAACATCAGATATGTCCTTAAATGCAGCAATTGACATTGCAAGGTCAATTGAACACTCCGAGAAAATCGTTAAAGAAATAAGAGGAAATGAAAAAGGAGATGTTTTCAGTGTTTCCAAAGATGGGGAAAAATTTAAGAAAACTTTTGTTCAGAAGCACGATTCTTATAATAACAAGAATGATTCCAGATTTAAATATCAAAAAAATGAAAAAAAGAACGCTCAATGGGTTTGTTTCAGATGTGGAAGTTCGAACCATTTAGCAAACTCTAAATCTTGCTCAGCACTTGATAAAATGTGCTTAAAATGTAATAAGAAAGGGCATTTAACAAAATTTTGCAAATCTACCACTAGAAAAGTGAATATTGTTCAAGATGTGGATGAGTATGAATTACAAAATGAGAATGATATCAACACTGTTATAAATATTTGTGGTAATGAAGGTGTAAGTAAGTTTCCATCTTGTGAAGTGATCATAGATGGAAAGATGATAAACATATTTGTTGACACTTGTGCATGGTATACCCTACTAGGCTTAGACATTGTAGAAAAGAATTGGCCAAACAAAAATTTACTCGAATCTGACATCTCACCAGGAGGATATACAGGACACAAAATTGATTTAGTTGGTTTTTTTTGGGGAAAAATCACTTTTGCAAGTGAGTCTACTTATGGAAAAATTTATGTTGCAAAGTCAGGACAATCTTTATTAGGATGGCCACACCAAGATCAACTGGGTATTAAGATAGACCCTAGGGCCAATCCTCCTGTATATTCCATTATAAGTACTAATGATTCTGACAAGGATCTAATGCTTGATAAGTTGAAATCTGAATTTTCAAATGTATTTAGTGGAAAACTTGGCCAATATCAAGGTTTTAAACACACTATTAAGCTTAATGATGGTGTGATACCTGTTCGACACAAGGTCAGAAATGTCCCTCTGACATATAGAGATAAACTTAAAATTTTACTCAAGGATTTATGTGACAAAGACATAATTGAGCCCATCGAGTCATCACCTTGGGTTTCTCCGATTGTTATTTCAGTTAAATCCAACAACGAATTGAGATTATGTGTAGACCTTCGCAGCTTAAATAACTCCATTTGGATTGATGCCCATCCCTTGCCAAATCTCCATGAGATGGTCTCAACATTAGGAGGTGCTAAGTTTTTTTCATGCATCGATTTAGCAAGCGCCTACCACCAAGTAGTTTTGGACGATGAATCTAAAAACCTGACGGCCTTTATTACCCCTGAAGGTCTTTTCAGATATAAACGTATGCCTTTTGGGTTGGCTAGTGCTGCCTCGGTTTTTCAAAGACTTATGAAAGAGACACTTGATGGGTTGACAGGGGCAATCGCCTTTCAAGACGATATACTTGTTTTTGGGAAAAATGTTGAAGAACATGATAATAATTTAAGAAATGTGATATCTGCACTGTCAGTTAAAGGTCTTACCCTGCGTCTTGATAAATGTAAAATCAGAGAAAAGGAGGTAGAATACCTAGGACATTCCATCAGTGGTGCTGGTATTAAACCAAAGCAGAAGCACATTGAGGGCATTATTAAGGCTCCTGTGCCAAATTCAAAGGAACAATTGGTAGCATTTTTAGGGCTAATGGAGTTTTATGCTAAATTTATTCCCAATTTTTCATCAAAAGTAGATATTTTTAGACCTCTTTTAAAGAAGAATGCAAGGTTTACATGGTCTGATATGATGACTGAAGCATTTCAAAGTCTCAAATCTTTTATTGTGAATGCACCGTGTTTGAAACCTTTTATCGTAGGAAAAAGATGTACCATTATGGTTGACGCAAGTAGCACAGGGCTAGGTTCTGTTCTCATGCAGAATGATTGTGGGAAAGAATGGATAATTGCCTATGCTTCAAGAGCGTTGAAGGATGCTGAAAAACATTATTCAGTGATCGAGAGAGAGTTATTGGCTTCAGTTTGGGCAGCTGAACATTTTAAAACATTTTTGTGGGGAACAAAATTCACAATAAAAACTGACCACAAGCCTCTTATCTATATGATGGCACCTGGTGGAGGCCGTACCATGTCAGCTCGCCTAGCTAGATTAGCTTCCAGATTGCAAACTTTCCAATTTGAAATGATGTACGTAAAAGGGAAAACTAATATTCATGCAGATTGCATGTCCAGACTGCATTCCTTTGATGATGTGTCTGGTGACGATGATGAGTGTGAGGTTGCTTTTACTGCTCAAGACGTATTGATGGTATATGGGGAAAAATTTGATTTAAGTAAGGAAGCCTGGACAAGAGAAATGGAAAGAAGCACTGAATTAACTGAAGTTAAGAACTACATCCTGCAAGGATGGCCGGAGCAGAGGAATTTTTCAGGTGAAATGATGAGTTATGCTAAGGTACAAGATGAGTTAGCAATTGAAAATGGTTTGCTTATGAGGGGTGATAAGTTTATTCCCCCTCCTTCATTGAGGAATACCATTATTAGTATTGCTCATGAAGGACATTTGGGGATCTCGTTTACTAGGAGGCGATTAAAAGATTTTTTTTGGTGGCCAGGCGTAGATGGTTGTGTGGAACATTATGTCCAGAAATGCATTGAGTGCGCTAATAGTGACAAGTCTGCTGTCCCTTTGCGTCCTGCGCCTTGTCCTGTCGAGTATCCTTTTGGTCCTTGGCGGAAATTAGGACTTGATTTTATTGGACCGTTTACTGTTTTGCCTGAGCAAGGAAGGTTTGGCATTGTCTTGATAGATTATTTCTCGAAATGGCCAGAGGTCAAAATGGTAAAGGACATTACAGCTAAGAATGTAATAGAGTTTTTAGATGAAACTTTTTGCAGGGAAGGGATCCCAGAAGAGTTAGTGACTGACAACGGACCGCAGTTTATCAGTAAGGAATTTGAGTGTTTTCTTACTAAGTGTGGGATAAAGCATAATAAAATCGCTGTTTTCCATCCAGAAGCCAATGGACAAGTTGAGAGATTTAACAGAGTGGTTAAGGAGGCTATACAACTTTCAGTCAAGGGGAATCTAAACTGGCGTAACGCTCTTCAGTCCATGTTGTTGTCTTACAGGACATCACCGAATTCTGTTACTATGGTCAGTCCATTTGAACTTTTAAGAGGTAGGAAACCCAGTACTCGATTGACTCCGTGGTGGTTAAAAAAGAATTTGAGTGAACACTGTAATTTTTCAAAAGTCGACTATGATTTGGTTCGTAAAAGAGTGTGTGCATATAAGGACGAGATGAAGAAAAGGATGGAGAAGAAGCGAGGTTCAGTGAGCAAACATGTAATTTCTGTTGGTGATTTGGTACGTATCAAGAGAAAGGAAGGAGTGTTGAAAGGGGGGCAAATTTGGTCGCATCCTAAAGAAGTTATTGAGGTCTTTAAGCATGCGGTTAGAATTGATGATGGAAGTGTATGGAATTTGAACAGGGTTTCTATATTCAAGGGCAGAGAGAATGTTAAATTAGATGGTGATGGTAATGTTTTTTTGGATGTTGAGTCCGGGAATGAAAGATGTTATCCAAATGATAATCTTCCAGATGGGGATGCTACATGTTCTGGTAATCTTCCAGATGGAGATTCTACATTTTCTCATCCTATTGTGTTTTCAAAAAAATGTTCAAGAATTCATCGTCTTCCTGAAAAGTACAAAGACTTTGTAATGAGTTAGTATTATTGTGAGCTGCACTTAATGTATAGATCAATATCTCATGTGCACAGAATGTTTATGATATATTTTCTTTCAGTGTTAAATTAGTACATTTATGTTTTTTGCTTTTTTTTGTTTTTGTTTTTTTTTTATTACAGGAAGGGAGGTGTGTTATATAGTGTATGTGACACGAGATAGCACGAGATGTGCTCGTGTCTATCTCGTGAATGTAGTTGTTGTTGGTGCACATGCTGCTGCATCTTTTGAAGGTGGAAGTTGGTTAAGATTCATAACGTGCTTGACTTGATCGGGAGAGCAGTGCCTTTAATAAACTCCTGAGAAACTTCATCCTGGCCCTGGTATCTTTTCTACAGCCACGCTAAGAAAACAAGCACCATCTCCTGTGGAAAAAGTCATAATATGACGCATCTGCAGCCATCTTTTTTAAGAATGGTCAGTTTTTCATATATATCTATGGTATTACTTCTTCAAAAAGTGGCAGCAGCAGTGAATTCAGCAGCAGAATCTTAGGAGTCATTGTCCTCGATGAGAAGATAACACAGTGATGGGCACACCTTTGATCTACGTGCCTGCCAGACACTATGCAGTAAGACAAATTGTTGTGACAGTTGCACAGTGGTAAGCCCATCTTAATACGGAGTGCTAACCAGTGTGCCACAGATACTTTAAGCATGGTGATAGGCACACCAACAGACTGACTGCCTGATTTTGTGCAACAGACACTTTCAACACGGTGATAGGCACAGCTTGAGACTGGATGTCTTACACTGCCTATTTGATATTTTTACACTGTGATAGCCACGCCTTGAGACTAAGGGCCTTATACTATGGAGCATATATTCTTCACACAGTGATAGGCACGCCTTGAGAACTCCTCAGACTTGTAACCAAGCAAGGGCCAGTTGGTACTGTGGTTTAGGTAATCCCAGGTGGTAATGGAAGCAGCAATTATGCCTCTGCCGTTGTTTCTCTCCCAACATGGTTTTCCACCAATTGAGTAGGAGCAGTGGATGAAGATTTTTGAAAATTAAGTTGAGGTCTTAGATAGGAGACAGTTTAGTGTATCAAGAAAGAAGGCCATGTTGCTAAGTACAATGGGCAAGGTAGGCCAGCATGTCTTCAAATATTTACCAGCAGCGGTAGGAACGATGGACAACCAATTGTTAATGTGTACTTAGAAGCCAAAGGGAGATTAGAGAAGCAGTTTGTCAAAGTAACAAATAAAGTCATGTGGATGCGTCTATTTTATAACCAACCACAGAAAGTTGATGAAACAGTTGATAAGTTTGTTGCAAGGTTGCGTCAGCTATCAGTAAAGTGTCAGTTTGGGGCGCACAAGTGATAAAATGATTCGGGATCCGTTAATAGTACAGTGTAGAAATAAACAAAATACAGGAGAGGTTGT
This sequence comes from Lissotriton helveticus, assembly GCF_964261635.1. NCBI lineage: Eukaryota > Metazoa > Chordata > Amphibia > Caudata > Salamandridae > Lissotriton > Lissotriton helveticus. The sequence goes on from NC_136065.1 coordinate 1,784,102,060, forward strand.
GGGTGGCAAAAAGTTTATTGTTAAATGATGCCATTGAAATAGCAAAGTTGGTAGAATAGTCTAATCAAGTATGAAAGAAAGGGGAAAAAAGAAGGCAAAATGAATGTGTCATATGTTGAGCAGGAAGATGTTGGTGTTCAGGCTGGACTGTTCCCATGAGGCACAGGGCCAAGACTGATTTGCATATGGCCATGTTTGAACTGGGGTGGCTTGGTGAGCAAAATAACGATGGATGAAACCCAGATCTGTGACTGGGGGTGAATGTTTTACCATTGTGCAACATTCCGTACGTCATCTTGTTTGTTTTGCTGTTCATCCGGTGTGGGAAGGGTATGCCCAGACATGGGTCCCGTGCTCACTACGCCACTGGAGTCAAGCTATCCTGGCTGAAGACGGCTGATAGCCAGAAACCGGTCCTAGGATGCTTGATTCCGGTCCAGGGAAAACCTGGCTTGGCAGTTCGGGCTGGACTGTTCCCATGAGGCACTGGGCCAAGACTGATTTGCATATGGCCATGTCTGAACTGGGGTGGCTTGGTGAGCAAAATAACGATGGATGAAACCCAGATCTGTGACTGGGGGTGAGTGTTTTGCCATTGTGCAACATTCCGTACGTCATCTTGTTTGTTTTGCTGTTCACCCTGTGTGGGAAGGGTATGCCCAGACGTGGGTCCCGTGCTCACAACGCCACTGGAGTCAAGTTATCCTGGCTGAAGACGGCTGATAGCCAGAAACCGGTCCTAGGATGCTTGATTCCGGTCCAGGGAAGACATGGCTTCTGTGATTGGGGGTGAATGTTTTACCATTGTGCAACATTCTATTCGTCATCTTGTTTGTTTTGGTGTGTTTAACACTGGCAAAGAGCACTCTAAGCTGACCAAGAAAGGGGCGTTTAATAAAAAAGAAAATACTGGCAATGAGGCAATTACTTCCAAACAACAGGAGACTTCTAAACAACCAGAGAAAATGTGTACTAGATGTGACAGTAGTTTTCAAGAATTGCTTTTAAATTTCTAAGGAGTGCAGACAATGCGGCTGTAGAGGAAACTTTGCTCATATGTGTAAGATGAATACCAAACACAAAGTGCCAGAAGTACAAGAGAGTAGGGGGTTATGTTATAGCGGCAGACATGATTCTTTGCGTATTTGATGGTCAGGTTAGCATGGGAAGGTGGCGTGGGCCTAAAGCTACATGTACAAGTAAGGGAGAAATGGTCCAGCTTATGGTGCGTTCAGGATCTCTTTATACAATGATAACAAGATACATTTTTATGCAACACAGTCCAAAAATGCGTCTACTTTCTAAAGATAACAACCTAGAAGGATACCAAGGGGAGAAGATATACATCATAGGGTATATACGCTGACCAATATTGAAATTCAAGAGAATTAAGAGCTAGGGAAAGTCTATGTTGCAAACAATGGACCCCCAATATTAGGATGGGAGCACCAGTACGATCTCCACTAAATTAATGACCCCAAGGCACCCACTCATATTATGGTGGTTGATGAGTTCACTGTGGAAGAGATTGTGGAGCGGGCAAACAAAGTATTTTCAAATGAGATAGGTGATCTGAGAAAGTTGGAACATAAGATAATAGTTTAACAGGATGCTGTACTGGTTTAACATCAGGTGGGTAAAGTTCCTATCATTGCGAGACAGTCAACCGGATGCTGGAGGAGATGGTGGATCAGGGGTTAATCTAATCATTAGGAACATCTAGTTGGACTTTGCCTGTTGTGATCAGGGGCAAATCTGATGGCAGTTTTAGATTTTGTATGGACTTGAACACTATGAATCAGAACATTGTGGTGGACAACTGCCCTCTTCCCAACATCAATGAGCTGGTGTTGTTATGAAAAGGGGGGTAGAATATCTCTAAACTCGACGTGAGAAGCGCCTTCCCTCAGATTAAGTTGTAATGAAATTCTAAACACCTTACAGCATTCATCACAACTGAAGGGGTGTTCCAGTTCATAAGAATGCTGTTTGGTCTTTTGTTGGCAGGTAGTGTTTTCCAAACGAAGAGGATGGACAGATCTTGAAGAAAACTGATGGAGTTGTCTATTTTCAAGATGGCATTTTAGTTTTTGGGGAGACGATTGAGAGTCACAATAAGGTACTCAATAGAGTATAGGACAAGATTGCTGAGGCTGGGCTAACGCTCAAAAAAGAAAAGTGCAAGTTTTACGTGGAGGAGGCTGAATACCTGGGGTACAAATGTCGGCCTCAGGTGTCAAACCAAAGAAATACCTTTTGGAGGCTATAAGGAAAGCACCTGTTCCAACAGATAAGATCCAAACGAGGTCCTTCTTTGGGCTAATTGATTACAATGCAAAATTGTACAGAAAAGACTGAACATATAAAAAAATTATTGAAGAAAGTTTATACATTTGCTTGAGCAGAAGATCAACAAAGGTCTTTTGATAACATAAAACGTGACATTTGTTCTGCCAGAGTATTGACTCCGTTTGACACTAGGCTTACTTCTATACGTGCAGTAGATTCTAGCAGAGTGAATACTTTCCTGTCGCAAATGCACTTAGATGGAGAATAAACAGTAGCTTATGCTTCCCGTTCTGAGACCGATTCAGAGAGGAATTATTCACTCATTGAGAGGGATGCATTGGCTGGTGTATGGGCAGTGGAATACTTTAGGATGTATCAGTAGGGGGTTTTATATTGATTCTGCGTGCCTATCATAATCCCTTGCTGAAGATTCGGTCACCTGGTGGGGGCTGGCAAGGGGTCTGCGAGGCTAGCTTGGTTAGCAGCTCGCATACAAGAATATCAATATAAATAGGAGTACACAGCAGGTTGGAAAAATGCACAGGCAGATGGGGCTGTCGAGATGCCACCGCCATGGTAAGATGTGGACATGGTGAAAGTAGAAGCATTTGACAAGAAAGGACCAGTTGCAAATGTTTATGACTCGGTGGAGTCAAGGAGCCATAGGGAAAGAAAGGTGGTTGGAGAGCATGAATAAAGATGGAGTGTTGCAACAGACAGTAGTTTTTCTTATTTTTTTTTTATTGTTTTGTGATAAGTGAAAAAACAGGCTCTTCTCTGAAGATATTCGGAGAGGAGCACTATGTGTTTTTAAAATACCCCTCACACACTATGAATCCCATAGTGTCATGCTTCATCATAGGGGTCTTCCCGTCCCTCTACGGGCGGGGCGTGCTGCGAACTGCGACTACATGGGAACACTTTTTTATGAAAAGACTATGTGTATGGTGAATTTTGTGACAGTGATAGGGAAAGTGAGAATGCTAAAAAGTTAAAAATTTCCTGGCTAGTAGAAAAAATATACTTTATTCAGTTCCCTAGCTGGAAACCTTAAAAAGGGGAACGAGGTAAGTTTCGATCGCAGTCCCCACTGCGTTTCTCATCAGGACCTTAATACGATCCCTACTACACTCTACACGAGGTGGATATATAGTATGCCTAATATCACACAGAAACTAACCGCAAAAATAGGCTGGCCAGTCCTGACCGCAAAATTGTGCTGGTCAGTACTTAGTAGCTGGGTTAGATTGCCCCTCAAAAAATACCAAATGGTACCAGTGGAGGAAGAGAGAAAAGAGACAAAAAACACAAATATACAACCAAATGGTTGTGTTCTGTTTAGCACATCATCATAGTGTGGATACTCTCCGCACCATTTTGTATAGAAAGCAGTTGTCTTAGTGATATATTCTCTTTGTGATATATTTTTCTTTGTCTTGGCCATAAATACCGCAATTTTTTAGTTAAGGAGCACTCTCCTTAGTTGAACAGACTGTAACACAAACATCAAACACTTAAGCACAGGCTGACATGCATTCACACTCGCACTCACAATGTTGTGGTACTTCTTGTCTCATATAGAATCATAAAGTACACGATTTGAATTTAAAATAGAAATTAGATTGGATACATACACTTTTTCTCTAGTTGTTATGCCACATGAGCGAGCGAGCATTGGGGGAAAAAAGGGGGGGTTCCTTTTACGAATGAATATTTTTCATTCTAGAAAAATAGAGATAAAATAGCATGTAAAGTTGTTTTAAAAAGGACTTATTTACAGTGGGCATTCTGCCGGGGCTTTAAAGACTTCGGCAATAGTCTGACTTACGTGATAGCAGGAAAACCCTCGCCTGCACCATACCTCCGTGCTGCTCCGTGGATGCTTTTTGGCATACTGAGGATCTGTTATTTATACCCCATTTAATTGCCATTTCCACCTCCTTGATTACTCGAAATGATCAGCACCTGTGTGTTGCCTCACCCGGAAGTGTATTCTCTCCAGAAAGCCGTGTCTTGGAACACCTAGACCGGGAACAAAAATGGCTGCTCCCGATGGAGTCATTGTTTGTGCCTATATGACTCACTTCCTGTCGTACTACAGAGAGATCCCAAAACGATACTTTTGCATGTTTTTTTATATATAAAAAGACTCTTATTGTTGTTAAAAGAAACTCTTGCTGTGTTTCATCATAGCTGCTCGGTTTAGCGCCGCTCTTTGATTTTTTTTTAATTTAGACACATGCGATTGTTATCACAGCAGACCTTGTCCTTTAAGTCTATATTGCTGCTTCATCTAACGCTGTCGCTCTTTTTTTACTCTTTTGTACATACCTATCTAATGTTTTGAATTTCAGCGCTTACTATCTCAACACCAAAATGATAGCGTTTATATATTTTGGTTTGAAAAGGCAGAAGTTACTTTGCGCAAGTCAGATGTCTTTTGCACATTTACAAAGTCTTTTATATGCTACTTATTCCGTTGTGAGGGGCTCCCGAGCACAGATGTTTTTAACCAGATTTGTGCTCTCGATCAGTCTGCAGGTGGAACCAGGCATATGATGCATCTTTATTCTTGAAGTCATAATCGTTTCTATTATTCTTTCAAATTATTCCAAGAGTTGTTTTGTGCACTGTATATATTAGGCAAAGTGTCTTGCACCATATTTGATTTTCTAACGAAATGTATCTCTTCTACGGTTAATGTTTCTTGGTGTGCTTGAAAAAGTGTTCATGCCACAAGATCTTTCTTTGTCATCCGATCATCCCATAAGAACGCAGGCAGGTAAATGTGTGGACATTTCTGGCACTTGAAATCGCACTGAATTAATGAAGACCAGATGTTCATTTTCTGAGGTTCAAAACTTGACGATTGTATATGCAAAGTTTGGACATCGCCCTGCATACCTACAGCTGACTCCATGGAATCTCATCATTGAGACCCTTCTCATTTGTCCTGAGTCGATGTACCCATCGTTGTTCCTTTTCAAAAAGATTCTTTTCGTTAGCCACTTGCTCTATCACTGTCCAATAAATATCACTGGGATTGTGTCCCTTTTCCAAGAAATGTGTAAAGAGATACAAGATTTTGTAAGAAGATTAAAATTACAAATCTTCTTTCAAGATAAAGATGACAACGAGGTAGATCATGGCGATACAGGCCTAAAACCTAAATCGAAGTTTAACCCTCCAGGACACAAGTTACCAGTACAACTATTAGCCTTCGAGAAGGCGATCATGAAGGATCTAGATGACTTGGACCCCACCACTAAGCATACCTTCCATAACATCTCCGCAGAGGAACGGAAGACCTTAAAGGAACTCAGCAATAACCAGCAATTGGTAATAAAACCAGCAGGCAAAGGAGGGGCCATAGTTATCCAATCCGCAGACAAATATGATCAAGAATGCAGACGTTTGCTCCAGGACCAAAGGAATTACCAAGTCTTGGCTGATACCATTTAGTATTTTTTGAGGGGCAATCTAACCCCAGCTACTAAATACTGACCAGCACAATTTTGCGGTCAGGACTGGCCAGCCTATTTTTGCGGTCAGTTTGGCCAGCCTATTTTTGCGGTTAGTTTCCGTGTGATATTAGGCATACTATATATCCACCTCGTGTAGAGTGTAGTAGGGATTGTATTAAGGTCGTGATGAGAAACGCAGTGGGGACTGTGTTCGAAACATGTCGACCAAGTAGGGAGGTAGAATTACCCCCACTTACCTTGTTCCCCTTTTTAAGGTTTCCAGCTAGGGAACTGAATAAAATATATTTTTTCTACTAGTCAGGACATTTTAAACTTTTTTAGCATCCTCACTTTCCCTATCACTCTCACAAAATTCACCATACACAGTCTTTTCATAAAAAAGTGCTCCCACGTAGTCGTAGGTCGCAGCACGCCCCGCCCCGTAGAGGGACGGGAAGACACCTATGATGAAGCATGACACTATGGGATTCATAGTGTGTGAGGGGTATTTTAAAAACACATAGTGCTCCTCTCCGAACATCTTCAGAGAAGAGCCTGTTTTTTGACTTATCACAAAACAATAAAAAAATATAGAAAAACTACGATATAGAAGATAGAATCCCATTGTTTATAAATAGTCTGACAGGAGATAGATTCTATCCTCTTGAAAACCTCTTCCCTCCCTCTTTTGTTTGTTTTTGGTGTTGCAACAGATGGCACACAAGATTTTCAAACGGGGTAGGCATGAGAGTGCGGTGCTAGTAGCTGTAAGACCCTTAGTTATAATAGTGGATGAGTTGTCGGTGTGTGATGGTAAGCTTATTTCAAAGGGAGTAAATTTGTACTTCCAGAGAGCTTAAGATTTTAACTTTTCAAGATGGGACATGAGGAGTGTTGCAACAGGTGGCACACATGATTTTGAAAGGGGTTACGTGTGAGAGTGCGGTGCGAGTAACTGTACGACCATTTGTTATAATAGTGGATGAGTTGCCGGTGTGTGATGGTAAGCTTATTTCAAGGGGAGATACATTTGTACCTCCAGGGAGTTTAAGATTTGAACTTTTCAAGATGGCACATGAGGGTCGCCTGGGGCAAACTGTTACAAAGAAGAGATTGTGAAATTGAGAAGTTGTGGGAAGCTTTGTGTGGGAGGGATAGAGCCCTGCCCCATTCCCTCTGTGTGAGAGGGCTTTCCATGTATTCAAACCATATTTTAGTGGCATTTATTCATTATTATCACAGACGTTGCTTCAAGATGAATAAGTTCTTGACACAAATGGTAGCTGGTCTGTTAACAATTACAAATCCGTACATTCAAGCTTTTCAAACCTGGAACAGTTCCCGCTTTCCCCCTCACCCCATGGGTTGCTATGGAACAAATAACATATAGGGGCAGCTTGTGAGTAGATGCACGTAAATGTGAGGCTCATCGGTCATGTATGGCGGCAGTAGGGATTGTGCGTGTTGAATTTGGTGCCCACCAAGGCCATTGCCTAGTGCCACGACTGGCATACATAAACAGTAGCCTGATTTCCGCCCCGCCCAACTTTCTAGCTCTCTTCTCCAGGTGGCGGTCTGCGGACCTCTGGGGGCCTTTAAGTTTCTGGTTATCTCCCTCTTGGCCAGGACGTAAGCAAGGTCCTGAAGCTTCCCTGTCACCTTGTTCTTGGCCGTGTGTGGGAACCATCCCAAGAGGAAGTGTTCTGGTGTCTGTGGTAGCTCTTTATCAATCAAGTCACCTATTATCTGCCTTATGTCTCCCCAGAAGGTCTGAAGTGAGGGTGTGGGTTAACCAAACAGAGACAGACAAGTTGTCGTTACAGAAAGACTTGTATTCGATCTTTCTAAACAGTCACCGATAGATTTTACAGTAGGTTTTGGCTTTATCTTCCTTCTGTCATCGTCAGGATGAAGGATGTTCTCAATACTCTGTTCTTCGCTCTCGTTTTGAATACCGTGTATACCGGAAAAAGAGGAAAACAGAAGGGTACGTCACAATGGACTCTCGGTTTAAATCATGCAGCAAGGGAAAAAGGCGTGAGGGAGAACACCCAAACCGTCACCAGTAGTGGAGCAAGAAAACACATGGATGTGTTGTCAAAAAAAGGAAAGGAAAAAATAAACGTCTCAACTATGGAGTCGGGTATTCAGGGTTCTCTTCACTCCCCTGGACTTGTGACTCGGTTAGGTAGTGGGGGACCCCTTCCGAAACCAACCCCGTACCCGAGTACGTACCTCAGGTAGCCACGCTCCTCCAGGAGCGTGGCGGGCAGCTTTGCGGTACCGGACCGGGTCCGGCTCCTTTCCTTGGGTTCTTTCTGGGCAGTTCTGTTGGTTCTTCGGTAGGTCGTTTTCCCGTACCTGGAGGCTCAAGGCGTCGATCCGCTGGTCGCTGTCATTGTTCGGGCTGCAACTTCCGCGGTTCCAAAAGGCGACGCCCTCCTCACTCTCGTCGTCCTTTAAGAAGGGTCCTTCCTGCTTTTGCTGGGATCCGATAGGTGCATGTGATTGGATCACATGGGGCGTCTGCTCTTCTAGGACGTAAGAGGTGCTTGGTTTAAAGGAAGTGCAATCATAAGGTATCAAGACTCTGTTAAAAACGTGTTGCCTATTCAGGTGATTTTCCTATGCCCCCCAGCCAACCTTTATGTGGCCTAAAGGAAAATTCTATGCTCCCCAGAGGGACTTCTGGTGCACAGGGTGTCATGGTAAGGTTAACTTTCAGGGCCCTAATATAGCTTTAGTGAGCAATACGCACCTGTAATTTGGAAGTGCGGGTTAAGACCAATTTGGGGCCAAAGATCTCTTGAATGGTGAGCAGCCCTCGTGCCAGTGTTGCTCACTTCGAGGAGGTAGCGGCGAGCTAGCCAGCAGGTGGGCCACTGGAGTTGCGACACCAAGAGTTCAAAGTCTGGGACCACAGATCTCCCCGACTGTTGGGAACTATAGTTTTGAGAGTGTGACCCTACACCTTCCACTGTTACAGGCAACATCTCATAGCATGGAATTCAGGGTGTAAAATAGGCTAGTGGACACAGGAATTGGCATGTCTGAAAAGTGTTAAGAGCAATCTTTGCATTTTGGCCAGGGCTACACGACCCTGCACTGCCAGCAGAAAGGAGTGCTAGAACAGGGGCAGTATAAAGCGTTCATTAGGTTCTCGACCAGCATGCCTTTATTAGAATAAGATATGTTAATGCAAAGGTAGTGGAAGGTGAAAGCACTCCATGCTACTGGGTGCTCAACTATTGTTATATTCTGCATGAGACACGGGGGCTCAGGAGGAACAGGCATGATTTTGCCCAGTTGACTCCTTGCTCCAACGCCACTTAAAAGAGTGCAGGTTGTGTGATGCTGTATCAACCCCTGCATAGATATCCCTAAAGTAGATTAATACATCATCTGGATGAAGGGACACTCGGGATGCCTCATCGCCCATCACTATGCCACAGATTCTGGTTCTCTCTGGTGCAGATAAAAAAAACAAGGGGCTCAATCGCCAGTGCAACAAGCAAAAGTGGGCAGCACTGTAGAGTGCCCCTTTTTATGGGGAGATGATTGGGTATAAGTTGCCCAATTTTGACTTTGGCTGTTGGATCCGGGTACACAAGTCCGATCAGGCACCGCATCTTGCAGCCCCTTCATATCATGCACAGCAAAAATGTAGTCCCAGTCGATCACATCAAAAGCTTTCTCTAAGTCTAGAACTAGACAGGCGGCATATGGACATCTTGGCTGTGCCTCCTCGAGGAGCCTGCATAGGCAGAGTATATTTAAGGACGTGGATCGATCGGTTATAAAACCATTCTGGTCTGGATGGACCAGTTTGGGCATGGCATCTATTAGTCAGGCTGCCAGAACTTTGCTCAGAATCTTACTCACTGCACAAAATCGACAGAGGCCTATAGGATGTGACCTTCAACAGTTCCAACAGTCCCTTGGGAACTCTTTTGGCCATAAATGGTACTGCAGCCTGTAACATGGCTAGGCAAAGGATATGGCGGCAGCGGTGAGAGCTGGTGATCTGAGTTTGTCTTTGCTGTCAGGCTCAACATCCTGTGATAATGGGCTGATTGTTAATTTCCCCCCAGTCCATGGCTAGGTGAGCTACATAAATAAAAACGTTTGTAAAGTAACAAAAAATGGACCAAAACAGCAGTGGCGTCGGAGGGTTGGTAGGGGACGGCGAACAGTGTTGTGGGAGGGGTAAGGGGAGACACGGTGTGATTTAGGGACAAACAACCAAAACAGTGCTGTGGGCGGTGTGAGTGGAGACACAGAGAGATAAAGGGACATAAAACAACTAAAGCAGTGTGGTGGGAGGGGTGAGGAGGCAGCACAGGGAGATAAAGCTACACATCTAAGTTGCATTTCATAAGTAAACAGAACAATCAACAAGCAAAGAGGCTGGCCACCTTAAAAAAACATTCTCTTTAAGCATAAATACCCTGAACAATAAGAACACATGTAAGAGAAGAAAATACCAAAAGGAGGGACTACTACGTGTATTCACCAATGAAAAGCCAGCAATTCTAAACGACAGCAACAGGAACCAATGAAAAAGAAGGCCATTTTTCAAGCTCATATCCTAAATACAGCAGGTCTCGAAGAGCCAGCGTAAGTGCTGCCTAGGCGTGAAGTGAACTAAAAATGAAAAGGAAATAACTGGGCAGTCAAAGAACTGAAATTTGGTATGGCTGATGGGGGCAATCATCAAGTAGAAATGGTGAATAACAACTAAAAAGCTGTGATTTTAAATACAAATGGTCATTCCTAAGTGAGATTCAATGAACTGAACCCTTTACCTCGATGCAAACCATGAGCCTTAGGTCCCAGAAGCCTTATCTTCAAAGCACATTAGCATCATAAACGTTAATTTGAGACTCAATTTCAAAATCATTATGAAATCTTACAGCAGTACCACCAAATGTGGCATCTGGCATAGGTATGGGGTTGATAATAATGCAATGAAGATGATAACAGAAAAGATAATAATCATTTATTCCTTGGAACTACAAAAGATCTAAGCCAGATTCACGTGCTCTACTGCCAACAGGCAAATCATCAAACCTGAACTCTCTGGAAGCTTAAGATATTGTAAGACCTATTGTCATAAAACAACTAAATATCTACTGCATTAAAACGCAGGTAACACTGATTTTATCAATTTAATCAAGGAAGACAGGATGACTACGATATGTGGCTAAACTGGAACCACCAACGAAAATGCCAACAAGGATGTCAATCACAAAAATGAAAAGTGAGAGAAATGATGCAAACACAGTGAGTGAATTCAGACGGCCAAATTCAGTGGAACTTCCTTCTCCTATAGTCCCAGGATATAGCAAAATTACCTCATGTGTGCCTTTTCTTGAGAAGATTGCACACAAAAGTCTGAAAAATTATTAGTAGACTGGTACCATAAAGTACTATTCATCGCACGCTACAGATCTAACAGCAGGAGATGTATGTCCGCATGTATGTGATATTTATATAGCACAAACCTGCCCATAGGGCAACTGAGTACTGTACAGGGTCAAAGGCAAAGAGAACTTCGAAGCATCATTGGAAGGGTAGCTGGTTTCTAAAAGCAAACGTAGACTGCACCATGATATAATGTTGTTTAAAAAGAGGCGTTGGGATGATGCAGCAATATTTATTTTGGCCCCTAATGAGGCATGCTGCGACATGTAGAATCTCCTTAATTAAGGCCAGTGTGAGACCTTCGAGGCTGTGCAGCAAGGCACTGCCACCTTCCTGACGAAAGAGTAAGGGGCTTTAACACCAAGGATGGAACTCCCCTTCCTTTGAGTTGAAGTCAATATCAAGTTGTCTTAGTTTCCTTGGCTATGTCTTCATGTGGGTGAATTCGAGTATTGGGTGAAAGTTGGTACAAGTTGTTGAGCCAGGTTTGTAATAGTTGTTGCTTATTGTTTTTTGTGAATATAAGGAATTCTGTTTTGGTGGGGTTACACTTTATGCAGGTGCTGCATATCCAGAACTGGGTGAGGTGGAACCAGTGCTTGGGGTAATAGACGTCTTGAGCAGAGGATACTTTCAAAAATAGTTTGGTGATGTTGGCAGAGAACAACAAGGTTGCCCTAGTCAGGGTAGTTCCAATCCTCTCAATACATATATGACATACCCTGCTATGAGGGGCATGTGATGTTGCTGAGCCTATTGGCATGATTTCACTGCATCCCTGCACAGATATCACAATATTAATACCCTTTCCGTGTGCTAAAATATAGTTGTGGAATAGTGGATCTGCTTCAAACTCTGTGTTTCTAGTTCTATTGAAAGCCATCAGAGAAAACGTACAGTCAAAAGGTGAGTTGTCAAAGCCACAGATCTGTTCAAATCCACTGCCACTGAGGGAACATATTTTCAAGGTTCTCAGCTATAATATTAGATGTTTGTATCATATTATGTTACATACATGTATACAGTCCTTAGTATGGCCTCACAGCACAGCACTTTAGGAGTTCAGAAAACATTACACTCAGGTATTTAGTATTCAATCACAGACTAAGGTGAATTTTCTGGTTCTTTGAATTTGATTATGAGGTGAATATGCTACTATTGTCAATATAACTGGTTGTATGTGGTGTGCAACGGTTTGGTGTGTATGTGTACACAGAGGTATTTAATAATTGAGTATGAAACATCTGGGCGGACTGGTATGTGCCTTGAAAGGCATGAAGAATGTGTCTGAGATCATTGGCAGTATGTCATCTTGTTGGGGTTAGTTGAGTATATGACATCTTTTTGAGGTGAGCTATCAAATTAAACACCACTTGGGTCTAGTTGGCTTTCCTTAGCAAGTCTTGAGCTGAGACCCTCTGGGGTGAGTAGTTCGTGCTTTACAAATAGCAGATTTAAGATTTAGAACATAGCTGGGAGGTGGGCTTAAAAACTCCTATTTATTTTTCGCTCCTGACACAAATCACGTTTTGCTACTGGTAGATGCAGGGCTACATGCCTCATTCTCCGAAACGGTATATTCTAGGCAGGCATTAAGCCGCCCAGGTTCTCTTCCTGGTCTTATGTTCAGTGCAAAGACATCTTATACATTTAAATGAAACAGAACAAAAAAAATAAAGGATAAAGTGCAAAATCTGAGTTTTTCGTGCTTTTGCAACACACAATAAAATGTAAAGACCTGTGAATGAGCTGTATGCATTCAGCAGTTAGAAAAGCAACAATGAAGCAATCTTTTTTTGTAATTCTAAAGTGTGACGGAAATAGATTTTAATAGGATCAAAACAAATCAATGCACTTTACTTGGAGATGCACAAATGCTAAATATTAGCAGAAACCCAATCTCCACACATTAGCTATCATGGGTGTGTGTTATTTAGTTCTGTCAGTCAAACTGTACATCTGTGCAAAGTTAGTCGCTATTTCAATGGAAAATGTTTCTGTTGCCTGGGAAATATTCTAAGGGAAGCAATATGCGGCTAGAAGTCTGTATAAGATATAGACAACACTGCTCCCACAGAAACATCTATACAGTTTAGGCCGACTGGAACACGTAAAGAGGGGATGGGAAAGCAATGTTCCTGTGAAGCTCTGACCTGGCACCAATAAAGCAAATGGATGGAGGAGAAAGTTATTATTCCCAAATAACAAACCGGTTTTAGGAATGGGTACAAGCACAAATTTTGCAGCCATAGCACTTTTTACAGAAAAATCAATCCTAAAGAAATCAGGTCTATGTGTATGTTATATAGACTTAAAATCGGCCTTCGACAGAGTCCCACGTGAACGACTATGGGCAAAATTGAAAGGATGGGTGGTACCGCAGCAACTAATTAACTCCATAGTAGCCCTCCACAGTGAAACCTGGGCCCGGGTGAAGCTGGGAGATGGTAGTATAGCATCATCCAAGATTGAAATAAAAAATGGCCTGAAACAGGGGTGTGTTTTGGCCCCAAGCCTTTTTAACTTGTACCTTGCTGATCTGAACAACCACCTGTCAAAAGTAAATGGTCATCCCCGAAATTGGCAGAGGACCACATACAGTATCTGCAATACGCAGACAACATTGTGATCCTAAGCCAAACCCCTATTGGATTACAAAGAGTCATTGACCACCTGACTAACTTCTTCGACCTTCAGGGGCTGAAGATAAAGTGGAAAAAAACAAAGGTGGTGCGTTTAGTAGGCCCTAGATCGACAAAAATTCAAGTGGTTCGCCAAGGGTAAAGAGATATAGGAAGTTGGCACTTACAAGTACTTGGACATACATTTAGGGCGATGTATGTCCTTTACGGCTCAGAAAAATGTAATAAAAGCAAAGGCACAAACCTTAATTTTTGCATATAAACAGCTACAAACAACATTGAGTTTCCAGTTCCTTTAAACATCTGGCGCCTAAGGCTTGGAACACGCTTCCAGTGTCGTTAAGGAAGATGGACAACTTAATGTCATTTAGAAAAGAACTCAAGACATGGCTGTTCTGCCAATAATTCCACCATTGTCCCTGTTCTGTGCTATTTTCTTTGAGTCTGTCAGCGCCGGGACACTGTCTGAGTAGCTGAGCGCTTTACAAAACTCCATTTAACATAACATAACACATAGTCATCTTTTAAAAGCAATGGCATAACAATTATTCCCAGCTATGGCCTACGGATTGGAAATATGGCATGGATGTGAATTCGAAATTTTAAACGACTTACAGACAAAAGTGTATAAAGCCATTTTTAAGCTCCCTAGAGAAGTGTCACCAGCCCAGATTCGCCTCGAGTTTGGACTTCAAAACCAGAAATTCCAGAGGCAATCTGGTTTTGTGGAATCGTGTTGGAAACTTCGCTCTTCGGAACCCGGTCCCCTGAATAATCTATGTTGGACAGAAATATGGGCCCAGTTCGACCAAAAAAAACGTATTCATGGGTGCACACCTAAGAACAGCTCTGGTGGAATTGGGCATTGAAGAGGCATGGACAGTAAGATGGAGATGGAGGCTTTTAATAGAGTGTGCAATGGCGCTGCAAAAAAACTATCTTTCCTAGACGACAAAAACGTAGTGGCAAAAAGGCATAATTCGTGGACAGTGATAAATTCTTATGTAAAACTAAAACCGCAAGACTACCTAGCAGCTCACTTTAGATCCTAAAAAATAAGTATATGCTGTATCGGTTTGGAGTATACGAAACAAAGGATCTGCAACCAAGTTGGAAAGGGAATTATAACAACGTAACTTGCAGACTGTGTGGATATCATAAGGAGTCCTTATGCCACGTGATGTGTGTTTATCCTACAGTCAGTGAAGCGAGAAGAACGCTTTTAAAACCAATTGTAAAAGAGTTTAATATTCGTACATGTAGGCAGACCATTACCCGCTGGGCGGGGGGGATCATAAACCATTTTAATTTGTTGTGGTGTAAAGTTACTAACTTTGATTGACACACTCTTAAAAAAAGCAGACATTGAACCTGTGAATAAGTTTACTAATGAGGTTGGAAAACCCTGTACAGATCTAGATTTAATGATGCACTCTACCGGGAACTTGTGAACATGGTTATTACTGAGAAGGATCAATTTTGCACATATCCAGATATAATGATGTATTTTATCGTACAATTTGTTATTAACTTATATTGTAATATATTTTACGTTTTTTTTTTATGGTTGTAAAAACCAAAATAAGAATTCTCTCTAATAAAGCAAATGTGCCACTTCAACCCTAACTCCAGCAATGGAGCTCGTCTTTCATTAACATGAAGTTGCGTTACCTGTGACACTCTTTTGCACATTTGAAGTACTTCATTTCTTTGACTGTGCAATTAGTATTATCAGACTGACAACGATTCTTTGTGGAGTTGTAGAAAAAAAGTTTTAAACAGTGTACAAACAAACTTACAGGATGGTTATTGTCGTGTGTTATGTGACTTATGTGACTTTAGAAGGATGACAGCGCAGTATGATAATTAAACGTGAAAAGAAGTAGGCCTAATGAATCGATTCATCAGCTACACATGCTGGTTAGTGTGGGTGCCTAATAAAACCGTAAATCCAGGCACACAGTAAAGATCTGCAAGAAAACGAGACCACCGACACACAGCAACTATCAGATGATCCCATGTATGTGACAGACACATGGCAGGAAGAATAAATCAAATTAAAGAGCGAATGAGGAGTCGATGCGCACTGCGAACAAAAATTCAATTTCAAACAATACAAATTGATGAAGCAAAGAAAGAGCAGAAGGCGGCATCTGCCAACTGTCCATCGCAACAATGCCATGTTGGAGGTTTTTAGTGCAATCACCGAAATACGATTACCATTACATAGAGTATCGACTTGTAGCATCCACCAGGATGCCTCTCTGATGCATATTTATCTTCTGTCTCCAGTTTCTCTCCTCTCGTCCTTAAGACACCTCCCCTTGTGGTCCAATCTAGTTTCAATTGTGAACACCAGCACACAATGTTATAATAGTCCAAAACCAATAGTAGGGCAGTAATGAATTATGGGCTGAAAACTACAGTGCAATCCAATGTAGCATTTAAGGGTACAAAGGATAAAACTGGTATGTGTAAGGAAGGTCATATGTGCTAGTGGACAGGTAGGCTGTAATAAAACTTCACAACTTTACAGCATCATTACAGTAGGCCCCATCACCGAGACTAACTATTCAAACCACAAAACGTGTTAAAACATGGATCTCATAGTCAATTCAAATCTCCATTTCTCTCACCAAACCGTTATCTAATTAAGCAAGCTGAGAGCTCTCTACTGCATGTTGCTGCAAACATTTCCCAACCCAAGTAATTATTACCATCAATTTATCAACCTTTCTCACAATGTTTTGTTTTCTGCACCGTCTTATTGTTGCCTTCATGCACACATAGTGTGTTCCCTCTGACCAGTTTTGACAACTACCATCTGGTAACCCTGTGCACTGAACTAAGTCTCAAGCGAAGCACTCTATATTGCTTAATCACGCTTCACGCCAGAAATTTCAGATACACTTTGTACAAAGTATCAATAGGAATTTGAAAAGAGGGATTTTAGCTCACTGGCTGCAGGACATTAAGGATCAGAGCCAAAGTTACCATTTTAATGATTTCTTGGAACGTAAATGGTTGAAGAGGTAAAGGTATATTTTTTAGTACATACCACTGTCTCGTACCCCTGGGCCACCACTGCAAACGGGACAAGTATGGTTCCATCAGCTTTAAAATTTCAATCAACGGTACAGGTTAAAATGGACAAGCATACGGAGGACAAGAGGGAAAGGAAGGAGGTAGAGGAGTATGAGCCCCTATTGCTCACTAAATTATGGTCTGAGCTATTCCCACCCAAACCAAGAAGGAGTTTTGAAACCAATTCATCTGACCAACATCCTGTGCACAATAATCAGGAAGTCAACAGCAACCAAGGATTCACTGAAGAGTGGGCAGGTTTAGAGGGAGGCTAATCAGAAATCGAAGACACAACTTCCAAGGCTTTACACTGAATGTAGAATGGATGCTCTAATAATGAATTTCCTTCTTACATGATCCTCACTGTCTTCTGGTGGACATCTGAAAAGAAAGGCTGTAGGCCGGGCTGCTCATGGATACTCTGAATATCAATGCTGCTGTGTAGGTGTTTACACGGAAGCATAAACATTTAATTGTTTCACTCGCATGAAACTTTCTGCAGTGTTTCTTGAGCAGCAGCAGCAAATGTCTGGTGGAATCCGAACACTTATACATTTCCACATTATACAAAAGAGTGCTATATCACAGCATAACATAGTCTAAAAACAGTTAATGCAGATTCTACACTCTGCATCACAGCATTTACAGAGCATGTTTTAGACACCAATATCTTTCTCCTGACATGAACATGTTTAGAAGGTTCTTTTAGTATTCTTTGTTCTAGCCATAATGGTGTTTCTGGACAGTGCAATGTGGCTTTTTGCTAGGGTGAGGCCCAGTTCGGAGATGCTCTAATATTCAAGACCATCGTTTTAGGGTTCGACCCTGTGGCTATTTTTTTGCTGGATCTATCATTTCAAGGGGATTGCCTCTACATAGAAAAGATACACACTCGAAATCTACATCTGCTTTTATCGTTTAAGGAACAACTGGAGCTCATCTTTGTGATCCATATTGGTGTATTTTTTGCTGGTACTGCCATTGTCATTTCAGTTTCTGGTGCACTGCTCCTAACCCTATACTTTTTCCTTTGCAGCTCCTCTATTGCTTCTTAGTCTGCGTTCCTTCACCAGTGTTGGTGCCCCATTGCAACTCTTTAAAAATTGGGAGTACAGCTTCTTTGAGAAATACTGAGGTCCTGTTTTTGAGACTGACAATGAGTCTGCTGATGAGGATGAGCCTTGGTAGGTCACAAATGTACCAACATGTGTATTATCTCCTCCTGATCAATATTGTGTTGTACCTACTGGAGAAAGAAAGCGCTCTGAAGGAACCAAGGGTGCTAGACGCACCAGAGCTTAAGTTCCAGCTGTGGCAGAGATTCCCATTGACTAAAAGGCCCAGTTCATAAATGAACTACAGGAGTGCATCATTATGGGGTTGTGTGACAGATTAATTTTGAGCAAATTCGGTTATAACTTTGACATTTATTCACATGATTAACGGTACCAACATTCAATGCTCCCCACACAAATACGTGTTAACCCAATAAGCCCTTGCAAGCTTGGGTAACAGAATCAACTCAAGTCAATGGCCAACAAGGGGGTTGGAGTAGCCCTACTTGAGCTTTGAGGAAGGCGAGCTGGTGTGTTTGATTCACAGCTGGCTACTGGTGTGAGTTCATCCACACCACACTAGAGCTGATGCCTGGCCAAAATACAACTTAAAACTCTGCCACTGTTGGGCATTTTTAACCAGTGTTAATTAATCAAATCTGGTCAATTTCTTTCGCCCAACGGGGAATGAGACATTTTAGGGGATCTCAGATTTCACAAATGCAATTAGCCCAGAGAATGGTCTCAAGTAAACAACACTAAAAAGACCAAAACGCTGACACAGTTCCACTACTCTTCTGTAATTTACTTATCATTAGAGCAAATTCTAGAGCTCTTGGGTATGTTCTTGTTATTGCGTTTGTAAGAGTGCTGTTGACATATATTTGTCTCACACGTGATTACTGTAACATGGACAAACTACATACTGTGTGTCTGATTGCTTTTCTCTGTATTACTACTAATGTAGGTGTTGGAACTGGCCCTTCTTGCAGGGTCATCCTCAAACTTTTTGCTTCTTCCTCCCTTATTTTTCCTGACCCGTGTGCCAGGGCTGGTGATGACAAATGCTACTAGTGGGCCTGCAGCACTGATTGTGCCACCAACAGGAGTAGCCCTAAAATGATGTCTCAGGCCTGACACTGCAGTGCCTGTGTGCAGTTTAGAACTGCCATGTCCTCCCCATCCCCACTGACCAGGCCTAACCCTTCCCTTTTTGTGCACATCAGTCACCCCTATGGAAGGCCCAAGGTACCCCCCTGGGCAGGGTGCAGTGTATGTAAAAGGTAGAGCATGTACTAGTGCAGGTGACATGCTCTGGTAGTGAATGGCAGGCATTTTCGTTTTTCACTACTGTAAGGCTATCTTGCTCCCTAGGTTAACATGGGGGATGCTGGCTACAGTGGTTAACAGCATTTCTTCCCATAGGAACAAGATAGGACATAAGTATCTAGTATCCCTGAACTCAGAATTTAATAACACATCTTTTAGGAAAGGTTGTTTTTAAATCCTGTGTTTGAGAACAGCACTTTTAGAAAGTTGCTGTTCTCTTGTCTGACCCTTCTGTGTGCCTGGGCCTGTTTGTGTATTGACTGTCTGGTTTGAGAGTGACAGGGGCTGGGGGATTCCCCAGGAAGCTGGATGAGTCAGCACTAGGCTGAATGACTGCATTTGCAACTGGAGTGGTGGGAGGAGTTAGCACCTGGGCTGAATAGGGCTGTGCCTGCCTTCCACAATGCTGGCTCCACCCCCCTGCTTGGCGGCTGAGGACCCTGCCCCTCACTCTGAAAGGAAGATGCAGCCAGCAAAACAAAGTACTCAGGAACCACCCAGAACTGGTTCAGACCGGGTTCAGGGCCCACATGCACCAAGAGAACAAGGACTTTAGGGGTATAAGTACAGGACCCCTGACAACAGAAAATTAGATCATCCTGGAAATCAAGAAGGAACCTCTGCCAAGGAGAAAGCTGAAACTGAAGAAGGAAGATTGTCCTGCTGTTGCTCTGCTGGACTGACCTGTTGCTTTGCTGCCAAGGAGAGGGGAAGGACTTTGCTGCTGAGCTGTGTCCCCTGTCTTGAAGGAATCTCCAAGGGCCTGAGAAGAGCTGGCTCCCTGTTTTGAAGTCCCAGGAACAAAAGGACTTCACCCCCAGCTTCCCTGAACTCTGCTGAGAGAGTTCTGTCCTTCCTAGAGTGCTTGATCCAGTTGTGGGGCCTCTGGAAGTTGTACCTGTGCTGGGAAGCTTGAAACTAAGCTTGAGTGACTTTTGAAACTGAAAAGTGTCGCATCGCTCGCTTGCGGAGCGCATTCCCGACAGTGCGAGAAGTTTCCCGCCGCTACGGAGGTCGAGATCGTCGCAGCGCCTTACGCCGCTGCCAGAGACGTCGCATCCTTCGTTTGCGGGACGCACCAGACCGGTGCGGGAGAATCGAACATCGCTGCGAGTATCGTCACAGAGCCTGTCGTCGCCGGGTGAGATCGCCGCACCGCTTGCTTGCGGACTGCATCACGTCGCTGCGAACATCGTCGCAGAATCAACGCATCGAGGAGCTGCGAGAGAGAGGATCCCCGCTGGACCGCGCATCGTCGCCCCAGAGATCGTCGCAGCCCCTACGAGATCGTCGCATCGTGCCTTTGCGAGAACAGACTTCCTACGGAACCTACGCATCGGAATCCATACAAGTGGCCTTCCTCCCCATACAGACCGGATTCATCGCAACACGCCCGCTGCTGCAGCGGGGCTGTCGCATCGCCTCCCCAGGGTCTCAGGAGCAACGCATCGCTTGTTTTCCATCACACCAGCTTCTACTTTTGGAACTTTGTTGCAACTAAAAGGTACTGTGAGTAAACGTGACGCAACTGTGAACTTTTCACGCATCAGTAGAGAATTCTATCGCAATGTAGAGAATTCTAACGCAACCTTAAGAACTCTTTTTGAAACCATATTCTTGAACTGTGTATGTTGGATTTTTGTCGTTTTGGTCTTGTGTAGTTTAGATTAAAAATACCTTTATTTTTCTAAACTGTTGTGGAGTCAGTTTGTGGTATTTTCACTGTGTTACTGTGAGTGTTGGTACAAATACTTTACGCATTGCCTCTGGTTAGCCTAGACTGCTCGTGCCAAGCTACCTAGAGGGTGAGCAGGGGTTATCTCAGAGGGTTATCTCCTTACCCTGACTAGAAGCAAGGGTCCCTATTTGGAAAGTGGTACCTACCTCTGCCAACTAGAGACCCCCAGATCTAACATTGGTGGTCAGGCGGTGGGATTTGAACTTGTATTTGTACTTGACCCACAGTAATTGGTGTACATCACTAGTGAGTGCAGACCACTACGCCACCGCATACTACTGGTTTTTGATTTTTGATTCTATTATTGAGTAACTCTTCAAAACAGCATGTCTTTGCATGGGAAGGCACCCAGTAAGGAGGCAGAAGTAGAGATGGAGTTTGCCATTGGAGATTTGTATTCATACAAAGTTGAGCAACTTAGGAAATTCTGCCTTGAGTTTGAGTGCCCCATAAAGAGCACCTACAGAAAGGAGGAGCTGCAGAAAATCTTGAAGGCCCATTGGGAGGTACAAGAGGGAGAGGATGATGTGGATGTAGAAAACAGTTTTCAAGTCACAGATTTGCCAGTAGGCAAAGTAGGTGCAGGAGCTGGCAGCAACCATTCCAGCAGGGGCCTCTCCCCATAAGAGTTACAAGAAAATCAGAGAGTAAGAGAGTATGAGTTGGAAGTCATGAAAATGAAAATGAAGCAATTGGAAGTAGAAAAGGCGGCGGAGGAGAGCAAAAATGCCCGTGCCTTAGAAGAGAAGAAATTGCTTTTGGCTCATGAGTTGAGCATGAGAGAACTGGATCTTAAAGCCAAGGAGGTGGATGCCAGTTCTAATGGTGGCAGTGCGCAGGCAGTGCATGGGGGTAAAGTATATATTCCCAAGGACCTGGTACCGAATTACCATAGGGGTGAGGATATTTATGCCTGGTTCACTTCGTATGAAATTGCATTGAAGATGAATGGTGTGCCTGATCAGCATTGGGGGGCGGGCCTGTGGAAACATTTTGAGGCTTCTGGGAGGAGTGCTCTAGAGCCCTTAGAATTAGCAGGTGCCATGACCTACCCCAATATGAAGGAGGCCTCATGTCTCAGGTATGGCCTTACCCCAGAGCAGTACAGACTGCAGTTTAGGAACTCCAAGAAGAGAGAGTCTGAGACTTGGATGGAGTGTGTGAATTCGTACTTGTGTGAGGCACTGGAGGGTGAGGCAAGGGGTAGCTTGGTTAACAACTGTGGGGGGCTGTGTGATTCATTTGTTGGAGAGCATATTTTAAGTCCCTGTTTTCCAGAGCTATGCCAACACCCGGTGAAGTGTGAGTTCACTGATCCCAGATAGCTTGCATTGGAGGCAGACCTCTTGGTGGATTCCAGAGAGTCTGAGGAGGCATTGGGGAGTGATCCCAAAAGGAGTGGCTTAGGTATCTTCCAGACCTGTGAGGTGGAAGAGGTTCAGTGTAGCCCAGTTAGGTCCCAGTGTAGTGGAAGGGGTGTAGGGGCTCATGTCCCGTCTCAGTGGAGAAGGAATGAGTGTGGGACGGTGTGTCTCATGGTGCCCGAAACCCAGTCTCAGGGCCTGGAGGGTTCCTTAGGGGAACACCAGGTTGGGGACCTAGACTGTACTTATAGGCCATTTGAGGAGGATTTCCTAGTGTCTGGGGAATGGGGAGTGCCTGTAACCAGGCCTCCATCAGTTGTGGTGTCTGGCAGTGCCGCTCCACTTGGGAGGGTACAGAAGTCCAGACTGAGGGGTGAGAGGGGGAAGGAGTCCCCAGTGAGAGAACCAGTGGGTCAGGGACCAGTCGGAAGGGCTGAGTCCCCAGTGAGTGACCATGGTGACCTCACTTCTGTCCTGGGGGATCGTCCCGCGCTGTCAGGTGGACAGGGGTCGGGAGATCTGCGCCAGGCAGACTGTCACAGGACACATGAGTTGTGTGTCACCCTCAAGGGGGTACTATGTGAGTCCCCAGAAGTCCTGGCGTGCCAGGCAAATGCACAACCACAGGTTTTGGTCCCTGGGTTGGGAGACCAGGTTCAGGATTTGCCTGACCTGGAAGGAAGGACATCTGTAACCAGTGTCCTGACCAGTATGGTTCCCAGGGGTACCCCTCCAGTAGGGAGGGTGCAGCGCTCTGGAAGGGGGTGCAGAGGGAGGGAGTCCTCGCCCCTGACTCCGGTACAACCTGAGGGGTTAAACCCTAGGTTGGGAGACCAGTTGCTGGAGGGAGGTCCTGAACTGGTAGGAAAGTTGTGTTCTTGGTTGTCTTGGTGGACAGGGTTGCCCCTGGAAGGAGGGCAGGAGTCTCACCCTGGGGGTGGACTGGGCCACACCGTTGTGTTGGCCAGGTGGGTACTGTCTACCAGTATAGGCACCTCAGTGAGTAAAGGCCTGGTGCGCCAGGCAAGTGGTCCACTGCAGGGGTTAGTCCCTGGGTGGGGAAGCCAGGTTCAGGTGCTGTCTGACCTGGAGGCTTTGGAGCCTAGGTTTGAGGGCCAGGTCTGGGGTGTCCCCCCTGACCTGGAATACCAGTTGCAGGATAGCACCCCTGACCTGGTGGGTGAATGGTGCAGGATACCTGCCACAGGTGCCCTGACTATTCTAGAAGGGGGTACCGCTCCAGGTTGGAGGGTACAGAGCCCCAAGGAAGAGGAGGGCCGGGTGTGGGGAAGCCCACCCCAGCCACCGAATACAGGTCCGGGACTGGTGGGTCAGTGCCAGAGTGTCAGACCTGACCTGACAAGAGAGGGCGTGGACAAAGGGTGCCAAGCACCTGGGGCTACTGCCCCCCACCCTCTGACGCCACAGAGGTTTGAGCGCTCTGAGAGGCATGAGGCCTGGGTCTCATCCCTGATCCCTGTTGGTGGTCACTATGGCTTGCTGTCTGTCATTTGGGACACACCTGTGAGTAAATTAAGGTTAGGTGCTGCACAGGTGGTGTCCACAGGTGAGGAGAAGGGTTCCACATGGATTGGCATGGTGGACCATGAGAGTATGGATAGAGTGATCCAACTGGGTTTAGGACGGCGTAGAACAGGACTGCCCTGCTCTGTGGGCCAGTTTCCGTGTTCTATCGCCTTAAGCAGGGAATCCCATCGAGGTATCGTTTGGTCTACCCTGGCTTTAGGCTGGAAGGGGATTGTGTTGGAACTGGCCCTTCTTGCAGGGTCATCCTCAAACTTTTTGCTTCTTCCTCCCTTATTTTTCCTGACCCGTGGCTGTTGGCAATAGGACTCTGCGCACTTTACCACTGCTGATCAGTGCTAAAGTGCATATGCTCTCTGTGTAAATTGTTATTCTGATTGGATATACATGTTTGGCACATTTGTATCACCATGAAGTCCCTAGTAAAGTGCACTGGGTGTGCCAGGGCTGGTGATGACAAATGCTACTAGTGGGCCTGCAGCACTGATTGTGCCACCCACAGGAGTAGCCCTAAAATGATGTCTCAGGCCTGACACTGCAGTGCCTGTGTGCAGTTTAGAACTGCCATGTCCTCCCCGTCAGTGTCCCCACTGACCAGGCCTAACCCTTCCCTTTTTGTGCACATCAGTCACCCCTATGGAAGGCCCAAGGTACCACCCTGGGCAGGGTGCAGTGTATGTAAAAGGTAGAGCATGTACTAGTGCAGGTGACATGCTCTGGTAGTGAATGGCAGCCATTTTCGTTTTTCACTACTGTAAGGCTATCTTGCTCCCTAGGTTAACATGGGGGATGCTGGCTACAGTGGTTAACAGCATTTCTTCCCATAGGAACAAGATAGGACATAAGTATCTAGTATCCCTGAACTCAGAATTTAATAACACATCTTTTAGGAAAGGTTGTTTTTAAATCCTGTGTTTGAGAACAGCACTTTTAGAAAGTTGCTGTTCTCTTGTCTGACCCTTCTGTGTGCCTGGGCCTGTTTGTGTATTGACTGTCTGGTTTGAGAGTGACAGGGGCTGGGGGATTCCCCAGGAGGCTGGATGAGTCAGCACTAGGCTGAATGACTGCATTTGCAACTGGAGTGGTGGGAGGAGTTAGCACCTGGGCTGAATAGGGCTGTGCCTGCCTTCCACAATGCTGGCTCCACCCCCCTGCTTGGCGGCTGAGGACCCTGCCCCTCACTCTGAAAGGAAAGATGCAGCCAGCAAAACAAAGTACTCAGGAACCACCCAGAACTGGTTCAGACCGGGCTCAGGGCCCACATGCACCAAGAGAACAAAGACTTTAGGGGTATAAGTACAGGACCCCTGACAACAGAAAATTAGATCATCCTGGAAATCAAGAAGGAACCTCTGCCAAGGAGAAAGCTGAAACTGAAGAAGGAAGATTGTCCTGCTGTTGCTCTGCTGGACTGACCTGTTGCTTGGCTGCCAAGGAGAGGGGAAGGACTTTGCTGCTGAGCTGTGTCCCCTGTCTTGAAGGAATCTCCAAGGGCCTGAGAAGAGCTGGCTCCCTGTTTTGAAGTCCCAGGAACAAAAGGACTTCACCCCCAGCTTCCCTGAACTCTGCTGAGAGAGTTCTGTCCTTCCTAGAGTGCTTGATCCAGTTGTGGGGCCTCTGGAAGTTGTACCTGTGCTGGGAAGCTTGAAACTAAGCTTGAGTGACTTTTGAAACTGAAAAGTGTCGCATCGCTCGCTTGCGGAGCTCATCCCCGACAGTGCGAGAAGTTTCCTGCCGCTACGGAGGTCGAGATCGTCGCAGCGCCTAACGCCGCTGCCAGAGACGTCGCATCCTTCGTTTGCGGGACGCACCAGACCGGTGCGGGAGAATCGAACATCGCTGCGAGTATCGTCGCAGAGCCTGTCGTCGCCGGGTGAGATCGCCGCACCGCTTGCTTGCGGACCGCATCACGTCGCTGCGAACATCGTCGCAGAATCAACGCATCGAGGAGCTGCGAGAGAGAGGATCCCCGCTGGACCGCGCATCGTCGCCCCGGAGATCGTCGCAGCCCCTACGAGATCGTCGCATCGTGCCTTTGCGAGAACAGACTTCCTACGGAACCTACGCATCGGAATCCATACAAGTGGCCTTCCTCCCCATACAGACCGGATTCGTCGCAACACGCACGCTGCTGCAGCGGGGCTGTCGCATCGCCTCCCCAGGGTCTCAGGAGCAACGCATCGCTTGTTTTCCACCGCACCAGCTTCTACTTTTGGAACTTTGTTGCAACTAAAAGGTACTGTGAGTAAACGTGACGCAACTGTGAACTTTTCACGCATCAGTAGAGAATTCTATCGCAACGTAGAGAATTCTAACGCAACCTTGAGAACTCTTTTTGAAACCATATTCTTGAACTGTGTATGCTGGATTTTTGTCGTTTTGGTGTTGTGTAGTTTAGATTAAAAATACCTTTATTTTTCTAAACTGTTGTGGAGTCAGTTTGTGGTGTTTTCACTGTGTTACTGTGAGTGTTGGTACAAATACTTTACGCATTGCCTCTGGTTAGCCTAGACTGCTCGTGCCAAGCTACCTAGAGGGTGAGCAGGGGTTATCTCAGAGGGTTATCTCCTTGCCCTGACTAGAAGCAAGGGTCCCTATTTGGACAGTGGTACCTACCTCTGCCAACTAGAGACCCCCAGATCTAACAGTAGGTTATTCTGTAATATACATATAGTGAATGCAATAGCTTTATTTCGTACCCCTATTTTTTGTTATTTTTTTTCATTCATTTTGTTACCCATGGTTGAATTTGTTTATCCAAATCAATTGATTTGAATATTTGCTTAATACGGTTAAACAATTGATTGTGTTTTTCCTTATCAATCTATTCAATACGTCATTTCATAGATGCCTAAATATCTGGGCTAAGTATAATTTTATAAATGACTCCTTCGTTGGCCACTGACGTTAGTCCACCACACAAATATGTCTCTTGCGTATGTGGAGGTAAAGGCACTTTTAGAATGGATGGATAATCCTATATTAGAGCTCATGCTAGGCCCCATGGGGTGTAACATGGCTGGGTGTTGGAAGCCTTATGGGTATCCTCAAAAGGAACAACTGAGGATAAGCTGGTGGAGTTAAAGCTGTGGAATAATGGTTTCCTTTGGACACTGGTGGAGGATATTTAAAAGCTTGGCCCACCATAGTCTTGAACCTTAATGTCTGCTATCTCTGCCAGAGATATAATGATCTGAGGAAGAGAAAGTCATGAGGAGTTCTTCGCCTCTGATGTTCAAAAGGGATCCAGGAGGCCAAAAGGAGTGCTCACTTTTACCACCAAGCAGGGAATCTGGTCCACTAGCCCAATATGAAGTTTTTCTGATGAATCAAGAAAGCAGGTGCAACTGAGATGGTGGGGCACATCTGCTTCTTCTTTTTAAATAAGAAGTACACAGTCACTAAAGGTCAGGAAACGGCTGATGCTATCTCCGTTCAGTGAGCCAGGCTGGCCATTTTGTGACAGTAGTCTGTGAAGAATACTGCCTATTTACATTCACTTACTCTTTTTTTTGGCTTGTTGCCTTGTTAATGCTGAATGATGAGTGGTTATAAATAATGAATGACCAAGCCAGAGCATTCATACTTGTTTTGGCAATGCTGAAAACGTGCAGGGCAGATCCAGCCAGCCAGTCAATAGGTCTAGGTTTGGTAAGCATGCAGCGTGTGGTAATGTATTTTTGTTGCAAGCACAGACAATAGAAATTAAAAGAATAGGATTTCGAAAAAAGTTTTTAAAAAAATGGTGGGTGCATGCTCTTTATCAAAAGAAAAAGGGAAACATGAAAAATTACTGTACTAGGCTTACCAGCTGTGGCACTGACGTGCATTATGTTTTTCTAGGTGGCGGTGCACATGCGATCAGGTGTCTAGACACCAACAATTTTACCTGAAAATGGACCTGAATGCAATGTATTGACCCATTGCATTTTTAGGTTGCGCATAATTCTTCTTTATTATAAAATCTTAGTTGCACAAATAAATACAAAATGCAACTGGAATTGTCAGTAACAAGCGTTACTTGCAATACTCATCGACATTCAGCACATAATTCTGTGAGTTAACATGTGTATGCATCGGATGTTTGTGACCAAGTTTTTCTGTTAGCTAGAAGATGTTATCTTTTCCCACTACCCCCAGAGTTCAACTCAACATACTCTTCCTATTACCAGAATACTTACATTTTGTCAAAACCGTAGTAGTCATCTCTTTAAGTGCTTTTAGGATGAATAAAACCCCTGGTATTTCCTTAAGGTAAAATATGCAAGGGCTATGGGAAAGGGCAACAGATGCTCTATGTTGCAAGGTAAACACTGCCTAGAACCCAAATGAGTACAGTTTGAGTGGGCTACTTGTGTTAACACAACCAGTGCTCATATATATTGCTTCTCGGCTGAAAATGTCCAATATATCATTATGTAAGAGATGTATTCGTGCGCAGCCAATCCAGTGAGTTTGCCGGGACCAACCTAAACTTTAGGGGACTCGGTCTGAGCTTTGCAACGTAAATTAGACTTCCTCAATACACCACCTGGAGGACCCAAGATCTGACTGACAAAATCTCATGGTAATGGCTGAGAGTTGCACTGGTGGCAAGAGGCAGCTCAAAAGGCCACTGTGTTGTAAGCAATACGAAAAGCGGAAAGCGCGCCGTCTAGAACTAAAAAGTACATTTGGCAACTGACATACAGCTATTGCAGCGCAGGTGTTTCGAACTCCTAGATACCTAATCACTGGCATGTAGCATAACAAAAAAGAAGAAATGGATGCATCATCGTGTTTTTTGTTTTCCTACTTAGAATGGCTCTTGCTTCCCTTCTGGCTTCATCTGCCTGTCACACGTTTTGTTAATTATTTTCAAGACAAAGTAAGCTTGATTTTATCAGTAAGCCTACTAATAGGAATAGCTGTTTCCCAACCGGAAAATGCTTCATAACGGTTGTAACACAAAAAGTGTTAGTATCTTCTAATTATGAAATATCACAGAATCAATCCGAGTTGCAAAAGGCGATTGCAGAAGAAGTTTAACTACAGCACCGCGCAGAGTGATGGCAAGTCTGCATTCCAAAGTTGACATCGCACATTTTTGTTCGAGTCATATGCGATGTTGCAAATTTCGCAGGTTGTACTGATCTTCATAACGTCCTGCGAAATTTGCAACATCGCATATGACTCCACATGTCTGGTCTCGGCTGCAAAATTGCTTTTGCTCGTGCATTGTGGCACTTGATAATAAAAGTCAGGCAACCTTACAGAACTTCCACCTTATCTTCGCACATTTAGCTTCAGATACGTGGCACTGGCAACTTGGTAGCTGAATTATATCATTGTGTTCTATGCAATCAGCCACAGCCTTTTCCAGCTGTTGTAACAGTGCACATGTTTAGATCTCACCTACAGCGGGCACGCACTGTCTGCGAGTCTGTTCTTGAAAAACAAAATACTTGAAAGGGCTTATAGCCCAACTGTTACTTACCATTGGTTGGCATTAACTTTACTCTCATTTCCTTGCTTCTCAAAGGTCAGCAGGTCCTGGGTTCACTTCCTAATTTGTTTCTCCCTTCAAAGTGGAGCATGGACCAAGTACTGATAGATTTCATTAAAGGTGTCCTTCCGCTGCGGGAGCTCGATCCAAGATGCTTTTTGGTTGCTTCCTCATCATCTTCGCTTGGCCTTGTTGCTTGACACTTGCATCCCATGTAAACAATATTAATAAACTACAAGTTTTGGATTTTTTTTTGCAGTTTATATAGCTTGAACTCGACTAGAAGGTATTGGAGCACTTTACATGAGCACCAGTTACACTACGCAATACACACTTTTTTTATTTAGACAACAGGAGATACATGACTTGCCTCGAATCACAAGATGTTGAGTCAACGTCAAAACTCGAACCTGATACCCCAGTTCCAAAGTCTGCAGCTGTAGCCATTATGCCACATCCTCTCCACAATGACTGCACTTACTGCTCATCGGTCCATAGTGTTGAAAAGCATATAGTATGTCGCAGACATATTTACAATTACAGGCGTTTACTTCAATTTTGACAGTTCAAGTTTGCATAGAGAAATGACTTAGAAGAACCTGCAACAAACAGTATGCCTCTTAGCCATCCTTATACTGCAGGTATTCTCAGAGTGAGAATCTCCCTCCGACATGGCCGCCGCATTTATATGAACACTTATAGGGACAGGCACGAAAGTCCTCTTTTTGGAATTCATGGATGTGGTCACTGCTTCATAGCAATGACATCAAGGTGAACTATATTTTGGAAAGGTGGTACCCTCATGTAGCAGTAGGATGAAGCGGTACTTGCTTTGAGTGGCACAGGAGAACTTTGAGTTCAGGCTACTGATGAGTGACAGACAGCACATTAAATGGCTACCACCACTTGCACTTACAACCTCAGCAACATTAAATTCAAATTTCAGAGCTGCCAAAATGCACCATTTTATTAACCGTCTGTTTTTAAAAAAGAATTTTATTAATCAACGGCACTTTGCATTCTGGCTCTGTATACATTATTCGTATAATGACCTGCAAAATCATTGCAACAAAGCATTGTTGGTTAATAAGCACGCTCGAACGGTGTCGGACGTCAAGGGACATTTTTACCATTTATATTTAATTACTTTTGATTCTGGGGGTAACTTTGTGGACCACTATGCAACCCCAGCAGTACTTGAAATGGAAAAAACAAGCAATGCCAAAGCTAAAAGGTCAACATATGTGAGCGCCATTGGCTTTGTCAATGTGTTTTAGCCATGTTGGGCAGCAGCTGTGCCTCATGGGTGAAGGGAAACACAAAAAGCACTATCACCTTTTCCTTACTCTTATCAAGGCTGCACAGCTGCCATTCTGCTGTACAACATGTTAATCAAAACACTGACAAAGACAATAGCTGTTGCACAGGTGAAACCTATTGACTTTGCGAAAGCTTGTTTTAACCTCAGAATGTCATGTCATAAGTAGCACAGAGATGGCTAGATGTGGGTGGACATCTCCTACAATATGAAGGCCCAATATAGTAGCCAATATAGAGGCGTGAGAAAAAAGCTGTGGCAAAGCCCAAAAGTTAAGCACTAGTCTGTTGACTTTGTTACTGCTTGTTTTGTTTTTGTCATGGTTTTTGCAACTTTGTACTGCTGGGAAAGCAGCCCGGCCCTCATCAATCTTTAATAAATAAAAATTACTAAAGGCAAAAATATATTTACTAAAAGCAAAAATAATTTTATGGTCTCCAAAATCACATATTGCCATAGTAGTCCCTGGCACTCAAGGGAACTTCTTTGTGTGCGGACATGCTTCCGGTGAAAGGACATAGTGCTGCCCCTCATACTGAAGCTAAACAATGGCTGAAGTCGGCTGGCTCACTGTTCTATGCTTTGAGTTATAGAGGGCAGAAGCAAAACTACACTCTAAATTGTTAAATAGCAACAACTCTTTGGAACAGAAAATAGCCACAAAAAAAGTTGACTTGGGCCTAGATCTAGAAAGACATTTGCACAAGAGTAAATAAAGATGAGTATATTTATTTCTGAATAGGCCCTTTTGTCTCTGAAATGGACACGGACCAACTACAAGAGCGCCATGACAGAATACCACATACACATCAGATCCACTAAAAGGAACTTTATCCAGAACAAGTTCCTAGTTAACTCCAGCAACTCAAAGGAACTCTTCAGTATCATACAGGAATTCACCAAAGCCCAGCTAAACCTCAGATGTCACACCCACCCAGGACCTCTGCAACAAACTCAGCTCCTACTTCCATCTCAAGATCAAATCCCTCTATGACAACTTCAACGAACAGACAATACACACCGAAACTTCACCCACCTCCAGCTACACCAGCCAGCTTACCATCTCCACCTGGACCCCAGTAACTAGGAGTATTCATTCAGGAGCCCCCACGGACCCCTGCCCGCAGCACATCTTACACAGAGCCACCTCGCCATCTCACCCGAGCTACGACGGACCATCTACTCCACCTTCTAAACTGGCACGTTCCGCGACGAATGGAAGTGTGCAGAAGTCAAACCCCTCCTCAAGAAGCCCTCCGCTGATCTGACGGACCTAAAAACGACAGACCCATCTCTCTCCTCCCCTTCGCAGGAAAAGTAACTGAGAAGATCATAGACATCCAGCTCACGAATTTCATTGAAGCAAACCCCATCCTCGACTCCTCCCGATCCGGATTCCGCAGCAAACACAGCACCGAGACCGCCCTCCTAGCCGCCACAGACTACATCCGCACTCTCCTCAACCAAGGTCACACGGGGGCCCACATCCTACTAGACCTTTCTGCAGCCTTTGACACCATCTCCCACCGCACACTCACTGTCAGACTCCACGACGCCGGCACACGGGGAACAGCCCTCGACTGGATCGCTCCTTCCTCACCGTCCGAACCCTAAGAATCCGACCCCCATCCTTCCACTCAAAACCCACAGAGATCAGCTGCAGAGTACCCCAAGGATCGTCACTCAGCCCCATTCTCGTCAACATCTACATGCCCCCCTTCACCGCCATCGTCAGACAGCATGGACTCAGCATAGCATCCTATGCCGACGACACCCAGATCATCCTCTCCCTCACAAAGGATTCCAAGACCACAAGACTCACCTTCCAGGAAGGAATGAAAGGCGTCGCTTCCTGGATGAGCAGCAGCTGCCTGAAGCTCAACTGAGAGAGGACAGAAGTCTGCGTCCTTGGACCCTCCCCTCTGCACTGAATGTGACAACATCTGGTGGCCCACCGCCCTTGGCAACCCCCCCCCGCACTCAGACGGACCACGCCCGCAACCTCATCATACTCGACTCATCCCTCAACATGACCCGACAGGTCAACGCCGTCTCCTCCGCTTGCTTCAACACCCTCAGCAAGTCCTTCAAATGGATTCCCCTCACATCTAGAAAGACCATCACCCACACACTCATAACCAGCCGACTGGACTACGGGAACGCCCTCTACACCAGGATCAACAAATCCCTGCTCCAAAAACTCCAAACCACTCAGAACACCGCCGCCAGACTTGTCCTCAGCATCCCACGACAAGACCACATCACCTAGCACCTACAACACCTCCACTGGCTTCGCGTTGAGAAGAGAGTGATCTTCAAGCTACTCACTCACGCCTACAAATCCCTCCACAAACATCGGGCCCCAGTACCTCAACAAAAGAGTCTCAAACACAGCCAAGAGAAACCTCCGCTCCACTGACCTCACCTTGGCCAAAATCTCTCCCATCTTCATAGCCAGCATTAGATGTTCCCCCACTCTGAATGCCTTCAGGACGATCCTAAAGACCAGGCTCTTTGGGTAAGACATAGCAGCACGGAGCTGCATGATTCCCCTCCCAGCGACTTGAGGCCCTCACGGGTGAGTAGCGCGCTTCACAAATCCCTGATTGATTGATTGGCATGGAAGTCAGAATTCTTCAGCGGGAAAACGTCCAATGCTGAGGCTGGGAAGTGTCCTTCAAATTCAGATATGTTGTAAGCAAAAACAGCTGGGGTTCGAAATCACCAAGGTTACCTCATCACTGAGATCTTAAACTACACCCTGAAATGATGAACAGAAAACAAAAAGTACACTTACAACTGGATCTTTTAGTAGATCTACACGGGTAAAGATGTGTATAGTTACTTTTCTGATTATGCCCCTTTGTCTCTAAAATGGAAGTCACAATTATCCAGCTTGGCAGAGTCAAAGTCAAAGTCTTAGGCCGGCAAGAGTCCATCGAATTCAAACATGTTGTAGCTAATCTCACAGATGGATTTCGTAACAGCCAAGGTTACTTAGTTACTGGGATGGATTTGCCGTCTTGCCCGAGGCCAAGGATTTACCTTCAGACTTAGTCACCTATTTGTACTCAAAATCGTGCAGCAGGGCAGATTAAAATCTGTAACTGAGCAGAGTTCTAGGAGGCAGGATACTTTTTCCCCTTAACCTATTTTCTGTGTATGATCCCATTTTCTGTGGTCTAAGCAGGACGAACCTGGTTTTCTTGCCTGCCTCAAGTTTGACTACACTGGACAAGTTTAAGCACCCTGTCCCTGTCTTCCAGTGGTCAACACATGCTCACTTTTCTACGACTCCTAGGAAACTTCCTTCTGATCACACCTGGAGCTCCCAGATCCTCAAGGACCGCTTTAAGCGCAAGGTCCCAGGACTCTCACTAACCAGGGCTCCTTCAGATTCCAGTCCTTTGTGGTCATCTTAGAATGGTTGAAGTCCTCCTGCTTTGTGGCTCTAGAGCAGGCAAACAAGAGATCATCTTCCAGACCCTTACAGAGCAGTTCCAGACCCTATGTGCCAGACAGAAGTCTTCTTTCTTTTAGTAAGTCCATCTTCTACATGTGTAGTCTTCCCAGTTCTTTGAATGTTTTGAGATGGTAGTGGTGAGGAACAAGTTTTATTTATCCCGGACACTGGCTAGGATTAAGTAGGGAACAGTTTCTGATATTGTCTACTTTCTTTCCCTATAACCACATAATTTTGCAGCACTTCTTCCCTTCGCTATAAAAAAAAGAATAATCACAAGCCTGAAATTCAAGATGGCTGAACCCTTCTTCCCTCTGGAACCACTCCACACAGGCCCATAGTTATTCCCGAATTTAAATAGTGTAACCTCCCCTCTGGGAGCGTCCACATAGCCTTTTCCACCTACTACATGTAGAGCCAAAGGTTTTAATAGTACTCTGGGAATTGGTTGTGAAGGAAGCCTGTTTATCCCAGTTGAGATCATCAAGTCAAAAGAAGAATTGTTAATGCTAGGCTGTCCTTTTTTCTACCAACTGTCCTGTACCTCACTGACATGGCTGACTGGTGTTGAGCGACCAGTTGTTGACAACAACCCTGCCTTCCTGTGTCCAGGTGTTAGGTCATTGTCCTGTTGCAGGCAGAGTATTTATTTTATAAAGTTACTTTTTTCCACTTACCAAAAATATAATTTCACCTGAGTGGAGAATGACTTAGAATTATTTTTGAAGCATTTCCCCAGTGAGAAATAAATATTTTAATCCTTAGGCCTATCTATGGAAAGAGTAACCTGAACAGTCCAAAAAACAATGTATAGGCCTTCAGTCACTCCGAGGTCACCTATTTTAAATGTATAGTGTGCCACTTCTTTTTTTAAAATATATATTAGTCACCCTGCCTGGTAGGGTTACAAGGCACACTTTAGGGGTGACATCTAAATATATATAAATGAGGATTCTTACATAGTCTATTCTCTTTTCCTTGGCAGATGCAATATCTTTATACTGCAGCCTAGCCAGAGCACATTGGAGCTTTTTGCTGCCGCATATTTTTGTCATATAAGTGGGTGGTGTAAATACATACTGCAGCCTACATATGAGATAATTTCCATGTCACTAATGCAATTTCTGTGCCATCTACTATTGTCTTAAAGCAAAGTTTAATCAACTTATTGAGTGTAAACAATTTTTCCAGTGCCATTTTTGAGCTGGAGGACATACACTGTAGCACTGATTACCAATGTCATCAGGTACAGAGCCCTAACATCAGCAACAAATAGGTCTAGAAAACGGCAGAAATCGGGAGTGACTATGCAGAAAAGGTAGATTTCTTCCACTTTACATACTCTATAATAATGCAGTAATTATCTGCTGAAGATGTCATTTTTATGCTGCAGCTTTTAAAGTCCAAGTTGCTGTATCTTTTATGGAAAGTGGGTCATCACTACGTGAAAAATATCTATCATGTGATAAATCGGTGGAGCATTTTCTGTTCTTCTTGTGGGACAATGTTATATATGCAAGCCATACGATCCCAGTAAGTTTCTTGTGTGATGGTTATCATACAAAAGTTACCATGGACCTTAAGGCTTCGTAGAAGACATTTCTGGATATATCACATTTCTCTGGCTGTAGCAGTGTAAAGGTGAATGACTGTTCCCCTAATGAATGAAGAGGGTGGTAGAGCACATAGTGCCAAGGATTGTTTGGTTGTGTTTGATGAATGCAGTTTACAGTGGTAGGAGGAGAAATGAAGTCTTGAACCTTGTTGGTGAGTGCCGTGAGAGGTTGGCCCATGGAAGACTATGTTATTGTTAAGGTGAAACATTTTGTTACAGTTGCTCACAAGTTGTGCGTGGAATGTGAAATTGTTGCAAACTGAATTAGGTATGTTCTTCCAGTTCTTGTTTAAAGTTAATTTATGAGAAATTATATCATGTACTACATGAGAGATAAGAGCGTAGACAGGGGCATAAAGCTGTGAGCACTTAAATGTTCAAGTTTTTGTTCTTATATGTCAGGTTTTTAAACTCCCTCAATAAAAGAAATTTGGTGCAGAGAAATATTAGACAGGCAGGCCCAGATATAATCTTCCTCCCGGAGACCCAAATTCTTAGAGCTGATACCAATCATATGAAACATAGGTCTTACCCGCAACAATTTTGGGTGTCTGAAAAAGATGTCATAAGGGGTGGCATTCTTCTTTAAGGCGAGTATGGTACTGTAAGACCTCATGCTTATACGTGCCCCTATGGCTACTTTTTTATCCTTACTGTTAAGTTACAAGGGGAGCTCGACGCATTAAAAAAAAACATTTATGGCCCTGACATGCATTTTGAAGAATTCCTCAACTGCAATTTTTGCGACTGTATTTGGGGGAACCTTAATATGTCTTGGGATCCAAAGACTGACAGGTCAGCCTAAGCTGCATATGAAAGCTGTCTGACAGGTAATAGGATTACTTCACTAAGCCGGGATTGACTAACACTTGGAGGTTTACACATCCCAGGGAGAGGAACAATTCCTTGTATTCGTCAGTCAATAGGGTCAACAGTTGTACTGACTACTGATTCTTTTCCAGGAATCTGTTGGATAGGCTGCTCATGATGGAGGGAGGCACTATATGAGACTACATTAAACTGGAAATAGAACGGGAAGGAGGCAGGCCAGAGGGCAGTTAAGGGTTCTAGGGAATGTAAATGCATTAATTTGGAGGGTACCTGTTATAGGGAAGAAGACAGAAAAGGTATACAAAATTACATGGTGGAGAATGACCCAGGCAATATGAACCTGTAAACACACTAGCACATCTTTAATGTGACCATCAAAGGTATGGCCAGGATGATCATTCAGGAAGCACGGACAGACAACTGTTTGGGTGAACATAAACTGCACAAACAACTACTCCTGCTATGGTATTTTGTTTTTTAAATTAAATAAATGTGTTACAAGTTTGACCGACGGTATAATGGAGCCGTCCATTTAACAGTTAATAGCTTGACAGAAACTGCTTGCTAATGTAAGAAATGTCCACGGAGCCAGCAGACATCTCTAAATTTGGAGAATGGGTATTTTACTACGTCACCATGATGGAGTAAAGACCATCTCTTCAGTCTAAATAGGCCCCTTAGTGTTTGGAGGTGTGAATGCTCCATGAACCATTAAAGTGTGAGGGTTGGCCAGCTTGGGTTGAGAGAGGATACATTGGGGAGGAGGAAGGATTAGGTTTGGAATCATTTCTGCATTGTCTCTAATACAAGCTGTCGTGGTTGATGGATGTTAATAGTCTAATATGTAAATATTCTTGGTATTACAGCAGTGATTATAATGTGCCTACTTTGCTGGTATAAGCTCTTGACTACTTTATCTTGGTCTAAAAGTCAATAAAAATGTGTTCACAAACAAAAAAAAATAATCCAATGAGTTAAATCCTCCAAAGTATCCAAAATAAAAGCAGACTTTCGTAACTGCAGATCCTTTGCTTATGCTGTTCATTCAGTTGAATGAAACTTTGAAAACGTCAATAATTTTGGTGTCTGCATTAGTAAGAAGGATTTTTCAAGTTTCTCTGAGATCAGGTACCGTGTACAGTAGAACAGAATGCTGCCCTAGCAGCCAGTGTAGCGCAAGCATCTGCATAAATCATAGATAGCATGTATAGCACAACCAGGAGCAGTGCAACCTCCCTTCACATCAGCTGAGCATTTTATGGTCAAGCCTGCTTACCCCAAACTCTGTAGATCTTCAGAAGTAACTGATCTGTGTGTTATTGCCGCAGAAAACAGTATTTTTTACTGCATAAATTACTTGTATCAAAACCAAAAATGCTACTCGTTTAGTTTTCATTACAATGGCTGGGTATCCTAAATGTTGGTATACATTTTGCTAGACTTATGAAGTAGCTGTCAACATCTATGAGGTATGTGCAACATGTGATTCACATAGCATCTGGTTGCATACCTGCCAACTCACAAGGTGCCACTGTGTGACAAACGATATTGGCTCCCATCACTCAGTCCCCCGGTGAGGAGACGATCTCACTGGGTGGCAGGGAAAACAAGCTGAAAACCACTGTAAATAGTGGGTTTCCAGCTCATTTACCATGGCTTTGAACTGCCGACGTCCATTAAGGGGTGTGAAATCACCCCAAGACATCGACACTAGCCTCAGCAAGCTTCTTTTGTTTTGGGTGGGGGGGTTCATAAGTGCCTTGTAGGTACTTCTCGGCACGAATGCCCTGCCCCCCTCAACGCCCCGCCTCTTCCTCACACAGTGAAATTGTTTTGCAAGTTGGCAGTAATGTGGCTCTTATTTTGATGACAATGTTCTCTTAAATATATTGATTTGGAATTGAGATAAAAATCCTTCTCAAGTAAATTGGAATAACTTGCTGTGTACTTCAACATCTACCAAACTTTTTTGAGTGAATACATCTGTGCGACACATTTTCTACAAAATATTATCATCATATAAATGACCTTTCAGTAGATGGATCTGATGAAGCATTATGCCACCTGATATGTATATATGTATGTATATGGTGTTTCCATAGATCGAACCTAGCTAAAAAGCAGCAGAGCACTTACATGGTACAAGTTCAACGGAAGTCAACAAGGGACAGTAGAGCTAACCGATTTGTGAACTGTTGATATCTTTTTCAAAATGATTTTATGTCTGTATATTTCCATGTTGGCAATCATTTAGTATATTTGACTGATTAACTGGGATTGAGACTAAAACACACATAAAAAGTTTACACTGAACTTGAACGTATCCAGTGATCATTGGGTGAGAATGATGTGACAAAATGCCTCACATTTCTGTTCTGCAGACTGACCTGCAGGTCTGGTAAATTGTAATATTCTATCGAAGTGCTTCTTGCCACTTCCTGCAGTGAGAATGGATTCTGTAGATCTATTTTAGCAGCGCCAATATCTACTACCGACTTCATGGTTCATGAGGAGTTTGGGCTGCCCTACTTGTCGGATCTTATCGCTCTGTGCCCTTTGCTTAGGTGATTCACCACATGGGTGAGACCTGCAAATCACTTTAACTGGGACATACTCAAGGACTATATGCAGCTTCAAGGGTGGAGGTCAATTAATGGCAGCCATACATATTTGTTAATCTAGGCAGACCAGCTTTGTTCGACGTGCCACTTAATATTCTGAAGGCGGATATTCTTTAAACACAGAATGGTTTCCTATCATGGAGAAGAGCTGAGAGAGAGAAGGTGTAGAACTTGAGAAGCTCTCGGTGCGAGGACAAGCACAGATTTTAACTGAACCAGCTGTTAAACACTATCTGCTTAGTGTCCAATAGTCACCATCGGTCTCTTCTTACCATATTCCGGTTTAATCAATTTCACTGGTAGTTGGCCTTTCCACAGCCTGAAACCTGGAACATGCCGTTGGGGTCTTGTACATGTAATAATTTCTCTGCCAAGACTTTACGTATTTTAGTTTTTCTGTGATTTTTATGATGTGCCTCGTAGAACTATGTTATTACCCCTGCTGAAATCTTTGAATTTTGTCCATGTCAAGCCCTCCCCTAGGCACCTTCTGTTACTACCGGATGTTTATACAACCTATATGGTTACATGTTTTCTTGCCACATCATTGAGGTTGTGGAAGACACTTGATACGAGTTTAGGACTGGCCAGATCCATTATGCAGTATGCCCTTTATTATTGTTTGATATCTTGTTTAAGGACATCGTATGCCTGTTGAGCTAGTTGGCTCTGACTGTAATGCACTTTATTGTAATTTGTTGCTGCCACGTAAGTATGTTGGGGCTCTACTAAGTATGTGCTGTGTTGGCCATAATTGCCTGGATGGATTATATTTTGGCAAACTTTTTTTTATCATGTCCATTTTAATTTTTTGGTGTATAGAGTCCAGGATCGAACTGGTGATCTTTTACCTGATGCATTAACCAGTATGTGGTCTTTTTATTGATTTTATCTCAATAAAGTTGATGCATTCTGATTATTTTTTACAGATTGATGTATGTAATGATTAAATTATGCACTTCTGTGGTCTAATTCAGACCGAATAAAGTTACTTTGATTGACAAAACGCCTCAAATTTCTGTTCTGCAGACTCACCAGCAGGTCTGGTAAAATGCATTATTCTATCGAAGTGCTTCTTGCCACTTCCTGCAGTGAGCCCCTATATAAAAAATTCCGTTTGATGTTTGCCTGCCTCAATTACTTTTAAATCTTAACTGTGGCTATATGACGTCTTTCTTGAGATTATTACTTAGTTACGACACGGAGGTGACATATGGAGGAAAAACGTCAGTGACATGAGAAGCTGATAAGTGGCTAGGAAGAGCGTGTTTTCTTCTTCTGCTAATCACTTTTGCTCCATTTGAGGAATCTTCACGAAATGGTCCCGCAAAAAGTTCATCCTCGTCAACCCTTTCCTGGAAAGATTTTGGGTGATCCATAAAGCAGGGTACCAAGAAAAAGAGGGGGTCCCAAAACACACTCTCTCCCATGCATCCTCCATAGGAAAAATTAGACAACCACACAGAACAGCTGAACAGAATTACACAAAATTTGCACGCTATTTGTGATTTGGTGTCATTCTGTCCAGCTGTTTTATAGAAGAGTTTAAAATGTATAGATATCTGTTACTGCACAACTCCAGTGGGGATTTTTTTTTTAAATGTGCAATCTGACTGGCATGGTCCTGCAATATACCCATAGGGCCACGCAATGTGACTGGCGGCCACAACATGAAGGAAAAAGTTGCAGCGACAGAGTAGAACTCAAAACAAGCAACACAATATATAAGAGGCCAGGGTAGGGATACCCTGAACCCCCAGCCCTACCCTGACACTCCTAGGCTTTGTCAGAGGGACCCCTCTGGGTCAAAAAAAAATAAAATAAGCAATCTTCAGGTTTGCCATAGTTCAGCGGGACTCCCACGGGATTCAGCTGGTGTGTACTCCTGTGGGACTTCCATGGAGGTCCACGAGAGTCCTGTGGGACTAAAAAGAAATGTCTTGTGGGCCCCAAGGTTGCGCATAGCTAGAAAATTATCGCCATAACAAATTACTTTTTTTTTTTTAAACACAGAAATTCACTGAAAAAACTAAGAATAAAGTGGAGTTTAAATGTGAGGACGGTAGTAAGATGTCAACGTAATAATTAAAAAAAAGCCTTATAAACTCAATGAAAATGCTCTACAGTTTAAGAAACATAAAACCAGGGAAATTTGCCAGTTATATGTAACTGACATAAGTACAACTTGCATTGCTTAGATGGCATTTTTATGACTTCATAATACATCACCTATGACATATGAAATCTTTGGTGGTGCAAATTACAGTTATGTCACTTACATATAACTGGCAAATATCCCTGGTTTTATGTTTTTTAAATGGTATTAATTTCAAGAGATTTGCCGAGCGCTTGGAGAGGTGAAGGGGGCTTAATAACTATAAACATAGTATGTGAGGAGAGAAGATGTTTACATTGATTTCGCCACTGAGCTGCAAATAAAAGGATCTGTTTTCACCCCCTTGTAACTTTGTTCTCCTCTGGTGCAATGTCATGTTGAATGAGCATGTTATGTTAGAAAGTACACTAAACTGAATAACTCTTCAATCCTCATCATTAATTAATGACCAAAGTAATTTCAAAATAACCAAATCAAACAACTAACCAAAAGGTGGGAGGAGAGAAACAACAGAATACATGACGTCAGAGGAATACACGAAAGCTTGGTCTTTTTATGATTGAATGCCTTCATCTCAACTTGCAATAAGAATGAATGCACTGGCACTTTGCTTTCTGTGTGAGAAACAGATGTGTATGCAATGCCTTGGTCCCCAGTACCATTTAACAGGCACCTTTTATTTGTTCAAAACTATTCACAGAAAAGGTTTTATTGAAGTAAATTAGTAACAGAGGCTTTGGACCGAGGGACCGAATTCTCCAAGTCCCTGTCTTCCATGAGGAGATGACATCTTTCTATCCCACTGTAAAAGTCCTGCTCTTTTAGTCCTACCTCACTCTTCTTTTATCAGCACCAAGAGATTTTCTGCGTTGCGTCAACCTGTTTCGTGGCTTTAGCCTTATGTTAAGGCAGAAATACACTGTTTTGGTCTTTTTAACCTTGTACATGTGTAAGCATTACCATTTAAACAGTTAACTCGATTCTAGGCCCTAATTCTGCCACACGCACTCTCTAAGGAAATACTATGACTGTGCTGGCATACAATCAGGCATGGCTTGTATGTAATTGTATTATATGTATTAGCAGGAAAGCCCTGTGACATAAGAGAGTATTAGACAACTATGTGATGTTCTGCTACTATATGTACGAATATCTTGGAGCCGGCATGTGATATGTCAATAACCTAATCCTGCAACCAGTGTACGATACGGACTTGAAATAAAATGATAAAGGAATGTAATGCTGTCTCATTGGTATGGGTTGTAACTCAAGAAGAAGTCACCCTTAGAGTCCCAAGAACAGTGCCTGAAGCTTAAATATAAATTCTTGACAATGGGCAATGATCCACCATCAAAGTACATTTCATCTCGATAATATTTCTGGATGAAGAACAGATGGCATCAACTTCTAACTGCCACATACAGATTTTATATATGTTTAGCAATAATGTAACCACACGACAGAAATAAAATCCGACAACATGTTCTACTGAGCTCTATAAATAGTTTATTTTTTCATCTTGCGGGCACATAGAATTTGTTCATGTTGAATCATGTGCATTTACTCTTCGATCCTCCTTTATAAGGTATATAGAACAATGGAATTAGTACCCCATTTAAGAACCCCTTTCATTTAATTACAGTGCAAGTGGTGTCAATTTACAAAAAGAGAACTGTAATGAAACAGGGTAGGTAGGTGTGGATAGTTAAACATAGCAAGAATGATTTCATATAACTGGAGCAATATATACAGCTTTGTGGGATAGATAGGTGTAGTTCAGTGAGACAGTAAGATGGGAAGATGAGTGATATACTGAAAGTGGGTGCTATCTAATGGAATTGGGAGGCAGGTGATCTAACGGATCACAGTACGGAGTCACGCTGCATAATGGTGGTTGTGGTTAATGGAGCACCGTACATGCAAATTAACAGAAATTGAGTTATGGATCCAGATGTATGAAACCAAGACGTTTACAATTTACAGAAACAGAGAAGTTTACGATTTGCAGAACAGGTGAGTGTAGTCTTAAGGTACGTAGCAGTGGGCGGGTGTGGATAAGAATAAAAAAGGCATGGGCGGGTTTATAGAAATGGACATTTCTGCAAAGACCTATGGAACAAATAAATGGGGAACTAGGTTGGTCTGTTGGGTGGAATTGTGTTGAACTTTAATGGAGAAGGAATGCTGGTGCGGCAAAATGGAAAAGAGGTGGTCAAATATGATGGAAAGGGTATTATGTGTGGCCTAAGAAAGAAGGAGGTAGGCATCATTCAGGGCAAACAGGGAGATAGAAGTTGCTTAATCAGAATGGAAGTTACATGTGCTTCAACACAATGACGGGTATGGTCTGTGGATGGATAGGAGTGATGCGATTCAAGGGGTACATGGAGAATGCAGTTATTTGAAGACACAGTGTTTCATTATAGTTCAATAGTTTGAGGAGTAGGGAACAATTTCATTGCACGGGACAGAGAAGTGCATATGTTGTGATAAAGGAGATGACAGTGTTTTAAGATGTAAGATGATTCAGTGAGCAAACACACCTTCAATCTGTAGGTCACTGGTCTAAATCCAAGCTAGAGCAGCTTAGCCTTCCATCTTTCCTGGGTTGATAGAGTATCATTAAATTGGGCAATACTAACACTTTCATAGGTGTGCAATGAAACACTATACACAAACAAGTTTCTATGGTATGATGGAGCAGACCAAAAAGTATGGTTTGATTAAAAAGACATGCATGCTTTGACTGAAGTGGAAGGGCATGCAGACTGATGAAAAACAAGGTGTACAAGTCACCATAAGTTGGTTTCAAACTGTTAAAAAAAGGTGTTTCATTACTAAAAACCTGAAGGTGTGGGTTAACAAAATGAAGATAATATGTTCCTCAAGAATGGATGCAGTGTTGAAATGTAAAATCTGATTCTCTCGTTT
The DNA here is from genome assembly GCF_964261635.1 of Lissotriton helveticus. NCBI lineage: Eukaryota > Metazoa > Chordata > Amphibia > Caudata > Salamandridae > Lissotriton > Lissotriton helveticus. The sequence goes on from NC_136065.1 coordinate 1,784,146,374, forward strand.
TTTGATTAAGCTGTGCTTCATTCATTTTTCACCTCGGCGCTGATTTCAGCCTGGCTCTCTCCTTGACACCGCACCTGCATAAACGTTGGTAAAGAATCTGGATTGGGGCATTGTAGGCTGTGTATACATGCAGACTCAGCGCAAAAGAACAGCTGGCGTCTGCACGGGGTTTTTTAAACAATGGTAACGTCTTAGATAAAGTTTACACAGATAGCCTATCTTGTTGTGCAGCTTCAGGACACGACAGTTAGACAAGGCACCAAGGCTGTTGATTCTTACCGATTGTTTCATTTGTGTGTTCTTCCCAAAGCTCTATTTACTTCTGGGCATCCCTTGCTTGTGATCTTTACTATAAAAACCCATGTAACCATCGTTCAGTGGGCTCTCTCCTTGAGTATCTCTCTGGTGCTTGTCGGATGAGGCCCCTTTCATGAATGCTAATGAAGGACCTATGGTTTGTATTTTGCGCCAGTGTCAATTCATCCTTACTTGTTAAGAACCCGTGGACAAAGTGGTGACCCTGCACCAGTGGGTTATTAATAATCCGCTCCACAGCAGGAGTGGCCATTGGAATACATTAATGCATCCAGTCTAGTCACTCATCTCCTCCCCTTTATGGACATCGCAATCACAAAAGATGTCAGCCATAAGGTACTTAGCAGCCTTTTAAACAGAAGACAAAGCATCCTGCCTAGCACGCAGGTTGCTCATGTATGCTTTTTCAAGACTCCCGGATGACACAGCTTACTAACTGCTTCCCTGAAAAGCTTGCTCTTCCAGAGGAATTTGTAACCAAAATGATCCTCAATGTAATAATTAGGTCGCACAACCACCTTTGTCGCACTAGTTTCAAAGTTTATTTTATTTAGGCTCCTTAATGACCACAGTTTACAAGCATTCCTGATGCTGTAAAGTATGGTGAGTTACTGGAAAAAAGACACCAAAGGGACTGTGGGAAAAAATGCTTTAGAAAATTATAAAAATCCTAAAGAGGGTGTTGCAAATCTAGGGTGGCAATACAAATCTAGATTTGCCTAACGAGGATCCTAAAGCAGTAAAGTATTAAGAACAGCTGTGAGACTGGTGCTGGTAAAGCTTGGATTCTATCAGTAGTGACTTTTCCTCTTCTGATTGATGTGAAAGGTGGTTGTGAAAATGTTTTTCTTGATGTTTTGAAGCAGGAGATGGATAGTGTCACCATTCATGGTTGGTATGTGGAGATTTATGGAGGTTGGAGTCAAGAGTACAGTTTGAGGGAAAGAGGTAACCATTGATTTTTTGGAATGCAAATGTTAGCTGCTTTTGGAATAATACATCTGCCTTTGAAATTAGAGGACTAAGTGTTGAAATAGCCATGCATTTGCCTCCTTTGGTTTCCTTCTACACTTTTGTATTTTTTAGTACCTTTTGTCTTTTTTGTGTTTTCTGCTGAACAAAGGTGTAGGTAGGAAGGCATATATGTTGGCATAGAATTTTTGTAGGTCGCAGTGGGATGCCAATGGTAGTATTCCATAGGGTTTCTACTGCAAAACAGTTGTGAGATTTAAGTGTGGAAGATGTCTGCTGCACCCCTTGTGCTACCACTGTAAACTGTTTACATGTTGGAAACAGTGAACTACAAACTGTTTAGAGTCGTTGTTCTTTCTTTTTTCTTACACACCCACTTGGGAGTCTGTCACAATATCTAATGTTTATGTCTCTGTACAGCAGGAGAGTTGAGAGGCAGCCCAGACGTAGGGATAAATAGCCTTATTAGGGGTGCTGGCAGAGCAAGTGCTCTAAAACATTTAATTACAAAGCAATTAATTAGTGCAATTTCTTTTTTTTAAAACCCCGCTCCTTCCGAAACTTACGTATTCATCGTCACCCCTCGTCTTCCCTAAAAGACTAAAAGTGTGGCTCAATGAGAAGAAAGTTGTGGCAGAGAGCAGCAATGCTGGAAACACTGCTGACCTGCTGTGGGGTTACGACATAGGCTGAGGAAAAACTGAGGGTACAACTGCTGAGTGCCACTCAGGAGAGGGCATACACTTGCGGAACTGCCTGGGACTATAAGGTGAGCTGAAGCCCAGAGGCTGCTGAGAGAGTGGGTTGGTCTGATCCACACCAGCACCTGAAGATCCTTGGTGTAATACTCCAGAGCCCAAGGATGCTTCAAGAGAGAGTGTTGCTGTGGCGGGAGGGAGGTTCTATGGCTAGGAACACACCTCATGGCAGGCGTAGATTTAAAAGGCCTTAGTACTGGAAGAGCGATCTCGGCTGACGAACACCCATGGATAAGGAGAAAAACTGGGGAGGAGACAGGTGTGTAGTTCAGAACTGCACCTCACTTAAGACTATGGAGGAGAATGATACTCTGGGATGGATTAGGAGAATAGCCTGCTATGGTATACATGAGTGCCATATCAAGAGGGGAAGTGCACTGGCTGTCAAGATAAAGTACAACAATCACAGGCCACATGTGACTAGGCCACACAAGGGACAACAGGCACTACAAAACAAACAGCGTTGTCTGTGCTCGTTGAAAGTTCAGACACCGGCTACTGCATGCAAGCAGGCACCTCTAAGGTGGCACAGCACTAAAGAGCTGATGATTCATTAAAGACTGCTGCTGTGCCGTGACTTGCATGCAAGAGCATTACCCTGCCACAATGCTGCATGAAAAACGAGAGGGAGTGCTTGGCAGTGAATTTCTCCCTTAAGTAATGTGCCACCAAAACTGTGGGCCTCACTTGTGGTCTTCCTCAGGGTGTCTGGGGCCATGTCTTGGTGCCTGGGAGGTTTACACAAGGACTATAAAATGGTAGCTAACAGAGCCTGTAGAGACACCTCAATAAAAGCGACGCTAAGAGGGAAATGGAGGAACAGACATATACAACAAGCCGACCACCTCTTTCAGACCAAGATTATCACACTCCACAGACAAGCCTTTCTCTGTACATTCTACAGCAATGTTTAAAAGAAATAAAGGAGCAAGTGGCTACAATTTGTGGCGGCTTAACACAATCCCTGAAAGACTTACAGAAAGATGTCAGATAGTTAGTCCATCAGGGTAGATCACTAGGAAAGAATGGTAGACAAACACTCAGATGAAATGCCTCGGCAACAGAATCCTTACCTTAGAGAAATACTTTGAGGAGCTTATCCTTGAACAGAAGGACCTCAAAACCGCTGGCTGGAGTCACAACATTTTACGAATTAGGGGCCTGCCAATGAGGCCAAGAGCCTAGACATTCACATCTTTAAACAAAAAACTTCTTTGCCACATCAGGAACAGACCAAATGATCCACCCTGATAGAGCCCACAGAGCAGCCATGCCAGGAAACTGTTGGGTGCTCTTCCACATATAGTGGCAAGAGTCAATTCTTTGAAGAAACAATGGGGTTAATTCACAAAACATTGCCACAAACTAACCCAATTTCATGACCCGGGTACAAGCAGCAAGCAGAGAAGAGATGATATCTGAAATTCAGAGAACATTTTAAGTACCATCTCAGTTGTTCAGTCTATTCAGACGGATCTCCCGGAACTCACATAAGCATGTTCTCAAGACACCACAATAAGCTGCAACCATATTATGTTTTACTGATGGGACATCAGAACCCGAAGCAGTGGCTCCAAAACAGAGAAACCCACCCAAGAAGCTAAACGACCGTGAGAGGTCGCAAGGAAAGAAACTCCTCATTAAAGAAAGAAATTGAACATGCTCAGCAATAGGCAATAAGGGAGACTGAAAAAAAAATCACACGAGGGAGTGGAGAGGTGGTAGGAGCATAGAGGTGCTGGCCCAAACAGGTAGTCAAACATACACCATAATATCACCCTATATGCCAAATATTAAAAAAGAGGCTTTCTTAAAAGCAAACATATCAGACTTTTTAAAAATTATAAAAGAGGGGGAACTTCTCAGTGGGGCAATGTCATCGTTATTATTTCGTGTGACCCCTCTGAGGCGGAAAGCCGGAGGATTGTGACCTTTAACTTAAAAAAAAAAACTGTTTAAACTTTTAAAATTTGTTATCTTGTGCACTTGTGTGTGAATTACAACCTCGAGTGCTCACCTGCTCATAGCGCTAATCCCCTCGCGCTGATACAGCCCTCCTTGCTCTTCCCTGAGACAGCGACCCGCGCTGAGACAGGGAAACGCCCAAAACGCCCAAGGTGGTAGCCACGCCCACTGCGAGGCCACGCCCACCCTCAAGCACTACAAATACGCTGAAGACAAGCGGTCTGTTTGTTATTATTTCGTGTGACCCCTCTGAGGCGGAAAGCCGGAGGATTGTGACCTTTAACTTTTAAAAAAAAACTGTTTAAACTTTTAAAATGTGTTATCTTGTGCACTTGTGTGTGAATTACAACCTCGAGTGCTCACCTGCTCATAGCGCTAATCCCCTCGCGGTGATACAGCCCTCCTTGCTCTTCCCTGAGACAGCGACCCGCGCTGAGACAGGGAAACGCCCAAAACGCCCAAGGTGGTAGCCACGCCCACTGCGAGGCCACGCCCACCCTCAAGCACTACAAATACGCTGAAGACAAGCGGTCTGTTTGTTATTATTTCGTGTGACCCCTCTGAGGCGGAAAGCCGGAGGATTGCGACCTTTAACTTTTTAAAAAAAACTGTTTAAACTTTTAAAATTTGTTATCTTGTGCACTTGTGTGTGAATTACAACCTCGAGTGCTCACCTGCTCATAGCGCTAATCCCCTCGCGCTGATACAGCCCTCCTTGCTCTTCCCTGAGACAGCGATCCGCGCTGAGACAGGGAAACGCCCAAAACGCCCAAGGTGGTAGCCACGCCCACTGCGAGGCCACGCCCACCCTCAAGCACTACAAATGTGCCGGCCATACCAGCGCAGCGGACGAGCGCAGCGGGTGCGCCTAAGGCAAGCCCGTCTGCGCCCGTCCGCGCACGGCCGGGCCCAGGGCCAGAACCCCTGCTTAAAACAGCCAACCCAAAGGTAAGCTACTCACGCAGAGAGCTATTAAGCCTTAGACCCCCAACCTCTTCATGTGATTACATCCATGATCTAAATGGACCTTTCACTCGCTGCTCTTTATGTAAGCCAGCCCAGCTCACACTCTCTACAAAATCTCACACACCCGCCTCCCTCAAACTCGCTTCACTAAACTGTCGCTCACTTCCTAAACACGCGACACAGATTAACCATCTCATAGAAGACCTGGAGATAGATATCCTTTTTCTCACGGAAACGTGGCTTGCCCCACACTCACAATCAGACATGGCACTAGCAACTCCACTGGGCTATCTCATTCAGTCCCTACCCCGCCCCTTAGGCAGAGGTGGTGGTGTCGCCATTATCCACCGGGACTATCTCCACTGTAAAACCAGTGATGCGCAGATTACCGACTCAGAAAGTCTTCACTTTACTATCAAGCTAAACCCAACCAATTCATTAACGGGAATACTTGTGTACCGTCCCCCCGGTCTCCCAGGTCCCTTCGCCAGTTCCCTCCTGGACTCAGTTACAACCCTGGCCCACTCTCTATCAAACTTTATGATAGTAGGTGACCTGAACATTCATCTCGAAGACCCGATAGAATCGGTAGCAAAAGATCTGATTTTAGATCTGGCGGCACTGGACATTTGCCTCCTCAACTCCGGAGCCACCCACATCAAGGGTCATCTATTGGACCCGGTGTTCACTAGTTCTCCCTCGATGCAAGCAAAAGAGGCTCTTCCCCTTCCCTGGACAGACCACTTCTTAGTCTCCTTCCAACTACCTGGAACTTTCAGGAAACCCCAAAAACCGCCCACCTACAGCAAGGACAGGACCTGGTCCAGACTCCCCACTGAAGAATGGGCCAAAACCCTAGAAAGGACCACCCCGGCATACGCGGAATACCCGGCTATCGCCGACAAAAAATTCAGAGAGTGGATCACCTCCTCCCTGGACTCAGTGCTCCCACTTAGAACAAGGGAGGACAAAAACGGCAAACCTGGTTCGGCCCCGTGGTATACCGAGGACCTCCGACTACTTCGCAAAAACTGCAAAAAAGCCGAACGGCTGTGGAGGAGAAACTGGCAGCATGCCAACAAAGAAGCTTACCAGATCACAGTCAGACTCTATAAAGAGGCCATCAGACAAGCCAAAGCCTCACACTACGACACGCGGATACAAGAATCATCCAACTCAGCCAGGGAATCCTTCTTAATTGTAAAGGAGCTGCTCAAAGTCCCCAACACTCCCCCCCCACCACCCCCAAAGTTGACCGAAGTAATGAACTAGCTAATTACTTTAATGACAAAATCACCTGTATCCTGGCCTCCCTCCCACCCCCCGGCCCCCTTAGTCACATGGAAAGCCGTCTATCCCTCGACCAGGCCGAAAGCAATCTGCGCCCCACACTGCCGACATTTCGGCCAGTAACTTGCCTAGAGGTAGAACGAACCTTGACGAAAATGAAAAGCGGATCACCTCGGGACCCAGCACCGATCAGGTTCCTCAAAACAGTAGCCTCAGTCATCGTGCCCACGGTCACGGAACTTATTAACAGCTCGCTCGCCCACGGATCTGTCCCCGACAGCTGGAAGAGTGCTGTGGTGAAGGCACTTCAAAAAAAAACCCAGCTAGATCCAGCAGACATGTCTAACTACCGACCAATATCTCTCCTCCCTGGTATCAGCAAAGTAGCAGAGAAATTGGTAAACATACAATTATCTCCGTTTTTTGAGACCAACAACGTACTCAGGCAATCCCAAACTGGATTCCGCCCGGGCCATGGCACAGACACCGCACTCCTTGCCGTCATTGAAGAAGCAAGGCGCATACTGGATTCAGGAGGATCAGTGGCAGTGATCCTCCTGGATCTAAGCGCAGCTTTCGACACAGTCAACCACCGTGTCCTTCTTCATAGACTGGCGAATGCAGGACTTACCGGGACGGCACTCAGTTGGATTGAATCCTTTCTCACAGGGCGCACGTTCCAAGTGTGGGACGACAATCACCACTCATCCACCCTTCCACTCACAAACGGTGTCCCTCAGGGCTCCTCCCTGAGCCCGACGCTTTTTAATGCATATATGGCCCCCCTTGAGGACGTGGCGACACCATTTAACATAAAAATGGTAAGCTATGCTGACGACACTCAGCTGGTCGTCTCCCTGTCCCAACTCATCGACCACCCAGAAAACCTGACCAATTGCCTTACAGAAATTCACAACTGGATGAATAATTCATCATTAAAACTTAATGGGTCAAAGACGGAGGTGATGCTCCTAGGGAAACAATGGACGGCCATCCCCCCAGCACTCTGGCCCGACGTGTTCGGGGAAATCCCCCCCCCCGAAGCGTGAAATTAAGACACTCGGTGTGTGGCTCGAACCAGAGCTGTCTATGAAGACACAAGCAGCTAAAATTTCGGGCACCTGCTTCGGGCTCATGCGCACGACCCGCAAGATTCTCCCCTTACTGCCACCTGCTTCCAGGAAACTGCTCATCCAGGGACTAGTACTGTCTCGCCTGGACTACAGTAATTTGGTCTACCTGGGAGCCCCTGAGGCCACCCTAACGAAGCTCCAGCGGACACAGAACGCCGCGGCACGTCTGCTCACCAACCTCCCCTCCAGAATGTCCGCCAAGCCGGCCCTCAAAGCTCTGCACTGGCTCCCTGTGCGCCAAAGGGTGCAATTCAAAGCGATGTGCACGACACATAAGCTGATCAACGGATCTGGCCCGGCGATCCTCAGTAAAATGATCACCCCCTACACAGCAACCAGATCCCTACGATCCCAGAATGAGAACCTAGCCAACATTCCTAGATTCAAAAGGACTCGCACAGGAGGACGACAATTCTCCGTTCAAGCAGCTGCTGGATGGAACGCCCTTCCCCGCTCCCTCAGACTTGAACCTAACTACCTGGCATTTCGCAAGAAATTAAAGACACACCTATTCCCTAAATAGAGTTCCCTCTATAAGTATCTCTCCTCTCTCCCTCCCCCTCAACAGGATCACTAACCTTATAGCGCGGGGATGCCCTTGGGTCACCAGGCGCTTTAGAAATCGTTATTAAATTAAATCTTAGTGACAGGCCCTTCCAAAGATTTCTCCTAGTGGAGGAGAGTCATCGTCCACAACATTCGGGGACTGGTTAGAGGAGGTGGGACTGGTTGGTGGGTGGAGGCAGTTGCATGCCGATGAGTTGGACTTTACGTTCGACTTGTCGGCCCACAAGACAAACGCAAGGCTTGACTACTTTCTCAAGACAAGTTGGTTGTGTGCAGTTACCGAAGACATGGACGCTGGTCAATCAGGGTTCATTCCAGGTCATCAATGAGGCGACAACACTAAATTGCCGCACATTCTAGTGTTAGCCCAAAGGAAGCACAAGTACATCGACTGGAGGTTTATGGAGAAAATCCTCAAAAATATGAGGTTAAGGACCCACTTTAGGAATTGGGCTATAGCTATCTACAAGTCCCCGAAGGCCGATGTTCCGGTGAAAGGAGTCACCTCGTCAAGTGCTTCCAAATGAACAGGGCACAAGGCCGGGGTGCCTGCTTTCACCAATATTATTCTGCACTAACTCAGAAACCCCTGATCAATGGTATTAAGACAAATGAAGCAATAAAGAGGGTTAAAATTTGTGTTGATAGCTTTAAAATGGACATGTTTGCGGACTATATTATTGTGTTGTTTCAAGATCTTTCTGAATCAATGGGACCCCTCTCTTGAGGAATTGGTGGCGTATAAATTAGTTTAAAGTTCGAAAATTAACATAGGTAAATCTTAAGTGTTACTTCTACACCCAGGCCCAAATCAAATGCAATTCCTTCCACAGGATGCCCATCAATTGGGGGGCCAAAGTAATAAAGAATCTGGGATTTAAACTGGGACATACAATAGCACAAACCGCTGCCTTGACCTACTCCTAATTGGTAAAAGAAAGGAAACAGAATCTGAAGTGACACTTGAAACACTTCTTGTGACTTGGTTGACTTGCAATAATTAAACTTAAAAATCTCCCTAAAATCCTCGATCTCCTCCACATACTCCAAATGTTGTTGTCCCAAGCAATTCCAATTCAAATACAGTCAATGGTAAATGTGCGATGAACAAACCTCCAAGAATAGGTGTGAAGTATCCATATATGCTGGTCTCACATGGAGGCAGGCATTATCACTGTTCTCAAAATATTATGAGACAGTGATGTTGCCATACCTGGTGAAGCAATGGTGCTAGACTGACCATGTTTTAGGTAATGTAACCCTCTGGCAGGTTCTGTGGCCAAACACCCCTTCTAAATTGGAGATTGAATAGATGTGTAATGGATGGGTCCCTACTTAAACAAATGTGATTAAACAATATGAGGAGTTCAAGCACTAAAACAGCCTTGCTGAGTCAGAGCCAGACATTCTCATATTTTCAAGTAAGGCATTGGGTACTCCAACCAACAATCTGGGAAGGCGCCTCACGTAAATTATGAGGAGTGGATGAAGGGAACTACACAAGACAAACACACTGAATCCACCATATATAAACATTCCGCAGGGATGATGTCCAAACACAAAACATCCAGTCCAAAATAGATGGGAACAAGAAATGGGGAAAACCCTCACAATCAAGGAAAAGACTGCATCATTTGGCCAAGAACACAGCACGCAATTGCTAAGTGACAGAAACAATATGTATTGTATAGACATTCTAGTAGAAGACACTTAAAAAATTGCGGCAGAACAAAGCAGAATACTTGCTGGAGGGCATAAGCTACGAGACAAACAAGAAAATCAAACAATGATACGCAATGAGCTGACCTAATGCCTACAAATATTGATATTGTCCAAAATAGGACTTTCAACAACAAATAGCTAAATCTGGTTGTAGGAGAGACCTAAAAATAGGATGTCAGCCAGGCGTTCTGAATAGTGACAAACAGTGCATGCTTCAGAGAAATGTAGCTCCCAAGACAAACAGGTGGTTTATACTGAACTCAGCAGCTCTTCAAACAACTAGAGCACTTGGACTCAAAAATAAAATCAGCATAGGAAAAAAGGAATGGAAAATTGAGCTGTAGGATAATTGATGATTAAGATAAATTGTCCAAACAAAATCTCTTGTTTTATTAAATAAAACCGGTGGCCTATTTTCTACAGTCAACCGGATGTTTTAAAGGTACCACAGCAAAGAGGGAAACATTTTGGGTGGACTGCAGAAAGTTAACTTCAGGAAAGGAATACTCAGGGCCTGATTATGACTTTGGCGGCCTGTAAGCTGTGCCGCAATGCCGGTGCCCCGCTCTCAGTCCGCCAAAGTCGACAGCCACAGATTATGAGTGTCCTGTTGTCTGGCGGGCGTCACGGGCGTCGCTTTGCAATGCCAATTAAATAGGCTCAGAAATGGGAGTGCCTACAGCTGTTTTTGCAAGGCATGGACTGTGCAGCTCATGCCGTGCAGAAAAGAGGGTGCTTGCAGACAGGGGGACACAACATTTCCCCCTCTGCATGCATCCCCGTGCAATGGGGCAACAGGGGGCCCTTGTTTTCCCACCAACAGCTTTTCATGACAGCTCACTGCCATGAAAAGCCTGGGGGTGGGGAAACTTGCAATATGTTTGCAGTGCTGCCAAGCATATTGTTTCCCCAGCTGTCTTGCGGATCCATGACGCTTGTGGCGGTCCCCTTGAGGGCCGACTGCCGTTCTCGTAATACAGCAGTATCGACCGCCAAACTCGTAATCAGACCCTTAACCATCAGGTATGACAATGAGCTCTTTGAATAGGCCACAGGCTAGACAGAGGAGATTATCCCCAACTGACTGTTATGTCCTACCCGTACTTACGAGGCTGTAGTAAAATTACAAGAAAAGAAGTACACTTGAGATTGCTATGACACAACTATGAAAGAAAGGGTGAGTGAGTGAGTGAGTGCGTGCGTGCGTGCATGTGTGTGTGTTTTTTTCCATTGATTTCTGTTTATTGCCTATCATTTATTTACCTTGTTTTGACTCAACTCAAACTTACCTGAGCAGCGCCGCAGCTAGACCGACATCCTTGTCCACGCCGCCACCGCCGAGAGTCATCTTGCCAGCACTTGGGACGCGCCGCCGCTCCGGGACTACGAATCCCGGCAGCCTACGCGGCGGCGCGCGCTCTGACACCGCGAGGGCGCCAGGGGAGGTGCTCTAAAGCGGCCAGGACCGGCGGAGCCTCTGGGGACGAGTAAACTTACCTGAGCAGCGCCGCAGCTAGACCGACATCCTTGTCCACGCCGCCACCGCCGAGAGTCATCTTGCCAGCACTTGGGACGCGCCGCCGCTCCGGGACTACGAATCCCGGCAGCCTACGCGGCGGCGCGTGCTCTGACACCGCGAGGGCGCCAGGGGAGGTGCTCTAAAGCGGCCAGGACCGGCGGAGCCTCTGGGGACGAGTAAACTTACCTGAGCAGCGCCGCAGCTAGACCGACATCCTTGTCCACGCCGCCACCGCCGAGAGTCATCTTGCCAGCACTTGGGACGCGCCGCCGCTCCGGGACTACGAATCCCGGCAGCCTACGCGGCGGCGCGCGCTCTGACACCGCGAGGGCGCCAGGGGAGGTGCTCTAAAGCGGCCAGGACCAGCTACGCGGGACGCGAGCGGGACGCCCGGGGCTAAGCCCGGGCAAAGGGCGGTCCCTCTGTGGCCCTCAGAGGCCTGAGGAGCCGGGCCTGGGCCAGAAACTCTGCCTCATTGCCTATTGCCCACGGACATGGTCACAACTGAACTGTAAGTAGGTTACTCACCCGTAGTTTTTTGCAATCGCAACCTTCAGGATTTTGACTTTCTGGGACCAATTGTTGTATTTGTCATTTATACCCCTTGCCCTATTTCTGGGTACTCGTAGGGTTTGCCATGAGTTGCCCGGAAACTAGAAGCAGGGCTGCTGCAGTAAAGAAACTGACTGGTACTCTGGATGACTTCATTGTTCGGACTAATGCTTTAATCGATGAAGGGATAGTAATTATGGATAGGAGGGTGTCCCAGGACCTAGCCGCAGCGAGACGATCCTCCCTAGGTCTTATCGCTAAAGCTCGTACTCCTAACAATGTTTCTGCTTTGGGAAATCCTAGAAATGTACATAACGATAGGGGTCATGACGCCCCAGGCTCACAGGAGGACCTGGAGGCTACACCTAATCTTTCTCTGCTTGTGACTAGCACCTCAGTTGAAAAGGAGACTGATATTTTAACTATAGCTAGTGATTTAACCCATAGGGGTTTGAAAGAGGGGGCGATCCCTAAACAAAAGATTAACACTCAAAAAACTGTTAAATCTAACATGAGCAAAGGGAGAAAGGTAGATACTAGCAAGAATAAAGACCCGGCCACATTAGAACCTGTGCCTCCGAATGTGAATATTAATCGAGTTCTTCATACTAGTGATAATGGGGCAGTTCATCATTCCAATGTTGGCTTACCACTGAGTCTCCCAGATGATACCGTCTTAGATAGCAGTCTGGAGGATATTTTGGATTTAAGCGGCGCTGTTACGAATCTAGATGAAGGTAGTGAGGATAACTGTAGCCTAAATATGGCTAATAATAACATCTTGGTCATGTTAAAGACCCTCCTCGAACCAATCGAGGTTAGGCTACGGTGCTTGGAAACCATACTAAAAAATATCCATAAAGATATAAGTGCCCCTAGCTTTAATCTGGATAATAAAATTCCATCTGGAAAAAATCAAATGACTAGGCCGCCACCAGCTGCTAAAAATGTAACTACCACCAAATCACTGCCAAAAACCATACCAACCCCTAAAACTCCTGCCCCGACTGATATAGTAGTGCCAGTCCAAGAAACTCCTAAACCACCACATGATAAAGATAAAGATAAGTCTAATAAACGGGATGTCCGCAGAAATATACATTTACCCCCAAAAAGCCGCACCATACGTTGTGGTCCTTACAGGAGTCCCCCAATTAAATGATAATTCTAATGAAAATAATGGCGGACTTGTAAATAAAACCATCCATTGGTTGAATGATAATTACCCTCTCCCGTCAGCAGTTAAAAGTAATATTTTGATGGTTGAAAGGGCCCCATGGATTGGGTATAATAAAAAAAGGGCACACGGCGACTGTGTGGTAATAACATTTGAGAATCCATTGACTGCTAAATATATTACCACAAGACCCCCTAGAAATCATGGTCTCTCTGTTACGGCTAGGGCATTATCCTATTTTTATCCTGAGGGTGAACACCCTGACAATAGGTGGAGTTGGACTAGGGACAACAGATATCAAGGGGGTAACATGGGTTGGGCTCCCGATAGTAATCACTATAACATGCAAGGAAGAGGGAGAGGAGAGGATGGTTGGAATGTAGTGAAATATAGATCGAGATCCCCTCAATATCGACCACAGAGTTTTGACCAAGGATGGTTGGGCAATCCACAATTCCCTCCGATCTTCCCGTGTTTTAACCGGTTTGATTGTTTGGAAGCGGTGGATTGACTCCCAACGATAAAAAATGAGGCCTTAAGGTCATCTAAATCTGTAGATCTGGGGCCTATAAAATCTCTGGGGCGTGTCGAGACTCATGAACCATATGTTGAGCCACAAGAAACCCATGGGGAGGATGAGACTATACTAGGGAGTCTTGGTAGTGTCACTGGAGCTATTGTCGAAGAGCCACTTACAGAAGAACATTGTAAGGTGGTTTTTTGGAATGTGGCAGGACTAAAGCAGAAAATTTCAAACCCGTCCTGGTGTAATGTTATTGCTGAAGTGGGTATATTAGCTTTACAAGAAACCTGGACCACCGCAGCAATACACCTTAACCGCATGCGTGCGGGCGGAATTCCGCCCGTACGCTGGGTTTTGCGGATTCGCATGTTACGTGACGAGCTGGGCTCGTCATGAGCGTGCGAGGAGGCTACCTCATGACGAGCCCAGCTCGTCATCAGCGTCGAAGGGGTTAATGGTTACAGAACTTATTTTACACCTGCAGTGGGGGGAGTACACGGAAGACCAAAGGGGGGACTGTCCGTGTATATATCGAACCTCCTAGTCACCGATAAAATTACTTTTTTTCCTGGTTCCAGTTATTACCAGAAAATTGTCATTGATACAAGGAAGGGTCCAACGATTGTTCTTTTTAATTTTTACAATAACTGTCTAAGTAGCGTAATTAAGGATGTCTTTGCTAATATAAGTGCAGATATACAGAATGTTTTTGAGGAAAAAAAGGGTGAAGTCATGGTATTATGGGGGGGTGATTTTAATTGTTCTTTGTGCAAAAAGGGTCAGAAGGGTATTTGCGGTCTGATGTTGGAGCAGGACATTAGCTTGACGCACTTTGAACATACCCTTCTAGGTGATTCATTAAACGAGATGATTTTTAATTTTGATCTTGGTTTTACGAATGAGCTAGCCCACCACACAATGCCATTTGTTCCAACATTTGTGGGGCGGGGGGCTTCGACTACCATTGATTTTAGCCTCTGTACAAGTAGCTCGGCGGGCAGACTGATTAGCTCTAGTATCATGCACTTACCACTAAGTGACCACTACCCACAGGTACTAAAAATGGAGAATCTTTTTTCTGTTGTGGATCATGTTGTAGGTCCCAATATCAAGGCGCCGGACGTGAATTTAGGTACCCAAAATGGATATAGCCTTAAATGGAGTAGAGTGGTCCCGGCTGATTTTCTGTCCAAATTAGTGAATAAGTGTAGGAGTAATTTTTTGACCTGCCTGAACGAGCATGCTGACAGTAATGAAATTTTAAATAATTTTTATATTATTTCTATTGCAATCAAGGAGGCGCTGTGGGTTGCAAAGAAAAACTCCCTAAAGCACAATAGAAAATGGTTCGATAATAAATGTACCAGTGCCCTATCAAAGCTTAGACAAGCAATCCATAAAAGACCACGGGATGTAACCCAAATTAGAATCCTGAGGAGGGACTATAACACAGCACTGAAGGATAGGAAGGCGGCTATAAGAAACGAGGCTTGGGATGATTTATGCGAGGCGTCACAATCAAAGGATCCGGCAGCTTTTTGGAGGGTAATTAATACCCCGCTCCTATATGAAAAAAAGGCACGGATGGAAATCGCCATCCCTGAAGATGAGTGGGTGGCGCACTTTTCTTCGCTCTATAAGGCTGTGGAACCAGTCTGTGACATAAGTCAGGACTTTATGTGCCCAAACATAAATTCAACCAAAGTCCAGGTCGTAACCCTGCCTGAAGTTCTGGCGAGCTTGAAGGCAACCAAAGGGGGTAAGGCGGCTGGACCAGATGGCATACCAGCAGACCTCTATAAGGCCAATACTGAATTATGGGGGCCTTTGCTTGTCCAGCTTTTTAATGTTGCTCTGGCTAAGGGCTTAGTTCCTACCTGGCTTACATCGATTATAGTCCCAATATTTAAGAAAGGGGACAGGCAGAATTGCATGTGTTATAGGCCAATTTCTTTATTGGACTCCTCTATAAAAATTTTAGGGAGAGTTGTTTTAGATAAATTGCGAATCTGGTCAGAAGAGAATGGGGTGTTATGTGATTTTCAATTTGGGTTTCAAAGAGGCTTAGGGACTATAGAGCAAGGATTGAATTTGTTAATCCTGCAGCAGAAGTATGTAAGGGTTAAAAAACAACGTCTATACCTCACCTTTGTTGACTTATCGTCAGCTTTTGACTGTGTTTCACACAATAAATTGTGGTCAATTATGACTGAGTTGGGGGTAGACAATGCCATTATCTGCTTCTTGCGAGATCTATATTCCGGGGCCAATGCAAGTGTCCGTTTTGGGAAAGATGGTGAATGCACTAGACTATTTGGGATTGGTCGGGGTGTACGCCAAGGGTGTGTTTTAGCTCCATTTTTATTTCTGCTATACATAAATGGCCTGGAGAAACGACTCGTGCAGGAGGGTAGGGACATGCCTATGGTGGGTGGAAGGCCTGTCCCTGCCTTGATGTACGCGGACGATGCCGTTTTGATGGCACGAACCCCAATGGCGTTACAAACCTTGGTTACTTCTTTTAACAGTTTCATGCTTGGTTTAGACTTAAAGATCAACTGTTCAAAAACACTGTCCATGTTTTGTGGGCCAAGATCAAACAAGCATTCGAAACCCATTTTTATAAATTCCAATCCCCTGGAAAAGACCTCCACTTTTCCCTATTTGGGAATTCTGTTTCACGAAAGTGGCTCATGGACTAGTGCAATCCAGGCTAGATCTCTGCTGTTTTCCAAAACTATTATGGCCTTAAAATGTTTTATGAGAAAATTAGGGAAAAAAACCATAAAAGAGATTTTAACTATTTATAGGGCAACCTGCTTAGCAGTAGCCACCTATGGATCAGGGCTGTGGGGTTACTCAAATATTAACACAATTCAAACCATGGAAAATAAATTTTTACGCCACATCCTGTCTGTACCTGAAAGTACTGCAACTATGATATGCCATGTTGAATTGGGAGTAATTTATGTTACTGACACGATTAAGATTCAGCCAATCCTTCTCTGGCATAGGGTGTGGACAAATGATGAATGTCTGGTTAATCGGGCTATTTTAAAGGACGTTTTAGTATTGGACAATATCAATGATTCCAAATGGATATGTTATGTCAAGAACTTTCTCAGTGAAATAAATTGTGTTCAATACTTTGAGGATCCATCAACTATGGCATACATATCGAGAAGAGACTTGAAAAATGTGTGTATTGCCCATCTTAGGGACAAAAGACATTTAGAGGAGGCAAGAAAAAAGACTGTCTCTGCCCACCAGGATATTTTATGCGGAGATAAATTACAGCCATACTTGTCCTTATATATGTCTAATCATGAACGTTTCCTTTTAACCCGGTTTAGACTCAATATTGTTTTCAGAGTCTTGTCTTTTCCCGTGATGAATTGTTGGTTGAAAGAATTACCCTTTTGCCCATGTGATGATGTCTCCCCACAGTCTGATATTCATATCTTATTCTTTTGTAAATTTTATACTTTTTCTCGAAAGAAACTTATCATCCCGATTCTCAAAGACTTAAATATACGAAGATGTCGCTTAGCGTTTTTAGAGTGCCAGAAAATGGAAACTGTTTTTATGGTAGCCTCATTGGGTGAATTTTTTAAATCTATTTTTAAATGTCGTAAATCGATCTTAATGAATTAATCTCCTTATTGTACATATGTATTTTAAATAATGAATACATGACTCCCTTGTAAACTGTATTTTCTTTATGCTACTTTTATGGTTATTCTTGTCTTTTTAACCGAATAAAGTATTTTGAAACTGAAACTGAAACTGACTCAACTCAAGTGTCTATGGCTTTAGCTCACCAAAGAGGATAGACATGATGCTGAACTACATTCGTGGTCAAAGCCACAAAGTGAATTACCAGCTCATTTTGCTTCCAGAGGCAATGTATCTGTAATAGAACAATATGTTGTAAAGCAATCAGATTAAAAGTAAAATATCACCCTCATGCTGTTCTGCTATTCATGCCCTTTAGGAAGCACTTATAAGCGCCATCAACTAAAGTGTATGCTTTGAGCGCTCTAATACGAAACAATACAACCAGAGAATTTGTTTCTATATGTGGATGTCAATATGCTCCATTCTGATCAACTCCTGCTAGCTCCTGACAACTTGTATAAATCTTTAAGCTTGGCTCTTGCTATCTCAGTCCTAGAATGCAACTGGGTTGGACAGCCTAAAATCTCAAAACTGTTCTTCAACCTTTAATATGGAAACACTCCCCTTACCCCAAGTCCTATGTCAATGCTTGTTCCCTTTAGGCAATCTTCCATTCTGTCTCTAGGCTGATCATAAACAATTATAACTTCTTACTCTTGCTACAAATCATCCTGCCTCAACTGCAAAGACATTCACTTAAACTCACAAATCTACCTTTCATACAACCTTCACCAGTTTGACAGAAACAGGAAATTTAGAATTACATTACTACTACCTGGACTCTACTTCCAGGAAAAAGGTCTACCATCAAACCTTTTTGTGAACAGCACTAAACAGATGACTCACGAACTGCACCTTATCTAATCTTGGATTTTGTTTCACACTCTCGTCTTGGCACCAGTGTCAAATGTAAAACTTCCATTCTATGTAAGGGAGATGATGTAGGGAAAGGGTACGATGTTCCCTGGACCTCTATGAAACATAACAGTATGCATTTATGTATCTATATAGTATTTATATCGCGCAAACCTAGAAAAAAGACTGCAGAGCAATGAACATCAATGCAGAAAATCAACAAGTAAGCAGAAAGGAAGCTGGGCTGTGGACGTTTAATGCAAGGTGGTGTACTGTTTGTTAAAGAGGTGAGCTTTTAACTCCTTCCCAAAAGGGAAGCCAATGGAGTTCTATCAGGATAGGGCTGATGAGATCATATTTCTTGGGGCCCTGGATGGAACATGCTATGCATATAGAATACTTCTAAGTGGTTCCAGACTGGGTAGCAAAGGATTAAGACATTACCACTATCCAGACATGAAAGTACGGGAGCCTGAACAGTAGTTCTGAAGTTGATTTCTGGAGAAAAAAAAGATTAAATTCTTTAGAAGAAAAAGCTGGTACCAGGCTGTCTTGTTTTTGGCAATGCGTTCCTTGAGAGTGGGTTTGATGTTGAGGGAGAGTCCAAGAAACTTGGCATTCAGTTAAAGTTGGGCTCCAAAGCTGTCCAGGTTCATGTCACTGGCCATGTCACTTGCCAAGTTTAGGCTATATCTTACTTATAGCTTCGAGCAAATAAAAGGAATTATTTCGTGTCAGGGTAGAGCTTCAGATAGGCATTGGATGTCCAGGTCTGGACAATGTGCAAGCAGTGTCTGAAGCAGTGGATGTCTGAAGTAGAGGAGACTTTCAAACAGAGTTGAGTTTCGTCTGTATATTGGAGTAGTATGATAATTGATAGAATGCTGAACAATGCAAACATTCACCCCCGTCACAGATCTGGGTTTAAACAATCGTTTTTTGCTTACTAAGCCAACCCAGTTTGGACCCAGCCATATGCAAATCTGTCTTGACCCTGCTCCTCATGAGAACAGTCCAGGCCTTATTGCCAAGCCAGAACCTCCCAGGACCGGACACAAGCATCCTGGGTTTCGGGTTATCACCCTGATGATGGGTGATACCCAGAAACCCATGATGCTTGTGTGCTGTCCAGGGAGGTTCTGGCTTGGCAGTTCAGTCTGAGTTGGTCTCATGAGGAGCAGGGTCAAAACAGATTTGCATATGGCAGGGTCCAAACTGGCTAGCTTGAATTCAGTGGCACAGTGAGCACAGGACCCACGTCTGAGCATACTCTTCTCACTAAGGGTGACAAAAACAAAAAGAACAGATGATAGACGTAATGCTGAATAATGCAAACATTCACACCCAGTCACAGAATAGTCCCTAGAAAAAGGAGACAGTGGGCATCTTGGTGAAACTCTCAACATACCTTAAAAATAAAAAGATAAAACCACATGACATCTAGAATAATCTATAAAGATTTCTCCTCTACCTTTCGCTGAAGATAGATTGATAATGCTGCAAGATTTGGTGCAAACCATGCTAGCAAAAAAAGATCAGCAGCAAGAAAAGTATACGTTTTCTTTGGACATTACACCTAGGATGCAGTTTTAAGTGTATCACAACTATTGACTAACATTGGTACTTTGTGGTTTTGGAACTAATTTCCCTTAAACCTTTAAAAACTTGTATCTCCGGTCTCCTTTATTGGATTTTTCTCATTGTGTGGTCATTGTTTATTAAATTTGACTATATATTTCTAATTATATGTTTGGTTCCTATTGTTTTGCATTTTGACTTTATTACTGTTTTGGTACTACATAAATAATTTACACAATTCACTACGTTTGCATGTCTGTTCTGTGCCATAGCTACCAGAGTGTTGAACTAGGGTTAATTTATTGGCTTTGAAGAGTCACCCTGATGAGAGTGGAGATTATTCCTTGAGGTGGGTATTCACCCACCCCATTTAATAATCCAATTCCTTACACAAACACAATACAGAAATTGCAAGAAGCCTCAAGAATAGAAGGGGGTCTGGTATTTAACAGGAAAGCAAATGCTAACATGTTTAGATCTTATTGTGCCGCCTTTTATCAAAGTAGTCCTTAAGAAAGCAAGAGAGAAAAAAAGGATTCTACAGCAACCTAACTTTCCCCGGCCTGCTACAGTATCAAGCAGAGAAGTTGGGATCCTCGACTGAGGAAGATAACATCCTCATCACCATTAAAGGGCTCCTAATCTAACAAACCTCCTGCCCTTGACGGGTTCAGCAGGGACCTTTATAGGAATTTCTCTAGCAAGCTACTCCCAACAGTTAAAGTATTCAGATCTAAATGGTGTCCTACTCTATGTAAAATATCACCATAGTAGTCATCCCCAAACCCAGGAAGAATCATTCAAGTTGTGCAGCCTTTAGGACGATTACATTATTAAACAGTAATATTAAGGTAATTGTGAAAATCTGAGCGATAAGACTGTCATTACGGATGCTCTTCCTATTTCAAAAGGCCTTACTGGGGTTCGTCTGAGGGAGACGGTTCTTTGCCAATATTCGCTCACCTTTTCTAAAAGGTAAAATTGGCTTCATTGGCACCTGACACTGAGAAAGTTTTCAACAGGTTGAGCTGGTCCTTCGTGACTGAGATAATGGGTAGATTAGGCATGAGGTAGTCATCAACGGACAAACAGTTGGAAAGGTACTGCAGACCCTCTGCTAATGTATTAGCTGACCGGGTATTTCCCCAGCTAATAGAAATACTAAAGGGTACTAAGCAGGGCAGCCCCACCACCCATTTTTCTTTTTTCTTTTTAGTCAAAGAAATTCAAGCTATAAAAATATGCCTAGTTCTATCCATGAAGGGCATTTTCTTTGGTGGAGTGAAATGTAAGACCTCAATGTTTGTAAATCTCTCGTTTTCCCCCCACAAGACCCTGAGACATCACTACCAATACAGGAATATGAACAAGACTTGTGTTAGAAGATAAACAAGGATACATCAGAGTTACCACCCATTAATATATCAAAGGAACGGAAGCAGAGATCCAAGCATGAATCTCTTGAAAATCACTAATGGCTCTATAGGGTTGATAGGTGCGTGATGAACGTCATTTGTAAGTAGTATGTATTTGTCAAATATCCCAGTCATTTAAAAAAGATTTACATATTTCGGTTGGGCTCAGTGGTGGCAATAAAAAGGAATCCCACCCTCAGATTACTGTATGTTTTTCAGGCTCCATCTATAAAAATAGGAACATAGACCTTGGAAAAACTATACAAGGAGCTTATACACTTTGTTTGGCAGGGGAAAGCATTAGGAATATCAGGGAGGTTATAAAAGCTCCAAGCGACAAAAATAATGTATCCAATTGCTACAGAGCAACCTGACTATGAATAGTCGGGGAATTGGCTAGTAGAGAGATTAACAAATCCTTAATTTACATAGACGGAGCAGTAGTTGAAAGATCACCATCCAATTTACAGTGAATTTCAAAGAGAAACAGAGCTCAGCATGCCTATTGCAGTCACATTAAAGGCACATTATTGGAGAACTGGGATAAAAGAGCTAAATTACCAAAAATCACAACTTTCCCTTCTCCCTCTACGCCCATACATGATAACCCTAAACTAGAGCCAGCGAGGGAGTACTCATATTTTGAGAAAGGGAGAGAGGGATATTATACATAGACAATTGACCTGTTTAGAGGAAGACAAATCAGGTCATCCAAGAACTGCAAATAGGTGTTCGGTTTACCAGAATCGGAGAGATACAAAGGAATAATTCACTGGGTGTTACAATCATAGATATAATGGCAGCCACTAGGAAACTACATAAAGAGAAGAGCCATTGACAACCTACCAGGTGAAAAAGCCCTGGTTCACACATTTGTACAGGCTACTTAATGCACCCCTGGTGCTTGGGATCACAGTCGTTCAGGGAGGGAGATGGCAGTTTACAGGGGTATGTTTGTTTGGATGTTTTCTTTATTTTTATGCTCGACATGTAGCTCAATACACTACGATGAACATGAAAGCTTAGTATTGCCTCTGACTAAATCAGTACAGAAATGTCAATTGCATCTTTTTTTTTTTAACATTTTACTGGGTTTTTGAAGTTTAAATATCGTTACATATTTTGCCACATAATAGTGTGTGATACATAGGAGATACAGTAGTAAATCTGAGGCATATCATTGCACACAATAGTTACACAGCAAGCATCAAGGAGCAATCGACGGAGCCCATTGGAACTGGAAGCCACCCCTGAGGGAGGTGTTGCCTCCTGGCATCGTACCCAAGAAAGGAACTGTTAACTTGGGGAGTAAATACAGGGATGCACAGTGAAGGGAGGTTGGGGGAGGGGGGGAGTGGGTGTGTATTGGTAGTGCATTTCAGGTGACAGGGGTACAAGCATTGGTGTAGGGAAGCACACTATTATGTCTCGGTGGTCTTAAAAGCAGCTGAAGCACTTACGAAGTGGGGAAAGGGGGAGGTAGGTCTCGCCCCCTGGGAGGGACACTAAGCTGGGCGCCCATTGCGGGTCTTGTGATTGCGGGTGGGGGAAAGGAGTAGCATCACTGGCAATTGTTTGCCAGAAGGGGCATGGAGCAGCATGGCCCATTTGGGGGAGCATCTTACTCTGAAGTACCCCATTTGGGCACTGCTCCTTCCAGGCCTCCAAAGGAGGGCCCGGAGATGCACGCCAATGCAGGGTGATAGCTCGATTGGCTAAAAGGAGGGCCAGGGCCGCAAAGCATGTCTGTAACTTGTGTTGCTTCCTAAACCTAAACAAACAGGCTTCTCAGGAGTAGATGTCCGGGAGTCCTGTAACCTCTCGCAGTGTAGCATGAATAATGTGCTATAATGCTGCAAAGTTGGGCAAGCCCAAACCATGTGTAAAAGCACTGCGTTAGGTGTGTGACAATGATGGTAGGCAAATTGTGACTCCAGGAAGGGCCGATGGAGCTGTGCCTGCGTCAGATAGGCCCGGCGTAGTATGAAAAACAGTATATTTTTGAAGCGAGGTTCTGGGAAAACTTTCGAAATTCGAGAGCATTCTTTATCATTGAGCGGCCTCCCACATTTCTGCTCTAATTTTTGGCAAAATGAAGAGGGTAGGACAATTCTCATATGGCCTTATACAGCCAGGTCATAAGGTGACGCCAGGGGCCCATAGTTAACTCAGCATGAAGCACTGGGTGATTTGCGGGATCACCTCCAGATAGGTCCCAGAGGCACTGTTTTATTTATCTAAACACTTTCAATTCGTATAAACGGCAATATTTACTGTAGGACAACTACTGTGAATTATTGAGTGAGTGTAAATAGGTAATCTTCTCCAGGTACACAGCCTAGTGTAATCTACTTTTCTGGGCAAAGACACACGAGCTTTAATTACACAACCACAACAAGGGAGATTGTGAAAGACTGAGTAAATTTGGTCTGTTATATGGAGACAGCCTCTTCCTTAATCCCCAATAAAACAAGTATTTACTGTACGCAGGAAGGTTCCCACGCCCCTGTTCTGTTAAGTGGAGACTCACCTCCACTACCACCTCAACCATGGTAAATCAGCGGAGTGAGGATATTATATTAACTCATTTGAACTTTTTACAATGAGTGTAAAGGGAAGAAAGGATATACTTTTACTTCTACGATCAATGAGAAAACTGAAAGCACTTTTTAAAAAGGTGCTTTGTAATATTATTAACAAATTATTTACTGCTAATATTTAAGTTTTATATGTATGGTATATATATCCGTAAGTAAAATAATAATGAACGGAATATAGGTTCAAATGTGCTTGTGATGAATAAAACTACTTCAATACAAAGAACGAAGCACAGTCACGAAAGCCCTCACTGTGTTTTAGAGAATACTCAATTTTCGTTTTAAATTTTCAGGAGAAAGAAACCTCAATGTATTCAGTGAATTAAACTAAAAATATGCCACGGTTTCAAGCCTTATCTTTTCATATTGCAATGCAATGTCTACACAGTTGGTACACTACCATCAGTTTTGGGGCGCCAATGAGCTGAATCCATACCAGAGGGCTGAAAAAGACACTAGGCTTTTTGTTTGGACGTTGCTTATACAGTAAGAAACTAAATATTAATAGTTAATGTTATACTCACAGAAGGTATCTCCGGGCCAGGTGGTTCATTCATGGCCGAATTCTAACACGGAGGATACACAGCAAGCCGCTGCATGAATTGAAGGCCCTTTCAGTGATCCACACAAAGAACAGCTAATACGCGTAAAAGCCATGTCATCTCAGTCTATGCCTGGGCGTCTGCCTCGATTTTATGGGTCAATCCCCCAACCACATTTCATTTGGCATCATTCAATTCCAATTCTGTGAGTAGCAGTCAGTGGCAATAAATAATCGCAGAGTTCAAGCCTTCACAGTGATTTCAATCACCTTAAATGTATGTGTCCATCCTCGTCTACTCTTGCCTTCCTGAACCAGGCATGGACGAACCTGCAATGACCCCTTATTAAATGGCACTGGCTGAAAGTGTGTTGTACACCATATGTGCCGTCTGCAGCCTTCTCTCTCGCCTAGCTGATATCCTGGCCCCCTGGAGCACGAAGGTGGTATCCCCAGGCTTATTGGCAGTAAAGGCACACGTTCTACCCTCTTTACCGAAAAGATTTTTCCTTACCTTTAAAATGATACTAATTCTGCTTCTAGATAGCTAGCAGCATCGCCCATAAAGTGAGAAATGTGCTGCAGTTTTTAAGTCTGGTTAGAGCAGCTGTCGCCAGATGTAATATATTACTGTAGTAAGGAAGTGTTTTGATTTCCTTTGATAACCCCTGTGATAATCCGCGGCTCATTGGGAGGGCTTACCAGGTGTAGCTGTGCATGTAATAGGAGAACAAAAAAACACTACATACATATACAAACCTAGAAGCTCTTTGGGCCAGCCCTCCTCTGTCTGTTCGAGTGTCAGTAACATTCTGCTTCTCCCCAGGATGTCATCCTGGGATTAGCAACTTTTTGCCTGGTCACAAGTATACATTCACCTGAAAATGAGTGTTGTCGGATGTTTTTACAACAGAATAAAAAAAATTTGAGTCACTTAGCATCGTTTCTTAAATCATACAGGATTAACAAAAAAAGCGTGCCTCAGTGTCTGCGCTGGTCGTCAGTCCTTTTGTGTTAAATGTTTTCCTTTTGTAGGACCCCTTTTTTAAAAAAAAATAAAAAAAAGTCTAGTAACTCCGCGAGACAGGCCTCCCAGGCCACATGCTTGTAGCTCATTTTATCTGCATAGTGTCGCCTCCTGTGTGTCCATCATTTCCAAATTGGAAGGCCCCCTTGGAATGATACTGTAAATAGTGTATTATTGCTCTAACCTTCAACGATGGCCACCATGTTTAGAAGTATTGTGTTGGCAACCCTGGATCAGTACAACGATTATATGCTATACAATTTAACATTGGAATATGGCCATCCAGTGCGATGTTAACTGAGCGTACATCTTGGATTGGTTTTGTGGAGAGTGTACCATTGCTGTTATTGGGGCAACAGGCTGTTTCTAAATGTGGTAGCTGTATTGAATTTTAAAACAACGGCACACTACATACAGAATTATTGCAAGACAGCCATCTGCCAAGTTACAAGCATATGCCAGCCAAGTTTAGGTGGTGGTAAATTTTTTTCTTTTATTCTTTTAATTCATCTTCTGTATGCTTGATCAGTGGGTGAATGCAAGAATGAGTCAATGGATGGAAGAGTGCAAAGATGGGTGACATAAAGCATATACGAGTGAAGTGCCTAAACTGATCGGTGACTGAGGCATTCCCAGACTGACCTATTGGTGTGGCCAATGCTTGTTAAGTCAATTAGTTCCCGAAAAAGCACTTGATACCTCAGTGACTTTCGGGGACAGAAAATAACGTCCCTCAGAGGCACAAATGAATTTGACCTGCTATTTCATGATTCGCTTTTTGCCACTGGGGAAGCCCCAAAAAAATCATTAAGAAAGTATGGCTCACAAAATTCATAAAAAAGTAAAACAAACGTTTTTCAGTGTGTTTATGCAATAATCAAAATGCAGGTACATGTAAACCATTATGTCAGATGTTTTACATTTCTGTACATATTAAAGTATTCATATCTACGCACATACCAGATACGCTTTATACTGTATTGGCATAAACTGTACCTCACCAGAACGGTGCAGTTGCCCAAGCATCCTCCCACTTGAAACCCTATAGTGCAGTCTCTATTATCACGTGGAGATATACAATCCAGTGCACGAACAGTCTCAGCATTTTAAAAGGCAGCAGTAACCTCCCGATTCATTCCAACCAACAGAGAATGTACTCGCCTTTCCAACTTTGCCACTTTTAATGACCTAACTTCTCGAAGTCCACAGTCATAAATGAAATGGCCTGATTCACCGCTCACAACACCGCATTCAACAAATTTCTCAGGTCTCCGTCCCCATCCGCATATAGTTCAAACTATCTCACTTTACAGTCTTCAGGGCCTCTTTTGGGGATTGGCAGAGAAGAAGTCTCCTCAGAAATCAGCTGAGCTTGTACCCTGCCAAACTTGAACTACCTCTGCCACCACGTTTCCAGTGGCACAGCGTCAGTTGACTCTGCTGTTGGAAATATTTGATCAATGTATGTCAGAAGTCCGACATTATATGGGGCGGAACATCCAACGTACATTTTATTCCCCTGTTCAGCAACCCACAAAAAGCCTGGTGACGCCAAAGAGGAAAACAGAGAAGGGACCACCAAGAATGGGAATAAAACCTCCAGCATGTGAGGGCCATTTGTTTGTCTGCAATGAATAAAACATTTGGGAGTTTGTTGCAGAAAAACAAATATTATGCCGAACAGGATCAAATAAACCTGACCCCACTTGAGTAGTACTCACTTGGCATACTGTTTGCCTACTGTACATTCACTGCACTGGTGGAACAGAGAAGAGCTTTGTACGGTCTTCCCCATGAATTGATAAAGGGAGAGATTTCTGGGGGTGACACTCCACAAACAGAAGCAGTTGTGAGATAAACCCTAAAAGTATGACACCTGGAGTTCCGGAATCCAACTTTTGAATAGCTTACGATGCTTAGATTGTACTACACACAATAAGGTAATATGTTTTTTTAACCACTTTATGACTTTATTACTTTTGTATATAGTAACATTTCCGTTTTGTTATTATAAGCACTTTTGGTGATGTTACGTAGTCACCATCTAAATGCACAACAGAGCACTGCAATACATCAAGTGATCGATTATTCCATGATTTAATCAGTAACTAAATACATTTATCATTAATCCTACCCACTTGAAGAGTAAGGAGGGGGGAGACCCCAACAAACATCTAAGTATACAGTAGACTTGTTTCGAAGAGCATTATATAGGTATATAAGGATTCATCTTAGGGGAAGGATAGTGCTGTATCAAACTGGAGGTCAATTAAAATGTTTAGGAGGGGAAACAAAGGCAAAGTAAACTAGACGAAGTACAAGTTCATGTTCAGTTACTCGATGGGGGAGGGGACGGGGCTGTCTGTCGTCATTTTTGTAATTATCTTTTTGTGCTTGCATCAGTTTTTCCCACTGACCCAACATCGGCAGATGTCAGAGACCTTGTTTTCTTTCTCGACGCAATGCAGCACTCTCAGAAGTTGCATCTCTTTGTAGCTCTGTATGCCAAGAAATCAGTAACGATGGGACAGAAGACTTCCATCTTTTGGTAATCATTCTTTTGGATAGCAATAGAGCCAAATCCAAGACTCAGGTGTGGGGGGGTACATTCACAACAGGGTATTCCCAGGGGTTTCAGGGATAACATGGCCTGTACCATCAGTGACGGCTGTCAGAACCCCTGTCCAAAAGGGTTGCAACACAGTGCAGCTCCAGAACATAGACATAAGTTCCACATGTGTGGTGTGGCATCTGCGACAAATGAGAAGACCACGGGGAAAAAAATGGTGACGTTTTTGGCGTGTAAAATAGGCCTTGTGAAATATATTAAAACAAATTAATTTTAATCAAGAATTATGCGTGATCTTGGATAAAGTATACCATAATGCTATGCCATTCCCTAATCTAGTTGTAATCCAGTTTTCCAATAGTGCCTAAGGGGTTGTGATGATATGCCTACATGGTCCCGGATGGCTCTATAGAGCCATGTGATCAATTTGCCACCGTGTCTGTATTTAGTGAGTGATTCTACCATATGTAAAGAAGGACCCCTTCTGTAATCCTATCTCCTCCACTAGAGTTTGAAAACCAACCTGGGCTCCATCTTCAAACATTTCACCCATAGTCGTCAGTCCCGCCTGCTCCCACTGGATCGGTTCAGGAGCAGAGAGATACCTCTATGTATCGGAAGACCAAGTAATGGGATATCTGGTGACTACTGGGGGACCGATCTCATAAACTGTATGCCACACTATGGTAATATTGTTGTGAGAAGAATCTGAATGATGGGATTATATTATATTACTTCCCAGACTAGCCAGACTTTGCAGTGAAAGCTATTTTACTTTCCTATCTCAGGGAAGAGATCAATACTTATATTCCAATCTAGGGTTTGGAGTCCAAACATTAGGTAACATTCTTGTGGTTCTGTTCTCTGGGAAGGAGTAGTTTCTGTCCTGTCACTCCAGTTCTGTAGTAGGGGTATCTAACATAGTCATAATCTAGTGAATAGTCCCGCCCATGTGCGTGGACCCCGGAGCAATTAAAAATAATCTCTTAAGGTGTGTCGAAAAATGCAGAACTGCACAGACACTTAAGAGAGAATTTAAAGACAGATAATGCAGCCTATATCCACAGGCTACACTGTCCAGTACTTCAACTAGAAATTCCACCAAAAATCCACAAACAGCAAAGCCTGTCCAGATTTCCCTTGCTTTAACAGCAAAAACCCTCTGGAATGATAGAGAGAAAGACCTGGACAGACAAGCCCCAGAGGCTGCCATTATGTGGCTCAAAACAGGATACTGTGCCTTTAAGAGAACCTTCCAGAACTTCACAGTATCCCAGAATGCACTGCAGGTCCCTTTTACTTTCAGTTCTTTTTGAAAGCGTAACACGCCAGACCTGTAGCATTCCTTACATGAATATCTCTCTCCACTGGGGAGGAGGGCGGGGTTACAGGACAGAAACTACTCCTTCTGTAGTAGGGGATCTCTGTGCATAGTCATAATCTAGTGAATAGAATGGCAAGCCCATCCCCACACCAAAGCGGCAGTGGAGAAAAGAGAAATAACACCACTACTGTGCGAACAGATTTCGCAGCGAAGCCTGCCCAACCTGAGCATCTGCCCTGGCATCAGTGTCCAGGCAGTAATGCTTAGCAACGGTATGGACCGACTTCCAAGTGGCCGCCTTGCAGATTTCTGCAATTGGAACATTACCGAGCAAAGCAGTCGTGGCAGCTTTGCCCCTGGTAGAATGAGCCTTAGGTTTACCCCCTAAGGTCTTACCAGCTTTTTGGTAACACAACTGTATACAGGACACAATCCACCTAGAAATGGACTGTTTAGAGGTAGCAAGACCTGCCATGACTGATCCATAATTGATAAACAATTGGTCTGACCTACGAATATCCTTGGTTTTATCCAGATAAAATTTCAACACCCTCCTGACATCCAGGGAATGCAGGGACCTTTCCGCTGGAGAGGAAGGATTCTAAAAAAACGTAGGTAAAGTTATAGTCTGGTTAACATGAAAGTCAGATATAACTTTAGGAAGAAATTTAGGGTGAGTATGCATAACAACCTTAGCAGCATGAAATACAGTATAAGGTTCTTGGCAACACAACGCCTGAATTTCACTCACCCTGCGGGCCGATGTAATGGCCACGAGGAACGCCGCCTTCCAGGATAGGTGCTGCAACGAAGCCTTATGAATAGGTTCAAAAGGCTCCTTCATCAATCTGGACAACACCACATTCAATTCCCATGAAGGCGAAGGAAGCCGGACAGGAGGGAACACTTTCTTCAAGCCTTCCAAAAAGTCTTTGATCACAGGGATCTGAAAGAAGGAAGTCTGTGAAGGGCATTTCCTGTAGGCAGTCAAAGCAGCCAGATGAACCTTAATGGAATGAACATTAAGGCCAGACTGCAGAAGATATGGAAGGATGACATCTTCCTTACATGTCGTCGGGTCATAGTTCTTAGACTTGCACCAGATACAAAACCTCTTCCACTTGTAAGCATAAGAAGTCCTAGTGGAAGGTCGCTTAGCCTCCTTCAGTAAGTCCATGCAATCTTCTGGTAGATTCAGATGGCCATATTGCACTATCTCAGGAGCCATGCCGCCAAACTCAAAGACGAGAGGTTGGGGTGCAACATCTGCCCCCCGAACTTCGTGAGAAGGTCCGGCCTGCACGGCAGCCGTATGTGAGGAAGGAGCGACCGGTGAAGCAGGTCCGTGAACCACCACTGTCTGGGCCATTCCGGGGCAATCAGGATCATCCGCGCCCTGGACTGGGACAGTTTGATGAGCACCGCCAGAATCAGGGGAATGGGTGGAAAAGCGTACAGAAAGCTATTCGACCAGTTGATCCATAGCACATTCCCCAGCGTCCCTGGTTGGTAATACCTGGAGGCGAAGTCTTGGCATTTGCTGTTTTCGGCGGTGGCGAACAGATCTACGTCTGGAGTCCCCCACCTTGCAAAGACTTCTCCTAGTACTTCGTCGTTTATGACCCATTCGTGGTTTTCCTGGATCAGTCTGCTCAGTGCGTCTGCCTGAACATTCTGCACACCTGGCAGATGGGTGGCCGTTATCGTCAGTCCTCTGGCCAGAAGCCAGTGCCAGATCGCCTGCGCCTCCTGCGACAGAGTGCGCGATCTTGACCCCCCCTGCTTGTTGACGTAATACATCGTGGTCGTATTGTCTGTCTGAACAAGCAAAGAGTTGGTCCGGAAGGACGGAAGAAAGGCCTTTAGTGCCAAGTGAACAGCTCTGAGTTCCAGGAAATTGATGTGGTACGTGGACTCCATCTGGGACCACGTCCCTTGAATCTGTAGGTCTCCGGAGTGCGCCCCCCAGTCGTGGAGAGACGCATCCATCACAATAGTCTGCGTGGGAATGTCCTTGTGGAAGGGAACCCCTCTCAGGAGATTCTCCGCTGAACACCACCACTTCAGAGACTGAAGAGCATGCAGAGACTGTCGTATCTTGTCGTCCCAAGATCCTTTCCTCTGATCCCACTGATCCTCCAAGCACTCCTGCAATGGTCTCATGTGCAGCCGTGCGTGTGGCGTGAGGAAGATACAAGAGGCCATCGACCCCAGTAGAGAAGACACCGTCCTCACTGTTGTAGATGGAGCGGTCATAAGAGCCTGAGCCTTCCGAAGGAGTGATAATCGTCTCTCCTCCGAAGGAGACACGCTTGCTGACAGCGTATTGATGGAGGCTCCCAAGTACTGTATGCACTGGACCGGAGTCGGGACAGACTTGGACATGTTGATGTGCAACCCCAGCTTGTTCAAGAGAACGCACGTCTTCCGGAAGTGAGCTTGAGCTTCCGAAAAGGAGGAAGCCTTGATCAACCAATCGTCCAGGTACGGGTAGACAAACACCTTGTTCTTCCTTAGGTGTGCGGCTACCACTGCCATGCACTTCGAGAATGTCCTGGGCGCAGACTTGAATCCGAATGGCAGTACTGTGTACTGATAATGATTGGCGCCGACTTGGAATCGCAGGAACTTCCTGTGTTTGTGTGCAATGGGCACATGGAAGTATGCATCCTGTAGATCTATGGCACACAGCCAGTCTCCTTGTTGCAGCTGAGGATAAATCTGATGCAACGACAGCATGCAAAACTTCTCTCTGCGAATCCACTTGTTTGCTTGTCGCAAATCCAGAATGGGCCTGAACTCGTTCTTGTCCTTCTTGCGGACAAGAAAGAACCGGGAGTACAGACCTCTTCCTCTTTGAGACAGAGGTACGTCTTCTATCGCCCTTTTCCTCAACAGGATATCGGCCTCCGCCTGGAGCTCGCGCAGCTGAAACTGCGAGCTGACCGGAGGAATCGATGGAGGCGGGCCGGTGAACCGAAGACTGTATCCATTGCAAACAATATTCAGCACCCACTTGTCCTGAGCAATTTTTCTCCACTCTGCCAGAAAAAATTGGACGCTTCCCCCCACCGGAGCGGGTAACGGATGTAGGGGAAGTAACAGCTCAGTTTCGAGACCCGGCCGCGCCCTTGTTCGCTGTAGAGGACTGCTGACCTCCTCTACCCTTCTGGCGTTTCTGGAAGGACCTCCGGAACTGCTGCTGCCTGTCCTCGCCCTCGTCCCTGCGCCCCGAACCGTCTCTGGAACGGGCGGTAGGCTTTCTTTTCTTTGGGCTTCTCCAAGCCCACAGCCGTCAGAGTCTCTGCCTCCGCCTTCATGCGGGCCATCTCATCATCCGCATGTTTTCCGAACAGGGTCTCCCCCGAGAAGGGCAGATTAGCCACTCGCTGTTGGGCCTCCGGCTTGAGTGACGTTAGCCTGAGCCAAGCATGGCGTCGCTAGTTGATCCCATGACAGTAACCATGGGCCGCCAACAGGGAACCATCCGCAGCCGTGCTGATAACCTGGTTCCAAACCAGCATCCCTTCCTTGAGGATTTCTAGGAAATCCTCCCTCTTGTCTCGTGGCAGGAGTTCCGTGATCTGCTGGAGGGATTCCCATAGTGAACGATCATACCGTCCCAGCAGAGCCTTATCGCTAGCGGTCTTCATGGCCGTAGCCGCCGTCCCACAAGCCTTCCTGCCATTAGAGTCGATCCATCGGCTCTCCTTATCCGGAGGTACGGTAGAAGACGGAGAGGTAGAATGTTGTTTTCTGGCTGCCGTCACTATAACGGAGTTCGGGACCGGGTCAGACCTTAGAAAAGCCGGGTCGGAATCCGGAGCCCTATACTTCTACAGCAGACGGGAAGGAGAAACTCTCGTCACTGCAGGTGTAAGGAACAGCTCCTCCGCTGGCTCTACCAAGCCTGGCACGAGCAGCAGCAGAGGGCGAGACAAATGTTTCTTGTGAAGTGTCTCAAAGATCACGGACGTCGTAGGTGTGAGAGCCGTCACCGTGATTCCTAATTTCACTGCACCCCTCAGGAGAACATCCTGGAACGTGCTGATGTCATCCACGGGAGACACCCTAGTCGCCGGGGAATCTGATAAGGTCGGGGAGTAGGACCTTGTCCTGGAAGAGCCCGTGCGGGACAGTGACCCGCGCCTCCTATGGCGCCGTCTTGACCTCGTCGAGGATCTGTGACGACTGCGCGACCTCCCTCTCCGTCCGGAGCGGGATCGCGACTTCCGTGGCTTTGGTCGCCCTACCGGTTTCACCGGGACAGGAGACTGTAGCTTGGGTGGTCCCCTCGGCCGAGGGGTCCCCTTCGGAGGAGTCGGGTACCTGGGCAGGGAAACCGACCTCGGAGGAAGCGGGGGAGGCTTGTCCACCGGCAGCTGAGGTTGAGGCTGAGGCTGAGGCTGTGGCTGAGGCCGAGATGGTAGAGGTGGAAGAGGAGGCGGGGTAGGGACCCGCGGAGGGAGTCCTCTCGGCAAAGGAGGTGGAGGAGGAGGCGTCACAGTCCCCGGCTTAGGAGGAGTATACACAACTGAGTACACCGAGCCCGGTGACCCGCCCTCCTTATCAGGCTGGGATGTGGGAGAGTCTCTCCTAGGCACTTGACGCCTGCCAGACTGACTCCTCGCGCCCAAACTCCTTCTGTGCCGTTCCTGCATCGAAGAACGGCAACCCGACGGCGAGCGTCGGCCCCTCGATGTCGAACTGCGCTTCCTCGACGGCGAACACCTGTCCTTCGACGGCGAGCGCTTCCGCCTGGACGGTGACCTCCATCGCCTCGACGTCGATCGCCTTCGCTTCGACGGCTTCCTGTGCCTCGACGGCGATCTCTTTCTCGGCGGCGATCTCTTGTGCCTCGACAGCGATCTCATGCGCCTCGACGGCGATCGCCCCCTTGACGCCGAGGATCCCCTCGACGACGACCTTCTCCTTTTCGCCGACGGCGAACGGCGGTGTCGCCACGACGGCGAGCGCCGACGCCGTGCCACCGGTCGACGTCGAGTCCTCGACGACGACGACGAAACCGTCACCGGTGATCTCGACGGCGGTCTGTTCAGATCCCTCGACATTAAACGTCGACGCCGCTTCGACCCAGAGCCCTGGGGAGACGGGGAACAGACTGTAGTCATCCCTCTCAATGCCGTAGTCGGTGCAATCGACGCCGACGGAGAATGGGGACGCTTGCTGGACTTCCTGCCTCTGGGGAGCCCCCCATAGGCCTCAGCACTGGCAGATGGAACCTGCCCAGACCCACCTCGTGCTTGCAGTCTTCCCTGCTCCATGCCTTGGAGCCTGATTTTCTTTCTGTCTCTCAGGGTCCTGGTGGTAAATCCCTGGCAAATCTCACACTCATCAGGGTTATGAGAGGAGGGAAGGCAGAGGATGCACACCTCATGTGGGTCAGTCTTGGCCTTCTTCCTGGAACACTCCGGGCATTTGTCAAATAATGCTGGCATATTCGACAAAAAGACTGCCCCAAAAGCACACCAAAGAAGAAATAACCAAAGTACTTTGAACAAAGCACCAAAAAACACTTGAAAAAGTGAGAAATCACAAAAACAAATCCCAAAAGGGAGAGCTCAATGCTCCAGGGTCCTGCTAGCAGGAGCCGGAAAAAAGAACTGAAAGTAAAAGGGACCTGCAGTGCATTCTGGGATACTGTAAAGTTCTGGAAGGTTCTCTTAAAGGCACAGTATCCTGTTTTGAGCCACATAATGGCAGACTATGGGGCTTGTCTGTCCAGGTCTTTCTCTCTATCATTCCAAAGGGTTTTTGCTGTTAAAGCAAGGGAAATCTGGACAGGCTTTGCTGTTTATGGATTTTTGGTGGAATTTCTAGTTGAAGTACTGGACAGTGTAGCCTGTGGATATAGGCTGTATTATCTGTCTTTAAATTCTCTCTTAAGTGTCTGTGCAGTTCTGCATTTTTCGACACCGTAAGACATTATTTTTGATTGCTCCAGGGTCCATGCACATGGGCGGGACTATTCACTAGATTATGACTATACACAGAGATCCCCTACTACAGAACTAGAATGTCCCAGGTAAGGAATCGGGCATTGTATTTCACTATGGGTTTTTAGGTCCAGTGGCTAACAACTGTATTTTGAACTTAAAGGCTGCTATAGATGAACAGAAATTAGTTCATCTATTTCTGAGAGCCTTCGGTTATCACTTCTGATATGGTTTAAACTCATAGTACAAGTAGTGGGGGGTATTTACAACCAGAAAACAGGACGATTCGTCATAATTCTGCAAACTCTTATTTGAAAGGGAGTTTTGCACATTCAGAGTTTAAAGTCATGGAGGCAATTCTGCCCCGAGAGGAAAAACAGAGTTATATCAACACCATTATGGAAGCGATGGCTGTTATATATTTGCATTTCATTAGATGTCATAGGTAGAAAGTGATGTTGCTAAGTGGCATTACAGGAAAAATATTATTCAATGTCAAGAGACAAATTAATTAAGGTGTGGTAATGCATATATCAGTGAGTGTAATACACACATCAGCGCGAGACAAATGATGGTGAAGCAAAGAGACAGAAATAGGTGACCGTTTAATTTCAGCAAATACCTGAGCTCCATCATTTCAACAAACGTAGTAAGAGTGATTCAGGTTGCATACTCTCATCTTTCTTTGAGCCTCTGCTGGTCTGTGATACAAACAGTTTCTCTGTGGGAGAAATCTGTGCCAGCAATCAAGAGTCAAAGTGAAGCACCACAACCACCACCAGAAAGGGGCAAGTTAACTTTACTCCAGACTGGAGGTAAACTTTAAGAATATAATGGTGTAGACAATATTTGTACTACATAAAAAGTAATGGGATGGCAAAAGGAGTGGTCAAATCAAAGGGAGGCACAAGTAATGCTTTTAGAGACGAAATGGCACCACCTGATTGTCTTGGTCAGTTGCCTAGTATTGATAAATCAGAGCCCAAGGACATGTATGAGTAGACCGGATCAAGAAAGGTGACGTACTCAACTGCATACAGTACAGGTTGTGTGCAGTGGATGGAGCTCTGCTCTTCCAAAGATAACGTTTTTTTTTTTAGACCGTTAACTGCATCGAAAAATGTCTGCCTTTTTCAAACAAACATTAGAACACTACACTCAGAGCCCTTTGTAAGGCTGCTCATGAATGGAAGAGAGGGAGTAATATATCCACTTTCCTTCTCTCCTGAAAAAAATGAAATACGTTTGTAATACCCCACTTTAATGCGCAATGTAAACTTACAATGTAGGCACCTTTATTAGCACCTGTTTTGTTCTATCTCTCTAGATTTTGCATGTTTTCCCCTTGTGCTAACAAAAGTACATGTAAGCATCCATTCTTCTGTTAAAAAAGACAGTCCTAGGAAAGCTGTATCATTCGATCTCGACCAAGACTTGTACCCCAACTTTTAGGAACTGTACTGTTTCTTTCAGCACCAAATTGTGAAAATTGCAGCGTTTGTAAAGGAGACCAACCATAGTGATAAATCTCATAAGGCCTTTCTTTAAAAACAAAATGACTGATTGCCAAGTAACAAAGTCCTGGTGCTGAATTAACAGGGGATCAGATAGGTAACTAGAACTGTACTCTATTGTGCTACGACTGGCCTACGCTGCGTTGCACGAAATCGGAATGCTGCCTCAAGGCTCTGACTCAATGCCATGCAAACACAAGTACAATCAAAGATGCAGCGCAACCGTACAAGCAGTTTCCTTATACCCAATCTACTTATCATCATACTTTATTTCGCCCCATTTCCGGCCATAAAAGGTGAACATCACACTTATTGGCCCTAATGCTTTCATCCGTGATGGCCAAATTGGAGACAAATAGCTTGCAAACGCAAATACAAAGAGGTCACAGGTGTCTGTCTTACATATACTTAAAGCACTATGTCGGTTGAATAGACCAAAAGAGCGACATGGCGGACATATCCAGCAAGAGCCCTGTTTCTTATACGCCTTGCAGAAAAACAATATATGTGCATCATTCTCCGTCACCTGGGAGCCCCACGGGAATAATTTCTTTTTTGTTTAAATGTCTTTATTTTGCTTTTACGTGTTTAAGTTACCATTTACATATGTGATGAAAAAGTATCATATACAGATTAATATTTGTCTGGAGACATTTACATATACATAGTTTGTACCGAGACCAAACAACTTAGTCAGACTTAACTGTGCTAGGGAGCATTTCCGTGCATAATCAGTGCACGGTGTATACAGTACATTCGGTATGTCAGGCAGGTTTGATATCGTTCGTCTCCCACATTCACTATGTTTCGGTGTATTCATGTGTCCATTTACTAATTTTAGTTTATTGCCCGATTCTCATGACCCACATAATAGGTAATGGTACCGTTGGTGTGTAACATATATTTAACAAAACCAGAGCAACATTTCGTCACATCAAGGTAATTTCGAGATAACATGTGTACAGTGTTCAGAGAGGAGCAACTGTCCAATCACATTCCCTACCCCCACCTGCCTGAATGAAGTGTAGTTCGAGTTCGGTCCAACCACAGAACCGTTCGGCTCCACCCTCCCTCTGTATTGCCTGTGCATCTACTTAAAGTGGCTAATACATGATATTCGTTCCGTTTAAGTGTCTGCGTCGGATACCCACGGCCATACTTTGTTTTTTGGACTTCCTTTTTTCCCCGAGCAAATAAATGAAGCAAGGGGTAACGTGCCTAGTCTAATCTTTATATATAGTGCTCGAGCTGAGGGGTTCCTGAAGTCCACAAAAGGTTCATATTCTAGAGTGCATTTTATGGACAAATAGCGATCTGTAAGATTATCTGTTTTTACTGCCATTATCTTAGATATGTGACATCATCCCAGTAGGGATTTTTTGAATTGTCACAGCGCCTCGAGGGAGGCTACTGGGATGTGACCGGTAGTCACTCATGTCAAATTGTCAGCCAGTTTTTTATATAATAAAGACAATGAATAAATATATATACTCGACCAACTAATAAGGCTGTAAGACATTCCCTGAATGGAGCCAGGTATTCCAGAGTCCATACCCTAAATCAATAGAAGGCCGGTTTCAGAGCTTGCCACCTGTGATACAGCCCTAAGGTTTAGATCTAATTTAAATGTAAGGGTAGGGGTACCGGTGGGGAGCTTCAAGAGTGTTTTAAAAAGTAGTTCTCTGCCTTTTCCAGGGCCGAGAGATCACAGTGGCCCCCACAAATCCGCTCTATACAACGCGGCCCCATTTGTAATCAAATGTAAATAAATGCTGAGCCCACAATACTTACCAATGTTACCACTTCCCATTCTTAGATTTTAAGTCTGACTGGGCCAAGTTCACAAGGAAGTAGTCTCAAACGCTGTGTGCATGACACTTCTGCTCATGTAGGCGCCAGTGGCGTTATCGTCTGGGCTTTGTAACCTCTTGGCTACCTCAGCAGGCGGCGTGACTTTACTCCAGTGATCTGCGTTGGACTACCGAGTCCACATGCTCTGCTGGTTTGTAAACAGCACTAACTGCTCCCCAGGGCAAGGGCTGCGCTGACTCCGCAATAAAAGATCCCTCGCCAAGTTAGACTCCGCGGGAACAGGCCGTCATTTGCATGAAAAGCCTCAATAACAAACACCACAGACAAACCACCCCCAACCATGAGGTTGCCTGGCAACTGGTCTAGATTCAGAAGCTTCTCATCAGCGAGAATGACTCCCGATGAAAGGAAAGCTTTTCGTGGAACTTACCAGGCGTCCTGCATTTCGCCATTGCCGTGAGGGGAACGGCCGCACCGGGGTGAGTC
Organism: Lissotriton helveticus; assembly: GCF_964261635.1. NCBI lineage: Eukaryota > Metazoa > Chordata > Amphibia > Caudata > Salamandridae > Lissotriton > Lissotriton helveticus. The sequence continues at coordinate 1,784,185,186 of NC_136065.1, forward strand.
CAGCCAACGCCGTGAGGGGAACGGCCGGACTACATTACCCAGGTGCCCCGGCGGCGCTCACCTGACGCCAGCAACACCGCGCCCGGAGGCGCTTGAAAAGGAAGGAGCGCCGAGCGCTCACCGGGAAAGCTTTTCGTGGAACTTACCAGGCGTCCTGCATTTCGCCATTGCCGTGAGGGGAACGGCCGCACCGGGGTGAGTCCAGCCAACGCCGTGAGAGGAACGGCTGGACTACATTACCCAGGTGCCCCGGCGGCGCTCACCTGACGCCAGCAATACCGCGCCCGGAGGCGCTTGAAAAGGAAGGAGCGCCGAGCGCTCACCGGGAAAGCTTTTCGTGGAACTTACCAGGCGTCCTGCATTTCGCCATTGCCGTGAGGGGAACGGCCGCACCGGGGTGAGTCCAGCCAACTCCGTGAGGGGAACGGCCGGACTACATTACCCAGGTGCCCCGGCGGCGCTCACTTGACGCCAGCAACACCGCACCCGGAGGCGCTTGAAAAGGAAGGAGCGCCGAGCGCTCACCGGGAAAGCTTTTCGTGGAACTTACCAGGCATCCTGCATTTCGCCATTGCCATGAAGGGGAACGGCCGCACCGGGGTGAGTCCAGCCAACGCCGTGAGGGGAACGGCCAGACTACATTACCCAGGTGCCCTGGCGGTGCTCACCTGACGCCAGCAACACCGCGCCCGGAGGCGCTTGAAAAGGAAGGAACGCCTCCCGCAACCGCGGGACGCGTGCGGGACGAGACGGACGAAGCCCGGACAAAGGGCGGACAGTCTGTGACAGTCCGGGACTGGTCGAGGCTGGGCCGCGCCTCTTGGTCCGCCAGTACAAGAACTCTGTGGACATGTAGAACAATTACACTGACCGGGTAATGGTGAATACTCTCATTAATGAACACATAGTGTGTAAATTGTGGGTAGCTGGAGATTATATCCCTATGTGTCTAAGTACTGTATGGCAATTCTAGGATTGCTATTTTAATACCCAGGTGATAGGGTAATTGTCATTTCATTATTTGTGCTTATCGGATTTTATGTTGGAAATTTAAGTATATTTATTTATGAGAAGGGCCATCTTTTTACATTTAAAATGTCCAAAAATAACGGAGGAAATATTCGACCGGCTGTTGCCACTCTTGACAATTATCTTGTCAAAGTGGTAGACAAAATTAACAAAGAACGCAGGCAATCTTTAGGTCTAGGGAGCTCTTTTGAACCACCCCCTAGCCTTGTTCAGGCTTCTCTTCCTATACCTACTGCCTTAATGGATGTTAGTGGTGTGTTAAACCCCCCAGACCCCTTTACCATTCCAGCATCTCTTGATTTAGAGAATATACCGGTGGAGAATGAGACCTGTAATGATTCTGTGGTAACATGTTCACCTGTCCCCAAAGCACAGATGGTTCTCAGGTCTGGAAGACATGTAAGTAGGCAGGTTCAGGCTAAGCGGGGTGTTAATTGTAAAAACAAAAACCACACCGAAACAGCCCCCAAAGGGACCCAAAAGGACCCAGAAACTGCCACGAATAAATCTTACTTGAATTTACCTCCCGAGCAGCTAGAGATGCTGGTTGGCGTTATTGAGGATAGGATCGCCAAAATTGTACAACCCTTACTTGACAAATTGGATCTTGCTTCTGGGAAATTGAAACAGCTAGGTGGTTTCGTGCAAACCCTTTCTAGTTCTAACATTGGCTCGGTATCCTTAGAACCAGCCCAAGGCAGTACCTGTGAGCCACCGAAGTTGCAGAATGATGGTTCTAGTAATGTTGTGATAGAAGACCCTAATTCTGTACCCCCAATTATACCCTCGATTCTGACAACTGGGAAGTCACTGGGAACCACCGTAGTTAATAAAAAACGGTATGGCTATTCTCAGCCTAAGTTACCACCTGATTGCGCACCATATATGGCAGTTTTGACTAATGTCCCTCCAGTAAGGGAGGAGGGACCAGCTGGTACATATGAAACTCATGATATGTTAAAGAACAAAACCTTTGGCCTGGCTTAACAGGGAATGTGGTTTCCCAGTTGCCCTAGCAGATCAGATTTTGATAACTACCAGAACTAATTGGATAGGCACCTCAAAAAAGAACACTTTGGGTGATTGTGTTATTGTCAACTTTAACAGCCCCCGTCTTGCTTCCACTGCTTTGATTAGAGCTACCTCTCGCCCCCCTAACGATCAGGGCATTTCACTCCGACCTTTGGCCTACTTCTATAGACATTATACTGGCCAGCCTAATAATGACAACGGATGGGACAGAGTGAAAGGCCCAAGTAGGTTTAACATATCAAGTGGGCCACAGGTAGCTACCTTTAATCGTTTTCAATGCCTAAGCAGGTTGGACTGTAATGATTGACTGGGCTCTGATTTGATCTGTGTGGGGTCTTGCTTTTACAAGAGTAGAACCCATTGTTACAACGCCAGGGCTTGTATCCGAAGACCCCCCGCGTTATGCAGGTTGCATCACAGACAGTTTAGAGGGGGAAGTAGGAGAATGTAATGTGGTATTGCAAGAAGATGATTGTGAAAGTATTATTACTCCACTTATAACCAATCTACAGGGCAATCAACATATCAAATGGGCAACTGGATTTTCTAGTTGCCATATCGCTAGTTGGAATATAGCGGGTCTAGCATCTAAAACAGATTGTCTGGGGTGGTCGGATTTTTTAGCACTCTTTGATATCATATGTCTGCAGGAAACGTAGTGTAAAGATTACAAAGGTTATAATGGTTATGTTTCTTATCAATTACCTGCCACTGATTCTATTTCTTGATGAGCAAGGGGTGGGCTCTTGGTCTTGATCTCTGTCAAGACCCCTTTTATTGTAAGAAAACATGTATTGGTTGGGAGACACGCCCAGATTTTATGGCTTTCCCAGAAAAATGTCAGAAATATGCTTTTGATTAATTTCTACAATAACATCTTTGATAGCTCCAGGGTCCTCGTGGTGAACGCCTTAATTAGCGCACTTGATGAAATCACTACGGGTTCCAATGTTGTTTTCGATTTACTTTTGGCTGGGGATTTTAATACGACAGTCTGCCCATTTTCTGATCTTAACATATGTGGGATGGTTAACTGCTTTGGAGATGGTGATCTCCATTTTCATCATAATCAATATGGGGAGTCACTTAATAACCTCCTAGCATCTTATGACTTGGACATCTTGGTCAACGAGAAAAATGATCAAAATGAGACAATCCCCACTTTTACAGGTCGGGGGGCTAATACTGTGATTGATTTTATTTGTTCTTCTACAAGTCTTGTTCCTTGGATTACATCCCCTAAAGTCGTTGATATTTCTCTCAGCGATCACAACTGTTTAACTATTGAGGCCTTTCTCTGGAAAAACAATGGTCCATCTAGTACTATCCATATCGAGAATATAGAACCCATAGGCCTAATGGGATTAGACTTAGATGGAAAGGGGATAAAGCAGAATTGATGTCAGATTTTATCATTAACAGCTGCTTATCTGATATTACTGAGATCCTTGAGGATGTAGACGATACTGCCGATATTATTCGACATTTTATCCAAATTAACTTAGTCATTGATTGTAGGTTAACTTCCTTAGCTAAGCGCAAGGCAGACCACCAAAGGGGTTGGTTCGATCAAGCATGCACCTCTGCGCTAAAAGAGCTAAAAAGGGCATTGGTAGCCAAACCAAGAGATAAGAGCTTGGTTTTTAACCTTAGAGTCAGTTAGAGGGCCACATTAAATAAAAGGAAACTGGAACTTCAGCAAGAGGCCTGGGATAATTTGGCCCAGGCAGCTGAAACCAATAACTGCACCCTGTTTTGGGCCACAGTGAACAGTCCGTTCCTTAAAGATGAGAAGGTCCCTGAATTAACATCGAAGGTTAACAGAGAAACATGGGTCTCTCTTTTTTCTAATATCTTGGATACGGATAAAGCTATGGGGCAAGAAGTAGAGCACTGGCCCATTGTCCCCCTGGACATTACTGTTACGGAAGTCCTAGATAGTATTAGGGCGAGCAAAGGGGGGAAGGCACAGGGCCCGGATGGGGTGCCTATAGATATTTACAAACTAGTTCCAGAATTATGGGGCCCTATTCTAGTCAAAACTTTTAATGCAGCAGTTTGTAATGCAATGCCCCCTACTTGGGAAGAATTGATTATTATCCCAATTTATAAAAAAGGAGACCGGAGTGATGTGAAGAACTACCGCCCGATCTCCCTATTAGATTCTTCGGTAAAAGTCATGTGTAGGGTGCTTCTGGCCAGGTTGGAGGAATGGGTTGAGGCTAATAGTATCCTGGCAGAATGTCAATATGGTTTTAGAAAGGGGCGGGGGACGATCGAACAGTGTTTAAACCTTGAACTGTTGATCGGAAAGTATACACAGGCCAAGTCGGGCACTATCTATCTCTGCTTTGCAGATTTGAGTAGTGCTTTCGATTTGGTGGACCATGCAATTCTGTGGGCCAAGCTGCTGGAAATGGGGGCACCGGAAGGTATCGTCTATTTTTTGCCCGTCTTTACTCTAAATTACGTACTAGTGTACGATACGGTACCAATGCTGAGTGTACTACTAAGTTTAGGATTGGACGGGGTATTAGACAAGGGTGCGTTCTTGCTCCCTTGCTCTTCACCCTTTTCATTAACGAAGTGGATTCCGTCCTAAAAACCATTGTAGCAGATGCCCCTAAAGTTAGTGATATCAGCGTCCCGGTGTTACTTTACGCAGATGACGCTGTTTTACTGTCCCGCACCCCGATAGGCCTCCAACGCCTAATAGATGGGATTTCACAGTTTATTAAAGGAAGAAAGCTCGTGATTAATAAATCAAAGACCTATATTATGGAATGTGGGAAGGGGCGCAATGGAAAGGTATCCTCTTACTTTATCGACGGAGAAAAAATCCAAAAAACTGAAAACTTTTCATATCTTGGTATCACATTTTCTAACCATAACAGCTGGAAAAGCGAGTATAAAAATGTGAGGGCCAAGATGGAGAAGAGCGCCCATGGAGTGTTTACAATGGCCACAAAACTAGGGGATAGGCGGGTTAGGGATATGCTTAAAATATTCCAGTCTAGGTGCCTCTCGACTGCACTGTATGGTGCAGGGATATGGGGCTTTGCCCCTGCAGGCAGCTTACAAGTGGAGGAGAACATCTTTTTAAAAAGACTCCTGTGTCTACCTAATTCTGCCTCTAATGAAATAGTACATAGAGAACTCGGCATTCACCATCTTACCGATTTGATTCTCCTTAGACCCCCTTATGTTGTGGCGATCCATCTGGATTAAAGAAGAAACATCTCTATGTAGAGCCATTATCATTGACTGCCTCTCAATGGATAATTACCTCAAGATCCCATGGATTAAATATAATCAAGATACTTTCCAGGAGATCTTTGGCCTCGACATTAAAGTAGACAATTACGGGGCCTCTGATTTATCTAAACCTGAAATGAAGAAGTCTTTTTTTAATCTTCTTTCTGAGAGACGGATTAGTAATAGTGGCAACTTATCCACCTGTGTGTCATATAATGGTTTGAGTGAATTTGAAGGTTATCAACCATATCTGACCCAAGTGACTAGAATATCGCATAGGTTTGTATTAACCAGACTAAGAATGGGGATTGTCCACAATTTGGTGGCTTTCCCTATTCTTAACAGTCACCCGGTTGGACCATGCCCGTGTGATAATTCTTCTGCACAAAGCACTATGCACTTTCTTTTGTTATGCCAAATGTATAGGTATATGTGAATAGCTTATCTAAAACCCATCTTTGTAAAGTTTGGAGTGAGGACTGTTAATGACTCCATGAAACTGCTTTTTAACTTGCACCATCCGGATGTCTGTTTTTATACGGCTACCTTCCTCCTTAAAGCAATCAATGTAAGGAAAAGTATGTGATTTTAAATATTTATCAATCCCTTGCCTGTATTTCTTTGTTTTGCTTTTTAACCCTGGAAATTGTCCGAAATGTTTTTTAATGTGCTTTTATGGACATTGTTTTTTTGTTCCGAATAAAGCCTTATGAAATGAAATGACTCCCGACGAAAACGCTGCCGCGACACGGAGTGTCATCGGGGTTTGTTCTCTACTGCCTGACAGATATGCATGTAAAGAACAGGAAGAGCACTGGTTGCAAGCACATGGTATCTATCGTCCGATGTCACGATTTCAACTCTCTATGCGGCGGCCTTTCAGCTACTTGCGCTAGATTCTACGCACCAACAGGACAGACGTTCCTGTCAGATCCAGCATCGTATGGTATGAATACGACCCTTACTACCCCTCGGATGACCCTGAGCGCAGCAACCCGGCCTGCAGCCAAACATCACATTCGTGGCAGTCGGGTTCTGCAGTTTAATGCGATGGTCATAGCTGCACTAGAGCAGAATAAAAGAGCAACTCCATTGTCGTGTATTTCTATAGGTTCTGAATCAGTCCCCCTATTCCTGACCCTATTCTGGTTAAACTAACTATCAAGTTAACTAACAGTCAGCCCATGAGGCAAGAAAGCCCCCATGATGCAGATACCGTTATCTGACGCAGTCACACTACGGCACAGGAACGTGTTATCTGATTAGGTCATAACGCTTGAGATCTAATTAGACAAGCGACATTCCTCCAGCCCCTGATAAGGCATACGACGTTCTCATAACAAATCAAACCTATGACAACCTGGATAATCCGTGCGGCCATTGTTTTGATTTCACAGAGAACTTTAGTAAAGAATGTGCTAACGAGCAAGTCGTATGACATCTTTATTGACGTATGTATGTCCATCCTTACGTCAATCTCGGCACCTTTAAGGTATAAATATTGCCGACCTTGCCCTATGCAAACACACGCGTGGTGACAAGACGGAGCAGCCATACTTGCCGAAGCCGAGAGCAGAAGCAGACCCCGCTGGCAGCAGCCCCGCCTTCCTGACGCGCTGAGAGACGCGCTGCTATCTCAAGCCGAGAGACCCAGCACCGGCGTTTCTGGGCAGCCCTCGCAGGCAGCCTGGAATATCGAGAGCAGAGAAAGAGATACCATTCCTCATTCATCCTAAATTCCAGGTACAGAACTGAATAACCCCTCACAGAGAATTCTTTAGTTATTCACTTGGCAAAAACAAACTTAACTTAAACTGTAACTTTCTATTCCCGCCCACGCATTAGACTTAGGTCAGGTACACGGGGTAGGCGTATTTAGAAACACCAGTTGAGTACGTTTAGTCAAATGTATATGTGTATGTAAATATATTTTAATCATTTTAAACATCATATGGCTCAGAAACCATATCAATGTTTTTACAGTATTATTTTATACTATTGCTTCTAATGTATGCACTTTACTTAACTATAAGTATTGCAATAATATCGATCCATTTCTCATGTATGAGAAAAGAGACTGATCAATAAATAACACCTTTTATTGAACACGCCCGTCTCTTCCTGTTCTCTACATTCTGATGAGACTAAGAATGCACGTACTGACTGAGTAAAATAATTGCCTTGTGCTCACACGACTCTCGAGATTGACTCTTGATTAGGGGAGAGCAAAGTTGTCATGTTCTATGGTTGTCAGAAACTAAATCCCTTCTTGTCTAATCAGGGGAGTTAATTCCTTCCTTGAACATTCGAGAAAGTTTCTAGCGAACTCTGAGCTTAGCTGGCAAACCCAAAAATTAAGTCTAGTATCGACAGTAGTAGACCTAGTTAACGTCTGGCCTAGGCCTTTACTGCTGTAGGTACTATTCCAATGCGCAGAGCCTATTGGGAAAATAGGAGCTACACTACATGGCGCCCAACGCGTTTGGAAAGGGCGATAAAACTAACGTAAGACATTTAGAGTAACTCAGTCGTGCTTTCTCACTCAGACCCCTTTTCCCGAATACTCCAAAGACGTCTGGAGTGGGTGAAAGGTTATATCCTCCAAAACCTCGCAGGAGGGAACTCCTATGTATGGTCCTTGGTCTAGTCAACGTTGAAGGATAAACAGTTCCAAAATATTGTGCATCTAATCTCTGTTTCCATAAAGAAACCTGATCTGCAAATAAACATAATACCATCCTGTCAGTAAAATGTCTGACAATGAGGATGAAAGAGAGGCAGTTAGATTAGCAACTGAACTCGCAGATGCTGATGCTACCATGCAAGCAGCAGACGCGGATATAATACTCATTCCGGTCATCAAAAGGAGATCTATAACCTTAAAACTTATAGAAAATGGACTGACACCTAGAGGTGGCACAGTCATATTCGTAATCGAGGCACACGAATATCGGCAGACAGAGGTATACTATTCATGGATACATTTTCCAGCAGCAAATGCTGTAACAAAGTACTTCCACTATTACAAAGTAGAGGAACCTCCTGAAACATACACTCCTTTTGAGGAGGTGGAAGTACCACTCAAATTCCAAGAGCATTTGCTCTTATTTGATGGCGCTCTAAAACATAACAATCACATTACAAGGCTCGGTCCTTTAGGAAGACCAGGAGCAACGTGGCCGGTCTTAGCCGGATACACACCACATCCAGACATCGAAAGAATGACTGCAGCAGAGCTGTTAATACAGCTAAAACAACTACTAAAAATTCATAGACAATTAGTTCAGTATGTAATGCGGACTTCAACAATTCAGCCAGCGATTAAACTTCCACAGCTGACCCCTCACCAGGGGAACACAAATAAAATTACACCACAGAACATCCAATCCTGCCTAGGTAAAGTTCCAGCTAAACGGGAACAAATACCATTCTGGTTGGCACAGAAAATCACCCAAATAGAGGCGGTGTTTCCTGACACCACCCCATTGGAAAAACACAGGATTCTGACTATATGTCTCCCAATGGGAATCGCACCACACATTGAGGACTGTGACACTTGGGGTACAGTCTTTGCTTCCATCTACACAAAAACGCACGGTGTCCCATCCATTTCGGTGATACCAGATGTGCTAAAAACAAATTCAAGATGAATACGGTCCAGAACCTGCTTTAACTCTTGGTATGAAATTACTAAAAGACTTCAAACAGGTTTCGGCTATATTACTAGCCAACATAAAAGGTGAAGCAGCAAACGTGGCGATCCGCCAGAGGTTAAAAGAGACAGATATAGCAGACCAACCAGCTGAAATTGCCAGAATCATAGAAAAATCCTATGAAGAACTAGGCAGAGATAGTCTAGGTGGAATACCAGTAAAACCGCAACTGACTACAAGTCCAGAAAAAATATTTTTTAATAATAATAATTCACCAAAAAAGAACTGGGATGGAAACAAACAATCCAATCCTAAAGAAAAGAAATTTCAGTCCAGAGGAAGGTCTCCTAGGCGAAGAGAGAAATCTCCAAACCAAAGACAGAGGTCACCGCAGAGTGACCCCTCTGGGAATAGATATAACCTTAGAAATAGGGATAATATTAAAAAACCTGATAGATATCAAGACATTGATACACGTCCCTCTCAATCTTTTCAGAATTCCTCGCAGAAATCGGAAAGAAGAGGACGATCAGAAGAGCACGCCAAGTCCAAAGACAAGGAACCTGCTCAACTGAAAAAGAAATTACAATTTCCAAAAAAGAAGGTAGCCAGTATCAAGGTAGTTAACAATGCCGAGAATACTGAGGACACAACTGAAAAACGGAAAATGGGCTCAGACAATGCTAGACAGCGCAGCAGAGGTGAGCATAGCTCGCAAAGTCCTTATGAATCATCTGGAGACAGTGGACACGAATGAATACCTTCAAGTGGAAACTGCAGACACCAGAGTTAGCAAGCCCCACAAGATATACGAGATAACATTACGTATAGAGGGAGATAAGACTAGGAAAATTAGGGGACTATTTTGGGATAACCTCTCCAAAGGCTATGACATCCTTCTAGCTGAAAAAGACTGGCCACCAGAGTTTGTCAGGGAGTGCCCTCATGGCGAAGAAGTAATTATGCCTGCCTTCTCGAATCAAATACCGATTCATAAAAAATACACACTTGCTAGAAAGTGGGCAGTGGCCTTAGCACCTGCTTTATATAAAAATCATGTAGGATGGGATGAGGATTCTCCTCCTCACAAAATCCAGTTAAAATCGCAACCTACTGCACAAAGGCAGTACCCAATCAAGCAAGAAGCTAAAAAACAAGTAAATGAAATACTAGATCAGCTAGAATACCAGGGGGTGATTGAAACTTGCACCTCACAAATGAACAATCCTTTGTTTCCGGTCTCCAAACCAGACAATTCATATCGTCTAGTTTTGGATTACCGACACCTTAACACATGTTGCAAAACCTTTGCAGTGCAAAATTCACACAGTGCTGCACTAATGAATAACATAGTGCGCAAAAAATACAAAACAACCTTGGACATCTCCAATGGATTCTTTTGTCAAAATATAGCACCAGAGAGCAGATATTTAACTGCATTCTCAGTAAATGGCACTCAAAAACAATTCTGTCGGTTAGCCCAGGGGTACAAGAACAGCCCGGGGGTATTCTCAGCGAGAGTAACAGAATTACTACAACTATATGATGATGAAGCATTATCTTATGTTGATGACATTTACTTAACAGATGATGACTTGGAGACTCACTTGAAAAGGGTGAACACCATAATACTTGGGTTCGCTGCAGAGGGTTACAAATTCAACTTCAAAAAATCCAGAATTGCCCATCTAAAAGTTCTATACGAAGGATATGAATTATCAAGTATAGCCTGGTTGACAATTTTTTGAGAACTAGAAGAATTAAGAAATCTAAAATATGAAAAGACGTATCGTATCCTCTGCCAATCGACATTCTGCCTCTACGACATTACGCCTGTGTAATCTATACAGACGGACATGCTCAACCCTCCGTTTGGGGAGAACATGCATACAATCCCACATGTGAGATTACAAAAGAAGTGTGGCGCGGAGGTAAACTAAGACCTCTATTAACAAAATCACACTCAGTAGAAACTAATTCAGAACTACAAACTGAAATAATAGCTTTGAAAATGGCGCTAGATAATGCGGATCGCGAATTCCCGACACTTATAGTGTCAGATTCATATTACTGCGTCAAAGCATATAACAAGGATTTGCAGACATGGATTCAGAACGGTTACAAAGATGACACAGATGCACCAATAAAGCAGAGACTGCTCTGGGAACAAGTAGCTCTTTTGAAAAAAGAACTACCAAAGACTCACGTGACACACTCACTGAGTCATCAGCGTGATGGCGTTCACGTTGTGGGGAATTCATTGGCTGAAGCAGCCGCAGCGGCAGCCACTAAATCGGCTCCCGTAGATCGAAAAAAGCGTACATTAAAATACATTGACGGTGAAACATTGCTGGCGGTGAAAACGTCATCAAAAGGCGACTGCTCAGCGTTACCGATCAACTATCCACTCAATTATACATACATAATCGATGCAAACTCCGTCCCTTTTGCTCGAATCCCTGGAGTGGGGGATAGAGTGATTCCAAACATGGACAGGAGAAACTTGTTAATCGCAGACGCACACATGGGCGAGGGTCTCAGACACCTTAAATTAAAAGATTCTCTGGAAGAATTACAATCACGGTACTGGTGGCCAGGCATGAGCCTGCACTACACCATGTTTGTAAAAAACTGCCCAAACTGCAACAGAGATCGCAGAGGGGAGAGAAGCAGTTTAATACCTCGTCGAATCAAGGCAGATAATATTACCAGCAAAAAGAATGGCTTGCGATTAACATATATAGGCTAGTTTCCACTTATAATGTAGATCACCAGCACTCGGCTGACGTCCGGACTGTTATACAAGATTTGCGAGTCTAAATGGCATATACGCTAAGAGCATGCTACGTTCGACCATTGTTTTCACTCAGGCAATCCAGCCTGGGGGGGAAACATGGCCAAATGAGCACAGCCCAGCGGGAATCTTCTCACTTCCTTCCTGAGGGTACGGGATGGTGTAAAGAAAAAACCAAGGCAGAAAGCAATCTATAATAGAAAGGATATTAGGTTCGGGAGCTGGGTGGGTCAAACATCTAATAAGTGTCCAACGTAGTCTAAATAACTTGCCAAGAAATTCTCTGAAGGGATTCAGTCCGTACGAATTATTATTCGGAACTAGGATGTTGATCTCTGACCTTGATAGTCAGACTTCAGTGGTAATAGAAAAAACCTTTGATGTCAAAGACCGTTTGGCTATTTTGCAGGACTTAAACAAAACAAGAAAAGACCTGAGCAACATACAGTTGAAACAACAGCCAACGACCACTGAAGAATCACCACCTGTCCCAGCAAGACCTGTCTGGATTCCAAAAGTCGGGGATCTAGTCAGGGAGAAGATCGCGGTAAAGAAGGAATTTGGGCCTTCTTACAGAAAAGCAATTCCTGTCTTGTCTGTCAACGGGACAAGATCAGTTGTACTACCGCCACTTGCTGGAAAAAAGGAGAACCGAGTTGTATCCATCGACCTGGTAAAACCACAACATGTGGCCGATAACAAACAGTAGGCCAAGTGGACTCCCAATAAGTAGCAGAACACCAAGGTTTGCTACCAGTACAGAGGTCCTATCAAAGAGGCTCATCACATTCGAAACGCCTACAGAAGAACAACAAGGACTATGCAACAATGCAATAGAACTAAGACCTCTGAAAACCCAAATAAAAACATTTAGCAGAGACACACCAATCTATACTGAAGTACCAAGTGACAATGCAAAAAACAAAAATCCTGAACCAATTGGAACAATTGACAGAACTGCATCTGGTTACTTCATCAACTTCGATGATTCCTCTGAAGGCTTCAGTGAACCAAAGACACAGCCATCATCAAAATCCTTTAAAGACAAAGCTAAGGAACTTTTGAAACAACTGAAAGAAACATATCTGGTTTCTCCATGGATTGAATTTTGGGTGGGTTTTGGTGCATTTATCCTCATACTTTGGCTCATCATGGTATTTACATTGGGACGCTTCATTGAGGGAAAATATGCTAAAATGGACACAGCAAGTCAGAACATCAACTTGGTCCTCAAACCACACACATCTTCACACGTCGAGAAAAGAGAACTTTCTCCAGAACTTTCTTCAGCCAACTTCACAGCCAATCCGATACCTGGTGGGGTAGCCTGGGACAACACTGACTATGAAATTTATGGTCCGGTCGAGATCCTGAAATATCCACACCAAATCAAGATCTCCTTGAGTGACTTTGCAAAACCAAACTCATTTGCTGATGATTGGGACTTTGAAAGTATTAACAATATGATGTCTGACTTAGTAATGTCTGCGCAATTTACAAAACATGATTATTTGCAAGGTTCTACAAATTATGATAGTATGTATTGCTATAACCATTATGGTAACCATTTTTTACATAAATCTGCACAACCTAGAAATGTTTTGAATTACAATCAATGGGAACATTGTGCTACACCTCCAAAAGGAAGCTCTAGAACCGTTTATGACAAATATTCATATTTTTCAGGTTTTAACATAACTAATGCAGAAACATTTTATTACAAATTGTCAAACAAGACAGGGATGAAAACCATGATAACCAACACAAAATTGATATATTCAGATTCATTCTTTGAAAAAATGAATACTTTTGGATTTGATTATTGGGACAAAAATGTTGATTTGAAAAGTGTTTGGGGTACAAAAGAATGGCAAGTACAGGGTTTAGAAGCTTTGTTTAGAGCCTGCATGATCCCAGAACAAATGATATTTTTAAATGACACTGTTCAACAAACCACCTGTCTTGGCTTAGCCAAAATCAAAGATTTAAATAATCCGTCTATTCCAAGGCCAACAATGTTTAGCAATAACTCTGATACAGATGAAGAGATAGACGTAAACCATATATTAAACAAAAACAGAACACATCCTGATTGGAAACAATGGTTGATCTGGCCCACAGATACAAATAACTGTCAAGATAGATTCCTGAATAAAACACAGGGTTTTAAAATGACCAGGCCAGACCCTAGATATCCCCAAAGACATCACCCAGGGATAATAACAACCTACAGTGTGGGCAAATTATGCCTTCAATGGCTACAGACTTCCACACTGCCTGAAATTAAGCAACACCTAACTTTACTTACTGATGGTGCTGACTTGCGTGATTTCATAATGGGACCACGCAAACAGCGTCAAAAGCGTTTCATAGCAGCCTCTGTATATGCAGCATACAATGAGGCCTGGAAGGTTACTCAAATTGAGACAGCAGAAAGAATACGGGAAATTGACCGTATTAATTTGGAAAAATCACTTTCTGTAGTGGACAATGGGTTAATGACTCTGTCCTCCAGAATATTTTCATTGGACAGCATTGTGTCTTCAGCAATCGATATATTATCGCAAGACTTACTGTTATTACAACATGGTCAGTCACAATTGCGTTCTATTGTACAGCTTGGCTGGACGTTACAAAATCTGCGTTCAGGCTATGTGCCTTGGCGTTTAATCAACACAACGTCACTATTCCAAATCTTTAACCTTACTGATAGACAAATCGGTATGGCGCAAAAGGGTGCTGATTATACAATCTTGAGCATTGAAAAACTAGAAAGATTACCAATGACAATGTCAGAACGACCTGTCAGTGAATGGATAATCCACGGAATCATAAATATTCCAATCTCAACCTTCAGGTTTCAATACTGCCAAAAATATATACAGGCTGGCATGTACGAGAAATTGGGAAAGGGGTACCTTAAAACAACTTGGAACCTGCCCTATTCACATGCATGTGTCAGTAATAAAGGACAGAAAGTGTTTCTTAGTGGCAACAATTGTGCTATGTCACTAAGCGGCACGCTTCTGTGTAACGGAATTAGTTTGCACGGAGCCTGTGAAGGGAATTCATACAACCTTTCATGTCACCAGCAAGGCGCACCTGCAACTGAAATAGAACCATTCTTTCAAAGACTCTATAATGGGAGTTACATTCTTATTGTAGACCGCAGATGTTGCAGTCTTATGCCCGGGACTCCTTATCTAGTAACTACAACGGCGAAGGTCAAGTGCTGTGGACGTTCTTTATTCCCCAGCTCCTTTCCAGACAGGGAGGCGAGGGCATGGCCCAGTTTGAAAATTACTTCTATTCGAATAGATACTTTAAGCAGAATGAAAACAGTGCTTCTTCAGACGCCTACAAGGCTCACGTCATCAAAAGAAACATATGATCTACAAGTCGCAAGGACGACTGCAGAGATACATACATTATTATCAACTAATTCCCCCGTACATTTCGCGGAAATCCTGAGCGAAATCTTAAATATTTCTGATACCACTGGGGTCTCAAAGGTATTTAAGACAGTATTTTCGATGGCATTAACACCATTCAAAGCCATACTGGGTATTTTTCCAGATTTCGTCCATTCGATTTTTGGCGGACTTCCCCTGATCCTAGGACTAATTGCAGGAATCCTATTCCTAGTCCTTATTTTTCGTTATGGCAACCCATGTCACAGATCAAACTCTCGCGACAATGGAAGATACGATCCTAGCCATTGGATACCGGGACCGGATATCAAAAATCCTGGGACTCTCCCGGCTTAGAGACCTGAACATGACTTGGTTTCTATCATTTCGACCAATGTGGCAAAGGTGTGTTTTACCTGTACTAAGGTGTCTGCTATGCGGAGAAGAATGCGTGTTAGACACCTGTCTGACGCTACAATCGGATGCGCCGGTGGATGCAGATACACTGTTGGTTCCTACCAAGGTTCACGCTTTGTGCTGCCCTCAAAGGCTGCCAATCCTGATGACGGCATTCCTGGAATCTTCACCACTGCGATTGAAGAGTAGTGAAGTTCAAGATGAAAGCAACATCGAACAGGTACGACCTTCTGTCAGCAATGCGAATCAGAATGTCAATGGAGACAATCATGCGCATGAATGCATGGTTACCCCTATTTCCGACTTAGTGGAACTTTCCCATGAAGCTGTTGACAGTTTTTTCGAAAGCCTGAATGATATGATGTTCTCTCCGGAACAGAAATAGAGACTTTTGAGTAAACTCGCACACGGCGTTCCCTGAATTCGGCCTTCAACTTTAAAAATAAAGTCACATGAACAATTACCATCCGGTTCACGGACAGCAATTTTTTCAGTAAGCTCCTAAAATATTTTTATATATATTTTTTTCCGGGACACTGATCTTCTGCTTAAAGTAAGAAACTATTCCTAGAGAACTAAGATTTCTATTTTTAGATACTTTATATAGACTTTAGCTGCCCGCTGGGATGTTCACAAATATTTTATTATGTGATGAAATGGTCTCGAACTTCCTTTCTGTATAGCCATATTAAGAGCCATTTCATGTGTATTTCTCATATACCAAAAAGCAATAATGCATAACAATGCGTGTTTACTTTTGCATTTAATTCATAGCTTAAGTGCATACAATATATATGACTGCAATTTTTCAGTATATTTGAAAATTTCAAAATGCATTTATGTATTTTGGGGTGGTAAGGTATACACTATACTCTATAGTATGTTGTACTATGTTATACTATGCATAGATTAGTAGATATGACCATAGTTAGCGTGGAGTGGGTGTCGTGTATTTCTATAGGTTCTGAATCAGTACCCCTATTCCTGACCCTATTCTGGTTAAACTAACTATCAAGTTAACTAACAGTCAGCCCATGAGGCAAGAAAACCCCCATGATGCAGATACCGTTATCTGACGCAGTCACACTACGGCACAGGAACGTGTTATCTGATTAGGTCATAACGCTTGAGATCTAATTAGACAAGCGACATTCCTCCAGCCCCTGATAAGGCATACGACGTTCTCATAACAAATCAAACCTATGACAACCTGGATAATCCGTGCGGCCATTGTTTTGATTTCACAGAGAACTTTAGTAAAGAATGTGCTAACGAGCAAGTCGTATGACATCTTTATTGACGTATCTATGTCCATCCTTACGTCAATCTCGGCACCTTTAAGGTATAAATATTGCCGACCTTGCCCTATGCAAACACACGCGTGGTGACAAGACGGAGCAGCCATACTTGCCGAAGCCGAGAGCAGAAGCAGACCCCGCTGGCAGCAGCCCCGCCTTCCTGACGCGCTGAGAGACGCGCTGCTATCTCAAGCCGAGAGACCCAGCACCGGCGTTTCTGGGCAGCCCTCGCAGGCAGCCTGGAATATCGAGAGCAGAGAAAGAGATACCATTCCTCATTCATCCTAAATTCCAGGTACAGAACTGAATAACCCCTCACAGAGAATTCTTTAGTTATTCACTTGGCAAAAACAAACTTAACTTAAACTGTAACTTTCTATTCCCGCCCACGCATTAGACTTAGGTCAGGTACACGGGGTAGGCGTATTTAGAAACACCAGTTGAGTACGTTTAGTCAAATGTATATGTGTATGTAAATATATTTTAATCATTTTAAACATCATATGGCTCAGAAACCATATCAATGTTTTTACAGTATTATTTTATACTATTGCTTCTAATGTATGCACTTTACTTAACTATAAGTATTGCAATAATATCGATCCATTTCTCATGTATGAGAAAAGAGACTGATCAATAAATAACACCTTTTATTGAACACGCCCGTCTCTTCCTTTTCTCTACATTCTGATGAGACTAAGAATGCACGTACTGACTGAGTAAAATAATTGCCTTGTGCTCACACGACTCTCGAGATTGACTCTTGATTAGGGGAGAGCAAAGTTGTCATGTTCTATGGTTGTCAGAAACTAAATCCCTTCTTGTCTAATCAGGGGAGTTAATTCCTTCCTTGAACATTCGAGAAAGTTTCTAGCGAACTCTGAGCTTAGCTGGCAAACCCAAAAATTAAGTCTAGTATCGACAGTAGTAGACCTAGTTAACGTCTGGCCTAGGCCTTTACTGCTGTAGGTACTATTCCAATGCGCAGAGCCTATTGGGAAAATAGGAGCTACACTACACCATATGCACGATCTCTGCTGATGGTATAAGACGAAATGGAGGAAAGGTATTCTTTCCGATCCATCCATGTTACATAAAGAATGCCCAAAAAATAACCAGAGGAAAAAATATTCGCTAAATGTAGAGAAATATAACAAATTAGGCGCTAATAAATCATTCACAAGTTTTTTTTAAAGCACACATCTTTTGCTTCTTCCTGCGTTTCATCTTTGAAATGCGGACAAAAACAAATCTGTTCCATTTCTTTTCACGTGAACGCAGCAACATACAGCGTAAACTACGGCTTTGTTACCTATGCTGGCGATACATATAATGTGAAGCAAAACCCTTTCACCCGTTTCCTATGGTAAAGGATGCAAACGTATTAGCTAGATATTCAGCACATATTCAAAACGATTACAAACATGGCCCTGAGCAAAGTCGTACAAGAATTTGGCAACTGCAAGCAGCTAACTTACGAGATCACAATAAAAGGGACTCGGAACGGTGGACCCTAAAGACTAACAGTGATTTTGCCTAGTGATTCGGAGAGCGGAATAACAAGCATTTGCAATGCAACAGGTCTCGCAGTTGTGAGTCTGAGCTATTGGCATTGTAAATGGTAATGCATTTTATTTTTAAGTTTTGTACGGTACGGGTGTTCAGTTTCTATATTTTTTTTTACTGCCGAACAAAATGTTTAGATAACAATGAAAATGTGACAGATTCTCACATAAACACATTAAAATGATATATCATTATTATCTATTTATTCACAAACAAGTATGCCATTGAAATAAAGTATTTGGCCGTGAACGGGTGGCTTTCACTTTTGTACAAAAAGATTGACCCTATAACGCCTGACCTTTTAAAAATCACATGCCGGTGACAAAAGACCAAAACATTGCACCTTCAAGAGAAAAGATTGAGTAGTAATGAGTTTAAAGGGCTAAGTTGCTCTATAACAAGTACCTAGAAATGGCTTGAGTTCCTGGCAAACAACACTGTTCTCTGAAGAGCAAAAAAAGAAAGTTTAACAACAGTGACCAGTTGTAAACTGGGCTTAAGTGTAGCTAAATTGGCACATGCAGGACTCTATTGTCTGTAAATATTAGCGAACCTGCAAAAGTTTATTCAAGGACACACAAAATGAAGAAATAAATCAGGATGGGCTGGTGCATAACCACAAACGAGATGTACGTTTGCCCTCCTAACTTAGAATATGGCCTGCAGCAAGCTGTGCTTCCACATCACAGAAAAAGAGGCAGAAATCTTGTATCCAGCAGATAATGGACTGTAAAGTTCAGGTCCGCGACGCCTGTACATCACAACACAAAACTAGTAGCAAAGGCTGCAAACGCACAATTTACAAGTGCTGCATCCTAAAAGATGCTGGCATAGCATTCAAAACGAGTAGACAAAAAAAATGCAAATTCACGAGTTGTTTGATTGAAATTAGAAAAATAAGCTATATTCTCTTTTGTCAATAACAAACAAGCACTGAATTGAATTGAAACTCTTTGTTTATTTAGACCATAGTCTTTAAACACAACGGGAAACCACAATAAATAAATTACAATTTAATTCATTAAAACTTCCTTATAATATATTCATAATAAGGGTACGGAATCCACGGCCTTTCCCCAGTAGCAACAACCTTTTAACCCACAGAAATTCAATATTGTATATATTAATCGAGATAAATAAGAACCAGTACAATTCATTAAAAATACCTTATCAAATATGTACATATTAACAATGCGATATCCACTTCCTTTCCACAATAGCAGCAAAAATTCGACTCATTTCAGTAGTATATACATTAAACTGAGATATATTGCATTGGCTGGATGAGGGAACCTTAGAAGGAGGGATAGAATTACTACCCCTCACCCCCTCTTCAGTCTATCCCTCAGGAACATTTTTATGCCCTTCATGTAATTCCCCAATGCAATGGCAATATCAAGATTTGACATTTCTATAAGCATTACTATAGCTTGAGCTCGTGACTTTATTCCATATTTTAAGAAAATTGGGCGTAAAAACAATTTCCTCAAGGCTAAAACTGCTAGACAATCTACCAATATGTGCAGAATATCATTTTTAGTTCCAAGGCCACATTTACAAGTTCCATCAGCATGTATCATTTCGGCCTTTGTTTTTCCCTCCAACAGCCAGGGGTTAATACCAATTCGTATTCTTAGTATTTCACACCTAAGCTCATAGTTCGGCAAGGTATCCAGGTACGGGTACCATGATTCCTTTACCCATGAATTTCTTGTACTTTGCGCTGATTTGTTCGTACTCGGGTATGTCAAGTCATTCTTCCTTGACTGTTCCTGACCTTGGAGTCTGAGTGAACACTTGGTAAATTCTATCTCCAGTGAGTGCTGAGTTAGTCTCACCTTTAATCTCTCCGCTATAGACAGGAGTTTCTTGCTTCCCTAGCCCAAATGAGGCTGCTACTTCGGATCTCCTCCCTATACCATTGTGAGACCTTCTTCACACCCCCTGGGTCATGTCATTCCCTTCTTCCTGGTCCCATCTGCATTTACCACTTAAGTACAGGACTTCTACCCCGTACAATATCTGTGGGGGGATCATTGCTTCATATGCTTTTAGCATTGGTCTGTGGAACATGTCTCCACATTCCTTATTACATTTTTTCAGACCGCATATTGAAGATAAGGCTTTTGCTTTTTGGGCTTCTAGGTGGGTACACCATTTTTGTGCACTATCAAACCAGAGACGCAAATATTTATATTCTTTTACAATCTCCAGTTTTGTTTGTCCTAAAAACCAGCTAAAATTTTTATTTTTTTCCCGAAGCATAAAATCTTTGTTTTATCAATATTTACAACTAAAAACTTTGCCTTACAATATTATTTATTTATTTATTTATTTATTTATAACACTTATAGAGCGCGCTGTTACCAAACGGTGTCCTGGCGCTATAGTGATAGCTCCCCTGGCCTTGGGACTGCTGACTAATTGGTGAACAGCCACGTTTTCAAACTTTTCCGGAAGGCCTGCAAGTCCGTGGTCTGTCTCAGAGCCGTTGGTTGGTAGATATTCACTAAAAACATTTAATTTCCTTTGGAGCCGAGCTCCGTTTGGTCTAGTATCACAAGGTCATCTGCATATAAAAAACATGACACTTTATTTCTGCTCATTCTAGGGTTTGCGCTCCTTTCCACTTTTAATACTGCTGGTAGGTCGGCCAAGAATAAGGCAAAACGCAGCCCTGTCTTAGCCCGTTCCCTACCACTATTTTCTGCTTCAGAGCCCCTTGTGTATCCTTAAATTCCTGGGCCCAATTTCTTCTGTGTAGTTCCTTTAAGATGGCCAGTAACCCCACCGGTATACCATACCTAGTCAAGCATTCCCATAGACGCTTGCGATTCACTGAGTCTAATGCTGCCCGAAAGTCAACAAAACAGCAATACAATTTCCCCATCTGCTCTATTGACTTCCGGGCGAGTGTCCAAAGGGCAAAGCAGTGGTCTATGGTAGAGTGGCCTTCTTTAAGTCCACCCTGTTCTACCGGTACAACTGGAACCTGTTCCGCCCGAGCTTTCAGCTTTCCTAGTATTATTTTTGCAAAGATCTTTTCCCCAATATCTAACACATGTATTAATCTGTAGTTTTTTGGGGCATGCATATCTTCTTTCTTATGCACCGGTCTGATTATTGCTCCTTTCCAATTATTGGGAATCTTTCCAGTCTCTAAAATAGCTTGAAACATAAATGAGAAGAATTCTGCCCACCAGTTCAACTGTGATTTTATTATCAGGGCCGGGAGATTGTCTGGTCCTGCTGCCCTAGTTAAGTTCAGGGTTTTTATTGTATTTTTTCACGTTTAGGGGCGAGAAATCTGCTTTGAGCTCTTCAAGTAGCTCGCACCACTCCTGTGGCTCCCCAACTTCCGGTTCTCTACCCGGACTACGCGATTCCAGCAGATATTCTTCCCATGCCGCCTCTTCCACCACACCATTCATTGAGGCGACCGGGAGTTCTGCCGCTGATTGTATCAGCTTCCAGAACTGGCGTAAGTTCTTTGTCTCGATTGTCTCCAGCAGTTTTTCCCAGCAGGTTTCTTTATGAGTTCTTTTTGCGCTACTGTTTATCCTATTATATTCTTTTTTTGTATTTTACAAGCTTATCAGCCCTTTCCTGTTCATAATTCACCCTTAATCTACGTGCTTCTCTCCTTATCTCCCTCTTCTTTTTTAAGCAATCCTCAGTGAACCACTTTCCTTGTCTCGGTGTTACATTTTGGTGCCTCTTTAAATTTTTTGAGTTCTTTCTGCACTGGAAAAGTCAATAGATATGTCCCTGCCGGCCAGCCTTTTAGCTTTGTCAAGGCTTGTTCCATTTTGTCATTGTTTTTGCAGCACTTTATTACAGGGAGAGCTGCCAGACACCCTCCAATGTAAAAAAAAAAATATTGTCTAGAATCAAAAACGTTTTTTGTTTCAAGAAGCCCACATTGCGATACTAGTCCCTGATGCTAATGTGAACTCCTGTGTGTGCACAAGTGTTGCTTCTGAAACAGGAGAATACCGTCCCTAACAGTGAAGTTAGTCAAAGGCCGAAGTGGTCGAACCGACTGCACGCATGCTGTATGCTGTGCGGGGCAGAAGAAAATGTGAATTACTACATGTGACTAATGCTACAGAGAGCTGGCTGAAAGCCCCATACATACGTATATTATTATACATAAAGTTTTACTGACATCAAAACATGTTGGCCCAAGGACCTTCTTTCCTTTGTGAACCCACTTACAGTTCTGCACTGCTGGGATAATTTCCATCATGTTTTGTCCGCACTTGCTCAATTTCTCCAAGGTAGTTGCACTCATGGCTTCCCCAAAGGCAACCAGGCAGAAAGTGTTTTGGGAGCCCCTGCAAACCCTGGAAGGAAGCCTGCAAGAAACGTCAGACCTCCATGTATCACCACCGCCGGTCCAATTTGGCGCGAAATCCGGAAGTCCGGCAGTGTCATGCCTGTTGTGGGGCAGGACTTGCGCCTTCCGCGGGAAGTCCGCGCCCACGGAGTGGTTAGCCGAGAGGAGAAGTGGTGACGCGGGGCTCCCATGCCTGAGGGAGAGCCCGCGGTGGCGGCAGAAGTAAGGAGAAGCCCTGGCTCAGAAGTGGCGGCTGAGGCTGTTGATGCATGTGCGGGGTTCCCATGAGTGAGGGAAGCCCTGCGTGTGCTACGTCAATGGAGGCGGAGGAAATGACACCAGGGGAGTCCTGAGATGGAGCCTGTAGCAGCCTCAAAAGAGCCCGGTGAGTGGGGCTTGGTTGTACCGTGTGGGCTGGTGTGTGCGTTTGTTCTTGATGATCGAGTATGCGTGCACTGGCTGGGGGCGGCAGGTGCGTGTCGCGCGGCTGGTGAGTGTATGCGCGTGTTTAAAAGTTAACTCCCGCCTCTAGCCTAATTAACGCGGCGTACACATCTGATCCATTAAATGCAAGCGAGTCTTCACAAGAGCGTCCACAGACCCCAATCACCAAAAGCCCTGCGTGTGCCCCGGTCTGTCCCACTTCCGAGGCAAGTCGCTGACAATAGAACTCGCTGGTGACAGAGCTTTCACGCTGCGGCACCAGGCGAGACCTAAAAAAAAAAAGGGATCTCAATTCTTATGACTAAGCAAATGTAGCCCTCTATTGTAAAGCATTAGAGTTAGGGTTATACTGTGTAGAACATCACAAATAACATTTTTGTCCCTCAATCTCCAGTAACTCAAAACACCAAACAAAACCGAAAGGAAGGAAGAGAACAACAAAGTTCAGAATGAGGGCATAACACTGAAATTAGAATGAACCTTCCAATCTAAACAAGGGGCGTAGCACCAACACCAGACAATTGCAACATTCTCTCCCTTCAGTTTAAAGGATCTACAGATACCGCTTGTGGCAAACGAGCTCTGGGTTGTTGTCTCCAACTGAATGTAGACAAGACGGAGATTATGCTGCTAGGAAAGGCCTCCACTATCTGGACAGATGAATGGTGGCCCCACTAACTGGGGTTAACATCTATGCCCAACAAATCAGTTAAGAATCTTGGTAAGAAAATCGACCAAACTAATGATCAAAGAGCACATCTTGACCACCTCAGGAGAATGCTATCACAACATGCATCTTCTGCGTATCCCTACCTTCCAACATCGGGCAGAAGGGCTCTACTACAAGCCCTAGAAATAAGTAGGCTAGACTATGGCAACACTTTCTTGGCGACAGCAAATGAGACGCTGGTAGCCATATACAGGTAGTCTAAAAAACTGCAGCCAGGCTTGTTCTCAATTGCCTTCCGGGCATCTCTACGGCCCGTTGCTGAAGGAGTTGCACTGGTTGACAGTGAAAAAAAAGTGCTGTTTTAAGATCTGCTGCCTTACTTACAATGTACTTCAGGCAAAGGGTCATTATATCTCCAAAACGACAAAAAATTAAACCGTACAACAGACCAAGAAGAAGCTTAAGATCACATGATAAAGCCTTATTATGTATCCCAGGCTTTCTTCAGACTCGTTGCTTGGAAAAAAGCTTTCTCTTACATTACCCCCTATTATTGGAACAAGCTGCCATTTCACGTTCACATTTGTACGAACTATTGTAAATTCAGTAAATTACTTAAAGCCCATCTATTTTAAATTCCTCCCCTCTTTCTATACTTATTATCCGCTACAGCGCCAAGATGCCCCTAGGTGTGTCTTGCGCTATATTAAATTTAAATAACGTTACATAACAGTAACATGAACATATCAAAACGTTAGTATGGTTCAAGTTCATTGCTTGGATATACAGGTGCTGGATCCTGCAGGCATTAGTAAATGCTACAAAGAACTGTGACAAAAAACACCATAGTAGAACATATGGGCAATACATAATTAAAAATGAAGGGGAAGGACACCAGGGACAATTTTCGGTCACTGTACAGGGTGTCATGATTACAATTTTAAGAAACAAAAGTACTTTTCCATGCAACCCAAAGTTTTGTCATGAAGTGTAAAGTAGCAAGCACCAACAACTATGAACTTCCCTCCCTGACATAGAGATGACCCACAGGTGGATGATTACTAGAATATTTTAAAATGTTCTCGCCAGAACAGTAATTAGGTCGTTGGCAACAGTCGTCAGCGGATTCCACTAGGCTGACGCTAGTAATGTACTGCTGGTATGCAAGAATGAGAATTTGGAAAAAGGCCTGGTTCTAAAAATTTCAGACTTTTTCTCCCTAAGGAGTTCAGAAAATTCGAAATAATAAAAATACCCAAATCGTCTCCTATTCGCAACTGGTACAGTTTTGACATCACACTACAGAGAACGCAACAATAGCCATCCCAGAGACAGATATATAAAAATATACAGAGCAACCTCAAAGATTTTCGTTCTTGCAAAGAAAACACCAAGGTAAAAATGGAGAGATCGGAAATTAGTTAGTTTATCTCATCTGACAGAACATCTGCTCAATACACAAGAGAACATTACTAACGTGACAAAGAGGACATTAACCATAGGACAAACCTCAAAATAAATAATTCAAATAAAAGACACACCTAAGGTTGACCTGAAAGCCCATTCATCCCTCTTAGGGGACTAACAGTGACTTAAGAGGAAGGACAATTGATTCTTGGCACACGGAAATGAAGTATCATTCAAGGAGGAAGATTTGGCAGCATGGCGGGAGGGAGAGATAAGGAAGATGAACAAAGCTAAAGACTACCATGTCATCATATGCTTGTGGAGGAAACAAAGGCAAAACAAAATATGGTGAAGTCTGGGTCAGGGGTGGAAGCAAGCTCCAGGAAGATGTCCCAGATTAGAGGCAGGGCTCTTAGGAAGTCCTGCAATTCCTCAACCATGTTTGACTCTCTGAAAGCTTGCAAAGCAAATTGATAGCGCTCCCTAAATAATGTTACAGCCAGCACGTCGAACTCAAGACAGAGCACACAGCAGCAGAAGGAGGAGAGAGCTCAACACACCAGACCACTTAACACATGCTTTCCACCCTGTGGAAAGCTCGTAGTCTATGATATCGTACCGTAGGTCACTTAATGAAAGGTACTCTCGCTTAGCAAGCACTCACTCAGCCCAATACCTTGGTACCTCTTTCAGGTGGCAAACTCCATGAAAGTTTAATGGCCCATCACCTAATTTCACTGGGGTTCCCATCAGTTTGTGCTGTGCCCTTGCTGTAACTGTTAAGCACAAGTAAACGCAGGGATTTTTTTCCTGGGATTTTACCAGTGGAAAATAGTTACTTTGTCCTTATTCCACACCCAGCGAATTACTTTCTCCCTCTTGGCCGGAAATAATTACTCCTCCAATATTCGTGTCGGCGTCCATAGGCCGGGGAAACTTGCGAGGCATACCTGCAGTATAATAACACACTTCCTCGCACTCGGCGGGGATCAGGAAGACTTAGTCGGGTCCGACATCTTGGGTTGGGCAGTGAGGTGAGGTACTCCGCGGCCATCTTGCGTAAGGCAAGAGGCTAGTAGGCGGTCCTCCGCTCAGCGTAATTAGTATTTTAGGATGGACAGACAGACGCGCAGCGGGCGCGTCGTAGGCGCGCCGGAGGTGCGCCAGAGGTGCGCCAGAGGTAAGCCCGTTTGCGCCCGTTCGCGCAACGGACGCGCTTAGGGCCGCTACCTCTGGCCCCTCCGGCCTACTTCGCATATCCTATTCCCGGGCTGAGCTGTTTAGACTCAGACCCAGTCCGAACCCGTCAAGGCATCCAGCTAGTGCCCAGGCATCAACCAATAGGCAAATCTCCTGTGGGTTGCTTAATGTCAGATCTCTCTGCAAGCACCACACGGAGATCGCCTTCCTTATTGACTCAGAAAATCTCGATGTCCTCTTCCTCACAGAAACGTGGACTCGGGAAGACTGTGAGGTTGAGCTGGGCCTTGCCTGCCCCGCTGGCTATAAAATTAGTCATATCCCGCGCACGCTCAATCGAGGAGGAGGTATCGGGTTTATTTTCAAAGACTCGCTGACCCTCTCCCAGCTGAAGATTCGAGAGGTGCCAGGCTTTGAACTGATGGGCTTTTCGGTCAAAAAGCAGGAGCTGACACTTTGTTCGGGTGTCCTATGCTATCGACCTCCAGGACCGGCCTCTTCAGTCTCGCTCCTTATTGATCTGATCTATGAGCTCTCCAGCTCTCACTCCAAGTTATTGATTCTTGGAGATTTTAATCTGTGGGCTGGCGGCCCATTGGATAAGGCGTTCTCCTCCCTTAGTCAAGCCTGTAAAGACATTAGCCTGGAACAGCTGGTGAACGACACCACGCACCGGAAGGGTCACACCCTGGACCTAATATTTGCGGATCCACAATGGGTATCTATGAATGAGATTAAGTGCCAGTTTTGGACAGACCACTCCCTGATTATGTTCTCTCTTTGTTTAGAGGACCACACCGTGCGGGAAGCTGGACTACCTCAGGCCAAGTTAGGGAGACCTTGGTCCCGAATACTTAACATCTCCCCACTACCGAGTATTCTAGGTAAGGACTTCAAGCTTGGCGGTTCAGCTGAGGAGAGCTATACTCTCTTCAGCCAGTCCATCACGAGATCACTGGATAAACTGGCACCCCTCCGGATGTCCCGAGGGAGGGTGAACCGTGCTAGTCCTTGGTACACGAGTGAACTACGCCAGCTTAAACTTGGCTGTAAACGCGCTGAAAGAGCGTGGAGGAAACGGTACTTAGACTCGGAGAAGGCCGTGTTCCGGTCCGCCTTACAAAAATACAAGGCACAAATCAAGATAGCTAAGGCGGCTTATTTTGAATCCTTCCTGAATCAGGCCCCAAACAAGGCACAGGCCCTTTTTAAGATTGTTAGGGACCTCGCGCACCCTGTGTGTGCGACTAACATCGTACCTACATCGCAAGCTCTGTGTAACTCGCTTGCTGTTGCCTTTGAGGAGAAAATCTGCAACATTCTGGAGGGCCTACAGGACCCAGTTAATCTTACCATTGGCTCGGGAACTCCGGAGGCGATGGCCAGTCGACCCCTGCAGAGTGGCTCTGACCTCTGTTTGGAAGCTCCGGCCTCGCCTTCCAGTCGACCCCGACCAGAGGCCCATTCATTCAGCTTGGAAGCTCCGGCGATCGAGTCCAGTCGACCCCAGCTGAATAGCTTTTCCATCCCCACTGGGTCGGGAACTCCGGAGGCGAGGGCCAGTCGACCCCTGCAGAGGGGCTCTGACCTCTGTTTGGAAGCTCCGGCCTCGCCTTCCAGTCGACCCCGACCAGAGGCCCAGGCATTCAGCTTGGGAGCTCCGGGGATAGAGCCCAGTCGACCCCAGCTGAATAGCTTTCCTCTCCCTTCTTTGGAGGAGTTTGGCAGTCTGGCACTCTCGATTTCATCCGGCTCGCCTCTCGACCCTCTCCCTCCAAAATTCTGGAGGGTGTTTCAGGAGGAACTCATTCAGCCTCTGCACTCTATCTGCTGCCAGTCGTTTGAATCAGGGACTGTACCAGACTGCTGGAAGAAGGCAGTGGTCTCCCCGCTCTTAAAAAAACCCACGCTCGACCCTGCCTGTCTTTCCAACTACCGGCCAATTTCCCTGCTCCCCTTTCCCGTTAAAATCATGGAAAAACTGGTTACCCGCACTCTGTCTGGCTTTTTAGAAGGGAACATCTGGCTGGATGAAAGGCAATTTGGTTTCCGTCCAGCTCATGGGACGGAATCAGCGCTAGTGACCGTGTTGGACAATCTACGGACGCGAGTCGACAGTGGTCGGGCAGCCTTTTTGGTGCTGCTCGACATGTCGGCCGCGTTCGACACGGTCAGCCATCCCACCTGGATTATGAGGCTGGAAGAATGCGGGGTTAAAGACAAGGCCAGGGACTGGCTGATTTCCTATTTGGACAATCGTCAGCAACGGGTATCGCTCCCTCCTTTCAGTTCAGAGGAGCGGAGAGTAGGACAAGGAGTACCTCAGGGCTCTGCCATCAGCCCTATACTCTTTAATATCTACCTCCGCCCTCTGGTCCAGCTTATTACATCATTTGGGATCTCCGCATTCAACTATGCGGATGATACACAGCTGGTCTTTTCTCTGGAGGGACAGGATGCAGTCCCTTTGGAAACTTTCCATCGCTGCATGCAGGCCACAGCGGAATGGCTCCGATTGAACTCGCTGCAGTTTAATGGGACTAAGACAGAGGTCCTATATTGTTCCAATGATCGAATCCCTCGGATTCTCCCGGACGACTTTTGGCCCCCGTCTTTTTCTGAGACGGTGTCAGCTGCACAATCAGCGCGCAACTTGGGTGTCAGCTTTGGGCCCAACTTACAGTTAGATCTGCACGTAAACAAGGTCATCTCGACGTGCATGATGCTGATCCGCATGCTGCGCAAAGTCTTGCCCTTCTTCCTGAGCAAGCCAGACCAGAAGTAGTACGGAGTACCATCTTAAGTCGTCTCGACTACTGTAACCGACTACTTCTGGAGGCCCCGATAACACTCCTGGGTAAGCTACAAAGGGTGCAAAACATAGCGGCCAAACTCGCCCTCTCCCGCCCTTACTACAGTTCATCCACGGCAGCGCTACAGGAACTCCATTGGCTGCCGGTCCATCTACGCGTGCATTACAAAGCAGCTTGCATCGTGTTCAGGGCTATTCATGGTCTTGGCCCGGTCTCTTTGCGGAAGATGTTCGCCTGGTACCTTACATCCCGAGCCTTACGCTCCTCTTCTTCAAGGCTACTTGTAGTTCCGCGCTTCCAGAGAGTGAGGATGGGTGGTCGATCCTTTAGAGTAGCGGCGGCCAAGCTCTGGAATTCCATGCCGATATCTCTGAGGAATCTTGAGGACCTCCTAGCCTTTAGGAAAGCCCTAAAAACGTATCTCTTCCCAAGGTCAGGCTAAGCTGCTGTATTCTGCTGGCTTACGGTTCGAAGCGCCAGGATGCCCTTTGGGTGACAGGTCTGCGCTCTATAAGTATACCACAAATACAAATACAAATACTTTCATGAATGGCTTCTGACATTTACATACAAGATTTACAAATAATCTTCTAGGAAATCATATAAGCAGTGTTGGCTAAAGCTGAAAAATACTGAGACAATGCAATAAGTGGGACTTATTGGAGTCCTGTGCATCAAAAGATGATTCCCTGTTTTGGAGACTAGTGGTAAGAGGGCAGCACACTTCTGGGATGGAGCCTCAGAATTTTGTTCAGCCAGAGGAATGGTTTTTCCATTTTTCATCTTTAAACCAGGAAGAGGCCCAATTTCTAAATCCACCTTTCTGTATGCAGGATGTCCTAAACTCGCTGGCAACCTTTTTTTCTGGGAGAGAGGATGGCCCTGATAGTGTGCCTGTAGATGTTTTCTTGCATGATACAAATGTGAGGGCCCAATATATATTGGTCACAGTGAATGAGATAGCTATGGGAGCCCTTATTCCGGGTGCGGAGGTGGTGGCAGGGTGCGGAGGTGGTGCCGATTTATAAAAAAAGGGGGCAAGAGCTTGCATGCTAATTACAGGCCAATTTAATTGATTGCCTACAGAAGGTTTTTTGCCGTATGTTCCTGACCAAAATTATCCACTAGGTGGATAGTAATGACATAATAAGCCATCTGCAGGCAGGGTTCAGACCTAAGACCTTAACGATCGACTAAGTTATTCGTTTTGCTGGAAGACAATCCTGACCGGTATGGGTGACCTTTATGTCGCCTTTGTCGATCTAAAATTGGCTTTTGATCTTATACCACGAGGCAAGCTCTGGGCGACTTTAGGAAAAATGGGTGTCCCCTCTGACATGCTATCTCTGCAGGTCAGATTACAAGAAAATAACTTTACCACTGTACGGTGGGGCTCCCAGGGACAAAAGACTGAACAAATTACAGTACTGAAGGGCGTCCGTCAGGGATGTGTCCTGGCTCCTACATTATTTACTCTATTATATGTGAATGTCCTGGCACATCATATTTTAAATGTCAGGGCTGATGCTCCAAGTTTGGAGAATGGTAAAGTGTTGTTTAGGAATGACTCTCTGCTAATTTCAAAAACATTGAGTGGCCGCCAAAAACTTCTGGCAAGCTTTAGCGACATCTGTGTAAAGCGGGGCTTGTAGGGACAGTTATTCCTAGGTATTGATTGTTTTGCAAAAGGGTGAATCCTTTTCAAACCTAGGGATTAGCCTTACACCTAACTTATCCTGGGTAAACAGACTGATGTGGCTACGCTAAAACATAAACCATGTTATTTAAAAAAAATACTGCATGCTAGTTACACTGGGCCCATTTCTCCTGCTTTGAGAATCTATGAAGCTAAGGCTTTGGGGGCTGCATTGTATGGGGCTGAGCTGTGGGGATGTGAAGACACAATGGGGTTGGCAAAATCCGAGAACAAATTTGCTAGAGAACTGGCTGTGCTCCCATTGAGTACCCAGCTGCTGCCCCTACTTATGGATTTGGATATTAAAAAGTTAACCCTGAAGGCTCAGCTGAGTATTTTATTAGATTGGTGCAGGATTTGGGTAACCCCGGAGCTAGCACATTATGCAACGGCATTGGCTGAGTTGATTAGGTTGGACAAATCATACCTTGGTTGATCTCTGTAAAGCAGTTATTGGACGTGATTGGCCTTGGAGAGCTTGGCCTGCACCCAGAGACAGAAACAATTCCATCATAAGATGTAATGAAAAAATATTATTGGGCCTCTGTCCTGCAGAAAGAAGAGGAGAGAGTCAGGAATGCCTCACTTAGAGTGAATTTTAGAATTTTAACTTTGGCCACAGGTGTGAGCAGTACTGGGATCTAATAACTGTCCCGCTTGATAGAAAGTTCTACCATCAATTTAGAGTGGGCACGCTCCCTGTAAATGCATTCAATGTGAAATGGAAGGGTGGTGACAGAGTGGGCTACACACTCAGTGAAGGACAAAAAGAGACCATTACACATGTTATTTGTTTGCCCTTTGTATGTAAGTTCCGTCTGCTTGGATTGAACCAGTCTGTAGGCATTTAGGCACTGCTAGCTACCGTGTAGCTTTAAGAATTTTACACATGGACACTTCATCGGTGTACATGTGTGCCACTGCCAAATTCCTGGGCCTGATGTGGGCAAAAAGGAGGGCCACCATTGCTGCTAATAGGATCAAAGTTTTTTTTAAAGGTCTTAACTGTTTGTGTAAACTTTTTATCATGATTTTGAACTCTAATTCACAGAGAATATTATCTGTAATGGATTGTGCTCTAAGTGAATAGTGATTGTAGCCGGTTATGGACTCAAACAAGCTGTTTGATATGACTACTTGTTAATACTGGGGTACAGTGTATATAGATTGCTTGTTATTTATTGTCTACTTTTATGGTTACGCAGAAATAAAGTTATAAGCATCCGCTCATTTTCATTCTTTGCCGCTGTAAAAGGTTCCTAAAATATGAAAGTGTTCTTCGTCACATGGTTGGCATTGGTTTTTATCTTCTTGCAGCATTGTTCGTCATTGGCATCCCATGGCACGGTGTGTACAGTTATATAACACCTTGTACCCTCTCGCTGGCAGTGGATCAAAGTGAACGGGAATAATTTTGGGGTTCGCCCAGCTGATAGTTGCACTCTTTGACCTCCACCAAGAGAGCATGAGAAATTCAGGAGAAATGCGTAGACAATATCCGAAGTACTGCAATGATTTGTCAAGAGACAGCTTGACAAGGCAGCAGTAAGCAAGACAGAGGAGTTGGGAGGCTTTATGAGGATTGATTTTTAAAAGTTTCATCCTGATTAAATTACTAAACCTAGTGAAATAGTGCGCCAGAGTAAAAAGAGTGACTACTGAACTGCAAATGAGCGCTCACAGCCACCCACGGCTTACTTTTCTTAGAAAAAAAATCAGGACACACATGTAATTCCACCAGGCTGACTGCAACTGGAGAGCTTGGGAGAAGCTGGCGTGGAGGTGAGTGCACAGATTGTGGGTACTTGTACAACTTGAGTAGAAATCTTGTTCGTCTTCCAACATGCATGCTATTGTGAAATGTCTTGCAGTTTGGGGCATCACTGGCATTGAGGGTTCCTATGTTCTGCACATATGTATAACCTTGTCAGTCATGCCAGAAGGTCTTATCAAGTTATAACAACATAATGCGTCACATTTCCACAGTGTTAGGGTTAAGAGTCTCCACATGTTCGAGGATTAATCTTGCAACCGACTAGCCCTATGATGGTCTGTTTGACCTTGGCTGGGCGGCAAGTGCCATGCTTACATTGAGCCCCTCCTGAGGAGGATCCCGCCATCCCGCATCCCAAGGCCCGCTGGGTCACGAAGCCTCCTTAAACCTACTCTCTGTAGGTTCCCTGTTTGTATAATCTGTTTGTTCCCCTCCACTAGAGTGCAATTATGACTCTGCTCTCGTCTGTCCCAACATGCTGTGGCGCCTTGCCTCCAGTGTGAGTGGGTCTCTGCAAATACTAAGGGTTGCGTAGTTAGTGCCCCCTGCCATATGGGTTTGTGGTACCCTGGCAAATAGGCCCATTTATAGGTTGCTGCCCAATAAACGGACAGTATTTTCTCATTGCCCGCGCCCCACTCCAGTCACTATAAACAACCAGGCCTTAAACTGTGGCCATCTTTCCTCTTCTGTCTTGGGCATGGGCCTTCAGACACGGTACTTCTCTGCACCCTCCTAGGCCTGTTGCTGAGTTGCCGGACTGGGTTTTCCCTATACCCTGATCACTCTTGCCACTCTGCCCATTCCTCCCATCCACCCATCAATTAAGTCCCTCAAAAACACACGGAGTCGCTATCTGGATAAAGAAAGCTGCAGGTCATTATTAATCATCAGTCTTATCAAGTCATAACAACATAATGTATCAACTTTTCTCTACCAGTGTAAGGGACCCCCTTACTAGGTTTGAGGCTCAATCCTGCAACAGACTGGCTTTATCGTGGACCTTTAGACCTCAGCCAGGAGGCATGTGTCATGCTTGCATTGAGTCATACCCTCATTCACTCATATGACGAGCGTCTGGCATCCCAAGGTCCGCTGGGTAACAAAGCACCCCACTTTCCTACTTGCTGGGGTGCCTTGTTCCTGCTGATTTGTTTGTTACCCTCTGCCATGGTGCTCCAAGGTAGCACCTGAGTACCTCCCCAATACTATACAAAACCAACTAGTTCTAATACTCCTCTGAAGTGGACTAGGAAAATGTCCATGCCTACTCCAGATAAGCAGACCTTCATCTTCCATAGTTTAATCAACCCATGCTGAGCAAATTAACAGCCCACCCCTTGCCTGCATGGCAGTAATACCTGTATATAATTGAAAATCTACTACTTTGTATGCTATTTGGGATTTTTAACATGTCAGCAACGCCCTCTTACCAAAGAGCTTCTGTGATACACATCCTCTTTGAAGATGTTGAACACCTCTCCAGAGAGGCCAGTGCATAGAATCATGTTGCATTTAGGCATGTGTGGAATTTAACCATCCAGTGACCCAAAAGTAAGTGTTCTTGAAGCTTAAACTGTACTGAACTGTAATATGGGTATTTGGATTTGCATATTACATTTCTATAGTAAAAAAAAGTGCTAAGTCTTTCAAGTCAAGAGAAATTAAGGCGTTTTCTTTTTCTAGATATGATTATGACATGCACAATCCGAAAGGCCTCCAGAGAATATGTGATGCTAGTTCAATAAGAAAACGAAATTAATAAACCTGTGTTCAGTGTAAATAAAACACAAAATGTTAACAACTGACCATACCTCATCTACAGACCAGTCATTTCACAACTATGTTGGCCCTGCCACTAACGAATATAACCAACTTAGCCTCCTTGCATTTTATGCAAGGGTGGCAGCTGTGGACAGACAAAGAGCTCACCCCTGCACCTAACAAAGTCCAAGCGCAACAGAGTAGCACACCGCCTGCTCCCGTCAGAGCGTGGGCAGAACGAGGCACAGAGGACTCGTGCCCACTGCGAACGCCTCACGGGGCCTCTCCTACAACAGTCACTGCAGCAGCATGCATTCTTACCAGGGCAGTAGGCATCATCGTCGTCGTCCAGTTTCTGTGCCGAGGTTAGTATTGGCGAGCCCAGTTCAGACTCGGGAATCCGGGGGCTCTCGACAAACTTTGCTTTCCTCAGGGGAACTAAGATGATGAGACAGGGACAAAGACGGACAGAGGGAGGGAGGAGGGGCAGAGAGAAAGAGAAGGGTTGTGAATAAAGAGAACAACGAGCAACAGCTGGAAGCATTTAGCTAACGACACTGTCAGGCTAAGATCAGGTTACGAGTATGCTTTGGACAAGAAAAATGTATATCTGCATTCTTATCCTGAATGGGAGCCAGCCGAAAAGCTGCGGCAGCAGACTGGGATATTTTATTGGGGGCATTCTCAGGCAGCCCCGTCAAAATATTTTAGTCGTCAGACAAATAATGGCTTCCCTTTCCAACACATTGGCAACATTTCCTCTTTTTCAGGAATAAGGTTCTGAGAAGTGAATGTTGCATGTTACTAAAAGGACTATGGACGTGTTTATAATGCATCAGAAACCGAGCTTCATGCTGTTTCTTTCTTGAATACTTTTGTTTTACATTAATGTTTTAACAGGGCTCCTTACTAACTAATTAAAAAAAACAATAGCAAACAAGCATTTGCAATGCAATAGGTCTCGCAGCATTAAAGTTTGAGTTATTGGCATTGTATATGACAATGTGTTGCATTATATTTTTAGCAAAGTCTGTATTGGTGTATAACGATGATTTGCAAGATGATAGCTGTTGCAAAATATTAAGCAATGTTGGCAATAATATTAGATTATAATAATATTGTAAGTTACTGTTGTAGTTATAAGCATTTTGGTAGCGCATAGTGATGTTATGGTGCCCCTGAGTGATGCTGTGGTGATAGGATAGATAGTGAGGGCGATAGATAGATAGATAGAGGGAGGGTGAAAGAGAGATAGAGGGAGGGCGAGAGAGAGATAGAGGGAGGGCGAGAGAGAGATAAAGGGAGGCCGAGAGAGAGATAGAGGGAGGCCGAGAGAGAGATAGAGGGTGGGCGAGGGATGGAGTGTGGGGCGAGGGATGGAGTGTGGGGCGAGGGATGGAGTGTGGGGCGAGGGATGGAGTGTGGGGCGAGGGATGGAGTGTGGGGCGAGGGATGGAGTGTGGGGCGAGGGATGGAGTGTGGGGCGAGGGATGGAGTGTGGGGCGAGGGATGGAGTGTGGGGTGAGGGATGGAGTGTGGGGCGAGGGATGGAGTGTGGGGCGAGGGATGGAGTGTGGGGCGAGGGATGGAGTGTGGGGGGAGACTGTCCCATTGTTCGGGTGCTCAAGGCGAGTTTGTGGATAGGGAGCAAGATTCTGCCCTGCCAGAGAAGACGGCGCCTGACTCCGACCAAGGTTGTCCAGGCCTTGGACTGAGATCGACGGGTGTACTGAGGCCCCCACGGGTGTACTGCAACCCGCACTGCCTTGCAGCAACCCCTTTAATAAAGCATCAATGCATTCCTCCCAGTAACGGAATTCCTCGTGTCGCAAACCCAGGTCTCTGAATACAGCAGCACCCATCGCAGAGCAGAATGGCAAATTCCAGTTCGCAAACACAATGTTTATTTAGGGAATTTGTAAAGTTGTTCATAAATGTAAAGTTAGTAGGTAATTGTAGGAGAGATCCACAACATCACTTTTTAAAACTTTCAGCTAATATATAAATATGCACACACAGACTTTCACAGCTAAAACCAGGACATATGTGCGGCATTATATGCATGGTACATATGAATGTTGACAAACTTGAACATTATCCCTTTAAAACCATGTAATCCAAAAACGTGAGGTCGACAGACATCAGTGTGTAATGTGTAGAAGCCTCGTATACCCTTAGTTTCAGCTATTAAGCAATTAAAACTCAGTCAACCCGTTCATACAAGAAAGGAGGTGGGTGTAAAAGTTCCACACTGTAACAGGGTGTAGTTAAGTCGCTCCCAAGGCAGGAAATAGTTTACATTTTTTATTAAAAGTGGCACGCTGCCATTCTTCCATGATTCTCACTCATAAATCCACGGCAGAAGATGTGAGCCTCAGAAAATACATCTGCACTGGGCACTTTAATGGAGGAAGAAGAACTGCTGCGCTTGTGTTAAAGAACTGGATGAAGAAGAACCAAACTGTCTCAAAATGCAGGCCGAGGCAAGGGAAACAACAAGCATTTCTGCTGAGACTACCGCAATGTTTAACAAACAGTAACTTCGCTAATAACCGGCTAGCGTTCATGTATGGCCGCAGTGTACAAATGAAACGCTAATAATAACAACACTGAGGGCACCTTCGGCCACTAAGAACAACAATGAGCGCACCCCTAGCCAGCATGCGTGTCTGCCCACTGATGTGTGAAGCAACCCCGCTGCTCCACAGTGCTGTCCTCAAACTATTACGTAGGTTGACCCATGCTGTTTTTTAAGCCTTCACCTGCAGCCGTGGTGGCGTTTGAAGAACGAATGCCTATTGTGGATTGATATTGCCTACATCTGATTGCCCTATTTTATTTCTCAGAATTTAATACCCGTTGTCGTGGTGTCACCATGGCTTTAAGTGGAAGCTTTTCCAATATTATATACAAGCCATAATTCCTGCCTATCTATCTTATGCAACTACAACCTTTGACAAAGCCAAAAGTCCTGACTTGCTGTAGGTATGATGTTACTCTTTGTATCAAACTTTTGGATGCAGTGACAGAAACAGCAAAATACAAGTCAGGCGGCACACTATGCTAAACACATATTTTTCGCCTATGCGGGAACAAAGACACGGACATCGGCCGGGAACGACGGCACAACCAGCGGGCGGGGGGCGCGCGTGAACAAAGACACGGACAGGGGGCCGGAACGAGGACATGGACAGCGGGCGGGAGGAGGCATATCAAACTTCTGGATGCAGTGACAAAAACAACAAAATACAAGTCAGGCAGCACACTATGCTAAACACATATTTTTAGCCTATGCGGGAACAAAGACTCGGACAGCGGCCAAACGGAGGAGGCAAAGCCAGCCTGTTTATCGGCGCCGCGCGCCCCTCTGCAGGCTCCCCCTGCATTCCAAAGTCTTTCACGTGAACTCTTCCCGAGGCGCGCGACGTGATCCGATTCTTTCTGCATTGCTGAAAACAGCAGAAGTTCACGCGCGCAACGTAATCCTATGGCAAAGTGCTGCGCGTGGCCAGGTCTTGTATCCACTTTCCACTCGTTGTTGGCTGAGCCGACAGCTATAGTTTTTCTGGCGAGAACGCGCTTCGCGCGTTTCTAGCCGAGACCTAAAAACGAGCCCGCTGGCTAATAGGTCTGGCCTTGGCAAGCTGCTGATATGATTAATAAAAAAATGTTTATTGCAAGCACATGCCACAGAAGTTAAAGAAATAAAACACACATGCACCACCACCTAAGGCTATTGCTATATGCTTGCAATAACCTTTTTAAAGTTAAAATGTTCTCTGGGCGTTTAATTGTTACGTTTTTAAATACCAGACTTTCAGTAGTGCTGTGCAGTGCAGCATTATTTGTGACGCAAACAATGAAAAATCACCAACAAAAGATTCACTCAAATCACAGCCATTTAAAATGTTTTGTACAAAATGTAGCAGAACAACTTTTAACAAGCATTGGCAAAGCCAACAGGTCTCGGTGACGGAACAGCTTTTGGTTTTGTCGATGTTTTGTTTAGCCAAATTGTACAGTATTGCCGCAGAAAGTACAGCAAAAAAGTCTATAACATGGCGAGCACAGTGCTTTTTTGGTCTTTACTTTCAGTCATGCTGCACAGCAGCCACAGTCAGTAGCTCTTGCCCATACAAGAGTATTGGCTTGGCCAATGCTTTTTTCCAAAGATGGTTTAGAAGGAGCATGGACTGCATCACTGGCTCAGGCGTGCTGTAGCTACACCCCAATTTCCTAGCAGGGCAACTGTGTATTATGGCTACTAGTGGATGGGGGTGCAGCTTTTGTCACCATTGCCTGGAAAAACCTGAAATCCAGAGCGTCATCCGTGTAAAACAGAGTTTTGGCTTTACGAAGAGCAGGACCTAGCAGCCAGGATGCGAACCGAAACCCCAAACTATTGAGAGTTTTGGCTCTACGAAGAGCAGGACCTTGCGGCCAGGATGCGCACTGAAACCCCCGAACCATCCTCTCTGCCCAGGACATGTAATCATGGGGTGTACAGGGTTGGGATTTTCTGTACAACAGAGTGACATCTTTCACTATGGGATGCTGATAGTGCAGCAGATAAAAACTGGGCTAATTCAAAGATATGACGTAGCCCTGGTTTTTTCACTGGCAGGCTGTGTGTGAAGGATGGGAGCAGCCTAATCGTTGTTTGCAAGGTGAGGGGCCTGTGCACCCCACTCTGCAGGCTGTTCACATGGATGGTTTCATGGCAAGAGCGATGTACGTCTGCAGATTACTGGTCGGGCTGTGTAGTCTTTGCAGTTCTGCGTAGGGATTGTTGTATATGCTGTGTTTTTGCAGGGCTGCGTAAATCAGTGCATGTTGTTCATAGGACTCAGTTCACCAGTGCAGGTTATTCTTAGAGTTGTGTTGTGTACGCCTGTGCAGGTTGTTCGCAGGGATGACTACACAGTGAGGGCTATATACTTCTCTGTCGGGTATTCGTTGGTCTGTGGACATCTTTGTGTGACTGCACAAAAAGAACAAGCATTTGCAATGCAATAGGTCTCGCATTAGGAAAGTTTGAGCTATTGGTCTTGTAAATGACAATTTTTTTATTTATGTTTTGTTTTTGAAAATAGCTAAATTAATAGCTTTGTCATTTACAATGCCAATAGTTATAACTTTCGCAAATGTGACACCTATAGCATTTGTAATGCAACATGTTTTGTATTTACATGACTTAGATGTATTGATATTACAAATAACAATGGTTTTTAATTTTTTTAAATAATTAATACTTAAATAAAAGTGATTGTAATTTATAATGTCAATAGCTTAAACTTTTGTAAATAACTTTTGTGAAGATTATGTTCAGTGTATTTTATTGTGACGAAAATCCAAGAACAGAAGTGAAATATTAACATCTTTTTGTAACATTTGGAATAAAGCTTGAAACATTGAGAGAACATATTTGAACCAGTAATGCAGTGGTAGCGCTGAGTGATGCTGTTGTTGCGCTGAGTGATTCTGTGGTTGCGCTGAGTGATGCTGTGGTTGCGCTGAGTGATGCTGTGGTTGCGCCGAGTGATGCTGTGGTTGCGCCGAGTGATGCTGTGGTTGCGCCGAGTGATGCTGTGGTTGCGCCGAGTGATGCTGTGGTTGCGCTGAGTGGTGCTGTGGTGGTGCTGAGTGGTGCTGTGGTGGTGCTGAGTGATGCTGTGGTGGTGCTGAGTGATGCTGTGGTGGTGCTGAGTGGTGCTGTGGGGGTGCTGAGTGGTGCTGAGTGATAATGTGGTGGTGCCGAGTGATAATGTGGTGGTGCTGAGTGATAATGTGGTGGTGCTGAGTGATAATGTGGTGGTGCTGAGTGGTGCTGTGGTGGTGCTGTGGTGGTGCTGAGTGGTGCTGCTGAGTGATGTTGTGGTGCTGAGTGATGTTGTGGTGCTGAGTGGTGCTGTGGTGGTGCTGAGTGGTGCTGTGGTGGTGCTGAGTGGTGCTGTGGTGGTGCTGAGTGGTGCTGCTGAGTGATAATGTGGTGGTGCTGAGTGAATGTGGTGGTGCTGAGTGGTGCCGAGTGATAATCTGGTGGTGCCGAGTGATAATGTGGTGGTGTTGAGTGATAATGTGGTGGTGCTGAGTGATAATGTGGTGGTGCTGAGGGATGCTGGGGTAGCGCTGAGTGATGATATGGTGATGCAGAGGGCAGAAAGGCACAAAAAACGAGTCTAACATTTTGGTTTATTTTTATGTAGTACACTTGCAATAGCGTGGTAACGCTGGGAGTGAAAATGTCAATTCCAAATCTACGTTGAAAATAGACACCCATAAATAAGATTTGCTGCTGCAGAGAAATGAAGCTCCTTGGTGCTGTGCCAGACCCGGATATTTTGGAACGTTTTGGAACTACCTGAACAACCAATGGCTTTTGCCCACTATGTTGTACATGTGAGCTGTAAAGCCGATCACTTGTCCCCAGTTTGACCTTCTTTTTGCCAGACCCCAATCTGCAGCTTGCTTCTTCTGATGCTGTGGGTGGAGAGCAGACCTCAATAGAGCAGCCAGACACACTCTCCAAGCAACCATTCAATAAATTACAAACACAGGCAGCTGACAACGCCAATAGTCCTGACTTATCGTTATGATGCACTTGTTGTATCATATATCTGGATGCAATGACAGAAACAGCAAAATACAAGTCAGGCGGCACACTATGCTGAGCACAGATTTTAGCTCATGCGTTTTTTAGCCACACCCCGAATTACATTGGCCACGCCCTTTGAGAGACCCCCAGTTTTTTCATCCAACTTAAAGCCCTGGCCACATGACTAGTAATTGAGTTTTGTTAATGCATGCAGCCACTGAGCTACTCTGACAGAGAGAAGAATACCAGTATGACCAGTTTACTTTAGATTTACTGCAAGTCATTCCACGCTAGTCTGGGGCATTATAATGGGACAAAAGTCCTCTTTGACTCAGGGTACGTTTCACATCCGAACAAACAAAGAGATGTCTGAAGCATTTCAGGAGTGATGTGGAGCTTCTTTAGAGAACACTTAAGTAGATCGCCTGTATGCTGAAGTCACTCGAGCATGCGCAGACTGCTGTAGGCATCTCCAGGGTGCACCAGCGAAAGTGTTTGAGTGTTTATTGCTAAAGCACTCAGAAAAGCTGTGCTTAACTGGGAATATTAGGGAAGAAGGGACAAATTTAGAATAAGTACAAACACGTCAATGGTTTTAAATTTGACATATCACTGTCGGACATTCTGATACGTGATTTAGGGTTTAAAGCCACAACAGAAACTCCAAAACATTACTTTAGCCATTGATTTAAAAACAAAAAAACACAAGCATTTGCAATGCAATAGGTCTCGCATTAGCAAAGTTAGAGGTATTAGTATTGTAAATGACACATTTTTTATTTATGTTTTTGTTTTGAAAATAGCGAAATTAATAAATTTACAATGCCAATAGTGGTAACTTTTGCAAACGTGACACCTATAGCATTTTTAATGCAATATGTATTGTATTTACATGACTTAGATGTATTAATATTAAAAATAACAATGGGTTGTATTTTTTAAATAATTAATACTTAAATAAAAGTTATTATAATTTATAATGGCAATAGCTTAAACTTTTGCAAATAACTTTTTGGAAGATTATGTTCAGTGTATTTTATTGTGATGAAAATCCAAGAACAGAAGTGAAATATTAACTTTTTTTGTGACATTTGTAATAAAGTTTGAAAACGTTGAGAGAACATATTAGAACCAGTTGTTGATTGGTTGCACAGAGTGATGCTGTGGCGTTGAGTGGTGCTGTGGCGTTGAGTGGTGCTGTGGTGTTGAGGGGTGCTGTGGTGTTGAGGGGTGCTGTGGCCATGACTGGTTGCTCATGTAAATCACTCCAATGCCCTTGCTCCAAAGTCATCCTATATAAAACTACTAAAAAAGCAGTAAAAAAAAAAAATAATAATAATGTATTTATGTTTTAAGATTCTGCAATGGCTGGAGCACGATAATTGAAAGGCAACCTTTATATAAAAACGTCCTAACGTCTTTTCTGTCTTGTTTAACTATTAGTCATGGATGAATAAAGTAGCATTAGAACACATTTTAAAGTGCTTTCACCTTACTTTGACGGTTAAAATATATACTTATCAGACAACAAATACTGACTTGGAGTGATTTTCTTCATTTTTATACAGGCTAGGATATTAAAATACCTGTAAAAAAAACTGCCCATGTGCCAACCATAGCTAGATCGGGTATTGTGGCCCTTAGGCCACTTTATTTCACCTCACCCGCCTGGCCAAAATGCAGTGCATTTAGTTTTCATCAATCTTACTTGTTCTATATGCTTTAAACATTTACGTTAGCAACTATTTATCTAAAACGGAGTCAAATGAAACTAACGAAGTGATGTTTCATGAAAGGCCACGATAAGCTAATACGGGCCACTATTTTGGGACTGCCAGGGCCCAATTGCGATCCCAGTCTGAGCATGGAAATTACCCACAGCACAGCTTAAAAACATATTGCACCAAAAAAGCAAAACACCCACTAAAATCCTGAAACACGGTATTCAATCTTGAGACTCACTTTAAAAATCTTAAATTAATGATTAAGCAGATTCACATCACTTGGCTTGACCTCCACTTACTACACAAACATCTTTTGAAAACAGGGACTTCCAAAAGGTTATGTCGGCCCCAATCATTAAAGATGGTAGTGAATATCACGCGCACTACACCGGGCGGGTACAAAATGAGCGGGAACGCGGAAAGAGATGGGAAGCGCCCCTGTGTGCGCCAGCCCGAGACCTTTCTCTGACGTCACGCTCGGAATACAAGCTCTTAGCCAGTGGCAGAGCACGCTGAGGATGCGAAGGGCGGGTCTAGATCTAGCAGGGCTGTCAACTAGTATGGATCCCCGCAAACCTACAGCTATGTTATGAGAGTAAGCACAGTAATCGCCGTTAGCCACCTTGAGTGCGACGGCCATCTTCAGATTTACTACTTGTAACACTCTTGAGTAAAGCTTCTGTTAACCAGCGTGTCACTACTAATACAGTGCCCTCCAGCACTAGCAATATGGAAACAATTTGTTCTTTATATTTTTTTTCCCAAAAACATAGCTGTAAAAGATCCCAACATTTTGTTTGATGACGTATTGGTCTGAAATTGTAATTTTTGAGGAATCTATTTCAGTTCTCTGCAAGCTTTTTGCTTATGATTCTGCTATATAAACTTTCTTCTAGTGCCTGTGCAAGCTATCGTCGATGGCTGCCATCTCAAGGTCAGGCGGTAAAATTGCCAGGTTGTCAGTTTAATTGATCACGCCCTTATACTAACGGAGAAAATGACAAACTAGAAAGCATTTGCCTGACTCTAACATGGTTATAGCGGTGGAGCGTAGCCTCGTCCATATGTGCAATCTGGTTTGTGTAGTTCCTGTCACAGTTGCGGGGGCGCGCAGAGGGCACAGCCTGGCTGCCAGGGACTGGTAGGGGTGGGCAAAAC
This sequence comes from Lissotriton helveticus, assembly GCF_964261635.1. Classification (NCBI taxonomy): domain Eukaryota; kingdom Metazoa; phylum Chordata; class Amphibia; order Caudata; family Salamandridae; genus Lissotriton; species Lissotriton helveticus. The sequence goes on from NC_136065.1 coordinate 1,784,229,224, forward strand.
TGCTCTCAGAAGCTCTGCGCGTTCTACTGTAACCCCGCCCCCCTGCCTCCCTCATCTTCCTCCGCTGCTTCCCGGCCCCGTTCCACAGCCCTAGCCCCGCTGCCGTCTCCGTCGTTCCCCACCAGCACCATGCCGGCCGTGTCCAAGGGGGACGGGATGCGGGGCCTGGCGGTCTTCATCTCGGATATCAGGAATTGTGAGTTTGTGGTTGCTTCATTTACTGGATAGAGAAGGGGGTAATTGAGGAATGTTGTTCACTGATGATTAAGAACTGTACAATAATTAGAGAGTTGTTGCTTTCACTAACCTCAAGAAAGGTTACCTATTGTGGGCAAGAAGCGTGGCGTTCCCTTGGTTGAGAAGGACTGTCTTCTGAGCAGGGTTAAGCAAGAGCGGTCCTTTTCGCTAGGCTGGGTAAGGGCTGCGCCAATCACAGAAATGGTCAACGGATGGTATGTCTGTGTGATGCACTGTTAATTCATGTGGTCAAGTGCCCTTGTGTAACGGAATAGGTGCTCATGTAAAGCGCTCAATTACCTTTTGTCCAGTTCGCGCTATGTATAACTACCACAAAACAAGCCACGCTCAGACGAGGAGGAATGGCAGCTGCTGGACGGCTTCATTCGGTTTGTGGAGGGCTTGAACCGAATACGGCAGCGTCACCGCTCGGACCGGATGATTCGGGTGAGAGTTATTCAACGAATCAAAAAAAGACAGGAGGGAGGGAAATAGAGTGAAGCAAAACTACGAAAGACATAAGAGATAAAGGGGAGAAAGTGAGGAGACATAGGGAACATAATTGAATGAATCAAGGGATAAAGAAAGTTTAAAGGTGAAATTCACAGTAAGGGAATAAGATGAACTGAGAGGAGGGTTTGGATACTGATGTGAAAACAATAGCAAATGTAATGGCCGGCGGGATTAGAAACACTGGAGAGCTAGAACAGGGAGTGCTATTGAGGACATTGAAGCAGGTGACAAACAATTGTGGAGTAAAACAAGAGGGAAGTAAGATGATGGGCGAAATGAACAGGAAAGGTGAAGAGAGGTAATAGCAAAGGATGATGAGCATAGCTCTGTGCAGAAATGACAGGCAACAACAAGCCGTGAGCGTGCACACTCCCGAACTTCCGGTTTCGGGAACACTCCCGAACTTCCGGTTTCGGGATGTGCACGCTCACGGCTGTCGTGGGGCGGGACTTATGTCTTTCGGAGAAGCCCGCGCCCACGGAGCGGATGGCCCAGAGGACCGGTGGCAGCAGAAGGAGTGGCGGCTGAGGCCACTGATGCGGTAAGTGGGGCTTGGCACGTGTGTGTGTGTGTGCGCGCGCGCGTGTGTGTCTGCGCGTGTGTGTGTGTGTGTGTGTGTGTCTGCGCGCGTGTGTGTGTGTCTGTGTGTGTGTGTGCGTGCCTTCAGAAGCGCGTCCACAGACCCTGGTAGGCTCGTGCACCGCTCTTTCTCCCTTGACGGGCAACTCGGCTGCAATAGGTCTCGAGCGAAACCTAAAAATACATAGCCTGCTATGGAAGCGCGAGCTGCGGAAGGACACTCACTTGGAAAGGATGTAGTTCTAGGGTCATGCTCCACGGGAGCTGCAAAACTACAAAGTGGAAGTAAAGCCTGCATGCACTGGCCAAACAAAAGCAAAGAAACGAGAGTGACAAAGTCAACCACTTGTAAGCAAAGGACGAGCTGTAATCTAAACACAATGTCTCACAAGTGACAATTCAAGAACTGTCTCAGGCGAGACCTAAAAATTTGACTAAATCACCATTTAACTGGGTAGTGAAACTGCAGGCAAAATGTTTAAAGCCAATAAAAACAAAATGAAAAAACACTCTTTAAACGAGCTTTGTTACTGAATAGAAAGGAACTTTTCTAGGTGGATGTGAACAATGATCATAGGCTTTTATGCAGTTACTCAGATTGAAGGAAAAGGAATCACTGGGTAAAGTGGGCTGACCCATTTCCCCCTACTAGATACTATTGCAGGCGAGAGCAAAATACGAATGACAATTTAAAAGACCAATTGATGAAGCTTGCTAACCTAAAGCCTCTTCATGTATGTCAACAATGTATGATTTAAAAAACATATAAGTCTGGCAAGAAAAAACGTTCTCAAAGGCCAGACGTAAAAAATGACACCTGCAGTTATTATTGAAGAGTGGAGGTCACAAAGCGTATTTGCACTAATGTTCTATTGTGTTTGTCGCTTCTAGAGTCCGTCAAGTATTGGCTGTTTATGAGGGTTGGGTGTGCATTATAAAGTGGATATACAACCTTCATTTTAGCAAATCAGTGCTGATTAGTTATTTTTATTTCCGCACTAAAGTACCATCAGAAAGAATCTTAATTTTAAAAAAATAACACTTTTTAATTTGTTTTAATATGCTGTTAGTTTAAACTGACATAATTTAACAGTGGAGCCAAATTCTGCTTGAACCCTATGGCTGATGCTATGCATGTATATCTGTCAGGTCACTGATGGGATTTACATTAGGCAACTGCTGGCTGATGCAAAGGTCAGCAACACTTTGTGGCTCACTTCTTATCCCTTTGATTGAAAATATGACAAGTTTCCATAATATAGGCAGAGAACCCTTTTTATTGGCATGGAAAGGATGCGGCATCCAGCAACACAGGGGCAAAGTATTAAGAAGAAAATAGGCCTGAACCACTGATTAATGATTTATTTATAAACATAGCTGAGAAACAATTAAAATAAGCATGGGGCTTGCTCTTTCATGGCATCTGAAGCAGTCTGTTGCTGGTAATGTAGCACGCAAATCACTGCAGAAACAGACCAATTGTTAGAGTCTTAGAATGCATTAAGACTGTTTACAAAGCACAAACACGTTAAATGTGACAAAGCAGTAAGTATCCATCAGCCAATGGAGGAGGGCCAAAAACAGCACACCTATTACACCAAGTAAGAAGAACTTGCCACAACACCAGCGAATATGCTCAAAAACTTTAGCCAAGTAGGCTGGGTCAATTTCCTACAAACATTTAGCATCTATTTCTGATCATTCAACTTAAAAAGACCATTTTGAATACACCCACAAGAAAGCCTATCCAAAAGAGGCCCTATTATGGTCTCGTCAGAATTATGCCACTGACATTTATCTGAGACTATCTAAATGGCAACTTGAGAGTCTCCAAGTCCTGTAGGAGATGGAAGTTTAAGTGCTGATGATCCTGAAGTGCATCGACCATGTGTTGTCTCCTACAGTCTGCTCTTCATTGTTTTCCGGTTGCAAAGCCTTCAGTTTAAAATGATATGCCAGCACATCTAGCTTTCTAAACCCTAAAGATTGTTTTCATTAAAAGGAAATTGATGCAACATAATTCAAATGCAACTCCATGCACATGCTGAGGTCAATATCAATCTTGCTGTTCAAAATCCCTAGACCATGGAGTCTGTAACGAAGTGTTTATTTATTTTGTACATGCAAATAGCATGATTAATTATCTACAGAGTTTCCTAGACACATGGAAGTATGTTTAATTATTACTACATGCGCATAGGTATACAGACGTCAGCTGAAGGGTTACAATTCCCTAGTGTAAGAATAAATGACATCTCTGGGTCTTACTCCTTGTTAGCCAATGTCTCCCCTACTGCCGCTACTGATGCACATTTGACAGGAAATGCCCCAGGTTTAGGCCAGTTTCTGTGCAGATCTCCTCAAAAGATGTCATCATCCCCACCCCTTTCAAATAATAAAGTACAATAAAATATAATAATAATAAGTTGCACACCATGCACAGTCCTGCTTCAGGACATGGCTTCTTGTGATAGTGTCTCGCCAGCACACAGCCCACCACCAACCACACTGCACAACACCGCAACAACTCACCTGCATCCTCCTCCATACGCGCTCGATCTGCAAGCATGCCACAGAGCTGTGGGACCTTTTCACCACCCTGATAGTCTTCCTCACCAAATCTTGGCTGAACCCTTCGACCACCTCTAACAACGCCACAGCAACACCCAACATGTACAAGATCACACACCGAGATCGCATCACCAAACCTGGAGGAGGGATCACCATCATCCACAAAGAAACCATCTAGGGCACCATCACAATGGACAATGCTACCCCAGCCAAGGAACACCTCAACTTCAAACACCAAACAGACGGACGTTCATCATCAGAGACACCCTCGCCTACAGACCCCCCCCCAGGACCACGCAACAGCCTCTGAAACATTATCGCAGACTTCATCGCTCCGATCGCCATAGATTCGCGTTGATTACATCTTCCTCAGTGACCCTAACTACCACCGCAACGACCTCTAAGACAATAACACCACCAACCTCTTTGAAGGGCATATATAACATCAAACTCACCCAACAGATCAACGACTCCACTCTCACTCTTCACCTCCAGCAAACAGGTCAAGTGCAGCTACACCACCGAACTCTATTGTCAATTTCAACACCTCCAGCCCTTGCAATGCCACCCAATACCCCCAACCGCAGCTAAGTATCAGAGACCCAATGTACTGACGCCCGCAATACATCCGGCCCATACACAGCCACAAACCTGGACCAGGGTGTCCAGAACTTCAACCCCTGTATCACCAACTGCTCTGACAGCAATGCACCTATCAAGACCAACAGATTCAAGAGATACTTCAAACAAACTAGATGGCACATCAAAGAACTGAGAACAGCTAAACGTGAGTGCAAGCATCCGGAAAGAAGATGGCGCGCATGCAAGAACACCTCCAACAGGACCACATTCAAGACCTCCATCAACCTCTACCACCAACTGCTGATGGAGAAGAATTCTCTATCTACTTACAGTGAATCCAGCTCCAACCACAGCAAAGGACTCTTCAACATCGTCAAAAAGTTCTTCAACCCCAACCCTGAAGCCACAGAAAACAGCATCACCCCCTCACAAGAGCTCAGCAAAAAGCTTGCCAATTTCTTTCATGACAAGATCACCAACATATACAAAAACTTTGAACCCCAGCCTGAGTCCACAGATTTCCTCAACATACACTCCCTCACCGCAACCAGCACTGACAGCCGACTGACCACATGGAACCAGCTCACCCCCTCAGGACATCAGCATTATGAACTCTGGGAGTATTTGATTAGTACTTCTGAATTTCTAAGAGTAAATTGCATTTATTCATTGAGGAAACATTTGTGAATCAGGCCTATAATGCAAATAAGCAGGTAAAAGGGTTGCCTGGCAACATGGTTTAATCTCTTGACTGTTGGGGCTTTGCGCTTCTGGTGTGAAGCCCGCTTTTGGATTTCAGGATAGCTTGCACCTCAATTTTTTTCCCCCCAGAAAAGGTACCCTTGTCTAATTTATGTCCTTTTCTTCCCACCACGCCGGGATTTGTAAAAGTACCCAGTTGTTTTATTCCTCTGGAAAGATTTAAGAAGTAGCCAAAATATAGCAAAACTTTGGTGTATGTGTGGACAAAGGGCTGTGTAATGTTGCTGGAAAGGTTTGGAAAGGAAAGGTTTGCTGTACTAGAATCAGCATCGTCCAGGCTTTCACGAACAAGCAGAGTTGTATAATGAAAAAATACAAAAATAAAAATATTTACTACCATTTTTGCATTTTCCTAAGAGATTGTCAATTTTCCTAACTGTTGTGGTTTCAACCTACTTGCAGTTTGCGGTGTAAACAGGAGTGAAACCCATGTGTCATCCCGGAAACCTACACATTTCTAAAAAGTAGACAAAGTTCTAAATTCTGCAAGGGGTAACCGTGAAGAGCCCTAAAGGTTTCCCAAAAGAAAAGAATGCCGGGAAAAAAAAATTATGAGGAGTAGGAAAAAAGCCATTTGTGTCATTTACTTCTGGAATTGTCACAGTGGCCAATTTACAAAAGCAATATACAGTTACATCTGATAGACTGTTATGGTCACAAGGATATATAGGGTTTTTAGATTCTCCAAAAACACGCAATATCTAGAGCCAACAGCAAAGCTGCAGCTTACAATGATTTGTAATTGTCTACCGACCATACAGCAATTCATATTATAAAATATAGGAAAGAAAAATGGGTATGAACTAAAACTATGCATTTCAAAACTGCACTCAAAATACTGAGTTTAGTAACACTGGTTATTTGTACACCTCTGAATTTGTGATTACCCATACTCTTGTGTGAATCTGAGGGCATTAAAAAAAATATCTTTTTTCGCAGAGGAATCCACAAGGGAATAACAAACGTCTTAATATTCATTGTTCCCACACATCTCCTGATAAAAACAGTACCCCACATTTAAGGGTGGGCATTGCGCCTAGGACAGGTAAGGCTTAAAAACACAACATGGTCAGATCAAATGTTTTCCACTCAAATCTGATTCTTTTTGCAATGTAGATTTTTGGGCCTGGGCTTCGGAAACCAACCAAGGAAACCTACCAAACTTGGACATTTCTCAAAACTAGACAATTGGGGCAGTCCAGGGTTGTATGACCTGCGTGGAGTTTATGAGATTTTCTTAATACTCAGAATCCCTGGCAAACCTCAAACTTTGACAAAAACACATATTTTCCTCATATTCCCATGACATAGTTGCAGAATCAGCACAGATCTACAAATGACGTACCACGCGGCATTCCCACAAGCCTACTGATAAAAAGTCTACCTCACTTGTGTGGGTGACTGGTGCCCAAGACAGGAAAGGGTCCAAAAGGAAACATGTAGAAATCACATTTTTCCACCCAAAACTCACTTTTTTTTTTGCAATGGTAATCACTACGGAATTTGAACCCTACCTCAGCTGGCACCCAAGGAAACTTACTAAACCCATACATTTCCAAAAAGTAGACACCTGAGGTAGTCCATCGTGGTGTGACTTGCTAGGACTTCATGAGGATTTTTCAACCTATATTCCCTTGAAAACCTCTTTGGCTAAAAATACATATTTTCCTCATATTTCTGTGAGGGAAAGTTCCAGAATCTGTGTGGATCCACAAATGTTCTTCCACCCACTGTCACCATACATCTCCTGATAAAAACTCTACCTCACCAGTGCGAGTGGCCTAGAACTCGCAAACAGGAAAAGAAGTTTGTTACTGAAATTTTTATCAAATAATTTATCAACCTTTAAATTATGCTCTTACCAAGTCCCAAAGAATGTTTATTTAAAAGTCAAATTATTTCCACTCAACTATCATGAACAAAAGGGAATACTTCCAATACCAGCTGTTGATATGTTTCTATGCAGCTTATCAATGAAACCAAGAAACAGAAAAGACTGGCTAGATTGCAATCAGAATCGTCAAGATATTCCAACGTACATTGGCAGAACATTAAATGATCAAGAAACTAAAGACAAGTTGTTCAGTAATATGATGAATGGACTAAAGAACTTAATTGAACACCTTCAACCTAGGGGGAGAGGGTAGGAGTGTCTGCTCAAACAGTGCTAAGCTCTAAGGCAAGGCCCATCTCTTTGGCCCCGCCATCTCCACAGATAGCCATGTGGTGATGGGCTCAAAGTACATCAGACCCCCAATCCTTTATGGCAGAACCCTCTACTTGCACAGTAAAACAAATTTGAAAGTTGGCAGGTCAACATTTTCTTACAGTCAACACCACTGGTTTCAACTCAGGCCAATTATCCCCTGTCAATGGGCTTAGCGCTTTCCACCCATGGCAGAAGACTGGGTGAAAATATTTCAGGGGAAATATTAGATAAGTGAACACATAATAAGTAAATAAAGCCTGTATTTGATAATTATAAAGGTAAGAACGGAAAATTCACATATGAAGTAACCCTGGGCGAAGAACTACGCTCCGTTCGCGGAGCTTGCGGAGTTTCGGCAACTCCGCGTTCTACGGAGAACGCGAAGCTGTCGATTACTCCGCGATCCGGTGCGTAGCGTAGTTCTCGCGCGCTGAATAACATTATCGCGTGCGCGGCAATGGCTTACCTTGGCCCGTCGCGACCGCCTGGGTAGGTTCGCACGATATTTGACGCGATCACGCACTTTTGTAGTGCGAACGAGAAGATGAGTTCCCGAACATGTCTTACACAACGCGAACACGTTACTTGTGACCCGGAACAGGAAATAAGGGAACGCAAGCGGGCGGGACAAACCTCTTGGGTAACTTAGCGCGCTAGCTATCTCGAGCATGCAGGCAGCGCCCCGAACACGCGCACCGCGCTCCCGAAGACGAAAAACGGCGCGCGAACAGGTCTAGCAAGCAACTACGCATGTCTGCGGAGCTACGCGTAGGTCGCGGAGTGCAAGTGCGTCTTCGCGTAGCTCCGCGGAGTGCGGCTCCGCGAACTACGCCCAGGGTTAATATGAAGTTATACAACAACAGAAAAGTTCTTTCTAAGGTAAACCCCATAAGGGTTTCCATGACAACACATTAATGCATTTGGCTAATCCCGCATTCTCTCCTTTCACAACACTGAGCCATAATACAAGAAGAGATGGCACTTAAATTGGAGCTAAGATATTTAATGACTCCCATTAGTCTCCTTAATGAGGAATTGGCCAATCAGGAAGCATGATCAGTTGCCTATGCTTTACCAGATTACCACTTTGTAACAATCTATGGGCATACTGTGTAGTTTATAGGCACTCTTTCAGACACTGCACAGGAGGTGAAGTGAAGGAACATGCAACATAAAACAATATTCCAGGCTAAATGGCAATACACATTGAAGTAAGATTAGCAATGATTTTCGGTTTGTCACGTAGCTGATGTAAATGAAGCAGCTCGGGAAAGATCTGATCTAACAAACAGGCAGCAGAGCCATGAGAAAGATTTCCAGCAGACTACCTTTGCCCTCCACCTGCCAGTCTACTCTGACCAAAGATTTAATCTCCTTCACATAGTTTGCGTTGGAGAGAAGAACCAAAGTACACACAAAATCTGGAAATAAATCTAAAAGTACAGGCTATATTCAACTGCAATACAAGACAGCCGTGTGACATGCATGAACATTTTGTACAAGCCAGGAGTAACAAGTACCTAGTTTCTGATATTGGGACCTAACAGTGAAAATCATTTAGTTTTCAAGGGTGTTCTGTTAAGGCTGAACACCTGATTTAAGCAGTTTGTTCTTATGCCTGCCTCCCAACAGAGGAATCCCCCTGCGTATAAATGTTTCCTTTCCTAAATATCTGTTTTGTCTTTCACATCTGAAGGTGCTTTGGAGCTGGTTCTTCAACTTTCTAAACTTTCTACCTGGAACCATAATAAAACAACAAATACCAAATCTCTCCAGACACTATGCTCTTCTGACCGACGATAGAAGCAAATGCAAATTACAGTATTAGCTTTAATAGCACAGCACTCAGCATTTTATCATCTAGCGGAATTTTACATTCACAACCAAGTACCATTTGTGATAGGTAAACGAACGAGTAAGTAACTATATTGCTTTTAAGTTTTCTTGGAGGTAAATCTGATTGTGTACAACAGACAGAGTAATTGCATATAATAAGGACATAGCTACCACTGAAGGAGTGAAAGTGGGGCACAAAGGTGGAAGGGATGCCACTGCACTCATTGCTTCAGAGAGTTACCAGCAAAGTCTGCAGTTTATTTACTACACGTAGGCCAAACGGCCTTTGGTGCAGCAGGTTTAAAATACGGACATATCACTACAACTAGGAACGATTAAAAATATAAATCAATGTGAAATTACAACATAAAAACATGCAAATAAACTGCTTAAAACGTCCAACAGCAACAAAAAAAATCTATTTACAGACGGAGGTCATTCGGCTACATCTTTAATATCAGGTGGCCTTTCTGAAGAGAATTAAAAAAAGAGAACTGTACTCTCTTCGTATAGTGTAGCATTAGAGTGCCAAGTGGGCAAATACCCACCCCAACGAAAGAAGGAAAGATGGCTGCATTAATTTGTTGCTCCAAGAGCAGGAGGGAAGTCTCTCTACGAGTGACAAGTGTTTACAGTTATATTGCACGTTCTCTATGTATAAGAAATGTCGGACTAACATTGCTTGCGAGTTTTCAGAAGGTTGCATTTCTCGGACACTATTGTAATGAAGTCCTTCCCTGCATCTCATCCCTGGTCCCAACTTTTCTCACATCCATGTCATGGCCTCTTTTATAAGGGCTTCCCAGGGTGAGGAATTTTGAGATTTTCATATTGATATGAAACGGAAAAAGGTTCTGCACCTTTCCCTACCTTTGGCATTGAATTTTCAGATCTCACGATGGGCCCTCTATCTGTATTGGCTCCAATCCTGTACCCCTGGGTACCGTTGTACGTTTAGGAGAGGGCTGAGGGCTCTGTTTTCATGTACTGAGTGACCAGAACTTTCAACATGCCATTTTTAAACGATTCACCCAGAATGTGTACTGAGCACTTGTCATGAAAGCAAACAGTGCAGTTCAAGTATGACTAAAAATAGTGACATAAGGCAGATAATGAGCAAGGAATGGTGGAAAGACCTGTCCCTACTCGGTGAAGCTACATATGATCTGAATGCTGGTATGTACGACAAGACTGTTAACTGATTAGAAGGGCACGATGTGAACTGGTTCTTTAAAAACGGTGATAATATATGAAATCAGGTTCTTTGCCTTTTAGGCCTTCATTGTGAAGATACACGCTGTAAGTGAACAACGAAAAGACGCAAGGCATTGACCTGAACAAGACATTACTACATACCCATGTAAAAAACATAATAATGGCAGTAAAATGTGTTTTCCGTTGGTAGGTTGTTTTTCTCCAGAAGTGCCGTAATTGTAAATGTCTTTAAGGAAGGGTCATTTTCCCTAAGAAGTGAAAATGCAGGGACGCCCCTATTTGTGCGGCCACTGTTGCTACCTTCCAGGGGGGTGCGGGACCAGGACCGCAAGTTCCAGGCTTAAATCGAAGGATTACTTTGGTGATCATTTCACCTAACCTGACGGAGCAACTAGCTCTTCTGACAGCGCGGGGACACACTGACAGTGTAACCAGGCGCTATACAAACTCAGAAATAATAACCACCGGGAGTTTGTTTCCCTTTACGAGGAACCTCAATTAAAAGAGGATCGTTTCTACGTATCTATTACTACCGCTTCTGCGACTTTGATGCAGATTGTATGCCCAGGGAAGCTGACAGCCGGGTCACCACCCACCAGGCACCTAGCCTAGGTTGCCCTATTCTCTCCCTGTCCTGAGGAAGACCAGCAAGCGGAGGCCCTAAAGCACCCTCACGCCGTATCTGTGTCACAAAGTCGACTTCTAACCCCCCTCCGCCCCCCCATGAGGGCCTGTACCTATCATACCACCACACCACCCCGTCCCTTGAAAAGATGATCTATTTCTCTGCAACATTATACTGAATAGGTTTTGGAAGCAATATTAGAATGCTGTTTGCTTGGACAGGCCCCAATACAACTGCTGTGAACGTTGTGACCAGTTAGATATGCTGAACCACTCCTAATGGAATTACTTTAATCCTTTTGTACTTTCTAAATCTATTACACACGTGAGCACCCCTCCTTTTTTAGGGCTCGGGCCTAAGCCACCACGAAGTGGAGGCGGAGCTTCCGAGCTCTTATGTGTTAAAAAAAAAAATTGCAGAAAGGGGTCCGGCTGGCACATTCCGTAGTTTTTAATGGCATCTGCCTAGTGATTCGTCTTCGCTGTGCTGTGTATTTAGTAGCGTTGACGTGATAGGCTATAAGTAATTTACGCGTGCCCGATGTGGCATATTCTGTGCGAGAACGAGCACGGCAGAGTGATTAATCTTAATTAGGAGCTGTCAGAGTGCCTGTGTAATGCAATCCAGATGGTGCAAGCGCGTTCACCATTGCATTGCATGTATCATGCGCGCGTTTAACATTTACCTTTCGCGCACGGCAGTCCATTCATTTTAATTAGGAGCTGTCAGAGTGCCGCGTTCACGGCGGAGATAATGGAAAGAATTTTGCACAGGTTTAGTTTAGTCTGTTGCTGCGTCACGTTGTTTACTAGGCACATTGAGTATTTCAAAGGACCACGTTCTTCAGGTTATTTGCGTGGTGTCTACCTGGAAGTTCTTGCTTTGCGTTTGTTTTTGCATTATGAATTTGCATCTGATTTGTCATGTGTAGGTGGCCTTTAATTAGGCAGTGTATTTTAAATTGCATTTTAAGTACAGTACACGCATTAAACGGGTCGCTTGGCGCTAGAAAAGTGGAGGGTAACGGGAAAACAATCTCACCAATAGAACTTTTTACCACCCCATGTGCAGCTATGATGTGTAGATTTGCTCAAGATGGCACGGTATTTAGCACTTGAAAGCAAGAAAGGTGCAAACACCCGCCTCTACTCAGCCTAATGCTGCTGGAACTTTCTGGACTTGCGCAGAGTTCCACGTGGCCTGCCCTGGGCCTGTTTTCTCCCCGGCGGATTCCACGCGGAGATAGTCATGCACGAGAACAAAAACCGCGATGTGGAGAGCATTCCAGCAGCGGCTGACTGGCTGAGTCACCTATAGCTTTGGGTTACGTCGGCACTGGAGGCCCCGCCTCTTGTAGCAGAGGTGGATGGCACCAGTCCGCCCCCACACGGAGACATTTCCAGACAGTCCTCTGCGCCTGAATATGCTTCTGAGACTGGAATGGGTCAGTCGCATGTCAGTCCCCCCGACGTGCCTGACTTCTCTAGTCCTGCCAGACTCTTAAAGAAACGGGCCAGTCCCAGTGCAATTGACTGTTCCCCAGTACTACCAGCTTTTCCAAGCTAGTTGAGTCTACATATGACCGTCAGACATAATTCCACTGGCCCTTTAGAGACGTGTGGCAGACACTTCCATTACCACACCTCAAAATAACCCAGTCCGCGACTATAGTGAGGGATCAGGTCTCTGCCTGGACGCGCCAGTCACCAGCGCGTTAGGAACCCCATGGAATGGGCTTCTACTTGCCTTGTCCGTGAAGCTTCCCAATAAACAAAAACAGCTATGTAGATTGCGGCGTGTTTTATTTGCCATCACCTTGAGTTGATTTTTACGTACGTTTTTCACACACACACAGTAGTGAGGATGACAATGCATATCTACAGGCTAGCGATGACAGTGCATCTAGGCTAGCAATGACAGTGCATAATTACAGGCCAGTGATGACACTTCATATCTTCAGGCTAGTGAAGGCAATGCATATCTACAGGCTAGCGATGACAGTGCATATCTACAGGCTAGCGATGACAGAGCATATCTACAGGCTAGCGATGACAGTACATATCTACAGGATAGCAAAGACAGCGCATATCTACAGGATAGCAATGACAGCGCATATCTACAGGATAGCAATGACAGCGCATATCTACAGGCTAGTGAAGCCAATGCATATCTACAGGCTAGCGATGACAATGCATATCTACAGGCTAGCGATGACAGTGCATATCTACAGGCTAGTGAAGCCAATGCATATCTACAGGCTAGCGATGACAGTGCATATCTACAGGCTAGCGATGACAGAGCATATCTACAGGCTAGCGATGACAGTGCATATCTACAGGCTAGCGATGATAATGCATATCTACAGGCTAGCGATGACAGCGCATATCTACAGGATAGCAATGACAGTGCATATCTACAGGCTAGCGATGACAGTGCATATCTACAGGCTAGCGATGACGGTGCATATCTACAGGCTAGTGAAGCCAATGCATATCTACAGGCTAGTGAAGCCAATGCATATCTACAGGCTAGCGATGACAGTGCATATCTACAGGCTAGCAATGACAGTGCATATCTACAGGCTAGCGATGATAATGCATATCTACAGGCTAGCGACGACAGTGCATATCTACAGGCTAGTGAAGCCAATGCATATCTACAGGCTAGCGATGACAGTGCATATCTACAGGCTAGCGATGACAGAGCATATCTACAGGCTAGCGATGACAGTGCATATCTACAGGCTAGCGATGACAGTGCATATCTACAGCCTTGCGATGACAATGCATATCTACAGGCTAGCGATGACAGTGCATATCTACAGGCTAGTGAAGCCAATGCATATCTACAGGCTAGTGATGACAGTGCATATCTACAGGCTAGCGATGACAGAGCATATCTACAGGCTAGCGACGACAGTGCATATCTACAGGCTAGTGAAGCCAATGCATATCTACAGGCTAGCGATGACAGTGCATATCTACAGGCTAGCGATGACAGAGCATATCTACAGGCTAGCGATGACAGTGCATATCTACAGGCTAGCGATGACAGTGCATATCTACAGCCTTGCGATGACAATGCATATCTACAGGCTAGCGATGACAGTGCATATCTACAGGCTAGTGAAGCCAATGCATATCTACAGGCTAGTGATGACAGTGCATATCTACAGGCTAGCGATGACAGAGCATATCTACAGGCTAGCGATGACAGTGCATATCTACAGGCTAGCGATGATAATGCATATCTACAGGCTAGCGACGACAGCGCATATCTACAGGATAGCAATGACAGCGCATATCTACAGGCTAGCGATGACAGAGCATATCTACAGGCTAGCGATGACAGTGCATATCTACAGGCTAGCGATGACAGAGCATATCTACAGGCTAGCGATGACAGAGCATATCTACAGGCTAGTGAAGCCAATGCATATCTACAGGCTAGCGATGACAGAGCATATCTACAGGCTAGCGATGACAGTGCATATCTACAGGCTAGCGATGACAGTGCATATCTACAGGCTAGCGATGATAATGCATATCTACAGGCTAGCGATGACAGCGCATATCTACAGGATAGCAATGACAGCGCATATCTACAGGCTAGTGAAGCCAATGCATATCTACAGGCTAGCGATGACAGTGCATATCTACAGGCTAGCGATGACAGTGCATATCTACAGGCTAGCGATAACAGTGCATATCTACAGGCTAGCGATGACAGAGCATATCTACAGGCTAGCGATGACAGTGCATATCTACAGGCTAGCGATGACAGTGCATATCTACAGGCTAGCGATGATAATGCATATCTACAGGCTAGCGATGACAGCGCATATCTACAGGATAGCAATGACAGCGCATATCTACAGGCTAGTGAAGCCAATGCATATCTACAGGCTTGCGATGACAGTGCATATCTACAGGCTAGCGATGACAGTGCATATCTACAGGCTAGCGATGACGGTGCATATCTACAGGCTAGCGATGACGGTGCATATCTACAGGCTAGTGAAGCCAATGCATATCTACAGGCTAGCGATGACAGCGATGACAGTGCATATCTACAGGCTAGTGAAGCCAATGCATATCTACAGGCTAGCGATGACAGTGCATATCTACAGGCTAGCGATGACAGAGCATATCTACAGGCTAGCGATGACAGTGCATATCTACAGGCTAGCGATGACAGTGCATATCTACAGGCTAGCGATGATAATGCATATCTACAGGCTAGCGATGACAGCGCATATCTACAGGATAGCAATGACAGCGCATATCTACAGGCTAGTGAAGCCAATGCATATCTACAGGCTAGCGATGACAGTGCATATCTACAGGCTAGTGAAGCCAATGCATATCTACAGGCTAGCGATGACAGTGCATATCTACAGGCTAGTGAAGCCAATGCATATCTACAGGCTAGCGATGACAGTCCATATCTACAGGCTAGCGATGACATAGCATATCTACAGGCTAGCGATGACAGTGCATATCTACAGGCTAGCGATGATAATGCATATCTACAGGCTAGCGACGACAGCGCATATCTACAGGATAGCAATGACAGCGCATATCTACAGTCTTGCGATGACAGTGCATATCTACAGGCTAGCGATGACGGTGCATATCTACAGGCTAGTGAAGCCAATGCATATCTACAGGCTAGCGATGACAGTGCATATCTACAGGCTAGCGATGACAGAGCATATCTACAGGCTAGCGATGACAGAGCATATCTACAGGCTAGTGAAGCCAATGCATATCTACAGGCTAGCGATGACAGAGCATATCTACAGGCTAGCGATGACAGTGCATATCTACAGGCTAGCGATGACAGTGCATATCTACAGGCTAGCGATGATAATGCATATCTACAGGCTAGCGATGACAGCGCATATCTACAGGATAGCAATGACAGCGCATATCTACAGGCTAGTGAAGCCAATGCATATCTACAGGCTAGCGATGACAGTGCATATCTACAGGCTAGCGATGACAGTGCATATCTACAGGCTAGCGATAACAGTGCATATCTACAGGCTAGCGATGACAGAGCATATCTACAGGCTAGCGATGACAGTGCATATCTACAGGCTAGCGATGACAGTGCATATCTACAGGCTAGCGATGATAATGCATATCTACAGGCTAGCGATGACAGCGCATATCTACAGGATAGCAATGACAGCGCATATCTACAGGCTAGTGAAGCCAATGCATATCTACAGGCTTGCGATGACAGTGCATATCTACAGGCTAGCGATGACAGTGCATATCTACAGGCTAGCGATGACGGTGCATATCTACAGGCTAGTGAAGCCAATGCATATCTACAGGCTAGCGATGACAGCGATGACAGTGCATATCTACAGGCTAGTGAAGCCAATGCATATCTACAGGCTAGCGATGACAGTGCATATCTACAGGCTAGCGATGACAGAGCATATCTACAGGCTAGCGATGACAGTGCATATCTACAGGCTAGCGATGACAGTGCATATCTACAGGCTAGCGATGATAATGCATATCTACAGGCTAGCGATGACAGCGCATATCTACAGGATAGCAATGACAGCGCATATCTACAGGCTAGTGAAGCCAATGCATATCTACAGGCTAGCGATGACAGTGCATATCTACAGGCTAGTGAAGCCAATGCATATCTACAGGCTAGCGATGACAGTGCATATCTACAGGCTAGTGAAGCCAATGCATATCTACAGGCTAGCGATGACAGTCCATATCTACAGGCTAGCGATGACATAGCATATCTACAGGCTAGCGATGACAGTGCATATCTACAGGCTAGCGATGATAATGCATATCTACAGGCTAGCGACGACAGCGCATATCTACAGGATAGCAATGACAGCGCATATCTACAGTCTTGCGATGACAGTGCATATCTACAGGCTAGCGATGACGGTGCATATCTACAGGCTAGTGAAGCCAATGCATATCTACAGGCTAGCGATGACAGTGCATATCTACAGGCTAGCGATGACAGTGCATACACTCACAAGGAGACCACAGCCAGCTGAGGTGCAATCTTCTCCCACTCACAAGAACGACATCACAGGCAGCAGCAGTGCAAGCTTCTTACACTCACAAGGAGACCACAGGCAGCAGAGGTGCAAGCTTCTCACACTCACAAGAAGGACATCACAGGCAAGTGGTGCAATATTCGCACACTCACAAGGAGATCACTGGCAGTACACACCACATGAACACACTCCATAACACATAACAACAATACATTGGCATTTACAATGCCATTAGCTCAAACTCAAATAAATCCGAGCCCGATTGCATTTCTAATGCTTGTCTTTTCTTGGAGCAACCTCATTATTACTTCCTGTCTACTCTGTGTTTTTAATACTATGAATGGGCGTCTACAATCCTTTATTAAGGTGCATTTTGTATTAACTACTATATGCTGAATTGTTTTCTGCATGCTGTTTGCCTTCTGACCTATTAAGAGTTTCTGACTTATTGTGTAAAAAAAAAAAAAAAAGTCCTAGGATTAATGTTGTTCTACATCGTACGATACCTAGGTCCACGGACATTGATTGGGTTACCCCATTAGCCTATAATAGTTGTCGTAAGAATAAGGCACTGGCTCCGATACGGGGAGACTGCCCCCGGTCAGTCCGTTTGACTACGTATCGGAGTCGGGAATGATGGATGAGGGCAGCGCCACCACTGGGCGTTAGTACTGGATGGGGCGCCAGGTAAAGTGGATGTCGCTCAACCGCAACTGCTCATGATTGGTCAATGGATTCTTGGGGTCCGACTGGTAGAGAGGGCGAACCTGCCAACAGAAGACCAGTAGGGGACACTTCTGGCCCGATGGAGTTCCAGAGGGGCAGGCGGGGGGTTGTGGGGTGAAAAAGAATCCTGGGTGGGCAATGGGGTGGGGGGGGGAGGAAACCGGGGTGTGCGGGAGGTAGGGGAAAAGGAAATCAGGGCGGGTGAGGGAAAAGAAAAACGGAGCGAGCGGGGTGGGGGAAAAGGAAACCAGGGTGGGCGGAAGGGTGGGAGAAAAGGAAACCCTAAGGAAAAAGGAAGCCGGGGTGGGTGGGAAAGAAAAAGGAAACCGGGGCGGGCAGGAGGAAAGGAAAAAGGAAACCTGCTAAATTATAAGAGAGAAAAAAGAGAAAGAGTACAGGCATACAGAATGCACGGATCTCTAAGAAGCAACAGGGATGGGGCGGGTGGGAGGGATAAGAAGCAACAGGGATGGGGCGGGTGGGAGGGATAAGAAGCAACAGGGATGGGGCGGGTGGGAGGGATAAGAAGCAACAGGGATGGGGCGGGTGGGAGGGATAAGAAGCAACAGGGATAGGGCGGGTGGGAGGGAGGGATAAGAAGCAACAGGGATAGGGCGGGTGGGAGGGAGGGATACGAAGCAACAGGGATGGGGCGGGCGGGAGGGAGGGATAAGAAGCAACAGGGATGGGGCAGGCGGGAGGGTGGGATAAGAAGCAACAAGGATGGGGCGGGTGGGAGGGAGGGATAAGAAGCAACAAGGATGGGGCGGGTGGGAGGGAGGGATAAGAAACAACAGGGATGGGGCGGGTGGGAGGGAGGGATAAGAAGCAACAGGGATGGGGCGGGTGGGAGGGAGGGATAAGAAGCAACAGGGATGGGGCAGGTGGGAGGGAGGGATAGGAAGCAACAGGGATGGGGCGGGTGGGAGGGATGGATAAGAAGCAACAGGGATGGGGCGGGTGGGAGGGATGGATAAGAAGCAACAGGGATGGGGCGGGTGGGAGGGATGGATAAGAAGCAACAGGGATGGGGCGGGTGGGAGGGATGGATAAGAAGCAACAGGGATGGGGCGGGTGGGAGGGATGGATAAGAAGCAACAGGGATGGGGCGGGTGGGAGGGATGGATAAGAAGCAACAGGGATGGGGTGGGTGGGAGGGATGGATAAGAAGCAACAGGGATGGGGTGGGTGGGAGGGATGGATAAGAAGCAACAGGGATGGGGTGGGTGGGAGGGATGGATAAGAAGCAACAGGGATGGGGTGGGTGGGAGGGATGGATAAGAAGCATCAGGGATGGGGTAGGTGGGAGGGATGGATAAGCAGCAACAGGGATGGGGCGGGTGGGACACTAAGCAAAACAGAAAACAAGAACAATGCATGGCGGCAGACCAACAAATATGAAAGGGCTCCTTCTATGGAAAACAATGGATGCCAGCTTATAAGCAGAAACAAAGTGCCCGATATTGAGGGGCCAAGTTTGAACTCCTTCCAAGAAGCATTAATCATCAAAACAAGCATAAAAAATAACCTCATATCAATTGCATGTATTTGTACTGATGTATAACCATTTATAGTTGTTTCTATCATTCCCCACCCATGCACCTTTCCAAGAGGGCTCTAATGTGGTCGTAGGGCAGAATATTGGCAGATTCAACCCCCTAAGAAGGCTGAATGATGAGAAACAGACAACGGGTTTCAGTCCGTTCAACTTGTACTGGCCAATGAATGAAAAGCTGACAGACAATCTTATGCCCATTTAATACTCGAGTGTTGGTTAGTCAACGCACAAAAATGAAAGTACATTTTTACAAACAGAAGCATAAGGGTTAAAAGGCGAGCAAGTAGTCATTATTTCTTAACTGTGTAGCAAATGTGAATGGCTTTGTATGGAGTCTAATGGACAAGGTCAGCTCACATACAGAGAGACGCCGACTCATGAAGCGGGAATCCGTGCTTACCATGGTAAGACCCGTCGGCTCCTTTGTCGGATTGCTGCTGGCATATTTGGCCAACCATTCCGTCAGACAGGTCCACTGCTATTAGAAGTTGTAAGACTTTCTATAAATGGTGAACCTTTTGGAGTGATTACAATCAAAGTCGGTGATTTGTTTGGAGGCTTGCCCACCTCTTTCATTACGATATTGGAAGCAGTATACATACTCACCGCTTCAGAACATACCTCTGATATGACTAATTCTTGCCCCCACATTTGTGAGCATAGGCTCTTTCCAATGGATTTTGAGCTACTGTTTATACTTCCTCATTGGTTAAGGGCACCGCTCTAGTACATACCACCAACACGATTAATGCTTGCCCACGCGCTTGGGAGCATAGGCGCTTTCTAATGGATCTTGAGCTTTTGTTTATACTTCGTTATCGGCTAAGGGGCACGTGCTACTAGTGCAGGTCGCTCGTACAGCTTTGAATTAAGTCACGGTCGCTTGGGGTGGGTCCCTTATTATAATACAGGGTATACTGTCTCGCAATTTGTTAACTACTTACATTACGGATGCCTCTATAAATTCGAACCCAAGCAATAAAACATTCAACAATATGTCAAATCGAGTATTCTAAAGTATCGTACCACAATGATAAAAATCCCTGTCTTGCAACTCGATCGTTCTTTAGCATCCACTTTGATTTCATAATGCATACTACAAGATGAAATAACACTACATGGGGGGCTATAAATCTAAATATATGTTTTAATATCAAGATTCCTGTTACTTCTAGGTACCATCGCTTTCTTGAATCAAATATTTGCATAAGGAATCCTACTTAACCCTGGAAACACGAGGGTGTAGGAAGGCATAAGGACTCACTACCAACCAGGATACTGCAGGGTTGGAAATGGTGACTTTTGATACACTGGAGAAAAATACCATAAACTATTACGGTATGATCTAAGGGCTATGTTGGGTTATTGTCTTAAACTTTTACTTAATGTAACACACATGGGTTTGATTGAAAGTCACACTTATTTTTAATCTAGTACACAATCACACTTTACCTATGCATGGATTGTTCTAAATGATAGGCACCTATTGTTGCTTTTATGGTCAGTTAAACCATATGCGGGTTTTCTTACACTTATTCTTGCAATCCAATATTCTTCCCTGTTTTTTCTCCTTTTTCTCTTTTTGCCTTTGTTTGATTTATATAGATTTTCCCTGTGTGTACTTTTTGTTAAACTGGCGTTGTCCTAGTTGGATTTTTAATATTGTGTTTTTTATGTATGTTGTATTGTGTTTTTATATGTATGTTGTATTATACACTATATGTCTTTATGTGTTTTACAGCCTCGATGAAGTCCACAGGTGGTGGAAAAAACGTGTTGGCTGTTTTTATGTCATTCCTATGAAGAATAAGGAATACTTTGGATACAGTATTGGTGGAATGGACTAAGGTATTGTGGAAACTTCCAATTGCAGTGCACTTCACATTTGTAGGTGACATTGGCTTTGTAAATGTTGTAGCCGGTTTTGAAGGTGGTGCGGGCCGCCACATTTCTTCAGACCCTAGATGAGACGTGCTGCAGCATGTAGCATTCTCTTAACACTAGTAAAGAGTCTGGGAAGCCATGGTACAGTGCTTTACTACCATCCAGATGCAAGAGAAGAAGGGCCTGAATATTTCTGATGTCGCCTTTTGGAAGGAAAGGTTTCACTTTCTCTAGAAGAGAGAGCTCATCCCAGGCCATCTTTGGTTTTTTGGCAATGTATTTTTTGAGGGTGAGGAAGGTGTCCAGGGCGTCTCCAAATTACTTGCCATTCAGTGAACGTTACAGTTAGAAGCCGTCGAGGTACATGTTATCATTATTGTCATATTACAAGTAATCATTATGATGAAAAGACGGAAAGCATTCCTTCAGAAACACTGATTTAGTTACAATTTAATTTCCATGTGCATGTCTCTGCATGAAGCAATCCTCTGGGGTGAAAAATAAGAAGTTAAATATGCATGCAGAAAGAAGCATTATTACATTTGAAATAGTTAGCATAGTTATGATACAGTCAGAATCTTTGTCACAAGTGATTGTTGATCTACAAAGAATCCTCTGAGGACTACGGTTTTGAGGGCACTGTAGTTTGTAAATCTGGAATAGTCAACATTTAACACCACTCAAGAAACCGTTTATTTAAAAAGTTAGTCTTTTTTGAGTATTTTGTGCATGAGGTACCTTAAAAAACTTAGGGATGCTTTAAAAAAAGGGGGAGCATCTAAAAGGTACAGAAAAAAACAACAAGAGTACAATAACAAACAGTACCTGACACTAATAAAGAAAATACAAGATGAAACATCTGTGATTGTTAAAAACGCTGACAAGGGTGGAAATACTGTGTTGTGGGCTAAAACTGACTATTTACAAGAAGCCGCAAGACATTTGGGGGATCCCATGTGCTACACTAAAACCACCAAGTTCGCCATGATGAAGACTAATGAATCTACACGCGAAAGCATTCATCATTGGCAAAGACAGGGACTCCTCACAAAAGATGAGGTCAAATTTCTAAATGTTCCGTTTCCAATCACCCCGGTGTTTTATCTTCTTCCCAAAATTCACAAACTCACCTCCCCTGTCCCTGGTCGCCCTATAATTTCTGCACGAGGTAGCATGAATGAAAACTTATCGAAATATGTTGATTTTTTCCTCCAACCTCACATGACCTCACTCCCTTCTTATTTAAAGGAAACCACAGACTTTTTAGTTAAAATCAAAAACGTTAATTGGTGCTCTGATTTCTGTTTTTTGGTGATGGACATTGAATCTTTGTACACTAGTATTCCTCACTCCCATGGTTTAGAGGCTACTAAATATTATTTGGACACACGAGATGCAGTCCTGCGAGAACACAATGCCATGTTACTGGACAAGATAAAAATCTGTCTCACCAACAATCATTTCCAGTTTTAAAAGGACATTTACCATCAAGAAAGAGTGGCTATGGGCTCCTGCTTCTCCCCCAGCTACTCATGTTTACATGTTGGCTGGTGGGAGGATCACGTGCTACATAAAACACATCGCCAGTGGCTCCCACATCTAGCCCATTACTGGCGCTTTATAGATGACATATTTGTCATCTGGAAAGGCCCGCAGGATCAGGCCCAGTTGTTTGTTAATGATATTAACATCAACACTCGCAACCTAAAATTCCCAGCCACGATCACTTCAAACTCGGCTGAGTTTCTAGATGTACGAATTTACATTGAACAGGGCAAGCTACACACTAAGCTACATAGAAAATCAACGGCGGGAAATTCAATTCTCCACGCTCGTAGTGCCCATCCGTCCCACACCATTAACAGTATTCCCTATGGCGAATTCATTCGCATTAGGAGAATTTGCAGTGACAATGATACCTCCAACCAGTGCTTAGCAGAATCAGTGCAGAGGTTTTTGAAGCGGGGATATAAATTAAAACTTTTAAACGATGCGCTCTCGAAAGCGTTATTACGCGAGAGAGATGAACTTCTGACTCCCAGCAGTATGACCACATCCAAATCTAATTCTACTTGTTCTGTACGTCTTATTACTAACGACTGCACACAAGAACGTAAGATTAGACGGATCATTAACTCCGAATGGCCTATTGTTTTAACCGATGTCATCTTAGGCCCTATTCTGCCACAATTACCTGCTATCACCTTCAGGAGGGCTCCTTCAATGAAGGATGCATTAGACAAGTCTCAGCCTGAGTTAACTCCTAAACCCAATTGGTTGGCCAAAACAGGTTTCTACAAGTGCACTTCGTGCCGTGCTTGTTCCTTTGCTAAAAATGGAACACATTACAAATCGGCATTTAGTGACAAACTCATTGCAATTAATGAACATCTAACTTGTCGCAGTGAATTTGTCCTATATAACCTAACCTGCACTTGTAATCCGTCATATATTGGCAGCACGAAGTTGCCAGCAAACCAGCGTATTCTGCAACATGTGCGAGCCATAGTCAATTCGAATAGCAATTATCCAGTGGCTCGCCACTTTAAAGCCATCCCTGATAATAAACTTGCAGATTTACAATACACACTGTTAGGCTCGGTCCCAAACCCCGGACGGGGAGGTGATCGTGAAAAACTTCTCAGGCAAAAAGAGACATATTTCATTCTACTGTTAGATTCACGGGCCCCTAACGGATTAAACGTAATTGATGAATTGCACAACTTTCTGTAAATAAGACATTATTGTGTAAACTGCATTCATTTTAATTTAGGTTTGTGGTAAAGACTTCTTATCTGTTAAATGGTTGTTGTAAATAGGTATGAATTTTTTCTTGAATATTGAGATCAATTTACATGAGATGTATTGAACCAATAGGTTGCTTTACAGGGGGCCCAGCCGCCATCATTGCCCTCTTACTTTAAGAGAGTGATTTTCACTTTTTAGGTACTAGCACTTTGTTACATTAGGCCAGGAGCAGACTGTGATTATCACTTCATTGCAAAACCAGGAACTTTTGAAAAGATGGGTATAATGAGTACTTTGGCATTTTACTTTATTTAGATTGTAATTCCAAACGCACTATATGCACCTAGTCTATATGCACTTTACATCTGCACTTTACTTCAGCATAGAGTTTAGGTCAGGAGATATTTTATCTATATAGCTCCATGTAAATAGGTCGAGAATGACATTTTTGCACTTGCACTTTATTCTTAACTCAATTGTTGCATAGTGTTGCTTTTGCTATAATAATGTATATGCATTTTTGTCTTGTTACTCATGCCCACCTTATTTAAATTCATCTTTGTTCCTTTGAATCAGATTTAAATATGAGCACTATGCTCAAATTACCGCAATACTTATATTAGGCATATGAATTGTATAACCTGTCAAAGTCATTTTATGTTAGCTACTGTGCCTTCATATTCACATTTTCCTTTCATCCGTTTTTTAAGGCTGTTAGGGCTTTTAATCACTTTAAACTTAACACCTACTCCTGACACGTCATGTGATCAAGCTCCACCTGCGGAGCGAAACGCATCATGGAGAGCACTTGCCCTGTCAATGCTGCAAATAAACCTTCACTGCAACACGACTAACGGTGTGATGGCGATTTATTGAAATTCCTTTTTGAAGTACCTTCATTGGAGAAGTGGTCTGCTCCTGCTGTGTCCGCGTTGATAGCGGTCAGGATTTCTTATATATATATATATATATATATATATATATATATATATATATATACTCTCACATATAAATATATATATTGTAACAACTCAGTATGTAGCTGTTATGAAGACACGCACTAGTTGCAGGTGGAGCGGGGAGGGCAGGACAAGCCCTCCACTATATCTTCTCCAAAACAACACAAAACATCACACTCCAGGAACTGTGATTTCCAAGATGTATTTATTGTGTACAACTCCATTTGGGTTAGTTAGTTAAATTATTTTGGAAATCACAGTTTCTGGAGTGCTGTGTTTTGTGTTGTTTTTGGAGAACACACTTAAACACAAATATATATATATATATATATATATATATATATATATATATATATATATATATATATACACACACACACACATATATACATTCATAAATATACATATATACGAAAATATATAAATACATATATACACACAAATATATATATATATATATATATATATATATATATATATATATATATATGAGATTTTCCATGGAAGTTTGAAAGTAAGCACATGGTGCTGCTAGATAATATTCCTGTGGACCATGGTATGCATTTTTTAGAAGGCTATTCTCACCTCATGACAGTGCCAGCCTCTGGCCACCCCAACACTGGCCAATTGATAGGGATAGTAATCAAATGCTGCAGGAAAGATCTGATCATGGCCGCCCCCATTACCATAAGAACCAAAAAAGATAATAGCCACCTGAGCAGACTTTAAATGCTACAGCCAGTTGACACCTCTATAAATATCAAGCGGAAGACCAACGTCTAAGGCTCACTGCCTCAGCCTGCCATAAATTGCTGCTGCCACCTTCCCACTCACGTCAGCTTCAATTTGCTGCCTCAGTTCTTGAATATCTGGGCCGTATGAGATTGATAAAGCGGGCACTTGGGAAATGGGCTGGTATCTGAGTTGCAGCTGTGGGCCATTTTTCGGGCCAGCACAGTGGTCGATTTGAACTGTGTCTGTGCTCTTCAGATGCCACCAGTGGGGACCTGAGCAGCCTTTCTGGAGTCAGGTGGGCCTCTGTTACCTCCCTTTTACCAAGAGGGCACAGGTGTCATTCCCAGTTTCTCACTGGGCCGGCCCATTAATGTATGCGGATTAGGCAGGGGACCTGAGCAGAATTGGCCTCAGTTATTATTCAGGTGTGGTTCACCAATGTGAACTAATCCATGCACAAAGAGTCCAGGCAATATTTGCATTTTTTCAAATCTCAGTGAAGTCAAGAAAACATGCCTCTTTTAGAGAAACCATCTCCTTCCTTTCATAATACTTAAAAACACGAAAGCAGTTTTTTACGAAAAAGCACAATCCGCAATTGTTGGCCACTTTCTTTTTTTGGGTGTCCGGGCTTATTTATGATCCCAATACAACCCTGTCTCTGGGAGTCAGGGCTCAGTCTACTCTCTGGCACCTTAAGGAGAGACCTGAGACAGGATGACGGTGCATACTGCTGGTAGTGTTGGGCTTGCTGTTTTGCGTGCCAGGACGGTCAAAGTTTGCCCCTTCGACAAACACATGATCTGAGCTCATCCCCCGGGAGCCGGAGACCAGACTTCACTACCATGTGTGTGGGGCATGGGGGCACTGTGAGCCTCGGGGGCTGAAGAGGCAGAACTCCTCAAGACCGACGGCGAGGTCAGGAATTAAGAAAAACAACAGCAGGGGAAAGGGTTGTGTGCCGTGGTGACAGAAGGCACCATTTTGAGCTGACCTGCTGGGGGCCGTAGCTGCAGCATGATTTTCTAGTGGCGGGTGCAGAAAGGACAAGAACAGAGATGCTCTCCCTGCCGCTTCTGTGTCCACTATCAGCTCAGCGGGTCAATCATCTTTCCTACAATCTGGGTCACAGGATGGTGCATGCAAAAAAACAAGGCAAGGCGTCACCCATATCCAAGAGACCTTACCCCATGTAAGGTTGAAATCGCCAGCACACCTGAGGGCGATATCATCACTGAATTTAATATATAGATCAAACAGTAGAACAACTTTCTTTAAATATATGTCATTTTTATTCAGTTGTTGATCAAATCATATTCCGTCATATGATAAAATATCCATTAGTAGATCAAAGAAGAATAAGACATTCAAATTATTCATTTATTCATCTGTGTTGCAGTATGTTGAGACATCTGTCCCGGATGCATTTCGAGCCTTAGCTCTTCTTCAGGGGTAATGTTCTAAAAGAAACATACAAAAATATACTAGAATCGGGGGCGTGGCTAGCAGCCGGCAATGGTGGCTGCTTAAACTGCGAGCTCCGTGACTGAGCCGCAGATTATCCTGATAGCCGGTGCCCGGGGCTCCCCTCGCCGCACCCGATGATCGGATGAGGGACGACCCCCGTCTGAGCCGCCGAAAATAGAGTGGTAACGATCTGGGAGACCCGCTGGGGAGAGCTAAAGAACTGACCGGGATCGGCGGAGAGGTGTCCAAAATGGCGGCCGGCCAAGTAGCGAGATTGGAATCCCTCGCCCCAGCAAGACCGGCGCTGGGACTAGAGCAGCGCGGACCCTCGAAACCGCCTGCGGAGCCCGGCTGCGGCGGCCGGGAATGCTGCAGCCTTGAGAGGACAGGAGCTGGGGAGGGGACCCTGTGACGCGATTAAGGAGCAGCACTAGCGGCCAAGATGGCTGCCCGGTACTGATTGCCGCTCTGATGTCGACTACGAGTGGAAACGGGCGGCATACCTGAGGAGCGGTGGAACTAGCTCCTGCAATACCCGAGCCTTGGGTTCAGCGTCTGCCAGAGGTGAGCCTGGGGCGGGCCGAAGAGAGGGAAGCGGAGCAAACCAGGAGCACCCCCTGGGGCTGGGGCCCAGTCGGGTGCCCGCGACGAGGACGGCGCCTGCGGGAGACCCCCGGGCTCACCAGATCGGGGAACAACGTAGTACAGGCGGGGACGCCACTGGCGCAGCGGAGGCTAGTGACTGCGCCTGGAGCAGCCCTCCCGTCCTGGGTGACGGTGGTGGACCGGGGGTGAGTTCGCACTGGCCCTGGAGGCTGGAGGGGCCACAGCGGTTGCGAAGATCCTGCGGAGCTGTACAGAGACGCTTGCTGGGGCCTCGGACTGAGGACATCACCCTGGATTCGCGGCGCAAGTCTGCCGGAGGCCCTGTGACGTTGGCACAAGCTCCGGTTTGGGGGCTGTGCGGGGACCCACGAGGCCTGGGGCCCAAAGCTGCACCCGCTGATGCGGCGAGACGCCGAGTGAAAGACGGTTGCCTGGCAGCAGAGAGGGGGGCGAGCAGCTCCCGGGGTTGGTGCTACCTGCAGACGGTGTTAATGTGCACCTCCGGCTGGGGGAACTAATAGAAGGGCGACGGACCGACCTCAGTTTGCAGTGCTGATGGGCTGGAGTCTGCAGAGGGCCCCTTGAGCAAAATCACGCACGCTAACGGTGGGATTGACCCGCGGCTGGGATACTCGCCTTGCTAGAAGCTGCCCAAGAGGCATGGCGACAGTACTGCCTTCCTGGACCCGGGGCTGAGGAGAGTGGCCCGGACCTCGCTAAGTGGAAAGGCGGGGGGGACATTGGCCCTGCAGACCCTGGCCGGCAACACGATCCAGAGGGAGCAGTAGTGAATAGAGACGAGAGGCACAGAGCACTGCCATTGGTGCCTGAAAGGAGCCGCCGCTCGGCGAGTCGAGGCCCCTCCGCACGATATCCAAGGGGCGAGATCGCCCGCCGCAGACTTGCTGGAAAGCCAGGGGGAAGGACGGTGCGGGAGACTAGAAGGCTTGAGGCCATCCCCTGGGGTTTTCTCCTGGCGCGCTCACAACACCGGAAGAGGGAGGCTGGAACCTCCCGCCGATGATCGCTGATGGGGAAACCAAAAGGGCTTACAGGTGGGAGTCAGATGCCTGCGGAAGAAGAAATGCCGGACAGACAGAAGCGAGGGGAGCTCGAGCAGGCGCGGGACCCTCATCTGCAACAACAGCTTGATAAAATACTAATGGCGATAACGGACACCCGCGCAGCGCTCCAGCAGGACATAGCACAGGTGGCTACGGGGCTGGGCTTGCTCAGGGCCGACCATGGCAAACTATCAGACAGAGTGGTAGAGGTGGAGGACAAGATCAAGACCATGGAACCACTACAACAGTAACTTGGGGCAACCCTGGCCAATGCACTAGAACGAATGGACACCCTAGAAAAACGCGCCAAGGATGTCGAAGGCTGCAACCGCCGAAACAACATACGGGTAGTTGGCCTGCCCGAAAAAAATCGAGGGGTCGGATATGGTTCAATACTTGGAATCCTGGCTCAAGACAGTGGTGGCGCCAGAAGGATTGTCAACCTTCTACACTTTGGAGCGAGCACACAGAGTGCCGACTCGGCCGCCCCAGCAGGGTAGACCTCCGAGGCCCGTGGTGGCTAGGCTGCTACACTTCAGGGATCGGAACTTGATCCTTCAGAAGGCAAGGGTGGATGGTCCGTACCAGATAGAGAACAGCAAGATCAACATTTTCCCTGACTATACTTACGAAACGCAGCGCCACCGAACTTCTTTCCTAGCTATAAAGAGGGAGCTGCGGACCGAGGAACTACAATATTGGCTCCTGTTCCCGGCCAGACTGAGGGTCATAGTGGACGACAAAACTTTTTTCTTTGATACCCCGGATGACGCCGGGGCCTGGCTGGAGCTTTAAAGGGATGGAAAAGATGAGGCGAGCATGGGCCACGAATTGTGGCTGAAAGCTTGCCACAGCGGAAATCGAGGCGGCTACGCAACAGGCAGCGGCGGATGAGGAGGCCATCCGCATCCCAGACGGCAGCGGAACGGCGAGATGTGCTGACTGCGGTGACCACGATATCAACTACACAGCGGACGCCATCGGTCGGCGGCACGGACTCGGAGAAAAATATTTCCCAGTCATACTCTGGACGCTCTGACACGAATAGTGTACGATTGCCGAAGGTCACGCCAGAGACTGCGGAGGGCATGCTGGATGACGCCTAGGTGAACCCACAAAACCAAGAGGCGGGGGCTCTGCACCCCAGTGGACTTCCAGACAAAACTTGCTAAGGGAGGTTGGCGCGGGGGCGGGTGGGGGGGTCTTGGGAAGCATAAAGGCCCGGGGCTCATTAGTTCGGAGAGAAACCTCGGAGTGGGTGCCAATCGGTTGACTGCCGGCACCCCCTCATTGCCCTTAAGGCATGCCTGCGGTGACTACTGACGGGCTTAGAGTTGTATTACAAGTTACACTAGTTTGGACGGGGACTAGATGGTTGTTGCTAGGTCCTGTTCTTGGGGGGGAGGGAGTTAAGGGAAATTCGGGCAGTATATTGGGGGGGACTGTCACTGGCATAGATGCGCGGAAGCTGATTGGGAAAGAGTTAGGAGTGATGTGCAGGAAATTGTCGGAGAATGGGTGATTCTATTAATCTGAGATGCTTAACCTGGAATGTGAGAGGGTTACACACCATGACACGGCGACACAAAATACACGCCTACCTAGTTAGGAGAGGTGAGGTGCCAGGTTTTTAGGAACCCGGTGGTGCCAGGGGATAACACCCGATGACCTCTGAGTTCTCCCTTGTTCCGGACCACAGAAACAATGAGTCTTCTAGTCGCAGTCAGAGATCAAGTTTTATTGGTAGCTACCAAGTAACACGTGTCCTAGAAGCATGACAAACACGGGTCATGTATTCTCAGGAGACTGTACGTGTTCGTTTTTACAGAACCAGTCTTCTCCTTTTATACAGAAATAATGGCTTCAAGCAAGAATTCTTGAGTTTATGATATGGCTGTAAACATATTTCTGTAATAATACAAAGTGCGGCGTCACGTAAGCAAACCCACATTTTAGATGTCCAGTTCGTGACAGATTACCCAGCAAGATCCGGGACTCCCATCAGATATCGATGAAACACCAATAAAGGCAGGTACCACCCAGTCATAAAACTGGCCATAAAGAAGAAGTATGGGCAGGTGCATGTTTGTAGAAAGTATGTTCTGTATGGGGTGAGTGGTTTGTGGAATGTTATGTGTCGATAGTATCGTATTCGGCCACTGGGCGGGGAGCCGCCCAAACAGGTTTGGCTTAAGGCAATGGAGTCAGTTTGGACAGGTCAGGGGGAAGTCAGGGAAGGTGGACGTGTCCTTTTGGATCAAGCTCGACCTTTAATTGACTTAACATGAGGGCAAGACGTAAGATGGATGCCGTTCACAAAATGGAGTCTAAGGGATTGGGACGGAAACTACGATTTAGGGGTGTTGGCTACCCTCGATTGTCACGCAAATACATAGGAATGATGCCCTAATCATTATCGGTTCACGGACACTAAATTCGTCATGGTACGTTGATATTTTGTGACACGGGTATTGGACCTCGATATTGGGATAACAATAGGGTCCAGATTTTCAGAACCACAGACCCTCCTTTTGCCCTTATGTAAGGCAATAACTCATGTTAATCCGAGTCCAAATCTGTATGAAGGAATTCGTGGAGATGCTGCTGTAACATCATCCTGTTGCTTAGTTCGTCCCTTGACGCAGGCTTCCGTACACATGAAGTAGCACAGAGGCCACAGAGTGCAGGAGCGCACTGGACACATAGGCAGAACATAAACAGAAGTGTTAAGATCATCCCAATGAAGATTAGCGTTTTCCATCCCCAGGCAGCGATCAGTCCCCAGAACCACCCTAGCAAGGACCAATCCCCTTTCTCAACGTGAAGGGAACCAGATATTTCATGTAGTTTAGAGATGGCCTGGTATACTGTCGGTGCATTATCAGGGATGAATATGCAACAACTGGATTGGATGACCCTACACACACCACCACGATCGGCGAGTATGATATCAAGGGCAATTCGGTTCTGAAGGGTCATAAGTCGATCCGACTGAAGCTCGGTTGTCAAATTGCCAAATGCTCCGGCCGTTGTAGTCACGGCGGATTCAACTATCCTTGCTAACTGGCGATGTTTCCTGCTGTTCACCATAGGCCCCCAAAATGGCAGAAAACCTTTTGCGAAGTCAGCGAATTCCTGACCCGCGGTGTCGTCTTTACTCACGACACCACTAGCTGTCCTTGTCCGATGGTAATCTGCTCGGGCCGTGTAGGTAGGAGGCAGCAGAAATGAGATGAAGCACGTGCCTGAGAAGTCAGGGGGTAACCATGTATAGGCTTGGTCGTGGCAGACGAAATACGTGCCTTTGGCTGCTAAGAGTATAGGGGAAGTTCGGGAGGCGAGCACATATGTTTCTGTGCAAATGCTCTTTCCTAACTGTGCAGTGGGATCTCTACCAATACCTTGTAAACATAGGTGACCTCGGTGGGGCACTATCCAAACTGGGCGGGATTTCTTTGCTGCCTGGCTCTTGATCAGGTAAACGCCATGTTTGGTTACGTTCCAACGAGTGTATGGAGTCAGTTCATCTTTGGGGATAGTCAGATATGTGTCAAACTCTCTGCTCATATTTCTTATCCCTGCTATTAGTGCCTTGTTACTGGAATCGCTTTCAGTGGAACGGGTCGGGTATGGTTCTAATAATAACTAAATGGCAGGATGAAGTATGGGATACCCTTATCCGTCGTGTGCGGCATGAGTCCGCATATCCAACAGTTTGATGTGTTCATTATAGACTGGTGTTGGTGTAGGAGTTGGATGAAAGAGTTATTTACAAATTCGAGCCTTCTGGCAGACTCGTGTTCAGGTAGAGGGTGAAAAGAATGTGGGGAGAGAGTGGGAGAAGGCGTCGGCAGAGTGTCATTTGAGAGTAGGGAAACTTGAAATACGAATAGAGCATAACCAATCAAAAGCATCACAGTGCTACACAGCATTAGAACACATTATTAAAAATCTTTTCTTGGACAGTATAGTACATAATTGTTTTTCAAAGTTCGTAAGCTTGACAGGTCTCTCTACCCTTGGAAACTCCATCCTCTACTTGCTGCCCGCGGTGGTAGGTTGATTCTGCCAGGGAGCGCGCTCCGTTCGGTCCGGGGTGACTCCCTCGGACCAACCAGAACCGTGGACCTAAAACTTCCTTGGTTGCACTCCCTACACTTCAACCGCGACCCTAGCAGCAGAACCGGATGGCGGTTCGAAAATCAAAAATGAGCTAGTTCCCTGGGACGAGAGAGCTGGAAGATAAAAAATAGTTCTTGGGGGAAAAAGGGAAATCACATTAGATCAAGGTTTTATTAGTCCCTGGGGCTGGATCTCAGGTGGTATCGTCGCTTCTCAGGTACGGTGTGGTCTTTAAACAATGTCTCAGGTTAGGTAGTGTCCAATTGCATAGATGGTGACACACGTCCTTGCAAAATACGATCACTCTCCTTTTCGGTACCAGTCTCTTTTAAACGTGCATTGCTGAAAGGGATGAAACGAGGTACGGATTCAGTCTTAGAGTCGGCAAGTCCTTTATCGACCCACCGGTCGTATGGAAGGGGCAGAGGGACCCGTTTGCAATGGGTCCCATGCACCCAGTTCTTTTTGCCGTCCACCCGAACCGCTGATCTCGTGGAAAGAAGTACCAGGTATCGTCCGGTCCACCTCGGCTGTCCGTTGCTGGTGCGCTGGAAGTTCCGCACCAGGACCCACGAGCCGGGTTCGATGGTATGACCTGGATCGTCAGAGGCTGGCGGAGAGGAACTGTGAACCTGTTGGTGTAAAACACGCAATTTAGCTGTCAATTCGCACAAATAATCAAGCAGTACGGGGTGTTCTATTTCACGGAGTTTCTTTGGTCTTGGCACGCCCCAGACGTTGGCTGGGCGGCCAAACACTATCTCGCGGGGGCTAAGACCTAATCTGGAATGGACAGTCATCCTAGTTGACAAGAGTGCTAGGGGCAAGGCGTCAGGCCATTTAAGACCTGTACTGGCTTGGATCTTGGCTAGCTTGAGTTTCAAAGTGCCATTGTAGCACTCTACTAATCCAGCTGATTGGGGGTGATTTGCAGCGTGGAATTTCTGGTGTATGCCTAGACACTCACACACTCTCTTCATCACTCGTCCTATGAATTCGCTTCCATTATCACTCCAGACAATTCTAGGCATACCGAATCTCGGGAAGAACTCTTTGACAAGGGCTTTGGCAGTTGTCATAGCAGTATTGTCTTTAAGGGGGTACGCTTCCACCCACCTTGAAAAAGCGCCAACAACAACGAGCACATACTTTAGATTGTTGCACCTTTCCATGTGAATGAAATCGAGCTGCAAAACCTCGAACGGATACGTAGGAGGCGCAAAGTGACCAGCTGGAGTTGGAGTTCCTTTACCGGGATTGTGTTTTAGGCATATCATACAGTTTCTGACCACATTTTCTGCATATTTTGGGATATTGCTATTCTGCCATACTGGGGCCAATAGCTTACATATTCCTTTTGAACTGATGTGTGCCAATGCCGTGAGCCATTGTTACTACTGCAAGTACGTATGCATTAGGTAGTAGCCATCGCTGGTGTTCCGATAATTCGACCCAACAACCATTCGCATCCAATCTACCCTTACTTTCTCTCCATTCATTCAACTCATTCTCAGTTGCCTCAGCTTGCATACATTTCACGCTTTCAATGGTGTCCTCACACATTCCCACATCAGCAGTACATCTAGCGGGACCTGCAACATACATTCGACTCATCGTGTCCCTTGCGGTCTCTTTCGCAACCTCGTCTGCAAATGCATTCCCGCGGCCAATATCGTCTTGAATTTTCTTGTGTGTACTGCATTTCATAATGGCAACTTGTAGTGGCATGGTCAGTGACTCAAGGAGCTCATTAACTAGCTGACCATGTTGTATCTTTGCACCATGTGAGGTAAGGAAACCACGTTCACGCCATAATCTCCCAAAACTGTGAGCCACGCCAAAGGCGATTGGCTGTCCGTGTACACATTCACTCGCTTTCCTTTTGCTAACACGCATGCTCTGGTAAGTGCAATAATTTCCGCAGCTTGTGCAGAGTTGTGGGAAATACGTGCGGTCTCTATAATGGTGTGTAATGTTGTTACAGCATATGTGGCAGTCGTATCACCATTCGGTAACTTGAAACATGAACCGTCAACCCATAAAGTATCATTGCATTCAGGAAGGGGAGTGTCCTGTAAGTCTACGCTCCCTTTTGTCTCTTCTTCTGTCCTAAAGCAGCAGTCATGTTTATCACTCTTGTCTGTTCCTGTCGGAATGGGTAATAACGTTGCGGGATTTAGCGTATCACACCTCTTTATGTGGATGTGGCTTGCTAGCAACGTCAGTTCGTAACTGGATAGTCGAGCGCTAGTAAGGTGTTGTGTCTTCGTCCTGTTTAGTAAAATGTCTACTGCGTGCGGAACCATAACGATCAGAGTATTATTCATGACTAATCCAGCGGATTGTCGAATGCAGACAGCTGCTGCGGCGGTAGCCCTCAGACAACTTGGTAGTGCCTTAGCCACAGGATCCAGAGTTGCCGAAAAATACGCGCATGGGCGCTGTCTGTTCCCAAAATGTTGTGTTAAGACTGATAATGCACAGCCTTCCTTCTCATGGACATATAATGTGAAAGGCTTACTGTAGTTGGGGTTTCCCAACACAGGGGCTAAACACAATGCATCACGCAACTTGTGAAAACTCGTCTGACAATCTTCAGACCAGGGCATAGGATTGGGCGTATCTTTACGGAGTAGTGCCAGCAAGGGTTTAGCTAGCAGTGAGAAATTCGGTATCCATTGTCTACAGTACGATGTAATGCCCAAAAAAGCTCGAACTTCTCTCTGTGTCCTTGGGGCACTTAGTTCTGCAATTGCCTGTATTCTTTCTGGTGTCAGTCTCCTTCCCTCCTTCGACAAGACGTGACCTAAGTAGGTTACTTTTTGTCGGCAAAATTGTAGTTTGGAAAGGGAGACTTTGTGCTTCATGTCACATAAGTGATGCAATAATGATAACGTAGCTTTCTTGCAAATTTCTTCAGTGTCTGCAGCGATCAGCAGATCGTCTACGTACTGAATCAGAGTTGAACCACTTTGTAGAACAATCGTGTCTAGTTGTGTTTTCAGGGCCTGACTGAATATGGATGGGCTTTCGCAGTAGCCTTGAGGAGCGCACTTGAAGCGGAAGCTTCGTCCTCCTAAATTAAATCCGAAAATATCTCTACTCTCCTCGGCAATCGGGATACTGAAGAAAGCGTTCTTCAGGTCAATCACCGAGAACCAATTTGCTGAAGCTGGAACCATTGTCAATAAAGCAGTAATGTCGGGACGACTGGAAACTGTGGGATAACTATCTTGTTTACTTCTCTGAGGTCGATCACGAACCTATACACAGGGGGTTGTGAAGGATCAGTACGTTTTAAGACGGGCAAAACCGGACTGTTACAGACATTTCCTGTCGTTTCTTCGATGACGTCTTTATCAATCAAATCATGAACAATTTTCAACAACGCTTTTTCGCATTCGCTAGATATTTTGTATTGGGGAATACGTGGCAACCTAACGTCGGCTTTCAACGTTATGACATATGGTGTTATCTCCAAACGACCTACATCATTAGAACCATTAGCCCAGAGTATATCAGGAAGTGACAATAATTCAGTTGGAATATTTTCCTTTGATAAATACATCGAAGAAATGACCTTCTTGCCTAGAGTAAGTTGTACTCCCGAGGGAGAACAGTACAAGGTCGCATATAACCTTTTTAGTAAATCCAAACCTAACAAATTTTCACCACAACCTGTTGTCAAAATGAGGGGTGCTTCTAATTCGCATGGGCCAACAGAAAGAGACATAGGACTAGAGATCGGGTTTCTAACAGGGGCGCCAGAGAAACCTACTGAGACATTCATTTCGCCAGACAAAGGTGCGCCAGGAAGTTTCGAGTGCATGATAGAACTTTTTGTGGCACCAGTATCCAGCAGAAATGGCTCTGACACTCCTGAGGCTATTACCTCGACATAAGGTCCATTCTGATCTACCGGAACTGAGACAACTCCCTCTCTTTGTCCATGGCTGTCCTAGCAATCGTTACCCTCATTTTCGTGTTCAGCGTAATAGTCGTCAGCATAGTACTGAGCTGATTTAGACGATGAATTATTCTGTTGGTCAAAGCTATTCATAGACTTCTGAGGCGGAAAAGAAGTTGTATTCTGAGTGAAATTTCCACGGCCTCTACCTCTAGGGGCATGTTGAACACCTCTCCCCCTTACACCTTGACCACCGTTTAAACGTCGCGCAAGAGCCGGACAATTATCCTTAAAATGACCCTCTTCTTTGCAATACGCACATTGATTCGGGCCTTATGTAGGACGCTGGTGGGAAAACTCGTTACCTTGCGCGTTCCTCGAGTACTGCTGTCGTGGTTGATAGTCGGGCTGACTAGCCGTGCGAGGCGGATAGGCCTGCTGGAGGAGAACCTTAGTTTTCAAATCTTTCGTCTTTTTATCTGCCTTGTCTAGCTCGTCTTTACGCCTATTTTCATAGTACTGGGCTGTAGCTAAAATCTGTGCTGACGTAGAGACAGCCCAAGCACTCTCAGAATCTTTTCGTTTATTACATAGTTCAGGGAGCAAATTATGTACGAACTTGTCCACAAACAATCTTTGGCCACCCTCGGTAGCCATATCATGGCCACTGTGGTCGGTGAATGTTTCCTCAAATCTCGTGAAAAAGTCAGACACATTCTCATCTTTCTTTTGTTTACATGCTGATAGCTTGTCCCAATTTACGCGTACTTCAGGCATTATTGTCTTCATGTACGCTATAATTCTACCGGGAAGTTCAGCTATTAACGGCTCAGGTTTAAAACCACCGACTTGTCTAGCATCTGTAGTCGCAATGTTCGCCCATGAGTCACCTAGTTCCTGATCGTGATCCGTATGACGTATCTTGCTCCATAAAGGATGTGGAACAACGTTCCCAAATAACATGTCTACATCTGCTAAATTCATTATACATGAGCTTGCAGTTTGCGATAACTCCTTATAATACCCAGTTGGGTTCTTACGAGGGTCAGGTAGTGACTGTTTGAGTGCTAATACTTCCGATCTTTTCCATGGGACATGTACCCATACACGCTGGAAATGGGGCAGAATTGGTGGATTAGCATTCGCATCACCTTCCCTCCAAACAGGAGGAACCTCTCTCATGGGGTACTGTCTCGCTCTTTTCCTACTAGACGTACCACATTCAGACGATGACCCAGAGTTACCACCTGTGCTTCGATATGATAATAATACCTCAACTGCTTTGTCGACATCGGGACCTACAATCATGCCTTCCCCGAATTTAAATCGTATACTACACAACTCTCGAGAGTTGCTCTCTTGACCATTATCTTCCAAATCCTCACACAGAAAAACACACATCTGTTCAAAAACATATCTTTGCGTCGGTTCATCCCATTGACGGAAAACGTTCATGACGGACTCTACATCATATCTGGCTGTATCCAGAGCCCAATTCCGTGCTAACTTATTCAGGCATTCCCTCTCTCGATAATCAGGCATTTGGCTTCGTAACTGTCTTAGTCCCGTATTAGGGGTCGTTGTAGGCGACCGAAAAAGTGGTGAAGGAATGTTAGTAATAATGCTGGCCGTTTTATGCCAGACGGAAGGTGAAAGTGGAGAAATAACTGGTGTCAGAACAGAGTCACGCAAAGCAGAAACAGAAGCGTTCGCAGAACTAGTATCGGAAGAAATAGAAGGTGCGCTAGGCGAAGTTGTAGAAGGAACAGTAGGAGAAGTAGATGTGACTGGTGAGCCTTGAGGAGGCTGCACTAGAGAAATAGAAGCCAGCTGAAGAGTAGCTGGTGAGTGCTGTAGAGGAGCTGGTATAACAGCTACCAGAGGTGCAACTAAAGGTTGCGGAGGTGCTGTGGCATTTTGCGCATAGGGTGGTGGCGAACTCAGCAAATGCGCCATTAATGGATCCTTCTCACGCTCTTTTACTGTCTCTTGCTGAAGAGATGGTAAAACAGGATAGCATTTATCTATTGCCATTTTACGTTGCCTGTGCAACTGCTCACTTATTCGATCCTCTTCGTTGTCTTTAAATTTTATCGCGGCTTGTATTACTGAAATACCCCTTTCCCTCTTATTCTTCTTTTCTAGTTTAATTGCCTTTTGTTTGGCCTCTTTACGCCATAAGCGGAAAGAGTCAAACATCGCCGGTCGGGCTTTCTTTTTGAACAGTTTGACCTCTAGGTTATCTAGAATTTCTGAGTCGAAACTACCATATTGGGGCCATTTTAAAACACCATCTTTACGGGTGTATTTTATCCACACTTCATTATATGTGATAGGACCTACGCCATGTTTTACATAGAGCTCATACGTTGGAGTTCCAATTGGAGGAACCGGACACGAATCCTCTAATCGGGAGTCCCTATTATAACCAAGACAAAACAAGTTTCCAAGTCTGCTAAAACCAGGCATCTTCGCTCACTAGTCCAGCTTCAAACTTCAAAGGTTTATCTATTATGATATTTCTCGTGAAAACACGAGTCCTTCGGCTTTGGGGCTTGCAAGTGCCAAATCAAGTCGTATCTCCAGGATACCAAAAACTAAGGACAAACTAAGGACTGGGAGACGCTCCACTTATACTTAACTGAAGTATTTGAAGATCGGTGACGTCGCTAGAAGACTCGTCTATCGTTTCGCTCTACCAAGGATCACTGGGTCCAAAACAAGGCGATAGTCAGGGCAGCAGTCCTTCGTAGCCGTCGGGACGCGGGGAACCTCGCAGCAAAGACCTTCGGAACCACGTCGACATACAGGGGTCGCTGAAGTGGCTGGCCGTCCTCCGGAATTTTCACACGAAGCTCCTCACGAACATCTGGCTTGGACCGTCGCCGCTTGATATCGCCCCGAGTTGGGCGCCAATTGAGGTGCCGGGTTTTTAGGAACCCGGTGGTGCCAGGGGATAACACCCGATGACCTCTGAGTTCTCCCTTGTTCCGGACCACAGAAACAATGAGTCTTCTAGTCGCAGTCAGAGATCAAGTTTTATTGGTAGCTACCAAGTAACACGTGTCCTAGAAGCATGACAAACACGGGTCATGTATTCTCAGGAGACTGTACGTGTTCGTTTTTACAGAACCAGTCTTCTCCTTTTATACAGAAATAATGGCTTCAAGCAAGAATTCTTGAGTTTATGATATGGCTGTAAACATATTTCTGTAATAATACAAAGTGCGGCGTCACGTAAGCAAACCCACATTTTAGATGTCCAGTTCGTGACAGATTACCCAGCAAGATCCGGGACTCCCATCAGATATCGATGAAACACCAATAAAGGCAGGTACCACCCAGTCATAAAACTGGCCATAAAGAAGAAGTATGGGCAGGTGCATGTTTGTAGAAAGTATGTTCTGTATGGGGTGAGTGGTTTGTGGAATGTTATGTGTCGATAGTATCGTATTCGGCCACTGGGCGGGGAGCCGCCCAAACAGGTTTGGCTTAAGGCAATGGAGTCAGTTTGGACAGGTCAGGGGGAAGTCAGGGAAGGTGGACGTGTCCTTTTGGATCAAGCTCGACCTTTAATTGACTTAACATGAGGGCAAGACGTAAGATGGATGCCGTTCACAAAATGGAGTCTAAGGGATTGGGACGGAAACTACGATTTAGGGGTGTTGGCTACCCTCGATTGTCACGCAAATACATAGGAATGATGTCCTAATCATTATCGGTTCACGGACACTAAATTCGTCATGGTACGTTGATATTTTGTGACACGGGTATTGGACCTCGATATTGGGATAACAATAGGGTCCAGATTTTCAGAACCACAGAGGAATACACATTGCAATGCTCCAGGAGACACACTTGACAAAGGCTGAAGGGAGAGCGCTGCAGCGTAGGTGGAGAGGCCAAGTGTATAACACCACGTATTCGGCATATGCCAGAGGCGCACTGATATGGATTAGGGCGGGAGTTCCTTTTCAGCTGACTAAGCAGACGATTGAAGGAAAATTAAGAGGAAGAGAAGTGGCCCTCTGTAGTGTGTACGTGCCCAATGTCGACCAGCTGAATTTCCTGGCGGGCCTGTCGGGATCTCTGGCGCACTATCTCGCAGGTCCGTTAGTGATGGGCGGGGATTTTAACTCTCTGACGGATGTCTCCCTGGATAGATCGCACCCACCACTGGCCGACTCCCCGATACACCGGTTAACCAAAGGGAGACTAGATTGGCAGACGCGGTGGGGGCTGTTTGACATCTGGAGGGTACACCACCCGCAGGGCCGTGACTACTCCTATTTCTCGGGCATGCATGATCTTCACATCCGGCTGGACGCGATGTTGAGCTCCGCGATGGTTGCGCCAACTATTGTGCGATCCGAATACTTGAC
Organism: Lissotriton helveticus; assembly: GCF_964261635.1. Taxonomy (NCBI): domain Eukaryota; kingdom Metazoa; phylum Chordata; class Amphibia; order Caudata; family Salamandridae; genus Lissotriton; species Lissotriton helveticus. The sequence goes on from NC_136065.1 coordinate 1,784,270,563, forward strand.
TAGAACGCTATCGGACCACAACCCATTATTAGTAGCCATGCAGTGGATGCCTGGAGTCTCGTGCGTCCCTACCTGGAGGTTGTGACCTGAGACGCTGGAAGACCCGAGTTTCTCAGCCACAATAGTGAGTATTACTTTGCAGAGAACGCTGGGGGCGGTGGAATGGGGTGCCTTTAAGGTGGTTATCAGAGGGCTCTGCATAGGGAAGCGGGAGTGCGGAATGTACTCTTAAGCGACTTAGAAAAAGCTGATAGGGCGCTGAGGGAGGGAGGTTGAGCTGGCGCGACCCGGCCACCCGGAGCTTCAGGAAAATGTTTGCGCAGCGAAAGAAGCATTAGCAGTAGAAGTGGAGCGCTTACGTAGTTTTGATTATAGAGCGTACACGGTGAGGGCTCACGTTGAGGGTGACAGAGCTGGGACTCTGTTGGCCTGGTTGGCAAATCCCTTGAGGAGAAGCTCCCCTATAGTGGCCCTGGACACGGCGGAAGGGGGGGGGAAAGTCCACACCCAAAATGAGATTCTGCAGTGCTTCACAAACTATTATGCAGCTCTTTATAAGAGCAGATTGGCGTCCGAGGGCCCGAACATTGACACTTTTCTCAGGGACTTACACCTACCGGGTCTGGACCAAGAGCAGGCAAAAGCCTTGGGAAAGGACATAGAGTTAGGAGAAATAAGAAGGGCAATAAAACGTATGGCCCGCAACAAGACCCCGGGGCTGGATGGGCCGCCCATAGAATTCTACGGGTAATACGTGGACCTACTGGCACTGACACTCCAAGAGGTCTACAGGGAAGCAAGGGAATCCGGACAGCTGCCGCAATCAATGCGGGAAGCATTGATAATACCGTTGCTGAAGCCGGGTAGAGAGGGCAGGGATGCAGCTTCTTACAGACCACTGTCGATGCTGACAGCAGACTACAAAATTCTGAGTAGTATCCTGGCGACCCGATTGTTGCACCACATAACCGCACTAGTCCATGAAGACCAAGCTGGCTTCATACCGACGCGAAGCACAACTTCGAACATCCGGCAACTGGTGCGTCTGCTAGGAGAGGACGATTTGGGAGCGCAACAGCCAGTGGTACTTTCGGTAGACATCGAAAAAGCCTTCGATAGTCTGGAATGGGACAATTTACATACAGTTTTGGGTCGCTTCGGGCTAGGAGATGGTTACCTACAATGGACTAAAGTATTATATACATCGGTGGTGGCTCGAGTGAGTAGGCACGCTGATCTCACAGTACCCTGTGGAACGGGGTACGAGACAGGGATGCTCGCTATCCCCGCTACTTTTTGCCCTGGCAGTTGAACCCGTGGCGGTGGCGATAAGAATGGGTGTCCACTATAGGGGGCTAAAAAGCAGAGATGGTCAACATTACATTTCACTGTACGCGGACGACCTGTTGCTCTTTCTGGAAGATGCTGACGGAGCACTGACGGAGGCAGAGAGAGTGCTTTCGGATTTCGGGGAGATCTCAGGACTGAGAGTGAACCGGTCCAAAACATGCTTATTTCCAGCGCGACAGGGGGAGCCGCAGCCTTACCAGCTGCGAGCGGTGCGGTGGGAGCCCAACTGCCTGAATTACCTAGGAATGCACATCTACCATGGGGCGGAGAACCTGTTGGAAGGTAATATTGGCAGAGGAATACGGGCACTGAAGGGCAGCATGACCTTTTGGGCTACCCTCCCACTATCAAAGACGGGCCGCACAGCATTGCTCAAGATGATAGCGCTCCCTAGGTTTCTTTAGGACACTACCTGTGTGGATACCCGGTGCCACGTTTAAATTACTGCAATCAATGGTGGTGGTTTTCCTCTGGGGCACGGGGCGTCGTAGAGTGCCACTGACAACGCTTATGAGGCCGAAGGCTGAGGGAGGGCTAGCGGTCCCGGACTTCGAATTGTACTATTTGGCGGCCCAGCTGCAAGTGCTTACGCATGAAAGTGGCGAGAGAATTTAGGGGGCGAGGACTGGAGAGAATGGGAGGCATCACTCGCCACGTCCTCTCGTTCATAGCGCTGCAGCAGAAACTAGATCTTAGAGCATTGACTTTAGAAGAGAAAACACTCCGGAACCGCTGGAACCGTTCTCAACGGAGGGCGAAAGTAGCGGACCCATATGCACCTGAGATTCCACTGGGGATGGTGACGGCATTGCCGCACGGAGGTGACTGGTCACAGCTGCTGCGCTGGGAAGAGGTGGGAGTCCAAATGCTGGGGGACCTCTATGAAGATGGGACTATGTTGCCCTATCAGGCCCTTCAGGAAAGATATGATTTACCGAGAGGAGGCTTCCTGCTGCACGCGGCATTGACCAGAGCGATTCAAGCGTACTGGCGGAATGGCTTGGCGGAACCGGAAACATCGATGGCCTGCCAGTACGTCATGATAGCGGCGGGAACTTTCAAATCGGTCCCATGCCTGTACTCTAGGATGCTGAACGAAAAGCTACCGCCTTTGGACACACTGAAAGCAAAATGGGAATTAGATCTGGGGAAAGACATTCCTGAGGGGGCATGGGCGCAGATAGTGAGAAGGGCCTGGAAAAGCACGCGAAACGCTCGGTTTCAGCTCGTACACTTCTATATCCTACACAGAGCATATCTCACACCACAGAAAATTGAGAAGTACTTCAGGGTAGTGGACGCAGCGTGCCCTAGATGCACGAGAGCGGGAGCGGACCTGGCGCATATGCTGTGGCTTTGCCCAGTGTTGGGCCCATATTGGAAGGAGGTGGGGGGATACCCTGAATACGGTAACAGACCGACAACTA